>NC_064619.1:385403149-386653149 GCF_023898315.1 Schistocerca nitens | reverse complement strand
AATACTACCTCTAATTCCCCGTCTGAGCAAAAGTGGATAATGGTTTGAATGAAAATACGCTAGACCTGATTACAAAATCCCATGGCGGGAGACACGCAACTAAGTAGCCTACGAGTGCGTGCAGAGCCAAAGCGAATACTAACAGCCCAGGCCCCGTCCTGACTTCCGCAGAAGTCCCTCCTGGACCGCTGTCTGTATTGAACTTTCTCATTAGTACGCCGCCTCCGCCTCCGCCTTTATACTGTGCTGCAGGCCACGCCGCCGCTTCACGTTGGTGCTACCGGACACCGTCCTAGGGAGTCTCGTATGTGACCATATATGGTCACCGCCAGTGCATGGGCGCGCCTCGTGGTTTGACACATGAGCTCGCTTGATAGTTTTTGAGTTTACGTAGGATTCCCTGCTAACGCCCAGACTAACGCCCCTCGTGTGGTGTCTCCTTTTTACTCTGAGTACTTTCTAGAAGACTTGCTCGTTCTATCTGCTGTAATATTGTCTTATAGGCTTTGCATTTTTTTAAAATATACGACAACAGGTATTCATGAAAAATCATTCAAGAGAAAAAACGTTTGGAAACCGAATTAATAAATTCAAATTTTCTGAGAATCCTGTCCGACAGAACTGAGGATGGACAGAAGAACGAAAATTGAAACACAGTGAACGAATAGAGCGGTAGTGGGGTAACAAAATGAAAACCCTACCTAATGACCTCCTTAGTTATACACAAGGAATTAAAAGAGTACGTCAGTACGATATTGCCATCACTAACCAATAAAAGAAGTATGTGGGCCAGTTCTAGGAAAGTATATTAAGGACGTGATAGTTATATTTATTGTCATAGCATTTTAGTTTTGGACCAAAACGTGCACTGTGGGTACTGTTCGTGTAGATCCTTAATAATTTATTTAAAGAATTATCTTTCTTTAAATATGATTTATTACGCACAGTGAATGAATCATAATCTCATAGTTTGTATCCAAGTTGTTGGTTATTATGTTTGACAAATGGAATATTAGCAGGAATGAATGACAGAATCTCATTAGTGTATATTGAAAGGTGCCTACACTGAGTCACAGTGCCAGAGATTGGGCCAAAGATTATTATTCCTCCGCCTCCACTGGAGCCGTAGTAGTTCAGAGGTTCCCGTGGGCAGTACTTGTTGAGAGGATGTCGAGAGCAGTACTAGTTGAGAGCATGTCGTGTGCAGTTGTTCTGTTGGCGAGACAGTAGATGCTGTTCGGTTGGTGTAAGATATAGATGGAAGATGTTGCAATGATCACAGTGTATTTTTCGTCTATATATACGGAGGTAAAAAAAAATTTATTTCACATTTCCTTAATGACAGTGCCTCTTGGTCACAGGTTCAGTCAACAAAGCATCTGGCTCGTCTTCATGTATTAGACTTGTAATTCTGGTTTCTATGTGCAATTATAGTATTTCTGGTTTCTCAATTAGTTCATTGTAAATGGTGTTTAAAATATCTTGTATTGAGGAAGAACCGTGCCACACACATGTACGTTGAATTACACTTCCACACACAGAACAGTTACACTTGTGCTTTGTTGTTTCGTGGCTTTTATAGTGGCAGGGGACTTAATTAATCAATTGTGTTAACGGAAATTTTCTTTCATTCTTTATTGTTATTTTATGCAGTCAGATTTCGTACTAATACTAGTCAGGGCCAACCGTTTACAAAACTTCATAACCGGACATACAGTTACTAAAATTATTCCATTCGGGAGATAATGGTTCAAATGGCTCTGAGCACTATGGGACTTAACATCTATGGTCATCAGTCCCCTAGGACTTAGAACTACTTAAACCTAACTAAACTAAGGACATCACGCAACACCCAGTCATCACGAGGCAGAGAAAATCCCTGACCCCGCCGGGAATCGAACCCGGGAACCCGGGCGTGGGAAGCGAGAACGCTACCGAACGACCACGAGCTGCGGACCATTCGGGAGATACTCGGGTATTGCTCGAACAAGAACAGGCAGGGCAGGACTGGGCTGCCCAGCATGGCACGTCAGTAACGGCACCGCTGTGCACGGTAAACGCAGACTGCCAACGCTGATACAAGGGAAAGGGTGCGCCGGCAATGCTTACCAATTGCTCTCCAGGAAGCGCATACGTTCCACCGGACACACCGTCAACGATAATTGCCCAGTCCTGACTGCCTTCCTACCATTCTGCACAACTTACCTCCTGTTTCCACAAGTGAGAAAATCAAACATTCTCTAACCGTCAAATAACGGGTGCTTACAGGAACTTGCCGGGCGCGAGCTAGTGAACTCGACGCACGGCTCAGTACATTTGGGATGAGTTAGAAGGACGATTTCGTTACAGACTCGTGCGCCCAACATCACTACCTTCTAAGGTTTCGGCATTTGAGGAATAATGTGTCGCCATTCCTCCGCAGACATTCGGACACCTCACTGAAAATTGCCCCAGCAGACTTCAAACTGACATAAAGGCGGTGCGGAGACACCCTATGTTATGGTCCGTTAACGGTTATCTGTATACTTTAAAACAGATAGTCTATGTTGCACTGCTGTTTGAGGGAGCGAATAAATAATTTCGATCCCTGAATCATTGCTTTTATCATAGGCGAAATAGTATTACGCAAGGGCTAATCTGAAAGAAACCTCCGTTCGGTCGCGAAAAGGAAACCACTGTAAAGAATTGGAAATGTTTTATTTGCAACAGTTAGCTATACCTTCCAGCCATTTCTCTGCATAGTAGCAGATCCGACTTAGACATTTGTCGTAGCATTGTACCAATCTTCCAGTACCCTCCGTTTCCCCTATTCCCTACGCAGGTCATCTCGCTGTGTGTGTCAAGTTGTAGTCTTCATAACGAGCGTATCATGTGAGCGGAGGTGAAACTCAGGACGAGCTAATTAAGTGCTGTATTGTAGATGATCAAATACTTCCCATCGAAAACGTTGAGGGGCATCTTCACTGGTCTTCTAGAGTGAGGCCGAGAATAGTCAGGAAGATGGAAACGCATGACACTTACGTTATGTGAGCTGCGTAATATCAAGCGAAATCTCTCAGAAAGTCCTCAAACTGGGTGGGAGACACTGTTTTCTAGGCATCTTTGCTTGCTCTCTGTATGCTCAGAACTGAAAAGAGTAACGTGACGCGATCGACGGGCATACTAGAGACACGGCTCAGCACATCGACGCAACACTTCATTCGATTTTCGCTGTGGGCTCCATTCCGCACCTGATCTGATTTTACTTTCCGAATGGCCCTCGTACTTTGTGCCCGTTTTCGTTGTTACGTTGGTAATATTGGTGGTGACCATCGGCACCCTCTGAGTTTATAAGCCTGGACTGTCTCGTTCTACCCTAGATCACGTTCTAATACAACCGACCCCTTCGTCGTCGGAGTCGTTGAGGACCCAGCTGCATGATGGTGAAACCTGCACAGCAGCTCGCGGAGCCGCTAGGCTACGCTGCGCCCAGGCGCAGCCGGCAGCCGGCAGAGGTCAGCGGGGACCCACGACCCGCGACCCGCGACCACTGCCGACCACCGCCGACCGCGCCGCACCCAGCCACACCTCGGCTCAATTATTCAGCCGCAGCCGTGGCCGCAGGCGCGCTGACCGCACTCATTCAGCTATAAAACGGCTGCCACGCGCCCACTGCATGCCTAATGGCATTCGGCAGCTCCGCGTCTCCGATTCCCGATTTGCACTGCATGCTTCGTTCGCTCATAGGTGTAACCGTCGTTTCCCGGCCATATGAATTATTTATGTGTCTGTTTCACAATGTGGTCTTATTTTTTTGTCTTTACACGGTTTTCCACGTATCGTTACATAAACCGAGGAGAAAAAGTAATGAGATAGCGATACGCATATATAAATATGGTGGTACTATAACGAACGTAAAGCAGAAAAACGCAATTCATTAACGCAACAGTCAATTCTACTCAAGTGATCCATGTGCATAAGGTGTCCGACGTAATTCTGACCGCAAGACGGAAATTAACAGATTTTGAACGAGGAATTGTAGATGGAGCTAGAAGCATGAGACATTCCATTTGGGGAATCCTTAGTGAATTCAATATTACGGGATACACAGTATCAAGAGTGTGCAGGGTGTACCAAATTTCAGGCATTACCTCTCACCTCGGACTATGCAGGACCGATGGCGTTCATTTAACGACCGACAACAGCGGCGTTTGCGTAGAGTTTTCGTCGCCAGCAGACAAGCAACACTGGGTGAGATAACCCCAGAAATCAGTGTGGGACGTGTCACGAACGTATCATCTAGGACAGTGTGGCGAAATTTGGCGTTAATGGGATGTGGCACCCGACGACCGAAGCGAGTGCCTTTACTAACAGCACGACATCGCCTGCAGTGCCTCTCCGGATTCGCGACCACATCGGTTGGACCCTCTACGTCGGGAAAGCCGTGGCCTGGTAAGATGAGTCCCGATTTCAGTTGGTTGGAGCTGATGGTAGGGTCCAAGCGCGGAGCAGAACGCAAGAAGCTATGGACCCAAGTCGTCAACAAGGCACTGTGCAAGCTGGCGGTGGCTCTACAATGGTCTGGGCTGTGTTTACATGGGATGGAATGGATCCTCTGGTTATGTTCGACTACTTGGGTATTGTTTGCAGCCATTAATGGGCTTCAAGTACCAAAACAGCTACGTAGTTTTTATGGATGATAATGCGCTGTGTCACCTGGCCACAGCTGTTCGCCATTGGTTTTGAAGAACGCTGAGGTCAATTCGAGCAAAAGGTTTGGCCACACAGATCGCCCAACCCATCGAACATTTATAGGACATAATTGAGAGATCAGTTCGCGAACAAGTCCTTCACCGTCAACACTTTCGCAATTATAGACGGCTACAGAGTCCATGCCACGAAGAGTTGCTGCACTTTGCAGGGCAGAATGAGTTCCGACACAATTTTAGGAAGAATCAATCACTTTTGTCACTTCATTGTAGAGAGCGATTCAAAAGTCATGTCCCATTGGACAAAGTCAGCATTCGTGATTCAAAAATATTGGCGCCTAGGATAAAGTCGTATTAATGGATATAACAGGAAAGATAATTAAAATTAAACAAAGCTTCTAACCATTTGCTCTAAAACGCGTATCTTAAGAGCATTAGTTAGGTAGATGTGTTTCACAGCAGCGAAGTTGAACAAGTTTTCATAGCTCTTAAGGTACGCATTTTTGAGCCCATGTTTACTGGACTATCTGTGAAACAACTGTAAAATTGTCATTGTAGACTTTGTCCTATAAGACATGACTTTTTGATCAACCTGTATACGGGGCAGTCAAATGAAAACGAGACTTGCCGAGTATGTAAACTGTTCATTATTTAAAAAGTAATTGCCATAACTGTTAATATATTTATCCCGCTGTGAGACACGACGGGCACTGCCTTCAGGGAAAAACGTTTGCGCTTGCCTAGGGAGCTATGATTGTACCTCTGCGTGCATCTCTTTGTCCAAATGTAAATCGAAGGGCATGAACGTCTGTCTTCAGCGCTCCAAAAATATGGAAATGTTATGGGCATGAGACTGTAGAGAGGATATGTGTAGTCGAAACGTCCTTGCCAACTTTGTGGGTGGATCCTTATAACTCCATTGAATTCTCCAGTACTTTCGTAAATGAAAGATCGATTGTGGACAAACGATGTACTGCTGCATCAGGAAGACCCATTGCGTATCGTAACTTAAATTTCTTGTAAGAGAAGTTGGTTCTGGTGTAACGTGAGATACTTCCGCCTGATATAAAAAATTGCTTAAAATTAACTGTCTTTTTGTGAATCCGTCGTTTCATTTCTATATAGTTTATTACATGTCTTCATATTACACAAATTTTCATATGTGGTTTATCTGTTGTAAAGTACGCCCAGGATCATCAAGATTTATTGGAAGTCCTTGGTACAGTACCAGGTTATTATTAGGTCGCTCTCTTATCTATCTTTTCGGTACAAATTTTACTGTTGAGCGAAAGATCGGAAATTTTAAACATAGTTCAGAAGTGGATGACAGTGCAACATTAACTCAACTTTTTGTCTGTCTATTTGATTCAGGCGATGCTAGGGATGAAAAAAATACTCTGCTGCCCTGCCGGACTGGCGTGTCGTATGGATGGTACCGGGATGTATTCCATCCTGTATCGAAAGTGTGTGCACGGATGAGTGGGATGGGAAGTGGGTGGGTGGCGGGGGGGGGGGGGGGGTGAGCGTGGGTGGGGGGGGGACGGGTGTGGAAGAGGAGATGGATATCGCTTTTTGTCTGTCATGTCTGTTTGGTATAGATTTCGCAGTTGACTTTAAACTTAATTCCTGGTGAACCACAGTCTTGAAATCTTAAACGCTGCTCAGAACTGGATGACAATGCAATATTAACTCGATTTCTTGCAATGCATTGGAGGATACTTTGCGTATTACTGCCATTTCGCGCATTTGTAGTTCCAACGGGAAATAGTTCACAGGAAGTGCGATTGCTGGTAAGTCTTCATGTGAGTCAGAATCTAATTTTTACTTTCACCGTCTTTTCCCAAGATACTCATAGCTATATATTGGTTGAGTCAGTTTGAATAGAAACTGATATGAAACTGTAACTTAACACATTTATACGTTGCAGACTCAATAAAATGTTAGAAATCGATTAGAAAGTTTTACACGGACAGGGCTAACAAGTAGAAAATAGTTATTTAAATAAAAATGAGTTATTTATATACTACGGTCTTAAATGAAACCAAAAGGTATAAAATTATTTCTCCTAACCCCGTACATATTTCTAACCTGACACAAGTAGTACTGTCGAGTGCCATCGAACACGTGGTAATTAGTAACTTCGGCTTATGATATTGAGGGGTATGAAGACAACACTTACAGCATCATGGAACAAATGAAGACTGAAGAAATCGATAATTTGAGTCACAGTGAAGGACTGAGTACTGGCTGGTTGGTACTACGAATTATTAAGATCTACATTTATGGTGCCTGGGTGGGTATCAAACCTAATCTTCTGTGGTCTCATGTATCCATGTAGGCCAAAGACCTTCTGATCGTACATTGCATGTTTTTTTAATATCTTCATTCCGGTGAATGCGCAAACCACGGGAGGCGTTACAAATGTGGTCATTCGCTGTTGAACTTTGTGTGCAAAAAATAGTAACAAACTTTACTTTACGAAAGGATGAACTTCATCGGACTATAGTCACTATGTTGTACATGAATACCTTAGTGAAAAGCAGGAATAGAAATTGAAACTACAGATTCACATATACGATTTCATCCGTGATATTTACAGATGCTCAGCAGTGAAAATGAATTACAAAGAGCTCCTATGAACTGCATAATATTAGCTATCAGATTAAAAGGATCTGAACACTTGTTAGTGGATTTTAGTATGGGATATATATATCCAGAGAACGTATGACGTGGGAAGCTGGTGCCTGGAGCGAAATCTACGTTCTAGCTCCAAACAACGGTGTCTATTGCGTTCAGGTTGGGACTCCTAGCAGACATACCCACTGATCCTGAAGCTACTACCATTTTTTAACACAAAAACATATTTCCTGATAAGACCATTAGCTATTCTCACAGGGCCGGCCAGAGTGGCCGAGCGGTTCTAGGCGCTAGGAGTCTGGAACCGCGTGACCGCTACGGTCGCAGGTTCGAATCGTGCCTGGGGCATGGATGTGTGTGATGTCCTTAGGTTAGTTAGGTTTAAGTAGTTCTAAGTTCTAGGGGACTGATGACCTCAGAAATTAAGTCACATAGAGCTCAGAGCCATTTGAGCCATTCTCACAGGTCACAATTTTCTCTTTGATGTTAGGCGTAAATATGATGCTGTGTTCTCTGACCCACGCTGACATCACAGTTCCGCTGAAAGTCGAGAAAGAGTTTCTCTGAACGTGAATGACTTCTAAAATGCATCCACCATGTTGCTGTGATCGAATGATTGATCGAAATATTTAGAATTATTTATTATTCCCAGCGACGTCTTCATCCTATTCTGGGTAACTGTCTAATAAATTTGGGTGAAATGATTAAAGACCCCTCATCCAACCTCTCCTCACCCCCCTCCCTCAGGAGTACAGTGAACTATGAACAGGTGCCCTCTGGGATGCACTCCGCTGGACCAGGTGGCGTAACTTGCTCACCTGCACTCCTTTCTATGATGAAGTCCGATGATGACCCTTGTAAACTACGGCATAGGTCTTTCCAGCCAAATCTGTGTTTTCTATTTCATCACAAAGCGTGAGCAGGGTGAAGGTTGCGTGTGCATACGATTCGGCAGGTGACCCATCTAGCTAATTCGTGTAGAACGTTAGTCTTTACCACTTCATATCATTTGCCACTCATGTGACTACCACTGGGTGCAAACTTGGCAGTGTGGACTAAGCACCGAACATACATTTTGAAACTATAGTGGAAGTAAAAATGTTCAGTGAAGTTTGTACACGAATGAAGTGGTTTTAACGCGCTTATTCGAGCGTTTCGAAAGCATTTTTCGTCATTATGGGATCCTCACCAGGTGTAACCAACATAAGACATGGTGAAGATCCAACGCAGATCGTCACATATCGTCAGAGGATTGTTTAGCCGGTCCAAGAACGTTACCGAGATCGTCAACAAACTCCACTGGTAGAGTTTCAAGAGAGGCGTTGTGCATCACGGAGAGGACTACTATCGATATTTTGAGAGAGCGCTTCCCGGGAAGAGTCGGCACTACATATTACTTCTTACCACATACACATCGCGAGACATTAGAGCCAATTCAGAGGCTAAGGGACGATCACTCTTCCTGCGCACCATTAGCGAGTGGAACAAGGTAGTGGAATCAGTTAGTGGCACCAGAAGCAGCCTCCGCCACACACAATCAGGTGGCTTGCGTAGTATGATGTACATGTAGACATGGGATCGTTTGGTCGGCGAGAGAGGATTATTAAGATTCTCAACAAATTCCAGTCGTGTTGTGCGTAACAGATAAGTTAACTACTGAAATATCGAGAGAGTATGTACTCTGAAGACTGACGCAACTTATTACTTCCCATATTCGTCCTGAAATGTCAACAAAGAAGAAAATATATGAAATTATAGCTAATACGGAAATTCGTGACAATCATTGTTTCCACACACAATTCGCGAATGGAGCAGGGAAGATCGGAAAAGAGAGTGGTACCAGAGGTACCCTCAGCCACACACCATAAAGTGTCCTCGAGAATTGTAGATTTAGCTGCATATGTGGAATGTAATAACAGAATCGTTGTCTATTTCAAATATTTTTGAATGAAATTCATTATCTTTTTTTGTACTTGTGTGTAGAATGAGAAGCTGAAATCTGAAATCATCTATCCATGTTCCAAACAAAACTTTTTAGCTAAGCAAAATCAGTACAGTGTGATCTACTTTTATTCTGGTAGCTGGCGCACGTGGTAAGACCTTTACTTAATAATAACTTATAAAAGCGACACTCAGGTACAACCATCTCACAGGTAATAAACACAATCAGTCATTACATTCATTTCAATTCAGATTGTGGGACTTCCGTAAAGATCACTCGTTACATGATTGACACTCAAGTTGGTGCCTTGACTTTAAAAATTCCGTCGGTGCCATATCTCTGATCAGTCCAAACAAGGTCAATGGCTGAGTCCGGGTTGTACGTATCAGGTATTAGGCCGACGCAGAACTGTTAGAATCGTTCTATATGATTCCAACGAGAAACTCTACACATGTATAGTACCACGTGACAGTCTGGGGGTGGGATTGGGGGCGGGGGGCGTATGGCGCCAATGTACCCTGAGCTTCCACTCGCCATCCCGAGTGCCTAACTAGAAATCAAACTCAAGGCTTAAAATGTGCGATTGGTATCAAATGTCCGGAAAAAGCTAAAGCAAAATGCAAGTGAATTTGAAAGCAGCGCTGATCAAAAAACGCTGTACCTGGGAAAGCGCAAAATGGAAAGTGTGCTAAACAGTAATTGATCGTTAGGAAATATCTTAGACCGAAACACTATAATACATGAGCAGTGTTGGACCGAAGTAATGCATCGCGTATTACAAGCGATTCTTTCTACCACGGAAAGAGGATAAGCTTTGAGCAGTGACAGCGACTTAGTTGGAAATCGGATAAAGGGGAATTTTTGGGGAATCTTAGACCTTTTGAAGAAGTTTGAACTACTTATAAATGAGCGTTTCAAAGAAGTTGAAGCGTCGCAACGCGCAGGAAATTGTATAATTCATTATCTTCCACACGACGTTCAGAATAAATTTATCGAGAAAGCTGGATTCTTCATTCGCCAAACAATTTCAGTAGAGGTAAACCGTAATAAATACTTTTCAGTCGCCGTAGATGCGACTCTCAAAGAAGCCGGAACTGAGCAAAATGTTTTTATTCTGCTCTACGTTCCTCTCGCTGAATAAAGTCAATATTGAATTAGAGAGCGTTTTCTCTACTTTGTTAATTATGAGTAGAACACTGCTCAATCAATAGCTAAAATGATAAGCGAAGACCTGAAACGCAATGGCATTCATTATGGGCGAGGTTATAAAAAGGGCAGATACAGTGGCTACCATCAGGGATTTAGTGTGCATGTTACAAAGAAAACATGTCGTTAATTTTTCTCCTTGTGGTGTTCATTCATTAAAATCTTTGTTGCGTCCAAGCTTCAAAAACTTTCGCGAATGTAGGAAATATTTTCGGAACTGTTTGGAGAACCCATTTTTTTCTTCGTTTAATCCCCAAAGATGGAAAAATCTGAAAGGAAACATTAGATCTTCCCTTCATGGCCCATGCGGAACAAGACGATGTTCGTCCATTTGATAGCATTTGCTAGGATTACAAAGGGCGCTGAACTTTTTTTTTTTTTTTAATGGGTGTGCGGAGACACATACTGAACTAAAGGACATTCTCACGTATCTGAAATGATTTCAGTGTGTGTCTATGTCCTTAGCGTGGTATGAAAGATTAGCTGCAAAAATATATATAACTCTGCACTTCAAGTAAGGAATGCCACAATAGACGAAAAATCCAATGGTAAGACTTCGGTGAATGAATTAAATAAACCCAGAAATGTTTGGGAGACTGTTTACACAGAACATTGCAAGCTAGCGGAAAATATTGGAATGTCAACTGACTTGAATGAACGTTTCGCCACGCAGACAAACGGAAAGTCAAGAGAAAATATTTTGTTGATGGAACACCAAAGGAAGATTTAAACTTGGCAGCGCAGGACCGTTTTAAACTAAATATTTTCAGTATTCCCAGTTTTAGGTAACTTAACTACAATGAATGTCACCATAGAAACATGGACACATTTGGTTTCTTGTCGAACTACGTAAGCCTAGACGAATCTATACTATCACATCGCTTAGGAAACAAGGCGTCTTTGTACAGCATAGACGTTCTTAAGCAGTGTTTGAAAGAAGTAGTTTTTCTGTTAAAAATAACTCGTGCAGCTAATTTTGGGTTGACATGTGGACGCCTTAGGCTTCTTATCGAACATCACCCGGACGACTAGACACTACCAGAGCGCGTAGAAAACATGGCATCCTTGTACAGCATAGGCGTTCATACGCAGAATCTAATAGGAGAAAAAAGCGTTACATCTAATTTTGGGTATGATACAGTCCCCGTTTCGGCCTTCTCAATGTTCTTCATTAGCTGCATTTTTAATAACATATTTACAAATACGATACGATGATAACCTACTGATTTTCTGCACGTTGTCCTCTACAGCTGGCCAAACATAGCGGTCATTTAATATTCTTGCAACTGGCAGGCAATGTTTGAGAAGTATAGCGTGGCAAGAGCGGCTGGTTCTATTAGCTATGATTTCAGCAGAGTCAGAGTTAGACCGTTCATTAGATTGTACCAGGATTATAAAAGATTGTGGTAAGATGTTGCAGTGTCTGTGTTGTTAAGAGAAACGATGCAGTGTTTGTGCATGCATGCATGTCGGAAAAAAGAGGCTTCGTGGCGATTACAGCCGTTAAGAAACTCATGAAATGTATTCGCAGTTGCGAATATGTACAACGATCAGCAATATAAGGGAATGACGTCAGTGCAAATTTGAGCCGGACCAGGACTCGAACCATGATTCCCTGCTTTACGCGAGCGGTCGCCTTGACTGTTTTGCCTACCCATTCACGGCTCACGGCCAGACGCATACTTCCATGTATCATCATCACTGTGTCACAAGCTGCACTCCTACACACACTACACAATTCCCTTATAGGGGAGGACATTTTAATCAATAGCCGCTTCCTGGTATCGGCGAATAAATACCATGTAGCAGTGCATGTGTTTTTAAGAAGAATGATGCAACGTTCCTTCGGACACGCATGTCCTCCCCTGTAAGGGAATTACATCTCTCTGACGCGGGAACCCCGATATACGTACGTTTGTGTTAGCTGTGAGTCGTGAATAGACAGATAAACTGCTCACATAAAGCGGAAAATCCAGGTTCGTGTGTCACTCTGGTTCAAATTTTCATTGTCGTCATTCCCTTACACATTTGATGTATAAGGAAATTTGTCTCTCAAAAAGCGAGAGAGAAAGTGGTATTTTGTAAAGTATCGAATCAATCAAAACTGCGGGAATCAAAAATATTGGTGGGAAGGGGCCTAAGAACGCTTACTGGCGGCTCGAAAATCCTAGCGCCAGCCCTGATTGTATATCATGTGCGTGACGATTTAGAGAACACGAAAATTTACTTTCTTACTTCACACCTCCAGTCGTCTGATATACCCAACTTCCGGCACCCTCTCATTTTTGTCTGGGAGCAAATCTTCCTAAGGAGTATCTACAAACAGAACAGCAAAAGACAGGGGACGATAAATGTGGTAAGATCTTTCCGATGCACTGACAGCTGTAACCAGCGGAGCACTGATAAAAGAGATGTATAATTAGTGGACACAAACTGAAAGGTGTGTCGTCTAAGTAAGTGTTCGTGCAGTTTAAACTTCAGGGACCCAGTTGCGGGAATAGTGTCCTGGTCAACAACAGAAGATTGCATATGGTTATAGCAGTCCGCAAATCTGGCGACCACGGGACAAACAGCATCAGCAAACAAACTGGGCAGGCAAATTATACACGGACGCTCCGCGTGCTTCGGTGTGCGCAGCTCTGAAAACAAAAGCTGGAAGCGAGAGCGGAACGAGCCGGGGAACTGGCGAAGAGCGGAGTAGCGGCAAATGAAACTAATCCTGCGGAGGCTTACACTGCACCGCCGCTAGGGGGCTCCGTCCACTGCGAGAAAACAGAGGCTGCTTCCAGGGCTGGACCCTGCAAGGCAGGATCATTCTCATCTGCCGGCCGCGGCGGTCTCGCGGTTCTAGGCGCGCAGTCCGGAACCGCGCGACTGCTAGGGTCGCGGGTTCGAATCCTGCCTCGGGCATGGATGTGTGTGATGTCCTTAGGTTAGTTAGGTTTAAGTAGTTCTAAGTTCTAGGGGACTTATGACCACAGCAGTTGAGTCCCATAGTGCTCAGAGCCATTTTTTTTTTTTTTGTTGGGCAAAATGGGGTGGGCCCCACAACACGAGGCAGTTGAAAGAATAAGAAAAGTCCGTGGTAGTCAATCAGCGAGCGTTTATTGCGTACTGTGTTGGTGTATTTCATTAAAACACGACACAGAGACCAAACTTTGGGACTTCATATGAGGATATTCCATCGGGAAACTGGAACAAGGGCCAAGTGTTACGAGTGCAGCCCAGGAGTTCGGAATTGCTCACAGAATGGTTTCACGTACATAGGGAGCATTTGGAACCACACTGCTGCCCGAACAGAAAACGAGGGGGGAAGGGAGGGGGATCGACAATGGTCAGCTACAGCAGCCGAGCAGATGGTCATTACTTTGTGCACAGGCAGGAAAGGACCCACGCTAAGCAGCGGGTGCAAGTGCAACCACGTTTAACAACACTGAAAGGCGCGCAATATCTCGCTCTACAGTGGTACGGATACGACATTGGATTGTTTTTTTTTTTTCCAGGTCTCTTTGTCAGGCCATCTGTACGTTATGTTCCGTTAACGCCCGCCCATCGGCGACATTGTTTGCGATGATACCCATAGCATATGGACTGAACTAACGAGAAATGGCCTGGCGTGCTTCTCTCTGATGATACTGGATTCTGAGTAGTGACTCTGAACGTACCCTCATATGGAACACCGAGCGAGGTGGGGCAGTGGTTAGCACACTGGACTCGCATTCGGGAGGACGACGGTTCAATCCCGTCTCCGGCCATCCTGATTTAGGTTTTCCGTGATTTCCCTAAATCGCTTCAGGCAATGCCGGGATGGTTCCTTTGAAAGGGCACGGCCGATTTTCTTCCCCATCCTTCCCTCACCCGAGCTAGCGCTCCGTCTCTAATGACCTCGTTGTCGACGGGACGTTAAATACTAATCTCCTCCTCCTCCTCATATGGAACAGGTGCGAACACGGAATGCACCTAGGAAAATTGTTGAACGTGGCCATTTTGGTACAACAACTGTTCTGGTGTAGGGAGGAATAATGCTGCATGGGTATATTGACCTCCGAGTCCTGAACTCGATACATTCGCCGGTCAATGTTAAAGTGACACTACTCCTTCTGTATGTGCGTCTTTTCACGGGCGCACTGAGACCTGAATTCAGTTCTATGGATGAATAGGACCCTGTTAAGTAGAGGACGATGGTTTTCAAACAGATTACAGCTTGAGCTTCATCTTTTCTTGCACCAGTTAACGTCGTTTCTGTTAACTATACTTTCAAAACACTGGGAATGACTGTACTATGCCATCATCAAAGAACACAATATTAATCAGAAAGTACGGCAGTAACCTTCAGACGAGACATGCACACTTTTTTTACTGTCTATTAAGTCTGTACAGTGCATTACAAACGCAGATATGTTCCCTTACATGATTTCTTCAGAATGTCCACTGCCATGATGGCCACATGCTGCATGCCACATGCAGTATCGAGAGGTTGTAACAATGGAAAATTGTACTGAAATGCAGGAGGATCTGCAGCGAATTGACGCATGGTGCAGGGAATGGCAATTCAATCTCAATGTAGAAAAGTGTAATGTGCTGCGAATACATAGAAAGATAGATCCCTTATCATTTAGCTACAAAATAGCAGGTCAGCAACTGGAAGCAGTTAATTCCATAAATTATCTAGGAGTACGCATTAGGAGTGATTTAAAATGGAATGATGACATAAAGTTGATCGTCGGTAAAGCAGATGCCAGACTGAGATTCATTGGAAGAATCCTATGGAAATGCAATCCGAAAACAAAGGAAGTAGATTGCAGTACGCTTGTTCGCCCAATGCTTGAATACTGCTCAGCAGTGTGGGATCCGTAGCAGATAGGGTTGATAGAAGAGATAGAGAGGATCCAACGGAGAGCAGCGCGCTTTGTTACAGGATCATTTAGTAATCGCGAAAGCGTTACGGAGATGATAGATAAACTCCAGTGGAAGACTCTGCAGGAGAGACGCTCAGTAGCTCGGTACGGGCTTTTGTTAAAGTTTCGAGAACATACCTTCACCGAGGAGTCAAGCAGTATATTGCTCCCTCCTACGTATATCTCGCGAAGAGACTATGAGGATGAAATCAGAGAGATTAGAGCCCACACAGAAGCATACCGTCAATCCTTCTTTCCACGAACAATACGAGACTGGAATAGAAGGGAGAACCGATAGAGGTACTCAGGGTACCTTCCGCCACACACCGTCAGGTGGCTTGCGGAGTATGGATGTAGATGTAGATGTAGATAGCAACGTAACAGGGAATCTTTTAGACACTCAAGTACTGTGATGTGGTCCCTATCGCAGGCATAATAGATCCTACTGCCGCGTTGTACTGCTCTTCAGTTGCATTCATGCACCAGGTAGGCATTTCCCGAAATTTCATCAGTGAACCTATTCAACTTGTAGAGTATCACTATACGTCATCCACTATTACAATCAGAGTTTAACGCTGTTCAGGTAAACCTGCGAACATAAAACGCCGAGGGTATAGAAATGTGTGAAATCACAGGGCTAGTGTCAATCAAACGACTGTTCAGCATGGTGTACAATGTGTGTCGAATGTATGCGTCTGGGGACATACGGTGAAACTTTCGGAGGCAGCGCGGGGTAGCCGTCCTCCCTCGAGCATGTGTGTGTGTGTTGCCCGTAGTGTAAGTCAGATTAAGTTAGGTTAAGTAGTGCGTAAGCTTATGGACCGATGACCTCAGCAGTTTGCTCCCGTTAGGTCTTACGACAAATTTCCAAACAAAAAAAAAATTCCGAAAAACATCATCCACCCAACCCCGAAGGTGACAAGGCCAGATAAGTGCGAAAACTATTGCACAGTCAGCTTAAGGCTTATGGATACCATCTGTTGACAGGAATAATATCCAGTGGAATGGAAACGAAAACAGAGGGTCTATCAGATGACTACCACTTAAGCTTTCGGAAAAGTAAGGGTAGCTTGCAAACAAGACTAAGGAAAAAGCATGACATCCTCGTAGGATATGTCAAATTAGGAAAAACGTTAGACAGTACAGAATGGTGCAAGGTGTTCAGGACTTCAGGGGAAGACTCATATGAAGCAATATGTACAAGAAACAAGAGGGAACGCTGCGAAAGGAAGACCAAGAAAGAAGTACTCGGAGTAAAAAGTGTGTAAGACAAGGGCGTAATCCTCCGCTCACACTGTTAAATCCATACATCTAAGAGTGAATGACGGAAATAAAAGATTGGTTCAAGAGTGGGATTAAAATTCAAGATGGAAGAATATTAATGTAAAAATTCGCTGACGATACTGCTATGAAGAAGAACTGCAGAACGTGTTAGAGGTAATGAATATTCTAATGAGTACAGACTGTTGATTCTGAGTAAAATTAGGAAATTCGAAAGTAACAAAGAGTAACAGAAATGAGACTAGCGACAAATTTAGCATCAAAATTTGGCATAACTAAGTAGGTGAAGGTAAGGAATTCTTTTACCTGTTCTGCTGTTCTGTTTACGTTTATTCTGTGAAATTACTAATTCACTAGCTGCTTCATCACGAGTAGTGTCTGTTTGTCACACTTGTCCGACAGAACACCACACTCGCCATACAAATTGACTCTATAGGTTTGCTACTTTCAACTAACGAAGTGCCGGCCGGGGTGACCGAGCGGTTCTAGGCGCTACAGTCTGGAACCGCGCGACCGCTACGGTCGCAGGTTCGAATCCTACCTCGGGAATTGATGTGTGTGACGTCGTTAGGTTAGTTAGGTTTAAGTAGTTCTAAGTTCTAGGGGACTGATGACCTGAGATGTTAAGTCCCATTGTGCTCAGAGCCATTTGAACCATTTTGAACTAACGAAGCGAAAGCAGATTGCCAAAATAACATTGCTACAAACTCTGAAAACTCCATTTACATGCCAGGAAAATGTTTTCCCATATAACATTTTTAAGCCTAAACAGTTAAAAGGAATTGTCATCCATGTAGTTTGGACGCGTAACCTACTAACTCACTCACATAATATCCGCGAACCCATTCCTCACAAATACGGTTATCCTCTGCTCCGTAGTTCTGTTGTTACTTTTAATTACTGGCTCTGAGCACTATGGGACTTAACATCTGTGGTCATCAGTCCCCTAGAACTTAGAACTACTTAAACCTAACTAACCTAAGGACATCACACACATCCATGCCCGAGGCAGGATTCGAGCCTGCGACCGTAGCGGTCTCGCGGTTCCAGACTGCAGCGCCTATAGCCGCACGGCCACTTCGGCCGGCTTTTAATTACTGTTTACGCATGTTTTACTGGCGATAGCAGATAGCACGAACTAAATCGGTGTTCTGCTTGATACTCTATCGACTCAAAACGTTTGGCCCCGATCTGAGTGCCTGACATCTGGAGGTTTGGGTGTTGGAAAACATTTCGGCAACGTAGGTACCGTGTGAATTCATGACAGAATAATTCACGGTAGGTGATCGGAATAGCATTCTATGCATTTCCACTGTTGTTCGTGAGTGATTTGAAATTGTCGTTTTGAAAGATCAGTCAATGGGAAATTTTAATTTTAAATCATATGCTGATAGGCATTGAACTGTTTCCCAGATTACCGGTGTTGACGCGTCAGTTAAGATGGACGCTGCTCGGTTATTCATTTATTTTAAAGCTCTCGCGTGGTCGTTACACTGCTTTGGTGCTGAAAAAATGTAAAAAAAACCTCAGCTTTATCTAAATCAAAAGTACTTTCAGCTGCCAATATTAATTATTTTTCACCTCACAACGCTTCTTGTATATGCAATTACCGAGCTTTCGTAACAATTTATCAAGGACAATTACGTTAAATGCGTTTTGCTAAACCCTAAACAATAGCTTAGCCACATCTTAAAAGCCAGCCACCTGATCCTAAACAATGGAAAATTGTATTAGACCAACGTACATCGAGCTATTCACTAATTCAGCTTATGATTTTGCAATGAAAGTGGGGCTTCAAGAGAACCAAACAATAATTACGTTTACATTTTAATTTCTATAATAATAACACAGTCACAATATCAGGGATCGTCCAGGATTAGTTTACTGTAGACTGAATTGGTAGGCAGATCATGTTTTGAGTGTGAAATACTGGCAACATTTAGTGATCTACGACTAACATTTCTGGAATAGCCAGCAGTCAGCAACATCACACAGCAGGCTAAAAGCGACATGGAGACAGTTGGGAATTGCAGCCCCAACAGCTGCTATACCGTATCGCGTCGCGTCACACCGCGTTGCCGACGGCAGTGTCCGGCAGAGGCACATGACGAGTAGTTAGTTGTAGCAGCCACAGCTGTTCCACACACACACACACACACACACACACACACACACACAGAATGGCACCTCGCCACATCCGAGCAGTCTACAGCAGCAATGGCAGCAACAGCAGAGTCGTAGCTACAGCAGCATAAGTTACGTTTTGCAGCACGTCTGTTATTTGTAGTTTTAGCTCTCTCGTTATTCATAACGATAGAGCACCAAATCGAAACATCATCTCGTGATTGTGTATCCACGGCTAGCGCGTGTAAGCCTCTGATCCCGAAGAGGCACGAAAAAATAGGATATAGAGCTATGGAAAAAAAGGTTTCATGTGTTGATGTTTCTGATGGGAATTTTTAAAAATGAAATAGAAAGTTCCAAGGACATTTTGAAGACTGATATTGGGGATTTAGATGATCGTATGGACGATTTAAGAATGAATTTTTTTGCTTGGATAGTACACTGAAGTGTGTAACTGTAAAGTTTGTGGAAAAAGAGCAGAAACTGCATACTAATTTTGGGTGGCAAGATTGGCTCAGTTGTGCAACTCAGGGAATACTGAGACACGGCAGGCTATGACTGAGGTAGTCAGAAGGATTTCGGCTAGCAAGGAAGTAGCCATAACGTTACAGATAACAGACCCTGCCGGTAATCTATGGAAGGAGATGCAAATGTAGTTTCTCTTAATAATAGTGATCTCAACAAGACTAACAAACGTTGCTGTAAGTAGAGACTCTGCAGTGGAGGTATTCAATGTAAAAGGATAAAGAGTGTCGGTTTGGATTCAGACCACTGCGTATCTATCTTAAATTCAAAGTTAGCCCATTATTGAGAAATAAAATGAATACCAACACAGAAAATATGATATACAGAAGTTACCTAAAAATGATTACTTAACGAAGTTGGAAATAAGAATACCTAAGTGTTGAGAACAATTTCAAATAGGCATTATTGACACTACAGAAAAACTACCACTCTTTAAAAAAGTGGGAACATGCTTGGAAGAATGATGATTGCGATGAGTTACTTATAGAAAGACAACGAGCCTAGAATATCTGGAACGCAAATGAAAAGGTAATAACAGGACAAATTTCGTAGAAGCAAGGAAGCATGAATCAAAAGACCTCGTACAACATATAAAAGGTCAACCAAAATCAACTGAGTTACATTTCAAGCAAATCAACACAAAGAACTTTTATAAAAGTATCAAAAATAGTTTAAAGATGTATACACCACCAACTTTACAGTTGAAACTAACTCCTTAGTTATTTTTTATTAAATACTGACCTACAGAATTTTCCGTGACGAAGATAACTCCGACTTAACCTATTTATTTATTGCCCACAGTATAAGCCCAATGCAATCAGACTGCTATAAATTGACAACATGATTTCCTATAATTAACACAAAAGAATGGCCCCAAATTGCAAGAAATCCTAACAATAATACAAATCCAAAAAAATAAAATGAAATGAAAGAAATATGGAACTACCTCCAACCCTGTTAATTGCCTTAACTCATTTGAGTCACGAATCCCGATAGTGAAAACCCCATTCTTTTTCATGAGTCACTTACCCCTCAGAAAATCTTCATAACACGAACTACAGCAATTATATCAAGTAGCAACAACAGCCAGCTAGATAAAATGATTCTAACTACCATAGACTCTAACTACTAGAAGTCATATGATTAGGGAAAAAAAGATTTACTTGAAGAGCAAACAATGTATTTAAAAAATTTTACCTTATTCATGTGACATCCAGTTCCAAAACAATTACATAGTTGTCAACAATTCCACTTCTCAAACATTATCAAGGATAGATCCATCCTCATACATTTCCTAGCGTATTTTATTATAAACACATCATTTCATTTCACTTTACAGTGCATGTCCTACCAACACAGAGTCTCTATTGAGCATATCATGTCAATACATTTCCCTATCCACTCGCTAACTGCTAGTCCGTCCAACCACAGAATCTCTTGCCAAGGGTGCAGAGCGCTGCCAGCGATATTAACACTGTCTATAGCACTGCCAAAATACAAACAGGTGACTTATACAATTTATTGATGCAAAAACTCACAGGACCGCATATAATGATACTGAGAACTGAAGAATACTTGCAGACTACTTCAAAAGTGTGCACAAATACGATCTCTCTAAAAAAAAAAAAAAAAAAAATGTTTCAAAAGGCTCTGAGCACTATGCGACTTAACTTCTGCGGTCATCAGTCGCCTAGAACGTAGAACTAATTAAACCTAACTAACCTAAGGACATCACACACATCCATGCCCGAGGCAGGATTCGAACCTGTGACCGCAGCGGCCGCTCGGCTCCAGACTGTAGCTCCTAGAACCGCACGGCCACCCCGGCCGGCGACCTCTCAAAAGAAGGATTTCATTTTGATAATGTACTCCAAATACAACCAGACTCAAAACCACGAACAATAGGAGTATTCCCAGAAATTATAAAAAATTAAAAATCCAAATGTATCAAGAGAAGAAAGTATAGTTGCTGAATCGTCGAAACACTCTAGTGACAACATTACCCTATGTCTAACACTAAGTTATTAATGAAATTTGGACAATAAACAGCTGCCCATCAGAATGGACATCAGCATTAATACATTCACTACATAGAAAAACAAAGAAAATTCATCATAACAATCAGAGAGTGATCTCCCTCTTACCAACGGCATGTAAGGTCTTGATATTATCCATGGAACTTTTAAAAGGGAGCTGGAGGAATGCTCGAGCACAACTAGAAGAGTATTAAGCAGAATTTAGGAAGAGAATGTCTTGTGAAGAGAAAATATAAACGAGGAACATCAGACTCTTGAAACAGATGACAAAGTTTGTGGATTTTGCATATGACTCAATTGACAGAAAGGCAATAATCAACATTTTAAAGGAATTCGAACTCGACAGTAAAACAAGAGAAATAATGAAAGGAACTTTCACAAGAAACATCAAATGTAAAATTTATGGCGAAACTGTGAAAATCTTTTGAAATGAAATCAGGAGTACGACAGGGAGGTGGTCTATCACCTCTGCTTCTTAACCATGCATTAGAGAAGGTAGTAGGAAAATGGAGAAAATCCATAATACCAAAGATGTTCGGTTACGAAGAAACCACAATAAAACCACTATAGATTGTTTAACTTTTTCAGATGACATAGCAGTAGTTATTGACTCACTAGATACCACCAAAGGACTGAAAATATTGTTTGAAGAAATGCATTTCATGACAAATATTAATGACAGCGTTCCATATCTTAAACTTCTTAACAACACAATACCTAAAACATTTTTTTTAAATATCTAGAAGAATGGATAATAAACAACACAAAAGAAACCATATCGCAGAAGATAGGGCACATAAAATGGAAAGGGCATTTCAAAAGGCAAAAAACATATATACCAAAAAGCTTTGTCTTGGAACACAAATCTAAGTCACTATCAGACAGTTGTAAGATCTGAAACACTCTATGTAACAGAAAGACGAACTTACAAACATTGGTAACCTTGAATAAGTGGAAAAAGTAGAAAGAAAAATTCTAAGGGGTATACTGGGACCTGGAAGTAAGAGTAACGTCGAATAGTAATTAAGATTATACAGAATACTCTGTATGAAAATGGAAAAGCTAACTGAAGTAATGAGGAAAAGAAGACTACAGTTTTCCGACCACATAAACCGAATGTATAATAACAGACCAAGCAGAGCTTCAATTTACCAAACATCTACAAATGCGAACCCACATGGTTCACCGAAATTGACAAAGGTATAAAAAAACAGTAATCAGAATGGACGCAATACATAATAGAACACTTTTCAGAGAATCAACACAAACGGCAGGACTTAATTGTAGAAAGAAGTCTACAAAAGGAAGAAAGTGGATCTCGGAAGAAAAGGAACAGCACTCTTGAAGGAAGTCTGGGAGCAACGAAAATTAAACACAAGATTTGATTTACCATAACCCGCAAAAGGTGTATTCGAATAAATAATTATTTGCAGGAGAAGATAATACTGAACAGTTCAGTAAAAACCAGATGTGCACCATGATTACAGACTGTGTAAATGAAACAGAACTGCGTCTTTTGGCAGAAACGGAACTGAAATATAATTTTATTGAAAATGTTCAGCCTTTAATAGATATTACGATGTGAGAGGGGTGTGAGATTGCTTTGGTGGATATTCAGAGTTCCATTTCATGAACATTAGAAAATATCTTTGAGTATACCAAGAACAGGTATACAGTTGATTCTCCAGTTGCAGGAGTGAGGATTAAAATTATTACTGAAAATTGTAGTAAGCCAGTAAGGAAGGAGGTGGTGTCAGATGTGAATGTTGTTGGACAATCATTGAACTATTAATTTCCTGTGACATCGGCTTTCAGCATCAATGTAGTTTTGAGTAAACATAAGTCAGTTATTGACTGTAGTGACCAGGTGCTGGAACTGAATATTAGAGGTATCAGGAAGAAAGTAAAAGTTAAGACTGCACCTACTGGAAAAGACTTGGTGACAACTGTTGAGTGACGAGGCAGAAGAGGAAGAAGATATAGGCCAAAATAATCAGCTATTTGTACCTTTTTCTATAGCTTATTGAGTTTTTATTATAACTATAACTGAAGGTTTATTATGTGACTATATTTAGAGATGAGACTTTTCTGGCGCAGTGAGAGTGTAGGACCATGCAAGACGAAGCTGCAGTCAGTGTGCTAGTGGTTTAAAACACACAGTAAGTGAACAATTCCTTGATCACATTTTAAAATTTTGTAGGGTCATTCTACTGTTCGGTATATTTTTGGGGATGCTATTAATTACTGTTAGGTTCAAAAATTTTGGATGGGCTGAATATGTTTATGTGTTACGTGAGACGAATAATTGTATGTTTAATTTGTGAGAAGATAAGTAATGAACTACAGAGAGTGACTGTGTAGTCAAAAAGCTACAATAATTGCTTGTGACATGTAAAATGTGATTAGTTTAATCAACTAAAGAAGAGTAGAATTGTGATATATATATGGTAGCAACGTTATATTTTGGTCACAAATCAAACATATTGGTGTATGAGGTACTAGCTGTTAACGTATAATCTGATTATGAGGAAGTTGAGTGACTTGACTTCAAATTAGAAGCCTAGGATTTCAGGTTGGATTTTTTTGTACATAAGCAAATATGTTTTCTGGGGCCTTTGTTCATTTGCGTTAAGACTAACAGCAATTTGACTACCGAATTTCAGTCCAAGACGTAGGCTGCTATTAAAAACCACGAAATAAACGATGCACCTGGAATGGTGCCAGCACTGGGAATCACGGATAACTGAAGAATTGCGTCGCATTGTGTTCACCTATGAATCGCGGTTCTGCGCTGTCCTAGATGCACGTCATTGCATAGAACACCGGCGACCTGTGGGATAGGTCCCATTCCTCCACGGTATTGGTGCCATGTGCTGGGTAACAATCGGTTAAGACTTCAAGTCTCGACTGGTAGTGACTGAGGGAGCTCCGACGGCACAGTGGTATGTGATGAACATCCAGCGTAATAATGTGTTACCTTGTAAGCGACGGTACTGTGGTGTCATATTTCAACAGGATAACGCTCATCTGTACATGGAGCGTGTCTCAGTGAACTGTCTGCATTATGCTGATGTACTCCCATGACCAGAAATATCCCCAGATCTGTCCTCGATAGAACATGAATGTTACTAGCTGTGACTTCAACTACGTCACAGTGTTGGTATCCAGGATATCATTGATCACTGACAACAGTTGTGGACTGCAACTGCTTTGTGACACCCTTCCCAGCTGAATCAGTGCATACATCACCCAGCCTCCAACGTCATACTGATATGTAGTCATACTATCAATGTTCTTATAAATTTCACTCGATATTGTAATCACTGAAATAACATCACATACCGTTTCAACCGTGAAGGTTTACTGAGTTTCCTTCTCTTGTGGATGATTCACCAATTTTGCCAAGCTGTATATTTGGACTGATGTTGAGTGAAATTATGAAGTGCTAAAATTAACAGAAGTATACTAAAAAATCCCTACCGAAAGATGAGATATGTTGAAGGACTCCGACTACATCATTCTAAGAACAGTCTTCTTATCACTGGAGGGGGTAGCAGAGCGGAAAAATAAGGTAGAATAATAATGAAAAAAAGAAACTCACTACAAAGAGCGCTTGATATAGCATTTGCTGATGGTGCAAACAAATGTGCTTCAGTCACTTCAGTACGTTAGATGGCACTTTCGGACGTCTATCAGCCAAATGGGAATTACATAACTTTTTCATATGTTGTTAACGGATCTAAAGTGTTTCTATGTCCAGTGAAGAAGCTAAAAGACAGCACTTCATTCAGTAATACGTTCTTCTCAGTGAATACTTGGAAATTATCCATCAGACAAGACAATTCGCTAAATCACAAAAATGTCTCAGTTCTACACCTATAAACATTCGACTTGCTTATATATCTTGATGCTTATATCCTCGTATCTTACATAGGTGTTCAAAATGTATTCGAATTCTTTGCAGCTGATAACTGACAACCAGACAAGTGGTAACTGCCAAGTACAAATAATGACGAAATAATACACTAAGCGTTCAAATGTATCCTGATTTTTAATAAAAACTGTTGCTGAAGGTAATCTTTGAATTGCTACAAGGTACGCACGCCCTCGGAACTCAAATCGTACACCTCTCCGTGATATGTAAAACGTCTCTTGCGACATCTCTCACTGAAATTTGTTGAAAATGACATTAGCGCTCAATCTCTTTCCAAACGACCAAGCTGCATTTGTTTGGTCTTCTCTCTGTTCCCTGTATATACTTGGTATGTAGATGGTTTGTATGCACATGGTTTCTAACTGATGAGGCGGAAGAATCAGCAATGATCAACGGCATGAGGATGCAGACTGCAATGGAAACAACTGCATTAAAGACAAACAATGTGTATCCAAATGACATGTGGCCTGGCCTGTAACTGGAAAAAGTGTCATGATGACCTCTGATGATTTCTCCAGTGCTAAAAGAGTTCGGACTAGTCCCCTATCCGGATCTCCAGGAGGAGGCTTCCATGAGGGGTGACCACGAGAAAAAGATTGAATAACCAACGAAAGGATAACGTTCTAAGAGACGGGGCGATGAATGTCAGAAGTTTGAACGAAGTAGGGAAACTGAAAAAACTGGAAAGGGGCATTCTAAAGCTCAGACTAAGTATAGTAGTGGTCAGTGAAGTTAAATGGAAAGAAGACTAGGATTTCTGGCCATCTACATTGAGGGTAATATCAACAACAGCGGAAAATGGTATAATGGGAGTAGGATTCATTATGAATAGGAATTTAGGGCATGGATTGAATGACTGAGAACCGTTCAGTCATAGTTTTGTTCTAATCAGAATCTACAGCAAACGAACACCAACAAAGGTAGCTCAGGTGTGCATACTAACGTCACAAGCCGAAGATAAAGAGATAGGGAAAGTATATGAACATACTGAACGGATAATTCAGTAGTGAAAGGAGATGAAAATCTAACAGTCGTGGGGGATTAGAATGTTGCTGAAAGGGAAGCAGTAGAAGAAAGGATTATAGGAGAGAATGGGCTTGGTAGCAGGAATGAGAGAGGAGAAAGACTAATTCAGTTCTGTAATAAATTTCAGTTAGTAATAACAAATACTCTGTTCAGGAATCACAAGAGATGGCGGTATACTTAGAAAAAGCCGAGAGGTAGGGTTAAGATTTGAGTTAAATTATATCATGTTCAATCAGAGATTCCCAAGACAGATCAGGATTGGAGGCACACCATAGACTGAGATCACAATTTAACAGCGATGAAGAGTAGGCTGAAGTCAAGAGGCTAGCCAATAAGAATCAACGACCAAAAAAGTGGAATACTTAAGTATTAATGAATGAAGAGGTAAGCGTGAAGTTATCTGAGGATATAGATAGTGAGATTAAGAATACCTCACTAGGTAGTTCCTTTGAAGAGAAATGGACACCTCTAAAAAGTAAAATCATAGAAATTGGAAAGAAAATCATTGGTCAAAGAAGCCAACTACAAAGAAACCATTGGTAACAGAAGAAGTACTTGTATTGATCGATGAAAGAATGAAGTACAAAAATGTTCAGTCATGTTCAGGTATACAGAAATACATGTCATATAGGAATTAAATAAATATTAAACGCAGGTAAGCTAAGGCAAAGTGCCTGTATGAAAAATGTGGAGAAATCGAAAAAGAAATTATTGTCGTAAGGATTGACTCAGCATATAGAAAACTCAAAATAGCCTTCGGGGAAATTAAAAGCAATAGTGGGAACATTAAGAGTGCAATGGGAATCCCACTTTTATACCCAAAGGAGAGAGCGGATGGGTGGAAAGAGTACACTCAAGGCCTCTTTGAGGTGAAGGCTTGTCTGATGACATGACAGAAGTAGAAACACGAGCCTATATAGAAGAGATAGTGGATACAGTACTGCTATCTTCAATGAAAGTGAAGAAGAATTAGGGGTCTGCTGAATATAATGAACAGACTAACGAGTAAAAATTATGAATTGTGAGTAAATCGGTGAAAGACGAAAGTAATGACACGTAGCAGGGATGAGAACAGCGAGAAACTAAGCATCAGGATTGGTGATCATTAATTAGATGAATTTCAGGAATAATGCTACCTAGGCAGAAAAATAACCCATAAGGAAAGGAACAAGGATGACATAAAAAACAGATTAGCAATGGCAAAAAATCTTTTTTAACCAAGAGAAGTCTACTAGTATCAAACATAGACCTTAATTTGAGGAAGATCTTTCTGAGATTGTACGTTTGGAGCACAGCACTGTGTGGAGGTGAAACTCGGACTGTGGGAAAACCGGAAAAAGCAGACTCGAAGCGTTTGAGATAAGGTATTACAGAAGAATGTTGAAAATTTGGTGGACTGATATAGTAAGAAATGAGGTTCTCTGGAGAATCGGTTACGGATAAAAATATATGGAGAACACTGACAAAAAGAAAGGAAGCGGTAGAACGTCTGTTAAGACATCACCGAATGGCTTCCTTGGTACTAGAAGGGGCTGTAGCAATTGTAATGCGTCGAGTAAATAATTGAGGACGTAAGTTTCCAGTGCTACTCTCAGCTTGGCAGAGGAGAGGTATTCATGGGGGTTCGCATCAAGTTAGTCGGAAGACTGACAATTAAAAAAATAAAAAACAAGAGGAATACCTACCCTATCAGAATTTGTAAGCTTCCTCTTTACAGGATTAACTAAATTCTCTTAACATTCTTCCAGTGAATATCCGACTATAAATGGCTTTCGTACACATAGTTTTATATTGTGTTTCTTTTTTAAGCTTCATCAAAAGGAATCTTCAGATTTTTCTTCCAAGAAAGCAGAGACACAATAGAAGCTATCGCTTGTGCTCAGTGCACAACTGAAAAAGCCAGTTTAGCGTGAACAGAAGAAATTTCTTAGTATTTGTACACTTCAGGCCAGAATTTGATTCGCTGTCTCGTGAAACAAACTAATGGAATTTCTAAGAAAGAGTAAATTAGGCAATACGGACAGAAGAATAACTAAAGAGCTAAACAAAGAACAAACAGCAGTAGTAAAGATAAGGTATATCGAAAGGGTATATTGAGAGGCAACTGAGTTGGGGTTACTTTGATGTGTGACACATTCTTAGATTGGCTGCTAACTGATGGTGGAATGGTACATTTGGACCTTGAGCGAGATGGTTCTAGGTCGTTTTATGTATTGTAACAGTCCCCAGTATGTATATACGGATGTCCATGTTCTTCCTACGATGACGATTTGCTCGTGCTCTAGCACGTGCAAAGAAGTGCCCTGTTTGTTAAAGACAGGGCACGAATATTGAGGGAACCATTAAAAAAATGAAAATGTGCAGGAAAAATATTTCATATCATAAATTGTGTAAAGTGAAAATTTCACATAGGGATCTTTGTGGGACGAGCGACGCCATCACCAGAAGAGACTGTGAGCTTTGTTCAAGATACTGTATTTAATCATATGGATGAAATTAGTAGTGGAACCTAGGTTTTTTGTTAAAAATGTGTGTGAAATCTTATGGGACTTAGCTGCTAAGGTCATCAGTCCCTAACCGTACACACTACTTAACCTAAATTATCCTAATGAAAAACACACACACACACACACACACACACACACACACACACACACACACACACACACACATGCCCGAGGGAGAATTCGAACATTCGCCGGGCCAGCCGCACAGTCAATCACTGCAGCGCCTAAGACCGCTCGGCTCTAGGTTTTTTGTTTCTTTTTTTATCATTGCTGTCCGTTAGTGGGAATTCCAGCTTTCGCTGACACTTCTACATCGACGACGAACTGGATGTACTGATTTTGAAATAAAATAAAACGTAAAATAGCCAAAGTATTTAAAAAAGGATAATTATTTCCGACTTATAATTTCAAAGAAATCCCCTTTCTGGAATCTATATTTCGGAACCAAGACTAAAAAGTATTTAGACAGTAATAACTTGAAAAGTCGTCTGAAGTGAAGCAAAAATATCAAACATTTCTTATGTTGTCGTAATTGTGATGATAGTGATGCAGTAAGTTTCGTTGCATTACATCTATGTAGTTAGAAAGAGAAACGTAATTACTATTAAAATACATTATCTAAAGGCACAGCTTATAATACTGTATTCAGATTATTAGTATTATAAACAGTTTACATACGGAAAAGATAAAAAAGCTGGTGAAAATAAGATTTATTTTCGTAATAGAAAATAAAGGAAAGACGGTATAAGTAGTAAATCGCACCACTGATCAAGTTTCTAACTTAATCGCTAGGACTGTGTTAAACTGACGGAAGAAGAGAGCGTAATTTTCGTTGGATTGGATTTATGACAAGTAAAAAGTTTACGTAAGGAGTTCTCCTACTGTATATGACGTACTGTCACAAAGTGCAAGTTTTTTCCAATATCCATCCTTATATTAACTGTGCGTGGGATAGCCTATATGGATGGTTCACGATTTATTAATATCTGGATGGGATAGACCATTCGCACAGTGCGATTGGCTTTAAAGTCATTTAAGTTTTGTACCTCAATGCAATAAATTCCATTAAGCTACAGATCATATTGTCAAGCAGATAACTGCATTTAACTGCGTTTTTTGTAAAACGCTAGCTACTTGTGATTACCTCTGTATACTATTACCTGTTTTCTTGAAATTAATGGATACCTATGAACATTCCTTAAGAACGAGGGAATCTCTTTGATAACATAGTAAGATGCATTAATTACAAACAGTGCTTTTACGTATAACATCTTACTTTTACTGTAGAACCTATATCCAACCACGTGGCTGCAAAAGGTTTTACAAGATACACTTTAAATGGTATTTGATGAGTAAAGTGACGCAGTACAAATTCTAATGTAATCAACAACGATGGAACGATATAGGGGTGCGCCTTTGACGTGTCCACGTACCCGAAGGATCACCTTCGCCATTTGTGATACAGTTATTAAAAGACGTAGGCTAATGCAATCTGTTGTAAGGGTTTGTTGGCTTATTTCTTCGTTAGGAAACAGAGAATAAAAGAGTGTATGAATGGAAATCCTTCCTATGAAGTGAAATTTTATATCACTATTTAGAATGAGAAAATGAAAATGGAGCTTGGTACATTATTACGGTATTCCGGAATTTTCTAACGTCAAAGTTTTTACTATTGATCAGTGGAATACTTTGAAACAACGATGTGTTTCATACTACTTTCTCTTACTGAGGAGAATTATGATTACTCTTTTTCCGTCCTGGTAGTAGTGGTTACACATCTTTAACGATCATGTTTCAGGATTTAAGCTACCAATGGATTAGCTTTGTACATATTTACCAAGTAGATACTGAACTGATAAAACTGGGCAAATAATGACTCACTGCGAGGAGTAGAATCTGCCGTTTTTCCCCTCACAATATTCGACGATATGGCATGAAAAGCCGGCCGTGGTGGCCGAGCGGTTCTAGGCGCTACAGTCCGGAACCGCGCGACTGCTACGGTCGCAGGTTCGAATCCTGCCTCGGGCATGTATGTGTGTGATGTCCTTAGGTTAGTTGGGTTTAAGTAGTTCTAAGTTCTAGGGGACTGATGACCTCAGATGATAAGTCCCATAGTGCTCAGAGCCATTGAACCATTTTTTTGGCATGAAAAACCTAATATATGGTACAACGAAAGTACTCTTTGCAGTCATTTCCAGAATATAGAGGTCGATATAGATGTATCAGCATTCGTCTGTTTTGGTGCTGAAATAACATCAAATAAAAAGATCAGTCAATACGATAGTTACTTTTGTACATTTGGTCGTGTCGTTGTTGCTTGTCGCAATTGTGCCCCGTCACGCTTTACCAGGTGTCATCTGCTGATGGTATTCCTCAGTTCTTGCGATAGAGATGGAAATGAAAAACTATCATGCAGCGTGATCGGATCGTATGTCCCGGTTGTAATTTAATTTGAAGGGTACTCATAAAGAATTGTCACACCGTCCAGAATAAAATTATGTAATACAATTTTTCTTTGTTTTGCAGGTAGAGGTCTGATTTCCTAGCACACATTTAAATCCAGCGCCTTAGGACCGCAGCATGTCATCAGAGGAGCCAGCACATTGACAAAGTAGTGTGGTAAATCGTTTTTGGCATTTGAGGGGGAACTACGCTTTAACATTGCATGTTGAGTTTGAAGGCTACGACCACAAAAAATAGTCATATGACGTAAAACGAAAGTTTGAATTATTTCTTTGTGAAGATCAGGGAATCTTAAGGTAAGTGGACCCTGCTGCGCGAAGATCGTTGTATTACAGGTTTCAGGACGGTTACAGGAGGCCAAGCGGTCTAGCGGTAACGTCTTTGAAAAAATATCAAATGTCATAGGTACCTGGTCCGACCCTTGTCCATAGTTAATTCTGAACAGAAATCATAAGTATGGTGGCCTGAGACTTCCAGCATAAGAAGTCACCCTCATTTTGCCAATAACCTTATGAAGAAGGGCGGATGGATGAATAGAATTTCAGGGAACTCTCTTGTCCAGGAGGTGGAAATTGCCCCCAAAAGATGGTAGAGTCAGTAATGATTCACAGCATGTGGAGGCAGATGGCAATGGAAACCACTGCATTTAAGACACCTTAGGTATGTCCACAGGACATGTGACTTGCAAATGTAGATGTTCCATCATGATCTCCCCACTGAGAAAACTTTTGAGATTAATCCCCCATTCCAGTTTCCGAGAGAGGATTGACAAGCTGGAGGCGACCATACGGAAAAGATCGAAGAACTAACGAAAGGGTAGTAATCAAAGAGTCGGGATGGAGAATGTCAGAAGTTTGAAAGTGACATAGAGGTTAGAAAATCTGTTAACGGAAATGCAAATGTTCAGTCTAGATTCTAGATGAAGTGGAGGCCAGTGAAATGAAATGTAAGGATAATATGGATTTCTGATCAGACGAATATAGGATAACATCAGCAGCAGCATAAAATAATACAACGGCAATAGGATTCGTTGGGAATGAAAAGTAAGGGACAATTCAGTAATAGCGTATTCTCATCAGATTCGAGAGCAAACCAAAGCTGAGAAAAATAGTTACGGTATACATATCGACGTCGCAAGCAAAGGTACGAAAGAAAGACTTAGAGGAGAATAAGGGATTGTTAGTGGGAATGAGAGACGAGAGAGACTAAATGAGTTCTGCATTACACTTCCGTTGGTAATAGGAAATACAGTTCTCAAAAATCGCTTGGAAAAGGCCTGGAGATACGGAAGATAACAGATGAAATGCAATGCGGTCAGAGACTCCGAAAGAGATATTGTGTTGTTAAGCATACCCAGGAGCAGACAGACTCAGGTCACAATTTTGAAATTATGGAGAGTAGACTGAAGTGTAACAGAATCGTGGCATACTAAAGTACTGAGGAACGTGAGATGCGTTTGAAGTTAGCTAAAGATGTGGATGCTGCGATATGGAATACAACATTATGTAGTCAGTTGAAGAAGATTAGACACCTATGAAATTAAGAATGACACATGTTGGAAACACAAACATAGGTACTAGGAAGCTAACTGCCAAGAAACCTTGGGTAAAAGGTGAAATACTTCAAGCGATGGAAGAAAGGAGGAAATACAAAAATGTCCAGGGAACGGCTGCAACACAACAACATAAATCGCGCAGCAATCAAGCAAATAGGAAGGACAGGAGAGTCAAGGAGAAATAGCTGCAGGAGAAGAATGAATAAATCGAAAAAGAGATGATCGTCGAAACGACTGATGTCTATGGAGAAGTCAAAAAACCTTAGGCGAAATTAAAAGAAATTGTGCTAACGTTAGAGTGCAGTCGGAATTGCGTTGTTAATCGCAGAGAAGAGACATGGTAGGTGTAAAGAGAACACTGAAGGCTACTGCAAGGTTCGGAAACTATCTGATGTGTTGAAAGGAGAATCGGGAGATAGAAGATCCAGTATTAGAGTCAAAATATAAAGTAGCTACAGGAAAAAAATGATCGAAAAGACAGAGGAGACAGACAACATTCCATCGGAATTTATAAAATCCTTGTAAGGTGGTTACCAAACTATTATTAAAGATGGAATGTATTATTATGAGCCGGCCGAAGTGGCCGAGCGTTTCTAGGCGCTACAGTCTGGAACCGCGCCACCGCTACGGTCGCAGGTTCGAATCCTGCCTCGGGCATGGATGTGTGTGATGTCCTTAGATTAGTTACGTTTAAGTAGTCCTAAGTTCTATGGGACTGATGACCTCACAAGTTAAGTCCCATAGTTCTCAGAGCCATTGGAACCATTTGACCAAAGGTCTGGAGGGAGCTGTAGAGGGTAGAAACTATATGGGTAGAAAGAGACTGGGGTGCGTCTACTAAATAACTGTGGATGTAGGGTACAGATGCTACTTTGAGATGAAGAGATTGTCACTGGAGGGCTGCATGAAACCTTTCGGAAGGCTGATGAGAGAAGAAAAGGTGTAGCCAACCGAACGAAGTACTGAGCGTGTCACTTAAGACTCCGAGTCCAAAGAGGACAGCTCATATGGGAACATGTTAACTCAACATCACCGAAACAAGCAAAGATCCAATCATCAGTCAGAAAGATGACACTGTTTTATGGGACTGCCATGGGATAGCGCCCAGAGATCGGGCTAGTAATATGCAAACAGCCACCGGAGTCTGCTACCTGAGACGTCTAACGACGTTACCGGAGGGTGCGAAGATGAAGCGAAGTGAAAAACTGTCAAAAGTTTGAGTTTTTACTTCACGAAAACCTCGTACCTTGTTCTACAGGGAATACAGTCACACACACTGCTTCTTTGGTGTATCAAGTTTTATATCCGCCCCCGCCCCTTATCCCTTTATTATCACCGTATTTTTCTAACACGGGACACAGCGGCTTTTTCTCTGTCTTTGACGAAGAAACCATTACGTCACAGCTGCTGGCAGAATGATAACGGTCTGATGTACTAGGAGCAACTTTTCCTCAATCGCAAAAGCAGACTTTTAAAATCAAATCGTTCAACGTGCTGAAGGTGTGTCATTGGAACGTCTGTATGAACAAAATTACACGAACACCAAGTTGCATGATGCAAAACTTGATTTTTTGCGGGTGGTAAGTGAACTTTGTGAATACCTTCGTATTTGATTTTGCATAATAAAGTCAGAAACTACAGACACACTTCTGTAGTATGACTTGTTTCCAAGATTGTATGCGAAGGATCTGGCCACAGACGGGAGGGACAGAAGGCGGCGCCTGGCTTTACTGCGCTGCTCCCCTTAACTGGCCACAGTGGAGAGCTCTTAAGCATCCTACTGAACGCGACGCCGGCCTCGGTCCGACATCTGGGGAGCCGATTAGGAGGGTGGCCCGGGCTGGAGGGACGGCGGAGGCGGAGCGTGGCTGAACCTCCCCGCATTCTTGGGGGTGCGCGGCTCAATTTAGGAGCCAGTTAAGAGGCCGGACTCTGCGCTCCGCTGCACCCGGCTCACCCCCAGGTCGCCGCCTCCTCACGCCGTACTTTCCCTCAATATCTCTTTTTCCAGATCATTGCCTTTGATTACCGCACCTTTCGCTTTTCTCTTCCCCCAAAGAGAGGTGCCTCTTAACACAGACGTCAGGAGCGAGTGGAGCCGCAGATAGCCAACAACGGGCGTGGCGGGGGTTAGCCCCGTGCAACTCCGCTTCAGGCTGAAACTGTTACTGCCTGGACCGACGTCTGAGGGACAGAAGTATTGCGCTTTCAAATGCCCCTGTACGTGTGTGTGTGTGTGTGTGTGTGTGTGTGTGTGTGTGTGTGTGTGTGTGTGTGCGTGTATGACTGTGTGTGAATGTGTATGTGTATGTGTATGTGCTAGCGCGTGTATGGTTGTGTTTGAGTGTTTATGAATGTGAGAAAAAAGACATCGTTGCACCAAGCTTTATTTTAAACAAGTACTTTATTAAGCACAATCAGTTTTGATGCTCATTGTTAAGTGAATCCACATACAACAACCAATTATCATCATACTGTGTGCCATGTATGATCAACAGCACTGCCTACATTATAAAATTGTTAGTGTTACACATTTTCAATATTTACAATGTTATTTCAATTGCTTTTTATACTAACGTAACGTTATTTACGGTGACAGTATTCATAGTTAATCGTTATTGGTCCACCTCAACACAATAATGTAGTGTACTGTTGTTATCACTTCAGTCTGGAACCGCAGGTTCGAATCCTGCCTCGGGCATGGATGTGTGTGATGTCTTTAGGTTGGTTAGGTTTAAGTAGTTCTAAGTTCTAGGGGACTGATGACCTCACAAGTTAAGTCCCATAGCGACCAGAGTCATTTGTCGCTATCAGCTTTCTTTGAATGTATGCTGAAACGTTTTATGTTTTACCCTAGACATATACATATAAGATCTTTTGAACTTCTGTATTGTCTACCAAGTTAGTAGGTAAGAGATGTAGAACTATTCATGTGACCATATCAACAACTGCAACTATTTTCGTGTCGTCGTTACAAATCACACTCTGCAATTTCTAAAGAAAAAGAGAGAAACTTATCTGTGATGCCGTTCCGTAAATATTAGTGTGATTACTATACGACGAAAGAGGTACAGTGTGTGCCAAAAACTTCAATGTCGCATGATTCGAACTGCTATTTACTTTGAGAAAAAAGGAACGTCTGTGTAATGCTGATAGGGGACAGTCTATTGCTGTGCTGTCGTGTCTCATACGTTAATCATAAATGAATTCATAATCAGTACCTTATAAGCTTAAAACCTGTCTTTCTATTTAACATAAAGAGCAATTCTAATGAATAAGGTAGCGACTCCCAGACGAAGGTATCTAACTTTATGTTAATACCGTTTTCTTGATGGAGTTATAGCATGAATTTCACGGTTGTTCACTAGAGTGCAAGAAGAGCCAAGCGTGCCAGGCCAATAATCCGATGTGAGAATGACCCCATAGGGACCGAGCGCTGCCTATTCAGAGGGCTGTCTAAATCGCAGCAACCAAAAGGTAAAGGTACCGGGCGAAGGATCTCGCCAGTGTCAGGGGCCAGTAACAACAAGGCATCTTCCTCCCCGTTTTGCGTAACGATTTTCGCGCTGTGCGGTGTAGGTACAGGTCTACCGTCGTAGAAACGCTTGATGTGGTGTTCGTATATCTGCACTTGGTAAAAAGTCGGGTTTTTTGTGAGCGTGGGTGACTGGACCACAGAAATATCAAAGGAATTTCCTTTTGCGCCGAAGACCCGTACACCAGGAATGTTATGCGAAGGACATCTTTCCGTGCCATAAGAACTGGCTGGCCTGCTGTCTGGATATAAATTCTTTTCTCCTTTGGCCGCCTCTCTGTTGCCACCTTACGGGAAGTGGACGAACCTTGGCCTAAAAAGTTGGAAGAAGGCTCGTCGCTGGTTAACCTAAAGAAACTGAACAGTGAATGTAGCTAAGACGACAGTTTTTGCGAAGTCCATATGTTGAAAAAAGCACTTTGTCTAAAACATTCAAAAAGACGGAGAGTGGGATAGAAGTTAAGAGCTATGTACAAGTCCCAACCCCACGTGTGTTGCTACTGGTTAATATTACAAAACTTCGGCACGGAGGGGAGATTCTTGACTTGCTAACAAATGGACAGTTAGTCGGTACTTCGCGGAGACGTGGCCTAGAATTCTGTAAGCCTGCAAAATAGAAAACAAACTCAGTCGACAGAGATAACAGAGGACACTTGATATCAGCTCTCGGTAGGGCACAGACTTCTGTGGTGTCCCTGGGAGAGAGCACATGACACTTCATAGTGCTAGGGAAGATTTCACTCGGGTAGGGTTAGGGAAGATTTCACTCGGGTTCCTGAAAGAGAACACTTGCCTTAGAGACTTCAGCTGATGTGTTACAGTCTATGGTGTAGCACAGGGGCCACTTCGCTTCACATGCTGGAAAGCTGAGTATGGTGAGAGATCTTAGCACAGTTGAGCAGGCTATGAGACTACTCTTGCCTTTATCAGTACTTTGTTAGGGCTAGAAACATTTCAGAAACCAACACTTTCCAGAGACTCTGCAAGCTAATCATTAATCAGTACCAAATTTTATTTGCTTGTGTAATTCTTTCTTTCTTTAGGTAGGCTTAGGCAATCTCTCTAAGCTCTCCATGGATTTAATTAACAATAAATCATGTAAAGGGTACAGCTCTGTCCCATCAATCTGAATTACAGATCTTTGCTCAGGTATTCACATGCTGGACTTATAGTGACTCATGTTAACACTTAACAAATCTCCTATTCCCTTCGTTACCTATAACAGAATTTTTCCGATAACAATTTGTTATTCATTTATGCCAACAGAGTATATTATAATAAACAGGCATAAATACAGAGCGCTGTTTTATTTTGTATTTAGATGAATACACTGGTCTCCTATCTTACGTGAATTTTGACACTACGTCTCATGCAAATGCTGACCCATTGCATCACACTATTTTCACTAAAAGCATGTGAGTTCATGGGGAGCCATCTGAGTATTGGCAAGGCCAGTCAATGTGAATCAGTCTCACATTCACAGGGATATGTACATGGCACAGCTGTAACTTCACAATGCACCAACTCAAAAAGTTTTGTTTTGTGTAAGGTAACGAATAACTATTTTTCGCTTTCCATGTGAAAAGAGCAAAGTAGCTGAAAAAAGTCCTTTGCTGCTACTTGGAGTGTGGTAGGAGCACCATAAAGAAATCGATGAATGGAGTCTACGCAGGAAAACGCACAGTGTATGGCTTGATTTATTAAAACGAAGTGAGGCAAGCAGATTGAGAGAAATTTGAGAATGCGATACGGGAACCTACCTTTCTCTCACTCATTCATAAAAAATGGCACAGGAACTTCATGTTAACCGGGAATGTGGATCTGAGGCCACATCTCGGCAGACCAATTAGAAGTGACGAAGATACAAAGAGAACTCGATAGCATTTCTAGCGTCCATTAGAGAAGTCTGTAAGGCACCAAAAAAACGGTGAATCCTTTGCACTACAGAGCTGCTGGAACTCCAAAAGCATCAAATTTTTTTATGTACAGTGTGGAGCTCCTTAACTAAATGTGCTGCATAACGGCAGCTATTGAGAGAGTTGCTGACGTATTAGGACGAGTTTAGGCTTAATTGGAATATCGACAAGAAAAGAAATTAGAGCTAACTGAAACTTAACTGTTAGTAAATACTCTATTATAGTGGAAGAAATATTTTATTTGCATGTGTATCTTTGTATGAATATACCTGCAGGGATCCTATGTTGCACGCCGACTCAAAGAGGCCACATCACCCAGTTGTCTAATTGGCTGATGATGATGATGATGGTGTGTAGAATCTATGCGCAAATGTGGTAAAGTGTCTATCTACAGCTCTTGGGAAAGAAAGAAAGTGAAGGAACTTGTGAAACGTCACTTTGAAAAATTATACATGACTGAACTGACACAATATTTTTAGCGCAACGCAATCTGACTTTCAAAAATCCCTACAAAAGAATGGCCCTGACTATTATTAACCTATACCTTTCACAGCCGGCCGGTGTGGCCGTGCGGTTAAAGGCGCTTCAGTCTGGAACCGCGTGTCCGCTACGATCGCAGGTTCGAATCCTGCCTCGGGCATGGATGTGTGTGATGTCCTTAGGTTAGTTAGGTTTAATTAGTTCTAAGTTCTAGGCGACTGATGACCTCAGAAGTTGAGTCGCATAGTGCTCAGAGCCATTTTTTATACCTTTCACAAATCACTTACCTCACAAAAATCTTCGTTACACGAACTACTGCAATACAGCGAGCGCCCCTACTGCCAGCTAAATAAAAGATTCAAACTAATGAAGGCACTAACTACTGATAGGCATAGTTAGCAAATGAAAGATTTTGATAGAGAAGAAACAATGTATTTACCTTAATAGTGTTCAAAGGTCATAATATATATAGCAGTTCATGACATCCAGTCTTACAAATTTCAAAACTCCGCCATTTCTCTCCCCACATCCACCACTGCTGGCGGCTCACCTCCAACTGCGCAACGCTACGTGCTGTTCACATCCATCTGCCCAACACTACAATGGCAGACAACAATTCAAACTAGCCACAGACTGCACACAGCACAGCCAGTGATTTTTCATACAGAGCGCTACGTGGAGTTACCAATAAGAAAACCTAAACAGCCTACTTAAATAGCCCCCATGCCCCCCACAAAAAATTTTACAAATTGTTTTGGGCAGTGGCCAATAAAGATTTGATAAAATTTTTCATAATTACAATAACGAAGAAATCAAATGCACACCCTTATTGATACAATGTTGGTCAAAAGCTAAAATTTTCGCACAGTCCATAAAAACAGTCCAGATTGTTCATCACAGTAAAATAGCAGTGTTTTTCTCAAAGTCTGAGCAGTAAAAGGAAATGCACACGGAAGTAGTGGATTTCCATGCAGTCTTGAAGAAGTAGTGTTGTCCTTCCAACGGAAAGACAGAGCTGACTCTTGACATGCAGACAGGTAATGGGCCACAACAGACCAAACCCACAGCAGAGTCAGTCGAAGTTGAAGAATATTGGTAGGTAGGTCATCACAGAGTAGACCCACTGTAGTCCTGGTAGAGATTACGGTATTGGTGGGCCACCAGAGGTGCAGACCCACTGTGGTCCTGGTAGAGATTGTGGGTATTGGTGGGCCACCAGAGGTGCCGACCCACTGCAGTCCTTGTAGAAATAATGGTACTGATGAGTCAGCCAAGGTGTAGACCCACTGTAGTCCTTGTAGAAGTAATGGTATTGGTGAGTCATCAAAGATGCAGACCCACTGTAGTCCTTGTAGAGACAGCCAGCAGCCATCTGTTGCAACTGTGCAGTTGCACAATCACCATCGAAGAGTCTTGCGGAGAATATAGCAAGTCCATAAACCACCACTTGTGCACTCACAAAGTTTTTGGAATTGTCCTTAGAACCAGCAATGCTGTTATCCAGTCCCTTGCTGAATTATTAACACACGTGCAAACACTAACAGTCCTTTTTTTCACATATTGTGCATATACTATGACCAATAGAAATTTGTGCAGTGAAATGTAACTTACAAGTTACTTAATCTGATGAACTGGTGTCCATTACAATTTTATAACATAAGAATACAATTACAAAGATACAGAATACATCATTAAAGAACATAACAATACAGATAACATTTGTAGTAATAGGGGCTTTACAGAAGAATAGAAATAACATATACATCAGTGTTACAGGAATTATGACATAAGTAAATGTATAAAATAATGAGAACAGTTTTCGAAACATTAATTTCACACATGAGCATTAAAACAGAACAGAATAAATAATGTCTAAACATCTTTACAAAGTAAATAACATATTATCAGAAAAATTCTACAATGTAACTCTAATCAGATAAACACATAAAGACACGAAGAACACAAATATACAAGAGTACACAAACACATAGCGGAATAACAGAAAGGGGAAGGACAGGGTTTGTTTTACTGCAGTATCTTGCAAACAAAACTTTCTTTACTTCTTGGAGATCTCCCTTCGTTCTTCATTATTTCAAAAAGTGCTATCTATACCTGCTTTCTGTACTTTTTTCCTAAGACTTCTCAATGCATTTCTTCCAATTTATCGCAACTCATTCTCTTATATAGTCTACCCCCTCTTAAGAAAACTTAAATCTACTGAGCTCAGATGCTAAACTAAGGGACGAGGCATTGCAGCAGCATAAAACAATTAATACAAACAGCAATGAAAAAATTGGAAATTGTCAAAGCAAGCTGCAGTAAATCTAAATTACCAAGCAATGAAACATTACAACTAATATGAGCCAATGTGCAGCAAAAAGAAAAATAAATCAGTAGTAAAACTAGCTTAACAGAGTAATACAAAGTGAAATTTAGTAGCACTATGCCTGGCAAACAGCAGCAGCAAATGCAATAACTTATATCTAAACATGACATAGCTCAAGCAGAAAAAAATATTACACTAAAGACAACAATGCAGACAAAGGAAATGTATATTTTCATTTTAATGACTATGTAATTAAAGTGGTGCACCACAAGAAGTTATTCAACCAAAGAAATTACCAAGTAGTTGAAAAGAAAATTCCGTATGCAATTCCTGTGAAGGGTAATGTCTTTTTGTGCTCCTTCGTTTTTTTTGAAGTACATCAAAATTATTATTTACTGGATCTGTAGGCATAAAATATTTATATTAGTACATCTATAAAATTTTATTTTAACCAATGCTGCAGTGCAGCTAGAAACTAGATATTAAACGAAATAGGCAAAGCAAGGCGTGAAACGCCATTCACTAGCCAAATGGCATTTCATAAGGTAGTAAAAAAAATCTCTCAACTAGAAAGACAGTAGTCATAATCAGGTGTATAGACATAAAAATATTTCTCGTCATTTCATTAGGCATTTCAGTAAATATCAAAAAATTAAGAGCTCCACAGTGTTATCATATGCTTTCAAGTTTGAGCGTGTTGTATTTGCGATGCTTTCTACAAAGGAATGTCAATAGCGAGGATAATGGCATCTTTTTCTTTCTCCACCTAATGGCTTTCTTTTGTCAGAGGACTATCTCACAGCTGGGCGCCCAAAACGCATTACGTCAAGGTCACTTACCTTTCTTAACGAAATATTTACGACAGCAGTTTCTGCTACAGTGGCAGTCTCATATAAAAAATTTCACAGGTCGAAAATTTGCGTTACAAATGTGTAGAAACTAAATCCTGTAAATATAACAGTGTCCAAAAAATTTTCACCGGCATTGTGATACATTCACGCATTTACACACATTTCATAACTCTTAAAGTACGATTCTTGGTTTGCAACAACCTTTTTCACAAGTCAGAGTCCCTAACCACTACTCATTATTCCTTACCCTATTGTACATATACATATTCGTCGACACTTCTTTAATATTTCATCATAAGAAATACGTAGCATAATCAAATTCCTCATATACGGTAGCATCATCTTATTGATCATAAACATACCTCAACAGCATAATACACATCGTCGTCGTAAAAATAACATCGTAACACCTCAGTCAAATCTCAAAAATGTCGTAGCTTTCTCCAATAATTTCAAATCCTAAAAAAAAATTCTCTGCTCATTTAAATAGTGTCATCTAACCTCAAATGTACTTAAAAAATCGTGATCCCATACCAAACACATCTTTAAAAGATCTCATAGTATCACAACGGTTCTGAAAAAATATGAAGGGTTCACAAAGCACATACAAAATACAGTTCCATAAGTGTGAAGTTATCCAACTGTGCAATTGCGTAAACATGTGTCACTGATGTAGTAAAAAAAATATTTATCTCTCAGTTAAATGATCAGATAGTTGTGTAATTTGTGTGTTAGAGAAATATGGTACTGATGTGTAAAGTTGTATAAGCAAATACCATATCAGCTAGGGCTCCTTGTGCTTGCCAAACACATGATACACACAAAGTAAGCGTGTATCCGCCTGAGGATTAATGTAATTATACCCTCAGGTGTTACATATTACAGCAATGGAAAGAAATGTATCACGGAAAACTTTCTTTGTAATTCAAAAATCTTTAAAAATAAATGTTTCAATTATAAAATTAATCACTCAAATACGTGTACTGTAGCGCTAAACTGTGCGTCTTGTTGCAACATAATCTCTGTGGAAGTGTCGTAGTTATCGTCCTCCGAAAGCTAAGTTCTGCAGAAGTCAATGTACTCACCTCATCATAAACAAAAGTGAAATGCTTTGCGTATAGATATCGTCGTTATTACGTACCTTACCGTGATCAAGAAAGTACTGTACAGTAATGTATTGTTGTGCCACGAAAAAGGCTGTCTCATTATTGCTATGCCACAAAAGTTACTACTAACACATGTTTTACTTTCCAGAATAATGCAGAAAAACTGTGCAGATGTAAAACAGAAACACCGCAAAAGCAACATTGTAAATTGTCACTCATTAGTAGCGTCGTGATAAAACCGTGTAGTTGTCACATAAACTAACCACCGTGTCGTCTGGTATCTCACAGAAAGTACTTTAAATCCAGAATGTATTTTCAAGTAAACCAAAATGTTGCGTTAAAATCTCATTAGCAGTACTGGTAAATGTTCTAAGTATGTGAGCCTTATAGTCGTTACGTAATCGTGCAACTAACAAGCAAGAATGTACACACACAATAACATTGTGTCGTCTGTTCACAATAACAATGCATTCGTAATTTCTGTTTAAATAAGTTCTCTTGGTTCTTGACTGGATATTTAACTTCAAACATAGTTGCATGTTAACAGTTTCTAAGTCTGACAAGCATACTAGTAATGTAAAGTGAAAAGTTATATGGCAAAGACAAAGTTAAGAAGCAGATTATCTTTCAATAAACAATTTTACATGTGAAATGTGGTGCAATCCTTTACTCTTCCTAGTACGCAGAGTTTCAACTTCAAAGCAATTATCAGGTGGTATACGTCGGATTCTGTAAGGTCCATTGTAAACTAGAAAGAATTTCTGACTCAATTGTTTCTTCTTATGTGATAATGAATGAGCTTTAATGAGAACTTTCTGACCAATGTGTAATTTCTTTGCATTTGCTTTACCGTGTAGTTTTCTCCTTTTGTCTGCTGCAGATTTTATATTTTTAATAGCCAAATCAATTATGTCCTTGTGTCGAAGTTTACGTGTATTCAGGAAAGGTACAATCTCTCTGATTCTGTTCGGTGGCTCTTCATTCTTCAGTACAAGAGTAGGTGGTAAAGCAATGGAATCATGAGGCATTTCATTCAGCACATTTTGAAATAAGTGTAAATATCTGTCCCAGTGCTGATGCTTCCTGTGACAATAAAGTCTGCAAAGCTTATTGATTTCTTTCATAATCCGTTCAGACAGGTTACAATGTGGTTAGTACAATGAAATAAAAACAGGTTTGATTTTATGATTCCGAAGCATGCGTGACCAAACAGCAGATCTGAATTGCGGTCCGTTATCTGAAATGACTTTAGCAACGTGGCCAACTTCACGTAAGAAATTTTTAATAAAGGCGTTGGATACAGACCGTCCAGTGGCTTTACGTAACGGAGTGAAAGAAACAAATTTTGAAGTAAGTTCAACAGTGACTAGAATGTACGAAAATCCATTCGATGCTCTGACAAGGGGTCCCAAGAGATCAACAGCAGCAAATTCTTTTAATTTAGAAGGAATAATAGGAAACAACGGAGCACGATGTGAGATAGTAGATGGTTTCGCCTTTTGACAAAGTTTACAAATAGACAAGACTCTTCGAATTCTCTTTTCCATATTGTTAAAATAACAAGTCGTCCAAAGAATATGATAACATTTTCGTGGACCAAAATGTGCATAGCTGAAATGAATGTACCAAATGAGCTTATTAACAAAATCGCCAGGAATGCAAAGAACCCATAGCTTGTCATCAACAGTGCAGCGTTTGAAGAGTATGTTGTTTCTAACCAGATAATAATGCCGAATCTGAGTGTGCGGCTTTTCATGCCATTTACTTTTGATGTCTTTCCATATCGGATCTTTATCTTGTTCATGAGCAATGTCCTTTAAAGATGTGGTGATGAAGTTTTCAAAGGCGACTTTCTTAATGTAAAGAATACTGAAATTTTTCTCGGGGTTGCCTTCTGTGTTACTTTTCTCAAGCCCAGCCGGTGCACGTGACAGTGCGTCCGCATCAATGTTCTCCTGGTCGGGAATGTAGACTATTGTGAAGTGGAATTCTTGCAGAAACAATGCCCAACGTTTTAACCTGTCATGATTTAATTTTGAAGACGTAAGAAATTGTAATGCACGATGATCACTGTATACTTTTACGTGCTTACCAGAAAGAAAGAAACGGAATTTGTTACATGCCCAAACGATAACTAAAGCTTCTAATTCAGTAACGGAATAATTTTCTTCAGATTTTGTTCGCACTCGGCTAGCAAAAGCAATGGTTTTCTGAACGGTAGTAACATTTTCTATGGCTTCTTGAAATAAATGGGCACCATACCGACTTTAGAAGAATCCGTGCTAAGGCAGAAATCTTGTGACAGATTTGGATGAGCTAGTATTGGCGCGTTAAGTAGCGATTCTTTCAAAGAATTGAATTCCAACTGTGCTTTTTCGTCCCAGTTCCAAATAGTATTTTTTCCAGTGAGAGAACAAAGTTTTGGTGTAACAAGAATTTGCATATTCAAAAACGACAGTAAAAATTTACGAGACCTAGAAAACCGTGGACTTGTTTTCTTGTGGATGGAATGGAATGGCTCTGATTGCTTCTAACTTTTCAGGATCCGGCTGAATGCCTTCAGAAGAAATAATATGTCCCAAAAACCTCACCTTTGACCTACCGAATTCAGACATTTCCAAGTTAACTGTAATTCCAGATTCTGCAAAAATACGTAACAAACTGTTGAGGATGCGATTATGTTGTTCCCATGAAGCTTCTGCTATTAGAATATCGTCCACATATAAGGTGATGTGACGTTTTAAGAGCTCAGGTAATATGGAATTTAGCCCGCGAATGAATGCTGCCGAAGAAATATTCAAACCAAAAGGAAGTTTCCGAAACTGATAACAAACGCCGAAACAAAGGAAAGCTGTGTATTTTCTACATTCTAGATTAAGTTCGATGTGATAAAAGCTGGATCTGAGATCAATGGAAGACAACACTTTTACACCATTAAAATTTTGAAGAAGTTCTTCCAACATTTGCGGCCTGTCTGTTTCAGGAATAATGATACTATTGATTTGTCTCGAATCTAAGACAAGCCTGATCGATCCATTTTTCTTCTCAACAACATTTAATGGATTGTTGTATGAGCTTACTGCAGGCTCAATAATGCCCTCGTCAAGCACAGATTGTATTTCTGTTGTAACATGGTCCCTATAATGTGCCGGAATTACGTATGGTCTAACACAAAATTTAGTATGCTCACGAACACGAAATTGGTATTGAAATCCCTTGATTGTTCCTGTTTTGTGAGTAAAAACTGTGGAATGTGCATGTAAAATCTCAAAAAGGTCCTGCCTATCAGTGTCATTACAATTCTCAATTGTTTGAATTTTATTCTGAATTAACTCATTAGTATCAAATGTGCCGTCGATATCATCCCTGTCAGTACTTGCAGAGTGATTGTTAGTGTCAAGTTCCGTCGAAAATTCTGAACTGTTGTCTAACAGGAGGTAAAGCCGATTAATTTCATCATCATGGTTTGAGAGCCAATCTTCAAATTTCAAAGCTACTGACTTACCTTCTTTTTCTAAACTTATTTCAGCATTGTGAAAGTTTAAGATTCCTTTGTATTCATTCAAAAAGTCTACTCCCAGTATAATTTCCGTCTACAATAATGTAACAATAAGAAAGTTCACAGAGAAGCTGTGGCTTTGACAAAAGAATTCTAAATTGGTTTGTTGCGTACATCTACACTTTTTCCAAAGATTGCACCTTGTAATTTAATCTTACGTAACGTAAGTGTGGGGCAATCGTTCGATTTGTTACATTGCTGTTTCACTAATTACTGAAATGGGACTGCCAGAGTCAAGTACTGCCGTAAATTTTACGTCATTTAATGTAATGTGAATCACAGGATATGCAATGTTGTTATGTTTTACGTCGTGTTCCTGCAGTGAGATGTCCCTAATGTCTTCCATTTTTACATAATTACTAGCTACGGCAGTTGCGTCGTCAGTTTCATAAGTGCGTTTTGTGGCTGCCAGCAGTATGAGTCATTGCCTATTGTCTCTTTGTTGGCGCGCGTCGTTTTTGGGGTTTGGAGACCTAACTTCTACAAATTCACCTTGTCGAGAGGGCCCTGCCCTGTTTAAATCCCGCCAGTTCTGATGCAATTCAGGTCTGTCGTTACGATCATATCGTCTGTCGTCATGTCGGTAGATTCCATAGTTTCTTTCTTGTCGGTCACGTGGTGGAGAATTTGTCCCTGAATCGTAACTGCGCGCTGGACCGTTGCGTCTAAAGTTATTCTGTCTCCCTTGATAATATTTATTTTGGTTCCCATATTGTCTGTTTCTCTGATTGTCTCTGTGATAGTCATTCCCGCGGAGAGGTGATCTTTCCCTGTAATTATTACCACTCTGCCAACGGTTGTCATGCGGGTGGTGTCTGTTTTGGTCACGATTTACGTTGTAAGAATAGCAATGTCGTGTACTATTTCTGTCATCGCGGAATTTTGACAGATGCGACCTGTAATTGTTGTGCTCCTGTTTTCGCGTTCCGCGATTGTCAGTGTCAATTTCCAGTTCTTGTAACAGTCCCTGAAAAGCTTCAATGTCGTCTTTGCAACGTCCTGCTAAAATAATATGTCGTATATGTTCAGGCAATTTGATTAAGAAAATGCGGATGAGTTCTGAGGGGCTGTATGGGTTTGAAAGATACTGATTCTTATGCAACATGTCTTCAAAATATTTCATAAGACTAGAAAATTCAGATTGTTCGAAATGTTTCATCATTATGATGCTATGTTTTACTCGGTCTTGTGTAGCTTGAGACCAATACGCTGAGAGGAAGGCATGATAAAATTCTCCTTCACTGTGACAATCGTGAATGACCGATCGCATTCTTACAGCTGGTTCATTCTCTAAGTAGCCACACATAAATTCTAATCTGTGTTCTAACGACCAGTTGGGAGGAAAACAATGAGAGAATTGATGGAGCCATGCTTGTGGATGAATGTCGTTGCCAGAATTCTTAAATGTTTTGAATTTACGTGTAGTAATGAACAGCTTATAGTCAAAATCATCATGTCGGCGAGTCGCATGTCAGTCATTCTTACGTCGTTTCGGCGGTTCCATCTCAAAATTCGGTGTGCCTTGCCAATTTCTTTCATAATTTCCGAAGTGTCCTGTGTTATTATTTTGTGGTTGTTCCGTATTTCTAAGTCCCTCTTCCCGTGTTGGAGCGCGAGTGTCCTCTGAAATATAAAATTTTTGTATTACTTGTGCCAACTGATCTTGTACTTCCCGGATTTCACTTTTGTGTTGCGTATTAATTTGATTCTGATTTTGTTCGAATTTCTTAATTTGTTCATACTCTTCTGTGTCAGTGATGGCTACAGGACTTCTGTTATTCAGATCATCATCTACCTTTGTAGATAAGTTAGTGAACTGATCCGAAAGTTCGGCTACTTTCTCCGATAGTGTACTTATTTCCTCAGTGTGTTTTTCTGAACCAAGTTTCAGAGTATCTACTGTGTCCTTTAAGTTTTCCTGAGTTTTTGCAAGTTGCGTAACGTAATCGGTAGATGCAACTGAGTCAGTTTTAGCTTGCAAGGTATCGTGATTTTCATGAACAATGGTTTGCAGTTCTTTTATGGCTGCTTCGTGATTCTATAATGCATTTTCATGCCGCGAAAAAATAGGTTGAAAATGCTCACAAATTTGTGTTTTTACTTACAGACTTTTTGACATTTCGATTCAATGTTATGTAACTCAGTAGTTAAATCTTCACGTGTTTGTTCAAGTGTGGTGTCTAACTTTTGAAGCTTTTGCTGTGTTTGTCTCTGTTTTTGTTCCATTTGTTGCATTAACTGTAATGACAATGCATTAGTGTCTGGATCTGTTCCTCTACGCTTTTCGGCAGTGCATTTGCACCGGCAACATTCACATTTTGACAAGCAGAAAATGTGTCTTGACTTATTTGAGAAAACGGTGAGGACGCAAAACCTGAATCTACAGTATTTGCAAAATTGTGTCCTTTCATTTCAGATTCCTGAGGCAAGCTGTTGCCGAGCGATCGATCGATAATGCTTCCCTGCTCAATAATTCTTTCACTGCCTACGCCATTGTTTGCCGCCCGCTCCATTTCCCTATGCACAATTACCAAATTACTATGTTGAACATTAGTTAATTCATTACACGGTGGCGCTAACACACTGCTTTCGTCTTCACTGTCATTAATCAGTTTACTTTGGAGCCTAGTATTACGTTTTTCACACGCCATAATTGTCACAATATTTCACACGATAACACAGAAAAGCACAATTTGAAGAGCAAAATAAGATAACACATTAAAATAGCAATGGAAATAATGTCTACTTAATAGCAAGCGCAGCTGCGAAATACTTGGTGCAAATCTACAAGCATGTCACAACTGTTTTACTGTACAACAATGAAAAACTACACTTACAAAGGAAATGCTCTCTATGATTATGCGCTAGCAAGAAACAAAGGCTACACTAATTACACAAACTACAAGAAAAAATCAGAAGATTCCAGTGAGGTATCCTCGGCTAAGGGTCGACATATGAAACGTCCCCTTTGAAAAATTATACATGACTGTGTTTGAACTGACACATAATATTTTTAGCGCAACGCAATCTGACTTTCAAAAATCCCTACAAAATAATGGCCCTGACTATTACTAACCTATACCTTTCACAAATCACTTACCTCACAATAATCTTCGTTACACGAACTACTGCAATACAGCGAGCGCCACTACTGCCAGCTAAATAAAAGATTCAAACTACTGAAGGCACTAACTACTGATAGGCATAGTTATCAAATGAAAGATTTTGATAGAGAAGAAACAATGTATTTACCTTAATAGTGTTCAAAGGTCATAATATCCATAATATATATAGCAGTTCATGACATCCAGTCTTACAAATTTCAAAACTCCGCCATTTCCCTCCCCTCATCCACCACTGCTGGCGGCTCACCTCCAACTGCGCAACGCTACGCGCTGTTCACATCCGTCTGCCCAACACTACAATGGCAGACAACAATTCAAACTAGCCACAGATTGCACACAGCACAGCCAGTGATTTTTCATAAAGAGCGCTACGTGGCGTTGCCAATAAGAAAACCTAAACAGCCTACTTACACTTGGGATCATAACTTGATTCTGTTATCCAGGGCCCATGAATTGTAACATGTAAATAATCATTTACATAGAAATGGTAATAGAAATATTTTATTAAGTTACTGAATCGGGAGATTGTTTTTGGTTATGAAGTTTTATGCTATTGTTTTACGAAAGCTATTTTCCCGATGGCAAAAATTTTTGGACTGATGAGACTGACCCAAAATTTCCAACACAAGGCAAGACAATTATTTGGAATGTACGTATCTGTATATCATGAAAATCATAAAGTGGAAGTCAAAGGAATCCAATTTTGAAATCTCTACGCATCAGGCCGTCTATACTGTAGCTCTACAGATCCTAGTCCTAAATGTTATTATTGATGTCAGAACATTTTTTGTGTAAAATGTTTTGAACCGATTTTAACAACTATGTAACTAAAATAAAAGGATCCCTGGTCCCTAGAGAATACTAGTAACACAAGATATGCCAGATGACATATGAAAACGAACATGAACATGAGCTGTTTCAGTGTAAAGAGAAGACGATGTCCTATTTCTCTGAGTGCTAGTGTTGTGATTTTGTTGGTACGAGAAAGAGAAATCATGAATGCTCTGTGAGTTCAAATGGTTAACCAAGGTTTGCACTTCGGTGGAAGGACAATGAATGGAAATCCATCAAATGTTCACTTACATTTGCTGAAATGTGAGCAGTGATCTACTTAGTAAATCCTCATGCAGATTCTGAAAAGGAGCACCTTTTCGACTAAAGGTGATGCGCTTATCACCATGGTAATGCTAAATACTTCCAACCTATGAACACTACGTATTCTGTGCCAATCATGGCCAGCTAAACTGACGCAATGGGATTAACAACGATTAGCAGTTGTCACATTCGAATTACGAAATTGTGTAAACACGGTGTTAATGAATCGAATAGAAATTAAGAATAAGGAATTACCATTTGAGGACGCTTGTAAACAGTGCTTGAGATGGTGAATGAATGTGCTTAGTCATGAACTAACAACGGGCATGACACCTTGAATAAATAAGTAGCTATATAATTTTGCCATGGAAGCAAAAGAGAGTCGGCCGCGGTGGCGAGCGGTTCTAGGCGCTTCAGTCCGGAACCGCGTGACTGCTACGGTCGCAGGTTCGAATACTGCCTCGGGCATGTATGTGTGGGATGTCCTTAGGTTAGTTAGGTTTAAGTAGTTCTAAGTCTAGGGGACTGATGACCTCAGATGTTAAGTCCCATAGTGCTCAGACCCATTTGAATCATTTTCTAACAAAAGAGAATAAACTATAATTAAATGTAATAATAATAATAACAAATACGAATTGAAATTCCCAATGCCAAAGCAGGGATCAGTAATAATAAAAGTACACATACAAAAGAAATACCTCACAATATTGTAAATTAAGAAAGCGATGTTCTAATTGTATTTTCATCCTTTCCATGGTAGAATAAGAAACTATAGAAAACTGATACTACTGTACGAATTCATGTATTCAGCTACTGGGCAGACATCTTAGCCCGAAGCATAACGATCCGTCACTGTGTCGCCTGACCTGAATCTTGACTGCGACATGCGGCAACCCAGCGGTGTAACTAGAAGCATGACGTGACAGCGGCGCTTCTACAGACGACGCCGATACTCAGCGACGTTTGTTCCTACTGACGAGACAATACTGTATGTAAAAACTTAGTTACCTAAAAACAGTAACGAAATTTGAAACTGCATTAACCATACTATCAAATATTACCTTATTCACGAACTATTTCGTTATAATGCAAAAGACATTTTGATAATATAGCGAACTATTAATCATGAAACAATTAAATACTATTTCATTATGAAATTTCGAATAAACTTTAATTACTCAAGGTTCACTACAACGAAAAACAATGAAAGTCAGAGACTTTTGCTATTTCATAATTAATGAGCAGCTGGTTCACTACTCCAGCAGTAATTAAAGAAAAATCCTATTGTTTTGATGTTGTAGTATATACCATTTATCAGAGACATTTTTAATAAAAGAAAACAATGTAATTGTGGGAGTCTGCGCATTCATTCCGAGATTTTGTGGTCTGTTTCTCTTGGTTCCGAGCCTGAATGGGTGAACGCATTAAAAAACAAACGTTGTCGGACCATAGTTTAATGTAAATAAATTTCAGACTACATTTCCACGAATGTAATAACTTGTCAATTTACAAACAAGGTGGAAAACAAAAAGTAAATCTATTATTAACTTAACTGGAGGAACGTCATTTAATTTGTTACTCAAGTTGAACTGTGTAACCATAACATGTGTATCCATAACTTCCAGGATTCAGGGACGCATCAAATCGTACGAGATAAAATAATGTGACATTTATTGCTGGATTATACTGTATTAATAAAATGGACGAGAGTTGTCCAGAAAGTAAGATACGATCAGTTGGAAACCACAGTGACAACCAGAAACGTTCTATTTGCAACTGTTAGGCACACCTTCCACCTACGTCTCTACATAGTCGCAACTCCAACTTCTAGTTTCGTGGTAGTGTTGTATCAACTTTACTATATTCTCGTGATAGAAAGAAGCCGCCTGTGCTTTCGGCCAGTTATCTGCACTTGTCTGCAGCTCGTTGTCGGTGGAAAAATTTGGTCTTCATAGTTAGCGGTTCTTGTGAGAAGGGATTAGACTCATGGGGAGCAGTGTGCGGCCGAGAATTGGCATGAAGAAGGAACTGCTAGACAGTTGTGTTAAGTGGGCTGCATGACACAGGCGATATCTCTAACCAGGCCCTCATACTTGGGGGGAGACGCTATTCCCTACGCATCTTTACGTGCTCGCTGTTCACTCAGAACTGAGAAGAACGACGCTACACGATCGACGTGAGTACTAGAGACACTGCCCAACACATCTGTGCCAAGCTTCACCGGAGTTTCCCAGTAGTTTCCATTTCGCGCCCGATCGGAACTTACTTTCTGGACAACCCTCGTATCCATCCAAGTGTAAGATCAAAAATAAAATAGATCAATAAGAGCACAAAATCAAACACTATTTAGGCATGTCAATAAATTTAGGTAAATCTGTCGATATATTAAAAACAGTCTGTTGTTCAAAGAGTAGAAATTTTTTGACGGTAGGAGCTCCTTCACATTGATCAGTCTCGCTTGCTCTGTACCTCAATACAGGCGTAAGTGAGTGTACCTGGGGAATCTTGTACTTTATACTGATAAAAATAACTGTCTACCATTAATGTGGAGACTTGTGTCAGGAAGGGTAATGTACATTGTTCGAAAGCAGTCAGACGGATCGCAGACATCATCTTGCTACTTGAGCATTGCTTTACAAATTGACATTGCATCTTCAGTGCGAAGTCCGATTCTGTTTTACTACCACTATTTAAGGTGGAAACTACAGCAGTACTTTCATGGTAAATCTGCTTATAGAACAATGCCACGGTTATCGTCACCCATGATCAGTAAAGGTCGAGTTAATATTCAATGGTATAATTAATATTTTCAGAAGTTAGAATGTAAATCCTATACGTACCTCATGCTGTCGCCTCTGTGATGTGTCCTTTCCACGGTAAAGCCTTAATTTATGCACTTATACTACTGAGCAGATTAAATTAACACTATCATTATTTACACTTCCTCATTGCTGCCAGACAAAGGATACGTTACAATACTGTACGTGTCTCAAGTGAAGTGAATGTCAGACTTGATTTAAGAACAACAATGAAGCCTTTTGTATGGGTCTATCAGATACGCTATAATTTTTCCCCTAAGTTAATTAGAAATTGAAGTTGTAAAGTACTTGTGGGTGCTTTGATATCGCACGTCGATAATGCTTGAAGATCTTTTGACTGTGCAGTCTTTGATTAACTTCATATTTTTCCTATGCACACTGGTAAACATGTTGTTGTAGTGTAACAGCTTTTTGTACGTGAATTTTTTGGATATGTGTAGTGATGTTTGACTTTCCGGTGTTACTGCTTATATGCTGCTTTTAAATTGAATATTGTTGTTGTACTGACACCCATTCTTATTCCATCAGTTTAATTTTTTAAGTCCTGAATATTGATGACTGTGCTAGACACAGCTGCACATGGAAGGTGATTTGTATTTGACAATGATGACGCATCCAAATCCAATGTTGGTTATCACTGATTTTGAGAAAAAGCCACATCCTTTACAGCCGAATCGGCTTTTATATTTTTAACTTTAAGTTAATTATGGTGTGTTCTTATGTTTTCTGTTTCACTTGACTGAGTGACGTTTGAAACTAGAAGTATTTAATAAAACATTACTTTAAAATGCAGACTGGTGCAATGATGTCTGCAAATTCATGGCGCTATCGCGCCCTCCAAGATAGGCTCTGATTGTGTGGATAAAAGGTATAACGATAGGAAGGCAAATACGTAACTGTGAAACGTTCCCTAAAGTCAGTCTGCATGCAGAAGTTAACTGGTGTGCGTAGAAAATAAATGCGCACCCTCTATTAAAGGAAAATAATGAAGTTTAGACATAAAACTTTCACCGGTAATGTGGTCCTTACCTAGCTAACTATTCGCCTGTTGCGTGGACCACGTTTGCGACAACTCACTAAAATGTTAAATATTGAAGAATGTTTACAGAGAAAATGCATTTGCTCTGTGATAGCTAACTATTCGCCTGTTGCGTGGACCACGTTTGCGACAACTCACTAAAATGTTAAATATTGAAGAATGTTTACAGAGAAAATGCATTTGCTCTGTGATAGCTAACTATTCGCCTGTTGCGTGGACCACGTTTGCGACAACTCACTAAAATGTTAAATATTGAAGAATGTTTACAGAGAAAATGCATTTGCTCTGTGATAGCTAACTATTCGCCTGTTGCGTGGACCACGTTTGCGACAACTCACTAAAATGTTAAATATTGAAGAATGTTTACAGAGAAAATGCATTTGCTCTGTGAAAACGAGGGTACATGATTTCCATTTCATAACTAGGATTTTTCTTTGAATCTACCCTACAACTCCTCTTGTCATTATGGCCTTCTGTGCGAAGACTGGTTAGATGGAGCTCTGCATGCTAGTCAACCCACTGGAAACTTCTTCGTACCTGCATAACTAACGCATACTAAGTCCTCCTTCGCCCCCTTCCTCCCCCCCCTCCCCCTCCACTATCCTTTTGCCATACTTCCACGCTTCCTCCTATTACAACACTGACGATGCCTCAGGATGTGTACTGTCAAGAGATCCCTTCTTTTAGTCAAGTTGTGGCGTAAACTTTTTTCCTCACTGCGATTCACTACTGCATTAGTTATTCTATCTATCCATTTAATCTTCATTATTCTTCTCTAGCACCACATTTCATACGTTTCTATTCTCTCCTTGCCTCAACAGTTTATCGCCCACGATTATTTCCGTACGATCCTATACTTCAGAAAAGGCTATCTAACTCTAAATGCATATTCAATGCTAACAAACTTCTCTCTTCCTGAATTGCTTTTCTTACCATTGCCAGTCTGAATGTTATATAATCTCTACCACGGCCGTCTCCACATACAATGACGGCGAAAAAAATCGCAATAGCAAGAAGCAGTTGGCCGACATAAACGAAAGCTGGTACGTGTTTCAACATCTGAAAGGTCATATCTCTTCGGTTTCCACTCTATTCGCACTAGAGTGGTGGTAGTTGCGTCACTATTACGATGAAAATCAAGTTTGTTTTAAATACACGCTCTAAGAGTCGTGACTGTTAGTTACCTTTGGAACTGGACGCTGTGAGTTTATGTTAATCAAAATTGCTTGTAAGGCGACAAAGACGCCGTTATCACCTAGTAACGGAGTTTGAACGAGGTCGTGTAATAGGACTACGATAAGCTGGATGTTGCAGAAAGACTTGGCAGTAATGTAGACGTTATACATGATTGCTGGCAACGGTGATCACAAGAATGTACGGTGGCTAGCAGACCAGACTAAGGATCGCCACGTGGCACTACTGAGACGGAAGGCCATCGTGTTCTGCATATAGTACTGGCGCATCGTACCGCGTCTGTAATAGCAATCTCAGTAACAGTTGACACCACAGTGACATAACGAACTATTACAAAACGGGTACTTCAACGATAGCTCCGAGCCAGTCGACCTATAGCTTGCATTCCACTGATCTCAATCCACGGCCATTTATGGCATCAGTTATGTCTAGAGAGAGTTCGTTGGAGGGAAGATGGAGACCTGTTGTGTTTTCTGATGAAAGGTTTTTCTACCTCGGTACCAGTGATTGCCATGTATTGGTTAGGAGGAGCTCAGCTGAGGACATGCAGCCAGTCTGTCCTCATGCAGGGCACACAGGACCTACACAAGGAGTTATGATCAGGGTGCGATTTCGCGTGACAGCAGAAGCACTCTCATGGTTACCCCACGCACCCTGACGGCAAGTATATACGTCAGTCTGGTGATTTGAGCTGCTTTTCTGCCATTCATGAATAATACTCCAGGGGATAGTTACCAACAGGATAACGCTCTCCCACATACCGCTATAGTAACCCAAGATGCTGTGCAGAGTGTCTACATATTGCCTGGGCCTTCTCGACCACCGGATCTATCTCCATACAGGACATCAGATGACAAAGCCAGCATCAACCACCAACAGCGTTATCGACCGACCAAGTGCAACAAGCATGGAACTCCATCCCACTAATTGACATCCGGTACCTGAACAACATAATGCATGCAGTTACATTTGAAACTGGACGGGGTAAGTTTATGTTGATCAAAAATGCTTGTAAGATTACATTCAACATTGTGGCGGTTACACCAGTTATTATTGTACCAGCATTTCACATTTGCATACCTCGCGCTTACATAATCTTGTGATCTTACAATATTAATCAGTTAACTATATTACCTAGACAAATGTATTCCCGAAATGTCATTATTATACATTAATTACTCTTTGGTGTCATTTTTCCCGTCAGTGTATTTTGCTTTCCAAATATCAAAATTCATTATGTACTATTAGTGTCTAATTTTCTAATCTGATGCTGTCATCACCATCTGATTACTTCGAGAACATTCGATGACCTTTGGTTTACTTCCGTTGATATTCAGCTTAAAACCTCTTCAATTCCATTCATCTGACCTGGTAGGTCCTATGCCGTCTCTGGTAGAACTACGATGTCGTCACCAAAACCAGAGCGTGTTTACCTCTCCTTCCTTTTGCAAATGTTTCCGTGGTATTCTTTTCTGATTGCTCACTTTGCAGATTCAAATCCAGTACCCGTTGCTACAACCTGTCTTACTCTCTGATCAACTACTGCTCCCCTTTTAAGTCTTTAGAATCGTGTAGCGGCTTTCTGGTCTCTGTGTAAATTGTGGGTAATTATTGACTCCCTCAGTTTTACTCCTGATGCTTTCAGAGTCTCGACGAGTATTTTGGAATCAAGAGTGTGTTCAGTTTGCTATAAATATACCACAGCTATAAACGTAATTTGCTTTTTTTCAGTCCGTTTTCTAGGGATGGTTGCATGGCCAGTATGGCCTCAGGGAGTAGTTCATGTCAGTATTTTGCAACCAAGACATCGCCATTACCCAAATCTGTCAACACCTGTTTCATTTTGAATTGAAATTACTATGTTTCTTGCGTCTCATTCAGATAGCTACGTCGATTTCACCGAGGAAAATATCAGTGTTATCGATGAAAAGATGTTATGGTGCCTGGAAAATCACGATAGGCGGCACCATTCATAGGTCACATGGTTCACCAAAGTAAGACTGTACACATCATCATCGCGACGAGCTATTAGAAAAATGCTTTCTGTTAATGGACTGAGCTTCAGATGGCTCTAAGGACTGTTTGATGCTGTTTTGATTAAGACTATCCGACGACTTATGGACTTTCTGCTGTAATTAGTCCGCCGACCCAGCTAGCTCAGATATTTTGTGAAATACAAATGGTTCTGTGGCAATATCATGGTGTACTAATAAACTCTGTGCACACTGGCCGCAGAAACTCAAACAAGTAAGTACAAAACGATTCTTCTTGAAGTCGGATGATATTTCGCGTTCTATATCTTGCACACCAGATGAAAAAGGCGATGCGCTCAGTAAGTAATGCATCACATTTTTCTTCTGTCAATTTCGGTAAAAAAGGAAAAAAAAGAAACGAAGTGTATTGTGAGACATCGTGGATTATTCGCGCTTTAGCCGTTATAGATTCAAGAAGTTCCGATTGGTGGCGGTACTACACGTAGTCACCATAACGGCGTCTGTAAATGAGGTCTACCAAGCAGACAGCTGTCGTTGAATGTCTTTTGGTGGAAAATCAGAGCATCACAGATATTAAATGGGCACTTCAAGAATGGGGAAGCATGAGGAGTCATTGGGCGAGGTGTCAGAGGTCGCGCGTACCAGACCGATCTCCCACGTGCCGACCTCACACAGCTGTGACTCATGCCGTGTTTAAACGTGTGGACACTCTCATTCGAGGTGATGGACGATTCACAATCAGGCATCTCGCGGCACAATTTAGCGTCTCTTCTGGTAGTGCTGCGACACTCATCCACCGGTTGGGGTACTCAAAGGTATGTGCCTCCTGCGCTCCCCATTGCCAAACAGAAGTCGATAAAGAGCAAAGAAGGACTTCGTGTATCAAGTTGCTTGAGCGTTACGAGCCTTATCGTTACAATTTTTTTTTTCGAACATCATCACAGGCGACGAAGCATGGGTTCATAATTTCGAAATGGAAACACTGCCATACCACCTTTCATCTGAAGAAGAGGCTCAAAGCCACACCCTCAGCAGGTAAAGTCATGGCGACCTTATTCTGGGACTGTGAAGGGGTTATTGTGTTCGATGTCGTCCCTCACAGACCAACGATCCATTCTGAAGAGTATTGTGCTACTTTCAGAATACTGAAGAAACGACTTCAGCGTTTTAGTTGTCAAAAAAATGCAGACGAACTTCTTCCTCTCCATAACAACTCAAGGCCTCACACAAGTATGTGCAACCGTGACGAGGTCAGAAAATTTCATTGGACTGTTCTTTCACATCCACACAACAGTCCAGATCTATCACCTTTCGGCATCCACGTGTTTGGACTAACGTAGGATGCACGCAACGCGAAACACTACGTGGATGATACAGTAAAACATTTTCTCCGACGTCGACCAGTAGAGTGGTACTATGCGGGCTACACGCTCTTCCACTAATGTGGCATAAGATCGCCGCAGGCGATGGTGTATTGGAATCCTGAGTAAAACCAATTTGCTTTCAGATAAAAATGTGGTGCATTACTAATTGAACTCCCCTCGTAGCTTTTGTCTTGACTGCTTCTCCCAACGATCTGAATAATTCCACTGTATGTCGTCTACTTTTCCAATACAATGTTCCGCACTTCATCTTTGTTTCCATTCTGTAGACCCTCCATGTATTCCTTCCCTCCTTCCAGCCTTTCCTTTTCTTCTTTGCTTAGTATGCACTTACCATCTGACTTCTTAATAATCATACAGGTGCCCCTCTTTGCTTCAAACGTCTCTTTCATTTTCCTTTACGTTGTATCTACCTTTCTGAAAACCGCAAATGCTTCTGTAGCCTTGTATTTCTCTTCTAATCATTCCTGTTGGGCCAGTTTGTGCAGAAAATAGATTTTTTTCTATTTCTAAAAATTTACCATCGAATGTCACTTATTTAAAAAGGTGCGTAGTAAATTATTATAAAACTACATAGTTTGCATCTTTTGTGCGAGAATAAGGTCAGATTGTATAGTTCTCTTGCCTCAACCAGTCTCAATTTGGTTTTCGTAAAGCAAATCTGTGGAGGAGGCACCCAGTAAAGCTTTAACCATTGTACCGGGTGATCAAAAAGACAGTATAATTTTGAAAACGTAATAAACCACGGAATGATGTAGATAGAGAGGTAAAAATTTACTCACATGCTTGGAATGACATGGGGTTTTATTAGAACAAAAAAAAAAAATACGAAGTTCACAAAATGTCCGACAGATGGCACTGGACAGCAAAACTGCTACCGTGGCGGGTGACAGGTACGCCGATATGTTACAGAATCACATCATCCCCAGCGTGGCTGATAAACACCTGCTGGAACGTACGATGTTTACGCAGGATGGCGCTCCACCCTATATTGCTAGACGCGTGAAAGATCTCTTGCGCGCGTCGTTTGGTGATGATCGTGTGCTCAGCCGCCACTTTCGTCATGCTTGGCCTCCCAGGTCCCAAGAACTCAGTCCGTGCTATTATCGGCTTTTGGGTTACCTGAAGTCCCAAGTGTATCGTGATCGACCGACATCTCTAAGGATGCTGAAAGACAACATCCGACGCCAATGCCTCACCGTAACTCCAGACATGCTTTACAGTGCTGTTCACAACATTAATCCTAGACTACAGCTATTGTTGAGGAATGATGGTGGACATATTGAACAATTCCTGTAAAGAACATCATCTTACTTTGTTATGCTAATTATTGCTATTCTGATCAGATGAAGTGCCATCTGTCGGACATATTTTGAAATTTTCTATTTTTTTCGGTTCTAATAAAACCCCATGTCATTCCAAGCATGTGTGTCAAATTGTACCTCTCTATCTACATTATTCCGTGATTTATTCAGTTTTCTAATTTATACTGACTTTTTGATCACTTGGTTTATGGAAATGCCTTTACGTGTGTCGTTACCATTATGGCACAACAAGAGCTTTCGACCATCTACAATGGAATGCTTTGTTCGCTCTGTTGCTGGCACTCCAGAATCCCGGATGTCTGTACAACAATTCATTGTAGCTCCTGCTGTAGAGCGCGTACCGCAGGCTGCCCAACGGGAAAGCACAAGCTTTTGTAAAAGACCACGAAAGGATGGCTGGAGCTGCCTGTATGTTACCCCATTTTGTGGCATGTGAAGATTGTGTCTCTCTTCTAGATCTGCGTAGCAGCCAAAGACGTCGATTGCGTGCAGCCTATACTGGTGATGTCTTGGTGGTGGTGCCCGAGAATTCCAGGGCAGATTAGAACAGGAAGCATGACGTGTTCTCACACGTCTGCAGTTGTAGCGTGCCACGAAAAGTAATTATAGCATCTTGTAAGGCATAATACGTTTTGTTGAAGTGAAAATTTTCAGTCACAAGAAATCCCACAGAAAATATGGAAAGTACTCGCATTCGTCGCAGACCTCTAACAAGATGAAACTTCCTGGCAGATTAGAACTGTGTGCCCGACCGAGACTCGAACTCGGGACCTTTGCCTTTCGCGGGCGAGTGCTCTACCATCTGAGCTACCGAAGCACGACTCACGCCCGGTACTCACAGCTTTACTTCTGCCAGTACCTCGTCTCCTACCTTTCAAACTTTACAGAAGCTCTCCTGCGAACCTTGCAGAACTAGCACTCCTGAAAGAAAGGATATTGCGGGGACATGGCTTAGCCATAAACTGGGGGAATTTTCCAGAATGAGATTTTCACTCTGTAGCGGAGTGTGCGCTGATATGAAACTTCCTGGCAGATTAAAATTGTGTGCCCGACCGAGACTCGAACTCGGTATCTTTGCCTTTCGCGGGCAAGTGCTATACCATCTGAGCTACCGAAGCACGACTCATGCCCGGTACTCACAGCTTTACTTCTGCCAGTACCTCGTCTCCTACCTTCCAAACATTACAGAAGCTCTCCTGTGAACCTTGTAGAACTAGCACTCCTGAAAGAAAGGATATTGCGGAGACATGGCTTAACCACAGCCTGGGTGAAGTTTCCAGAATGAGATTTTCACTCTGCAGCGGAGTGTGCGCTGATATGAAACTTCCTGGCGTGAGTCGTGCTTCAGTAGCTGAAATGGTAGAGCTCTTGCCCGCGAAAGGCAAAGGTCCCGAGTTCGAGTATCGGTCGGGCACACAGTTTTAATCTGCCAGGAAGTTTCATATCAGCGCACACTCCGTTGCAGAGTGAAAATCTCATTCTCTAACAAGATATTTGGCGGTTTAGTTCGATGAGAGGAGAACCTTTCTTAAGAAACGTGACGGCTCCGATGCAGAGAGCACGAAATACAGTGAAGAGCAAAGAAAGTGCTACACCTCCGAAATATCGTGTAGGGCCCCGCGAGCACGCAGAAGTGCCGCAACACAACGTGGTATGGACTCGACTAATATCTGAAGTAGTGCTGGAGGGAACTGACACCATGAAACCCGCTGGACTGTCCATACATCCGTAAGAGTACGAGAGGGTGGAGATCTCTCCTGAACAGCAAGTTGCCAGACATCTCAGATATGTTTAATAATGTTCATATCTGGGGAGTTTGGTGGCCATCGGAAGTGTTTAAGCCCAGAAGAGTCTTCCTGGAGGCACTCTGTAGCAGTTCAGGACGTGTGAGATGTCGGTGGAATTGCCCAGGTCTGTCGTAATGCGCAATGGATATGAATCGATGAAGGTGACCAAACAGGATGCTTACGTACGTGTCACCTATCGGAGTTGTATCTAGACGAATCAGGGGCCCCATATCACTCCAACTGTACACGCCCCACACCATTACAAGGCCTCCACCAGCTTGAACAATCCCCTGCTATCATGCCGGGTAGATGGATTCGTGAGGTTGGCTTCATACCCGTCCACGGGGATCCGCTCCATACAATCTGAAACGAGACCCGTCCGATCAGGCAGCATGTTTCCAGTCATCAACAGTCAAATGTTGGTGTTGACAGGCCCAGGCGAGGCGGAAAGCTTTGTGTCGTAAAGTCATCAAGGGTGCAAGAGTGGACCTTTGACTCCGAAAGCCCATATAGATGACGTTTCGTTGAATGGTTCGCACAATGATACTTGTTGATGGCCCAGCACTGAAACCTGCTGCAATTAGCGGAAAGGTTGCAAAAAAATGGTTCAAATGGCTCTGAGCACGATGGGACTCAACTGCTGTGGTCATCAGTCCCCTAGAACTTAGAACTACTTAAACCGAACCAACCTAAGGACATCACACACACCCATGCCCGAGGCAGGATTCGAACCTGCGACCGTAGCAGCAAAGCGGCTCCGGACTGGAGCGCCTAGAACCGCACGGCCTCCGCGGCCGGCAGGAAAGGTTGCACTTCTGTCACGTTGAACAATTCTCGTCAGACGACGTTGGTCCCGTTCTTGCAGGATCTTTTGCCTGCAGCATCGATGTCAGAGATTTGATGTTTTACCGGATTCCTGATATTCATGGTACACCCGTAAAATGGTCGTACGGGAAAATCCCACCTTCATCGCTACTCGTGGGTGCTGTGTCCCATCGCTCGTGCGCCGAATACCACGTTGAAACTCACTTATATCTTGATAACCTGCCATTGTAGCAGCAGTAACCGATGTAAAAACTGCGCCAGTCACTTATTGTCTTATATATGCGCTGCCGACCGCAGCGCGGTACTCTGCCTGTTTAAATATTTGAATACGCATGCCTATTCCAATTTCTTTGGCGCCGAGTGTATAATGGACAAGATTGTTCACATAGGATCCGTTTCTTATTAACTCCCACAGTGTACTGTGAGAGCATATCAAAATAAATTCCTTACATCAGCACTGAAATCTGTGGTGGGCTAATAAACTTTGCTATCAATGTCACAGAATAATCCTTATGGAGATGCAAAAAAACCTGCTTCTTTGGTTAAGCGGGGCTTTTGGAACTATCGTCACGTAGGTGTTATTGGTAACTGAGAATTTTTCCAGTGGATAACACTGTTGCATATCAAGCAGTATATCACAGGCTACAAGTAGTAGGCAATGACACGGTGCATAAAGTTTCTGGGATTAGTGTAATTAGTAAATTGCAGTAGAACTGGAGAACCGAAGAATGACAACGAAATTGTGATTCGACAGATATGCCCTTTAGGGTGAATAATTACTTCCTAAACATTACTGACGGACTCATAACGAAGCATTTCATCCCCAGCTATCTACACAAAATTCAGAGGCGAACCATGGACTTACGTGACTGTGGGAATGCAGGTACCATGGAGCATACTGTGCTTTAGTATCACAAATTCAGCACGGGCAGGACAGACATCAGCAGTATCATAACATTACAGGATGTAGTAAGAGATGTAGCTCTGTGGAATCTGATAGATAACCCAACAAATAATAAATCAACGCCTGAGATAGTGATATACTATCAAATCATGGCTCATATAATCTAGGATGTAAGAGATTAGGTAGGTTAGCACAAAGGGAAGTAACATCAGGAGAGAATAGCATATAAATACAGCCAAGCGAAGCAAGCGCAGCTGGGAGTAGAAGCAACGTGAGAACAAGGGTAAGAAGAGGAAATGTGCACATGTCTCATTCGTCTCAGTCTCAGCAACATCAGCCACTGGTGCCTGTAGAAGCGAACACGATACGAGTCCTGTGGGTTTCACTTAGAGGGCGTGGGTGTTTTACTGCACCTGGCATTCTTCAAGATGCGGATTTCATTGTTGATGATTATGGCTCAATATTCAAAAAAACCCTATGAGGTACAGGAGTGCAGGTTGAGTAGTGTATACCCACAAATAGTTGTTACAAATTTAAGTTTTAATAGTTGTCGTAGCTCATGTTGTGAGCGGACACAAGGATAAATTGCTGCTGTCCATAAACAGCTGGAAGCTATATTGGCCACAGTCAGCAGGCTTCTGGCTAATGCTCAAGGCTGCAGTTAAATCAGGCCGCCACTGACAAGACCTGTGACACCTTTGGTGCGTTGGAATCCGCTGGTGGCCTGGTTGACTGTGTCTTCTGATAAGCAAACATCTCACTGGCCCATCCTCATTCGAGTGTAAATGGCGGACAGTAGTGGGTTCGCATGCCGTTGAGGGGAAGGTGTAAGACGGAACTGGCCACACGGCTGGCTCCTTATGCCTTAGAAACAGGTAAGAGATGGTACTCAAGGTTGATAATGCTTTTGGGCCAGCACTCGATTCCCATTCCGGACATTTACAGAGGGTGGGTATACGAGTCAATGGTAACTCGAAAGTAAGGCAGGAGAACGGACCACCAGGAAAGAATACCAGTGTGCACTCAGCACGTTTGCCAGGGGATCTTGTACATGATACGCGTATGATGGAGACTCTGCCGGTAGCTATCGAGCGCACTGGGTGCCGCCAGCTGCACGTAGTGGCACATGTCGGCAAGAATAAAACCTGCCGCTCGGGTCCTGAGGCCGTCCTTGGCTCCTTTCGGCGGATGGCTGATTTGGTGAAGACAACTATAGTGTCACGTAAAGGGCAGGCTAATCTGTCTATTTGTAAAATCCTTCCCAGGGTTGATAAAGGTCCTGTGGTTTGGCGCAGAATGGAACGCCTAGAGGCTGAGACGATCAGCGTTAGTATCTGATGCGACCTCCTCTATCGTAAGGAGAACTTATGGTTTCTCTTAATAGGCCAGACGTGCACTACACTCAAGAAGTGGCTACTACGGCAGCACAGAACATGTGCCGCGCATGTTGAAGTTTTTAGGTTAGAGAAATCCCTCTGGATTAGAGACGCACTGCCTGCCAAAATGGAAGTTACAGCAGCGACAGTGTTCTCACAGAACGCTCGTCCTCACATGTAGGTTATAGACAAGAATATAATATTAGTGAACTGTAGGAGCATCCAATGAAAGGTCCCAGAATTAGTATCGCTTATTGAAGGTTATAAGGCCCAGATTGTATTAGGAACAGAAAGTTTATTGAATCTGGAAGTGATAGGCCAATCGCCAAAGGTGACGGCGTATTTGTTGCACTAAAGATTCAGAATAAGTCTTACTCTGAGTGAAGTTAAACATCAAATGTCGGTCTAGAATGGTAATCTGAGTCTTTTGTAGACCACCTGGGTCAGAAGCTGCAGCGGTGGATCACTTCAGAGAGAACTTACATACTATTGCCATAGTTCTTCTAATCATCCTGTTTTAATGGAGGTTGCCTTTAACGTGTCAGGTATAGATTATGAGAGTACTGCTATCGAAATTGGTTCTAGAGACAGGGATTCATGTGGTATTATTCCGAATGCCTTATCCGAAAATTGCTTTGAGAGTATAGAGAATTAACTCGTGAAGGTAACGTCTTAGATTTTCTAGAAACAAACAGAGCTGAGCTGAGCTTATCGAATCACTTAACGTAGAGGTGTGTCTAACTGTCAAAGTGTGAAGTCACAAATTGACGTTGCTCAGTAAGAACTTCAATCGATGTATTGCAAAGGCAGATTCTGCTGCAAGTGTGGAACACAGATAAGGGTTACTTGATTACCCAAACTATTACCGGAACAAATGGCCATCCCGACCTCTAACTTTATTAGTATCGTGTATACACAGTAACGTATGGCACTAGGAACTACGAACCACGGAGGTGCCAAATTCTATAGTTCTAATGGAAAACAGCCGTGTGTTTTGGTTAATTTTTTTTATATCTCAAATACAACCAGTTTCGGCAACTCAATATTGCCATCTTAAGGCCCCATACCCTATTATCGTATTAACAATGTTATCGAATGGTGCCATGAAACTGGAATCGTAAATCCGACCATTATGCAAAAGATTTCTGTGAACGAGTGACACTGACCGAGTCAGTCAGTGAGATAATGAAAGTTACATACAGATCGGTACTTATAGACAACAAATAATCCTGGTCCCGAGATGCATACACGCAAGCTTTGCAAGTCCTGCTTAGTCTACGAGCGCAACTGAGTACATTGCTCACTAACTTAGTATACGAAGTAGACTGCTGATCATCCGATGCTTGTGGCTGGAGATCTACTCGATTTGGAGCTCGGCCTTCCTTGACATTTGAGTGCCTCTATAAACGACATTTGGGGCAGTTTTCTTACAGATAGTATTTGGCAGGGGCGCTTTTTACCTCCAATTTGCAATCCGTATGCGTGAAATCAGCGGTTTCTCAATGCGTTTGACAACTTAATTCACAAACGAAAGCGGCTTGCATTATACTCCTCACTCTAAGTTACAAGTTTTAACGATACAATTTCATATACAGGATGTTTTTTTTTCCCACTGTGTTCAAACTCCATGGACTGAACGATGATACGGAACAAATAAGATATAGTGAACCTATGTCTGGAAATGCATGGTTTCCATGTTGGAGACCATTTACTCATTGTTACAGAAGCAATGGTCCATTACGGGCAGTACCATGCAGCCGCAGTTACAATATGTGTTTCCCTGTACCTCAACGCATGCGTGTACGCTCCGTAGTATGTTCTGTTTTACACTTTCACATCGGCCAGGCTGCAACCGGACAGTGTCAAAGGGAGCATGAATACGCTGCTCCAGTGTCTCCACATCTGGAATGAGCTCTGCTTACACAATACATTTGAGACGTCCCCATAACCAGAAAGAAACGCCGATAGTCCCGGCCTGTTAGGCGACGTGGAAGGAAGACTGGTCCCAAAGTAGAGTCACCAATTATCCCGGGCCACACATTTCGGCTGCACCGATGCTGATGATTCGCTGAGATTCAGCATACTACCCCACAGATGACTATCATAAAAGTTCAAGATACCACCTCGCGTTAAGGTGGCCCCATCTGTAAATAGGATGGATGACAAATCCCGGAATCGTGGTTGCCTGTTGAAGGTACCAGCAACAAAGTTCAGTCTCTGTCGTCCATTGTGGCCTTGGGGTCATCGGCTGGTACGTATTTCTTGATTCAAAAAACTTTATGAATAGCCGTGTATTTTGGTTTATTTTATTTCATATGTCAAATGCTACCGGATTCGGCAACTCAATATTGCCATCTTCAGGTCACATACGCTATTGTCGTATTAACACTCTTATCGAATAGTGCCATAAAACTGACTCAGTCCATGTCACCCTTTCACAGATATCTGTGGCATAACGATCGGATTTACTGTTACAGTTTTATGGCACCGTTCGATAAGATTGTTAATACGATAATAGCGAATGGGGCCTGAAGATGTCAGTATTGAAATGCCGAAAAAACTGGTAGCATTTGAGATATAAAATAAAATAAACCTAAACACACAGCTGTGGGTAAAGTTTTTTAAATCAAGAGTGACAAAATTGCTCCCGATCAGGAAAGTCTGTTGCTAGTAAGTGGTGAGAGTAGTAGCAATTGTCATGGAGAATGTTCCATCCTGTACTGGCGAGCCAACTGCCTGGTACAGACAGGGAGGTCGCCTCCCACAGTGTTAATCACATTTTCCTCCACGTCTGCTGTTCGACCATTTCGGCTGCGTCCTTCATGATTTCCTGCTTCCTGAGACGACCCTGTCTGAGACCAACGGTGAAACACTGTTGTGAATGCTGTAGTTGTTGTCGGCGGGGAAAGTGCTCCAAGCACAACTTTGCTACCTGCCGCCCGTTGCCATTTGCCTTTCCATGAGTAAACACCATGTCGGCAAGCTCTCGATTCGAATACGGACCATTGTGTATTACGCTGTATCACATCCACTACAAGGTGAGCCAGCAGGAGAAGTGAATCGTACGCAACATTACCTATTACTCTGGCAGGAGAAAGTGCTAGGACATGAGATATGAGGAACAGTATCAGCCTCTAGGAAGAAACCATGCATATTGTAACTGTGGCTGCATGGTACAGCGCGTATTAGACCGCAGTCTCTGTAGCCAAGTATGAATAAATGATCTCTAGCATGGCAAACTGTCTGTCCTTAAGTAAACCCAGTAGAAGGCCACTGGAACTACGGTGGAAAAGCTGGTTTCACACACATAATAATAGTTAATTTTCAACATGACACGACTCTACACCCAGAAAATCTTTAAAGCCACGTTCTACCTCAATAGTACAATTTTGGCACTCATGAATGGGAACACCAATTATACTGATTTTGAGATTAATGATAATTTACTTGTAACTTAGCTACAAAAAATCTGACTAGAAAAATAATAAATTGCCAAATCACGCAATTATTTGAACTTCATGGTCCAGTAGGGTATGTAATTTACACATTACACGAATCATCTAAGGGCCTCACGGTGTCAAACTAAAGAATTCCTAGGATGTGAGGTCCGTCAGTTATGCAAAACAGTGTTTTTTCTCAGTACCCAAACATGTTTCAGCACCAGTGTGCCATCAGTGGGTTTCCGTTTTATTGATTCTGTAATATGAGCATTTTTGTTAAATGATTAGAAAATTATGTGGCTGTTTAGTTCAAACAACAGTTCGTTTCTTTTTGTTAATACCTTTACACTTGGTGTGCATGAATTTTCCGGATCACTTGTGTATTATTTATTACAGTTAGCTTGTCATCTGCAACCAAACGACGTTGATGAGAAAATTTTGCTGGGAATCAACCAATCATCTAGAGTGTAATTTGGTATGTCGCGATGTTTTCGCGCCTATATTCGTTTATACTTACGTTTTCGTGTGGCAATCACTTTTATTCTCCGCATCACGGTGAGGTGTCATGATGCACACTAAATATAACACGTATTTCCCACAAATAAGGTAATAAAACATTTTCACTTCACCAAAACACAGTGTGATTGTGGTTTGCTGTGTGTCCCAGCCCAGTCATTGTTCATTAGTTCACCAGAGAGTTCGGCGATAAATTTGAATTTTGTTTACATTTTATCTTTGTGTGTGTGTGTGTGTGTGTGTGTGTGTGTGTGTGTGTGTTTTCCGTGCGCTTCTTAGCTGTTTGAGTTGTCTTTTGCATGGTATTCCTTTTGTGTGTAAATGGTGAGTCTTTGCAGGTTGCAGTGCATCCATTTTTCTTATGTGTGTATGTGTGTGTGTGTGTGTGTGTGAGAGAGAGAGAGAGAGAGAGAGAGAGAGAGAGAGAGAAGACTTTATCTGTTTGTGATGTCTTTTTGTAAAGTTCCTTTATGTGTTCAGAATGTGCCCTTGCTGAGTGTAGTGTATTCGTTTAAGATCTATTTTCCTTGTGCTATTGCCTTCTGTACGGGGAAGTTTTCTTCAATTGTCAGTTTGCTGTATAGGCTGTGGCTGGGTTTTAGTATTCTTAAGTCTGTTTCTATTGTGGTTCGATGGTGATTGTGGGCTACAAGGTTGTCAGCAAATGTGCTATGAACTCTGTTGCTTTTTAAAACTCTGAGACGTTCTGAATATCTGGTATTGAAGTTTCTACATGTTTGTCCTGACAAGTGTTGCATATGAGTTCATTTATTCCTGATCTGTTAAATTTATTTATGGGTGTTTCTTGTGTTCTCTGTCCTGTATCCTATTTGGAGTCCTTGTTCCTTGAATATGTTGCCAAGTCTGTGAACAACCTCGATATTGTGGGTGAGTATGTGCTATTTCCTTCTGTGTGTGTGTGTGTGTGTGTGTGTGTTTTGTTGCTCTGTTGTGTCATGTGTTCAAAATGGTTCAAATGGCTCTGAGCACTATGGGACTCAACTGCTGTGGTCATCAGTCCCCTAGAACTTAGAACTACTTAAACCTAACTAACCTAAGGACATCACACACATCCATGCCCGAGGCAGGATTCGAACCTGCGGCAGTAGCGGTGGCTCAGCTCCAGACTGTAGAGCCTAGAACCGCACGGCCATTCCGACCAGCTTTGTGATTTCCTCTGATAATTCATGATTAGAAATAATTGTGGATTTGTGTGTTCTGATTATCTGTGTTACTTTTGCAGCTACTAATTCTCTTGTCACGTCTGCGCTAAAATTTGTTGTGTGCAGTCTTTCTTGTTCCTTTATAATGTGTTCTGATTCCGTTATGAGGTTTTCTATTGTTTTGTCTGATATGTTTGTGTTAAGGTTGTGTTTGGCTCCTTTTTCTAGTAGGCTCTTTTCTTGTTCAGTAAGATTTATGTCAGTAAGGTTAATGATTCTGTCATGGTTGTGATTGGTTGTGATTGTTTTTAGTGGGCGTGTTTGTGCTGTTCATTATTCAGTTGAGTTTTCTGTTTTGTTTCTCCTGCTTTTCTTGCATTACTTTCTGTATGTATGCCTTTTCTCTCTCTGTTATTTCCTCAAAGTGAGCTGGTATTGTAAATTTGTTGGCCAATTCTAAATGTGTTTGTTAAAGTTCAGTGTTGAGCGACTGCCTTTTAACATATAATTCCGTAATTTCCGGCTTTAGCCATAAAATCTCCTCTTTATTTTTCACTTTCTTTAGTGCAGATGACATGCTATTCACAGAGTTTCTGATATAACCTGGAATTACATTATTAGATAGGCAACTTTTATTAAACTGTATATTGAGAGTTGTCTTATGAAGCTTCCTGCTATGCAGATCTGTTACCCGAATCCTTTGATATAAATTAACAGTTGAGGCCTTTGGAGGGGTAGGAGAGGGGAGGATTGTTGTGTACCTTCTTCATCCTGGCACTTCTTATATCGTTGTAGGAGCTTCACTGGCAGTTTACTCATCCGACATTCCAACTGTTTGCTTGAGAAGTATTCTCCGACTGAGGGTGTATCTTCCGTCTGTAGTAGGCCGATGAAAATTAAACGTAAAATATCAGTAAGGGCCTTGGTACTCGAGAAGAGGTAGATTCACCGCACTGAAATCACTAGGGCACTGTCTGATGCGTGATCGACCGAGGTGGGGCAGTGTTAGCACACAGGACTCCCATTCGGATGACGATGGTTCATATCCACGTCCGGCCTTACTGACTTTGTCTTTCTGTGACTTATACAAACCGCTCCAGACAGATGCGAGGATGCTTTCTTTGAAACCACCGATTTCCTTCCCCATCCTTGAAACATTTCGAGTTTCTGCTCCATCTGTAAAGATGTCTATGTTGTCGGGTTATGTTCCTTCCTTTTAGTCCGATACGTGACCTGCAGTAGTCTGGAGGACAGGGAGAGAGAGATTTTAGCAGCAGAATATGTTTTGTTCCGGCCTGGTCGTATCACTGATCTGTCACTGACATACACATGTTCAGAAGCAAAGACTTGGTGCCGCAGCTGTCACAATCATAAATATTCGTTTGCAGATTACTGATTACTTTGGATAACAAAAGGCTTGTGTCTCGTTTCACTAAGTGTCAACTGACGCTTAAGACGCTTCTGAATTTATAAGGCTATAGATACATCAGAAAACGTAGACGGAGAATTAAATGGCCACGTTTTGATACAAGAGATATGAGAAGAATTTCGCTGATACAAGTAAGAAGCGATCTGCAGAGAACGAAGGTATCTTGTATTTTATTTAATGAATTCCAGGCTTGGTTAAATCGATATCTTTCATCAAAGGGATGTTATTTACACCGCTGGCTTGTAGAAGATTGATTAAATCACGAACATATGTCCGTAATTGAAAACGCTCTCTCACAGTGCAGAAACTCTGCAATACGCTTGATTGCACTATATTAATTAAACTAATGGAGATGAGAGACAAAACTGAATGTAATTGCTTTCGGTTGAATGATCGTACTTGATTTTTCATGTGTGAGAACCACTCCATGTATTCAATACGTACGGGTGCTGGACTGAGTTGAAGAAAGAAGATACACACATGAAAAGAAAGCGATAGTGAATTACGTTTTAAAGAAGCAAAGTTGTATAGCTTCCATGAATCAGTAGTACTTGCATTCAGAATGTAGCTACATAAGACTGAAACATTAATAATTCGCCGTAGTCCATGGTAATATGGTCAGTAGTGTTGGGTTTTCGTAGTAACAGATATTACAAGTCTTTCGTGTCACTTTTAGTTCAATACGGAAAATCAGAGTGAATCTTTCAAACTATCAAAGACATGAAAGTCACACAAACATAGGTTTAAGATGTTGATGGGTCATAAACAACGATCCACGGTGGAAAGAATAGGAATCTCTCATGGTAACAAAAATCCAAGCCTTAACTGTGCTAATGTCTGGTACAATTCTTTTGTGTAGTATCACACACTGAAATACTAAGAGTAATTTAAATCAGATAATCCTTAAAGACCCAAAATAAGTCGAAACGTGTGCAGTCGATATTCAATATACTTTTATACATAGCATTACAGTTATGTCTAATTTTACTGTTCTATACAAAACAGATCTAAAATACGTATTTCTAGATAAAGGTACGAGTCGTTAGAAAACCACTCAAAAAATGGGGGTGGAAAAATATAATGAGCGGCAAGTCATCCACTTTCCATTCATATTTCTACATGCACCAAAGCACTAGAAATATCATGAATATTTTTTTGTTCTTAGTATAGCATTCTGGCATTAAAAATTCGGACCACTGAAGCTGAAGTTTTAAAAACATTATCTCCTCGAAAATATTGAGAAAAAGAGGAATTTTGTGACGAATAGAAAGAGGAATTCGTGAATAATTACGTGACCAGCAATATGACAGTACGATAGAAAATTTTATGTTTCATTAACTTAAATATGTTTTTATTAATGTTTCTGGGAAAGTGAAAATGAAAAAAAACTATTACAAATTTACCAAACTGCGGACTAAGATGTCGTTGTTTAACTTAGTGAACCACACCAGTAACGAATACAAATCGAGGAAACACCGGCAGGACAAAGTATACTGTAAAGGACTATCTCTACATGAATTTGCAGAATAACCAGACTCACATTAACGTTTTTAAACTATGCTTTCCACTGGTTGCTGCTGAATTTATTAACCCTATAAACGAAGATCTATGAGAATTTCCTTACCTTGGGCCTGTAATGACACATTCCGACGCAGAGACATACAATACCCTAAAAGCTGCGCCAAAGATTAAATTGAGAGGCATGTAGATTATAATCTTTGTAATGTTCACGTTGGATTCTCTTTTGTTTCATACTCCAAGGAGCTAAGGGACACTTTCGATTGTTGCCTCTTGGAGGAAGGACGTAAATTTTGGTGTGTACGGAAAGGTAGCCATATTGTTAGTAATTATGGTTTGTGCGACGAGCAGAGCAAGTCTTATTGTCTTGTGAATAAAAAATAGTGAGAAGTATGGAAGAGTTACGAAAATTATTTAAGGTGACGTAGCATTGTATTCCTTGGTTTCCACCGTCTTCATGAAGTGAACCGATGCCGAATTAGGAAGATACACACGGTCATCAAAGAGAACATCGATGGCGACTAATGAATTAATTTTGTGGCATAAGGACTAATTCTACATCTAAGGTGAGAACTCTGATTAAATCAACAATAACGTAGAATTCAAAAGGTAATTAATCGTAATGGTAAATTATATTACAGGCATATTTCACGCAGCACTGAATTTGTCCGCATTCAAGCCGGTCAATACAGTCCGTAAATAAGCCCTTCAAAAATTCTAAAGTTACAGTTCCATGTCCGTAATTTTTCCTCTTTTCAAAAAATCAATAAATTTAATCTTTTTATTTATTTCGCCACACTGGCGACCGCTGACAGGGACAGTGCTCGTGGAACAAAGAGTAAGTTGTACTACAAATGTACTTGTACTAATTACCGTTTCTCTGTTACATGACGCACATGGAAAATGACGAATAAGGTGAAACAATACTAACTGTATAAAAGGATGGCACAATAACCAGAAGGAACAAGGACAAGGATTTACAGAACTAACGTAGTCGTGAGTGACGCAGCTCAGCCGGAATTAAGGTAGGAGAGCGCAAACGCATGCAGCGGCTGCACCTTGGCTTAGCTCCACTTAAAGCAGAACCTTTTCCTTTCCATATTAAAATCCCGGTAGTGTTTGTGGCAATACACAATTACACTCTGTAATTACTTTTTTATGTTCAACAATCGCAGAATTAGAAGACGTAGTGCGCCATCTTGTAAATTTCCGACGCGCAACAAATAACAATAGCGAGATATTTTTATTAATTCAACTGCGAGAGAATTTAAAGATTTAGATTAACAGTAAAAGTACAGATAAAATTAATATCTTCACAATGGAATCGGAGAATTTTAAATTGACAAATGTTCATGGACGCGTCAACGATTCTGACAATAGTGACGTAAATGATGACGCAATTAGTTTTTCAGCAGAACATAATGTAGAAGTAAATACAATTCAATTGCACCCCACAGGGATTAACAATAACGAACCACTTGCAAATGAAACCTTGTACACAGTCGATGAAGCATCGATCACCAGATCAGATGAAAATATTTCGCGTGAAATCAGTGAATATAGCCCGATGTCGATTCAATCAGACCGTGGTAGAGAAACAATGGCTACAAATAATGGCATAAATACAAACACACAAGCTTCGTCAGTTACGCTTGAGGCATTATATAGTCTGATGTCAAACGTGAGCGAACAATTATCTGATTTAAAGATGAGTCACAACACAACGAACACAAAACAGGCGAATCTAGAAATCAGCCACAACGTCACAAACACAAAACTGTCAAACATGGAAATTGGGTTCCAACAGCAGTTTTCAAGTGTAATCACGCAATTTGAAGATATGCACAAACATTTCGATCAACGCTTAAATAAACTCATCAATGAAATCGATCAAAAGATCGAAGACAAAGTCATCAAAACAGTCAATAGTGTATACAATGTATTGGCAAATGATTTAGAAAAGAAATTGTCAGATCTTACAAACAAACAGGAACAGGAACTGTCAGAAATCGTGGAAACACACAATCAAACACAAACGGTACAAAAAGAAATACATGAAAACGTACAAGATATTCAATTAAATTTAACCAGAGTACAGTCCGCATGTGAAGAAATACCTGACCAAGTTAATAAAGTTAACGAAGAAGTCGGGTTTCTGAAACAGGAGACTCGGCGTACCAACGCGGACATTATCAAAATACATGAAACTTTAGAAATCGGTAATGTAAATGAATCAATAACTGACCAGGAAACAAAATTTTTTGAAAAATTAGGTAGTGAAATCAAAGTAGCCGAGGACAGAATACGTAAGGAAATTGCGGGTAGACTGAATGTTTCAAATGACTTGCCTACGTCAAGCAACAGGCAGCGCGACACTTATTCGCCCGTGCCAGATTACGATGTCAATAACGCAGAACATCACGCACCCAGCCCGGCGTATGTGCACGCACCGGCGCAGGCAAACAATGGCTATTCGCCAAACGCGGTGCTGCAGGAGGCAGTAGGCGTGTCGCCTTGCATCTCGACGATTCTAGTCGATGAGAGCTTGTTGAAACATAGACAGTTTCCAGTTTTCTCCACAGAATCCAGAAAAACTCATCCAGTCGTATTCGTAAGAGCATTTAAAAATGTCTTACCAAGAAACTGGACTGAGGCACAGAAGATTAGATATGTGGTAGGCTTCACACAAGGCGACGCACTTTTGTGGGCCACAGACATGGCTGAACAGTGCGTCACCTACGAGCAATTTCAACGGGCTTTCTTGGAGAAATATTGGTCTACTGGGGTGCAAGAAAGACTGCGAGGTGAGGTATTCAACCCACAACCGTTCAACCTCAAAAACGGCGGGTTGGGAAAGTATTTCGAAACGTATTTGAATAAGACGCGCTATTGGAACAATCCAATACAGCACGTAGATGTTCTCAAAATTCTGAAAAACAGACTACCCGCGAACTTACGCGAAAAATTGGTAACCATACCGGAGAACGACCTTGAATACTTTCTTTCCGTGCTTGACTCAATTGATCTAATATATGTAGAAGAGCCGAGCACATGTAATCGGAATGAACATTCCGGAACCAATCACAACAACGGTAGCGGATATCATTTTAATGGCAGTGGACAAAACCCACACAGTTTGCATCCGTATGCGACAAGGCCAAATAATGGAAACTGGAATTACGTAAATCGAAGGAATTCGACGCCACAGAGACGTGAAGACCGAAGATATAGTACAGATTACGGTCCACGCGGGTATGGAAATGATAGAAATCACGTGAATGATTGGTAAGGTCCGCGTTATGAAAGGCGGCACAAAAATGAAAATTACAATAGTTACGGTAATAGGAATGAGAGACCAAGGAGGAATAGCGACGGCCGGTCGCAAGAAAATGTTGCACGCAGCAGTCCGGAAACTAATTGGCGACAGAATAAGCCCTCAGTACACTTCGTAGAAGTAACGGACAGTAATGAAGCAACGCCGTTGTCCCCCCGGTAAACAACAATCGGTCGCAATGAGCCCCCACCGACCGACCGATTTCACAACAGGGGGCACAAATAAGCACACATTACATCTTAAAGAATTATTTTTAAGATATGATCAGGATGCTACCGTAGAAGATGATCTATGTGAAGAAGAGATGAAAGCACCGGACAAGGTAAGTGACCTCGTGCACGCTGTAATAACAGCAAAGATAGGAACTATAATTACCAACGTAATTTTAGATACAGGCGCATCTTCGACCATTATTTCTAACAGTTTATTTAAGGAAGTTTCGAAAGCATTAAAAGTACCAGTGTTGCCAACGGAAAATTGTAAAATCTTGACAGCTGTAGGTAACAAGTCAAAAAGTATTAAGTGGCAGACGCAAATACCTGTTACCATTAGCGATGTCACGATAAACTGTACGTTCTTAATCGGTGAGAAATTAATCGTCAATTGTATTTTAGGTATGGAAGTTTTCCGGCAGCATAAAGTAAACATCGACATAGGCAGTGGACTTTGCTATTTCCGAGTGGGCAATCGTAGTGTGAAGGTCAATCAATGTGAAGTCAACAATAGAGCGTAATGTCCAATTACAGAAACAAGCTGAAGTAAAATTAGTTTACCCACAAGTGTTATTGATAGATATTCCTTACCCCGACAATTAGACACGGAAATAATTAACGAACAGGCCGCCCACGAAAAGTTAGGAAAATCCACTTGTCTTTCAAAAACTCAACAAAATGAACTAGCAAACCTTATTTATGAATACCGAGACATTTTTAGAAAACAGCCGACAAGAATCAAAAATTATGAATACAAAATAGAAGTCTACCCACATAAAACGTACTGCCATAAATCATATGCGATACCATGGGCAAAGAAGGAAGCGGTTCGCAAAGAAAGATAGAATGGTTCTGTGGAAGGTGATAGAACCTTCGCATTCACCGTACTGCAGTCCCATCCCATCCTAGCTGTCAGCAAACCTGACGGGTCAGTCAGATTAGTACTTGATGCGCGGAAAATTAATAAGATCATCGTACCAATACGCAATAGGCCGGAGAACTTAGATGAGCAATTGCTTAAATTTCATGGAGTGAAGTATTTAACATCCGTTTACATGAAGGCTTCGTATTGGCAAATAGCCCTACATAGTGATAGCAGAAAATATACTGCGTTCATTCATGCTGGCAGAAGCTATGCCATAAAATATTTTCCCTCACCACAAGCACGTAAACAATTGAAAGCTTTTCTGGGGGTCACGTCATTTTTTCGAAAATTCGTGCCAAAACAGTTACTGAATAGTGATTCCCTACTCAACCTTTTAAGGAAAAACCGCACATGGTTGTGGACAGAAAAATGTGAGGAAATTTCGTAAAAATCAAACAGGCACTCATAAAAACACCCATTTTGAAGCACCGTAACATGAACTACAACTTTTGTTGGAGCATGGACGCCTCATGTCAGCGATTAGCCTCTTGTCTGTTCCAATTAGTTAATGATAATGGAGAACAGAAAGTAAACATAATTAGTTTTGCCAGTAGAACGTTAACGGAATGTGAAAGAACCCATTCGGCAACTGAACTTGACGCGTTAGCTGTAGTGTGGGCTTTCCGCAAGTTCCAAAACTAGCTCTGGGGAAGGCATACACGAGTGTTTTGTGACCATCAAGCATTATCGTTTTTACTCACATGTTAATTGTTGCACAAACGGATTGCACGTTGGTTGTTTATTCCTCCAGGAATTTGATTTCGAGATAGTTTATATCAAGGGTGAACAGAATGTAATTGCCGACGCATTATCGCGCTTGCCACAAGGCTTGAGCGAGTTCAATGAATTGATCGAACAGACTTCCGATTTTAGAGTTTTTCTGATGCAAGATGGCACATTTCAACCATATTACAGAAAGATGTGTCAAGACATGTGCAAACTACAGAAGGAAGACAATAGATGGAGACAAGTTATACAAAAACTGCAGGCAGATGACAATAGTACATTGAAACAATATTACACACTGTCAAACGATGTTCTTTTCTACAGGCGAAATCCACAGTCCAACACCTGGTGTGTATGTGTCTTGGAAGAATACATAGACAATTTGGTAAGACACACACATAGAGTATGGGGACACTATAGGGTATCAAAATGTACAGCGAAAATATCAACGTATTGTTACTTCCCGAACCTCAGACGCAGGATTGAACAAATAATAAAAAAGTGTACAATATGTCAGAAGGTTAAACATCTTAATAGATCTTGTTTGGACGTATTACACCCTATCATTCCAACTAGACCAAGAGAACTAGTTTCCGTGGACACAGCAGGACCATATACACAAGCTAGGGGAGGAGTTAGATATGTGATCGCATTTTATGATGTCTTCACAAAGTACTTAAAATGTATGCTGTAAAAGCAGTACTGTCGGGATCAATAATCAAACGCATGATAGAAGACTACATACCACTAGTGGGAAAACCGAAAATTATATTAACTGATAATGCAACAAACTTCACTAGTAATAAATGGAAAACGTTTCTCGAATCTCAAAACATAAAACATATATTGGTACCCAAATTTCACCCAGAATCGAGCCCGATTGAGAGAAATTTTAAAGAATTTAATCGCTTTGTAAGAACTTATATACCAAATAAACAGACAAAGTGGGTGGAATACATAGTCCCATTTCAGCTTATTGTAAATAATTTAATTCATATTTCCACAGTGTTTACACCTACAGAGTTAATGTTTCAAGGCACAGAACTTGACGAATGGGCTAAACCTTTACCTAAATTAGCCACAAAGGAAATAACACTAGACGAAAAGGTACGTCAAGCATTACTACAGATGGAAGAACAAGCAGAAATAAGGAGAAAGCAGTTCAAAAGAAAGATTACAGAATTTAACATTGGACAGGAAGTACTATTACGTACCCACCCAAAATCCTCTAAAATTAAGGCATTAAACCAAAAGTGGCAGTTGTTGTATGATGGCCCGTTCATTATACTAGATAAACCTCACCCAGGAGGTTATCTGTTAGGTAACACTCGAACGGGCAAGGTGAAAGGGTTATACCCCCACAAGGATATCAAGGAATTTTTTCATTAAAGGGTATATATTATTTTAGCAAAATTAAAATTATACAGCCTTGGATCACATAGTAAAATTGCTGTCATTAACCTAAAAAACTTGCGAACACGAAAATCTAAGTCCGGTGTTCGTAGTTTAAGAAGTACATTGAAAAAGACTGTCAGTTAGTGAAAAACATGCATTAAACTAGAAAACATAAATGAAGTTTCAATTAAACATCGAAACTAGTAACCAACTGGGGGCATATGCCAACTTTAAACGCATTGTTAACCACACCTAATGAAACATGTGTTACTGTGAGTCTTAACACTAAAAAATAAACCACACGGTACTTTTGTAGTCTAACTCAGTTATTTAAGAGAGAGGAACAATGCCAAATTAACGCGAAGGCCAGAGTTTGTTCGCCTGAGACGAGCAACAAGCCACGCGTCGAAGCTGCAATCTAACGTCCAGCTGATGAGCACGCGATAGCTGCATGGCAAGACGAGGGCATTGGCCGCGCTGTAGGCAGCGAGCCGGGTAGAAATCTCCCCCCTTCCCTGTCCGATCAGCTGAGTGTATACAAAGGGCGAAGGCGCATGCGCGGTCGAGTCCAGACGACACGTGACTCATATTACACGATGGCGACTATCACCAACAATGCAGAGTTTTCCCCGCGCCAACAGTCCAGTCGTGGTACGTAAGCGCGCTTGCGCGGAACGTTTAAGAGTTTTGAGACCATGCTTAATATGAGACACAGAGACGAAAGTCGTTCAAAAACAAGAAAGAAAAGGGTACACAAGTCTTGTAAATAGTAGCTTAGAAAATTTAATTATAAGCTGGTATTACGTAATAAAAGTGAACATACAAGTACATATTGGTCATGGACGGTATTGTAATATTATACACTGCCGGCCACCGTAAATTCAACACCAAGAAAGACAAGAGGTAGCACAACAAAATATATTTTGTAGATAACATGTTGACCAAGTATCAAATGATTACGTTAACAGACGTCTGTGACATGTGGTTCCTGCCAGAATCAGTAGCCAGAGTAGCCGCCATTGTTGGAGATCACCGCTGCCACACGTCTCGGCATTGAGTCAAAGAGACGTTGGATGTATTCCTGGGGTACAGCAGCCCAAGCAGCTTCCACACGTTGACAAAGATCATCTGGTGTGGCAGCTGGGGATGTAATCTGGGTCACTCGTTGAGCAACCATGGAACACATGTTTACTATCGGCGAAAGATCCGGAGAGCGAGCCGGCCAGGGAAGCAATTCAATCTGGTTATTGACGAAGAACCTTTGGACAATGCGTGCCACGTGTGGTCGCGCATTATCCTGTTGAAATACGGCTGAGGCCGAGCCCTGAAGGTAAGGAAGGACAACTGACTCCACCACCTCGGATATGTAGCGCCGGCTATTTAAAGTACCGGCAATGCGTACTAGAGGCGTGCGAGAGTAATATCCAATATCGCCCCATACCATAATACCCGGTGCAATACCAGTGTGGCGGTGCATAATGCAGCTGTCCAGCATCCTCTCTCCACGGTGTCTCCACACTCGAATCCGACCATTGTGGTGCTGCAGACAGAAGCGTGCCTCGTCAGTAAAGACAACGTCATTCCATTCTGCCGTCCACATCCGTCTGTCATCACACCATTGGCGACGGAGACGTCTGTGGTTCTGCGTCAATGGTAGACGAAGCAATGGACGTCTTGCGGACAGACAACTCTGCTGTAAACGGCGTCGAATGGTACGCGCAGACACCGAATGATGCGTTACAGACGCAATGTGCTGTGCTATGGTTCGGGATGTCACTGAGCGATCCGTCACTGCCATGCGCACAATTTGCCTATCAGCACGTGCAGTGGTGCACCGAGGTGAATGCGATCGACACGTCGGTCCGTCGTACCCTCCTGCATCCAACGGTCACATATCCGCATTACAGTTGTTTGGTTTCGTCCAACACGACTAGCGATTTCTCTGTATGATAATCCACAATCTCGGTAAGCCACTATCCTTCCTCTGTCGAACTCTGATACTTGATCAAAAGATGTTCGCTTTTGTCTACGAGGCATAACTGATCGTCTTGTGAAACAACCACAAGGTAAACACACATGCCGAACGTACACTCGTCGAAATCGCCAAGCCTTAAATGGCGCTATGGGGTGGCGCCACAGGCGCGCGTGATGTGCGTCTGCGCTGAAATTCTAATCAGTTGCGTATCTCATCGCTGCAAACCCATGGTGTAAATTTCACTTGATTCGGATGCTTCCTTCAGGGTGTTGCATTTACGGTGGCCAGCAGTGTATTATATTGAGTAAAATCTTAGCTTGTACGGAAGGACAAAGAAAATAGCTCAATAGAAAAAAATAAATAATGCAGATATATAACCGGAAGAAAGGCTATGTACACGAGAACAACACACAATTACATATAGGGAAAAAGCAGCAAAGAGGAAAGAAAAGAGATAACGCATACATTTACATTACACAGTAGCGAGCGATTTTCAGAATGAACAAGGCAAACGCGTTAATTTTTGTAACTAAGGAAGAGAATGACACAAGCATTAAAATTGGAAAATAATAAACAGATCTATGCAACTGAATCGCCCTCAAAACAAATACCTAGGGTTTATAGACAGAGAGACACATTAACGTTAGGAAACACCTAAAGCACTCAGCAAACAACTTTGTAGAATATATAAGCTATACATGAGGATACATGTACGAAAGCCTAAGTTAAAGTGTAAAGGAGGAAAACATGGAATTATTGATTGCGTGTCAATGGACAGTAAGGCAGTTATGTATGTAAGAAGAAATATTTAGTTGTAAGTATTATTAGTATGAGGGGATGATGCTCAGCACACCCTGAATTATTTTGGAATATTGAGGGAATGGTGCAGGGTACCGAAAAAGGGTCCCACCAGCAAAGTGTATATTATAGTGGTAAATATTTTTTGTGTGTATAAACGTATGTATGAATGTGTTAAAGGCGAAAGACGCTCTGTACATGTACGGAACCTAAACAACATAGAAGTGTATAAGGAAAATTAAACTCTAAGACAACCTCGTATAAACAGGTATACCTAACGTCAAGAAACAACTTAATTAAAACCGTAAGACTCTACGAGTTTACGGGAAAATACGAAAAACCCAATACAAAGCGCAACATTAGCGATGCTTCACTAATGTATGCAGAAGGAAGGTATGAATTACTTTACCCACTTGAAACATGAAAGGATACATCATGTTAAAATTGTGTCTTTCATACATATCACGATTTACAGTCACAAAGAATGAAAATGATATCGCCGCTATACGAGAAACAGGTAAGTAGTGTGATCGACGACCTGTAAGCAAAGGAATCGTCTATAAAATAAACTATGAAAAAAAAACGTCATACAGAATTTCATGCTGCACTGAAGCTATGAAAGTCTGTTTATTCGTGTACATTGATTTTCATGACAACCGATGCATTAAAATGTCTGTATTTTTTCTCCCATGATAACACAAGACGCCTATAAGCGCACTTTAATTGAAGATGATACACGCACACAAGGGCGTGCCGCTATTATGAAACACTGTACATATTAATTGTAGCTACACCCTGTACTTCAAGATTTTATGTTTATATGTCTATGTTAATGTAGGAAATTTTATTAGAGGTAATGATTTACAAGCACACCAGAACGTGCTTAAGCACAAAACACTGTACATATTAGGGTTATGCTACATATAAATTATTATTTCGTGCATTTTCAGATTTTATACATAAAAACCGTAGCATACACGTAGTCGTTGCCATTACCCTAAGTAGAAGGTAGAAAATTCCCTTCCCAAGCTGCAGTGGAGCGGCTACAGGTGGATTCTCTGCATGCTGATGCATGTCGTTGCGTATGAAGATTACGTAACGAAGGTAAACTTTAACTTACACTCGAGTTCCAGAATGAGAACAAAGGACTTGTTCCTTCTAACAGATTAATGGAAAAAGGTGTGTGTGTCAGTAAAATCCAAGACGAAGAAGCCACTATGAGTGGTCAAAATTTTTTCAATTTTCGTCGATAGTTTTTTCCTGTAGTTAATCTAACCAATGTATTGTATGTGTTAGATGTTATTCCAATGTATGTGATGTATTTTGTATTTCATGCCAAGTTCCGTGACTTACAAATTTGTGAATACTTATGTACATTGACCAGAAGTATTGAGGGAAATGAATCTCGGTACAATAGGTAAAAGGGGTTAATGCGAAGAAAAAAGTGTAGTGAAAAGATAGTTTCGATCGAAATACTCGCGGTTAAAGTGGTGTGTGTAGAAATTAAAATTGTGCAAAGTAGTGCTGCGTTGCAAGTGTCAGCGAGCCTAAACGAGTGACATAGAATATTGAAGCTTGTATCGTCAAACGACCCATGGCGTCACAATGGGAAAGGACAATGCCAAACAAGTTTGACATGGTACGCTTCTTACCTGGAGCTGCATCGATGGGATCGTCCTCCACCTCGCACATAGTGTGGTGTGTTCTTCGGGGCACATATTCGAATGTACATCGTCGTATCCAGTCTAAGTACTGGAAGGAACTACTAAAAGCACACTCATAGTGAGGCTCGACGACCAAACAATCAGGCGCGCGTATCACCCGCCCATATTCAACACTGGGGCTAGCGAACAAAGCTCGTCACCCCAGAATAAATACAGAAAGCAATACAAGGACTTAATTTTCACCTCTGATGAGGAAGGAAACATTTGTAAATAATTTATTCATTGTATATTTTATAGTACAAACTTTACCACATGATGTCGTTTTCTCAGTATTAACCAAAACATTGTATATTAGGATTAAGGTTAGTAAATATTAGCATAAGTATACAAAAAAAACTGACACACTCAGTAATACCAAAGAATTTACAGTGCCATGAAAATGAGACAATAAAAATGAAGTTTGTAAATAAAAGACCCCCATACTTATCAATTGCAAGGTCGACTACTGTATCCTGTCAACCAAATAAAACTTTCTAGTGACAGTATACAGTAGGGGGACAGTTGTAATGACATTCCGACGCAGAGACATACAATACCCTAAAAGCTGCGCCAAAGATTAAATTGAGAGGCATGTAGATTATAATCTTTGTAATGTTCACATTGGATTCTCTTTTGTTTCATACTCCAAGGAGCTAAGGGACACTTTCGATTGTTGCCTCGTGTAGGATGGACGTAAATTTTGGTGTGTGCGGAAAGGTAGCCATATTGTTAGTAATTATGGTTTGTGCGACGAGCAGAGCGAGTCTTATTGTCTTGTGAATAAAAAATAGTGAGAAGTATCGAAGTGTTACGAAAATTATTTAAAGCGACGTAGCATTGTATTCCTTGGTTTCCACCGTCTTCGTGAAGTGGACCGATGCCGACTTAGGAAGACACACACGGTCAACAAAGAGAAGAACATCGATGGCGACTAATGAATTAATATTGTGGCAGAAGGACTAATTCTACGTCTAAGGTGAGAACTCTGATTAAATCAACAATGACGTAGAATTCAAAATGTAATTAATCGTAATGGTAAATTATATTACAGGCATATTTCACGCAGCACTGAATTTGTCCGCATTCAAGCCGGTCAATACAGTCCGTAAAAAAGTCCTTCAAAAATTCTGAAGTTACAGTTCCATGTTCGTAATTTTTCCTCTTTTCAAAAAATCAATAAATTTAATTTTTTTTTTGTTTATTTCGCCACAGGCCCTAGCACCTGTGCGATACGTTTTTGCAATCGCCAGATGTAAGGCTAAAGACAATTTTCGTGGTCACCTGACCGAAGTTAGGTGGAGACAGTAAAAGGAACTTAGGATAATAATGGTTAAAAATATTTGTAGGAAAAGTAGTCAAAATAAGGTTGGACCTTTTATTCGTTATAAAACACAGGACCTAAACAGAGTTTAAAAATAAGGAAGAGACGTCACTGCAAAAATTTTTAAAGCACAATTTACCCCTATGGTTCAATAAAAATTCGATTAGCACCATGGTAGCTGAAGGAAGGGTAGTCACGAAAATTGATACACTACTGGCCATTAAAATTGCTACACCACGAATATGACGTGCTACAGACGCGAAATTTAACCGACAGAAAGAAGATGCTGTGATATGCAAACGATTAGCTTTTCAGAGCATTACCACAAAGCTGGCGACGGTGGCGACACCTACAACGTGCTGACATAAGGAAAGTTTCCAACCGATTTCTCATACACAAACAGCAGTTGACCGGCGTTGCCTGGTGAAACGTTGCTGTGATGCCTCGCGTAAGGAGGAGAAATGCGTGCCATCACGTTTCCGACTTTGATAAATATCGGATTGCAGCCTATCGCGATTGCAGTTTATCGTATCGCGACATTGCTGCTCGCGTTGGTCGAGATCCAATGACTGTTAGCAGAATATGGAATCGGTGCGTTCAGGAGGGTAATACGGAACATCGTGCCGGATCCCAACGGCCTCATATCACTAGTAGTCGAGATGACAGGCATCTTATCCGCATAGCTGTAACGGATCATGCAGCCATGTCTCGATCCAGGAGTGAACAGATGGGGACGTTTGCAAGACAACAACCATCTGAAGGAACCAATCGACGACGTCTGCAACAGCATGGACTATCAGCTCGGAGACCATGGCTGCGGTTACCCTTGACGCTGCATCACAGACAGGAGCGAATGCGATGGCGTACTCCAAAACGAACCTGGGTGCACGAATGGCAAAAGGTCATTTTTTTCGGATCAATCCAGGTTCCGTTTACAGCATCATGATGGTCGCATCCCTGTTTGGCAACATCGCGGTGAACGCACATTGGAAGCGTGTGGGTCGTCATCGCCATATTGGCGTATCACCTGGCGTGATGGTATGGGTTGCCACTGGTTACACGTCTCGGTCACCTCTTGTTCACAATGATGACACTTTGAACAGTGGACGTTACATTTCAGATGTGTTACGACCGTGCCTCTACCCCTGATTCGATGCCTGCGAAATCCTACGTATCAGCAGGATAATGCAGACCGCATGTTGCAGGTCCTGTATGGGCCTTTCTGGACACAGAAAATGTTCGACTGCTGCCCTGGCCAGCATATTCTCCAGATCTCTCACCAACTGAAACGTCTGGTCAATGGTGGCCGAGCAACTGGCTCGTCACAATACTCCAGTCACTACTCTTGATGAACTGTGGTATCGTGTTGAAGCTGCAGCTGTACCTGTACACGTCATCCAAGCTCTGTTTGACTCAATGACCAGGCGTATCACTGCCGTTATTACGGCCAGAGGTGGTTTTTCTGGGTACTGATTTCTCAGGATCTATGCACCCAAATTGCGTGAAAATGTAATCACATGTCAGTTATCGTATAATATATTTGGCCAATGAATACCCGTTAACATCTGCATTTCTTCTTGGTGTAGCTATTGTAATGGCCAGTAGTGTAGATTAGGTAAAGTAGAACAATGCTGAATACGGCCTCTAAACAGAAAAATATCACACAGAAATTTTTGGTTGCTGTAGTAAGCAAGAGAGGAGAATTATTAAACCAAATAATACAAAATTGAATACAAAAGACGATATTGTTTCAAAGACAGTAGAACAGAATACCTTAATTGTTATACACAAGGAGGATTGTATGAATAAGACATTACAATCTTTTGCTGGTAATAATACTTGTATTTTCGAAATAAGACAAGACCTCACAGTGAAATTTCTGTTGCAGGTAAGATGAACTATGGACAACAACAATTTGTTAATAGCTAGCAATCGAAAACCCAAATTTAAAGTTATCAACGCCCAGCAGCCAACCATGAACATTTACTTACAGCTAGAGAGAGAATATACCACGCAGGTGGTGCTTCGTTGCTCTTAACGGTGTTCTCTTAGACGTCGAGGAACCCAGCGGGAGAAAACCTTTGAGTACCCCAACTGCTGGACTAACGTCTCAGCACCACCAACAGAGACGGACAGTTGCAAAGCAAGGTGTTTCACCTCGAATGAGAGGTTCCTGACGTTCCAAAACTGTGGGAGTCACAGTTGAGCGATCGCGTTGCGACAATCAGAGACACGTCGACCAGCGACTCACTGTGCTTTTGTTCACTGCCAGGTCTCCGTTGACATACTGAAGCGCCTGTGAATATCTGCGATGCTCCGGTTTTCCGCTAAAGGAAACCCAATGCCAGCGCTCCGCTCAGAATGAACCTCCATTACAGACGCCATTTTGAAGGGTACGAATAGCATCGTCACCTATCAGAAATGGATGAAACTGTTGGGTGTGAAGCGGGAACTAATTCCCCAAAAAATTACGCATTTTTGCAGCCGAAAGTGCCCGTGAGAAAAAGAAAATGCAGTGCTCTACATACTCAATACCCCTCGTACATTGACACTTCTAGTATAAACATAAAACTGGAATTGCGGAGTAATACAAGTCCACTATTACATCTGGGTGCTTTATCTCTCTTCAGCGTAAATAATATTGTTTTATGGTGCATAATATTATTACTTTGAACAACACATACACGATCAAAAGATCTATGGTCAGATCGCAGCTTTATAGTGGTACACACTACAAATAAACGGTGAGTGGAAATGTAGCAACCCACAAGTGTTTTCTTGCGTTTAATGTTTTATCACAGCGAGGTCTGTTTTACGGCTTTACTTATGTATCTTCCTATATTTCAATTTTTTTCCGTTTTTTTTATATTTAAGGTAGCTTTTATATTGTGATTATTTAACAGGAGAAACAAATGAACCATGCACACACGGGCATTCTTTACCACTTCTGGTCGGAGTTTACGTCTTTGTAAAGCATCGTTTATCCCTTTACTTTCAGTATACGACTCACCGACTTAGGAAGTGAGGTTTACTACTTGAGTTGGCTGTGTACTATAGGACTGTACTGTATACCATGCGTTTGCTATCACAGAGAAGAAAATATTTTGTAAATATTTATTAATGAATTCCTTAAACTATATAATTCGACTTTCGGATCGTCGAATGGCCTGATGACAGTACTTGGCACTTAACTCGGTAGCCAGAAGGTAAGATAAAATAGTGACGTTTTATTAGCACAAATATTTTTTCTGAATGTGTTGGTGAGTTTTCCAACCGACAGTATGTCGAGAATTTCTAATAGCATCATGTATTTATGCTACATAAACACTCTAATCTACCGGAGTGCGCTCCACAATCTCTGCTAAGTTCACTTTCATTTTCTCTTTCGTCTAAGTTGGTATGACGTCAAGTTCCTTTAGCTGTAAGCGTTATATTTATGCCGATGCTGTAAAATCGTGTTAAATCATTGTTCACACCGGTCATATACCGACTCCTGTGTTATATATATTTTACTATACACGAACCCACCTGGAGGAAGTATGGGTCAATAAGCCCTTAAAGAGGAAAAGAAAAAGGGATGCGAAGGTTTGCTCCAGCCGTGCAGAAACACAAAGATAACTACCAACAGAAAGAGAGACAATTTGGTCCACACTTGTGCAGTCTGCACAGTGCTTGGTGGGACATCGCTTATGAGATGGGGCTGCGTTGTGCACAGACCAAGCACTGCATGGGAAAGGGGGCTGGGAAGGGGATGCAGTGCAGCATGCTCAAATGTTGCACAACTTGTCAGATACAGCCCTGTAATAGATTGTATTGAAAGGTTATATCAATACTACCAAAAATTCGACAAATATAGACGTTCAAAGACGATAGGTTCCCAAAGAGCAACGATATGGTCACATAAAGTCACTGGAGTACCTATATGGTCACATAAACCAAGGATCAACCTAAGCGAAGCAATTTAATAAAAATCAAAAAGCGATCGTCACATAAAAAGGGTGGCCTGTGTGTTTTTGGCCATCATGAGCCACACTCTAAAGGTGGGAGGCGGAGAAGATGACATGGAGCAGGAACCGTATCTATGAAATGTAGATGTCAAGTGGTGGAGCATACAATTTCTGCTCCTTCACCTCCTATGACTGCTTTCTTTGAGGGTATGGTCTGATGATGGTAAAAATATTTTAATGCTTTAGTAATCCAAGTCGTCTAAGAAATTTATTTTCGTTCCTTGTTCCTACCAATTTCGAATTTAGATGTGTAAAGAAGCACAAATTAAAAAAAAATGTTTGGAATGTATTTGGCAATCTAGCACTTGTACTTTTATTCCCACCAAGAAGCCCTGGTCGCTATGATTTCGTTGAACGGTTTTTATCTTATGGTTGCTTGATTGGCAGTCGTGAAGTTCCTTTCCTCGATATCTAGAAAAATATGCGTTTGCAGACCCCACATAAGGTGATTGAAAATAATCACTTATCAGTTTATCTATCCCGTCAATTATGAGTCGATTACTACTTTAAAGGGGTTTTCTGAATAATGGGGAGGGGGAGGGATGAGATGTTGAGCCAAAATGTTTTATAGTTTTTCTTTTTAGATTGTACACAAGCGATCTCCCTAATATTATCGGAATCGGTTTTAGCGTGTGCAGTACCCACATTGCGAAAGGAATGTCACTTTTTATAATACCGTCGAATGTTGTACTAATCCATTTTATAGCTTGAAGTACTATGCTCTCTTCAGTTAGTTTCTAATAAGTTCCTGTATCAACTTAGTTTCGTATTAACTGCGACTCAGTTTGTGCCAGGTTGCGTGTCGTACCGTGTGGGTAACAGCAAGCCGCACCTAATGCTAGGCACACAGATTCATCCTCGCTCAACGAGCAAGCACGGCTTGTTAACACGGGTGCCGCACTGATGGCAGCTGGCCTGCTGCCTTCCCAGCCACACCAGTTTGCCCTTCCTGCTGTAACGTGCCCAAACTGCGGCTGCGGGAGTGTGTGTACAGCAGGCCCGCTTTCCAACAGTTACCGTAATTGTGCTTGTGCGCCACACAAACACCGGACCAATAGCCAGTGTGTTCCCTGCTCTCTATCGGCACAGTAGTAGTGATACCGTATACCACAGGTAAATAAGCTATTGCGAAAGTGGTCGACAATATGTCGAGTGGAAATACTAGATTTTTAAAGGAGAACATGTGATCGCTACTTACACAATTACAGGGCATTACAAAAATTTCGAATCACAAAAACTCTTTTTATTACTATGCCTTATACGGTGGAGGAAATCTGTTGCCATTCTAAATACACTCATGCTCATAAATTAAGGATACTGCTGATAAATGGTGAAACAACGCTTTGGTGGGCGGTTTGCGGGATTAAATCACCTCGGTGCACCATGCGGTGCATTTGACCTGCGGTCGTCGCACGGTGGCGCTGGCAGCAGTCCACATTCGCAGAGGTGTGTTGGTGAATGCCAGAGTGCGGTGCAGCGAGTAAGTGTGCAGATGTTTTCAGACGTGCTAATGGTGACTGTGTGTTGAAAATGGCTGAAAGAACACACATTGATGGTGTTATGAGGGATAAAATACTAGGGCGACTGGAGGCTGGTCAAACACCGCAGGTCGTAGCACGGAGTGGACGGTATCAGCCAAAATGGTCGCATAATCCTTGGTAGTAATATGACCTTGCAGAATAATGATGGATACCATAGAATATCACCATATGGCAAAGAGGGGTCACACAGAGGTTAGCACACTGTACTCGCATTCGGGAGGACGACGGTTTTTGGTGATTTCCCTAAATCGCTTCAGGCAAATGCTGACATGGTTCCTTTGAAAGGGTACGGCCGACTTACTTCCGTAATCTTATGGGACCGATGACTTCGCTGTTTGGTCCCCTCCCACAAACCGACTAACGATATGTCTTCGTCAACCATATGTCATTGCTGGGACGCATGCCAGACCAGAAGTTGGAAACAAACAAGACTCATTCGACCCAATAACGTTCTTCCTTTTCTCCTTAGCTCAGATTTTATAGCTTCGGCATTCTATTTTCCTGTTACGGGCATTTGCATTAAGGCTAGAGGGGTCTTTGATTTCCAGTTTGCTCTCCCCGTTTCTATTTACGGAGCTCCCTTCCTGTAGTTTCGGTGCAGACAGGGTTCTTGAGTGACTTTTTCAGCTGTCGTCCTTTATTTTTCGTCGCCATCCTCTTTAATGACAGTTCGTCCCTGAATTTTCTCATTTTGAGAGTACTGATTGGCGAGTTATTTAAATTGTTAAATACCTTTCAACAGCAAGATCACATTATTTCTTTATTGAAGATAACCGGTTTCAACAGACCTTGCTGTCAGCTTCCGGTCTTAACAATTTATTTTTTTTTTTATTATTTTTTTTTTTTTTTTTGCTTGCAAGACATGTTCATTTTACGCTGAAATTCACGAACAAGATGTGAAGTGGACAACAATCAGCGTTTTATGTAGGTTGCTCATCGCTAAAATACTTAAAAACAAAGCACCTTGTGCTAAAGGCCATGTCAACATACACATTTCTCACAGATGCTTATTACATCACGGAAACATAGTATACAATAGCTCATCTAGTTCCATATTCTGGACATATTATATACAGCGGGCCATTTAAAATGGATTCACACTGTTTAGAATATGTCCAGAAGATGTAAACAGATGTGACATTTTGTACCGTGTTTGTATGATGTAACAAGCATCTGTGAGCAATACGTATATAGACATTGTCTTTTGCACGAAGTGCTTTATGATTTTAAATATTTTAGCAATGGCAGTTCTTTTATAGTGCACTGATTTTTATCCATTTCACATCTTGTACTTAGGTTCAGCGTTAAATGAACATATTTTATAGCGAATAGATATTTAAGACCTGAAGATGACAGCCAAAGACTATTGAAACCGATGGGTTAAATATAGAAATACTTTATGCGACCTTGTCGAATGGCGTTGTAACATAGCGGTTGATGTTTTTCACTTTCCTTTTATGAGGTAAAGAACTTCGATATGGCGCCTCTTAAAACGCTACTCTTCAAATCCCTTGGTTGCGTAAGTACCTACCATAGGCGCAGCAACAATTTTCCAGGGTTCTAAATCACTTACCGCCGACATAACGCACACACAACGACACAGAAAACTGTTCTCACCACGAATGACATATGCAACGAATTTAGGGCATTGCACAGGTGCCGTTCGTTATCAAATACGTAGAACAGCGCTCCATGCAGGATTCGCTAGCATAAGCATTTGTGTTCAAGAGCGCACTCCTCGGTGTATTTTCATATTTTTGTGCATCCCCTGTATGTCGTCAGAAACTCTGTATTTTACCTAGGAATAACGTATTGGCTCTGAGCACTATGGGACTTAACTTCTGAGGTCATAAGTCCCCTAGAACTTAGAACTACTTAAACCTAACTAACCTACGGACATCACACACATCCATGCCTGAGGCAGGATTCGAACCTGCGACCGTAGCGGTCGCGCGGTTCCAGCCTGTAGCGCCTAGAAACGCTCGGCCACCCTGGCCGGCGGAATAACGTATTGTCACACCCACGTATAGCACAACATTCCCAATCTGCACCTTTGTGTGCTTCCTGCGATTAGTAATTACGCCATGGTCGGTATCTGGGAGAAACAGTTTTGTCCAGCCGGGTAGTGATACGCTCAACTTTCCCTAATCCTCCCAAATGGGATGTGGACGAAACTTAAGGAGTTAGCTCAAGGGAGAGTGTTATTGCCAAGGTCAATAGAGCTACACAGCACAGGGCTGCAACATAAGTTTTTTTTTTAGAAGCAAGGTTTTGCAGTGGCGCTTAGTAATGCACCCGTGTCCTTGGGGAGGCGTCTTTGAGCGTAATCAAAACGTCCTGCGTCTTTGATTCTAACCTCGCCACTGAATGATACTGGAACCACTATCTTTCCCTTGACGACTCCTGTTTCTTCTTCTATCACGTCATTAGACATATCCCCCCCCACCCCCCCCACCCCCGCCCCCAGACAACCTCATAGAGGCGTTAAATGCATTCTTTCCGCCTATCCACTCTTTCATCTGCATTTAACGGTGGAATCCCTATTGAACTCTTAAAATTAACGCTCTTGTGACTTTATATGTGTTGAGTCATTCCTTGCGGAAAATATTTCTTCACATTTTTCATATAGTCAAATTGCCTTAGCTTCCGTGCACCTCTTGTTTATTTCAAACATATCTGACTTGGATTTCTGAATTCCTGATTTTCGCTGAACATTTTCTTACTTCTGTCATCGATCCCACGTATTGTTTGTTCTTTTACCTATCGTTTCTTCACAGTTAGCATTATTGTAGCTATGATTTTCGTTCAAACTTCTGTGATTGCTCTTTTTGGAGATGAGCGTTGCTCTTCAACTTAACCGCCTACTGAACTACTAACTGTCGCATTAAGCATAGCATCAGAAAACTTCAAGGGTATCTCGTCATGCCTTAGTAGTTCCGTATCTCTTAGTTGGTCATTGATTCTTCCTGAATTGTCTGTTCACCTCTGCTTGACTATGGAGTCTTCCCTATCTCCCGGCTTTTCCCAATGTTACTTCTTTCTCTGGCGATTCTTGAAGAGAGTATTCGCCACTACCAGTTGAAATGTATTATAGAATTCAGTTAGTGTTTCTCCTCTCTCATTCACACAACCAAGCTCTCATTCTCCAGTCCATTAATTCCCCTAAAACCGCATTTCAATCCCCCATGACCATAAGAATTTCATCTCCTTTCACTTCGTGAATTACCTGTTCAGTATCCTAATCTATTTCTCTAACCAACCAAGGAAAAGATAGCATTCTACGAGGCAGGGCGTGGAATGTCAGAAGCTTGAACTGGTAGGGAAGCTGGAAATTCTGAAAAGGGAAATCCAAAGACTCAGTGATAGGGATGTTCTTATCAGAATCGAATGCAAACCAACACCGACAACGATAGTTCAGATATACATGCCGATATGACAAGCTGAAAATGAAGAGATAGAGAAAGTATATCAGGATATTGAAAGAGTATTACAGCACGTAAAGGGAGACGAAAATCTAATAGCCATGGGGGACTGGAAATAAGTTGTAAGAGAAGGAGTAGAAGGAAAAGTTCAGGAGAATAGAGGCTTGGGATAAGGAATGAGAGAGGAGGAAGGCTAATTTAGGTTTGTAATAAATTTCATCTAGGAATGGTGCATACTCTGTTCAAGAATCAAAAGAGGGGGAGGCGTACTTGGAAAAGACTCGTTGATACGGGAAGATTTCAGTTAGATTGCTTCTTGGTCAGGCAGAGATTCCGAAATTAGATACTGGATTGTAAGTCGTATCCACGAGCAGATACAGAATCAGATCACAATATAGTAATGAGGTAGAGTAGGCTGATATTTAAGACATTAGTCATACACGAAGAAGTAGGGTACGAAACTACTAAGCAAAGAAGAGATACACTTGAAATACTGTAAGGCTATAGATACAACAATAAAGAATAGCTCAGTAGGCAGTACAGTTAAAGAGGAATGGATATCTCTAAAAAGGGCAGTCACATATTTTGCAAGAAAAACATAGATACAATAAAGGGCAGAGCGAAGAAACCATGGGCAACAGAAGAAATACTTCAGTTGATGGATGAAAGAAGGAAGTACAATAAGTTTCAGATAAATTCATGAGTGCAGAAATACAAGTCGCCGAAGAATGAAATAATTACAAAGTACAGGAAAGATAAGATGAAACGGCTGCACGAAAAACGTGAAGAAATTACAAAAGAAATGATTGTAGGAAGCACTGACTCAGCATTTCGGAAAGTCAAATTATCCTTAGGTGAAATTAAAAGCATGGGTGGTAACATTAAGAGTGCAACGGAAATTCTACTGCTAAACGCAGAGAAGAGATCAGATAAGTGGAAAGAGGACATCTATGCGGGGAAAAATTTGTCTGAAGTGACAGAAGGAGAAACAGGAGTATATGGAGATGAGATAGGGGATCCAAAGAGCTTAGGAGGTCTTAATATCAAACAAGGCAGAAGAGATGGAAAACATTCCATCATAATTTCGAAAATTATTGGGGGGAGTGGCAACAAAACGACTGCTCACGTTGGTGTGTAGAATGTATGAGTCTTGTGACATACCATCTGACTTTCGGAGAAATGTGATCCAAACAATTCCGAAGACTGCAAGAGCTGGAAAGTGCGAGAATTATCACAAAATCGGGTTGACAGCTCATACATCAATTCTGCTTACAAGAATAATATAAAGATGAAGGGAAAAGAAAATTGAGGTCGTGTTAGATGATGATCAGTTTGGCTTTAGGATAAGTAAAGGCACCACAGAGGCAATTCTGACGTTGCGGTTGACAGTGGAAGCAAGACTAAAGAAAAGTCAAGGCACGTTCACAGGATTTGTTAACCAGGAAAAAGGGCTCGATAATGTAAAACAGTGCAAGATGTTCGTAATTCCGAGAAAAATTTAGGTAAGCTGTAGGGAGGGACGGGCAATATACAATAAGAACAAGATCCAAGAGGGAATAACAAGAATGGACGACAAGGAACGAAGTGCTCGGATTATAAAGGGTGTAATACTGTTTAATCTATTCATCAAAGACGCATTGATGGAAATAAAAGAATGATTTGAGAATGTAATTAGAATTCAAGGTGAAACGATATCAATGACACGATTCTCTGATAATATTGCTCTCTTGAGTGAAAGTGAAGAAGTATTATAGGATCTGTTGAATGTAATGAACAGTCTAATAAGTACAGAATATGGATCGAGACTAAATCGAAAAGAAAGTAAAAAGAAGTAGCAGAAATGAGCAAAACGAGAACTTAACATCAGAGTTATTGGTCTCGAAGCAGATGAAGTTTTGAATTCTACTACCTTGGCAACAGAACAATCAATGACGACGGAACAAGGAGGACATGAGAAGCTTACTACCGTGGGAGAAAGGACATTCCTGACCAAGAGATGTCTACTAGTATCAAATGTAGGGCTCATTTTAAGGAACCTATTAAGACGTCCGCTAATAACTTCCATGGTAAGAGATGAAGCTGTAGAGAGTAGAAACTGTAGATGAAAGCAGAGACTGGAGTACATCCAGCAAGTAATTGAGGTTGCTGGCTGCAAGCGGTACTCTTGAAGAGGTTGGCATGAGAGAGCAATTCGCTGTGAGTCGCTTCCTGCTCACCCACACACACAGTCTTCCATCAATCAACAACCACAGCTTCTCAGTTCATTTCTCGTATTCACGTTTCATTTGTACTCAAAGTTCATCTAATGCCGTAAGGTCTGACATCTTGGTGTGCAGTTAACTATACTACAACGACGATTCCAGCCATATGGACAACAGCGCTTTCAACGGACTAGTTTAATGACAGAAAGACACCCAGAGCAGAGAGACTGAAAGGAACGAGGTAGATTAGGCTCGAATAAAACTTCAAAGTGGTTAGGTAGGGAAGACACATGCGCGTCACGACCTCACGAAGGTGTACGTTAAATGTACCCGATCTCGGAAAGCATTCGGAATAGGGCATAATTTTCTGCTTAAAATGAGGCTTACCACCATATTGACCATTCCTCTTGAGACACATTGTGCATAAAAAACTTCGAATAATCAGAAGCTAGAAACTGTGCTTTCCACTCTTCAAAAACCGAAACTTAAAAAATTTTTTCTCAGGCATTCGTTATTCTATCAAATCTAAGTTGTTTGTTCTCTTGAGAAACATATTACGAGCGAAATAATGAGTTTTATAACGTTGCACGAACGTTACTCATTTCATTATCATTTTATGCTGCTTATACTCTGTATCATAATTGTAATACGCAAGAACAGAAAACTATGCTTCGATAAAAATTCCCAGGTTCAGTTTATCCTTCTTGAAAACATGCTCAAAACGTTTACGAAATAAAAAGCGTTGGCTCCAAGCGTCATGTTGTAGAATGATTACAATAACACTTGAACTCTGCTACATAAATTCCAATATCAGTGGAAAGCAGGTTTTCCCTCCTGCACTAATTCATTTAGATGTGTTAGACCGATATCCCTGGAACTTCTTTCAGGGTTATTAATTTTCTCGAAGTTGGCAACAAGTGGCTTTAGAATTAATTACATGAGCAGAAAACTCGTTAACGACCATTTAAACAGGAGGACTGATACGATGCCCTGGTAGCTCGTTATCGACACTGGATCGTTATCGAAACAGGGATGAGTAAATAACTTTTCTTCAGTAATTAATTCAAATGACTGCGAGTTCATTTTACTGCGAAGGACCCAAAATGAATCGCTCCAGAGGCAGGCGCCTTTGTGAACCTTGAGGAGTTATTTGCGCCGGCAACGGGAAATGTGATTAGTTTGGCAACGTTGTTGCCGTGTTCCACAGAGAAGATTGGAATTTCTGTCGTCGTGTTACGCAACCATAAACAACTTTGGGTCTGCGTAGCTCGCTTTCAGATATCGCGACACCATAAGCAACTCGCTGCGTAATTGATTCAATCTATACAGGGTATTCAAAAATGAATATACCGGTTTTAAGGCTTTGTAACATTTATTACCTTCAACTTGCAATTATCAGTATTATATGAAATGAAAGAGCAACTGGAACAGTTTTGAAGAGTGTGGAGCGACCAAACGTGACTGAAAAACATGTTGAACAATTGATGGTCATTTACGGGTAGCCGCAAGAAATCTGTTTCGGACACTACTCGTGAATTAGCAATACCAGTGACGTCTGTGAGGAGAACCTTAGGAGACGCTCACAGCCACGTCCTTGCCGTTTGCTGTTGTTACTAGCTCTGTGCCCTACAGTCTATTGTTAACGTGCCAACTTTGCAAACGAAATGTAACTGCATGATGAAATTTTGTGTATCGCGTCATCTTCAGTGATGATTCGATATTTAACGTAAATAGAAATGTGAACACTCAATGTGCTCATGTTGGGGTCAGCAAATCGTGATGCACTAGAACTACGGCTCTTTTCTCAGTTGGAAGAATATGAACGATGGAACGTTGTTTGGCTCCATGATAGAGCGTCGCATCACTGGCGTAACTGAGTGCGCGATTCGTTAAATGGTGTTGCTCCCGACCACTGGATTGGCCGCAAGGAGCTGGATGACAGAGGCTGCTTCGCATGATCATCATGCTCATGCTCTGCGATTTTTACCTTTGGGTGTTCGTAAAGGATCACGTTTATGTGCCTCCGCTACCAGCTGGTCTATCCGACTTTAGAAACAGCGTTGTTGCAAAAATTAGTGCAGACACACTGATCAACGTTTGGGAAGGCCTCGTCTGTCGATACGATGTATGATGAAGGTGCTCACATTGAACACTTGTAAGAGAAACAGTGTGAGTTGCACTTTTGTAGAAAAATTGAGTGGGATGTGTACAGTAGCACTTTACTGAAGTTATTCGATAGCTCTCTCATCCATCGAAGAGCTTTTGTATAAGTAGAACTCACACATTTATTAACTATCTGAATAGTGAGATCTTTCAAGAAACTTTATCGACTAATTGACATTAATCAAGGTTATTAAGACACTGGAAAAGCATTTTTGAGCACTGCAGTTCTATTCCACGCTATTATATTAATAAATTTCTACGATTGTTGTCATTGGTTCATATCTAATTTATAGACGGTTCATATGCATTTCCTTTCTTCAGAGCTCTCAAATTTAAGACAGCCTACTACTCTCCATTTGGACAAGACACTTATATTAGTTAACAAAATACATGACGTGGAATATATTTACCTGGTTTTTTAATGACAAAGTCTTCACTAAATCAACATGGCCTCTAACAACAATATCTGAACTACCACCTGTTTTGGGGGTGTGCATGTTTCAGTGATCCTCGGGTAAGCAGCTAATGAATCTAATTCAACTGGAAATGGCATCGTTTACGCCGTTTGCTAGTATGTACAAGTTGCATTCCAGTGTTTCGAAACGTGTAACCGTTGGACTTGCATCCATTACGAATTACATTCAGTATCCTCCAGCCTCAGTCCTCGATTTATATGGCGTTAGTCCTCTGAAGATAGTACTGAAAACAGGAGGCTCTATGCAATGTATTTATTTGAAGCATTCTTGAGTTGTGAACTTGCTACATACAGGCTAAATCGTGACATGCCGTAAGTTAAGTCCGCCTTGAAGGGTGCGAGGGAGCAGTTATTACACCAGTGAATAAGTGCGGTGGCTTAAGCCCGCTACCACTCCTACAGATTCAAATTCCATACGAGGAGATTTTCCAGTATAATAAACATTGTTTCAACAGTTCTGTGGGATGCAAATGTCAGAAGTAAAAACATAAAAGAATAAAGACTAATTGCTTAACAACATATATACAGTGTAACCCGCCAGGGTAGCCGAGAGGGCTGATGCGCTGCTTCCTGGACTCGGGTAGGCGCGCCAGCCCCGGATCGAATACTGGCCAGCTTGGATGTGATTTTAGGCGGTTTTCCACGTCCCACGCCTCACTTACACAACTCGCAGACGTTTGAAACATGAGCGCACTCTTCCGTGGCTTACACTAGACGCAGACAGCTGGGGTACACGAATTCCGTCCCGGGGGCTTCGGTGTGGCGGCAGGAAGGGCATCCAGCCACACTCTGCAACTAACACTGCCAAAGCAGAAGTAACAAGGCCGACTCCGCATGGCAGCGGGACTAAGGCAAGACAATGTTGATGATTTATGGCTTACAGTGTACAAAAAAGGAAGCAATAACATGAAATAGTACGGTAATAAAATGTCCTTAAAAGTGGCTCTTCACTTCACAGGTAGGAAGAATTGCTGCGGCACACTAAATCAGTACAAGCACGTACGGGCTTAATTACTGCAAAACTAAGAGGGGAACGCCCTTTATACTACCATCTACTGACTTACCGTCTAAACTGAGGTATTTCTGGAGGATTCGTAAGAGTGGAGGTTTATTGACAAGCTGCGGTGCGAAACATAATCAAGATTAAATTAAAACATTAATTTATTACACTGACAGGGAAACATTACCATCTTGATATCATATTTTGAGGAGAAAAAAGCGCAGCCACAGCAAACGATTGTGCACGGAAATAAAAAGAGTGCGATAGTGAAATGTCATAAAAAGTGGCCCTGTCTTCTGTCTTATACTGGACTGTTATATTCTTCTCACAAATATTGTTAGAAATATTCTAAGGATCTATCAGAATAGCTTGTGACCTCATTTCACCATTTAATCAAAATACACCGGTGTACACAATTTAAGGACGAAAGTAGCTTCCGCGTGATGTGTAACTAAGAAGTAACACAGCTCGATGAAACGTGGACTGCACATAGAAAGAACTGCTACAGTGTAGCACAGGAGGTACGTGGGAAAAAAATAAAATATAAACACGCAGTGAGATCAACAGCAATGACGTTTTTATTCAAAGGCAATAATGAAAGTCACCTCGGTATATGATGGTCACCTGGGCATTAAAAAAGGGCGGAAAACGTTTCGTAGCACACTCAGGAACGTGCTGCTATGGCAGCCACACGGTTGGTTAGGATTTCATGTGGTACGGCTTTCTATTCCTCCACAACGCAACTGACAACTGCTCAGTAGTCTTTGGTGGATGAGGACAGGCTGCTGTACGTCTCCCCGATGCGTCCCCCACGTGCTCGTTGTGACTGAAGTCGTGGGATCGGGCAGCCCAGACCATTCGTCGAGTATCGTCTGGTAACAAGAGCTGTCACACTTGAAGTTCGATGTGGTCGCGCATTGTCATCCATAAAAGTGAAATCGTGGCCGAATGCATCTCTTGAAAGACGTACATGGGAGAGGTAGTATACTGCTACAATAACGTTGTCGAATGAGTGTACCGTGTTCTAGGACTTGGAGATGAATACGTCCATGCGACATTGTGCCACCCAACATCGTAACAACTGGATCACCAAAATAATCAAGTTCAACAATGTTGCTCCTGCATTACGGGTTCGCACCTCTCTCAATATGAAGATATGTCCAACATTGTCGAACATTATCGTTCTGGTGGGCCACGGGTTAAGATGTGAGGAGGCATAGTGTTAGATGGCCATAGTGACTTCCAAATCTTTTAAAAGACAGTACAATTGCAGGTCAACAACAATGTGACACCATACCTCTTTCCCATGTGCGGCTTTTCGGGGGTGGATTCGACCGTGACTTCATTTTTTATCGACGACAATGTGCGACCGCATCGAACTGCGCCGGTGGAGGAGCTCAGCGAACGTGAGGATATTCCGCGAACTGACTGGCCCGCTCGTTCGCACTTTTGAAACGTGTCGAGCATCTAGATGTCTTTTGCTGTGAGGATCATATTCTGGAATGCATGTATGAGCACCGGTCTTCTTTGTGTAGGTGAGCAGCTTGGTATAAAAATGGAAATGAGCATTTGGCGTCATTGGCCGGGAGGCCCTCGCGGGGCAGATCCGGCCCCCTTGGTGCAGGTCTTATTACATTCGACGCCACATTGGGCGACCTGCGCGCCGGGTGGAGATGATATGATGATGAAGACAGCACAACACCCAGTCCCTGAGCGGAGAAAATCCCCGACCCAGCCTGAAATCGAACCCGGGCACGTAGGTCGGCGACGCATCACGCTAACCACTCAGATATCAGAGCGGACAGCAGCTTGGTGGCCCCGGTGAAGAGGTTTAATGATAACAGGCTCGTTAGATGAAAATAGGCTCTGTTGGCTGATATTGGTCTCTTTTGATTTCTTAATGTGTCTTTCAAATAGATGACAGTCAGTTCCAGCTTCTCGTCTTTGTTAAGTGCATAGGTTGTTACTGAGGCCGACATTTTCTCCTTGCGTGCCGTTCTAGCACCTATACAGTTTGTTTTCTGCTGGTTGATGCTTAATCCGACACTCTGATAGTCTGTTCTCTTCCACTGCCTTCGGGCTTCTTGCTACTGTATTTAAGTCATCCGCATAGACGAGTATCTCACTGATTCATGCAACATCCGGCCAAACTCCACTCCCACCGAAACCATGTGACACAATCGGAAACAGATCTCGTACACAAATGAATTAACCGACTTCTTTGTCAACTGAGATGAATTTATGTTGAACATGGAAACACGGTCAATCTAAATTCGGATTCACATTCTGAATATAAACAAATATTAATAACCTTAACCCCATCCCGGCGAAGGTTCGAGTCCTCACTCGGGCATGGGTGTGTGTGTTTGTCCTTAGCATAATTTAGGTTAAGTAATGTATAAGCTTGTAAGTAGGCTGTTTCTGTTTTCTTATTGGCAACGTTACGTAGCGCTCTGTACGAAAATCACTGGCTGTGCTGTGTGCAGTCTGTGGCTAGTTTGCATTGTTGTCTGCCATTGTAGTGTTGGGCAGCGGCAGCTGGATGTTAACAGCGCGTAGCGTTGCGCAGTTGGAGGTGAGCCGCCAGCAGTGGTGGATGCGGGGAGAGAGATGGCGGAGTTTTGAAATTTTTAAAACTGGATGTCATGAACTGATATGTATATTATGAGTTTTCAACATTATTAAGGTAAATATATTGTTTGTTCTCTATTAAAATCTTTCATTTGCTAACTATGCCTATCAGTAGTTAGTGCCTTCAGTAGTTTGAATCTTTTATTTAGCTGGCAGTAGTGGCGCTCGCTGTATTGCAGTAGTTCGAGTAACGAAGATTTTTGTGAGGTAAGTGATTTAGTGATTTGTGAAAGGTATAGTTTAATGTTAGTCAGGGCCATTCTTTTGTAGGGAATTCTTAAAGTCAGATTGCGATGCGCAAAAAAATATTGTGTGTTAGGATAAGCACGTCTTGTATAATTTTTTCAAAGGGGACGTTTCATAAGCTTAAGGACTGATGACCTTAGCAGTTGAGTCCCATAGGATTTCACACACATTTGAACATTTTGAACCTTAACCCCACATACTTTAAAGTCCCACATTCGCTGATTCATTCAGGAATATTAATAGTGCGCGTATTGACAAAAGTCGGTATGGCGATGTATGAGTTAGAATTTATACCATTGTCCCGTCATAGGAACTTCACAGGATGTTTGTGGGGGAGAAGTGACATGTTTGAGTCATCTTGGAACTTTATAATTGTTAGCAGTTAACCTCTCTGTTGTAAACAACACCTCCCTTGTAGCGTCCGCCACTCTACTAGAAAGGCGTTTCTGTAGTGCTATAGCTGTGGGTAATCGGGACGAAACGCTTGTGTGACCGTTCCCTCCAGCGGTTGTTGCCAGTAGCTAAATCACGACGATGCCACAGCTTTTTTATTCAAACAGTTCCTCATTCGTCGTTACAAGGCTGAGTGCACTCAGTTCAACACTTCCCTGCCTCAGAGCAATCTGAGAATGTACGGGAGACGAATCGTTTCCTTCCACATTCAAGGCAGCGACGCTAAAAATTAAGCTTCGGAGACAATCATGAAAATTTATTATGTACAACGACAATATATGAAACCCGTCTCAATGCGCTCCCGACATTAGCCACGAATTCATTTATAAATATAGTCAAAAGCAACGATCTTGTTCATTGGATAATACACGAAGTTATTTTCACAAATGACAATTCCTCCCCATTAGGAAAGACATACTGATGCCAGAAGGTCCTTATTCTGGTCAAAAATAACGTGTGATACTCCATAGATTCGTATTTTGTTCGCTTGTACATTAGGATATTGTGCAGAACTCTATCGAATGGCACCATAAGTCAAAAAACACAGTATCAGTCTGCACGTCGTTTTATTCAGTAGCTGATGAACTAACGGAAGCACCTCAGTCAAACAAAACTACTTTCTTAAAAAAGTTACTACAGGAATGAATGTCGTTATCCGTAAGAAACATAATACGTGAAAAAGAGGAGAGTTACTTAGTCCTATAAAAGACTGAAGTCAGCGATAAAGGCTCATAGTTACGTGTACATATCCAATGGCTTTTCTCAAATAGGGGGACGAAATGTACTTTTTATAATTTCAGACGTTTCTATTTATAATTAAATTGAGTAATAATGTCGTTACAACTACAATTTGTTCATTTCAGTTCTACTGATCTGAGGAGAAATACCCCCAAAGGTAATAAAAACAATGAATTGCTTGACAACTAGAGGAAATACGTAAAGAACTGCAACCTATTCATTTTTAATCGATGCTAGAGTCCTACTTCTAAAGCTATCAACTGTGGTTAGCAGTTTTCCGACATAGCGTTAACTAAAAATAGCTGCCTGCAGTGTATCGTATTTGAGACTAACATTATTTGCGAAACTTGCAACCGGCTGCAGAGAATAAGTTGCAGTCGGTTTCAATGGTTTCAACAGATTTGTAGCCAAACGCTTTTTATAGACATAAAAAGAAAAGTATGAAACTTTTCCGTCCCCGTCAAGTGCCACTCTACCGTTATTATATAATCATTATTTTGTCTGAGTGTGTCCCTCTGTACAGCACATGCATCGTAATATGTTGCAAATAGACACCGATGTATACATACTGTCCAAGAGGTGAATTGATTGAAATGCGCTGACATGCTGGTAGAACAGCACTCCCAGGACCGGTGTCCCGTTATTAAAACGCCCTGTTTGGATGACCAGTGAATTCTGTAATCTGGATGGAATGTTGCTATTGAAGCCTCTGCTTTATCCGAAATCCGGCTGATCACCCCGTTATTGCTAACTGTACGCGCTGCGAACACGGACGCTGCTGCACCGCGCTATAGAGTCTCGTGAAAACTCTAAATTCGACCTTTTTCTCTACCGTTCCCGTCTGGAACATCTTGCGGGAAAACCGACCTCTTAAATCTTTCTCTGCGAGCTCCGTTTTCCCTTATTTCATTATGATGGTCGCTTCTTCCCATAAAGATGAGAACCAACCAAATATTTTCCCACTTGAGGTCAAAGTTGGTGATACACATTTTACGAGAAGATCCTGCCGCAACAAGAAACTTGTTATTTTAATGATTTCCAGCCCAGTTCGCATATCACATACGTGGCACTGTCTCCCCTATATCGTGATAAAGCAAAACAAGCAGCCCGACTTGGGGCTTTTCAGAGTCTTCCATCAATCGTAACTGATGCTGATCTCACAGCGCACGGCAGTAATGCAGAAGAGGGCAGCCAAGCGTGGTGAAAGCAGTCTCTTTAGTGGACCTGCTTCTTGCTGCCCAAGGACACATTAAGTCGATACCGTAATCTACACTGAAGAGCAAAAGAAACTGGTACACCTCACTCATACGGTGGAGGACCATCGCGAGCACGCAGAAGTGCCGCAGTAAGACGTGGCATGGACTCGACTAATGCCTGAAGTAGTGCTGGAGCGAACTGACACCATAAATCCTGCAGGGCTGTTCATAAAGCCGTTAGACTACGAGGAGATGGATATCTCTTCTGAACAGCACGTTGTAAGACATCTCAGATATACTCGATAATGTTCATGTCTGGGTAGTTTGGTAGCAAGCGGAAGCGTTTATACGCAGGAGAGTTTTACTGCAGCAGTTATGGACGTGTGGGGTGACGCATTGTTCTCCTGTAATTGCCCAATGGACATTAATGTATGCAGGTAATCATACAGGATGCTTACGCACGTGTCACATGACAGAGTAGTATATACATGTAACAGGGGTCCCATATCACTCCAACTGCACATACCCCCCACCATTACAGAGCATCCACCAGCTTGAACAGTACCCTGCTGACATGCAGGTTCCACGAATTCATGAGGTTGTCTCCATACCCGAATACTGCCATCTGCTCGGTACAATTTGAAACGAGACTCGTCCGAATAGTCAAAATGTTTTCACTCATCAACAGTCCAGTGACGGTGTTGACGGTCCCAGGCGAGGCGAAAAGCTTTGTGTTGTGCAGTCATCAGGGTACACGACTGAGTCTTCAGCTCTGATGTTTCATTGAATGGTTCGCACGCTGAAAATTGTTGATGGTCCAACACTGAAAGGTGCAGCAATTTGCGGAAGGGTTGCGCTAATGGCCTTGCCGCAGTGGTAACACCGGTTCCTGTCAGATCACCGAAGTTAAGCGCTGTCGGGCTTGGCTAGCACTTGGATGGGGGCCATCCGGTCTGCCCAGGGCTGTTGGCACGCAGAGTGCACTCAGTCCTCGGGAGTCAAACTGAGGACTACTTGATTGAGAAGTAGCGGCTCCGGCCTCGTAAACTGACATACGGCCGGTAGAGCGGCGTGCTGACCAAATGACCTCCATATCCACAGTCAGTGATGTCTGCGGGCTGAGGATGACACGGCGACCGCTCGGTACTGTTGGACCTTCGTGGCCTGTTCGGACGGAGTTTAGTAGTTTAGTTTGCACTTCTGTAACGTTGAAAGATTCTCTTCAGTCATCGTTGTCCCATTTCTTGCAGGATCTTTTTCCGGCCGCAGCGGTATAGGAGATTTAATGTTTTACCAGATTCCTGCTAATTACGGTACAGTCGTGAAATAGTCGTACACGAAAATCCCCACTTCATCGGTACCTCAAAGATGCTGTGTCCCATCGATCGTGCACCGACTGTAACGCAACGTTCAAATTCATTTAAATGTTGATTACCTGACACAGTAGCAGCAGTAACCGATCTACCAATTGCGATAGACACTTGTCTTATATAGGCGTTATCGACCGCAGCGCCGTATACTTCCTTTATGCATATATCTGTATTTGAATTCGCATGTCTATACCAGGTTATTTTGCGCTTCAGTGTACATCATTCCAGAATGGTAGAGGCCACTAATTCCTGATAATGATTTGTTTTTATACTAGACTTGATTCTTTACTTGCTTTCAGGCTAAAGAGAGTTGTTCCCTGGCGTATTGTTATCAGTTTTTCTACAAGTGTTGAGACTGTGTTAAGCAGTGAGCGAGCTACGTGGAGTGCTCCTCGTATCGGCAGAAGATCGCTATTGTATGAGTAGTAGTGTTATTTTAGACCAGTCCCCAACAAAACTTCTGGAACCTGAAAGAAAAATTAGGCAAGACATACTTTAGCCCAGTGTCGTTCTCACCCCCGATACGTTTCAGTCAGTTGTCTCGTTATTGTAAATCAGTAACATGGAGTGGGCAAAGACTCGTGACTGTAGCTTTCAATATTCCAGGCAGCGGAAATTATGTAAAAAACAGTATCACAACATGTTTATGAGGTACAACAGAAAATAAATATGACTGTTCATGTTACTAAGCAACTATCTGTCGCATCGTATCAGTGCTCCACTTTCCTACAACCTCGGACTCTTAAGATACGTTCGAAATGAAACGTGACGGGGGGGGGGGGGGGGGGTGTAAAATATAAATCACTGAAATAATCGTAGCGTATTGCTTGCAGAAGAAGATGTCGTCCCTAAGAGAGCACTGGGATCCCGAAATTGCCGGTAGAGGGACAGGAACGCTCACTCAAGTGACGACAGGACGAGCACATACACACGTCAACCATACACTGCACGCAGTCGCCTGAAAACAGAGAAATAGAGGCAAAGGGATGTCGTATGTTCCATGTGGCACCAATTTTGTATGCTTCCTCAGGCGACTTTCTCATATTTGCTAGATTTGTAGTGTTGACACTATGTCTCATCTCCAGCGACCACTCGTGACTGGAACTCAGTCCCTTCCTTTTCCTTTACATAGATCTAAAGATGTTTAAGAAAGAGTACCATTCGACATGCCTCCAGTGCCCCTCTACCAGTGAGTTTAGGACCTCAGAATTCTTAAGGGGATCATCATCTCCCGCATGCAATGTCATTACGACCCTAGCAGAAGTGTAAATTTTATAGCGTCCTACTTATTTTTTTCTGAATGGACCTTTAATGTCCATACACTGTTAACTTTTCACCATAGTCTTTCAACTCAGTATCATGTCAGTTGACGGGCAGCTACAACAGTTGGGGATTTTTGACGCACCTCCTGCACAGCCTTACAGAAAACGAAACGCAGAAATGTTTCGAGAACGTAGGTGATGGACGTCGTAGGCGAATATTTTCTGCTGAAGTGATGGAACACTAGTTAGTTGGAACGAAGAGAATTGAGGGGAAGAAGCACAATTTCACAAAAATTCCAACTCAAATCTAAACTATGGCTATTTATCACCAAAGATGCTACTGCTTCCTGTACTTTCTAGTATCTATGTTCTAACAACAACGAACTTAAATGGGTGAGTATATGTTACATGAAAGTTGTAAATACACAGCCATCTCAGATCGACTCCATATTCCTGAATTTCCAGAAGGGTTTTGATACCGTTCCTCACACCCGAATATCAATCAAATTGCGTGCATATGGAGTATCGTCTTAGTTGTGTGAATGGATTCGTGATTTCCTCTCAGAGAGGTCACAGTTAACAGTGATAGACGGTAAATCATCGAGTACAACGTTCCGCAAAGTAGTGTCATAGGCCCTCTGCTGTTCCTGATTTACATAAATGATCTAGGTGATAATCTGATAATGTAGTAAAATCATCAGATGATCAATTCCAATTAGAAAATGGTCTAGAGAGAATTTCTGTATGGTGCGAAAAGTGGCACTAAACAAAGAAAAGTGCGAGGTCATCCACATGGGTACTAAAAGATATCCGAAAAAATTTTGGGGATACGATAAATCGCACAAATCTAAGGGCTCTCAATTCGTGTAAATACGTAGGAATTGGAATTACGAGCAACTTAAATAGGAAAGATCACACAGATAATATTGTGGGGAAGGCGAAAAAACGACTGGGTTTTGTTGGCAGAACACTTAGAGATGCGACACACCCACTAAAGAGACAGCCTACATTACACTTATCCGTCCTCTGCTGGAATACTGATGCGCGGTATGGGATCCTTACCAGGTAGGATTGACGGAGAACATCGAGAAAGTGCAAATAATGGCAGCTCGTTTCATGTGAGAGTGTCACTGATATGATACGCGAGTGGGGGTGGCAGTCATTGACACAGAGGCGGTTTTCTTTGCGGTGAGATCTATTTACGAAATTTCAATCACCAACTTTCTCTTTCGAATGCGAAAATATTTTGTTGACACCCAACTACGTCGGGAGAAATGATCATCATAGTAAAATAAGAGAAATCAGAGCTCGAACTGAAGGATTTAGGTTTTCCCTTTTCCCATGCGCCATTCGAGAGTGGAATGGTAGAGAAGTAGTTTGAAAATGGTTCGATGAACCCTCTGCCAGGCACTTAAGTGTAAATTGCAGAATAACCATGTAGATGTAGATGTAGATGTAGAAGATAAAAGTGAAGCACCAAGAAGATGAGGAGGACAGTAAATGCAACATCACGGGGTTTAGAGAATATGTGATGTTATTTTAGTGACCGCAATATCGAGTCAAATTTACAAATAACTGGGCAGTATGAGACCCTTTATCCGTCTGACGTTGGACATACTCGGGCGTAGATGCATTGACTGATTGGGTTGCAAAGGCTGCCATCAAGCTATTGTATCCTCTCAAGCGACAAGTAGCAACTATTTTACCTAGTTCTTGGTGTCTCAGATAGTGAGACTGGGAAGGAGCTAATGTCAAAGCTGCTTTTACTCATGTTCTGTGGTAGATGATTACGTGGATCTTTCTGGCCACATAAGTAGCAGCTGAACATCAAGCGTACAGTTCATCGGTACACGTGCCTTTGGGGTGAGTATTGTGCTGTTGAAATACTTCACTAGGGTTCTATCATATGAGATGTAACAACTGAAGACTTAGGATGCCCATGACGTGTCGCTGCTCTATCAAACCTGACCTAAAGCCGTAGCCGATGGTACCGCACACTGTGTCGCAGGAGTTAACACCACTGCTGCTGTCCAAAACATTATGGTCTCTCCCCACGTCGCTGCCTTATTTGTCAATAAGTTATCCACGTTGGCACAGAACTGTGATCCATCACAGCACACAACAAAGCGTCTTTCATCAGCAGTCAGTGCTTCCCTGTCACGGCGCCAATGCAAGCGCATCCCTTATTGTTACGATGTTGACGGCAGCCTACCTATGGAATAATAATTCCCTAACGTGGCTGCTGTTAGTTTCTGACCATGCTGCTATTTTCTGACCAATAGCGTGGTATCAGACAGAATGTTGCAGGGAATCCATTACTTGTACTTTGATGGCAGAAGCAGATTTTAAGGAGTTACAATGCGCCTTGTGCACTATTAGTGATCCTCCCTTATGATGTTCGTTCATGATCGACTCGAACCTTGATGATGAGTATGCCTACGCTCACATTCCCATGCAGTCTAGCTTGTGGCCACAGTCACATCTGAATGGTCCACAAATCTGAACATTGCACGAATCGACCAGCCGATCAGATGGAGACTCAAAATGAGACCCTGTCCAACTGTCTCACATTAGAACGAGGCATATCCATGGCCTTCAAGGTGATCCCTCATCTGACACTATTCACGCCCCTTATGAACCCTACTTTGCTTGGTAACAATATTAAAAATGAACAACGCTGATGTAGTGTGGTAGCAGTTCTACATCTCACAGAGATTTGCGACATTAATCATTTACATGCCTGCTGATAGCGTGTATGTGTACCAAGTTGTTATTACAACTGCCGGCCGGGGTGACCAAGAGGTTAAAGGCGCTACAGTCTGGAACCGCGCGACTGCTACGGTCGCAGGTTCGAATCCTGCCTCGGGCATGGATGTGTGTGATGTCCTTAGGTTAGTTAGGTTTAAGTAGTTCTAAGTTCTAGGGGACTGATGACCTTAGAAGTTAAGTCCCATAGTGCTCAGAGCCATTTGAACCATTTGTTATTACAACTGGTCGTATCTTCTTGATGCTTAACTTTCCAATTTCTAAGGCTTTTTCTTTTGTCAGGAATCTGACATCCAGATACACGTGAAAACCTTCTGTTGCTTCGATGTGTATTTTAGGTAAAAGTATTCAATCTATAATGTAATAGACTTAAATTACCATATAGGCCGCCACGGATTATTGCGGTAACAGCGCTGGCCGTCACCCATGCTATGTAAGCATGTTGGGCACAGTAACAGATGCGCAAGGGAGTTGCAAAACGAAGATAGCTAGCTGAGTGGAGCAGTAAACTGCTCCGGGCAGCAAAGAACGTTGTAGTAAGCGGGTCGGTGTCACAACACTCGTGGGAATATCTTTGTTATGGGGAACGTGACTAGACACCACGTTTTGGAGCACTAAATGGGCACTAACAGAGTATAAATGAGGCTGAATTTTAGGATAGGATGTTGTTAGATTCAGGGACTTGGTTTTCTCCACGACACCAGAGCACCCCTTGACCGCGAGATTACTGGGTAGCCTCAGCAGCAGCCTCCGGTTAGAGACGAGGCTGCTTCTCCCGCTGCATGGGTCCTTCACTGTCACAACACCAGACGCCGTCCGCCCACTATCCGATAGGCGAGCGTCAGGACCTGCGCACCATCATCTCCGCCACCGTCGTGTTAAAAGTACCGGGTCCGCCGCCCTGCGTGTCACTCATCTGGGAAGTTCCGCTGTCGAAACTGCCTGTGGCCTTGCCTTCGCTTACAGGCCGTACTCGTGATGTAGCACTACCGGTCGCCATCTTAGCAGGCGACGCCAGCTGCACCGTCAGAGCTCACGAGGAGAGGCGTGCCTGTCTCCTGTAGAGTGGAGTGCCTCATATAGAACTGAAGATATAATAAATTTATATTGTTAAACTGCCCACAGCGTTTCCATTGTTTCCCCACCACCTGAAGCATCATCATGCACGCACTACCCTTACATCTACATCTACATTTATACTCCGCAAGCCACCCAACGGTGTGTGGCGGAGTGCACTTTACATGCCACTGTCATTACCTCTCTTTCCTGTTCAAGCAGCGTATAGTTCGCGGGAAGAACGGCTGCCGGAAAGCCTCCGTGCGCGCTCGAATCTAATTTTACATTCGTGATCTCCTCGGGAGGTATAAGTAGTGGGAAGCAATATATTCGATACCTCATCCAGAAACGCACCCTCTCGATACCTGGACAGCAAGCTACACCGCGATGCAGAGCCCCTTTCTTGCAGAGTCCGCCACTTGAGTTTGCTAAACATCTCCGTAACGCTATCACGCTTACCAAATAACCCTGTGACGAAACGCGCCGCTCTTCTTTGGATCTTCTCTATCTCCTCTGTCAATCCGACCTGGTACGGATCCCACACTGATGAGAAATACTCAGGTATAGGTCGAACGAGTGTTTTGTACGCCACCTCCTCTGTTGATGGACTACATTTTCTAATGACTCTCCCAATGAATATCAACCTGACACCCGCCTTACCAACAATTAATTTTATATGATCATTCCACTTCAAATCGAACCGTACGCATACTTCCAGATAATTTACGTAAGTAACTGCTGCCAGTGTTTGTTCCGCTATCATATAATCATACAATAGAGGATCCTTCTTTCTATGTATTCGCAATACATTACATTTATCTATGTTAAGGGTCAGTTGCCACTCCCTGCACCAAGTGCCTATCCGCTGCAGACCTTATTGCATTTCGCTGCAATTTTATAACGCTGCAACTTCTCTGTATACTACAGCATCATCCGTGAAAAGCCGCATGGAACTTCCGACACTATCTACTAGGTCCTTTATATATATATTGTGAAAAGCAATGGTCCCATAACACTCCTCTGTGGCACGCCAGTGGTTACTTTAACGTCTGTAGACGTCTCTCCATTGAGAACAACATGCTGTGTTCTGTTTGCATCTGCTCGAAGACCCTTCTTGAAAACTGGGACTACCTGTACCCTTTTCCAATCATTTTGAACCTTCCGTTCCTCAAGAGACATGCGGTACACGGCTGTTAGAAGGGGAGTAAGTTCTTTGCGTACTCTGAGTAGAATTTAATTGGTATCCCGTCAGGTCCAATGGACTTTCCTCTGTTGAGTGATTTCGGTTGCTTTTCTATTCCTTGGACACTTATTTCGATGTCATCCATTTTTTCGTTCGTGCGGTGATTTAGAGAAGGAACTGCAGTGCGGTCTTCCTCTGTGAAACAGCTTTGGAAAAAGGTGTTTAGTATTTCAGCTTTACGTGTGTCATCCTCTGTTACAATGCCATCATCATCCCAGAGATGCCACTACAGAGTGGTCGATACAGAAGTGTCAGGAGGGTTGATGTCACAGCAATCAACAGAGGAGAGTTTACCATCCCCGCAGCACGTCGTTCGAGCCACAGTCCAAAATATCGTCTTTGGGGTGAGCGAGATCATTTTGTTATTGGGTAGTGTTAATCATGGGGTCTTAGTTTAGAGGAAGTGATTTAACGAAAGTTAAATTTACGAAACCAGAGGAACAATTTAGGAATAATCGTAAACATGACTGGTTATTATCTGTATGTTGCACTCAATGTAATTTACTCGGGCATTCGGCGCCTTGTGATGAATCAGTAGCGGAACTGATTTGCTTGTAATCGTTTTGAGCGTACGGCTAGGAATTGTAGACAGCCCAGGTGGAGTAACTTCGTAAACCACTTCGGGACTAACTGTTGTGTACGTTTTGTTTTGTTTTACTGTAACTTTTATCGTTAATGATGGATGCAGAGAAAAATTCTGAGACATAGGCGTCACCAGTGAATAAGCGGTGCAGTCATTAGTTGATGTGGTGGCTCTGCTGACAGCGGATAACGTGGTTATATTTAATGAAGTAGCAGTAAGAATCGCGAGACATTAGTATCTGGGAATGGATCCGACTGTGATAAATGACGTTTCTCCTTTTTCTGGTAGAGCGTCTAAGGATGTTTTGGCATTTCCAGAGGATCTTAAGTCTTCAGCTGACATAGGGGATTGGTCATATAAACAGTTGTCGCAGATTTCCACATAACTTTTATCAGAACAAGAAAAATTGTTCGTAAGGTGCACAGAAGCACAGCGAAACGCAGAACTTTGGACCAGTTCAGACAGTGCTATGAACAACGATACTGCATGGTTTTCCCACGAACAATTGGGAATGGTATCCAGGATACACGATGAAGCTGTAGAAGACTTTTGCGAATAGAATTAGGAAAGTAAACGTTAACACGTACGAGCTCTCATTAAACGAGAAAGTAAACAAAGTGGAGCTGCGAGAGGCTGAGCAATGCGCGCTCGGTACTTTTTTAAGGGGACTGACACCGGAAATGTCCAGTAGAGTGCGCACAGAGCCACGTAAGGATGTTCATGAAGAGATAGGTCGTCAAGAGTGAGAGGGCGCAAACACAGAATATTAAGTGTTTTAATCGCGGCAGAACGGGACATGTACAAAGACAATGTTACGAATTACGGAACCCGCGGCACAACTGGAGTAACGGCGGTCGCCAACAATCTGGTGCAAATGGCAGTAGAGGAGGTTTTTTTCAACGGTAGGGTTACAGGATTAGTAGCAGAGGTAGTCCAGGGCATAGGAAAGGTCCGTTAATCTTACAAGGGAGACTCACGACAACCGATAACAGTTCCCGGTAGGAATAAGTTCAGTCAGAACGAAATCAGAGGCGCAATGTGCCATAATGCGTGTTGTGGATGGAAGAGAGTATAAAGTGTTGTTGAACACAGGAGCATATATGTCAGCAGCCTCGAGAGAATTATTGAGTAGGAGGCAGTGGAACGCACCGCTATGTGACTTTCGTGGGGTAGACGATAGTGGTATATTACCACTGGGGTCAGTAGTGGGGAAGTTCAGGCAGAGTGGGGATGAGGTGTCTCATGTAAGCGAGGGGTACAGCTTGATCCAAGGAAGGATTTTCTGCTTCAACATCGTACCATAATTGACCCTGGACGACGTATAGTGGAACAGAGTGTGTAGACATTCCGATTACGTGAAACTGTTGTCAATGTTAATCTACCGCGAAGAGTGTCTAGTATACAACACAGTCCAATAGCCCAAAGTCTTGATTCGCATGACTGCTTGTCGAAGGGCACCGGAAAATCTAATTTGGTGAATGTGGAACTGAACTCATTTGTACGTGTGATATGCGTAATAGAACCATTGGAAAGTAGTGAAGAATTACAAAGAGACTTGTTTGGTGAAAGGTAGTATTGAGGATGGAGGAAAAGTGGTACCCGTTATTGTGGATAATTGGGGCGCCGAAGATGTAAAGTTGTTGAAGGGAACGTTGCTAGCTACACCAGAGATTTTGTATGAAGAAGATTGCCAAACAGAAGGTGTGACCTATGAGATGGCACAGGACACTGCTGGGACTGCATTTAGTGAGAAGTCGAAGTATTTGATAGGAGCAGAAAGAGCATAGTTGGAGGAACTGTTGCTAGAATTCCAGGATGTTTTTTTTTTTTTTTTTTTCTTTTCTCGAGAGGGCCGTTGCCTGCCACGCTAGTTAGACAACGCACGATTCCAACAAGAAATGAAGCACCGATATACCGAAGGTTATGTAGAGCGCCACGGTCGTTGCAACTAGCTTAGGAACAGTTCATAGATCAATAATTAGAAGAAAGTAATAGTGTATGAGTGGCAAGAATTGTAGTCGTACCGAAGAAGTCTATGGACGGCTCGCAGAAGCATCAGTTTAGTTGTAATTGTCGCTGTTTGAATAATAAGACTAAACAGATGCATATCTTATTCCGCATATCATGGGGAGAATAGATAACCTTGCAAAAGTAAGTATTTCCCAACGTTGGCCTTCAAGAGCGGATACCATCAGTTAGAAGTGGCTCCTAAAGATAGACTGTAGACAGTTTTTTCAGCAAAAGGGGGGACACTACTAATACAGGAGGATGACTTTTGGGTTGAAAAATGTGCCGCTGACATTCTAACGGTTGCTGGACGGAGCGCTGAGAGAATTAAAACCACACTTGTGCTTAGTATATCTTGATGACATAATCATAAATTCAAAGATTATGCAGGAACATAGACAACACCTAAAAGAAGCATTCAGCAGATTACGGGCTTCACGTCGCACACTCAACACTGGAAAATATCACTTTGAGCTGGAGGGTGTTAACTACGAGGTCTATTCGGAAAGTAAGTTCTGATCAGTCACGAAATGCAAACCACTGTGAAAAAGAAATGTTTTACTTGCAATAGTAAGCCACGCCTTACTGTTACTTCTTTACATAGTCTCCGCTCCGAGTTAGACATCTGTCATAGCGTTGTACCAACTTTCCAATACCCTCGTCATAGAAGGCATCCGCCTGTGCCTTCCTTCAACTCTCTACATTCGTTTGCAGCTCGTTGTCTGTGCCAGAATGTCGTCTTCAAAGCCAGCGGTTCATGTGAGCAGAGATGAAACTCAGGAAAAGGCAGTTACAGGCTGTGTTGTGGGTGATGAAACACTTCCAATCGTAAACGCTGCAGGAGCTTGTTCATTGCCCCTGCAGACTACGACCAGAGATTGTCATGAAGAACGAAATGCATGACTGTTATAATATGTGGGCTGCATGACATCAGGCGAAATCTCTCACCAAGCCCTCATAATTGGCGCAGACACTGTTTTCTAGGCATATTTATGTGCTCACTGTGCGCTTAGAATTGAAAAGCGCAACATGCCGCGATCGACAGGCGTTGTAGGGATACTACCCTTCACAGATGTGCAAAATATCATCTCATTTTCACAGTGGTTTCCATTTTGTGATCGAGCTGAACTTACTTTCCGAATAGCTTTCGTATTTGAGTCACGTCACAAGTAGGGATGGAGTAACCACTGACTAGAAGTTGATGGACGCAGTGCAAGATTTTCCGGTACCACAAAATACTACAGTTACGATATTTCGTCGGTCTCGCGGATTATTGGAGGAGGTTTGTGATGGGATCTGCAGATATTGCAAGGCCGCTTACACATTTGTTGAAGAGAGGGGTTAAGTTTTTTGTGGTCGGAGGAATGACAGAGGTCATGTCACGAGTTACATAGGGTGTTGATATACAATCCAGTTTTGGTGTTTCCACACTTTAAGAAAGAATTTATGTTGTGACTGTAATGCGTCAAACTACACCCTTGGCTACGTTTTGAGCAGGAGGTCGATGGTCTAGAGCATCCTGATGCCTTTGCATCAAGATAATTGAACGCTGTAGAATGAAATTCATCTCCAACGGAGATAGAGATGCTTGGTCTGGTATATGGAATAACGTACGTATTTTCGATGTTGTTTGTATGGAACGAAGATTAATGTCATAATGGACCTATAGCTTTAAGGTGTTTACTAGGCTGGAAGGAAATGTCTTATAGATTAACTAGATGGGCATTAAATTTGAGTACGAAGTAATCCACAAGTCGGGAAGGAAACAAAGAAATGCGGCCAGGTTAGGCAGAAAGATGGCTGTAATACAAGCACCGGGAGACGATTTTGCAGAATAGTGAACAGCGCAGTACATCTTTGAGAAATGTAGACAGTATAAGAAACAGCAGCAATTTAGTGTGCATTTCAGATTATTGTGTAGAGAGATAAAATTACGACCTAGTTAAAATTAGAAGCATTAAGAGAGATGCATGATCAGATTTTATCAGGGCGTGGTGCATGCAGTGCGACGAATAGAACGGTAGCAGAGAAGTATTGTTGGAAATCAAGAAAGATGTGGATCGGTACGTCAAGAATTGTGCGGATTGTTCGCAGAGGCTCAATTGGAGTCGGAAGCAGATGTTGTTACAAAGAATGCCGGAAGCAAAATAATCTTTTAGTTTCATTCGGGTGCAAGTGTCAGGAATATTCAGTGGAACATCAGTGAGTAATAGTTTTGTGATGATCATAATACGTCGTTTTTCACGTTACGTCGTGATGGTGCCAGTGCCAAAACAAAAGGCAATCACAACCGCACAGGCGTTAGCTAAGTCTGGAGGGCCACAGATGATGATATCGATTATCGATTCATCGAACGAACTTCATGTGAGATCTGATGAACGAATTTTATTGTCTGCTGAGAGTTGAAATCTGCAGACCAATAGAAGGACAGAAGGAGTTCATTGGAAAATTGAAAAAAATTCTTAATTACTACATTAATTCAGATCGTTCTAGCTCGGATACGTACTTAGCTTTTGTTGAAAACTCGTACAACTCGAAAGTATATAGTAGCACTTGGTTATCACCATTCAAGGACATGATTGACCAGAAGAGTGGCAGAAAGGGAGAAACAGGCCGTGGTTTTGCAAGAAAAACAAAGGAGGTGTAGAACAGGGTACAAAGAGCGTACGAAGGCTTTGGAAAAACAGAAACAGACAGTGAGACGTGTGGGAACGTTGCCGCAGTATAAGGTGGGCAATGGCTTATGTTGTCACGTCCATATATGCAGGAGGGAAAGAAGTATATAATACGTTACCAGGATTCATACCAAGTACTCGAAAGTACACCACCGGTGAATGTGAAGAAGCAGTACCAACAAGAACGACGATTTTGCGTGTGGGGCGTCTGCGACCATTGAAGAGTGCACCAGAGGCGATTCCACGTGAAGTGCTATTAAAGGCAAGTAGGGATGTTAAGAGGAAAGGGCAAACAATTAGCAACGGACGAGGGAAGTCCGGGTACCTTAGACTCATTGTATATTGAGGTCAAGAGTGTAGTTATATCTATCGGAGTTTTGCAGATTATTTGTACATGCAGTATAGGATGTAATGTTGATAGTCGTAGTGGTTGACCTACATACATATTGGGGCAGGGTATGTGATACGGATATATGTCCTCAAATTACCATATGAAGGAGAAGAAGAATGCCAGGTTTGGCAGTAGTGTACGTCTTCGCCGGTAGCGAAGTAATGGAACTGCAAGTACATTACGTGGGGAGTGGAGTGTTGTTTTCTAGCCATAAATGGTCTGTAAGTTTAGTGTTTAATGTGTGGGAGTTACGAAATGTAATCAGCAGGCCGAAGAAGTATAATCAGAGGAGCAAGTATTGGCGATTAGTACTGGGAAGCAGAGAGAGTTCTCAAAGGAGCACAGACACCTGCTAGGGGCAAATACGCGATTAAAGGGGTGATTGAAGTAGTTCTGCACAAGTTTGGGAGAGTAAAAAGGGGATGGACAGATGCTAGGAGTAGAATACTAAAGACAATCTCTGGTGCAGCAGAGGCAAGTGACGTTAGAAAAGTGAATGAAACGACAGAAGGCGCATGAAGGTTAGCAGAAGCGAATAAGGTGACTGTCGGCCGGCATATCGCTCCGCCGGGAAGAGCCGCTGTCCCAACTGGCCGTGGTCTTACCTTCGCCGTCGAGTCGGAGTCCTGACGCAGCATCGCCAGGCGCCGTCCCAGCAGCTGGCGCCAGCTGCACCGTCCAGAGCTCACGAGTAGAGACGTGCTTGCCTCATGTATAACTGAAGATAGAATAAAGTTATAGATGCGTCGGGGTGGTATAGCCGATCCTCTATCCAGGCATACGGGTTCTATCGACGTGCAAGGGACTCAGGATTCCGTCAAAGGTGGTGCATCTCCAAAAACACGGATGTCAGTAAAACAGTAAAACTCCTTATTCAAACATCGAGAGGGAGTAAACATAGAAGCGTGCCACGTCTGATAGGCACGGTCTGGTGTCGACCCACGGAGAATTCACGTCCCAAGTAGCTGACAGGGGCTGTACCTGAAGCCCACGAACGCCACCAGGAGAGGGTACACTGACGACACGCAGTGGCAGCAGCCAGCCAATGCAGTGTCCTCAAGTCAGGTAGCGGCGTACAGAGGGCTGTAATAAGGGGGACGCCATGACGCCACAAACCCGAAGCAGTCATCCGCTGTGTTATGTGCACCAAACATTACCTTCTGGTGGAAGTGTTCAGATCATAAATACCAGCCTCCGTTATTAATATGTGTACTAATAATTCTCATTATAGTTTTGAGTGCAAAGGGATGACGTTTCATTCGCAAGTGGACTCGCTCAAGTAGTATTTCCTTTTATGGGCATATACATGAATTTTGTCTTGATTTTAGATTTCCTATTAATCCAGGTCGAAAAGAGATCTGTGTGACGATGTGAGATACTTATTAAATAACTACTCTGCTTTTCACTAAATAATAGTCTAATAAATAATAATCTTTGGGCAATTAATTCTAAGAAAAATTATAAACTACTAGAAAGTTTGCAAGAGGCCTTGCGCATTATACAATCACATATTATTAATTATTCAATACAATGGTACTGTAGAAGGCAAGGGGTTATTTTTAGGAAAGATGGTGCGAAATTGTGATTTAGAGTGTTTCAGTGTGCAATGCGCCAGCCACACGGCAAACGGCGGACAAAGGCCTGCCAGCGCGTTATGCAGGTGACAGTTTTGCAACGAGCGTCGGTATGTGTGTACGTGCGTGGCAGCAATCGGAATGCAGCAGTAGCAGAATTACGCAGGCGCAGGCCGCATGTGGCGCGGTTGCGTTAGCCAACTCATCGAGAACCTTCTAATAAACCCACCGCCGCGTAACCGACGGATTCAGCAACTGCCTGCACTATTTAAGGGCATCAGAGGTGGGCATTCCATTCGGTTCGACCGATTGGGCGTCCGGTCACTGTCACGTCGTCGTCGTCGTCGTCGTCATCAGTGACGCTGTCCCCGAGGACCGGCAGGTGGAGGGCGTTGCCCGCTGCTGCACCGGCAACTCCCGGCGTCGTCACGAGCCGCCGCATCTGCAGGAGGCGCGCTGGGCCGGTCCTCGTGCTGCTAACTTCCCACCACCTGCGCAGCTGCTGACAGAGCTCAGCGTCACGTTCCCCGGACTGCGTGCATCAGCACGTCTCCACCATGACACGAGCGGTGAGGCTGAGCTACCAGAAAATGTATTGGGAGAACCAACAATAAAGAGGAAGATTGCTAAAAACAGCCACCTTCTTGTACACAGCCACGCCTTACAACCACGACCACGTCACGTCGCCGGTCCTCCTGTTACAGTACGAGTATTCGTTAACAGACATCTGCAATGATTTATAGAACAAGTTTAGTCCCTTTTCTTTTTCGTAGCAAAGTACAATTAACTGGGAAAAGGAATAACAAAAAATAAGAGTAGCAGATATAAGATTTTTTAATGTATGTAAAGGGATGTAGAAGACAAGACAGAATAAGGATCGATTATACTAAGCAGATCCTAAAAATTCTTGCCCTGAATGGTGAGATAACCGACTACAGGGAAAAAATGGGAAAATCATGTGGATGTGTAGGGGGATAATCGGCGACCAAATTAACAAGATCTACACTCCTGGAAATGGAAAAAAGAACACATTGACACCGGTGCGTCAGACCCACCATACTTGCTCCGGACACTGCGAGAGGGCTGTACAAGCAATGATCACACGCACGGCACAGCGGACACACCAGGAACCGCGGTGTTGGCCGTCGAATGGCGCTAGCTGCGCAGCATTTGTGCACCGCCGCCGTCAGTGCCAGCCAGTTTGCCGTGGCATACGGAGCTCCATCGCAGTCTTTAACACTGGTAGCATGCCGCTACAGCGTGGACGTGAACCGTATGTGCAGTTGACGGACTTTGAGCGAGGGCGTATAGTGGGCATGCGGGAGGCCGGGTGGACGTACCGCCGAATTGCTCAACACGTGGGGCGTGAGGTCTCCACAGTACATCGATGTTGTCGCCAGTGGTCGGCGGAAGGTGCACGTGCCCGTCGACCTGGGACCGGACCGCAGCGACGCACGGATGCACGCCAAGACCATAGGATCCTACGCAGTGCCGTAGGGGACCGCACCGCCACTTCCCAGCAAATTAGGGACACTGTTGCTCCTGGGGCATCGGTGAGGACCATTCGCAACCGTCTCCATGAAGCTTGGCTACGGTCCCGCACACCGTTAGGCCGTCTTCCGCTCACGCCCCAACATCGTGCAGCCCGCCTCCAGTGGTGTCGCGACAGGCGTGAATGGAGGGACGAATGGAGACGTGTCGTCTTCAGCGATGAGAGTCGCTTCTGCCTTGGTGCCAATGATGGTCATATGCGTGTTTGGCGCCGTGCAGGTGAGCGCCACAATCAGGACTGCATACGACCGAGGCACACAGGGCCAACACCAGGCATCATGGTGTGGGGAGCGATCTCCTACACTGGCCGTACACCACTGGTGATCGTCGAGGGGACACTGAATAGTGCACGGTACATCCAAACCGTCATCGAACCCATCGTTCTACCATTCCTAGACCGGCAAGGGAACTTGCTGTTCCAACAGGACTATGCACGTCCGCATGTATCCCGTGCCACCCAACGTGCTCTAGAAGGTGTAAGTCAACTACCCTGGCCAGCAAGATCTCCGGATCTGTCCCCCATTGAGCATGTTTGGGACTGGATGAAGCGTCGTCTCACGCGGTCTGCACGTCCAGCACGAACGCTGGTCCAACTGAGGCGCCAGGTGGAAATGGCATGGCAAGCCGTTCCACAGGACTACATCCAGCATCTCTACGATCGTCTCCATGGGAGAATAGCAGCCTGCATTGCTGCGAAAGGTGGATATACACTGTACTAGTGCCGACATTGTGCATGCTCTCTTGCCTGTGTCTATGTGCCTGTGGTTCTGTCAGTGTGATCATGTGATGTATCTGACCCCAGGAATGTGTCAATAAAGTTTCCCCTCCCTGGGACAATGAATTCACGGTGTTCTTATTTCAATTTCCAGGAGTGTATGTACTAAGTGGTACAACAGACGATGGGCAATCGAGAACAAGATAGAACAAAGGCAGAATGATTTAAAGGCACACTATTTCAAAAAAAGAGGAAGAAGAAGAAGAAGGAGAAGAAGAAGAAGAATGTTATGATTTCTTATCATGTCAGTATGTATGTGAAAGTGGTGACATAAACGTAATTGTGTGACTGTTTTTATGCAGTTGGTCCTCTTCATGCTCCTGATCCTTATCACTATAATCTATGTTAGCCTGGGTTCAAAGAAAATTGGTTTGCGATAGTACCGTACTTAGGAACAAGTAATGGGGAGAACTGGCAGATTTGTGTGTAGCAAATCTGAGCTGTAGACAGAGTAAACTATGTAGTTTGTGTGAAGCCTTATTAAAACGCACATTTCCTCCATCGTCCACGAAAAGGAAAGTAGCGTGTCCAATCAATAAAAAAAATGGTTCAAATGGCTCTGAGCACTATAGGACTTATTATCTATGGTCATCAGTCCCCTAGAACTTAGAACTACCTAAACCTAACTAACCTAAGGACATTACACAACACCCTGTCATCACGAGGCAGAGAAAATCCCTGACCCCGCCGGAAATCGAACCCGGGAACCCGGGCGCGGGAAGCGAGAACGTCCAGTCAATAATGACACAGGCTTATAAAAGTTCCATTACAAACAGTGTGGCACAAATTTTCCAATACTTCTCCGCATAAGATAAACATTATTTCATCATTCCCACATTTTAGTAAAACTCCAAGGTCAGTCTTACTTGATCACGGTTCCTACCCAGTTGCAGAACCTTTGCAGCATGTGAATTATGAAGCGTAAAAGAAAAAGCAGCAAAATATCTTTAAACAAGTTGTTGTCCTGTAGATTAAGCCAATCGAACAGTCACCTCTCAAAAAAAGGTGAACTTATATTTACATAACATTAAATATTGTACTATATACTTATATTAAACTAATAATAAAGTACCAGAACCCAATAAAAACGCGAATGTTAGCGAAAACAATTCGGTAATGGCAAGCTGCGAACCACCGCCCCAACACACATCTCAATAGTGGACGGTGACGCTAATCATTACGCTACACGAATCACTTCGAAGCAATGTCTAACAATATTGTTTTCCTGCTTGATGAAAATCTTAATCGTAGATATGTTGCTAATTGAAGTTTAATTATAACAAATTACACCAAGAACAACACTGCGTTTTGGGTAGATCTTCAGTGCGTCGCTGCCTTCAAATAGCCTACTCTCATAATACGAAAGTTACAATAATTTTTTGCGACGAAAATGATATTTCTCATTATTTTATTGGAACAAATCACACAGTTAACAACGAGTTTTCCAGTGATTCTCAATTTGCTGGTGCTCAGAAACGGCTTATATACATATAGGCTTGAAATGAATGCCAATATGGCGCCTCACAACTCTGTACTGAAAGGAGACAGCGTGCGTATGACGTAGGTGGCGTTGTGCCATCTCATTGGTCAACGCTCAGAGGCACGCTCAGAATATCTAACTTGCCAGATATTTGCTCTGCACGTTCGGAAAGAGTCCCGAACGTGCTATTCCACGCAATGACGTCAGAAACTCGGCACGCTCAACGCTCAACGTTCGGATGCACGGTCCGTGTGCCGACGGCTTAACGGAACTATCCTTCTTAAGTACTACAACCAATGGGTTATTATACACACTAACTGCCCTCTCTGTGATTCCCCATTATATCATTTTCAGAATCATATCTCTAACTGCTGCTTTATATACTTCAGGAACAGCAAATGGCTTTGGGAAAAAATGTGCCTCCTCTTTTACAGTCAAATAGCACTCATAATTCCGAACTAGGCCCGGTTGGTCTGAAAACACTTCATAATGATTATTCAGAATGTGTCTCAAATCGTCCTTTTGTATGTCAGTCAATTCCGTTAATTCCTTTAATTTTTCGTCGATCCTAATGCTGACATTTTCTATCTCAGAAGGATCCACTTCCTTGCTATCAGCATATTCATTGTAGCCTTTGATCAATGTAGCCGCCCTGCAGTAAAGTATCGGAATGTCACTATCTTCTTCGTTTGCACTTGGTCTTTTTCCAATGAATGGAATAACTACAGATTTTCCACTGATTCTTATAGTTACATCATTGGACCCAACATTTACTCATCCTTCATATTTATACAAGAAGTCGGCACCTACCAACATATCCACACTGAGTCCATTTATAACTAGAAAATTCTGTTTTATAGCTACCCCACTTACGGCTATAGGTAAGAGGACTTCTTGTTTAACTACTTTCTTAGATTTTCCAGTAGCTACAATAGTGTTTAAACCACTCACTGGCAGTACAACCATTTGTTTATTCTTTGGGAGAGCATTTACAAAATTCTGTAATACAGCACACACTTCCGAACCGGTATCCATTGGACAAGGAACCTTTTCTGCAAACACTGTCACCTCAACTATAGGTAGTCCAACATGTTCTTTTCTGACTACAGACTCAGGTTCATCTAGTAAATCCTTTACTACTTCACGCCGATCAGAAAACTACACATACTACAAATACTTTAACCGGGTCCCCTTTCACTTCGTTAGCAGCGGCAGCTTTAACTATCCTGTACACTGTTGATAAATAAAAATATTTCTCTAGCTTCTCACCCTCTTTAATGACCTCTAGCTCCGCAACCCTCTCCAAGGTGGTGTCAGAATTTTGAAAATCATTTAATCCTTCCTCTTCTTCTGAACCCTCTTCCTCACTATTGGAAATTACTTTATTCAACCTATACATAACCTCCTCTGCTCTATTTTATTCTTCCTTGGGTACCCCCACAACTGTTTCCCCGGTAATAATACTACTTCCACAATATCTGGTAGGCCTCTCATCTGTTTTGCAGTGCTGATTTACCCCCACCGTAAGATATGAGTCTTCACTTTCCGTATTTAGTTCCTTCTTAATGTGGTTCCTGCGATCTTTATTTGAACTTTCCCTTTCACAAAAAAGTACTCCATTTACTGAATAACCAAATTGTTTTGCATTGTCATTTTCCTCTACCCTTCTATTTTTTATTATGCTATCCCCATACTGTTTAGTAGGTGCCTTCTTAATAAAGGACGCCGCTAGTAGGTTTGACTTACGTGATTTAATTCTGCAAACGCTAGCGTCATTACAAACTGCTAACAGTTTTCCTTCTGTGTGATGTCATTGTCTCTGACGTTTCTGTCACCTGTTAGGCAGCGCCTACCCGTTACGTCATCAGACTGCATCTGACGGCAATCTAAGTATGGTACTCGGTCACTGGACTTATTTCCAACATAGACCCCTCTCCCCCTGTATCTGCCTCTACAACTTTTCGAACGCTGTATGCATATTCTGTTTACATTAACATCGGCTTTGTTGCCATTTGGCCTAGCGGGAGGCCTAAAATCTCTCCTAGTACATTCTTCCTCTTTTAAAATATTTTCCACCCTTTCCAGATAATGGATAAACCGTTTAATGTCATCCCTGGGTGCCAATATTATCTTGTTCCTCCAAGACAATGGCAACTTGCTTTCAATCGCCATAATAATTTGTTCTGTTCCAATCTTGGCATTTAAATATGACAGATTAGTTACCTAAATCTGTATAAATATTTTAATGCCCTCTCTCTTTGGATCTCACTTTTCTCCTGACCAAAATTTATTTAAAACCTACATTTGTTTCAGTTTTCCCCAACACTCCTCAATAAAGGCTTGCTTCAATTCCGCTAATTTATCGTATTTATCTGAGGCCAAGTTTCCCAACTTCTTGCTTCTCCCATCAGATTTGAAGTAATGAATCCAACCTTTTGCTTATCATTCATTCCACACTTTATGCCAGATATCCTGAAAATCACTCCAAAATTCCTTAGGATGAACATTTTTACTGGGAGCAAATGGAAAAAATTGTCTGTGGGTAACATATGCAATTTCAGATGATTCTATTACTCCACTGGAAACAATACAACTACTACTGTTGTTAACCTTTTGTTCTACTTTTGTTAGTCTACTTTCATGCTCACACAGCTGCTCATTTAAATCAGTAATAAACTGACTAATGTTATTTTCAATTTTAGCGATTTTATTAGACACTTGCACTCCAAATCTTGCACACACATCTATCCCTCCATTAATTAGTGTTTCCAATACCACATGACTATCCTAACAGTTTCTCTCTACTTTGTGAACCTGTTCATTAACTTTGTTTAATTCTAAATGTATTTGCTCTTTATTCTGTTCACTATCTTCAGCAACTTGCTCAATTCGCGAATGTATTTCACTTTTCACCGTTACAATAGCAGCATTACATTCTCGCCTGACCTGATTAATGTCACTTTTAACATTATTACTGAACAAAGTAGTATAATATTTTAAAGACTTCTTCAACTCAGACATTTTATCCTCCGTTTTAGATTCCAGTTCGACTGACAAGTTACTAAATCCCTGATCAAATTCGGAATGCAGTTCATTTATTTCTGCACTTAATTTACTCATTATGGTAGCCACATCCGTACATAATTTATTCATTTTGGTATCAATTTAATTACCAATTTTATTAATTTTTGTGTCAATATCCGAACTTACTAAAGATTTAATGTCTGAACCCATCCTCTTCATATGTTTGAGAATATTCGCAAACATATGTGAAACACTACCTTTTGGTTCACAAGCCGTTGATATTGGTTCCTGTTTCATTTCTTTAACAGTAACCGGTATATACACACCTGGAAATTGAAATAAGAACACCGTGAATTCATTGTCCCAGGGAGGGGAAACTTTATTGACACATTCCTGGGGTCAGATACATCACATGATCACACTGACAGAACCACAGGCACATAGACACAGGCAAGAGAGCATGCACAATGTCGGCACTAGTACAGTGTATATCCACCTTTCGCAGCAATGCAGGCTGCTATTCTCCCATGGAGACGATCGTAGAGATGCTGCATGTAGTCCTGTGGAACGGCTTGCCATGCCATTTCCACCTGGCGCCTCAGTTGGACCAGCGTTCGTGCTGGACGTGCAGTCCCAAACATGCTCAATGGGGGACAGATCCGGAGATCTTGCTGGCCAGGGTAGTTGACTTACACCTTCTAAAGCACGTTGGGTGGCACGGGATACATGCGGACGTGCATAGTCCTGTTGGAACAGCAAGTTCCCTTGCCGGTCTAGGAATGGTAGAACGATGGCTTCGATGACGGTTTGGATGTACCGTGCACTATTCAGTGTCCCCTCGACGATCATCAGTGGTGTACGGCCAGTGTAGGAGATCGCTCCCCACACCATGATGCCGGGTGTTGGCCCTGTGTGCCTCGGTCGTATGCAGTCCTGATTGTGGCGCTCACCTGCACGGCGCCAAACACGCATACGACCATCATTGGCACCAAGGCAGAAGCGACTCTCATCGCTGAAGACGACACGTCTCCATTCGTCCCTCCATTCACGCCTGTCGCGACACCACTGGAGGCGGGCTGCACGATGTTGGGGCGTGAGCGGAAGACGGCCTAACGGTGTGCGGGACCGTAGCCCAGCTTCATGGAGACGGTTGCGAATGGTCCTCGCCGATACCCCAGGAGCAACAGTGTCCCTAATTTGCTGGGAAGTGGCGGTGCGGTCCCCTACGGCACTGCGTAGGATCCTACGGTCTTGGCGTGCATCCGTGCGTCGCTGCGGTCCGGTCCCAGGTCGACAGGCACGTGCACCTTCCGCCGACCACTGGCGACAACATCGATGTACTGTGGAGACCTCACGCCCCACGTGTTGAGCAATTCGGCGGTACGTCCACCCGGCCTCCCGCATGCCCACTATACGCCCTCGCTCAAAGTCCGTCAACTGCACATACGGTTCACGTCCACGCTGTCGCGGCATGCTACCAGTGTTAAAGATTGCGATGGAGCTCCGTATGCCACGGCAAACTGGCTGACACTGACGGCGGCGGTGCACAAATGCTGCGCAGCTAGCGCCATTCGACGGCCAACACCGCGGTTCCTGGTGTGTCCGCTGTGCCGTGCGTGTGATCATTGCTTGTACAGCCCTCTCGCAGTGTCCGGAGCACGTATGGTGGGTCTGACGCACCGGTGTCAATGTGTTCTTTTTTCCATTTCCAGGAGTGTATTTAGCATCGGCTTCCACCACGCTAAACCATAGTTGGAAGACATTGACTCAGGTAAACCACTGTCCTCTGTTCGTGATACATGAAAACTGAAATTACCTATCACTGAATCATCTTCGTAATTTACATTACCTAAATCTACCTTCAGTCTCTCATCTACAATCTCCTGATCCTTTTCAGCCATTCTGCATAGTTTCTTGGCACACAAACACAAAATTTTAAGTAGAACACTACTTATCTTTTGCCTCGTCTGGGTGACTGCACAGCGAGATGATACCGCGGGTCCGTTCTCCACGCCCTGCTTCCACCGATCCAGTTTACGGGCCAGCATTCCATACACGTCTGCCAACTGCTCCTTCCCCTGTTATACTGCTATAGCATGGCGCCTGTCGATCTTCAGCTGTCGGCACGTACTCTGCTATCGCGGGTCGTCAGTTGTTCTCGCTGCCTTGTGCACTTTACTAGTAACTTTGCACTGAGTTTCTTGCTGCTGCGTTCCAACTACAATTCATTAGCACACATGTCTATCGTCCCACAATAGTTCCTTTATCACTCGCGTGTGAATACTTTACGAGTCCATTTAAACACTGCTGCTTTTTAAAAAGTTCCTACACATCCGAACTTCACTATTGTTTTTCCCAGAAACCGATGCACCTATTGCGGCGTGCTGGGGTTTGAAAATTCCGTGTGCTATGTAGGGTGCAAATTAGAGATTTCACCCTCAGAAGGGCGTCTGCTCGATATCCATTCACTCAACATAGATACTTACAAGGTGATGTACAAGCAGCGTTGACAAAAAAGACCATCTAATATCTACAATTACTGAGGCCGCGCAACTCTAGTAATGAAATAAAGTTCTGTAGAAAAACTGTCAATAAAAAATTTATCAGTCAGTAAGATAATGTATTGGCTTCTGGAAAATAATGTCCGAAATTTCCACACAAAAATGTTTATTTGTTCTTATAACCAAAGGAACGGTACTATTCAGTCCACATTTAAACTATTGGTTACTATCGTAAAGTTCACAATTCATACACTCATTTCGCACGCACAGCAGCCAGAAATATGTCCAAATCCGACCCGAGTTAAACAACGTTTCCACAGTCATTAATTGCACCACTAACATGAGTTATTACATTCGGTCCCTCTGGTAGATTTCAAAAAAGAAATTTCCCACTGGAAATCACCCCTCAGGAGACACCTCCTTAACGAAACACTGTCCGTGTGGGCAAGGGGGTTTGTGGTTTGTGTGATCCAATGAAGTGGAGGGCTATGCCGGCGGTGGTGTAACTACCAGCAGGGCCTACCAAGCCGGACAGGTCTCTATAGAGGATTCAGACAAAGTGTGTCTCACAACGCCCCGTCTAGTGTCCTGTCCTATCCTATTCTGTTCTGTCCCATCCTATACACTCCCTTCCTTTCCTTTTCCTCCTTGTGACTGTGTGACAGCAGTCACAGTCCCCTAATGTGGACAGCGGAAGATCCTTGGAAACCAGGACAACGTTGATGCACATAGGCCTTACTGCGAAGGGATGGATAGCGTTCTGTAGTCGTGGTGAAGACAAGCTATCTAAGGGCTAAGGCCCTGAAATAAAACCTTGGAAGGTGTACAGGACATGAGGTGGCAGCCCCACTAGAACACTCGGGGGCTGTGGGCTGATAACCCGCACCACCAAAAAGCACATATCACAGAAACTAAAAGGAGAAACAGCCGGATGGATCTTAAGGATCTCGCCAAAAATGCTCAGTGGTTGAATACTGAAACATGCCACGCAGATACTACGAAAGCCAAAATTTCACATGCGAGTATCAGTTCTAAAATTTCCGAACTTCACATAACTTTCGGTAACTACATCAGCTTAAGTCACGACATGTATCAAATGTGAGGAACTCAATATTCCTGCACTTTACCCATTATTTTGACTGGCGCCAGTAACATGAGCGTCCGCGTTCGAAGCTAACGAGCGACTCTCTTCTTGTGGCCTCACTCCCCGTATAACTATCAGGTAACGAGCGGGAACCGTCTCAATTCTGATTGGATAACCATGCTCGCTGCCAATCAGAATGCTCACTCATGATCATACTCGCGCCAAAACTGGCCTGCACAAATTCTTACATACAGACGCATCTCTGTCATTCTGTTATGCAAATATTAAATTATTGTTTAATAAACGAAAAGGAAATAAATCTGGAAATATCCTTCAGATACAGATAATACTCCAGCTGGCTTCCTGGCTGCTTTGTCAAAATAGCAATTACACCTAGACATACGTCATCAGCAAAGTTGGTAAATTCCCTATGAACATTTTACCACGACACGCTTGCGTAACTCTTGCAGCTTACTGAAGAAGGTATATAATGCAGCATTAAAATTTGACGAATGTCCGACGTACACACTCTCATTCACTTACATTTCAACAATCTTAGACACCAATAATAATTTTGTCTGATTTTTATCTTACCAAAACGAGAATAATTAAAGTTTTAATATGAGAATCTCAATTAATTAATTCTGCACCCGGCGAATTCTGCTTATGTTTTTAGATAATAGCAAAGGATAAACTATTATATTTCCCATCTAAATTTAATTTCCTAAGCGACGGTTCTTGACTTTTTTAGCAATTTTTCTTAATCTCTGGAACTATTATAGTAATAAAGCTGAAATTTGGATACAATCTTCTCCTGAATGTCGAAAGGTAGTGTACCGATTTAGAAAATGATTTAATAATATTTTATATCATTTATTTAGGTTATTATAGGTAGTGAATGTAAGCGTTCAGTATGAGATATTGGATAGCTTTCCCACGGTAGGTAGTGAAGATGCGCGTCTGTCTCCCGGTTAGGCCGGCAGATGTCAGCCCCTGAAGTTACATGCAGCTAGGTATCCTAAAACAAACGTTCGCTCGAAACTGCGACGCTGCAACATGAAATGATTCAAATGGCTCTGAGCTTATGGGACATGACATCTGAGGTCATCAGTCCCCTAGAACTGAGAAATACTTAAACCTAACTAACCTAAGGACATCAAACACATCAATGCCCGAGGAAGGATTCGTACCTGCGACCGTAGCGGTCGCGGGGTTCCAGACTGAAGCGCCTAGAACCACTCGGCCATACAACATCAACGAAACCCTTGCATGCAAACAAATAGCTCTGGTAGTTATATGAGAATTAGCGTTCCAATGGATGTTAAAAAGAAGAATCAAATGAAAAATAAATAATGTCGATAGAAAGTGGATTATAAAATATAAGATATATTGTTTCTACTCGTCGAAATGGAGATAAGGCACTAAAAGTGGGAAATTTGTAGCAAAACGTGTAACAAGAGTCGAAGGAACAGAAAAAAATTGTGAGATCATGGAAGCTTCCATTCCCTCTCATTCACATTTCTGTATTAGCAGTAGCATATTTAATGGAAGGCAATTCGAAATTATTTGATTAGGAATACAGAACTTTCATGTAGGTTAACTTGAGGAGGTTAACAGTTAGTAGAGCTACCAGTCCTATGTATCTTACTTAACTTTCCTGCGGTTGGGATGCAGTTCACTGATTTTTAATGGATGTTAGTTTGTATGTGAGGTATATTCAACACCTTCCATGGGAAACACATGTACCTTAGGCATTATTCTTGAGACGAAAATTATAACCGTAACACACTTCAGTTCGCTTTCGGTTTCATCAGTACCAATACACTACAGTTAATTCTGTTTGAAATATGTCACCATGACCAATATTTACGAGAAACACCGCATTGTGTCATTTCTATTTACCATTCTCACGCCGTTATTAACATCACCAGTCGCGTTAATTTAAAACCGAACACAGGTTCATAAATAACCAACTTTTCCATCTTTTCCTCTGAACCACTATTTAATTTTCTTTACTTCTCATCCCACGACTTAAATATTGTCAACACTTATCTCATTATTAATATTCACAACTGGTCATCACAACTCAACTGCTAAAACAATGTCTGCCACCACTCGTGTGCGACCCAGTCACAGACACGACCTACAATGAAACTAGCAAACTTACGAAGGACCATATCGTAAAACTAGTATCCTCAGCACTACAATATCTAACGAGTGATGTTTGTTAGCCCAGTACTTAGCCATATCTGTAACTTTTCCTTTAGGAGTGGTCGGTTTCCTTACCGATTAAAGTACTCGGTAGTGAAGCCACTTTATAAAAAGGGAGACAGGGATAATATTGACAATTATAGACCTATTTCTATGCCATCGGTGTTTGCTAAAGTTATCGAGAAAGTTGTATATACAAGGTTACTGTGGCATTTAAATTCACATAATTTGCTGTCAAATGTTCAGTTTGGTTTTAGAAATGGTTTAACAACTGAAAATGCTATGTTCTCTTTTCCCTGTGAGGTTTTGGACGTTTTAAATAAAAGTTTGCGAACGCTAGGTGTTTTCTTTGATTTAACGAATGCTTCTCACTGTGTTGACCACAAAATATTACTGCAGAAGTTGGACCATTATGGAGTAAGGGGAGTAGCTTACAATTGGTTCGCCTCTTACTTTAAGAACAGAAAGCAGAAGGTAATTCTCCGCAATATTGAGAGTGGTAGTGATGTTCAGTCCCAATGGGGCACTGTTAAGTGGGGCGTTCCCCAAGGGTTGGTGCTGGGGCCACTGCTGTTTCTAATTTATATAAATGATATGCCTTCTAGTATTACAGGTGATGCAAAAATATTTCTGTTTGCTGATGACACCAGCTTGGTAGTGAAGGATCTAATGTGTAATATTGAAACAGTATCAAATAATGTTGTTCATGAAATAAGTTCGTGGCTTGTGGAAAATAATTTGATGCTACATCACAGTAAGACTGAGTTTTTACAGTTTATAACTCACAATTCAACAAGAAGCGATATTTTGATCAGACAGAATGGGCATATTATAAGCGAGACGGAGCAGTTCAAGTTCCTAGGCGTTCAGATAGATAGTAAGCTGTTGTGGAAAGCCCATGTCCAGGATCTTGTTCAGAAACTAAAAGCTGCTTTACTTACCATTAGAACAGTGTCTAAGTGACACTTCAACACGAAAAGTAGTCTACTTCGCATATTTTCATACGCTTATGTCGTATGGTATTATTTTTTGTGCTAATTCTTCTGATTCAAAAAGGGTATTTTTGGCTCAAAAACGGGCTGTTGGATCTGTATGTAGTGTAAGTTCGAGAACCTCTGGTCGACCTCTATTCAATAGTCTGGGAATTCTGACATTGCCCTCACAGTATATATTTTCTTTATTGTCGTTTGTTGTTAGCAATATTAGCCTATTCCCAAGAGTTAGCAGCTTTCACTCAGTTAATACTAGGCAGAAATCCAATCTGCATGTGGAATGCACTTCCTTGACTCTTGTGCAGAAAGGAGTGCAGTATTCTGCTGCATCCATTTTCAATAAGCTACCGCAAGAACCCAAAAATGTTAACAGTAGCCCAACATCTTTTAAGTCCAAACTGAAGAGTTTCCTCATGGCTCACTCCTTCTATTCTGTCGAGGAGCTCCTGGAAGAGTTAAAAAATTAAGCAAATTCCAGTGTTACATTGTTGATTTTCTTTATCTAAACTTATGACTTGTCACCTGAATATGTTTTTTTATATTTCATTTTATCTGTTTCTAATATCGTGTTATAATTTCATGTATTGACTCGTTCCATGACCATGGAGACTTCTTCTTAATTTGGTCCCACGGAACAATAAATAAATTTGTATCCTCATAATGGCGCTACTATTGCAAATCTAATGCGATTTGCGTGAAATCTGAACAGACATCGTCTTTTAGATGTAGAAACACGTCTACCAACTTACGTTTATGTCGCGCAATTCCTTCTTCGTTTGGCGATTTTTTTTCCGTCGCCGTGTAGTAAACATTCGAGAGGGCTTATCAAGGAGAATCTCAAAATCCTACACAGCGTCCCAAAGGGCTCTTATTAAATGCCTCGGAAGAGATTGAGGTCTATACACGTTATACAGGGTGAGTCACTAATTACTGGCGTCAAGAATAACTCCGAAAGTATGATTGGAGCTGAAAAGATTGTGGGGCGAAAGTTACATGGAACAATGTGGGCGATAATATTACGTTGGGTTTTTGATGCTAGGTGGGGTCGCGTCAGAGACACGAAGGTCATCTTTGTATTTCCTAAATGGGATGCTACAGTTTGCTACTTATCATCCGATAGCGGCTGTCGAGACGAATCCAATGATGAGCAACAGTGTGTCTTTGAAGGTCAACGATGCTCACAAAGGTGGCATCAACGTCCATTTACAGATGGTGTTCGAAGTGATGATCACTGGTATCAACGCAGAGCTTCAATCTTCTTATCATGGGTTGAGTGCTATTCCTTGTCACATCGGCACTTATCGAAGCACATGTTCTGACAGTTGTCTCTCACATATCTTCAGGTGTAGCTGGAACGTCTTTGTAAACAATGTCTTTTACGAGACCCCACAAGAAAAAATCCAGAGGCGTCAAGTCTGGCGAACGAGCTGGCGACGACATATCTCCTCCGCGTCCAATCCAACTGTTTGGAAATTGTCTCTGCAACTCATTTCTAGTCATTAGCGAGAAATTTGCCGGACACCCATCGTGTTGATACCGCATTCTGTTTCTTGTTCCTAAAGGCATTTCTTTCAATAACATACCTAATGTTTCTTGTAGGAATGTGGTATGCTTCCTACCACTAAGATTTCCTTCGATGAAACAGAGGCGTATAATTCTGTCCTCCGGAATCCCACACCATATACTGACCGACCACAGATTTTGTTGTGCCACTTGCCGCAACCAACATGGGTTATCAGTTGCCCAATGTATGCATATCAACATATCTATGGTTCGTGAATGTAGCCTTGTCACTAAATAAAATCAGATTAATAAACGTATCATCCCTCTGAGTCTGGAGTTGAGCTTATCGGCAGAATTCAGTGCGACGCATACAATACGTACCAGTTAATTCTTGGTGGAGACTGATATGGTAAAGATAATATTTATGGCGATGCAGAACACGAACCACACTACTAAGGCTCATGCCAGATTCCCTTGCGATTTGACGCGAACAAAAGGATCTCGAAATAAACTGGAAAGAGCACCAGTTTACGTTTCCTCGTTAGTAACTTTGCTTTATTGGATATGTTTTTGATGCATTAAAGATCCAGTTGTTCTCAGTCTATCGTACACTTTTTTAAATTTCCGACTTGTAGGGTGAGGATAAAGGGCTGGCTCTGCCGCACTATGGGACTCAAAATCTGAGGTCATCAGTCCCCTAGAACTTAGAACTACTTAAACCTAACTAACCTAAGGGCATCACACACATCCATACCCGAGTTGAGGATATCTTTCAGCGTATAAATCTATAGCTCTCACTGAATTTCATGGCATTTTCCGTATGGAACATATCGATTTGTTCTTCGAAGGAATACACAATTCACATTCGCTTCATTCGACGATACAAGTCTTACCGTTCCTATATGTGTTCTTCGAATGGTGTTTACATGTCAATGACACGTTAAATGGATACGCAGTATTCGGCGAATATTTACTATTTGCACGGGAAACGAGAGAAAACTGTCAGAGCATGTGCTTTGATAAGTACAGAAGTGATAACAAATACCACTCAATCAATGATAAGAAGATTTGAGCACTGAATTTATACCAATAGTCATCATTTCGAACATCATCTCTGAATGGACGTTCATGCTACCATTTTTACCTTTGTTGACCTTCAAAGACCTTACTCTTGCACATCATTTGGTTCGTCTCGATAGTCGCTATCAGAAAATAAGTACCAAACTATACCATCTCATTTAAAAAACAAAGTTGACCCCCATATTTCTGACACGACCTACCTATCAACAAAAACCCAAAGTTAATATTATGGGCCCCTTATCCCATGCAACATCTGTCCCACAAACTTTTGAGCTACTCTCATACTTTTGGAGTTATTCTAGGTTTCAATAGCCGTATAAGACATCCATGTGCCGCACTGAAAGAGCAGTTGCACATCAGGAAAAATTTTTCTTTGATCTATTTGCCTGTTGTTGTGCTTCACTTGTTTTAAATTACCTGTGATTTCTATCGCCCCCCTCTTTTTATAGAGAATGTATTTATTTTCTTGTTATGACAGATGTTCAGTCATTCTTTCGCCACTCATGTTTCATTACTAGCGAGTTTTATATTTTATACCTCTCAAAATTCAATTCCGATCGTCACTTATCGATCCTTGTCACCACGGTGACCGACGGCATCGTTCGCCGTTACATCACTAAGGCGCCATATTACACGCCATGGACAATACGCATCGAGAGGTCCGAAGCTACCGTCTACAAGGCCAGGCTTGGCGCCGTTACCCTTACCTTTGCTTCAATATTTCAGTTTGAACTTCCCCACAACGCCAGCAGATCGCCATTTGGCAGTCTTACATTTCTGTTGGCTGTTTACGTATGTACGTAGTTATTTTTGCCGGCGTAAAATACAGTAATTAATACTGAATCCCATTTACTTCATAAAATCCTTAATGTTGTATTTTCTCTGGTTCTGTATCGATGACTTATGTTTTACGTGAGGTGTCACCGCCAGACACCACACTTGCTAGGTGGTAGCCTTTAAATCGGCCGCGGTCCGCTAGTATACGTCGGACCCGCGTGTCGCCACTGTCAGTGATTGCAAACCGAGCGCCGCCACACGGCAGGTCTAGAGAGACGTCCTAGCACACGCTCCAGTTGTACAGCTGACTTTGCTAGCAATGGATCACTGACAAATACGCTCTCATTTGCCGAGACGATAGTTCAAATGGCTCTGAGCACTATGGGACTTAACATCTGAGGTCATCAGTCCCCTAGAACTTAGAACTACTTAAACCGAACTAACCTAAGAACATCACACACATCCATGCCCGAGGCAGGATTCGAACCTGCGGCCGTAGCAGTCGCGCAGTTCCGTACTGAAGCGCCTAGATCCGCTTGGCCACCGCGGCCGGCGAGACGATAGTTAGCATAGCCTTCAGCTGCGTCATTTGCTACGACCTAGCAAAGCGCCATTACCAGTTTATATTGAGATTGTAATTATGTATCATCAAGAGCGATGTTCTCCAATTATGGATTAAAGTTAAGTATTCCAAGAGCTTCGTACTTTATTTATTAGACTCAACTACTTTTACTGTTCCAGACCTCACGCCAGTCTGCGTGAGCTTAAACATGTGCATTTCGGCCTCCTCTAGCAACACGGTGTTGGCTCTTCTGCCAACATCATATGGCGACGAGTGTAAAAACGGTCTTCTTCTTTATACTTGCTTAAATTACTTGTGTCATGGCTTCGCCACAATCTCCAGATGTACTGTCCGAATTTTATCGCTTGCAGAATCAGCAGACGCAGGCCTTGCTGGATGCCCTTGGACAGTTCATCCAGGGTCAACGTGCAATGCGAAACGATGCGGCAGCCGCCGCTCCACCGCTACAGCAGCCACAACACGCAGTTGCACCACCTTTTCGTCCTTTTGATGCTGCACTGGAAAGCTGGACGAAGTGGTCACGCCAATTTGGATTCCATCTCGCCGCCTACAGAATTCAAGGTATTGAGCGGCAGCCTTTTTTGCTTTCTTGTGTAGGAGTGTCCACCTACCACGTGATAGTGAAATTGTTTCCCTGACGCGACGTAGCAACTCTGTCCTACGACGTAATTTTCTCTGCATTAGATGCAAATTTAAAAAAATCAGTCAATGTAGTTGCAAAACGGTATACGTTCTTTCGTACAAAACGTACGGCAGGTCAGACTAATCGGGAGTGGATTGCAACTTTGCAAGGCCTTACTCGGGATTGTGCTTTTGCATATGAATGTAGACTCCCTTATTCAGATACTATGGTACGTGATGCAATTGCACAGAACGTTTCTGATATTCGTATATGGGAACAGATTCTGAAACTAGTCAATCCCTCCCTTCAGCAAGTGATGGACATATTGGATCGGCAGGACACACTTGACTTTGCTCCGGAATCATTTGAAACTTCGTCAGCTGTGTGTCACATTAACCGGCCCACTGGGCGAGCTGCACAGAGCAGTAAACAGCCCTCACGCCCGTCCGCGCAGCTGCCGCCAAGCTCTCCAAAACGTGTGCCACGCCAGCAAGCAAATGCAGTGCTAAAGTCATGCCCGCGGTGTGCTACTAGACATTCGCATGAGAATTGCCAGACACGCCAAGCTCTTTGCTTTTTCTGTGATAAAAAAGGACATGTTCAGAGTGTTTGCCAGAAAAAGCTCAGATCAGACACTCACAACGATTCCAGGCCCTTTGCTTCGCGCCGGAATCGAACCAAGAATACTCAGGCTCGTGAACCTTCGCCCTTGGACATTCATGTAGTTAATTCCACTCCGCCCAGTGCCACTCTCTCTAACAGTGACTGTGTTCGTCCCGCAAATAGTGTGCGCCGACATCGCCGGAAATCGCGTCAAGTCGTAAGTGCTTCTGTACCAGTGTCTGTCCACGTTGCACGAGACAGTCGCTCTTGTCGTCAGCAGGACAATTAACTTTTTGTAGATTTGGTCATTAATGGCAACGTGATCCCATTCCAGCTTGATACAGGAGCTGCAGTTTCACTGATCAATAAAGACACGTACAAACAACAGGGCACACCTCCGTTGAGTGCCGCAAATGTTAAGTTAACTACGTAGTTATTCAGGACAAGCTATCCCTGTGTTAGGACAGTGCAGCCTTCTTGCAACATACAAGGGACAAACAAACTTGTGTCATTTTACGTTCTTCGTTCTTCTTCTGCAGTGAACTTGTTTGGTTTAGAATTATTGCAGTTGTTTAACTTGTCTATAGTAAATCAGGTCCTATCAGTGAACCAGACAGTGCCTTCAGACAGCGTTTCTCGTCTCTGTGAAGAATTTGCAGACATTTTTGTACCGGGCCTCGGTTGCGCTAAGAACTATAAAGCACATTTGGCACTGAAAGTAAATGCGCAACCGAAATTTTCCAGAGCGCGCAATGTTCCCTACGCATTGCGTGATGAGGTCGCAAGAACATTACACGATTTGGAATCACAAGGTGTGATTGAACGTGTGCAGGCTTCTCTCTGGGCATCACCCTTAGTAATTTTGCCAAAACCTTCCGGAAAATTGAGACTTTGTGTGGACTTCAAGGCAACTGTGAATCCACAACTAGTGACTGCAACTTTTCCTTTACCCCGCCTGGAAGATCTTTTTGACAAACTGCGCCCGGGTAAATATTTTTCGAAGTTGGACCTCGCAGATACGTACTTGCAAATACCGGTGGACGAAGACTCCCAGCGCGTTTTGGTGGTTACCACGCATCTTGGTTTGTACTGATTCAAAGGACTGCCATTCAGGTGTGCATCCGCCCCTGCATTGTTTCCACAATATCTGCAAACTGTTTGTGCGTCTGTCCCTACTGCAGCAAACTATCTGGACGATATTGTGATCTCTGGAAAGACGGAAGAAGAACATTTAGCCAATCTCAGAACATTATTTCGGGTCTTGCGACAAAATGGTCTTCGCTTGTGGAAGGACAAATGTGTGTTTTTTGCTCGTGACTTACCCTATCTGGGACATGTAATCCATGCCCAAGGCATACATCCCACTCCAGAGCACCTCCGTGCCATACAGGACTTGCCTTCGCCGCAGAATTTGAAGCAGCTACAGAGTGTGCTGGGAAAAATAACTTACTACCGTAAATATGTGCGCCGCGCCTCTTCCATTTCAGCTCCGCTTCATCGCTTACGCCGTAAAGGTGTTCCGTTCGTCTGGACGACGGAATGCGAACGCGCCTTTCGCAAGTTGAAATCGGCATTGCTTTCCAATACTTGCCTTACGCCATTCGATCCCCAGAAACCCATTTTGTTGATGGTAGATGCATCGGATTTCGGGATCGGTGCTGTGCTTGCGCACAAAGATGGATCGCATGATCGCCCTATTGCCTTTGCGTCCAAATTGCTCTCGTCTGCGCAAAGAAATTATTCAGATAGAGAAAGAAGCTTTGGCTCTCGTCTTTGGTGTTACAAAGTTTCATGATTTCCTGTATGGTCGTCACTTTACCATCATCACAGACCACAAACCCTTGACGTCGCTTTTTCATCCGAACAAGCCTGTACCTCCACGTACAGCGCAGAAATTCATTCGCTGGTCTATTTTCCTCTCGCAGTACCGCTACGGTATCTTGTATCGGTCCACTGCTAAGCACGAAAACGCCGATGCGTTGTCCCGTTTGCCTGTTGCTGAGGATAGAGCATTCGATTCTTCCGAACTTGCTTGCATGTTCATTGATGCAGAAACCGATGACGTGGTCGAATCGTTTCCGATTGATTTTCGCCGTGTAGCTACGGCCACAGCTGCTGACCCTGTCATTGCTACAGTTTTGCGTTTTGTTGCTACGCAATGGCCGTTGCCAAAGTCACGGATCGAGGATCCGTTGGTCCGCCGATTTTTTGCTCAGCAGGAGAGACTTTTTGTTCGACGTGGTGTTTTGCTGTTGCGTTCTGATAATGATCAGTCCCGGTTCGTGGTCCCACGTTCGTTACAGTCCTCTGTCTTACAGCTTCTCCACCAAGGACATTGGGGTATAGTGCGAACGAAACAACTTGCTCGTCAGCACTGTACTTGGTTCGGAATCGATGCCGCGATTACGAATATGTGCTCTTCTTGCATGGCGTGTGCCAAACAACAATCCGCACCACCGCGGAAATTCTTTGCATGGCCGAAAGCCACTTCCCCTTGGCAACGCTTACACATCGATTTTGCTGGTCCATACTGGAATGCTCGATGGTTGGTTGTGGTAGATTCATTTAGTAATTTTCCTTTTGTTGTCAGGATGTCTTCTGCGACGTCATCTGCCACCATCCAAGCGTTATCCGCTATCTTTTGCATTGAAGGTCTTCCACAGACTATTGTTTCCGACAATGGCCCACAATTCATGTCCGTAGAATTTCAGTCATTCTGCATGGCCAATGGTATTCAACATCTGACATCCGCACCGTTTTCGCCTCAGTCAAACGGTGCCGCTGAACGATTGGTCCGGACTTTCAAGTCACAGATGTTGAAACTGAAAGAGTCGCATTCTCGGGAGGACGCGTTATTGCTCTTTTTGTCCTCGTATCGCTCTCAGCCCCGAGATGGTCGCTCGCCGGCTGAGTTGCTCCACGGTCGTCCTCATCAAACCTTGATGTCTTTGCTCCATCAGCCGCATCAGGTTCCTGTGCAGCGGCAGACACCTGCTTTTGTTCCAGGCGACGTTGTATACTATCACAACTATCGAGGTTCACGGCGTTGGCTCGCAGGGCGCATTCTTCGGTGCCTCAGCCGCGCTATGTATCTCGTTTTGGGGGCCTCTGGTGAGGTGCGTCGGCATCTCAATCAGCTGCGCCTCTGTCGTCGCACGGGTTCTGCCGCTCGTCGTCTGCTTTCAGCGACGGTGCCGTCCGGTCAGCGCCCTGGGGACCCATCTACTGGCTCGCCTCTCCCCAGGTGTTACCGACGCTGCCTTCCATTTTGCCCCATGGCGACGCGCCGCCGCCGCCTGTTCTCCCGCCGGCGACGCCCGAAGTGGACGCGTCGCTGCAACCGCCGGGTGCCTCCCTGGGTCACGCGCCGCCGATCGCATCCCGTGACCAGCTGTCCTCCGACATGGAACTCTTGCCCGTTCCGGACCGGATGTTGTCTTCGCCCGTCGGGTGCCCCGTTCTGATGGAGGTCGACCCTTCGGCCCCTCCTGTCTCTCTGCGGGTGCATACACCGCATGTTGGCGTGCATCCTGGACTAGGTTTTCAGGCGTTTCCTAGCTCCCTTCGGACCGAATGGCAGGGTGCGGGTGGCACAGCCTCGCCTGTTGTTAGGCTCCCCACCTCGTCGGATACGTCAACATGGGGTCCTCCCCACGGCGGGCGGAAGCCTTACAACACAACCGTCCAAAAAGAATGGTTCAAATGGCTCTGAGCACTATGGGACTTAACAGCTATGGTCATCAGTCCCCTAGAACTTAGAACTACTTAAACCTAACTAACCTAAGGACATCACACAACACCCAGCCATCACGAGGTAGAGAAAATCCCTGACCCTGCCGGGAATCGAACCCGGGAACCCGGGCAACACAACTGTCCGCCGATTTGCGGGGGAGGAATGTAGTGTCACCGCCAGACACCACACTTGCTAGGTGGTAGCCTTTAAATCGGCCGCGGTCCGCTAGTATACGTCGGACCCGCGTGTCGCCACTGTCAGTGATTGCAGACCGAGCGCCGCCACACGGCAGGTCTAGAGAGACGTCCTAGCACTCGCTCCAGTTGTACAGCCGACTTTGCTAGCAATGGATCACTGACAAATACGCTCTCATTTGCCGAGACGATAGTTAGCATAGCCTTCAGCTACGTCATTTGCTACGACCTAGCATGGCGCCATTACCAGTTTATATTGAGATTGTAATTATGTATCATCAAGAGCGATGTTCTCCAATTATGGATTAAAGTTAAATATTCCAAGAGCTTCGTACTTTATTTATTAGACTCAACTACTGTAACTGTTCCAGACCTCACGCCAGTCTGCGTGAGCTTAAGCGCGTGCATTTCGGCCTCCTCTAGCAACACGGTGTTGGCTTTTCTGCCAACACATCATTAAGCCCTACTGCTTCTGAATTATATGTTGACTACGAGGGGCGGAGTTCCCTCTTAGTAACACGTGGCGTTTTGATGCTATTTATCTGTTACCACAGGTGATCTTCGATACTTATCAATGCTTTCGTTTCTGTTATTCAGCTTATGGTATAAAATCTTTTTATTTTTTTAAGTCTGTCCATCCAAATTTATTGCTTAGATGAAGTGGCTAATTTTGACGCTTCTTTCTCTGTAAAGAATATTAATGTTAAACGTTTCTGAGGCACGGTCTGAAGGTGATTTTTGATGAAATAGTAACTGGTTACTAGTTTCACGTGTGTGATTGTGATTTTTAGTTTTTTTGTAAATACTTGCTATCGAGACTGATTAGTATTTAGTTACCTATGAGATCACTGTTAATTTTCAGTAATGTTTCCAAAACTGAGAACAAGTTTTTACTTTGACAATAATGTATGAAAACAACAAAACATGTACTGGGTGTAAAAGAAGCTACGTATATAAAATTTTAGAGTGATTAGAAAACGTAAAAGAAACATTGTTTTTATTAGACAAAAATGCACAGGTCACCATTGCCCCCCCCCCTCCTCCCTGCTAGAGTTTCGTGAAGGTTTTGAGGTGAGTGATGCTTAGAGATGTCGTGACTACCACGTGTTTAATATTGCTTTAGAGATGTAGCTGAAAATTTCGTCCGCTGATATTGATATGTAGTTGGCATCAGCGTGCTACTGATTGTCTAACACGCTGAAAACGACTAATGAAATCTGCAGATTCATGCGAGCGGGCAACCAACTCCTCTGGAGTGTCCATAGACTTCTCGTACTGGACACGCTCCTTCAATCCCCATTTCCTACCCCTCAAAAATCCATTCTGCTGCAACATCTTTAATCAGTGGTAGTTCTAACAACGCCTATGAACATACACTCCTGGAAATGGAAAAAAGAACACATTGACACCGGTGTGTCAGACCCACCATACTTGCTCCGGACACTACGAGAGGGCTGTACAAGCAATGATCACACGCACGGCACAGCGGACACACCAGGAACCGCGGTGTTGGCCGTCGAATGGCGCTAGCTGCGCAGCATTTGTGCACCGCCGCCGTTAGTGTCAGCCAGTTTGCCGTGGCATACGGAGCTCCATCGCAGTCTTTAACACTGGTAGCATGCCGCGACAGCGTGGACGTGAACCGTATGTGCAGTTGATGGACTTTGAGCGAGGGCGTATAGTGGGCATGCGGGAGGCCGGGTGGACGTACCGCCGAATTGCTCAACACGTGGGGCGTGAGGTCTCCACAGTACATCGATGTTGTCGCCAGTGGTCGGCGGAAGGTGCACGTGCCCGTCGACCTGGGACCGGACCGCAGCGACGCACGGATGCACGCCAAGACCGTAGGATCCTACGCAGTGCCGTAGGGGACCGCACCGCCACTTCCCAGCAAATTAGGGACGCTGTTGCTCCTGGAGTATCGGCGAGGACCATTCGCAACCGTCTCCATGAAGCTGGGCTACGGTCCCGCACACCGTTAGGCCGTCTTCCGCTCACGCCCCAACATCGTGCAGCCCGCCTCCAGTGGTGTCGCGACAGGCGTGAATGGAGGGACGAATGGAGACGTGTCGTCTTCAGCGATGAGAGTCGCTTCTGCCTTGGTGCCAATGATGGTCGTATGCGTGTTTGGCGCCGTGCAGGTGAGCGCCACAATCAGGACTGCATACGACCGAGGCACACAGGGCCAACACCCGGCATCATGGTGTAGGGAGCGATCTACTACACTGGCCTTACACCACTGGTGATCGTCGAAGGGACACTGAATAGTGCACGGTACATCCAAACCGTCATCGAACCCATCGTTCTACCATTCCTAGACCGGCAAGGGAACTTGCTGTTCCAACAGGACAATGCACGTCCGCATGTATCCCGTGCCACCCAACGTGCTCTAGAAGGTGTAAGTCAACTATCCTGGCCAGCAAGATCTCCGGATCTGTCCCCCATTGAGCATGTTTGGGACTGGATGAAGCGTCGTCTCACGCGGTCTGCACGTCCAGCACGAACGCTGGTCCAACTGAGGCGCCAGGTGGAAATGGCATGGCAAGCCGTTCCACAGGACTACATCCAGCATCTCTACGATCGTCTCCATGGGAGAATAGCAGCCTGCATTGCTGCGAAAGGTGGATATACACTGTACTAGTGCCGACATTGTGCATGCTCTGTTGCCTGTGTCTATGTGCCTGTGGTTCCGTCAGTGTGATCATGTGATATATCTGACCCCGGGAATGTGTCAATAAAGTTTCCCCTTCCTGGGACAATGAATTCACGGTGTTCTTATTTCAATTTCCAGGAGTGTAGTTAGCGTCAGAGTCCTCATGGAGCCCTAGCAGGGAAACGGCACACCTTCGACACTTTCGTCACATAAAAAATGGTTCCCTTTCATCTCCTCTAACACTTGGAAGTTTTGTATACTTTCTTTTTACACAGTGTATGCTTATATGGATTGTATGATCACTTAGAGTGAACAGGGACTATATAATGATAAGACGTTGGTTTCAGGACTGGTTTTAGGCCTTAAGTGATTCCAGGTACAGATGTGCATTCTGAATACAGTTTATTGATTATGAACTGCAGATTAAAAATGAGGAAACTACAAAGAGGTAAGAAATTAAGGTGATGGGACCGTAAGTCAAAGAATAAGTCCCCTGGGGTAGACGACATTCCCTCGGAATTACTGAGATGCTCTTGTGAGTCATGCATGAGCAAACTATTTCACCTGACGTACAAATTATAAGAAACAGGCGAAATATCGTCAGAGTTCAAAAGGAATATAATTGTTCCAGGTACAAAATGGCATGTGCTGACATGTGTGATTACTACTTAACAATTACTTTAATCGGTAAGGAAACCGACCACTCCTAAAGGAAAAGTTACAGATATGGCTAAGTACTGGGCTAGCATACATAGGACAATACTTCAGTATTCTGCTAGATACCCCGTCACATCCATGAGAGTTATTGGTCTTTAGTGATTTAATTATTAACTTCATCTCCCTCTTGTCAGTATCATGGAGGAGCATTTCAGGTAACAGTCTCGGAACACTTTTTCTTAGAGCGCTATATGATTCCCTGTTGGGACTTGGTTTCTATTTAGTTCACCTGCTATATTCAGAAAGTGATTATTAAATACTGTACATATATGCGACTTCTCAGTAACACGGACATTCCCACTACGCACTGATTCTATATCCTCGACCTGTCTCTGCAGACCAGCCACTTCCTTTACGACTGACCATATGGTTTTAATTTGATCCTGAGACTTAGCTATTCTATCTGCATACCACATACTTTTTGCCTTCCTAATAACATTTTTAAGCACCTTACAATACTGTTTGTAATGGGCTGCTGCATTTAGATTCTGACTGTTTCTAACGTTTTGATATAATTGCCACTTTGTTCTACAAGATATTCTTATCCCTCTAGTCAGCCACCCACGCTGCCTGTTTGTGCTAGTACCCTGTTTTGAACGTTCTAACGGAAAGCAACTTTCAAAGAGCACGAGAAAAGTCTTGAGAAAAGCATTATATTTATTGTCTACTGTATCAGCGCTATAAACATCTTGCCACTCTTGTTCCTTGATAAGGTTTACAAAGGTCTCTACAGCAACTGGATCAGCTTTCCTAAACAGCTGATGACTATATTTAACACGTGTTTCAGCACAAAAATCTTTTAGAGTTAAAATTTGTGCATCATGATCAGAAAGGCCATTCACCTTTTTGCTAACAGAATGCTATAACTGTCGAGAGCGTTATTTAACTTTAAGAATGCCCTTAATGCGACAAAGACGCCATTATCAGCAGCTTACTGAGTTTGAATGAGGTCTTGTAATAGGGTACGAGAAGCTGGATGTTCCTTCTGCGATACTGCAGGAAGACTGGTTCTATCTTGGTGCCACTGATGGTCGTGTCTTGGTTAGATGGAGGACAGTTCAGAGCCTGCAATCAACCTGCCCGGCGCCTAGAGACACTCGACGTACACCTGGAGTAATAGTATAGGCTGCGATTTTGTATGACAGCAGGAGCACTAGCGTGGTTATATAACGCACCCTGACTGCAAAACTGTAAGTCAGTCTGGCGATTCGACCACTTGTGATGCCATTTGTGAACAGCATTCCAGGGAGTGTTTTCCAACAGGATAATTCTCGCCCACATGCCACCGTTGTAGCCCAGCATGCTCTACAGAGTGAAGACATCTGGCCTTGGCCTGCTCGATCATCACATCTGTGTACAACCTAGCACATATGAGACATCATTAGACGACAACTCTAGAGTCATCCGCAAACAACATTAACTTTAGGACTGTCTTAGTGCAACAGGCATGGAACTCGATTCCACTAACATCCGGCACCTGTAAAAAAATAATGCATGCACATTTTCATGCTTCTATTCAACATTCTGACTGTTACACCGGTTATGTAGCAGAATTTCAATTTGTCATGACTTATATCGCGCTCACATTAACCTGTGATCATGGATTGTTTATCATTGAAATACGTTATCTAAACAAATATATCCCCGAATTTCATTACTCTAGAATATTGTTTGGTGTTATAATTTTTTCCATCAGCGTACATGAGACGCTGTCTGAACGCTGGTTTGGTGCAGGCTATGCCAGTTGTGTGCTCTGTGAGGCGAGTAAGATAACTGCGACCTGCTTGTCCAGTACAGTAACTATAACAATCATTACAAAAATATTGAAAACCACAACTTCAAAAATCATTATATTGACTTCCAACGTTATGTCTCAGCTTGTTTTGGAGTATATTTCGGGTAGTAAACGCGAGTGTTACATCTGTAACTTTAAAATACCTATTTATTCCGGCAGACTGTTTACTACACAGATTATTTGAAACTGTCTTTTATAGGTAACTTGTCTGAAGAAGAAATAGGATTTTTAAAAAATAGATGTAGCTTCTGCGTTTACAACCAATTCTTCCGATCGTCATTCATGGATCTTTGTCTCCATGGTGATCGATGGCGTCGTTCTGCCGTTACATCTCTACCGCACCATATTCCTCACCTTAGGCACTATGCATCAAGAGGATCCAAGTTATCGTTTCCATGGAAACGGTTGGCGCCCCCATGCTTAGCTTTGCTTCAATATTTGAGTTTGAACTTCCGTAGATGGCGGTCTGGCGTTCTTCTTCCATTTCCGTTGGTTGTTTAGTTATCTACGTAATTACTTTTCCAAATTACTACCGCGTCCAACTTACTTCATAAAATCTTTAATGTTGTATTTAACTAGAGCTAGATCTATGATTTGTGTTTTACGTATATTACTACCGTATATTAAGCCCTAATGGTTGTGAATCATGCCCTGCAGCAGGCGAGGGGTGGAGCTTCCTCTTTACCTCTGCTTTTCAAAAGTTACCACTAGTGACCTCAGACACTTAACAATGTTCCGCCATCATCTCATCTCACCACCTGATGGTATAAAGCCTTTTCGCTTTATTAAGTCTGTCCATCTATATGTGTCCTGAAGATGAACTGTGTAATTTTGACACCTGTTCCCCGTAAGAAACATTAATATTTAACGTTTCAGAGACATAGTCCAAAGATGATTCTTGGGTACATGAGAACTGGTTATCTTTTTCTCATGTTCTCAGATATACCAGTTGTTCTGATCCTGCCTTACAGAGTTATTTCATGAAGTTTTACATTGTAATGCATTTGAAATGTTAATATGGTATGTTTGACTAAACTGCTTTTCCCTGTGGCTTCGCGCGTGTTTGCATTCGACTCATATGTTGAACACATCTCCTCCTTACCGTCTCTGCGTCCACCTCTTCTTCCATTTATTTGTACATCTCACCTCGCACCTCTATCTATCTCTTCCTCCTCACTCACTCTGTATCTCCTCCTCCCACTCTTAGTGTAGACTTCCTCCATCCCCTCGTTCTGACCATGTCCCCCTGTCTTACTATATACCCCCCGCCCAACCCACCAATCTCTCTTTCCATCTCCACCTCACATTTCTTCCATTTCCACCTGCCCACTACCCCTCTACGACCTCTACCTACCTCCTGCTTCTGTCCCTTCCTCTCTCTGTCCATTTCCTCCACCCCTCTCTCTGTCTAACCCCTCTTCTGTGTACCTCGCCCTGTCCTCAGCCATGTTAATTGGCACATGAAGCCCTATTAACACAATTCAGTAAAGTAGGCTGATACTATTCCCACAACATGCCTGTCATGCAGGGCGGGTTCGACATCAGTGGCTTGAATATGATATGTTAATCCCTGACATACAGACCGCATTGCAAAGGAGGTCGTAAAGTAGGCTGATACTACTACAAACCCAACATACATGTCATGCACGGTAGCCTACATGTGTGTGCATGGAAAACTGTTTCTTCCTCTTGACATGCAGGCTACCATGCAAATCAAGTTGCTTTGGCAGCCTGATACTTCATCCACACAATATGCCTGTCAAGCAAGACATCCTATACCCCAGAGGCGGGAAAAACACGTTTTCGTTCGTATATCTGCACCTATTACAGCTATGAAATAAATGCCACAGTGGTAATACTATTGGGGCCTGCTGTTATTTGCGAGGTTTAGTGGAAATCCATCCAAGTACTGGAAGGAGATCCTCGACAAACACACATACACTCTGCTTTAGGTGTCTAACATGTACACAACAAAAAACAACAAAAACAGCCCGTTGTACCATATTTCAGGTTGTATAAGGGAATAATAAAGATGCGCACCATGATGCGAAAATATTCTTAAAGTTGAGTGTTTCAGAAGTGAAAACAATGGCTGTAGATATATGATGGTTAGTGGATGGGGATTCATGCAACTACCTTGAAGAAGAAACAAGTTGAGGATCTGGTAGAATATTTTATTTGACAGAAATTGCCGTGATACTGGGACTAATAGGAAGCAATACCAACACTGCTCTAACTTCACTTCATTTGACCCAGTAACCTTTCATTGCTAGCAACAAAACGCTGAGAGAAATTGTACTGTTAATGGGATTTGCCTTTAGAAGATGCAAAAGTAGAATTGTCATTTGTAAATGAAGCATCATACTTTCAAAAAATCGTACTGAGTTAAATATTGTACGAGAGAAGGAAATACCAGAGTCAGAAGTAAATGGGGAACCATACATATTACACTGAAAATATATCTTGCCACTGTGTCAATCTGCGAGTAGTATTGTGAAAGCAAATTCCAGTCATAGTTCAGTCATGTAGCGCAAGACTATATTCCACCCTGTTCCACCCGTAATAGTACGATAGTGCACGTTATTACTACTTCCTGTATTCTTTCTAGGGCGTAAACACGATGCTGCTATCCAGCATGAATCTTCAGTTCACCTTGGAAGATGGTTTATATTACTAAAAGCTAACCAGGGGCATAGTCTCAGTTGCAGGTTGCTATCTAACGAAGTCAAGAGGACACAAAAGTTTGATTTTCTGTATTTATTGTAGTTATACAACAAATTTAAAAATTTAAAATGCTGCCAAATCTACTCATTAAGAGATATTATCCTATGTCATAAGTTTAACGCAATAAATCAAGTACTGCAGTTAGAAGCTGTCTTGAGTTGCTACAGTGTAACAAACGGCGCTTGTATTGCCCTTACTCTGTTCATGAAGTATTTGAGTACGAGGTCATTTAGCGACTTCCAACATCCTTTCCATACAAGTTCAAATATCAATGAAACTTCTTCTCGCAGACATGCCGCAGAAAATGAAAGGAATGAAGCTCATCGCTTATTACATTTTCACTGTTTATACAGTAGAAATGTAGCATCAGGGATGACGTTTTAATTTATTACTTCTTTACTACTGACTCTATTCGCAACACATTCTTTTTAGGAAATATCCACATATACCACTAAATGTACCAGCAAAATTATGTTATTATACGACTCACATTTCGGGAGGTATGCCACTTTGTAAATGTGAGTATGAGTCCTCCGAGAATCGAGCGTGTGGGGATTACGCATTCGTGTCTGGAGTGAATTTCATCTGTTTAAAATAAGGGGTCGCTATCGCATATCCTAGTGTTCCGCTTTGTGGAGAAGGGACGGAAGACTTATTTCGTCCCTCATTCTGCATTAGCACTTAAGTTTAACGTTATACTTGTACTTACTTAGATAATAACCCTAAGCGGACACGTAGCTCTTGTTTGCTGTTGATGGGTTTAAACTCTTACCTTCGCACCAGTATGCCTATATAAGAAATTGATTTCAAAATAAAATGCATTAATATTTTCAGACAGATGACAGTCAGAAAGAGTTCACGAGATTTTAGCTTATCTGTGATATCAGCCGGTTCCTGTCGCCCACTGAGTACGCGCACTCGCGTGGGTGCACGACACACATACACAAGCACATACACACACACACACACACACACACACACACACACACACACATACAGTGAAAACTATGTCGCTTCTCCCATGCGGTATTATTTGGGGCAGACGGTGTCAGCGCCACCGATGAAAGAGTTACGGCCAACAGATAGATTTATCGCCAAGGAAAAAGTCGCTAGATTGTGCAGAAACCACAGCGTATGTCTGTCGAATTTATCGAAGGTCGGCAGTGTTATGTGCTTTGCAGGTCGTGTGCTCCTAACCCTGTGGAAGGGGCATAAATCGTCTTCCCAGGACCGTATTTCTAGAGCTTCATGCAACATTCATAGGAATTTAGGAATTCCTCGGAATTACCCACTGCTGTTATCACACACAAAATCAGCCTACCTGAATGTTATGAAATATTAACGTTCGTATCACTATATTGTCTTCTAGGACACAGGGTGTCCCTAACTGTCATTATCAGTCCAAAGAACGGTTAGATCCATTTGATAAAATTATTTATAGCCACGACCAGTTTTAGCTCCTATATCGTGACCAGGTGCTCTACTATTTACCACGAACTGTACTGGAGACGACTGCACCTGCAGCATGTCAAGAGATACTGTAATAGCTGGAAGCGGGGAATATGAAGCTCATACGTAACACAGATACAGGTCCATGTTCACAAGTGAGTACGATCCTCTCCATTATTATTACCTACACTGATGTCCAAAGCTAAAACAATAAACCGTTATTTCCCCGTGTTGTGTATTATTGACGGTTTGATCCAAAATGTGAATGGATGTCCGTACAATCGCGTTCTGCATAGAAGATGACATTACGGTCAATGGTAGGGTGACCAGATGCAATTGTTTGAAAAGGAGGACAAACAGCGTCAAAAAGGAGGACAAAGAAAGAAAAAAGAGGACACATCAAACGGGTCAACTGCAGATGAGGATACCACCCGTCAGCTTTGGACAAGTCACGTGACTGCCGGGAATTGCCGGTAAAACTAGTAGTTGATTGTTACTGATGGTCAGGTGGTGGTTAACTGAGCAATATTAAAGAAAAATTAAAAACATTGATTGTGGTGACAGAGTGGCGTCAATTGTTTTGTGATGTCAACAACACGGAATTGTTTACAAAGCGAAAAACGTAAGACCATTCACCTCCCTTCATTCGACGCACCACTACCACCATCTACAATTCAAGTAGCAGCTGACTACATGTAAACTGCACTTTAACCTTCCGAATACAAATAAATTGAATGACTATGAAACAATGAAATAAAACCATGAGAGTTAATCTGTCGAGTTATTTCCTACCTTTATTGCCCACTGAGACGTACTTTTCAGCTCCACATATCTTACATTCCACTTCAAATTCATTTCTCCCTTTTTTAATGCCGGATATTTGCAGGAAAGGACATCACAAAATGTATACTTTCGTTTAGGCATAGCCAAATATTTTACGTAACTCACTCGGTTAAAAATTACACTCACAAATAACACGTGCACTACAGGAAGCCAAGCCAATACAAAGCGAAGATACGAAAGGAAAATTTTAAATAATCGTCGATATTTGCATTCGCTTATAGGTAGATCAACGATAACATCGACGATCCTGGTGCCACTTACTAACACCGCCTTCGTGCGTGTTTGTCACGAAGGCCGTGCCAATAGTTAAAGTATTTAAGAAAAGAGCAATAGAACGGGATGAATAGTAAATTTAACTGTATTACGATCAACTATACGAAAAAACCGGACACTGCAAATATCCGCCCGGACCCCGGACAAAGAGCTAAAAAGGAGGACATGTCCGGATTAATCCGGATGTCTGGTCACTCTAGTCAATGGACAACTACGTCAACGAAGAAGTCAGTGCACCTATCAAATGGGGCAGTGACTTCCGGGTATTCTCTCATCCACAATGGATGAGTGTATAATGACAGACGGTGCAGTATGGCACAAGAAGACGCCTACCAGACTGTCTGCGGTGGAGGGCCATAAGAAGAATGGAAGCAGGACAGTCGCTAACTGATGTGACCCGAAGGCTGAATGTGAATCGTTGTGTTGTTTCTCGGATGTGGCGTCAACTTATAGAGACCGAAACTGTATACCGAAGACCAGGCCAGGGCCGGCCACGTGTGATACCAAAAAGAGAGGACCATTATTTGGCCATAAGGCTCGATTGTGCCGCCTTATTACTACACGACAAGTGGTATATGACCTCGCAGCATCCATTGAACGTGTTGTATCTGTAAATCGTTTGATTTTCAGAAGGCTTCGGCAAAGTAACCTTTATTGTCGGACGCGTTCTGTATGTGTAACTTCAATGCATGTTCAGAGAAGGGAACGTCTATGAGTGGAGTCGTCAACATGTCACCTGGACTTTCGAACAGTGCGCCAATGTTCTTTTCGCAGATGATTCCCGATTTTGTCTGGAGAGTGATTCTCGACGCATTCGCATTTGGAGGGGACGTGGAACACCATTTCGGAATCCAAACATAGTGGAAAGAGACATATATCGAGGAGTATCCTTAATGTTGTGGGCATGGATGCGTGGATTATGTTGACCACACTAACACAAAATGGTTCAAATGGCTCTGAGCACTATGGGACTCAACTGCTGAGGTCATTAGTCCCCTAGAACTTAGAACTAGTTAAACCTAACTAACCTAAGGACATCACAAACATCCATGCCCGAGGCAGGATTCGAACCTGCGACAGTAGCGGTCTCGCGGTTCCAGACTGCAGCGCCTTTAACCGCACGGCCCACACTAACACCTCTTCATGTAATAGTACTGGTGAATCCGCAAGATTTAACTGTTCTCAGATATGGCGACGAGATCTTGATACCTCATGTGCGGTTCTTGCGAGGCAGCATAGCCTCAGATTTCGTGTTGACGGACGATAATGGTTCAAATGGCTCTGAGCACTATGGGACTCAACATCTGTGGTCATCAGTCCCCTAGAACTTAGAACTACTTAAGCCTAACTAACCTAAGGACATCACACATCCATGCCCGAGGCAAGATTTGAACCTGCGACCGTAGCGGTCACGCAGTTCCAGACTGAACCGCCTAGAACGGCACGGCCACACCAGCCGGCGGACGATAATGCCCGACCTCATACAGCACAGGTGGTTGATGTTTCCTTGAAAACCGAAGATACTGCACGCATGGCGTGGAATTCTCACTCTCCAGATTTGAAGCCTATAGAGAATGTCTGGAATGCGCCAGGGAGACAGGTTGCATCATGTCAGCATCCACCAACCACTCTCCAACACTTGAGAGCAGCTCTCATGGAAGAATGGGCGTTCTTTTCTCAAAATGAGACTGGTGACATCACTCACATCAAGCTCCGTCGTTGTCAGGCCTGTATTGCTGCCAGACGTGGTAACATACCATCCTAAGCACATTAACTACTTGCCGGAGTGTGTATGTAAGTCCGTTAAGTCGGAAAAACACGAAAAAAGTATTTGTCTACCGTTATGCTTATTGCAGCTCTTTACGTTGTATGTTCTTCAAATTGTTTCTGCTTTACTATCACTGGTTTACACTGCTTTGTGGCACAATAGACGCAACCTTGCAAAATTTTTGTTTGTTGCTTTAATTTTGGACTACCTCTGCCCAAAATATCAGTGCTTGTATTTTATTTTGCGAATTAATCATGACAGATTTTAAACAGAGTATTTGTCTCATCTTGTTTTGCTACATGCTTCAAATCGAGACTCTTCGGTCCTACTCTTTGGCTTTCCATCCCGATTAATACACCATTGTAAAGCTGTAAACTGAAATACCGAAATATCATCTATTTTAGAACACAATTTTTTAAAATGTATATGGGCTAGTCAAATGAAAACAAGGCACATGGAAAAAAGTAAACTGTTCTATTTTATTTCACTATTAATCACCTTAACTGTTAATACATCTATCCCATTGTGAGACACGATAGTCAATGTTTTCATGGGAAAACGCCCGCTGTTAGCCAGGAACCGTGATTGTATCTAGGAGCGCACCTCTTCATCCAAAGCAAATCGATGGCAATGAACGTCTTCCTTCTGGACTCCAGAAATACGGAAATCGCATGAGGAGAGATCTGGACTGTATGGAGCATACGTAAGGGCTTTACAGTGAAACTCTGGGCACGCCCATATGTTGGAAAAGTTGTTCCGATTACGCTGCAAACATTTAGCTGGGACGCTGTTACACAGTCTCCATAAAATCTCCATTTCTCACCATTTCATTTCCATGCCTTTGGAGCCCTGCAGAAAATATTCGTGGCCTTCGATTTGCTTCGGACGAAGAGGTGCATGTCTGGGTACAATAATTGTCCCATAGGCAACCGCAAACATTTTCCATAAAGGCATTGACAGTCTTGTCGCATAATGGGATAAATATATAAACGGCTATGCTGCTTACTTTTGAAACAATAAACAGTTTACTTTTCTTCCTTCCATCTGTCTTATTTTCATTTGACTGACCCTTATACATAAATATATGATTTTATTTCCTTTGATCCCTCATGGTTGGCAACGGCCTTGCCACAGTGGATACACCGGTTCCCGTGAGATCACCGAAGTTAAGCGCTGTCGGGCGTGGCCGGCGCTTGGATGGGTCACCATCCCGCCGCCACGTGCTGTTGCCATTTTTCGGGGTGCACTCAGCCTCGTGATGCCAATTGAGGAGCTACTCGACCGAATAGTAGCGGCTCCGGTCAAAGAAAACCGTCATAACGACCGGGAGAGCGGTGTGCTGACCCCATGCCCCTCCTATCCGCATCCTCACCTGAGGATGATACGGCGGTCGGATGGTCCCGATGGGTCGCTTGCGGCCTGTAGACGGAGTTAGTTAGTTAGTTAGTTAGTTTTTGATCCCTCATGGTTACCATTTTTGTGTTACCCTTTGTTTCAATAAATTTCCGACCTTTCCACCCTTTTTTATATGGTCATAAAATTTTAACACTCTCTCTCTAGTGCTACTGTGTACCATTTGAGTTTTTGTCGCTTCATAGTCTTTTGCAAGCTGATATTGGTATAAGAACTTGTTGTAAGGCTGGGGAGAGGAGGAAATTGGGTGGTGATAGCTAAGGAGGAAAGTATTTTTGGGATGTGGTCCCATTAATGTAAAATTAATTCACACTTAGGGAAGATGTTGGTTGATATTTCCCGTACACAAGAAATTCTGACTTAGTAGGCTCCTTGCAGGATAGTATCGTGTCCCGTAATTTAGCCGATAGTTGGATTACTATTTGCCATCTCTTGAAATTGATATGGTATCTCCTTTCTGACGCCGTTATTCAACACTATCAGCTCGCTGTGTGAAAAAGAGTGCACTGAAATTAAATAAAAAATAGTAAAGCAAACATACCTACACATGCAGGAAAGCTAGCACATCGTTGTGCTGCAGCTAATCAGCTGTAGGAGCACTTCATCAAGGGCTTAACGAGAAAAGAAGGGCTGCAGTACGCAGTACGGGAAAGTAACAATATGGGTTGACCACTGCATAAACTGACCTCTTCAAACAAGACGTTGGCAGCTTTATAGGGTTTTCGTTCAAATTTTTCCGTTGAGCATCTCTCCGACCAACTGGCTGCGGATACCACCCCAACGTTGGTCATTGAAAAAAACCATCCACAACCCTTGCACTAATTGATAAAGTTGGCGCACTTTCTACCACGCCATGAGATTAGAAGCTGCTTTCCCGCCCTTATTTGCTATATAACTGTTAATTCAAAAAGTTATTGTTGTCCCACTTCGTGGGGCGGATGTAGAATTTGGGAACAATTTAGTGACGTGACCAAATGTCCTGGAAATTTACAGTTATTACTTTTAATTGGCCGATTAAATGTTGATGCTGCAAGGATATGCCGTTTTCAGTTAATTGTTTTCCACGAACAGATTCGTTATACGTCACCCATTCCATCCTCCAGATGGCAATGTATATTTTTGCAACGTATTTTTGAAGAAAGGGTGGCATCTGCAGTATTCATATGGTTTGGAAATGAAGAACTACTATTTTCTGCATGATTTCTCATTGTCTTACTTTCATTGTTTCTTGTATTACATTTTCCTACTGCTTTCGTCAACTACAGGCAACGTCTGCATTTCATTTCTTTTGTTTTTCTATTTTCTTTTCCTCCAATATTCCTTCAACTTCAGCCTATTTTCATTCATTCCGTATAACTGTGCAAGAATTTCTTTCTTTGCGTTTTGTTGTAACGTAACTGTTTAATAACGCATCACGAAGTGACACAATATAAATTTACTGCACTAGTATTATGTGTAACTTCCCTGAGAAAAGGCACAAGGTCTGTGGTGTTTGGAACATGAGAGCAGAATCTCTTCGCTGTTGGTGCAACGCAGAAGTAGCTGGAGGTAGGCTTGCAGGCAGTGCGCGCACAAAGCAAGGATTAATGGAGAGGACACCCGTTTTTCCGTGGCCGAAAGAGTTGCATGATCTCGCTTCGCGTGGTTACGTCCCTAAGCCGGAAAAGGCATGAGGACCCTGGAGACGCCCTGAGCAAGGCTAGAGTGGGCTACGGACTCTGTCACTTGAGCACACTTATTTGGGCCTCAGTCAGTTTTCCGTACACAACGTGGGAAAACAGATGCCTCTTTGCAGAGGAAAATTCTCAGCCTTGTACAGTGCCATCCCTAGTGGGTTTATAGATATACTACAGCTGTCTCAATATCTGCGTTATTTTCCTCGTATTTTGGAGGGAACGGAGGGAGTCTCGATTGGCTATGTGGCAAAACTTGCAAGTCCTCCCATAGCGCTCGGGAGTGGAACGGAGAGGAAGACACACCCGTCTTTGACGTCAGACATGCAATGCATATCGGACGTATGTTTTAGCCCCTATTCAGTACTGAATGTGGTGTTTGACACACTCAGTGTCTAACATTTAGCTTTCGCTGTTTGTGACTAGAGAGCGACGCGTTGAGGGCACACTCAGAAATCCAAAGGCGTCCAGCTGTAGCTTGGGGTTGGTCCGGTGCAGTTATTTTGAATGTGTGTTGTATGTAGGCTTTGCGCTGTTTTATGCTCTGCACATCTCGCAATTTGCTTAGTTATTCAGCAATGGGAGTTGTATTCTTATTTATCACAGACATATTTCACTACAGGAATTGTGGATTAATCTTCTTCAGTTTATTAGAATTTTAGTATTCTCCCCAGTTCAGCAGCATTTGTGAGCTGCTCTTTGACTTAGGCTAGTGGTTTCCTTTATCCTGCTGCAGTTTTCCACATGAACTTCAGGTACATAAAGATAATCAGAGGCACTGAATAATCTCATAGTGCTAACTTGTGTCAAAAATTTTTGCGTAATTTTACGCCTGTTTATGTTGATCTTGTACCCAAAAATTCGTAACAGCATCGAGTTATTAAATATTCTAATTGAATGTGAGCGGTTCTAGTGTCATCTTTTCCTCCTTGCTATCAACTGATGAGATTGATCCGCTAAATAACAAATATCGTCAGAATATTTCTACATTTCTAAACTGTAGGTTCGGTGTGACGCTGTTTTGCCTTGTGAAACAGATACCACTATTGGAATATTACAAACTCGAAGGAGATAGCCCTTTTTTTTATTTTGGGTCAATGATCGTCAGTTGTTCGTGCACAGAGCAGTGTGCGTGGTATTTCATAGGCAGTGTGTCTCATGGTGTCATTTCGCCTTCAAGTTGTAATATTAAATATAGTGTTTTGAGTTGGAAAGTTTACCGCTGCTGAACCCCAGACCACTCACCACACGAGACGTAGAAATCACCGAACAGACAACATATATTGTTTCTGATATTTTCATACATCTTGGAACATTTCGTTATAGCTTCTTAACTTGCAGGCATATGTGATCTTATTACACCTAAAATGTTCCTCATTATTCTTCATTCTTCGGAGTGGCCGAGCGGTTCTAGGCGCTTCAGTCCATAACCGCACGACCGCTGCGGTCGCAGGTTCGAATCCAGCCTCGGGCATGGATGTGTGTGATGTCCTTAGGTTAGTTAGGTTTAAGTAGTTCTAAGTTCTAAGGGACTGATGACCACAGCAGTTAAGTTCCATAGAGCTCAGAGCAATTTGAACCATTCTTCTCCTTACTATGTCTATCTCGTACAGTTTGTAATTCACTGTTAGGTATTCACTTACGTAGAAGCATTCAGATATGATGTATAATGTTTTATTCGTGAATGTCTAGATTTGCATTTTGTATTGGCCATATTATGTGTTATTACATACGCCCTTCTCGCTTAATGAGTCCTATCATTTACAATGGATTTTCTTTAAACGGTTTTCTTGACTTATCTCTGTAAGATAATTGAACTTTCGGACGTTTATTATTTGCCGAACACGTGTCTGTAAGGATTTTTCTGCATATTTAATGTTAATGAAAAATTTAGTTTTCTCTGCAAAATTTTTTATCCCTACTCTACCCGGTTACTACATCCAAGAAACTCACTTGTCTTCCTGCATCTTCTTGACATTTCTGATAGTGCAGGAAAGTCGTGTGTTCATGTCAGGTAGTTTACTTCGTTACATAGTGTCTCTCTTCCTTGTTGGTAATAGTAGCCATTCTTTTAAATTTTGATAATAGTTCTTGCTTTATTTTCTGATACACAACTGAAGGAGACTGGAGACAAGCCAATACCTTGTCTTACACCTGTATTTATTCTGGTCATAGGAACTTCATCCGTGAACGGTATTTTTTAAATTGTATCTTAATGTTTCACGGATTAGCTCTGCAGTTTAAACACCAAATTCTCGGAGTGCGTGCACTGTTCGACTTTAGGGCCTGATTATAACTTGTTTTCACTGACTTAAGCTTAAGCTAATAAAATTGATGTGCAATGGTTATAACGGAGTAATCCAAATGCCTCAATTCGTGACGTAATTATTTTATTCTTATTTTTCAACCCTGCAAAGCACATGTGTACAGTGAAAAGGGTTACCGCAAGACAAAGCGCTGTGCACTGGAACACATGTAATTGTATGCCACTGTTATATCTTATCCTCAAGTAAATGCAGGCGCATTATCCACGTTTTTACTATCGGAACAACATATTAAGTCGTGCTAAATATTCGAATATTTCTGTGCAGTGCAGGACAGGAAAACACGCTGCTGACGAAAACATTAATGTAATTGGAAACTTTAGCAATCTGAAGATGGGCATAATAGCCCGAACACAGTTATGTCATTGAAACAAAACTTTTTAAAAGTTTTGTGACTGGTTGCGTCATTCACCACAATCGTTGACGGTTAGGAATTCACAACACCCGACGTTAAAAAAATAATTTTGTTTACTTACTTCAACTACTTTAGCTTTGAAATTAAAGGGGAAATGCAGAAGTAGCGTAACTTATTACATCCTGAGTGCTTATTCTTCATTCACTAGCAAATGTAATGCCGTCTGCTTGGACGCAATGACCAGCTGAGTAAGAGTGCTGTAACGAGGGATATAATTTAATTAATTGAAATAACATTAGTAACAGCAAGGTTAATGCATTGAAGTAGAGTGACATTTGGCCAGTTATGGTGTCGTAACACATTAAAAAGTGTAAAAAAGCTTCTGTCGGAAATAAACTTGTACCGGGAATGTGACGCGTAAATGCCTGTTGTCCGATAGAACATTACAGCAAGTAATATCTGGGTTGAAACCCTTCCAAAAATTCGATCAGCGGTGGTGATACGCCAGTCTCCCGTCAGAGATGATCACTGCGAACGCACCGACAGCTGCTAATTTCGAACGGTAATTGGACATTTACCCGCGTGAGAAATATCCTTGATTAACCACCTGCTGATTACGTCTTTTTGCCGGCAGTAGGTCCCCGCGCCGTAATAAAGGTAGAGTAACAAATATTGTACAGTTAATTAACATCAGCTGCGATTTTCACGTGTGCAGTATACACCGCTCTCATTATATCTGCGTGCAGCCAGCAAAACAAGGGGAAATACTGAAGTCTCGTGGGCTTTGACGACATTCCGATGCGCCAATTTGGCTGCACTTTGCGTGACACCAGGTCAGCGGTGACGTAGCATAACTGGCGCTGTTCATAGACGTGTTTGCGCAGTTCACGGTATGTAAATCAGGTACAACTAATCAATAGTTTCCTATAATAAAGTTTTTAGGCAGTTTCAGAGATACAATGAAAACGTCACTACGTTGCAGATAGATTTCATGGTCAGTTTACTGCTGATTCCTATCCCAATGTTATGATGGAAAATAAGCACACAAATCTTACTGTGTCGATGCATTTATACTGAGTGAATATATTTCTTCAGAACTGTGTCTAAATAATACCAAATTCGACACATTATTGTATGTTAGTTGAGGCTGTACATTTCTGTTCAATTTTATTTTTGCAGAAGGTAAAGAAGCACGCCAAAGTCAAAGTAGCTTCTTCGACGAAAAACAAACTTAAACTGTACACTTTAGACAGTAAGTCGGAGAAGATCTTTGTTTCAGGGGTATGTAAAAACACATGCAAACGTTGCTCAGGTTACTACATGGAATAGACTGCAGAAAGTTTTCCCACTAGACACATAAACAATTGATTTTAAAAGTTACACCAAACAATACGCGTAAAAAACTCTGGGGTCCCATTCGAAATCACAGATGATCTTGAAATACTCCGCAACTTACAGAAATCTACAGAAAATGATCTAATGGATGAATCAGAAACTTTTGTACATGAAGGAAAATCATCAGTAAAAAAGAAATCCCAATTACAGGTTCAATGATGAATCCATTTTATATCAAATGCTTTTCTTGTTTGTAGTAACGGACGTCAACTCATTAATATTGTCATTTTTTCAAAAAAGCTGTAGCGACGGGAAAGGTCGTGTAGAATAGTACAGTAGAACAGACCGAATTCAGAGCATAATTGTTATTTAAATATAGTGGTTATTGTTACTAAAACCCCAATTACCCTAGCTATAGATAGAAAATGTAATGCACTAAAATACTAATTGAATTTGTCCTGAGTCTCTGGGAAACAATATTGTAACGATATCTTTCTTCAGTATCATCACGGACGTAAACACAGCGAATGATATGGCGTCTGTCAGAACTTCCGTACGATAAAGGAGGAACAACGGTTAGTAGACCTACAAAATACTGTCCTATGGTATCGGCACCTAAACTAAGAGAACCAAAGTTTTACTTCTTCTGCCTATTATAGCATTAATTGCCAATTTCAGTGAAAAGTGACACGTGAAATCGTATTAAAAAATTGTATAAACTTACATAACATCCGAAAACTGGAATAAAAGTGACACGTGAAATCGTATTCAAAAATTGTATAAACTTACATAACATCCGAAAACTGGAATAAATTCTCGAACCACACCGCGCTACATGTGAAAAAGCGCAACTGGTTAGTAACTTTATTATTTAAATCCTTATTGACACATTTTCTGGGTTTTTAATAATAGCGTTTATGGTGGATGAAATTAATGGATGTTCACGGATGAGCCAAAACATTACGACCACATGCCGCAGCGACGTTGGATGCCGCCTGAAAGCATTCTAGGCACCTAACGCGGTAAAAAATGTGTTTAAACGGGGCAGACAATGATGGGGGATCACACAAGCGAAGATGTGGGCCACAGATAGGGAGTTCCATTGAGATAGGTGACTTTCACAACTCTCAGATTATTGCTAGTGAGAACCCGTGAACGGGGATCTCGAAAACGGCGAACGTATTCGAATGTTTCCGCGCTACTTTAGTTTTCGTCTACGGAAAGAGGTAGGAGGAGGGTGAAACTGCCTCTGCGTTAAATGGTTGGACGTGCACGACTCTTCACAGAACGTGGGGTGCGGAGGGTTGTCCGCTCTGTAAAGTAGAATAGATGGTGATCTGTGGCATCCCTGCCGAAAGAGCTCACTGCTCGTTCACGCACAAGTGTTTCGGAGCACTCAGTTCATCGGATATTGTTGAACACTGAGTTCCGCAGCAGGCCATTCCTATGTGTTTACTGGTTGACCCAACGTCATTGTCAGTTACGCTTACAGTGGTCACGAGACTATCGGGATTCGACCGTCGATCAACGTAAACGTCACGGGTCTTCGGGCGAATCACATTTTTGCGACACTAGGTCGACGGTCGTCTCCACAAATGCCGTCTTCGGTACGAACAGCGGCTAGAAACGGTGCAACGTGCCGAGGACGCAGGCTGGCGGGAGCAGTGTTATTCTATAAATCTTCTGCGCCTGCGTGAGGCTGATGTTAGTAATTGAGAACACACTGACAGCCGCGAACCGGCTGCATCCTTTCATACTTGATGTCATCCCAAACGGCGATGTCATCTTTCAGCAGTATAATTGTCCGTGTCTCGGAGCCACAACCACGCTACAGTTGTTTCAGGAACATAGTAGTGACCTCGCATTGATGCCCTATAGAATCCACCTGGATCCCATCGAACGCCATAACCGATTACTCAAATCAGAGGCCCGTTATTTACTCGAATTCCATGACCTGTGCATAGACAGCTGATGCCACATTGCTCCACAAATCTGCCAACAAACTGTCGGAATCGGGACACGCAAAATCAGTGATTAATTTCGTTCCAAAGACGGATAACCAAGCTATTAAAGAGCTCGTTGTCATGTTTTGCCTCATCAGTATATATCCGTATGTTCATGGCTACGAAAATTGCCGTTGTAAAAGTATATGGTGGAACAAATGTTTAATACAAAAATAATAACTCGCATTATTATGAGACGTTCAGTAACGTATATTTGTACCATAACCACCGAAAACACCATACCGCATTCCGTATTTGTATCGAAACCACGAACTTAAGAAAATACACCTTGCGTGGAAAGCATTACTGAAGAGAGTTGTTTTCATAAATTTTGGCTAATAACCATCAGAAATGGATGCCGAAGGCTCCCGTTGTAAGGAGCCACACTGGATCTGCTCACGGCCTTCTCAAACAGGACGGAGGATGCCCCTAAAAGGCGGCCGGCCAGGGTGGCCGAGCGGTTCTAGGCGCTACAGTCTGGAACCGCTCGACCGCTACGGTCGCAGGTTCGAACCCTGCCTCGGGAATGGATGTGTGTGATGTCCTTAGGTTAGTTACGTTTAAGTAGTTCTATGTTCTAAGGACTAATGACCTCAGAAGTTAAGTCCCATAGCGCTCAGAGTCATTTGAACCTAAAAGACGAGAGAATCTACACCGAAACACGGCGTGAGGATGCAGAACGCATTCTAGTGAAGGTACACAGTAAGTATCCACAGGACATCTGTCGCGTAATTGTACATGTGCACTGATGTTCTCTCCACTGGCAAAGGAATCCGGATGAGTCACCCATTCAGGTAGATGGCAGTAACCGTCAGACCAAGACTGAATAAACAACGAAAGCGTAAAGTTCCACGAGTTCGACAGTAGAGTGCCGGAAGTTTAGAAGTTTGATTGTGGTAGGATACAAAGAACATTGCATGCCGTCGCTTGCTATATGATAAATACATATCCAAGTGATGCCAAATGTTATTATTTTTTAATATAAAAAAGTATTATCGGCTCAACAGTCTTCAAATCGTGAGCTACACTCTTAATTTTTGTATACGAAATTAGTGAATATACTCATGGCACTTTTGTTGTCATTGTCTGTGGTCACTTTCAGAACTCAATTTAATCATCAGATTATCTAATTTAGAACGATTTCATTCTGAATTTATGGTGTATCCATCTATCACCTCAACAAAATAAAAACAACGAATGGCTTGGAGAGTATGCATGAGAACAATGATGTTTTTTAGATCACAAAAATAATGACAAGGTTTTATTCACCCCTTTATAACTACAGTCAAGGTGAGAAAATGGTACAAAAAATGACAAACATAAATCAGGAGAGTAATACTGCTTGATTGGCAAGGTATTCTTTGGAGTACATACTATACAAGTTCTCCCCTGAATTACTCCATTTCACAACACAATCAGACTATGTTTACATGAATCCTTTGTGAGGCCAAATTCTGTGCAAATGGAATTAACTGCGACCAGGTACACCACAAACTATGGTTCACGGAGAACAGGGAACTGTGAATATCATTCAACAATCATACGCTGGTGCAGTAATACTTTACCCTTTCGCCTTGATTCAGGCGGCATCGAAACCGGCACGCTGTGGGCGAGGGGAGGAGCGCGGCGGCAGCTCTAATGTTCTGACGCGTCCACGAAAACTTGTACACTACGGGGACAGGTGCTCTGATTATTAGAACACGGGAAACTTCCCTATCAGAGTCCTGAAACCCCGGCAGATTTCAGTGTGAGGTGCAGCCGTTCGCTGGTCTGGCCAACCAATTTGACTCACAGGCACGACAGCGAATTCTGGAATTGTCAAACGATAGACAGCCGACTCTGGACGAATAAGTTCACCCTCGTTACACACGATATGTCCTAGATGATATGCAGTTCCACTGTCGGTATAGTTGCAAACTGCCACTGGCTCTTGGTCCACCACAAGTTGCATACCACAAGTCTCACCCACTGGAGAAAGACCTGAAATTCTCCATCAGGGGAGAACCAGAAGAGGAAGAAGGGCAAAGAAACCCTACCACTTTCTACTAAGCCCCGTACAGGAGCCGAGTTGGCAGAAAAACCCACCTTCATGTTGTACAAACCAGTCAAACTATCCACCACTCATTGAATCTCCCCTTTGGACTGTTCTGCTGGCCTGGTAGCCAATCCAGGCGGAGCCCGAGGTTCCCACGCTAATGGAGCAAGCCTCTGCTTTGCATATCCTGAGGAGAGCCAATTAGCGAGTCAGAATCCCTTTCCTCAAAAAATAAGATTTTAGATTAAGGAGGCGTCTTTCTCAAGGCAAATATGGCTATGTTTCAACAAAAGACATGTTCCTAGACAGCAGGACCGCACTCCCACAGTTACGAAGAGATGTAATCTATCCAATTTCTCAAAGGAAGCTGTTAAGCTTCCCAGAGAGACGTGTCTGTGAAATATATGTTTCTTTTACCATTCGCTAAATGAACCTGGCGATTTCCTGGCGTCAGTTGAGTTACAGTCTTGCTTCTACTAAACACGTGTACCACTCTGATCGTATCGTCCCAGCTTCTAACATGAGAATGCATATAGTCTTAAGTTCAATCCCACTTTTTGCACAAAAGCTCAGATTACAGCAGCGTCTGTTAAATGGCTTCCTCCACCCACTTTCCGTCATCTAGTCACCTTCTTGACCGACTGTCGGCTGGCCCAGGTAAAATGTTTTGTGGGCTGACGCCCTCCTGCCCCAACTGTCAGTGGGAACAGTGGAGTGTCAGCCGCAAGATACCTCTGCAGGTACAACTCACATAGCTATGTTTCCCCGAATCACTCACACAACCAGGTCGCTAGACAGAACATTTATGGTCTACAATCCACCTTCCTCCCTGTTCTCTGTCGCTACCACTAAAGCCCCTCGGGTAAAAGATTTCTACAGGATACACATACAGTTGTAACATTATTCTGCTCACAACTTCCTCATGTAAAAATTCATGAGCCACACATTCCAAATGTGGTATTGGGGAACACAGAGAAGACGACCTAAAATATTAATATGAATCTGACTGACAGAGTAGTTGAAGTGAGAGAGTGGCTTGCCACCTTCCAGTGTCTTCAAAAACGTAAGCTACAGCACAGTCCGTATATAGATGGAGTCAGTGAAATGATATAGGACGAAGATAAAGATTACAGGTGAGACCAATGTATGGTAATATCCGAAGCAGCAGGAAATGGTATAATGGGAATAATATTGGTTGCCAACTAGAAGATAGGACAGAGAGTGAGCTGCTGAGAACATGGACTTGGTATTTGAATATAAGGTTGTACGACAAATGCTTCATGAGATATGACTTCATAAACACTGAGACGATTGAAAAAATACCTGTTCTTACTTGAAATTGTAATATATTTATTCATTAGTGTAATGTGCTCCTATAGTCTCCTCAACTTATGGAAATCCCTGACGCCAGACAATACTTTTGGCAGCTTTTAGGTTCGAAGTGGAATAGGGGGTAGGTGAAAACAATGGCCATCTGTAGAGCTATGAAGAGGCAATCACAGAATCACGTTCCAGACACGCGAAGCAGCTTTGCTCAGCCTGCAGAAACTAACCAGGATAGAAACACATTTCATGTTTTGTTTTCGTTTCTAAATGAGTAGAGTCAAAATGAATACCTGGGAAATTCCGGATTTAATAGGAAGTGCATGGAAGCCGAGGAGAAATGACTGCAGGGAAAACCTGAAAAATTTGGAAATAGGAATGAAAGATTGGCATTACCGATTCAGTATAAAGGAAAGTCGAAATGTCGTTTAGCGAAGTTAAAAGCATAGACGTCTTAATTCTGAGTTCAATGGGAATTTCAGTGTTAAGAGCAAAGGATAAGGCGAATAAGTGGAAACAGTACATCGGAGGCCTCTATGAGAGGAATGGCTTGTCTGATGACTTCATAGAAGACGAAATGTGGATCGATGTACAAGATACAGACGTTTGGTTACTAGAGTTTAATAGAGCTGTGGAAGGCTTACAATCAGATAAGGCAGAACGGATCGATAATATTCCGTCGGAATTTATAAAATCTTTGGCGGAAATTGCAGCCAAAGACCGTTAGTTATCAGAGATTGAAAATACCGCTACTGTTGTAAGGTACTTTTATTTAACACACGACCGGTTTCGGGCTCTTATACGCCCATATTCAAGTGTCGTAACTTTGTGCTGTGACCCCAAGCGCCACGGTGGACGAGTACAATACGCAGTGTGCTAGCAACGGGCGCAGTTACGACACCTGAAGATGGGCGTACGAGAGCCCTAAACCGGTCGTGTGTTAAATACGAAGAAACGAACCTTACAACTGTAGCGGTGTTTTCAACCTCTGGTATGATGCTCGGTTGCGAATATTCCTCCTGGAGGACTATTAAATAATTTGATGTGTAAAATCAATGAGATGGAGACATACCAATAGACTTTCGGCAAATTGTCGTACAGTCTGCTATATTCCAAGTCGGTAGCCGCTATGTTACGAGGAGCCAAATGTTATATTTTCGCTGCTAATGATAAATGGATGGAAGATGGCGAAAGGATCTGTCGACGTAAATTAGTTGACACAATGGCACTATAAATTTATATATTACATTCAATTTCTAGATGAAGAAATGCTACACTGTTGGCAACTTGTGGAAGCCGTAACTAGATATCAGTAGACACCGATACGGGCGTGCATCAGTCTATGCTGAGTGTTTTCCGGTAGGGCTATCAGCAACGCGATGTAACGTTAAACACCAACTAGCGACATGGAAGTAAACTCGAGTAGAAGCAATCTTGAAGTAAAAGGCTGCTGCCCAGGTTGGCCGCCGCCTGTATCACCGTCCTGGTGGTCTTCATTGGTCGGAGATTGTTAGATGTCTGGAGGTTCTCTGATCGGGGTGCCTGTAGGAATCCTGAGGGCGCCGGCTGCGGCAGTATCGATAAACTACGATGCTACACATTCAGTCTCGACGATAAGCGAAGGCAGTGAGAACACAGAAATGCGTAAACTTTGCAAAATCACTTTAAGGGGGGGGGGGGGGGGGTACGACGTCAAACGGGCCGACTTGGAGCAGGAGAGGCGTCACAGAACATTTTAATATCCAGCGTCTATACTTTTACTAATAAATTCATAAAACTTTGTCAGCATCACCAGAAAAGATTCAGGATTCACACTCATTACAGTGGAAGTTCGAAAACGTAAGAAAAAATATTTTTTTTACGTGTGAAATTTCATCGTTTTTCTCACTTACTAATGGCAGCATTTGTTGCTATAGGTACACTTTTCTTCATAAGTTAGAGAGATTCTTCGATGAATTTTGCACAGCATTCACACCATACTTACAGGTGTATGAAACTCTAGAATTTATTTGATTTATGAAAAAACGAATGAGCTGTTCAAACTTCATGATTAGAAAAAACACAAATTTTATAGTTATTTACGTCAATTTTTACCACAGTTTTTAATAGATTTGGAAAATTATGGAGTTTCATACACCTTTAAGTATGGTTTGTATGCTGTGCAAAATTCATCGAAGGATCTCTCTTACTTATGAAGAACAGTGTATCTATAGGAACAAATGCTGCCATTTATAAGTGTGAAAAATGATGAAATTTCACATGTAAAAAAATTATTTCGTTATTAATTTCCAAGTTCCACTGCTAAGAGTGTAAATTCTGAATCTTTCCTGCTCATGCTGACAAAGTTTTATGAATTTATTTGTAAAAGTATAGACGGTGGAAATTAAAATGGCCTCTGGTGCCTCTTCTGCTCCAAGTCGGCCCGTTTGACGTCCCACCCCCATTAACAGCTCATGCATGCAAATTGCTGACAAGAACGATACACTGGTGAATAAAAAAGAAAGTTCAGGATAAGTCGGATGACGATGAGTTTTGCTTTCAGAAAGGTAAAGACGTCAGAGAGGCAGTCCTGTCTCTGAGCTTCGTAGTGGAAGCCAGACGTATGAAAACTCAAGACACGTTCATGTGATTTCTCCACCTGAAAAAAGCGTTTGACAATCTAAAATGGTGAAAGATGTTTGAAAGGTGGAAGGAAACTACAGGGAAAGACAGGTAACATACAGTATGTACAAGAACAAAGGCGGATACAATACGAATGAAAGAGACAGAACGAAGTTCCTCCGCCCGAACAGACATCGGAAGGGCGAGTGGTATCGATCGGCCGCCGTGTCGTTCTCCGCCGATAGGCGTCACTGGATGCGGATATGGAGAGGCATGTGGTCAGCACACCGCTCTCCCGGCTGTTGTCAGTTTTAGGAACCGGAGCCGCTACTTCTCAGTCAAGTAACTCCTCAATTGGTCTCACAAGGGCTCAGTTTACTCATCCTGCCAATACCAGTGAGAAGACTCGGACAGTGACCCATCCAAATGTTAGCCAAGCTCGACACCACTTATTTTCTGTGATCTGACGGGAACCGTTGTTACACTGTGGCAAGGCCGTTGGGCTGAAAACAAAGTGCTCGTATTATAAACTGTGTATGACACGGATGCAGTCTTCCACCCCTCATGTCAATGTCTGTAAAGAAGATAGGTTTGACAAAGAACAACGAAAAACTATTATCGCGAAATGTACGATAGAGGCTGAGGGATTAGATACGCGAGATTGAGTGGCAATCATTAAAACAAGGGCGGTTTTCGTTGCAACGCTATCTTTTCACGAAAATTTAATCACAAACTTTCCACTCAATGCGAAAATATGTTTCTGACACCGAACTACCTAGGGATAAATGATCATCATAATACAATAAAGAAATCAGAACTCACATGGAATGAGTTAAGTGTTTTCCCTGTGCAATGTTAATGAATCGAACGGTAGCGAAATATTGTGAAGGAGGTTTGATGAAACCTTTACCATGCACTTTAGTGTGAATTGCCGAGTAGTTATCTACATATTGATGGAGATGTAAATTTCATGTAAATGTAGAAGAAATGACAGAAACAACATAATGGTTGAACTGTGGGATTAAAATTAACGGTGAAAGGAGTACAGTGATAAGGTTCGCTGATCACGTTGCTATCGTAAACGAAAATGAAGAACTATTATAGGGTCTATGGAATGAGTAGTCTGACAGTACAGAATATTGTCTGAGACTTAGCCGAAAATAAGGTGAAAGTAAGCATGAGTAGCACCATTGATATTAACAACAGATGTAACATCAACATTGGTTGTTACAAAGTAGTGGAAGTTAAAAACTCTGCCACCATGGATGCAAAATAAAACACGTACGAAGCAAGGAGGCCACAGAAATCAGACTACTACAGGCAAAGACGACATATCTGCCAAGAAAAAGTTTGTTGATATGAAACATATGCCTGGGTTTTAGGGGAAAGTTTCTCAAAATATACTATGGATCACGGCATTATATGGCAGACGATCATGGACTGAGGAAAAAGAAGAGAATCGAAGCGTATGCGATGTGGTGTTACAAAATGATGTTGAATTAGGCGGGCTGATAAGGAATAAGGAGGTTCTCGGTGAAGAAAGGAATAAATGGAAGACACTGACACGTAGAAGAACAGGAAGATAGGATATATGTGAAGGCATCAGGGATTAACTTCCATGCTACTGCAGGAAGTTATAGATGGTAAGAAATGTGGAAGAAAGAGAGTGAAAGACTACGACAAATAACTGCGGCGTAAGTCCTACTCTGAAATGAAGAGGTTGCATAAAAGAGGAATTCGTGTCGTGCTGTAGCAATCCAGTCAGAAGACTGATAATTGAAAGCAGCTCCGCAAAGCCACCCTTATTTTATACACCCGTGTAACTTTCCGAACTCAGTGTGAACTTGATTGAAGTCCTTCGAAATTTAGGCTAGATAGCTTTCATTTGTTTCCAAAGTATCCCCTGTAGTTCTACTTTCATTATTCAAGCAGATGTTTAGGGCAACATCATTTCACCTTGACTCCTGAGATGTTGCCTAGCAGTCTTTTCTGTTGCTTGTGCCCTTTTTCCCGCGCATACGCAGAGTCAGCATGGTTAATCGGATGTGGCAATGTTAGCTGAAGGGATGGCCGGAGGCCCTTCCTGTCGCCACCCCGTACCCCCCGAGAAGGAATTAGTGTACCCCAACTGTCTGCGACTAGTGTATTCCATGGAATACTGCGAAAGTGTTCAGATGTCTGCGAGCCGTGTAACTGAGACGGGATGTGGGGACCAGCCCAGCATTCCCCTAGGGGGATCTGGAAAACCGTCTAAAACCACATCCAGGCTGGCCGGCACACCGGCCCTCGTCGTTAATCCGCCGGGCGGATTCGATCCGGGGGCGGCGCGCCTACCCGAGTCCAGGAAGCAGCGCGTTAGCGCACTCGGCTAACCTGGCGGGTAGATGTTACCTAACAGTGTTCCACAACAAATCGTCACATAATGATAACTAACATTATCAGCATAACCCATTTGCCGGTATAACTTAACTGTCTGAGAAGAGCAATGTATTGAGTCCATATTGCAAACTTTGTATAACAACTTTCTGACCTATGGAAAGATAGTCAAACTTAATATTGATGATTATTTCCTTTTGATATGAATCCACACGTATTTTCACTGAAGAGTAGCTGAACATTACCTTTTTAGCACCGTGATATGAAAAATGTCCACGAAATCCTACACAGGGGTGTCCATAACGGAAGTGCTGTCAAGATGGTGAAAAGCTGCTGGCAGTTGCATTTTTATTGATGCACGACTTATTGCAGATCAAATATCCGAGACTTAGCATGTTTCATATCCTCTCTAAGCCAATATGTTGTGACGCTGAGTGATAATGAAGTTGACCACTGTTTAGATGTTTCTACTGCTGTTTCAAGATCATTACCTGTCATGTAAATGATTTTAAAGCTTGAGTTTAAAAGTTACTATAGGCAGTACCCCATCCGTTGACTAATTCGTGTTTTGTAGTTGACACACCCGGCTCGACAATGATTCACACGGCCTTCTGCAACACATGCCGTTAAACCACGCCCACGGCTTCGCGTCACGCGAACCAAGCCTGTGGTCACTGTGACATAATAAAGCAGCCGCCACCGCCACGTTAAGCCATTTCGTCCGTCCGTCTATGACGGTAGCTGCTTACAGTACCGTATCATTTTCCGTAACTGAACGACTCAAGTTGTTTAGTACCTACACTGATGTCTTGGACTGCTATGGCTTCTCACAATGTTTTTACATGAGTTTAAACACATTTTAGAAACACATTATTGTATGTCGACGATGCTCAGATTACTTCCAATCATCGGCTTGTTTGATAATTGTTTGCCCGCATCTCGTGGTCGTGCGGTAGCGTTCTCGCTTCCCACGCCCGGGTTCCCGGGTTCGATTCCCGGCGAGGTCAGGGATTTTCTCTGCCTCGTGATGGCTGGGTGTTGTGTGCTGTCCTTAGGTTAGTTAGGTTTAAGTAGTTCTAAGTTCTAGGGGACTTATGACCACAGCAGTTGAGTCCCATAGTGCTCAGAGCCATTTGAACCATTTGATAATTGTTTATTAATTACGTGCGGATATATTAGAGTGAAATAATTTAGTTTTCTTAAAACAGACACGTTAACGTACCTTCTACACTGTCAAGTAATCAAGCTGCTTCTGTTCCGATGTTTGGGGACAAATTAGAAGTAATTACCTCATTTTACCGACTATAAGACGCTAGGGACTATAACACCCAACTTAATTTTTAACCACTTTTTAAATAACATATTTATCACTTTTATTCTTAGATTGCAAGCCAAACTAAAAAATAACTTAGATTATAAAAGCAAAGTAACCTTTAAAATCCGTGAAAATCGTCAGCTCAGCTTCCTTCTTCTTCTTCTTCTCTTCCAATTCGTCCTCATCGTTGACGTCTTCATATATAAGACAGCATTACTTGCCCCGCATTTCTGGAAAGATCTTACAATAACGTCTTCTCTCACACTATACCACGATTTTTTCACCGACTGATACTCGTGTTTGATTGTAGGTCGCTCCCTTCGGCGTGAATTCATGTTGGGTTTTATCCATCATCCATTTACTCCATTCCTCTTTCGTATCCACTTTAAACGGCTTGTTTATCGAGACATCAAGAGGTTACACTTGTGAAGTACGTCCTCCCCGAAGAACAGCAAACTCTGCATTTCCTTGTCTTAATTTCTCGTTCACAGAATTTTTCAAATGACCACTAAACTGATCTAGCACGAGAAGAGAACTCTTCTTCAATAACGCACCTTTCTTTCTCTCCTGCAGTCTGTTAATCCACAATTTCGTACCAGCCCCGTCCATCCAACCCTTTCCATGTAACTGAAAAATAACACATGGTGGTTTTGAGAATATTTTTGTCATTGTTTTGCGCTTGAAAACGATCATTAGTTTAAGTTTATTGACGTCAGCACAATATGAAAGGACAAGAGTGTTGCACAGTTTTTCATGTCCACTTGTTTCTATAGTTACAGTCTTAGAACAATTCATGGCAACAGTTCTGTTAATCGGCACATGAAATGTAGTGGAGTTTCGTCCACATTCGCAATATGGATTAGTTACGAACTGGTTTTCTTTCGGCTATGAATAATAAAGCAACGGAAAGAAAATATTTTCTCCTCATACTCTTGTGGGATTTTATGAGATATTTTAGTTCTGGTTCGCGTCATAAGTCCATGATGCTTCATAAACCTCTAGCACCAACCAACTTCACCCCTAAAGTCGTTAAGTTCCACTATAGCGCTAGTTTACGAGTGTGTACTTCGAACACTTTTGTTTAATTCCAGTGCCATTTTGACAGTGTGCTTGATCCATTTCAATACGTGATCTAGTTTGGGCCATTTTGCATTCAGTCCTCTATTTGCACATTAAGTCTTCCTCCCTTTTTCAGTTCTTCTTTACTAGCCAGTCAATCGCTAATGGTTTTTTCTGTTAGCGGAGGGCCGAAATATCGCTCAGCTGCTCTGTTTCCATGTTCTTCTGTATATGCAGTACTTTCAATATATAGGCCGCATCAAATGAATACCTTTTATTTTTTCCAGGACGACAATAGCTCAGGTACTAACAAAAATATTGTGCTGTTACCAATAACACAAATCACTTTCAGTCCAAATTCACCGGCACCGTAGACTGAAATGATTCCTCGTAGGCTACACAGTAGGGATGGGGATGGGGGGGGGGGGAGGGGGAGAGGGACAGTGTTAGCAATCTCGTGAATCCCTGAATCTCATGTCCGTCGCTTCTGTGCACTGCTACTGCCTGTTGAATCTGATGTTGCCAGAGAGAGATAGGTTTCCCGTGGCCTAAAACACATGGCCATATTTAACCCTGGCGGGAATTTTAAATCCAACTGTGTTCATTTTTACATGAATTTAGATCGTAAGACGCACCTGAATTTTGGAGATAATTTTCGAAGAATCAAGTGCGTGTTATCGTTCATAAAATGCTGTAATAGTTAACAAAATATTTAAATCGGGACGTATAATAGGGCATGTCAGAGATAGTCCAACCGGCTCCAGAGTTCAGAGATGCTGTCATATAAAATCATTTCGTTGCACTGCTCAATACATTTTCGGCGACTTAAGCACAGTACCATCCACGATACAGATTGTCTTTGAAGCATATTATTTCAACGTATATTTTCCAATGGAGGTCGTTGTATGTCATCATTGCAAAGGTGTTGGTCACATCAAGAAAGATTGCTCGCAATTACTGACTATTCCGAATGATGAAAGCGAATTTTCTGCTTTCGTACATGATGCTGCTGCACAAAAGCCCGTACCCCAGGTACATGAAGGAGCTCCAAAAATTTCACAGCCTTCCAGAAATCTGGAAAAGAGTAACATACTTCTGACTCTTCTACTGCTCACTATAAATATAACCATCGATAGAAGAAGCAATTGGTAAAATTACTCTTCCTCCCACACGGTCTGGAAAGATCAAAATACATCTGACTCTCGCGCTACCGTTCCAGAAATATCGCCGGACACACTGAAAGACGTCCGTCTGATTTACATTTTAGTATGGATACTGTCAACAGCTCAGTCATCACTATCAACAACATTTCCTGCGATGAACACCAGATTAGAAATCTGTCAAATTAAATTGCCAATGCCCTTCCTGTGGAAACTAGCGACTTATGTGAATTTAGCAATACTGACAAATCTAATACTAGGGCTCACATAGCATCAGGCGGAACAACTACCACTGACACACTATCTGCATCAGCGTTACAAGGGAAAATGATGGCATGATAGATACGGGATCCGAATTTGATTTCTAAGTATCAGATATCTCCACGAGACGTGCGCCACTGGCGGAAGATATTCATAAAGTTTACTTCATGTCATCAAAACAATTGAAAGACTTACGGGAAGTGGCAGAAAAAATAATACTTTCGGTTGAAAAATGGTACACTAAAGATTATGTGCGTTTGCAACAATTATTTGAGAAACAGCTTACAAAAACCAAAGTGTTCGTTACCTAAACGGCCGCTAAATGAAATACTGTGTTCGCCACTTCTGCGTTCTGCCAATAACAATGTAGTGGCATGGAACTTTCGAAGTAAATACCACAACATAACGCAAACAGAGAGCTAATTATCACTAACGGCAACACAAAATAAAAACCAAAGAACTTGGTCTCTTCAAAAACAAATCAAGAACATGCGAATAAATCTACAGTGTTCCAGATCTTCAACAGCTAAATTAATGCAGATTATTGTGTAATATCAGTCTGACATTGCCTTCATACAAGAACCATTTTGTTGTCAACAAAACGTAGGTGGGATCGCTAGAGGCTACATGAGATTTAACGCAGTGACACAAGCGAAAGGGCAGCAATACTGATAACCAACAAAGATGTTGATTCTGTTATGATGAGTCACTTGTCTGACGAAGATTCGGTATTTGTAGAAATAGTAAAAGAGGAGTGGTTTTTCATATCTAGTTTGTACTCAGAAATCACAAAATCCATCAAAGGCGACCTGACCAAAAATTGACGACGTGGTAGCTTAAAATGAAGGAGATGGTTTACTTATTACTATGAACAGCAATGCAAGATCTAGCATGTGGCATGATAGAGTAGGGAAAATCCGGAGGAAAGAAGATAGGAGAATCTTTGGCGCCCACTAACCTGGACAAACTGAACGAGGGGAATTATGGACCGACTTTTGAAAATAGTAAAGGGAAGAGCAACACTGATGTAACTATGGTCACTTCTCATGTACTGCCGATGCTATGGCAATGAGGAAGAGATTTAATTCGACCGCAAGATTGTTATTTTTAGACCAGTAGTGTGCCCAACATTATACGACGGAAACAAGATTGAAACTAAAATTTTGTTGTTAGAGACGAAAGCTTGAGAGACTTTGACGAGTACTTGTTGAAAGAACTTACGAACAAATAATCATCAAACATAGAGCTACACAACTTAAAAGAAACAGAACAGAAAATGGAAGTAAAAGTTCAAGAGGAAAAAATACTGAAACCCTTCCCAGAGGAAGTTCTAGATACCTCATGCAGTAAAGCGTTCAAGCTACAAAACCATCTCAAGTACAGAACCGGGAGAAGATCTTTCAACTGAATTAACTGCAGTGCGACGAAAAAACAACGCATCAAGGCGAATTCATCAAAGGATAAAGGACAGCGAACAGCTGAGGGAAGTACGAAGGCAACAATATTGAAAAGAGTTGTAGGAATACAGCTTAGCTATACAGTAAGCAAAAAAACAAAGAAAAAAGAGAACAGTCCTGGAAGCAATGTACAGCAATACTACACCAGAGATCAAGCATTGCAACTGTTTCTCGCCGCCGACCGGGGTGGCCGAGCGGTTCTAGGTGCTACAGTCTGGAACCGCGCGACCACTACAGTCGCAGGTGCGAATCCTGCCTCGGGCATGTATGTGTGTGATGTCCTTAGGTTAGTTAGGTTTAAGTAGTTCTACGTTCTAGGGGACTGATGACCTCAGATGTTAAGTCCCATAGTGCTCAGAGCCATTTGAACCATTTGTTTCTCACCTCCTATCGTTAGCATCCCCGAAATGGGCGGAATTGCTTTACGGCCGCCATCGGCCGCTGCTCCAGCTGCTCAGCATTCGGCACCGAAGGAAGGCCGCAAGTATCGCTTCGCGCTGCATGATATTGTGTTTTTTGGGTCTTTTAGCGGCAGCAGACGGTGGGCGCGATGCGAGATCCTTCGTCGACGTGGCTCAAGCATATATCTCAATTCAGGCCCAGACGGGCTACAGCGCCGACATCACAATCATGTTCGCGACTGTCATGTACACGGTGATGCTTCTGTATGTATTCTCCCAGATTCACCGACCCTGAGAACAGCGCAGCTCCAGCAGGCGCCAGAGGGCGTCATCATGACACCGCGGGACGGAGCCTTCACCCCCTCCACCTCCTGTCGTCCTACTGATACACCTGGACCCGCCCACGCCGCAGCAGCTGATACATACCCTTCTGACCGTTTTGCGGGTGACATTTCCACCAGAGTGAAGGCCAGATGGTGGAGTATGACCGGAAGTCTGAAGTCCCCTGCAGCCATGGTTTCCGGTCAATCAGAGCGTCCACGTTCCTGCCTCCCCTCCCGTTGTCGTGCCCCTCACATGACGACGGTCCGTCACTTTGGGGTGGAGGAATGTTACGGCGTAAAGTCAGCGCCGGCAAGCCAGTCGGGAACGACAATGAAGAGAAGGCTGTGAGAAGAGATCAGCCTCCAGGATGACAACGCGACAGCAACAGCAGTATGCAGTGTGGAGTGGAGAGGGATTAGCACATCGTTCTCCGGCTGTTATCAGTTTTCTTGACTTGCGCCACTACTAATGTAGTGTCGGCAGACTTGCCAACACTACGCACACTAATTGAAAGAGGCGGCCAAGATGCACGCGCTAACTCACGAAGGATGGAGTGAGGTCTGAAACAGGATACTTAACTTTTAATCCATCCTTTGTATACATCGTTCTTGATGAGACATCTGGAGATTGTGGCGATACAAGTAAGACTCTTTAGATACATGCAATGTTACTAATGGCGCCTTGCTAGGTCGTAGCCATTAACTTAGCTGAAGGCTATTCTAACTGTCTCTCGGCAAATGAGAGAAAGGCTTCGTCCGTATAGTCGCTAGCAACGTCGTCGTACAACTGGGGCGAGTGCTAGTCCGTCTCTCGATACCTGCCGTGTGGTGGCGCTCGGTCTGCGATCACTGCCTGTGGCGACACGCGGGTCCGACATGTACTAATGGACCGCGGCCGATTTAAAGCTACCACCTAGCAAGTGTGTCTGGCGGTGACACCACAACTAATCCGTCAAATAGCTCATCAATTGACATCACAAGGCAGGGTGTGCACCGTTCCAGTCCTTCTACCGAGAATAAACCCGTGACAGTGCCGGGTATTCAACTCTCGTCCCCCGCAGGCAGCCGCTCTGTCCGCTCAGCTACTTACGCGGGTACTAAGATCTCAGTAGGAAACTTACAAGGCAAATGGTGTTTCATAATTCAGAAGAGGTTGATAACTTTGAATCTACAACACGTCAGAGTGGAGAGATATAATCAGCTTCCATTTAATCTTTCGGGTAACTCATTTTTTCATTTAGATTTGCGCAAGGATACTGCTGCAAGCCACAAAGCGAAGAAAGTGCGAGTGAACTGCGCAGAAATTTAGCAAACTGACCAGGATTAACTTAACCAAGTACTGAAATGATTTCACCTAATTTCTTCATGATCGCAGAATCTACAAACCAGCTCAGAATATCAAACAACCCACTCTTCCATAGCGGAACTGTCCCCAGTACAACAGTAGAAAACGGTAAGACACAGACAGAAATGGCGGAAGCACGTTCACACAAGGAAGTGCGTTCCACAGTATCAAAAACAAGTCCGAATTTGGCGTTACGCAAACTGAATTAGTTAACACCTGATGTTACTTATTATTTGACACGCCTGATTTGTTTCGATGTATATGGCTGCTCAGGAAACGGAAAGGACATACCGTTGACTATTCCATACATATCGTTCAATACGAGGAATACCTGTATGTAAAAATTACTGGGCCCATCCCAAAGCAAATCAACACATGGCGAGTACATAAAAGACTGAAGCATTTTTAATTTCAGATTTAAAAATCTGTGCTCGAGAGGAAAGCAGCTGTGACTGCTGTTACAGACTCATGTTTACGAGTCTGATGTAGCTTCCGACGCCTTGGTATCAAGCAAGAGATATATATTCACCCAATAGATCATTGACGAAATGACCTTAAACAGCAAAGGAAGAAAATCTTTATTAAATAGTTTTTAGCACTGTTATTTTCTTCTGTATTGTTAATTTTGATAAGTTGTGTATAGAGTTTTTACCTATATCGGCGAAAATATTATCATTAATCACTGTCCATGTTTCACATAAATACACACAATACGCTACACTTCAATGCGCTACACCCATTCACCCTACCCATCCAGTCACCCGCCACACTCAAACCGCAAGCGGGTACGCACTCATGCACACACACACACACACACACACACACACACACCAGTACTTCGGCCATTCTGTTGAATTCGTAATATTATCACATTGGACAGTATGAACAAGCTGATTCTGCATCTTACCAAACTGAACGAAACATTGATCTGAGGGAAACAGTAAATAGGTATGAATTATCCACAACAGATTTTGGGCACGAAATTCTGCAGAAAGATTCATTGAACCACAACGTTTTTCTGTAGACTAACAATTGCTTACTGTGGGATAATGGTGCTACGTACTTTCGAAATAATAGTTGACTTTCTAGTATGACTTAGTTAGGAGGTGTGTTTTCAATGAAGTTTTAATATATATTTTTTGAGCAGTTTACTATATAATTATATTTCCTTGTAGAAAATGTTGTTGTCGAGCTTTCTGTTTGTTCTTTATGAACACATGATTAGTATCGCACTTGTTCCATGCTCGTGAATGTGACTCTTTATGAGAAATTGCTGATGTTCTTATTGATGTTCATAAGAGATTAGTAGACGTATTCACGTGGTGCACATAGAATTTCCAGCTGTTTCAACACATATTTACAGGTACTTGGCAACTATTTTTAACTGTTATTATAATAGCCCTTTCTGTAGTTTGAAGGCAATGCGTGTTTTCTGTATGGGTCCTGATAGGGCCTACAAAAAACTATTCTGTGGACAAATGTAGTGTATATAGTAATAGTATCTAACTATAAGGCATTCTCTGTTACAGACTAATGACATAACTCTGGAGGCATAGCATCCTGATGACATTTCTTTTGCTAGTACGTTTGTCTATTCATTCCAGTTCAAGTGACAGTCACCATTACTCCTAAGAGTTTTGCGTTTGCAATACAGTCTACGAAACTCTCATCAAGCTCTAACTGTACTGTTATTTTACTCACTTTAAGCAGAAATACATGTTATTTTAATTCTTTAATTGTAGTGTGAGTTTACTGAGTGATGACAAATTATCAACATCCTGCAGGGCTGCTCTTTCAGTCATTTAGGCTTACACAAAGTGTGATTATCGTGTACAGTGGCCTAGCCGTATTGCACAGTTGCCAGGTGCTACCCACCTCCACACTCGCCGTTGCTGGCGACCCCTGGGCCGTATAAATCCGCCACGCTAGGGCCAACAGATGAAATCCGGCGCACCCTACTGGTGAGCTCTCTATTTGAAACTCCGTCAGAGTTTACACCGGCGTCCCAGCTCCATGTCGCGATTCATATTTGTGCTCCGTGCGGCGGCAGTGTCTGGCGCACAGGCGCTCTTTCTTGCGCCTGTAAGCCACTGCCTCGCCTCCCAACCCCCCCCCCCCCCCCCCCCCCCCCGTCCACCATTCCATTCCGTGGCCCACGCAGTTGGCCCTATTTGTCCGCCGCCGTTGTTGCCGCTTTCCGCTGTGGAGCTTCCATTCAGAGTGCTTCCGCCGTGCCGGTGTATTTTCTTTTTCAGTCGGGTCGCTGGTGGTCCTCTTCGACAGATGTTGCCTTCATTCTATGGAGGCAATGAGGCACGTTATGTGTTGCCGCTGCTGCAGTAACGCACTCTAGGCGTCACTTATCCGTTAACTTCTACGTTTCTAAGTAAGAAAAAAGTCGTGTATCGTTCATATTCATTTACATTAATTCTTCTTGGAGGAGAAAGGCAGTCACTTTTGGACACGGGACAATTTTAACAGAGATATCTGTCACTGACGGAGAATTGATCTGTGATGTGTTCTATAAATGCCTTACGTACTTCACTTTCTACTCTTTATTCGTAGTGCTGTATTTCCTCAGTTGAGAATTCACTCCAGAATAGCGACATTTCGAGTGAGTTACCCGCACCTTATATATGACGTGACGTTAATATGTGTTCTGTTTATTTCCTAGCTGTGCCCAATAAGCCTTGGAGTGCCTCCTTTCTTTCTAAGTAGGTACACGTTGCGAAGAAATAGATTCCTGGAGATTTACTATGACCGTCAATTTGCAATCTGAAAATGTTTAAAGAAAAACTGCATGAAGTAAATTAATATTGCATTAACCCCAAGAATCCGTTTTACTTCTGGCAACTTTTGAAGCAAACCTCTATATGACAAGTTTCCCAATCCTGTTAATATTCTGATAATAAAATCCTTTGATAGTGAAAACAGTAAAATACTTTGAAGTTAATTTGATAAATAAGGACAAAATATACTGTAATTTTGCTTACCAGTAACAGTTATACTCATATAAACTTGAATGAACGGAAGTATGACGTTAAGTGGCATGTAAACAACGATCGCGTACTTTGACAGCTGTTGGATTCAAAGTTCCCTCTAATACGGTAATTTGAACCAATGACGAATTAGCTACTTCTTTGTAATTGGTCGGTGTAAATTACTTCAATGGCTGATGCCCCAACTTACGCGTCTGGCCAAATTTCACAGTACAACACATAAATTCTCGTGCTTGAACTACTGTACATACACATCGAAGGACACCCTTACAAAGAGACACACAACTCATGCAACGACTAGTACAAATACACTGAAAAGCAAAAACAAATAAATGATGACAATAACTACTGTTAGGGTGGAGTCAACAATCTCGGAAGGTGAACAGTCTTTACAATACGCTACTATTTACGGAGAGAAACATTAAAGAGACGATTACAAAGTAAAAAGAAAGTAAATTTGTTACAATTGTGAATTTCTCGAAGAGAGGAGTGGTTTTGAGTCTTATCTGTTCTGGGTTGGCGTTATGTGGCAACGGTGGCAGAGCAATTTGAAGTTGCTAATATGAATCCTGTAAGTACATCCAGTCGTCTCCTTGCCATTAATATATCCTATTTCGGCTGGCGGTGGTAATAAGTTGCTTTGCATCCATTTGTCGTAGGCTATAACAAAGTAACTGTTTATGCCGCACTTGAATATCGCTTTAGTTCAGCTTCACGTTTCACATTCGATAGCTTGGCAGAGTCCATAAATCGTGTTTAAATTAACATTCCATTTGCTATAATTCGTCAGTTGCGAAGTTAGACAGTCCATCTGCTGGTAATATTCATGGTTCACGATAACACTGTTCCCGCGAAAACAGTCACTTACGTAGCAACGCAGTTCACAGTTTCCATATTGGTGGATAGTGTTTTAGCATACATCTCAAGAAAAATGAGCAACACTAAATACATACTTTATGTAATGTAGTTCAATTCCAAACCAACGACAACACTGTCTGTTCATGAATGCATTGTCACTGTGAAACGCGTACGTTTCATATGTATTCATTACCAGCGATGGCGAGGCATGACAGAATCTCTGACCAGAGAGTTATTTATCGTGGCTAGTCTGCGCTTGACCGCGCGAGAGTTTAGTAGTGTGTGGCGAGTGGGCAGAGAGAGTAGACTGTTGGATAGTAGTAGTAGTCTGGTGCAGTTGCGTGTAGCGAGTGGACGGTTGTACTGAGCGGGCGTCGGCATGCGTCGACGGCGTGCTGTTCTTCCGAATCTGATCAGGATTGTGGTGGACGATGTGTAATATTGTAGAAGGTAATGAAGAAGCATTGCGCTCAGCTAATAACGTATGTTAATTGTAATTAATTTGTTCAAGAAATGCCCCAATAACAATTTTTTATAAAGTAAATCTTTTAAAGAAAACTAATCATTTCAATTTAAAGAATTTTTCCACTCTTTTGAAGAAAAAGCATTCATTTCAATTTAAAGAATATTTCCTATGCATTTCCTCCAAGAATCAGAATTAAATATACGCCAGCATTGCACGAAGCTGTGCCAAAAAAGAAGAGCAGATATAGATGCAGTTTTACTGAGGTAAGAATTTATCAGGTTTAATTATTTCTGTTCAGATGTTACATTCAGTTCATGCTTCATTATTTAATTAACATTATTGTGGGTTTAATGAGCAAACTTCATTCTTTAATTTTGTGGGGAGTTTACGCTTGGCTTCATTTCAATTTAACGATATATGGCTCCATTTTCATTTACATTATTATTGACATTTTCACGGGGAGGTTACACTTGGCGACATCCGGACCAGGATCGTATTTCTTTGAGAATCTTCTGATAAGTAGTCAGATATCTGCTCTTATTTACTTAGTATAATTAGCATTTGGCGCAACGCTTTTTCTAATTTGTCGATCTTTCTTTCACAGATCGTCGGCAATTTGTTGCTCTTTGTTGTAATAGTGTTTGTTGGATTTTGCATTGTCTTTGTTTCATTTGTGAATAATTGTGATTTGTGTAAAAATGCTGCGAAAAACTGTTAATAGTACATCGCGAGGTATAATGAATGAAATAACCGATTCAAATAACTTGACCGATAGTAGTTGCGACATGCAGTGTAATTATGACAATCCTCCATTTACAGACAATCTGTGTGTACCGACCATTAATGTTGATTTTGATCCTAGTGATGGACAGACGAATTCAATTGTGTCCTCTGTTAATTTAACGACAATAGATGACGCGGGGCGTTCTGTTGCAATGAGCGCTGCCCAGCTTGACACACTCGGTTTGCAGGATTTACGTGACGAACAGATAAATTTTTCTAATGAAAATGAGCAGAGTAATCAGAGTACGACGGACTTATTTAATTCCTGTGTAGTGACTAACAGTGCACATCCGATTGGGAAACATTTTCAAAAATCACAGAATAACCAAATGGTTACACAAAACGTGACAATTGCAGGTACGTCATCAAACAGCACAGAGAATAGAGCCGGTAATATTGACTTGGAACAAATTATGGCAAGATTGCTACAACAACAATTTAGTGAAGAGAACAAACAACTTAATGAAAAATATGACAACCTTAATGAAAAGTTAGACAACAATTCCAAACTGTTGAATGAAAAATTAGACAACAATTCCAGACAGCTTAGTGAACAGATTATAGCCGTTGCCGCACAATGTCATGATACTAAAGTACAATTACGTGAGGAAATTGAGGCTTGTGCTAGGAAAAGTAGTGGAGAAATTAGATCTGTTGCTCAAAAATTAAGGGATATGCAAACAACTACAATAGAAACACTTAGAGACGAAATTAGTGCAGTCGGTAAACAATGCTCTGAAAAAGCAACACATTTGTGCGACGAGTTTAAATTAATGACAGCAGAACTTTCGCGCACAATGGATGCAAAGATAGACGCGAAATTGGACCAACAGAACACTCAAATTGACGAACGTTTTAATGTTCACCTACAAAACAGTGATACGCGTTTCCGTGAATTTATACAGGAACAGAATAAAGTAAAACGACAAGTCATGGAAACAATCACCGCACAGAGACAGGAAGATAAACGTAAATTGTTTGCGAAAGCAAAAACATACGTAGACAACAATATTGCTACAGTGTCCGACGAAATTAATACCATCAAACACTTGAACACAGAATTGCATGATGAAATTTCCGATCTTAGATCGAAAACAGACACACACACAGTAGACTTTCAAACAGTGACAGACAGACTCGAACAATTAGAACTAACACAGAATTCTGATGTTATCAAAGCTGACGTTAAAAAATTGAGCGAAACTACACGTAAAATACAAAAACAAATTAATGCTTCTGACACTAAAAACGATGATCAGGTAAAAATACTGACTGAAAAATATGATGAATTGGCCAGTCGTATTGATGTTATCGAAAGTAACAATGACAGCAAATCAGACGATACTACACCGATTTTGTTTAACCAAACACCTGAATTCCAAAATTTACAGCAGACAATCAATGAGATTGATTCGTCTAATAATACATTACGTAGAAAATTGTCAACTTGACAACAAGAAGTGACAGAGATAAAAAATATTGCAATTAATAACACGTCACAGCATACGGCAAATTCCGAACATTTCTCACACTCACACAGCCAGTATAACTTAAGCAATTTACAGAGACTACGCGAGTTAAAATCCGAAAAGCTACGCAACTTGAAATCCGAAATGACACAGACAAACAGATTCTCACACAAACCTGAACGTGTTCTCAAATTCAGTGACAAGAACGTTGATTATAAGCAATTTGTATGTGTAAGAAAATCTAAGAAATTTAATAATCACAGAACACAGGTACACGCATTGAACTGGATACGACAATTTGCTCTTGAACTTTTACCAACATTTCGTGTAATGCAGAAACTACAATTAGCATGGATACAGCAATTTATTTTTGAATTTTCGCCGGCATTGCCTGTAATGCAAAAGCTAAAATTTATTTGTAGCGCATAAATGACCTCAGGGGATTCATTACACTTTAATGAGTATGTGCCATAGCGTGCACAGGGCCCCGAGCCGTAATAGTGCTGTTTCATCTTTAGTTTTCTGCACTGCTGCCTTCTCTTCTACTATCCTTTATATCTATCAAAACGGCTCTTCAACTATTGCTCTACCTAGTATTAAGAAACGAGTAAAGAAAACCTGATACGACAAATTTTACCGAAAGGGACAGTTCTCTTTAGACACTCCCGAAATGACAACTGTCGCCAGAACTTTAATAACAGACAAAATTTTAATTATCAATATCGTCAAAATTATCAGCAACAGGAACCACATTTTGGTAACAATAGACGTTTTTCACCGCAACAGCATGAAAGTCAGCCGGTTAGCATACCTAACCAACAATGTAATGCACAAGGTCAACCAAGCTTTAATGTTTCGCCGCGTGCACGTATAGTCCCAGCTACAACAAATAGTAACGCACGCCAGCAAGGAAATAACTTCGTGCAGAAAACACAGTACTTCAATTCCTATCGCAATGCACCGTATAGAAATGACTATCACGACAGACGTAAAAACAGTGAGCACAATTATCAACATACGTTTAATAACAGTCGGTCTTACCAGCACCAAAATGATCAGCAACAACATATTCTCATGAATGAACCAGACAGTAGGTGTCATCCAGAGCGTAATACGTCTGGAAGAAATAACAGAACAGTTCAAATAGTCGAATTGCCACAGAATTCTCCTGATAATAATAATACGTCAAATAGAATTTGACTAGATACTGTACAGGTCGCATCTTCCAGTAACACAAGCACTACTTTTGACACGCAGAATGTTGTTTACGAAAATGTTATTACTTTTGACGACATCCGAGACACTCTTTTGCAGGAAAGACCAATTGTTCAAAAAACCATTTCACACACTGTCATCGAAATTGAAATTGGATCATCGAAATTTTCGGCAGTAATCGATTCTGGATCACCTACGTCAGATATAAATGAAGAAACTTTCAACGAGTGTAACAAAGAGAATACCTATCCTACGTTACCATTAGCCAAAACGAAAGTAAAAGGAGCAGTATCTAGTAAAGGAGTAGATGTTAAATTACAGACATATTTATCATTTTGTATTGCATGTCATACATTTCACTCAAATTTTTGGATTGTTCCCTTATTGACAACAGACGTTATTCTAGGTACGAATTTTCTGGTGCAACACGACGCAATTATTGACTTTCAAAATTCATATTTAATGTTAAAGGATGAAAATCTACAACTGGCTTTAGAATTTCAGCACTCTTTATCTGCGGAAGAACAAACAATTAATTGTACTGAGGTCATTTCCGTATCACGTAGCATAGACTGCAATTCCACATTGTTCACGGATACGTACGTACATAACTATAATACTCCAGACGAAGCTGACTATGACATTATGCAGATGGTTTCTGATAAAGTTAAACAGAGCAGTGCAAATACAGACGACGAACGCACGCAACTACACAAAATTCTTTTACAGCAAGCTCCAGTTTTCGACAACATTCCTGGTACTATGTCCGGTTTTATGTATGAATTTCAAGTTAAACAGCACGACACATTTAAAGCCAAACATTATCCTATTCCGTATATTCATAGAGAGCAAGTTAAGAAAGAATTGCAAGATATGCTCGAGCAAGGAATTATTGAACCGGCAGTTAGTCCGTACATAAACCCGCTCCATATTGTTAAGAAAAAAGATGGTTATTTGCCGGTACTGCTATTTATTCTACATTAGATCTGAAATCGGGATTTTGGCCAATTCAGCTCCACCCGAACTGCAGAAAGTACACAGCATTTCTCTGTTTTGGTGACTGTTATCAATTTTGTAAATTACCATTCGGTTTAACTATTTCTTCTGCAGCTTTTATTCGCGGTTTGAATACAATACTTCCGACAGAACTTAAATACAGAATTGTAACGTACGTAGACGACATTCTTATTGCAGAAGCTAACTGGTCTGAACACAATATGATTCTTGAACAACTGTTGCAAACTTTTCGTGCACAAGGACTCACAGTTAATCTCAGTAAATCGCACTTTGGTAAAACTTCTATAAAATTTCTGGGACATGTAATTTCAGCAGAGGGCATTACGGCTGACCCGGAAAAACTTCAAGCTTTACGTGACATTACTGTTCCTACGACGAATAAACAACTACGCAGTTTTTTCGGTTTAATTAACTTTTTTCGTAAATTTATTCATTACTCTGCTTTAGACACCCCTAGATTATGTCAATTGACAGGTACAAACACTATTTCGTCCTGGGATAAGCAAGCGCATTCTGAATTTATGAACCTGAAACATGCTTTGTTGAGTGCACCACTTATATCACACCCAGATCTTACCAGAAAATTTTCCATTGCCACCGACAGTTCTAACACCGCTTTAGGCGTACATATTTTTCAGGAAATTGAAGATGGCTGTACTGTAATTAAAAACATAGCATTTGCAAGTCGCATTCTATCACCTGCTGAGCGAAATTATTCTGTTACAGAACTTGAAACATTATGTGTTGTTTGGGCTTTTACGAGATTTAGGCATTTTCTTTATGGAAGACACACCACCGTTTACACAGACCATAGAGCAATACAATTTTTACTTTCGGCTAAATTTACTCACGACAGATTAAGGAGATGGAAACTTTATTTGCAGGAATTTAATTTTACAATTGTTCACATTCCCGGCACACAAAATGTTGTGGCAGACGCACTATCTCGTTGTCTCGGCAACAATCAGCAAGCCATCGCAACCAACTTCTGCAAAGCAAATTTCAGCGTCATGTGCATTCAACAAGTTACATTTGAAAATTTCATTTCGTCGACATTACAAGACATAGCACAAGAGCAGAGTAAAGACAACGTATGGAAAGAAATAAAACACCTTTGGCAAGATAGGAATAATGTTACCATTAGAAACCATTACACTGTACGCAATGACATTCTGTTTCGCCGCTCTCATCCTGACGGCGACAATTGGTTATTATGCATTCCTGACGAACTCGTTAACAAATTAATTTGGTATACTCATTTAAGTGATGCACATTACGGAGCCAGAAAATGTTTTCCTATACTGAGACAGAACAGTTATTTTACGAACATGGAGAAACGTATTCGACGAGTTTTAGCGTCATGTAAAATCTGCCAGAAAGCTAAATCAGATACGACTTCACATATTCCTCCATTATATCCCATTGTACCTGTTAAATTGAGACATATGGCCGCTGTAGACATTTTTGGTCCGATTCCCAGAACTAATAGAGGTTTTTGCTACATCTTTGTCGCTGTTGAACTCACTTCAGTATTTGTTACCTTCACTCCGTTACGCAAAGCTACTGCTAAAACTGTTTCTAAAGCATTTGTAAAACATTTTCTATTTCATGTAGGGCATGTGTTAAAAGTAATTTCCGACAATGGACCACAGTTTCGATCTGCTATATGGACACGTATGTTACGAGCTAGAAACATTTCTCCGATATATATATCCAGGTACCACGCTTCTTCGAACCCTTGTGAACGATTGATGAAAGAAATTGGTAAACGGTGTAGAATTTACTGCCATAAAAAACATATTGATTGGGACACACACATACTCTCATTCCAAGATGTAATTAATTCCATACCGAATGAATCTACTATGCTATCTCCGTCTGTTATACTGAAAAATGTTGAACCACCTAACAAAATTAAAGAATTAGTAACATTTCCTACATCTCGTCGACTACGACACTATGAAATAATTGACATTGCGCTGAACAACATCAAACGTGCCGCATAGCGACGCAGAAGACAATAAAAACAGGTTTGTATACGGCGTGACTTTCACGTTGGACAGAAGATATTAGTACGTACACACTATTTATCCAACAAAATAAAAGGTAGGTGCAGTAAACTTGAACTTCTATACGCAGGTCCATATCGGATTCGCAGCATTCCTCGCCCCAATGTTGTACATGTCGAAACTTTGAGAACCAGAAAATCGAAAGGAAACCACCACATATCGAATATTAAACCTTTTATTGAATGAAGATACTTTATGATTTAACATGCTGTAGTGCCATTTCCTAATTTTTATGACCACTTATACAATTATATTCATATGAATACTTACTGATGATTATCGTATTTTTTCTTGGCAGGTGCCCGGCAAGGTAAGATTAGCAGGTCGCTTTTCTTGTCGTTACACATCAGACCGTGCACATTTTTCCAGATAAACTTACGTATCTTATGAATAATTACGCAATTCTATCTAGTAACATATTAATTTTATTAAATTCTCTCTCAATTAAAGTCTACAATTCTCGCCTCTATTAACTACACAACATACAAGCTGAATACAAATAAGGTCACATTCCTTGTCGTTATATGTCAGACCGTGCATATTTTCCATTTTTTATGTATGTATGATTGTTTTCCTGTTTGTTTGTATGCATTATGAAATAGCTAAGATGTAGCAAACACCAGTTGACTTTGACATTTTTGCCCTATGGTATCTCAACATCGTGACTATTTTTACATTTTTTGCTGCTGCATTATGATATTCTGTGTACATTTTTGCATCTGAACACTGTCTATATTTTTTGACAAAATACGTTTTCTGTCATGCTATGCTGTACGCTTAATTATATCACTATAAACCAGTTTTTATCTAATGGGTATATGAATTAAATGCAAGACATTAATCTTTGTTCATTATTTTCAGAAAGAAATAACGTGTAAAGGAAATAAATTAAACAGAAATGGGAATTTCACCTACGGAATAAAAGAAAGAAAATGCAAAAACCTTATGAGGAAGAGTAAACGGATCAGAATTAACAAGCATTAACAAGAATATACTATACACATCGTAGAATAGCAGTCTTAACTAATTTTTTCTTTCAGAATACGAAGCGATTGATGCAGGCTGTCAGACAGAACTTCACATCTTAGTTTTAGGGAGGAAATATGCTAGAAATAAGGAATAGTTGTGTAATGAATAATGAAGTATTTTTTTTTTTTTGCAGATGATAATGAATGGTGATGAATAATGATGAGGAATATGCAGCTATGAATAATGAAGTTTTTCTTTACAGGTGATGAGAATAATGGAGTTATGATAATGCAGTGATGGAAAATAGTCCCCCATTCGGATCACCGGGCGGGGACTACTCAAGAGGACTTCGTTATCAGGAGAAAGAAAACTGGCATTCTACGGATCGGAGCGTGGAATGTCAGATCCCTTAATCGGGCAGGTAGGGTAGAAAATTTAAAAAGGGAAATGGATAGGTTAAAGTTAGATATAGTGGGAATTAGTGAAGTTCGGTGGCAGGAGGAACAAGACTTCTGGTCAGGTGATTACAGGGTTATAAATACAAAATCAAATAGGGGTAATGCAGGAGTAGGTTTAATAATGAATAAAAAAATAGGAGTGCGGGTTAGCTACTACAAACAGCATAGTGAACGCATTATTGTGGCCAAGATAGACACAAAGTACATGCCTACTACAGTAGTACAAGTCTATATGCCAACTAGCTCTGCAGATGATGAAGAAATTGATGAAATGTATGACGAGATAAAAGAAATTATTCAGGTAGTGAAGGGAGACGAAAATTTAATAGTCATGGATGACTGGAATTCGTCAATAGGAAAAGGGAGAGAAGGAAACATAGTAGGTGAATATGGATTGGGGGGAAGAAATTGTAGAATTTTGCACAGAGCATAACTTAATCACAGCTAACACTTGGTTCAAGAATCATAAAAGAAGGTTGTATACCTGGAAGAATCCTGGACATACTAATAGGTATCAGATAGATTATATAATGGTAAGACAGAGATTTAGGAACCAGGTTTTATATTGTAAGAAATTTCCAGGGGCAGATGTGGATTCTGACCACAATCTATTGGTTATGAACTGCAGAATGAAACTGAAGACATTGCAAAAAGGTGGGAATTTAAGGAGGTGGGACCTGGATAAACTGAAAGAACCAGATGTTGTAGAGAGTTTCAGGGAGAGCATGAGGGAACAATTAACAGGAATGGGGGAAAGAAATACAGTAGAAGAAGAATGGGTAGCTCTGAGGGATGAAGTAGTGAAGGCAGCAGACGATCAAGTAGGTAAAAAGACGAGGGCTAATAGAAATCCTTGGGTAACAGAAGAAGTATTGAATTTAATTGATGAATGGAGAAAATATAAAAATGCGGTAAATGAAGAAGGCAAAAGGGAAAAAAAAAGTCTCAAAAATGAGATCGACAGAAAGTGCAAAATGGCTAAGCAGGGATGGTTAGAGGACAAATGTAACGATGTAGAGGCTTGTCTCACTAGGGGTAAGATAGATACTGCCTACAGGAAAATTAAAGAGATCTTTGGAGAGAAGAAAACCACTTGTATGAATATCAAGAGCTCAGATGGCAACCCAGTTCTAAGCAAAGAAGGGAAGGCAGAACGGTGGAAGGAGTATATAGAGGGTTTATACAAGGGCGATGTACTTGAGGACAATATTATGGAAATGGAAGAGGATGTAGATGAAGATGAAATGGGAGATAAGATACTGCGTGAAGAGTTTGACAGAGCACTGAAAGACCTGAGTCGAAACAAGGCCCCGGGAGTAGACAACATTCAATTAGAACTACTGATGGTTTTGGGAGAGCCACTCATGACAAAACTCTACCATCTGGTGAGCAAGATGTATGAGACAGGCGAAATACCCAGAGACTTCAAGAAGAATATAATAATTCCAATACCAAAGAAAGCAGGTGTTGACAGATGTGAAAATACCGGAACTATCAGTTTAATAAGTCACAGCTGCAAAATACTAACGCGAATTCTTTACAGACGAATGGAAAAACTGGTAGAAGCAGACCTCGGGGAAGATCAGTTTGGATTCTGTAGAAATGTTGGAACACGTGAGGCAATACTAACCCTACGACTTATCTTAGAAGAAAGATTAAGAAAAGGCAAACCTACGTTTCTAGCATTTGTAGACTTGGAGAAAGCTTTTGACAACGTTAACTGGAATACTCTCTTTCAAATTCTGAAGGTGGCAGGGATAAATACAGGGAGCGAAAGGCTATTTACAATTTGTACAGAAACCAGATGGCAGTTATAAGAGTCGAGGGGCATGAAAGGGAAGCAGTGGTTGGGAAAGGAGTGAGACAGGGTTGTAGCCTCTCCCCGATGTTATTCAATCTGTATATTGAGCAAGCAGTAAAGGAAACAAAAGAAAAATTCGGAGTAGGTATTAAAATTCATGGAGAAGAAGTAAAAACTTTGAGGTTCGCCGATGACATTGTAATTCTGTCAGAGACAGCAAAGGACTTGGAAGAGCAGTTGAACGGAATGGACAGTGTCTTGAAAGGAGGATATAAGATGAACATCAACAAAAGCAAAACGAGGATAATGGAATGTAGTCAAATTAAATCGGGTGATGCTGAGGGGATTAGATTAGGAAATGAGACACTTAAAGTAGTAAAGGAGTTTTGCTATTTAGGGAGTAAAATAACTGATAATGGTCGAAGTAGAGAGGATATAAAATGTAGACTGGCAATGGCAAGGAAATCGTTTCTGAAGAAGAGAAATTTGTTAACATCGAGTATAGATTTAAGTGTCAGGAAGTCGTTTCTGAAAGTATTTGTATGGAGTGTAGCCATGTATGGAAGTGAAACATGGACGATAACCAGTTTGGATAAGAAGAGAATAGAAGCTTTCGAAATGTGGTGCTACAGAAGAATGCTGAAGATAAGGTGGGTAGATCACGTAACTAATGAGGAGGTATTGAATAGGATTGGGGAGAAGAGAAGATTGTGGCACAACTTGACTAGAAGAAGGGATCGGTTGGTAGGACATGTTTTGAGACATCAAGGGATCACAAATTTAGCATTGGAGGGCAGCGTGGAGGGTAAAAATCGTAGAGGGAGACCAAGAGATCAATACACTAAGCAGATTCAGAAGGATGTAGGTTGCAGTAGGTACTGGGAGATGTAGAAGCTTGCACAGGATAGAGTAGCATGGAGAGCTGCATCAAACCAGTCTCAGGACTGAAGACCACAACAACAACAACAACAGTTATTTAAGTATTTGTTGCAGTTCGTTTTGACAGTATGTTTTGTATTGCATAGTATGATGCCTGAAGGTTTTGGAAAGGACAGCTAGGGAACACATTTTATACACATTTCACTACCTGTTAATTCGAAGTTCACTACTTTTCAGCATAAAATGCGTTTCTTCTTTCAGTCTAATAATCCATTTTTGTATATTTTGCAGGAGAAATTATTCATGAAATTAATGTACTATAAGCAGTTGTTCATTAAACCCATGTCATTTATGAATGTGATTACATATACTCTACTTGTTTCATAATATTGATACAGCTGACTCTTGACGAATGACGTTACACATCTTCATTTGCAGCAATAACTCAAAAGCAAATATTGTTATTAATTATCGAACACAACGCAATGCATTGCTAGCACAAAAAAAAAGCTTTGTAACTGGCAAATGAATGCCACTGATTAATGTAATAAGATGAACTATGAGGCAATGTTTACCATAATTAGATTAATTATGCCATTTATTAACTCATTTTCAATGATGACTTCTGATGGTTTGTAATTAGGCAATGAATGGCAATGTTCTCTGTAAATGACCTCTGATGGTTTGTAATTAGGCAATGAAAGCCAATGTTCTCTGTAAATGACTTCTGATGGTTTGTAATTCGGCAATGTGTGCTAATGTTCTCTGTAAATGACTTCTGATGGTAATTAGGCAATGAGTGCCAATGTACTCTGTAAATGACTTCTGATGGTTTGTAATTAGGTAATGAGTGCCAATGTTCTCTGTAAATGACTTCTGATGGTTTGTAATTAGGCAATGAGTGCTAATGTTCTCTGTAAAGTTACTCATGAACATTATTCTGTAATACTACGTACATGGTTCAGAAATGTTCAATGACTGGGCAATGAGTGCCACCCATTACTAGTGTAATTCTCAATGAAGACTAGTATGTGACTTAATGTCCTTCACCTTCTAACCTAATTACCTGTAATAACTGCAATATCCGTTTGTCCTGTATATCCTCATGATCATGGAGCACTGTATTTGTTTTTTGCACTAATTCTACGTTGCTGTAACAGACAAGAACGTGGTGTTGTCACGACATGCTGTCCACCACAATGAGCGATGAGATGCTATTATGGTCCCACTGTTTGGTGTACCTAATGTACTACCAAAAGGATAACATGGAATATTACTACGGAATTTCAGTGTCTTGGCTACGTTGATTAATACTTCTGGGAAAAGAACTTTAGATTGCCTACCCTTGGTGTTGTGCTTCTGTAGAAAGATATGGACTCTCAGTGCAGCTGCGTGCAACCTAAAGTGCTACAACCATGACGCAATCCTTCCCTTTCCTATCCTAATTCTTGTAACATATTAAAAATCATTTTGTTATCGTGATTTGTATTCATTGCCTATACATTTTGTGATTTGCTGATATGTTCTGAACTACAGCGCATGTGCACTTTTGTCATTTTGTTAACATGTTTTCTATTCATTGCATATACATTTTTTGTGATTTGCTGATATGTTCTGTACTACTGTGCGTGTGCACTTTTGCCATTTGTTAATATGTTTTGTACTCATTGTATATATTTTGTCTTTGCCTGATATGTTCTGTACTCAGTGCATGTGCACTATATTTACTTCATGTTCTAAACCTATATATATATATCTGTATATATTCTGTAATTGTAAAGTTAATTAGTTAAGAAAAAGTTTGTTGCTCATGGCAAGTCCAAATGACTCACCATCGCTGCCAAGTTTTTGCCCCCCCCCCCCCCCCCCCAGTGGAGGGTTATGAAACGCGTACGTTTCATATGTATTCATTACCAGCGATGGCGAGGCATGACAGAATCTCTGACCCGCGAGTTATTTATCGTGGCTAGTCTGCGCTTGATCGCGCGAGAGTTTAGTAGTGTGTGGCGAGTGGGCAGAGAGAGTAGACTGTTGGATAGTAGTAGCAGTCTGGTGCAGTTGCGTGTAGCGAGTGGACGTTGTACTGAGCGGGCGTCGGCATGCGTCGACGGCGTGCTGTTCTTCCGAATCTGGTCAGGATTGTGGTGGACGATGTGTAATATTGTAGAAGGTAATGAAGAAGCATTGCGCTCAGCTAATAACGTATGTTAATTGTAATTAATTTGTTCAAGAAATGCCCCAATAACAATTTTTTATAAAGTAAATCTTTTAAAGAAAACTAATCATTTCAATTTAAAGAATTTTTCCACTCTTTTGAAGAAAAAGCATTCATTTCAATTTAAAGAATATTTCCTATGCATTTCCTCCAAGAATCAGAATTAAATATACGCCAGCATTGCACGAAGCTGTGCCAAAAAAGAAGAGCAGATATAGATGCAGTTTTACTGAGGTAAGAATTTATCAGGTTTAATTATTTCACAGGGCCGAAGGTCAGCGCTGCTGCCCTTATAAAATTTATCAGGTTTAATTATTTCTGTTCAGATGTTACATTCAGTTCATGCTTCATTATTTAATTAACATTATTGTGGGTTTAATGAGCAATCTTCATTCTTTAATTTTGTTGGGAGTTTACGCTTGGCTTCATTTCAATTTAACGATATATGGCTCCATTTTCATTTACATTATTATTGACATATTTTCACGGGGAGGTTACAACTGCCACAAGCATCGTTTTGCAAAAACCAAGTGTTCACGTAATACAATGTCCGTTTAGAACGTCCATTATAAAGTCAAATTTCAAACTGTGTCTAAAACACGAAAGTCTGGTATTAATATTGCGTTAAACGCACACCATTGCTACACACAATAACTCCTTTCGTATCGCCCCGCTCGCGAACCATCCGCGACTGTCTGCCACAACACTCAATTCGACCTGACAACTAATGATACCTCTGTCTCTCCACAGTTCTTACAACACTTCTGTCTATTGTATTCCGTTTCACACTATACATTTAATAAAGGTATCTGAAAGGTCATCAGAAAAAGAATCCAAGTCTTTAAACAAAGAACTCGTAAAGAAAACAGAAAAGTAAACATAGTCCCACTTCATGTTCTACCCTATATAACCAAATGAGAAATATTCATCGTCATCAGAAACATATCTGTTAAGTACAAGGTGAAAGAAAGGACTGAAAGTATATCACGATATTAGTCATGGCATCACAACGTATACAAAGCAGAAACATTTACGTGAACAAAGTAAACGAGAACAATGCGATGTTTGGATTAAAGTAAATTTGAGAAAGGGTGTTTAAGTGTTTTGTGATATAGAATGTTTTTGGTCTCCTGCACAGCCAAATGAGTTCTTTGCTGTGTCACTCGTGAGGAACGCAATCTTCTTCCTCTTCTTCTGTTTTTACGGCCTCATCACCACTTCGGTCAATCATTTTGGGGTCATCTTCTTCAGTACCAGTACGTTTTCTTTCCAAATTGCCCTGTCCCCTTCAATTCGTATTGATCTCTTCTGTCGTTTCTGATTTGTAAATACTCTTTTCATTGCATATCGTTTGTCTATTTTCAGTTTCAAACTTATTTTTAAATCTTTCAGTTTCTTTAAATTTACTGTTCTGTTTTGCAGGGCGTGTAGGATTAATTCCATCTCCTTCGTATCCTCCCAGATATCTTTATTCATCCGTTCTTCATGTTCCAAAGTTTCTCTGCAATTTTTTGGTAATCTCGTTTCTGGCTTCCTTATAATATAATAACAAAGGAAGTACTTTCCTTCCGTGTAGTATCTGTGATGGACTTGAATTCGCTGTACACCTATTCATCTGGCACTATCCATCTCGTACATCTTCTTGATATATGTCATGTATGTGTGTTCTAGCTGTTCTTTCCTCTACTTTTATTATTTGGCCGATCCTGTTTTTCTGAGGGACTCTGAAAAGAGTTTTATTTCCATACGCCACATCTGGTTGAAACACTGTATTGTGATGTTTCAATTTAGTTTCAATTGCCAGACATTTTTATTGTTGTAGGTCATGTTAACTTTTGAGCATTTTCCATTTTATTATTTCTTTCTGGTCATGCAGGTTTCTCATCCCAGTTATATTTTATAATTTCTCCTAGGTGTTTGAATTGTTTCACTGTATTTACTGTCCTGATACTTACTGTTATTTGGTTGATTACCAGTGGACCTGCTACTGTCATCATCATTAGTTTTCTGCCAAAAGAGAGGTTTTTACATGGTAGTTCTCCAGGCTGTCCGGTCTTCTGCCATCCTCTTCAGGTCTGCATAATTTCCTCTTCCCTTTATGTCGTCTATCATCTTGCATCTCCTTCTTCTTCTCAGTCTTCTTACACAAACCACTCCTTCCAAAACACCTGCTAGCAAGAACTCTCTTATCAATGAATGTCCCAAGTTCTTTTTCCTTTCTCTTATAACTTTCAGCAAATATCTCCTCTCACCAACCCTTTCCAATACTCCTTCATTACTCACTCTTCCCCCTATCTTTTACTCCCCATTCTCCTCCACATCCACATCTCAAATGCTTCTAACCTTTTTTCATCCGCTCGTCTCAGCGTCCTTGTTTCTGTCCCATATAGTGCCACACTCCAGACAAAACATTTGCCAAGCCTTTTCCTTAGAGCTTTATCTAATTTGCCACATAACAGTATCCTCTTTCTGTTGAATGCCTCCTTCGCTGTGGCAGTTCGAATTTTCACTTCCCTAATGACATCTCTAGTCTTCAGTTATTGTGCATCCAGTATATTTAATAGCCCTCACTTGGCTCATGGTAGATTGTCCTATTTTAATACTGAACAGTTTGCGTCTTGTACTTATGATCATAGTCTTTGATTCTGCTGTGTTTATTTGCATCCCATATTCCACACAAGCTTCATCCAAATCATTCAGCATTGTTATTCACTGTCTGCTCACTTTCTGCTACTAATACCATGTCATCAGCAAATGTTATACATTCTATTCTCTTTCCACCAGTACCTATTCCTCTTTTCCCATCCCAGCCTTTCGCAATAATCTCTTCAAGGTATGCGTTAAACTACAGTGGGGAAAGCCAACAACTTTGTCTAATACCTCGTCCAGTGCTGCTTCCTTCTGTCATTTCATTTCCAATCCTTATCCTTACTTTCTGGTGTAAATATAGATTGTGTATCAGTCATCTCTCTTTCCAATCTACTCCTTTACTCTTCAAAATATCCATCAGCCGGTTTCACAGAACTCTGTCAAAAGACTTTTCTAAAAGTATAAACACAGCAAAGATTTCTCTACCTTTTTCCATATATCTTTCCCCTCTAGTTTCTACAGGCCAATAGCATCTCTTGTTCCTTCTCCTCTTCTAATTCCGAACTGCTCCTCTGCCATCACTCTATCCAGCTTGCCATATAGCCTTCTATTCGACACTCTCAGCAACACTTTAGCTGTAGGAGAAATTAGACTGATAGTCCTATGCTCTTCACATTTTTTAGTGTTTCACTTTTCCTCTATTGGTATCATAACTATTGCAAGGTAGTCCTCAGGTCATTCCCCTTTGTCATATATCTCATTACAGATGTAAACTATTTCTTTTCTCTCCTTGTTTCCCAGACACTTCAATAGTTCTTCTGGCAAATCATCAGTTCCACTTGCCTTCCTATGTTTCATCTCCTTCACTGCCTTTTCTACTTCAGCTTCGAAGATGGTCAATCCCTATCCATCTTCTGGCACATATTGCTCCTCTTCAACCTTAATTTCGCTTTGTATTTCATCCCCCTTACACAGACATTCAACACGTTCTTACTGTCTGTTCAAAACGTCTTGTGGTTTTACTGCTAGCGTACCATCTGTTCTTTCTATTTCCATATTATTCCTCTTTCATTTACTTTCAAAAACTATCTCACTAGCCAGCCTGTACATCATTACATACTTTCCCTTCTTCTTCATTTTCTCTATTTCGTCGCATTTTTGTTTCATTCATTCCTTGCTTCTTCAGTTTATCTTCTTGATTCATTATTCAGTTTCCTGTACCTATTTTTGCCTTCTTCAGTTTCTACATTTTTCCACTTTCTCTATTCCTCCATCTTTTTCCACATGTTTTCTGTTATCCATTCTTTCCTCATACTTTGGGATACTCCAATTCCTAGTACTTCTTTGATAGAGTCCATGAGTCCTTCCTTCATTTTTATCCATTTGTCATTAACACTTTCATCAACACTACCATTTTCCCATTTTTCTATAAATCTGTTTTCCAAATATGATGACTTCCGTACCTCTTTGAGTCTTTCTATGTTTAGTCTTTCTTTTGCTTTACCTCCCTAGACTCACTTGTATTTCTCCCACTACTAGGTTGTGGCCTGAATTTATATCAGCTCAGGGATAAACTTTGGATTTCTTCAAGCAGTTTCTAACCATTTATTGTATCAAGATAAAGTCCAACTAATATCTTTCCCAATTCAAATTTGATATCCATGTGTAACGTCTCCGTTTGTGGTTTTCAAATAATATGTTACCCACTGCTAATTAATTTTCTATACAGAAACTAATTAGTCATTGATCGCTCTCATTTCTCATTCCTAATCCAAATTTTCTTATTGTATCTCCATCTCTTCCTTCACCGACCACTGCATTGTAGTCTCCAATGGTGACAATGCTGGCATTTCTATTTTCTTTCTCGATGAGTTCTTGTATTTTCTCACAATAGTCTTCCACTTCCTCATCTCTGTGGTGGCTGGTTGGCATATTTACCTGTATTAACACCAGATCTTTTGAACAACCCTCTTTTGAACAACCCTTCAGTCGTATCATCATCAGACTTCCATCAATATATTGTACCTTCATTACCTTATTTTCAGCTTTTGCCTAATCAATATTCCCACTCCGTTTTCACCACTCTTGATTTCCCCTGAGTAAAAGAGTTTATAATGTCCACTCTGTATCTCCCCATTCTCTCCTCATCTCATTTCACACAAACCAAGGGCATCTAAGCTTTTCCTTTTCATCTCCTGTTTTGCATTCTCTAGCTTTCCTGATTGCAGTAGTGACCTTACATTCCATGTTCCAATCGTTATCTTTCCTTCCTTCATTGTCCCTTTCTTCCTTTCAGATATATCTACTCTCAATGTGTTCCCCTCCCGGAGATCTGAATGAGCGTAAGTTTTAACTCCCGAATCTGCGACATGGGGAGACATACCATGTACTGCTTGGGAATGTAATGTTGTAGTTTCCCGTTACTTGTCACGTGGGCAGTAGGTTTCCCAGCCTAAAATCAGCCGTTAATGTGAGTCAAACGCTGTCTGAAGCCGTTACTCTGGGGAACAGTCGCTACATGTACTTTTTTTGTATCCAAAGAGAAAAGGTGCCTCTTCCGCCAGCTTCACTCTTTTTCAACAAAGACTCTTCTTCCGCTATCGTTGCCGTTGAGGTCTTATACATATAACAGGAAATTACAAGAAAAGAACATGGTGAGGACAGGTTTGGGGTAGGAAAGGGGGAGCGATAGGCCATTGTGGGACACACTTTGTCTGGTTCCTCCCCTTTGGTCTGTCCGGCTTAGGTGACCTTTCTGGTAGCTAAGCTACGGCCGACATAGTCCCCTGGATCCAGAGCTCGCAAACACCCTCGCCCACACGGATAGTGCTACGTTAAGGCTATGTCCCCTGAGGAGGCTGCTACTATAATCTCAATCTTTTCGAATTGTCTCTCGAGTCCTATTCCTTGCCCTATATTTTTAAGGCTTGATATTCGATTTTCAGCTTCGTGAATGTTATTAGCTAGTAACGTTTAGTCATCTGCGAATGCCAAGTAATTTAACTTTGTTAGATCTGTCTTGATTCTAATTCTTATATTTTTATGATTTTCCTTGTGTAGATGATTTTCCTAGTACAGGCGACAAGTAATGGCGAAACACCATCTCTCTCTCTGTTAACAGTGTTTCTGTAGTAAATGCCCATATATTTCTCTCCTGAACTTTAGATTTGATGTTCATTGCAGTTAATTTTATGGCTATTATTAATTTGGGATCGAGTCCGAAATTACTTAGTATCTTCAATACTGAAGATCTGTGGATACAATCATAATCGTTTGTGATGTCTAAAAACTGTATGAATTGTGGATTTTGTCTTCTTTTTTAGTAACCCATTAACAATTACGAAGTGATTAGCTGTTCTGCATAGATTATCTCCAGGCCCTAAATTCCCCTTGGTATCTTCCTAGTTCTAGTCCAGGTTGATCTTTACAACGGTGTGGTATTTTTGACATGATCTTATATCTGATATCCAAAGGGTAAATTCCTCTGTAGTTGTCTAACTTTGATTTGCCTCCTTTTTCTGCGGGGGCTGGTTTTCTAGTTGTAGTCCAAATGACTCTGAGCACTATGGGACTTATCTTCTGAGATCATCAGTCCCCTAGAACTTAGAACCACTTAAACCTAACTAACCTAAGGACAGCACACACATCCAAGCCCGAGGCAGGATTCAAATCTGCGACCGTAGCGGTCACGCGGCTCCAAACTGTAGCGCCTAGAACCGCACGGCCACTCCGCCCGGAGCTGTAATCCAATGTCCTGGTAGTTCTTCTTAGTGCAAGATTATCATGAGCCATTGGTATAATCACGTTTTCACTGTTTCTGCTGCATATTTCCAAAGTTCCATGAATGTTTCATTCTCTCCACTTGCTTTGTAGTATTTAAGCTATTCCAAAGCCTTAAAGACTTCGTGGATTGCAGGTGGGTTTATCTTTTCTACTCGTGTTTTAACAACGGTATCTACGTTTATTTGAAGCAGTTCTGGGAATCTTCGCAGTTTAGTAATATGTAAAATGTTTCTGCTAATATTTCTGTATTTTTTCTATTGCTAATGGCCATCTTATTGTTTTGATCCTTTACGATTAATGTAGTAGGGTCATATTCTTGCGGAGTCTGCTAAGTATTTTGTAGTAATCCTTTGTGCTCCTTCTCTCTCTATTTGTTTCTATCAGTAGGAGTACATATTTTTGGTATTAGCGTTTTATCCTTCTTATTATTATTCGGCTAATCTTTCATGGTTCGGTGAGTTCGAAGTACGATTCCACTGTTTTAAGCAATATGTAACTGCACATGTGAAAAGCGAGGAATTTCGGGATTCAAACCACACGCTTAAAGTGACTGACCTTGTGTCTCGTTGATAGTCATTTGAAAGTGCAACGCGAACGGTAAACTGAAGTCGTATGAAAGCAAATGGAGTGTCAGTGGGAATAATGGGAGTAAGTGGAATCGGTACATGTTCTCCTTTTGACTTTCCATTCAGAAATGTCGCTACGATGATATTTGGAATCAGTATTTTGACAGTGAACGCTGTTCGAGTGCAGTCGTGGTGGGTTAATGATGCACAAATGAATCAGTGATACTCTGCTTTTGAGTGACAATCTGTGTGGTGCCACAGCAGAAAGATCCAATGCATTTCGAAAATCCATTGAATAATTTAAAATCTCGTCCGCATTCATAACGCTGTCACTCTATTTGTAGGCGGCAGATTCGGCCGCAGTTTGCTCGGGGACTGCAGTCTTGATTGCACTGACGTCGATGTTTTTTCATGCCAGTATAGCGCGTTCGCAGAGCCATCTGTGACTTTCATAACTGAAGGCAGTTTACGAAAAATGTTTCAGCAGTAAATGCTGGATCGACGGAACAATGACAAGAAAGTAGAATGGAGCTGATATGTATTTTGTGTTGGCAAAACCTGATACTTTTCTTTTACCAAAGTCCAATAGCTGTTGTGGAAGTATGGTTGATGCATTGCGCTGCAGATATACGCGTATATAGGTCTATAATTTAAACTAATTTTCTCCAAAGATTCGAAGATTTGTGGCAAGCGTTGTGTTCAGCAGCTGGTGTTGAGTTTCGTATGACTGACAGAGTGTGTTAAAAGCCACCTGCTAGTAAAATGAGAGCTCCAGCGAATGGATTTGTATTTTCTTGTATATCTTGCATAGTTCGATCAAGTGCTACAACCTATGTCTTATATTACATGGTGTATTCATCCCAAACAATCAGTTTTAAGTTTGCAGCATTTCCGCCACGCCGAAACCTTTGGGAACCTGAAGTGTTTAAGTTCCGGCGAATTGTTTATCCACTGACAACCATCACTCAGTTAAGTAGACGCAGTACCAAATGACGCAAGAGTAAAAACAGCTCCATTTTCAGAGCGAATTTGAGCTAATAGCAAACTGATGAGGAACGTTTCACCTGTGCCACGGGATGCATCAAGGGAAAAGAGACAGAAGAAATCAGTGGCCAGTGCTTTGGGAACTGCGTTGTTGAGAAATTTTTAATCTCTAAGAATTGGTTATGAATGAATAAATGGACACGACACTGTTGCGAGACTTGATTATTTTCTTCGACAAACGCACTCAGTCATCAGCAGTTAATTTTACTTTTGCAATTCAATCTCCTTCATAAAGGTCATACGCAGAAACTTATTGTGCAACTATAGTAATATGAATAAGTGTTTTATGCTGATGGTCACGCATATGTCTTCGTCTTCAGTGAGACCTACATTGAAAACGTCTGAAAATGGAACCGTATTATCGTTACTAAAGAGACAAATAAGTTGCAAATTGTCTTCACCCAAGTTTTTCTTGAATTGTTTCTACGCTTCTTTAATGTTGGACGGCGAACATGAGGTGAAAATATAACGAATAATCTGTCACGGATTTTCCATGAAAAAATCTTCTTTTTCGTTTTCAAGATGAACACATAAGTGAACCACATTGCTAAAGCGACTGCCTACCGGAAAACTTAAAATGCACCACACGGCCTCAGTACTACCTACACGCTGACCTCTCTGAAATTGAATATTTTCTTCCGTACGCATATCTGGCTTGTCAGCACTGTCATACTGTCTTATCGATGCCCTTGTTGACATATTTGCACTTATACTTTACTGATGTGACGAAATGGCAATATTCCACCTTGAGGGCGCGCGGGATTAGCCGAGCGGTCTATGGCGCTGCAGTCATGGACTGTGCGGCTGGTACCGGCGGAGATTCGAGTCCTCCCTCGGGCATGGATGTGTGTGTTTGTCCTTAGGATAATTTAGATTAGGTAGTGTGTAAGCTTAGGGACTGATCTTAGTCCGGTAAAATTTCACACACATTTTGAACACATTCCACCTTGATATGCCCTTTGAATATTTTTGATGACAAAGGCGACACAATCATTCCGTTGTAGATATCAATATCGACATTACTCATTGTAATTGTAGCTACGCGACATCCGTTATCAGGTTAAAGTCGTTCGTATTATAGATAGCCATCAACACTAGTACGAGTTCCGTAAACGAATTCTCTCGGATACCACTTCGTGCATTTGTTGTTGCAATACATGGTGATTGTGGATCCATAACGCTTCATAGTCCATGTGCGTATTCAGGCACGTTTTGTGGACTGTCAGGAAACGTTGCTGGAAGTTTGATGGTTTTACCAATGTGGTTGTAGTTTCCATCATTCGCAGTCGCATCCCATAAATAAAATTACTCACCCAAGCTCAGTTATTTTTTATTTAATAGAAGTAAAAGGACACGTTCAAATTCTATCTGCGCATTCTGGCTGCCACATATTTGTCAAACAGTTGATGGCATTAGAGAATATGCGAGTGAGGAGGAGGAGGAGGATATTGGTGTTTAACGTCCCGTCGACAACGAGGTCATTAGAGACGGAGCACAAGCTCGGATTAGGGAAGGATGGGAAAGGAAGTGGGCCGTGCCCTTTCAAAGGAACCATCCCGGCATTTGCCTGGAGTGATCTATGGAAATCACGGAAAACCTAAATCAGGATGGCCGGACGCGGGATTGAACCGTCGTCCTCCCGAAGGCGAGTCCCGTGTGCTAACCACTGCGCCACCTCGCTCGGTTATGCGAGTAATGCGGTATCATTATGCGGTCTGAATAATAACTCAATGTTAATACGTTTTCCATTTGTTCACCTATAAGAAGAAATAAAATTTGAGAAGCAATAAGATAAACATAAATTTACGGGTGTATGAAAGATTTTTTGTACGACACTAATAAGTAGAATTACCAGTAGACGGATGAATTTTCACAATACTGAAGTGATATCTGTCTCCCACTCTGAAACAAATTATCGAATACTGCAGCATGTCGTAAGAATTATTGTTTCCAGCGACCTGCACCATTGTGTTATTCCAATACTTGAGAACTTTATCATACCTAACACGTTCTTTTCCAACTACGAGGGAATGCTACAAAGTAATGCCTCTAATTTTTTACGCGAAAACTTCTAAAGTTTTTTTTTAAAGAAATGTTACTAACGTTCTACAGCTTTATTCTTAATATCTAAATATTTATTTCTTGCCATAGTCATCCTAGCGAGGAGCGCATTATTCCAAACGAGGGACAAGTTTGTTTGTACGGTCACTAAAGAAAGTTTTAGTTTGTTGATGGAGCCACCACCTCACCTCTACTGGCACCGCTTCATCGCTACAAAGTTATGGTGCTCTTAAAGTTAGGAAAGAGATGAAAATCTGATGGGAAAAATCGGGACTGTCTGAAGAGTGATCGATGTTGGTGAACGCAAGGCGTCGGACTGTTGCAGACTCGCAGCGCTTGTGTGTGGTCTGGCATTATCTTGCTGAAGAAGAGGGTGATCCATGTGTAGACGATCTCTTCGAATTCGCAACCTCAATACAGCACACTGCTTCTGACGCACTGACTTAGTGACGTTCCACAGTACCATGTTAGAGACTATAATTCGGAGCCCTTTTGCGGCAGAGAGCTGCAAATACGTAAAAATGGAAAATAAAGATTTAGAAGTCTTTCTAAGTCAATCTTCATACAGATTGTTACGGGACCTCAGTCATTCAATATAAAATGTCGAATCAAAACACCTTCAGCCATCTAAATTTCCAGTTGTTATTTTATTTGAGAAATCGGCTTCAGCGTAACGTAGCGAAGAAACTAGTTGATCAAGAAAATAATTGGAAATTTAGACGGCTGAATGAGTATGATTCGACATTTGATAAAGATGCAGAATGCTGGGGGTCCGTCCACAGCCTCGATGGACTGGCGCTTGAGCTAGCGCCACCTCAACTCTGAGAAACCAGGTTCCGACAGCACCAGTCACTACCCTCCAGCCACTACTCAAAGATTTGACCGTGGGCAAAGATGGCTACTGCTTAGATGGCAAGCTGCCTCGTTATTATGGACGCGAAATCAGGGACACCGCCATCTTACACACACCGAGGCAGTACGAAGTGGTAATGTAGTTGCAGTCAGGAACGACGGTGGTCGTGTTTAGACTTGTTGTGTGCAGCTGATGACCATCATTCCCTGACAGCCAATGAGCGTTCAGTAGCGTTGTGAGAGCTCTGCTGTGAGCATTGTAGCCCATGCGAGCATTAAACCTGAACATAGGGAGTTATTTAGTGAACTTTTACTCCATGTATTGCGAGTTGTCATGACTAATGATGGTGGTATGTGACAAATTCAATACAAGCGAGAGAGAGCCCCTGAATGCCATAACGCAACTGTGTTTTGAACTGAGAACAGATCGTTTCCTGTTTTCACTTGCGTGAACTGCGATCATCCACGAACTCGACTACAACAAGGTTGTTGCTGAGTCATACTAACGAATAGCACTGAGTCCAGTGCACCATTACCATCTCATCCTTGTCACAGGTTGGCTACCCACTGCCATTACTGTGTCCTGTGTGCACTTTATCTACAGCTGTCAAACTTAGAATTTAATAAACTGTCACCACTGGCTACGTTCATCTTCTGCACTTACTCTCCACCTCCCCCAGAGAAATATTTGGCCATACCCAGTCCACACCTTTCAGATGGTAGGGGCACTCTAGTGCCCACCATGCGCTCCAAATGGTGTTACGTTGGTTCTATATAGTTTGGATTGTTAATTGCCGGCTAACAGTCAATTGACGTTTTGAAAAATTTTATCAGACCGTTGTGTTGGTGCAGAATAGGTTTCAGTTCTGATATAATATTACGTTTGCTTGTTTGAAAACCTAATTACCATTTTTCTTCCATGCCTCGCTTGTAGATCAAACAATGGATGCATGCTTACCGTGGCATGATTATTTTGAACCAGAAAGCAACAAAAACTACTAGTGTGCTTAGAGCAATCTGTCGCAGGATACCGTTCGGCACTTTTATGATTGTTTGCATGCGAGAACACACTCCTGCATTGCCGCCAGAAGGGGCACACTGTGTACCGAACCTACTACTTTGCCACACTCTAGTGCGAGACGTGTGTTTCATTTCGTCTGAATTTCTTATCATATAACCGTAGAATTATGAACTGTCATCTCACTTGACAATAAAATTACCTTCTCTTTGAGGGGGTGGCGTTCTTTTCAGCAGTGCGTATCACAGAACATGAAAAGACTGAATCATAATGCCAATACGGGGTATCATATCAGGAAAGTAGGAAGTTCTGTTTTTGCTTGATAGACATCAATGATCTGCCGCCTAACAAGACAGGTAACAGAAAGAAAATTGTCTTTGCAAGAGATAAAAGGGTTATCGTGAAGGACAGGGGTACAGTCTGGAACCGCGCGACCGCTACGGTCGCAGGTTCGAACCCTGCCTCGGGTATGGATATGCATGATGTCCTTCGGTTAGTTAGGTTTACGTATTTCTAAGTTCTATGGGACTGATGACCTCAGAAGTTAAGTCCCATAGTGCTCAGAGCCATTTGAACCATAAGAGGACAGGGGACATAATATAAGTGTTGCAGCTAGTAGGGTAGTCAGTAATACCATAACGAAGCTTCCAGAGAACACCTTAACTCTTAGCTGCAATAAAGCGCCTCCTGATACAGATGTGGAGAGAAATTTTACTGTCCCAGGGTGTCAAGCAGTCAGAAGAGTCAGCTATTTTAAATGCCTTCGACTAAGGGTAGAAATTTGACGGTCAAGGTCCTCAGTAGGAACTAATTGTTCCTGTCTCCTGTTTCCACTGGCTCTGATACTTAAACGCCAATGCTTGTTTAGTTGAATTTCATTCGCTCTTTTATCTCATATGATACGCTTCAGAGCAGTCCTATGCACTCACCAAGAGCATTTTAAACAAAAAGAGAAATCCTGTAAATGAAATCCATGCAGCAATTGAGAACTTCACTCTGTAGTATATTTATATCATAATTTTCATGTGTTCTTTAATTCTTTTGTTAGTGAATTTAATTATCAGCATTCTGTGAACTATGTACTGACTTCTTCCATGTCAAAGTAACTGTGGCTTATGTCGTGCCACAGGATCTGATAAAATCAGTATAAATAAATGAGTATTGGTTTGCTTTTACGTCCGCCTTCCATTCTTTGCTTACCGATCATCTGGTTACTGTGAAACTTCGATTAATTGGTGTGTGCGCGGCCATGGAGGTTTCAGAACAAAGTAATTAATATTTGTCTTCTCGTTTTTTTGTACATCTTCCCCGTGTCCTAAGAAAGTCTTGCACTCAGTGAAACAGGACGAATCTTAATTTTTCCCATGTAATATTTTAATAATCCAAAGGCAGTAACACCGGTCCCCGTTAAGGGGCTCCGGAAAGGCTCAAAATCATGAAAAGTTCAATTTTTACTTTTTTGCGTTTTCTGAATCTGCAGACTATTACCTTTTAATAGATATATAATTTATTCAATTCCGAAGACTACAACTATTTTTAAATATTTTTTGAAATGTGTTCTACATGGGTGTGACCCACTGTGGCACTGTTAAACTGCTGTCAAATGGTGTTATTATTAACGCCCGTGTTCATCAGGTACATTTTAGTGATGTGAGATAAAGTATAAAACCTATTTTCAGAGACTTAGCAGCACCTGAACTGTTGAAAAAGTGTATTCACGGAAAAACTCAAAACCCCAATGAAAGTGTAAATAGTGTTATATGGTCGAGAATCCCCAAGACTGTATTTGTTGAAATAGAAACACTTCACTTTGGTGTGTATGATGCTGTTGCGACTTTCAATGATGGCAACATTGTAAGGTGCAAGGTATTTAGAAATATGGGAATGAAGATAGGTTCTAACATGGTACGAGCGATGCTTGCTTTAGACAAGGAACGCCTTCGGGCTGCAGACAGGGCTGTAAAGAGTCTAGAAATACAAGCAAGAGTAAACAGGAGGAGGAACAAGAGGAAGCTGGAGGAGGAGTTTGCAGAGGATGAAGATAATCCATCCTATGGACCTGGAATGCACTAAAAAGTTAATCCAATCTTTGTCGCTCGATTCCCAAAACTTTTATTTTCTCATACTAATTACGTGTTTTCTAAGGATCTTCCAAACATATTTGTTTCAAACTTTCAGTAAATGTTACACAGTACCTTCTGCATAATTTAACACAGCCTTTTTCCAAAAAAAACTGTATATTTTTGAATATATAAATAAAAAAATTGAAAAAAAATGTTGTGAATTTTCATTACAATTGAAAAAAAAATCATCTTTAATAACTGAACTAAAATTTAGTAAAATCCCTGTGTTAAGTTGTAGCCCATATTCCAATAAATAATCTGTAAAAAGTTCAACTTCCGACCTCAAATACTTTGTGAGGAAAGATGTAATTTATAAGCGTTATTTTAACATTGCAAGTATAGGGCGTTCCGGAGCCCCTTAAATCACCGAAGCTAAGCACTGTCGGGCTTGGCTAGCACTTGAGTGGGTGACCATCCAGTCAGCCGAGTGCTGTTGGGAAGCGTGGTCCACTCAGTCCTTGAGAGGCAAACTTAGGAACTACTTGATTGAGAAGTAGTGGCTCCGCTCTCGTAAACTGACATACGGCAGGGAGAGCGGTGTGCTGACCACCTGCCTATCCACATCCAGTGACGCCTGTGAGCTGAGTATGACACGGTGAACGAACGGTACCGTTGGGCCTTCATGGCCTGTTCGGATGGAGTTAAATATTTTAATAATGTCATGAGTAACAGTGACGCATCATCTGTGCGAGATACTAAAAAAAATTAGTTTTGACTTTGCAGCTCGCGCCATTGACAGCTCGCTTATTACTGTAAACTACTGTGACAGCACATCACCTACCTGTGATGCAGGGTGTCAGAAGCATCGTTCGCGATGTAGTGGGCACTGGTCAATTTATGCTGCTCAAACACCAGTCCAGCACTCTCATTCAGACAGAAGCTACTCTCACCACTGAAGACAACAGAGCGCCATTCCACTTCCCAGCACTTTACAACATCAGAGTAGCAATGCTTGGCGGTGTTCTACTGTCAATGGTAGACTGGCAAGAGGTACAAGTATCTTAAAGCTACTGCAAGCAGGCAAATCCTATTGGTCTCTGTTGACACAGTAGGTCCACGCAATAAAAATAAAAGCTTCCAATAGCTTTTACACAAGAATACTAAAATATTTCTACTCGCGTAACTAAAAAATTAGAGCTAAAAAGCACGGAACCTAGTACCGAACATTCGTTGTTCGTCAAAATAAAACTCTGTTAAAAGGCGGCTCCTCATTGAATAAAACAGCGGTATAAAGGGATTACAAGCCATTTATGTGGATGTTGTCTACACAAACTGTACGATGTTGATCCTCTGGTGAAGTGGAAATATTTGAAAAACTATTATGAACTAATATGCGGCTAGCTTGAAAAAACAAGGGAGTGGTTGCAGCAATGTGAAAGGACATTCTACGTAATGACGCATCCTGTTACTTTAGCCAGTGACATACCACCTTCTAGCGGTGCTTTATTTTGAAATACAACACGTTCCATACTAAGTTCGAAGCTTTTTAGCTCTAATGCTCCAGTTATGTGAGAACAAATATTTTAATATTTTCATGTAAAATTTTCATAAATTAAGAAAATAATTTTTTGAATCTTAAACTATTTTTACAATATTATCATATCAGTGGATATCTTAGAATTGTTATTCCTCCTTGATTTGTTGTTGTGCAGATATTGACCTGAAGATGTAGCTCCTAGGGCCATGAAACCAGTAATGATGTAAAAACAACAGGCCAAGTACAGCTGAAGATTCTCATAGCTTTGGTTTCTCTATCTACAAAGTTGTCAAGCGACTGAACAGGAGTATGAAGTCGTTAGTGAATGATTGTACCGCAGAAAGAACGTTGCAAACATTATTCATCTCTAACCTCAGTAACTGCAGAGCCAAGACAGAGAGTGCACAGACAGGCCTTATGAGCTCCATCTGATAGCCATTGGCAGTGCCAAACGAATCACTCACACTGCAACCCTTCAATTTCCACATATTTTACCCTGGTGTTACTGAGCTCAGCCCATGAGTGTTGCATTTATTTTTACGGAAGTATATGTTTAATGCGTCACCTGACTGTACTACTACCTGTGGTCTAGGGATAGCATCTTGGATTAGTAAACAAAATGGCGTCAGTCCAGGGGTTTGAAACTCGTCCCCCCCCCCCCCGCCCCACCACCACCACCTTAAATTTTGATTAATAATGACCACATCCGGCCGAAGATTTCCAGCATAAGAAGTCACCCTCATTCCGTCAAAAGTTTTGTCAAAAGAGGGTGGAGGAGCGGACAGAGGTTCAGGTCCTCTCTTGTCCTTGGGGGTGGGAAACTGCCGCAAATGGCGGAAGAATCAGCAATTATGAACGGCATGAGGACGCAGAAGGGAATGGAAACCACTCCTCGAAAGACACATAACGTGTACCACAGGCTACTTGGGCTGTAATTGAAAAAGTGTCATCATGATCTCTCCATTGGTAAAAGATTTCGGAATAGTTCCTCTTTCGGCTCTCAGGAAGGGGAGTGCCAAAGGCGAGGTGATCATGAGCAAATGATTGAATAACCAACGAAAGGATAACGTTCCAAGTGTCGGGGTTGTGGAATGTCACAAGCTTGAACATGGTAGGCAAACTAGAAAATCTGAAGAGTGAAATGCAAAGGGGTAGATACAGTGGGGGTAAGTGAAGTGAACGGAAAGAAGACAAGGATATCTGATGAGATGGGTATAAGGTAGTATCAACAACTGCAAAAAATGGTGTAATGAGAGTAGGTTACGTTATGGATAGGAAGGAGGAGGAGAGAGTGTGTTACTGTGAACAGTTCAGTGATAGATTTGTTCTTATCAGAATCGGCAGCAAACCAACGCCGACGAAAATAGTTCAGTTATTGATGCCGATGTCGCAAGCTGAAGATGAAGAGATAGAAAAAAATTATGAGGATACTGAAAGAGTAATACAGTATGTAAAGGGAGATGAAAATCTAATAGTGATGGGGGACTCTAATGCAGTTGTAGGGTAATGGGCTTTGGCCAAGGACTGCGAGAGGAAGAGGACTAAATGAGTTCTGCAGTAAATCTCAATTAGTAATAGCGAATGCTCTGTTCGAGATTCACAAGAGGAGGAGGTAGACTTGAAAAAGGTTGGGTGATACAGGAAGATTTCAATTAGCATACATGATAGTCATACAGATATTCCGAAATCAGATACTGAATTGTAGGGAGTACCCAGGAGCAGATATAGACACAGATCACAATGCAGTGGTAATGAAGAGTTGCCCGAAGCTTATGAGATTAGTCAGGCGGAGTCAATAAGCAAAGAAGTGGGATACATAAGACCTAAGGAATGACGAGATACGCTTAAAGTTCTCTAAGGCTGTAGATACATTAAAAAGGAGTAGCTCTGTAAGCAGTACGGTTGAAGAAGAATGGACATCACTAAACAGTGCAATCAGAAACATGGATAGAAAAACATAGATTCAAAGAAGGTAGCTGCGAAGAAAATATGGATAACAGATGAAATACTTCAGTTGATCGATGAAAGAAGGAACTACAAAAATGATCAGGGAAATTCGGGAAACAGAAACACAAGTCACAGAGAAATGAAATAAATAGAAAGTGCAGGGAAGGTAGGACGAAATGGCTACATGAAAAATGCGAAGACATCGACAGAAAAATGAATGTTAGAAGGACTGACTCAGCATACAGGAAAGTCAAAACAACTTTCGGTGAAATTAGAAGCAAGGGTGCTAATGTTAAATGCAGAGGCGAGAGCGGAGAGGTGAAAGAGTACATCGAAGGTGTTTGTGGTGTGGAAGATTAGTATGATGTGACAGAAGACAAAACAGGAGTGCATTTAGAAGCCAAGGGGGATCCAACATAAGAATCAGAATTTAAGAGAGCTCTGGAGGACTTATGGTCAACTAAGACACAAGTGATATCTAACATTCCATTCAAATTTCTAAAATCATTGGGGGAAGTGGCAACAAAACGACCATTTACGTTGGTCTATGTAATATATGAGTCAGGCGACATACCATCAGACTTTCGGGAAAATATCATCCACACAATTCCGAAGATAAGCAGAGCTGCCTCGTGCGACAATTATCTCACAATGGTATTAACAGCTCATGCTGACAATATAATAAACGGAAGAATGGAAAAGAAAATGGAGGATGTGTTAGATAACGATGAGTTTGCCTTAAGGAAAGGTGTAGGCACCAGAGAGGCCATTCTTACATTGCGGTTGGTAATGAAAGCTAGACTAAAGAAACATCGAGACACGTTCATAGAATTTGTAGACCTGGAAAAAACATTCGGCAATATAAAATGGTGCAATATACAATATTAAAAGTTTTAGGAGGGAAAAATAAAAATGATCGATCAGAAAGGAAGTGCCAGGATTAGAAAGTGCGTTTGATAGGTGTGTAGTCTTTCGCCCCTACTTCTCAATCTGTGCATCGAAGAAGCGGTGATGGAAATATAAGAAAGGTTCAGGTGTGGAATTAAAATTCAGGGTGAAAGGATGTCAATGATACGATTCGCTGATGACTTGCTTTCCTTAGTGAAAATGAGGAAGAACTACTTGAATGGAATGAACAGGCAACAAAATAATCAATGAAGGACGGACCAAAGAGACCATCAGAAGATGACTAGCAGTGGTGAAACGGATATTCCTGGCCAGGAGAAGTCTATTAATATTAAACATAGGCCTTAATTTGAGGAGGAAATTTCTGAGATCGTAAGTTTGGAGCACAGCTTTGTATGCTAGTGAAACACGGACTGTGGGAAAACTGGAACAGAAGAGAATGAACCATTTGAGATGTGGTGCTACAGTGAATGCTGAAAACTAGGTGGACTGTTAATGTTAGGAATGAGGAGGTTTTGCGCAAAATCAGCGAGGAAAAAAGTCAGTGAAAAACACTGACAAGGAGAAAGGACAGGATGATAGAACGTCTGTTGAGACATAAGGGTGTGACTTTCACTGTTCTAGAGGAAGCTGTAGAGGCAAAAATTTTGTAGGGCGAAAGAGATTGTAATTAATCCAGGAAACAATTGACGTAGGTTGCAAGTACTTTGTGACACGAGCAGGTTGGCACAGGAGAGGAATTTGTCACGGGCTGCATCAAACCAGTCAGAAGAATTATGACTCAAAAAATAAAGTATGTGTACGATAGTAGCACCCTGGTTATGATTAATGCCATTTGATATTGTGAGAAGCCAGTTATGTTATAATGTGAATTGCTTTATAAGCACAGTGATCTTGAAATAGCCATCCCAGGTACATCAGGCCAATGCCGAGTAAGAGAGTCTCTTGTTAAAGCTCTCAAAACAGAGAGGAAATAAGTTCACAAGTCTCTCCCATTCATCTGAAGACATTCATTGATGATTATCCCCTGTAGAGTAGAAATTTCTGTGCGCCGGTTGCTACGTCCCATTCTGTGTTCTCAATAGTCCGAGAAAGTTTCTATGAGATTAAAATCAGGCAGTTTGTGGAAACAATCGAGTGACGTTTGCGTGCAGCCCTGTGGACATGGAAGACGAAACTGTACACATCATATTCATCACGAGAATATACACAGTCCAGTCACACTAATGTGACCACCGCGAATGTCCGTCATCAACGTGCAATGATCACTCACAAACAGTAGGTGGGAACACTAGCAATATATAAAGAATCTCGGGGGAGGGATGGAGGGGTGAGGGGGGGTGAGGCGGTAAACTGTACAGCTTTGGAAAAATGGGGAAGGAGGGCGTTAAATTTGACATCCAAAAGGGTACGATCGTTGGCTTTCGGGACAACTATTGAAGTATTTCCCAACGGCTTAGTTCTTACCCTATTCGTGTGTCACCGGGATTAAAGTATACCACTCATGGCATAATGGCCCTACCGATAAATGACACCGAGGCAACTGTAACACTATGGGCAACATAAGACAGGATGGAAGAAGTCAACGACGACTGCAGAGATGCGTACAGAAGAACATAAGTGCAACCGTCGAGCAACTGACCCCTCAGAAGAACAGGGGGGCTACCAACAGTGTCTCCTCAACGACCATTCAGCAAAGGTTGCTGCATATGGGCTTCTGCAGGAGGCTCCTGGTTCATGTATTCATGCTGACTGCTATTGATTGGCGACGCAGGCTTGAATTGGCAAAGTCAGTACCGCAGCTGGACGTCGCACAGTGGCGACGGGAGGCTTTTCAGATGAATCACGTGTTATGCTTAATCGGATACCTGGCCATTGGCGTTTACAGCATGAAACGTTTGAAATCAAACACTTTGTATGCGTTATGGTCTGGTAAATGTTTTCGTGTCATTCCTTGGGAGATCTCACCATTCTGGGAGCACAGTGGATTGAAACCAGTATTGCACCTATCTTTGGGGACCATGTCCACATCCGCAGCTCGTGGTCGTGCGGTAGCGTTCTCGCTTCCCGCGCCCGGGTTCCCGGGTTCGACTCCCGGCGGGGTCAGGGATTTTCTCTGCCTCGTGATGACTGGGTGTTGTGTGCTGTCCTTAGGTTAGTTAGGTTTAAGTAGTTCTAAGTTCTAGGGGACTGATGACCATAGATGTTAAGTCCAATAGTGCTCAGAGCCATTTGAACCATTTGAACCATGTCCACTTCTCATGCTGTTCACTTTTCATCGACACAGTGGACTGTCTATCATGTCACTCAGCGCACAGTATAAGAGCACCAGGATGAGTTTAGCTTACTCCTTTGTCCTCCAGACTCCCTGAACTCGAACCCAACCAGTTATCTATGGGACCATCTTGGTCGGTCTCTTCGCGCCATGGATTTTCAACAGTGAACCCTAGTTGAGCTGCTACAACACAGGGAGTCGGTAAGTGTCCACATCCCTGTGAGTAACTCACTCTCTTCCTGAAAGTCTAGCAGCTCTCAGCGCTGCAAAAGGTGGTAATTAAGGCTTTAGAAAGGTGCTGGCACTAATGTGACTGTGCAACGTAGAAGAGGGGGCAAAATTTTGTACGAGAAATTTGAAACGAACATCCTCGTTCATTTTCACGGTACCCAGACAAGTGGGCTTAAGTTACCCCAAAACCGTCAAAGAACCATAGGCCTCGACTACACCGTTCACACACTGTGGGGTAAATCCCTCTTTCGGCAGGCCGTGCTTTCCTCGCCCTAAGTCAGTACCGAAATGAGGCGAAATCGTGTGACCTACTTACCAGCTTCTTTGTTATCTGACCAATTCAAGACGTGCAGTCTTATGCGTGACTGTGAGAAACGGATTTTTGGGTGGTACCCACTCCAAGTGATCTTTACATGACGTTTCCTAAGTAATTTTCGCTCGACAAATGGTTGAAATCAATACACATTGACTGACAGTAGCAGTTCTACTCGTATTTAAAAAAATTGACACTGAGGCACTTCACTGGTCCCCGTCAGTTAGGAACTTTTTAATGCCAATTACATGACGCCGTGCCATATGGCTGCAAATGGGACACTATTTCTTATAGACATGTTCGGCCGTCGGCGTTTACACGCAAACTAATCGAGCAACCGCTTCCACGGTGTTTTTAAGTCCATGGGACGAACTGTACTACACACAGGTAATGGAAGTCAGCTCAATTAGTTCGGCAGTGTGCAATTATTGCTGCCGTACAAAGAAAAGTGCAGGTCCACATATCAATAGAAAAAAGAAGATGTAAACGTCGTGTGACTAGGGCCTCCCTTCGGGTAGACCGTCAATGATCTGATATGAATGTAACAAAACCAATTGTCGAGAGATAGGTCTTGACAAAGGCGTGTCTTACGTCGAGACGTAATCTCTGCTTCGTAACTACACCGCAGCACTGGGTCTCAGGGAAAGTGCTGATGGCTTCTATGCGGTGCAACGGAGCGATGCGAGGTGTGCAGAGTCAGCTGCAATTCCAAAACAGGGCGCGAGTGGTCTGGAGCTGAACTGCGACTGTAGCTGTCTGCTAGTGGTTTTCCTTGTTTCTTCATTCTCCTGTGCCCCAGATTGGCAGGGGTTGGGGGAAGCTGTCAGCTGCACAGGAAACCTGATTTTTACCCAGCTGACAGTAAAGGAGTAAATTACAAAAAAAAAAAAATAATACATAGCAGAGACATATACACTGAATTAAAAACTCTTTAAAGGTGAAAATTGAAATGGAGATTTTGAGATATACGACAGTTGAATTTCTGCACTCTTAGTTAAAAACAGTACTAGTAAAAAATAAAATCAAACCCAATGAGCACACATTTAGAACATTTAAAACATGTTGCCGAAACACTGATATTTGAAAGAAACGCTTTCCTGTGACTAGGAACTGGAAGGACCTGATGTTGGATAAGGAGTCAGTTGTTGAAGTGGAAAAGGTTGGCCAGTAAAGAGGGTAGGAATATCGGGGTATAAAGATGATAGATTGGTCCATGGCATCGGTGGGGTAGGAGTGGCTGGTGAGACAGAAGAGGGGTGGAATAGAGGGTGGATTTGGTGACACTAATAGCTGGGATGGGCGTGGGGAAAGTTAGAGATTGATAAAAACGAGGTATGAGGAAATGAGGGGAGGAAGGGGAATCCCTGATTAGGTGGATTGGGTGGGGTGGCCGGCCGAAGTGGCCGTGCGGTTAAAGGCGCTGCAGTCTGGAACCGCAAGACCGCTACGGTCGCAGGTTCGAATCCTGCCTCGGGCATGGATGTTTGTGATGTCCTTAGGTTAGTTAGGTTTAACTAGTTCTAAGTTCTAGGGGACTAATGACCTCAGCAGTTGAGTCCCATAGTGCTCAGAGCCATTTGAACCATTTTTTTGGGTGGGGTGGATCTGTAGGTAGTAGGAGGGGCAAATGTCGGGTGGAGCTCATGATCTGGGAGAGGAAGGTGGTTGAACATTCTTTGGAAGAGTATGTAGAGGATATGTAGGTAGAAGGTTGGTGGGATGTATTGGGAAGCGATAGGATTATTGGACTCGAGTTTGCGGATGGCGTAGATAATTCGCAGTTGTTCAGTGTGTGTGAGCAGAACAGGGAATTAGATGAATTTGTAAAGGATCCTTGTCGGGGAAGGTAAATGAAAGCAAGAGCGAGGCGGAGTGCATGGAGTTCCTGGATCAGAAGGGACGGGCAGAACTTTGGTGGGGGCTGCTGGATGTCGCGCCACAGCTTACGCATACGTCGCCCGCCGGTGCGATTACCCCTCGATATCCGCGCGGTATGCGGACGCAAGTTTGTTCCTGATAGCAGCGCCGCCGTTTTTGCTGTGTACGCTGCCTATGGATGATGGTAACGTTCTCTGGTGGTGCCTGGTAGTGTTGATTCGGTAAATAGAGCGTTTACTGTCAGCACCAAATCCAAACCCAAGATGCTTTTACGTCGCCTCACTGTCTCCGATGGAGGAATGCCTACGTGTTACATCGCGTCAACCCTCAGGGCGCAGACGTCGTGCCAGAAAAGGGAGTAGCAGGGACCCAGCCTTGCGGATACTCCAGTGCGGTCGTCACTTCCAAACAATATCGCACCTATCTATACTGTTGTTATGTCTCCAGTTGGCCCATCTTACTGCGTTGACTCCAAACAACCAGCCAGCACATTTTTCTTCGCCGCCACGACATTGTCAGCGTTGGAGGATCACACGAATGCCTGGTACAAGAGTGCTCTTTGGAGGGGGTGACTTAGGCCAATGTTATTTACGTCAGAAATGAAAAATGAACGACGTCCTTAGAACTAGTTAATGAAAGAGATCCAGTACAAGGAAGGATGATCAGTGTTTATGATTTCAAAGAGGCTATCAGAGACAGAGCACAAGCTCGCAATTAAAAAAAAATGCGACGTTGAACAAACAAGCTAACTGATAAGTTTTGGAAATATTGGTGACCGTTACACCAGAGATGTAATTTAACAGAGAAGTGTGGATTTTATGGAAAAGAGACATTAAGGAGTTGCTCGAAAATCAACAGTTGATGTAGTGAAGAAGAACGTTACTGAAGGTTGTCTTAAACTAACGCTGATTTCATGCAGTGGCTTTAGAATTAAGGCTGGAGGACACACCTATGACGGGAAGAACCGCAAACGGCGCGTACTCAGTTGTTTAAAGACACACACGTATTAGTGAAGCAACCGTAACTTTCTACAAGATCGTGTTTCGACCATGCAAAAAAATTGGCAAATCTATGTGAAATGAAACGTGCATGCTATTGAGCACAAGGATGAATTTGAATGCTATAGTTCATTACGTTACTACCGACTCCTCCAACCATACTTGGAAAAAATTATTGCAAATGTACATGTTGGATTGGAAGTATTTATAATACAGCAGTATTCATGTAGCAATCCATTCAGTGGAATGTGCTGAACTGACATACATTTTTAGCAGTTATTTCAGGGAGGATGGTTGACTGGACAGCAGGGACGAAGAACCAGGGCACTCAAATCATAACATCAGTGGTAATAGCAACATATCTATTCAACAGAATATCAGCAGCCGAGGCAGGCTGCTTACCACATGCGCTCCATGATCATGGGTTGCATTGATCGTTCGGCTCACCACTCGGTAATGGAAGATGACCACCGGTGCAGGGATGTCAGGCCAGACAAACAGATTTACCTTCAAGTTAGACTGCCAGTCTAATCAACCTGATATCATACATTAAGGAAGCACCCCGGAAAAGATAGTTTACTTCGTCTCATCCTACTGTGCTGATGACGTCATATGCTGCCCCATGACGTGGCTCATTTACTGTGGTCCCTTCTAAAACAAGTTACTGCTGTTCAGGATGGCTGACAGGGCCCCAAGTGAGAAGAACCTGTACCTTGGTGAGATGTACCGAATTTTTATCGACACTGCGCGTGGTCTCGCCACATGACTGTTATCAATCAGCAGTTTCACGTGAGGTGCCACACAAGGCGTGGCTGCGGTTTTCGAATCTTTTAAAGGTGTGCCGGGTCTGCAGCAGACTCTCTCTGTCTACCGGCCAAGAAGAAAGCTTTAGAGTAGAGACAAGAGCACCGTCTCAACATCCAGTTGACAAGCTGGACGGTCGCAGACTGCGTGGCAGAGGGCACGACGTTGGAGTCAGGGCCTGCGTGAGAGTGCGGACGGCATCCGTATATCAAGCAAAGGAATCCGCCACGTCGTGCGATGTGGTCATAGGGAGTTGCGAGTACCGATTGTCACTTGGGATAGCCAATATTCAACCAGAAAGAATTAAACTGGTGAGCACGTTTAAGAACATTCTATGTTTCCGTGCAAGTGTGCTGCAGAACTGTAATATGCAGTTGGATCTGTATAGCGCTATTTCTCAGACTTTTATGCTCTTTCAGATACAGTCGATTTTGTTACCTGCTGTTCTTGACACACTTGAAAAGATTGATAGTTTTATGTCAAATTGCTTCAAAGTGTTATTTGTTCTTGTAATCGTAGGTTGCAGTGAAATACTTTTGTCTTATTATTAAAATTGCTCATTTATTAGTTTGAGTACCGAGATGAAAGCGGAGAATAGATCTGAGTGGTGCAGCTGATTTCATTTTAATCAGTGAATGAACCTGGTTTTAAGGTTTATATTATGCGACTTTTCATAACCTGTCTTAGTTGACATTTGCTTGATTCTTCTGGGACACTGGTCGGTGGTGCTTCAAAAAATGGCTCCAAGCACTATGGGAATTAACTTCTGGGATCATCCGTCGCCTGCAACTTAGAACTACTTAAACCTAACTAATCTAAGGACATCACACACATCAATGCCCGAGGGAGGATTCAAACCTGCGACCGTAGCAGTAGCGCGGTTCCGGACTGAAGCGCCTAGAACCAACCACTCGGCCACAGCGTCGGCGGTGCTTGCCTGGTGGTAGATAGCCACCAGCTCAACGACGCTGGGCCTGGAAGGGGCCGCAGTGAAGGAGCGAAGGCTGCATGAACGTAGCAGCCATGCTGCAGCTTGCAGTGAGCTAGCTGCAAGAGGAATCCCAGTGTGGTCTTCGGTTCAACGACACGACTGGAGCTGCCCTGAAGTCTGTTGACGTCAGCCAGCGCAGACCACAGTAGGAAGTCACTGGTTCACGCTCTGGCAGCATCAGAACTAGACGTAGCCCATAATCAGTATCTAGCCAAGGTGGCGACTAAGTTGTAGGTGAGTCTGGATGATCTACGTTGAGTCGACGTCTGGAGTGCGTGCGTACTCAGCGCAACAGTCGGCGACAGATACTGCATGGCCTGCGTCCCATGGTTTGTAAACGCTTACACACTGTCACTACGAAAAAGCGCTGCTTACTGTCACGCACGAAACACAGGCATCAGGGTACGGCGAGTAGTAACCACGATTGCTATAGCTCTGCAACGGAGGCTTTCACCATGACACCTAAGCACTTTCCGCCCCCCGAATGCGTCAGAATTATGCAGGAAGAAAGCTGGATCATCTGCCTACGGCTTGTGAAGTTGCTAGGAAAGAGTGAAAGTGTTACGCTGTATTGCCTTCTATGTATCAGGCATTAGGTATCCTTCATCTCCTTGTTATTCTCCTCTTCCGCTTGTCCTAATTCCTCTCCCTATACCATGTCTCCGAAGGGTTGATACCTTTATGTTACTTCGGATGTGGCATTGTTAGTGATAATGGGTTGGCGGATGCATTTTCTGAAGCGACTACTTCCCGCTGGGATGGGCATTGTGTACCCCATATCGGTGCATCTAGTGTTATCTGATGTGGAAGGGTGACAACATTCTCTAAATGTTTTCAAATTTTGTATCTGAAGCGGAACATGGGAACCAGCCCGATACTGACCTAGTCGTACGTAGGAAATCATCTAAAACCTAAATGAGCCCTCAGTGTTGATTCACCAGGCAGATTCAAACCAAGACTGGCTCTTCCCCCCTGTGCTCTAAAAGCAGGTGCTTTAATGCACTCAGGTATGTAGGTGGGGCTTTGTATCTCTTTCATTCATCTTTCTCATATATTATGATATCATTTATTCTGAGCATGTGTACAATAGAAAGATTAACCACTACTACAGAAAATAATTTGAGTTTGAAAAAATGATGTTACCTCTGTATAGGAATATGTACGTTATTTTCCTATTTACAGTGACTGTAATATCTGCAGGTCTGATTTTTAACACAATAATTACAGCTTATATTAATCAACCTGCCAACATTTGATTTGCATTTTCATATTTTATAGGCATCAATGGTTAAATATTTGACTTTTGTGTACAACTACAATAATCATGTTGCTAAAGGAAAATTATTGCATTTTCATATTTTATAGGCATCAATGGTTAAATATTTGACTTTTGTGTACAACTACAATAACCATGTCGCAACACAGTATCTAAAGGAAAATTATAATAAATGTCGAGGAAATACCCATCAGAATCACAAGTACATCGAGAAATGAGTCGTAATCAAAGATTTGTCAATTACACTGGCCAACAATGAAAAACTTTCAGGAATAGCAATGAGTGTTTTTTATGTATTTTAACACCCCATGCACGAATATAGCTTTTATTTTTTGTGGCACAATAAGTTTTAAAAATACTTCATTACATGAGAATGGTTATAGAAAACAAATAGGCAGCTTTCTTAAGAAACACAATCTAATAGGGCCGCCCACATTACGAGTCTACCAGAAAATTTTCTTATAATTAATCTCTTACAACAGGGCAACATACATGTGATTCATTGTATGATGCTACCTAACTCCATGTTCTTATCAGTTGTGAGGACTGTAGTTTGACTGTGCCTTCACGAATGTGAGTAGTGCTATCTAAATATATCTTGTGCTGAGTAGTTCGTTTTCTGTAACTGGTGCTTTTGTGTTAGTGCTTGTACAGTGTCATGGGTGTGTTTAAATCACCCACCTAACACTTTGCTACATATATGGGAAGTACATTTTTAAGTCGTACAGCCTACAGGTGAAAACGCATCTCTGGTCCAAGGTAGGCGATCAGTACCGAAAATGAGCATCACGTACTGTCTGTGTGAACTGTTCGTCTCATCTTCATTATTGGGTGAAGAAAAAAAAAATAAAATTGCAATGCCATTTGCTATTTCGATGGTATGGAGGGAAGCGACCAATCTAGTAGATGATTCCTGTTACTGCATGGTTGAAATAGCGGGGATGAAGGACAAGGACAGAAAGCTGATGAAGTACCCCAGCCAAAGTGAAAGCAGGTGTATTTGTTGGCCCTCAAATTAGACAGCTTATACATGATACTTATTTTGTCACATTTATGATCTCTCTGGAACTGGAATGTTGGCATTTTTTTCAAAAAACGATATTCTGATTTCCTTTGGAGACAAGAGAGCAGACAACAGTGATCTGTTAATCAACGAACTACTGCAGTCTTACCATGATACCGATTGTAACAAGTCGGTAAAACTGCACGCTTTTCACTCACACTTGGCTTCTTTTCCTGCTGTTGCTCCTGGACAAGTGTCCGATGAACATGGGGAAAGCTTTCAGCACACCAATCTGAGTTGGAGCAACGCTAACATGGGCAATGTTCAACAAGTGTGATGAGAGACTGCTGTAGGTCACTACTGCAAGATAGCAGTGTCACATTGTAAGTAGGCTGTTTATGTTTTCTTATTGGCAACGTTACGTAGCGCTCTGTATGAAAATCACTGGCTGTGCTGTGTGCAGTCTGTGGCCGGTTTGCATTGTTGTCTGCCATTGTAGTGTTGGGCAGCTGGATGTGAACAGCGCGTAGCGTTGCGCAGTTGGAGGCGAGCCGCCAGCAGTGGTGGATGTGGCGAGAGAAATGGTGGAGTTTGGAAATTTGTAAGACTGGATGTCACGAACTGCTATGTATATCATGATTTTTCAACACTATTAAGGTAAATACATTGTTTGTTCTCTATTAAAATCTTTCATTTGCTAACTATGCCTATCAGTAGTTAGTGCCTTCCGTAGTTTGAATCTTTTGTTTAGCTGGCAGTAGTGGCGCTCGCTGTATTGCAGTAGTTCGAGTAACGAAGATTTTTGTGAGGTAAGTGATTTGTGAAAGGTATAGCTTAATGTTAGTCAGGGCCATTCTTTTGTAGGGATTTTTGAACGTCAGATTGCGTTGCGCTAAAAATATTGTGTGTCAGTTTAAGCACAGTCATTTATAATTGTTCAAAGGGGACGTTCCAACATGTAAGAGAGGCAGCAACGTCCAAAAATAATTTAGATATGCATGAAAACATATTTCATAATACTTCATACTCTTTGTCTTGATAAATTAGCATTTATAGATGAAAAAATATTGTTTAAGCAACACAAAAACCTAATACAATTATATAGTGACTGAAAGAATTTACACAAAAATTGTTCGTGTTGTGGAAAACCCACCAGCAGATTCGTGTTCAGCAGGTCTAAATACGTAAGGATAACCTATTTTGTGCTTTGAACTTTTCCAAAGCTGAATTTTGTAGACCACTGTTATTAGTTGGTATTCAGAGTAATTGAATAAATATTTCTTAATTTCTATTAAACATATTAAATTATATTACGTTTGATGCTTAAAAGAATAAGCACAACCAAGTAATCCTACTGACACTTGATTTAAACTTTGTTGTTCAATGGTTATTAAAGATGAAATATGTGAATTAACCCATGTACATGGAAAAACTTTTCCAAAGCTAAATTTTGTAGACCACTGTTATTAGTTGGTATTCAGAGTAATTGAATAAATATTTCTTAATTTCAATTAAACGTATTAAACTATATTATGTTTGATGCTTAAAAGAATAAGGACAACAAAGTAATTCTACTGACACTTGATTTAAACTATGTTGTTCAATGGGTATTAAACATGAAATATGTGAATTAACCCATGTACATGGAAAAAGAAGAAATAATCAACAATTTAAATTTTTTTATAGTGAAGTGTAATTCATATTATTAACTATTCTTGATAGAGTGTTAGTCTGTACCAAACATATCGAGCTATGAACTTTTGCATGTAAATTATCCAAAAATTATTAATAAAGCTAAAATGGAGACTCGATTTTCGATATGAATTTTGAGAAATGTTAATCAGAAAGTTATGATAATATTACTAGAACCATTATTTCAGCTGTATCTACTCGTGGAGATACAAGGTAACCTCTTGCACAATTTCGACTGGTGCCACTAATGCTAAATGGAGATCAGAAACTTGTCCAGTCAATCTCTTGCAGTAAACGTGGCACTTCTGGAAGCTGAATTTGTGCTACAGTTATAATTTTTACATTATTTTCGCTCACAACGCTATTCCATCCGAGTGTATCATCAGTTACGAGTATTCAATAATCAGATTTATTGATGACGGTATATTCTATCACATTATCTATATGCTAAGGTGACTGAGGTAAAATAAAAAATTGTTCAAATTACCTGACGACAGGTAACCTACCTGTAACCACAAATTAAATTTCTCCCGTATCAAGAGTTCTCATACATATTCAGGTTAAAGATATGGTTAACGTGGGACTACAGCCGGTTAACATAACTGTAAGTCGCTGCTGTATGTCGTACACGTAGGGAATGTTCATTTATAATTATACTGCACATGCACTTCGCTCGATCGAGTAGTCCTGTATACACCTGGCATTAACGGAATAAACGAGGAATTACTAACGCTTTTGGTGCACTGCGACTTGGCGCGTGTGAGGGGAGAATAATCAGGCACCACAAGTCGGACTGGTGGTGTGCACAGGCCGTCAGCGTAACAGGCGCACACCTGTTAGACAGTACAGCTATCTAGCAGATACGTGCCTGTTACTGCAGCCAGAAGAACTCTCCGTCCAGAGCTCGACCCGTGGCCTCCAGTTGAGAGCCAGAAGCCGGCTCCATCAGTGACAGCTGCAGCAAAGGGGAGAGCAGAAATGGCTCTGAGCACTATGGGGCTTAACATCTGAGGTCATTAGACCCCTAGAACTTAGAACTACTTAAACCTAACTAACCTAAGGACATCACACACAACTATGACCGAGGCAGTATTCGAACCTGCGACCGTAGCAGACTGTAGCGCTTAGAACCGCTAGGCCACAACGGCGGGCAAAAGGGGTGAGCAGCACAGTGACTGTCACTCATGGTGACGGGGGTGTGTCGGGGGTGGAGGGAGGTGGGGGCGGTTGACGAAAAACTTCTTGGCCCAGCTGACCACACCTCCAGTAGGCCAACAGCCAGATTACGATCTCTGCACCCACCAGTGATGACCACGGAGGTGGCGCTGCAGCATGCTGTGCAGAGTCGCTCCAGCGAGACTTGCGGCTCCATAGATAATTGTAGACAACAAGGCACACAGAGCCCCGTAGCCTTCCCTCTCTACAGGACAGCTGCAACTGAGATCCTTAATTGAGAAAGGTGTAGTATCTGTGCTGGCGCTCTGCTGCTGGAAGGTGGGGTGGGAGAGGTAGCAGTGAAATTGTATGTACAAGTTTCCTCGTTTGGTCAACTCTCCTGGGGCTTCAGAATTTTGTAACTTCGTGATTCTGATTCTCTTTTGCGTCAGTGGCCGAACAATTAATGTAACATTGTATCCAGACATTCTTGTGACGTTCGGTTCTGTCACAAGTATGACGGCATCCTTGTGTTCACATAATGCCGTTGTGCTTCGTTCGCAAACCTAACGCGCTCGCCCAGTTCAAAGTACTGAAATCGCTTCTGTGTTCACCTCGTCCTGTTCAGAATTTTACCCCCGGTGGCAGTCTACTGGTCACTGACTCTGATGGCTTCGGTTTTGGCGTTGCTAGAGAAGAAATTTAAGGAAATTTTGGTATTCGGCTCTGGTACTATTCTAGGACGCAACATCTCCCTTTCCCTTAAAAAAATGCGCGAGGAATGTCCAGCTTGGACTATTTATGTAACAGTCTCATTATACGCATTTCACACAAATATTTATACACTGTTCAGTTTAACTATCGTTCAATGCATATTGAACTGAATCACGTGATATCTTGGATTAACCCTCACAGCTAAAAGCTTATATCCTCTTTCCAACACATTGTGTTGATTTTTTGCAAAGCTGTGTCTTACTCGCTAATACAGAGTTTGCACGTAATTACAAGTACTTCTAATAGTTAACACGTTATCTCTTACTATTGCATGGCTTTATTTACAAAGCAGTCAATGACTATTTGGTGCACAAATAAATCTGAGTGATGTACTGACATTGGTCTGCAAAAATAGAACATTACACATATCGCATTCAGAACCACTACGGCTCTGGATGACATCATGCCTACAATTGTGATACTGTGACGTTGCCGATCGAGATATTCCTGCATGTGCCACAGCATTTGCTATGCTGCAATTCTGTCTGTCCACGTTGCTACTAGAGCAGCCGTCACGAAATTAGATACCTCAATGGTACACCCGTTCCCCGCCGTCCGCCGGCACTAATCGCTGTGATTCGCCCGCCTCATGGCTTTGTTGCCGCATGTACACTGTTAACAGTGCAGGAGGTCAGTGGCCGCTGAATGTTCTGTTTTTTCGTGCGATATCATGTGTTCACGTGTGGTTTCAGTCTTCCGTGGAATGGTGCATTGACGTGTGTTTGGTAGAGAGCGAAATGCAGGAGCAACGGCATATGTGTTGTGCTCCCCGGTCAGTGCGCGTGAAGGGCGAAAATACATTAGGAAACAATCTAAACTTACCTTATAGAACTTACTGAAGCTTTATTCAATGATCCCGCCAACAATGAAAAAGCCAAGAACAACTTAATGTAAATTTTGCGTAAGTTGATAAAATGACAACAAAATCTTGTGGTATTTGCGAATCGACTGTGTTTCATACGAACACTGCAGTAACATCGGAAAAATCTCGAAATGTGAGCTCTTGTTTGGATTCTCCAAGGAAGGGATATAAATTGAAACGAAAGTTACGGAATATGACGATTATGACAGAGAGTACGTACAACTATACTTCGATACTATGACAGAGGATGGCTCAAAAAAGATACACGATTATCTCCGTGAAAAAAAATATTCTATCCCAGAAATCTACGTCATTTGTCTTAGTTTTGCAGAGGCATTGCAACAGCGAGAATGGAGTTTTGTGAAAAATGCACTTACTATGTACGCAGGAGAATAGCTTTGTATTATACTTCGATAGAACTTGGATTTCACAAAACCAACTGAAATCATGAAACCACGGAAATATTGGTACGAAAATACCCACAGGTATTTTCGCATAGGATATGTCGGTATATCGGCGATCTGTGCGATGGGTGCAGTGATGACGGGTGAGTAAGAGCTGCAAATAAAAAAATTGGAATATAGGAAATATTCTCGGGGTCGTATTAAGGTGAGCCTCGGAACAAAAATCCCGGCGGCGGCATACAAGTACTCAAGCGTTGTCGTGCACGGAGTTTTTCGCTAGTAAAATGTGACACGGTACAGGAATGACGTTATCAAAAACTAATTTCATAGTTCCCTTAACAACTTTCTCGCGGAAACAAAAACGGCATTTTTTATTGCACACATGGAATAGTATCACACCTCTTATATTTGAATGCTTTTATACAGGATGAGTCACTAACTATTGGCCCCAAGAGGAACTCCGATAGGAGCTGAGAAGTTTGTGGGACACAACTTTCATGAGACAACGGGGGCTATTATATGACGATTTTTTTGTTGCTAGGTGGGGTCGATTCAGAGATGTGAAAGTCAGCTATGATTCTTTTAAATTGGAGGCCATAGTTTGGTACTTATTATTTGATAGCGACTATCGAGACGAATCCAATGATGTGTAACAGTAAGGTCTTTGAAGGCCAACGAAGGTCACAAAGGTGGCATTAACGTCCATTTACAGGAGGTGTTCGAAGTGTTAACTATTGGTATTAATGGAGTGCTGCAATCTTCTTATCATGGATTGAGTGGTATTCCTTATCACATCTGCACTTATCGTAGAACATGCTTTGTCAATTCTATCTCGCATATCTTCCACCTACAGCTGAAGGTGTGTTTTGGAACTGTATGCGGTAGTGACGTAATTTTGACACACATTGCCGTTGTAACGTTGAAGGACCGAGTGACCAACGAAGCAGTGCTATCTAAAACTAACTGCAACAGTATTTCAGCTATCTTGAGGCAGAGACGACTCCGCTGGCTGGGACACGTCCACCGTATGGATCCTGACAGATTACCACGTGAGGTGATGCTAGGAGAGATCTCTATAGCCAAAAGACCTTAGGACGTCCTGTATTGAGGTTCAAGGACTCCTGTAAACGAGATATGGAGAGCTTTGGAATAGACACAAACAGATGGGAGGCACGGGCTAGAATGAGACCAGAGTGGCGTGATGATATATCATCTAGAATGTCGGAGCATGATGAAGGCTTGTTAGACAGATTAAGGCAGATAAAGCTTCGCAATGCTACCACTGCTCCTGCCTCAGCAGCCAGATACACATGTGACAATTGCGGCAAGAAATGCCGTGCTGCCATTGGCTTGACAAGTCATATAAAAAAATGCAACCTATAAACACACAGACGCCGCAACAATCATCTACCAAGATGTCGTGGCCAATATATATATATATATATATATATATATATATATATATATATATATATATATATATATATATATATATATAAAATAACTCAACATCTTCGAAACTGTGCTGTCAACTCACTCTGTTCGCCCATTGGCTTTAGGGTGAAATGGGCTTCTCAACAGCTTGCGAATGTTGATCAGTCGACACAATTGCATCAACAGAACCGATATAAAATTAGTCCCCAGATCTTTGTTTCGAATCTCCGGAGCGCCTAAGGTGAGAAACGAACTCTTCGCCATTTCTTGGGGATTACAACCGTGGCGATATATCCTGAGAAATGGTCTATTGGGGTCAATATGTTCGTATTCCGTGCTGGTATCCTATTAAATGAGTCTAAAATATCCATCCCTGTCACTTTCAGTTGTTGAAATGCATCCGGTAGCCTTTGTAATGGAATCGGTCAATGGCTAAATTAAGTCATGTATGCACACGGTATACAGATCCAGACATATTTTTCGACATCTCGTTTCCTGGTCCTCCACCAAAATTCTTGGCAACGCATCTATTAGTTGGTTTCTGCCCAGCATCGACTGACAACAGATGATCAAGTGCTTGTTTCAAAATTTCGTCCTGGAACAAGCACTCACAGTCTGCCCTTTGTCATTCTCCACTGTAAGCTTTCGGGTGTGAATAATTGTGGTGCTACTTGACTATCTGGCTGTTAGTGTAAGCTGCCTAGGGCCTTAGGCACTCAGCAGTGTCTTTCCACAGTGCTTGTCGAACTGCAGCTATCCTACCCAAACAATCTCTTCCCTGGAAGGTGCACTACTTCGTAATCAAATACGCTAAATCGTAGTGCCCACCTTGTCGTGCTGTGGAGATGGTATTTCAGTCCTAGTAACCATTTTAACGCTGCGTTACCGGTCACTATTTCAAACTTTTGGCCATATAAATAAAAACAGAGGTAAGAAATACTGTAAATAATATCCAACATTTCCTTGTCAATCACAAATAAAGTTTCTCTGAAATGTTCATCAGTCGAGATACTTATGCTACAGGGTTTCCTTTATTATCTACGAAGTACACAACCAATCACATTACTGCTAGTATTTAAGGACAGAATGAATTCGTTTTCAAAGTATGGAAATGTCAAAACTGGATCTGATGTAAATACATATTTCAAAGTATTGTACACTGTTTTAACACTGGATAAAGAATTCAGGGTTTGCTCCTTTTCGTAAGAAACGGTCAAAATAATCATCAATTTCGGCAAAACTCTTCTCGAATTTACGGTAATTATTACAGGGACCTACGAAATAGTGCAGTAGTTTAGCTGACAGTGATCTCGAGCAGTTCTGAACCACTGATTTAGGTGTGGATCTGTTCTAAATACTTCTTGATTAATCACATGCCCACTATAAATTGTTATAAATTATCTTCTCACGATTCTACAGAAAGGTACGAGAATAGATTCATGCTTAACCTGACAAGATGGAAACATCTTGGCCGGCCACTGTGGTCGAGCGTTTCTAGGCGCTTCAGTCTGGAGCCGCGCGACCGCTACGCTCGCAAGTTCGAATCCTGCCTCGGGCATGGATGTGTGACGTCTTTAGGTTAGTTAGTTTTAAGTAGTTCTAAGTTCTAGGGGACTGACGACTTCATCTGTTAAGTCCCATAGTGCTCAGAGCCATTTGAACCATTTGAAACTTCTTGACGACAGACAGCTAAACAACTGCAACTTTCTTTGGGTCCCTGTAATAATCGTCATAAATTTATAAAGAACATTACAGAATTGCTTAAACTTAGACCAGTTTCTTACGACAGTGACATATTTATTGTTCAAAAATACACAAGCCCAGGCAGGTGGCAGCTCAGTCAGGCCGATGATGTGCCGACCCCGGCAGCAGTAGCAGGCACTAATCTTCCAGGCAGTACCTCCTGCTGCATAGATGACGATGGCTCGCTTGTCAATCATTACGTCAGGCCCACCTGCCGCCAGTGTCTTAGTCACTGCAGCCCACACTGGGTGATAACAGACAGTCGCTCTGTAATCTGGTCTCCAAAGTTCTCTCGTTGAAATCAAAGACTTGAGTCCAGGAGAGCTAACATGCAGCTCAGCCCAGCCCAACGTACTGAGTTTTGTATGCGGTGTCGATTTGGGAGACGCCAGCAGCATCAATGTCAACTGCATGAATGGAAAGAGCATGAACATTGGTTCACAAATGGTTCAAATGGCTCTGAGCGCTGTGGGACTTAACATCTGAGGTCATTGGTTCCCCATCACGACGATGGATGAGAACAGTTTCTCGGCCCGCTGGTCAAGCCTCAATTAGATCGGTGGGTTGATGGCGATCTCTGCAACCTTTCAGTGATGATCTGGAAATTTATGCAACAGTGGGAAGTGGCTGAGTCTCCCCAACGAGTCTTGCGGCTGTCACCAGAACGACAGCGTCTTCCTACTGCGCTTCGTTCATGAACTTTGGTCCTCGGCGGGTTCTGAGTGTACCAACCACTTCCGCGTTCGCCTCGACCTGCTCAGTATTTCTCTCTAGCTGGTAGTTTGCCGGCCATGACTGAGGCGGCTTGGCTTCTGTTGTTGACACAGAAGAACTTTAACGACTTTTAGTGTTCGCCTGCAGTACTACACTGTGGATCGACTCGAGGCAAATACGTGTAACTATTGTGATTGTCTTATGCAAGGTCTTAAACTGGGTTTTAAGCTTAAGTGCGAGACGTGACCAAATACATATAAGGGATGCAATAGTAATATGTCCTCAAGCCGCAAGCCTTTCTTTAGATGACTCTTCTCACCTGTTCTTTCTAGTATTTCTTCTTCATTTCGTACTGTGTTTACTTTTTGTTACTTGTACCGCTGTGTTTCTAGAGGGCCATATTTCAGTTCTGTATAATACTGTACTAGAAACGTGCGCCACAGGAGCTTTTTTAACTCTGTGCCAGCCTTTCCAGAAGAAGGGAGCGCTGTAAGACCTAACAACATGACTTAATCTCATATAAAACTTTTCATAGTCTTCATTTTTCATTATTGGTTTGTAAGTCTTACTGAGATTCTGCTGAGGGAAAGACATAGTACTTCACGTCTCCAGAGTTGACGACTGTGTTTCTTGTCGCTAGCGCTCATTCAGGCATCCATAACGCAGGAGAAACTTTCTACATCTATGATATAATGAAGGAAGGCTATGTAATACGGATGAGATGCTGTGAACGATCCAGGAGGATTTCCAAAAACCTTTTATCCAGCGACTGGAATTCCGAGGCTGCCTGGAAATAGGAATAGTCATCCTTAGCCCAACAAAGCATTTTGCAACTCGAATATCTGACTGCAGAACTCCTGGATTTGAGCCTTAAGCACTCCATCTTACCCACACCCAGTAACATCAAATGCGTGATAAGAAGACCTGCTGCTACTCTCCACGCTGGGCATGCCGCACTTCTCCGAGCTGTGACTGCAAATAGGCGACGCACTCGGTTCCTAACATTGTTCGGAATTGTCTCATACAAACTTCCGCCGCATTTCTGGATGTTCTGAATCCGGCTTAATACAATTAATCAAATTATCTGCCAGTCCTTACACTAATTACCGTTTCATCTGCTTTCTTCTTCTTCTCCTTCTTGTTTTCGCCACCTGAGAAGCACGTTAAAATGGCCTTCTTCTTTTCTTCTTGTCTTTATCAGTATCCATTACTTTTTCATTCTCATATTTTTGCAACCTTCTTGGCTTTCCTGATCGTTATAGTTTGGTTCTGAGTCTAATTCTCTCTTGGAAACCTAAGAAAGTCCGAATGCACTATTTGGAAGTTGCCTTGTTTAAATCTCTCTTTCTTGAATTCCACCGTTATCCAGGTCTTTTCCTCTTGAATCCATCATGTTTTGGTTCTCTTACTAAGGAGGAACTGTAAGATCTGAGTTATCAACATCCCCTCATCCATTCTTTGGATCTGTGCGAAACACGTTGTCCTATGTTTCCAGATGCTTTCCAACACCATCTCTAAGTAGGCAGTTCTTGTTTTTCTCAGCTTCTACATTGACCACATCAAGCTCTTCAAAGTCCTGGTACTCCCCTCGAATCTCTCGTTGGACAAGATTTTGTCTCTTAAATAATCGTAATCTAAGAGGATCAGATGTAGGCCTGCGGCTGCACGTAAGTCTTCAGGACTGATAGCTGTCTGGTTACGACTCAATTTTGCATTCATCGATCCTTTTAACTATAGATTTTCAGTTATGTTTGTTTGTTTGAATTCATCTCGTTTATTCCTGCTTCCATTGCTTCTGTTTTTTTCAGTGTGTGCACATTCTTGTGGGTGTTTGCATCCCTCCGCACCGTCAGATTGTCTTCCTTCTATGGTCATCCTTCTAGGAGTTGTCTTGACGAACATCAAGCAACTCTGTTGTCTCGATAGAGATCTTCAGACAGTTTTAGCGCTGTAAGAGTAAGAAGGGTAAGCAGGACCAGATAAATTCCTTTTCTCCTTTCGAGTAATCAGTGATTTCACTGGTTCGATGCGGCCTGTCACGGGTTACTCTCCTGTGCGAATTTATTCATCTGAGAGCAGCTTTTGCACTCAATGTCCTCAGTTATTTGTAAGATATCTCCTACTACAGTTTTACTCTCTACAGCTCTCTCAAGTGAAATAAAAGCTATTCCTTGATGTCTTATGTCCTATCAGTCTATCCTTTCCTGTTGTCAATTTCCTCCAGATGTTCCGATGGTCATCGATTCTGCAGAAAATTTTCACGTTCCTTAACAGTGCATCCAGATATCTATACCATTTTATAGCACTGCCAACGACCTTACCACCAAGATAACACCGGTTCCCGTCAGGTCACCGTCGGACCTGGTTAACAGCAAGCGTTTGGCGCATTTATCAGATCGGTTACTGCTGCTACAATAGTAGGTTATTAAGATTTAATTGAGTTTGAACGGGGTGTTATAGTCGACCCACGAGCGATAAGACACAGTATATCCGCGGTAGCGATGAAGTGGGGATTTTCCCGTACGACCATTTGACGAGGGGACTGTGAATTGTTGTTGTTGTTGTGGTCTTCAGTCCTGAGATTGGTTTGATGCAGCTCTCCATGCTGCTCCATCCAGTGCAAGCTTCTTCATCTCCCAGTACCTACTGAAACCTACATCCTTCTGAATCTGCTTGTATTCATCTCTTGGTCTCCCTCTACGATTTTTACCCTCCACGCTGCCATCCAATACTAAATTGGTGATCCTTTGATGCCTCAGAACATGTCCTACCAACCGATCCCTTCTCCTAGTCAAGTTGTGCCACGAAATTCTCTTCTCCCCAATCCTGTTCAACACCCCCTTATTAGTTATGTGATCTACCCATCTAATCTTCAGCATTCTTCTGTAGCACCACATTTCGAAAGCTTCTATTCTCTTCTTGTCTAAACTGTTTATCGTCCATGTTTCACTTCCATACATGGCTACACTCCATACAAATACTTTCAGAAACGACTTCCTGACACTTGAATCTATACTCGTTGTTAACAAATTTCTCTTCTTCAGAAACGATTTCCTTGCCATTGCCAGTCTACATTTTATATCCTTTCTACTTCGACCATCGTCAGTTATTTTGCTCCCCAAATAGCAAAACTCTACTACTTTAAGGGTGAATATCAGGAATCAAATCTCTGACATCGCTGTGGCAGGAAAAAGACCTTGCAAGAACGAGACCAACGATGACTAAAGAGAATCGTTCAACTTGACAGATGTGCAACCGTTCCGCAAATTGCTGCAGGTTTTAATGCTGGGCATCTAACAAAACATCGTCGATATGGGCTTTCGGTACCGAAGACTCACTCGTGTACCCTTGACGACTGCCGAAACAAAGCTTTATGCCTCGTCAGGGCCCGTAAAACCGACATTGGACTGATGATTACTGGAAACGTGATACCTGGTCGGACGGGTCTCGTCTCAGATTGTGTCGAGCGGATGGATTTGTACGGGTATGGAGACAACCTCATGAATCCATGGAAGCTGCATGTCAGTAGGGGACTGTTCAAGCCGGTGGAGGCTTTTTAATGGTGTAGAGAATGTGGAGTTGGAGTGATATGGGACCCTGATACTTTTAAATACGACTGTGGCACATACGTAAGCATCCCGTCTGATCACCTGCAACCATTCATATCCATTGTGCATTGCGACGGAGGTGGGCAATTCCAGGGCGACAATGCGACAACCCACACGTCCAGAATTGCTACAGAGTAGCTCCAGGAACAGTATTCTGAATCTGAACACTTCCGCTGGCCACAAACTTCCCAGGCATGAACATTATTGAGCATACCTCGGATGCCTTGCAACGTGCAGCCCTGCTGGATTCGTGATGTCAGTTCCCCCGAGCATTACTTCAGACATTAATCGAGTACATCCCATGTTGTGTTGCAACTCTTCTGCTTGCTCGCAGGGGGCCCTACATGATATTTCGCATTTGTAGCAGTTACTTAAGCTCTTCAGTGCATGAAACTTAATTCATGATATTAAACACATTTAGTCTATATAATGTTTCATGAATCTGCGCTCTTTAATACATTGTGACGTTTTTTTCGCACAGTTTTACACTGAGAGGTAGGAAATATATAGCGAAAATTGTTGCTGAAATAGATAGGGATTTACTGTATATATGTGGTATCATTTCTTAGTTTGCCATTTTTTTCAAGGAAAATGTTTTACATGTGTCACTCGTTGGTTGCTCGAAACGCCCATTCAGTGATCTGAAGATTTTCCTGTAGATGTCTAAAGAAACTGGTTTTAGTGCATTTTCCTTGCAGAAAGTATTGACATACTCATTACAGAGACATCTAATTGAGTTTTTATGTCCAAGATAAGCAATGCCTGTGTTATCTTTCTGGGTGTAATGACTTCTGTATTTTGGAATTTTTGTTTACATGGTCAATTATATATACATTGTCTGATCGTCACTAAAAGCAATATTTCTAGTTCCATAAAGGCCTCTCTGCTCAAAGAAGGGACGTCCTGACCAGGAACTAGTTTTTTTAACTATAATCTCAAACTTTAGCCCTCCATTTTCGAAGTACGTGTATGTTTAGAAATGTTACTTTACGAACTACTACTTCCATATAATGTTTCAAAACTGTGTACACCACACCATTCGTGTGTCTACGTTTAATTGAGATGACTTAGTTTCGTCCATGCAAATACGAATTCTGGATTTTTTTTCCCCTAAGTTCTTGTGGAATCCTTACAAAACACTGTTTCTTGCACTCGCAGACATAACCTGATTCTCGTTTTTCCATATTTATTCCTTTCCTAACCATTATGTGCTCAACGTCTGCGTTCCTCTTCTGTTTCTTTTCATTCCTTTGGTTATTTTTTATTATTTTTTTTTATTTTTTTTTCAGGAACGTTTAGATACGACTGTGACGGGTGACACATACGTAAGCATCCTGTCTGATCACCTGCAACCATCCATATCTATTGTGTATTACGACGGAGTTGGGCAATTCCAGCAGGACAATGCGACTACCCACACGTCCAGCAGCTCACATAGTTCTGACAAGTTTATGTGCTTTCGAGATTTGTCTGTGTTTTCCTCCGTTTTACAGGGTACTGAAAACATCAACAGTAACACTGCGATTAACCTGTTCGCTTCGGAGATGTGAATCTCTGCAAGTATTCATTTCGCATGTGCAAGACGTGGTAAGCCAAATAAATAAACAGAGACGATTACAGAAAGTAGTTCAACAGTTTATAATACGTATAAAACTGTTTGGATCTGAGCACTATGGGACTTAACATCTGAGGTCATCAGTCCGCTAGAACTTAGAACTAGTTAAACATATCTAACCTAAGGACATCACACACATGCATGCCCAAGGCTGGATTCGAACCGGCGACCATAGCGGTCGCGCGGTTCCAGACTGAAGCACCTAGAACCGCTCGGCCACTCTGGCCGGCTATAAAATTGTTTACTAACGTTTTAAATTACACTTCTTATTCTTAATATGCACACAAAATAAGTGGTTAGGTCTTCGAGATCAAAACATTTTAACCAACATAAGCTAAAACTGTGGTGGAACAAATACTTATATTGCTTATATTTTGATCTTCATCGCTTTCTTCATTATTGGACAGATTATATTAATTGCCAGATTCTTCAAAAAATATATTACTATCACCAAGATCTTCTACACTCAATTGTATTCTCGTTTTCCTTTATCTTTTAGAGAAACAATTACCACTCGGGCCTGACATTGTGTCTGTGGGATACCAACGTATGAGTTTCAGATGATGATATTGTGACTTAGCGAATCTTGTATGACTCTTCCATCTGTTGGACTTTCGTTGGAGCTACGTGGCGGCCTAACACATTAACAGTCTCGAAGTTACCATATCTCAGTTCTTAACAAAAGTGTGTTTCCGTGTTCTTGCCCCCAGCCCTTCGGTTGGAATCTGTAAAACAGATGTTACAGAATGTATGTATTTCTTTAGAAGTGTAGATGCTATTAGCAAGTATAGGAGCAAATGGAGCTTGAGGGTGAACGAGTCGGAAGGGGAGGGAGATAAAAGAAAAGAACGAAAATCAACAGGCCTGTCTCTACGCACCAACAGCTGCGCTCTACTGTAAGTTCTGTTTCATGTAACTGATTTATTTTCCTTTTTTAGTGCTGAGGTACACTGCTGATCCGATGATACTAAAGTACAATAAGTTAATTCAGATGTGTAATTGGATTTGGTAGCTAAATACGTCATTCGATAAATATCACTATTGACGGAGAAGCGTTTTACGTATATAAAACGCTGTTTATAATGAACTCACGTCCGTAATGATAATTCGTTACCAGATGTACATGTAAATTTCTGTCGAAATGTTATCGCATCGTTAGAGGCTCTACACGAGGAGAACAAGGGACTCGACTGAATACACTGCACTGTGACTGCTGCGCATAGTTCAGCCCAACAATGTCGCATTCAGCACTGCCTGAAAGCAGACGGCAGCTATTCATCGTAGCCTTACATTCACCGAATGCGGACGTGCGCAGTTAATTGAAATATAATTTGCGGCCATTTACGTCATCTGTGTTGAAGTTAAAACAAAATGTAGTTAACTGGTGCTACGCTCATGTCGCTGCTTTGTCACTCGCTACACGGAAGTGTTTAATGTGCGTCTGTACAGTTCGCAGCTATTATGCCAACAGACGTCTGTATCAAATACTGCACTCGCTTTGGCATTTAGAATCAAATTTTTACTACACTTTCCTTTTTGAGAGCGTCCTATTTGTTGCGCAGACTGAAGAGAGATTAGACCACTTTGAAATTAAACTTTTGTTTATAGGACACGCATGGCCAACTTACTTGCGTTTTGTTTCAGCGTTGTCGTTGAAGGCTACTGTGGCTTGACCATCACACAACATTTCTGTATTAATGACAATACTTTCATGTTGGAAAATACTGACAGGCAATTACTTATAGTGTTTTAGGTTTATATCTTCAGTTCAGGTGACCGTTAATATTCATTAAAATCAGAAAAGTTTAACCTACCCTTCTCTTATTCTTTGATCTTTCGTGTAGCTCCTGTCACAGTATTTGTTCTTTTGGAGCGAACTGATGCCAATTGACTGAAAGGTCTAAGCGTTTATGAGAAAGTGTGTAGTAGAGAGTATTTTTCATCATCCGAAGTGCAAGTATTACGAGGGAAGGATAACTAATTGACTTGTTACTCAGAAGATTTAACTTATCTTATTCTGTTGCTCATCGTTTCGTACATCGTGACTTGAGTGGTACTTTTTATGTCAGTATAATGTCACAAAACTTCGGTATGCACGATTTCCAAAACGTCTCCTCTTCTTAAGTCCACGATTGTGATATTGTAAGAGCGATTTCTTATAATCATCGAAGGCAGCTGTTAATTGATTTCACGATTCAAACGGCAGCTGTAAGAAATAGAGTCATGAATTTTCCAAAATTACGTGTTCGAAACGAGTTTTTACTGTTTTTGAGATCCTGTTTTTCGGAATTGCTGAACGGTACTTTCCAGTTTATCTGATTAGATTACGAGAGCTTGTGTTACACCATGCCGCCAATCAAACGTATCCGTGGCTACTCGACTACCGTTCTGCAACACGCTCCATACCGTCTGTCACACTTAGTTGCACCGGCCTGTGCGGCCGTGCGGTTCTAGGCGCTTCAGTATGATACCGCGCGACCGCTACGGTCGCAGGTTCCAATCCTGCATCGGTCATGGATGTGTGCGATGTCCTTAGGTTAGTTAGGTTTAAATAGTTCTAAGTTCTAGGGGACCGATGACCTCAGATGTTGAGTCCCATAGTGCTCAGAGCCATTTTTGAACACTTAGTTGCGCAGCACTGCTACTAGTGTTTTATAAACATTATCTGTCGTAGAATTACTACCTTTTTCAACGTTTCTCCAAACGTACTGAGCTTTAATTTCTCCTGTTACTGTCACACACCTATCCGTATGACGTGACTTACACCAACTTTACTGCGCAACACAATTATTAGAGGATCACTTTTTCAAAACCCCATAATTGTCTCCCATTGCCACAGAGAAGTTTTAAATTTGAGTGGAAGGTGCCTATAACCGTCCGCTGTAATGGTGCAAAAGCATTGCACACGACATTACCCTGGAGCTCTGCGACGCTTCAGACTGGGTGTCGACACAGGCAGGAAAAAAAAAAAAAAAATCAGTGCTCGGGTCAGGTGAGCTAATGATGTCACATTAGCACCGAAGAGGCGACCGTGGACGTCACAAGACAAGAAGGCCGTCATAACCGATCTTATCCACATTTCACCCCTGCTATGGATGTCAGAATGACGCCTCTCAGCGTTGGAACCACCCGGTTTCTAATGGGTGTCCGACAGGAACGTTTCAGACACACGGCCGCTCAGCATCAACATAAAAGGCATCAAGGCCTCAGTGAATCTACGCGTTCCTTTAGGGCGTTGGTTCCTCCACATTTCGAGGCTGAAAATGACAGTTCCCAATGCGATAAGGAACAAAATGCGTTCTTGACAACCTTCGACAGTATTGACTCCCCTTGACGATTCACCCGATCTCTGAGGACATCGAGGATCCGCAATCCTATTGAACGTGATAACATTCCTTTGTAGTGTAGCGTGATAGCAATTTTTGCTGTGGTATCCAGGGTATTACCGCGAGGAACCATTCAAGACCATCCAACAAAACGAAGTGAGCTGAAGCAACAAAGAGTGTTTGTGTTTCTCCAGACGTCCTGCTTCACGTCCCCCTGTGTCGTGAACCCTGGGTGGGGTTGTGAGGTGACACTGAGACATGCATGAATAAAACAGCGCCGGTCGGTGTAGCCGAGCGGTTCTAGGCGCTTCAGTCTGGTACCACGCGGCCGCTACGGTCGTAGGTTCGAATCCTGACTCGGGCATCAATGTGTGTGATGTCCTTAGGTTAGTCAGGTTTAAGTAGTTCTCAGTTCTAGGGTACTGATGACCTCAGATGTTAAGTCCCATAGTGCTCAGAGACATTTCTTTAATAAAACAGCAAAAGGTCTGTATAAGACTACCCATTTCAGCAATACTCTCGGTGTCATCCAGGCGCTTTTGTTGAGTACTTTGAAATTGTGCCTGTAGAGAAACAGTCAGTTGCTGGTTACTAGGCGCCCGTGTAACAGGGAACCCTTCCGACATCCCGTAGGTTTCACATGCGGCCAGCAGGCACTAGTTCAGCGACGTAGCGCTTCTCAGTTTTGGGATGTCGAAGTGTTTGGTTGTCATAGCGGCACCTGGTAAACAGCTATTGGATGTCTCAGTTTAGGTACTTTTTTGAGAGCTCAACGAATGGTCTCAGACTGCACCGAGGGTGGTGCCGAAATGGATAGTCTTAGAGGAACTATGGTCATTTTATTCGGTCTTGTGTCAATACCGGATGCCCCCATCCTCCATGCCAAAGAAGGGCACAGACAACAGGAGGGCCGAAATTGCATAAAAGCTCTATGCAGCTTCGGATCAGGATCAAATTTCGTCGAATGGTTCTGTATACCACAGCAAAAGTTTTGGTCGTGCTACACTCCAAAGAATGTTATCAAGTGCGATGGGGCTGGAGATCGACGATGTCCTTAGAGAAGAGTTGAATCTTCGGGACGGGGGGGAAGAAATTTTTGAGGATGTACGACTAGAGAACAGCATTGTATTATAGTGAATCATTGATTGTGGAGGAAGCTGAGAGGATTACGTTTGAGTTGCAACGTACGGGGTGTTTATTGTAAAATTATCGATATATTGAAAAATATCTATTGGTAGTCTTAGTAGACCATGAGTTGCTATTTGTCTTAAGTTGGCTCCGTTTAAACGGGCGGTTATGCCCGTAGTATAATTTGCACCGAAATTACCATTACACTCTAATTATTAAACAAAAACATTGTTATTGCTGGCTACGAAATCAATAATGCGGTTATTAGCATATGATACCAAATTAAGATTTATTCAGAAAACTGGATGAGCAATATTTCTAGCCTAACATGACAATTCAATAGACTCGCTAACCTAAGTAGCCTATCATTGGCACAATGCGTCCACTTTCCTAACTATTTAAGTCAACACTGAACCCGCAAGTGACTCTACTGAAGTTCTGTCTGTACGGACACAGACTCAGATAGCGCCAGTCAAAGAGCTAGCGGAATAAGAACTCATTTGGAGTTACAGGGCCCTGCTTTGGCTGATGATTGCTAATATCACCGTAATTCTCAGTGATGATTACGACGGTCGGCCCAGCCAACGTCGTGATGCCGTCTTTCCCGCGAGCGGGCTTGGCTTTAATCTCCAACGTGGACGTGACTTGCGTCCGTAAACTCCTGTACGCAAGTGTTCAATTGCGGAGTCCGTCACTAGTCAATACTCAAGCTACTTCGACATATACCAAGAGTAGTTGCTCGACTCAAGTGCGCGGCAGCAAAGGTGCACTTCATATTGCATATGAACACCACAAGTTAGTACAAATCTGTTTCTCTCCTCAGAGGAGCAGACAATGCTACATGTGTGGAGTCGTATGCTCTACACTATTCAGACTTGGAGAGTAACCACTGGACTCAATGCCGGTAACTTCTCCAACCTACTTCTCTCCACGCTCTCAAAGCAGGGCAGCCAGACACCGCGACTACTCTCCTCCACAGCCGACCCCAGAGTCCTCCTTCAGAGTTTTTGCAAACCTGGCCGCTCTTCGCCGCATGGATCCGGGCGCGTTGGTAGCCAATTACGACACAGACTTCCATGTATCCGTGCGCGTTTGTACCCAACAACGGCACAGAATTCTCCCGCGGTTAGTGTTGCCGCCAAACTTTTAATACGTATCTCTACGCGCTCTGTGCTAATCCCGTCACAGTCTTCCGCAAATTTTCCACTGTGGCGCAAAATCGTGTTTCTCTCTTTCGCGTACAGCTCCTTCTCGCTTCTTGTTGTGATGGCCCAGCCTCTCCGAACGTCTTGGTGGTTTGAAGTGCCAGCCGACAAAGGGGTCCGGCCGCGACCATCCCGTTAGTTTGACATCACATAAACACCTTCCTTAGGGGTTCATGCCGTGTTCCAGCCTCTGCGTCCATCTCGTTAGTCTCACATGACACACAAAACTTCCTTTTCTGTGTCCATTCTCTCCTACCGGTGGGCCAATGGTGTTTTAGTACTGATTTAGCATCATGTAAGGTGCAAAATCTGCTACCTTACAGAGTGGTATGTAGGAGTGTTGAAAAATGGGTGGACTGATAATATTCTCGGGAGAATCGGCGAGGATGGGAACATGTAGTGCGTATTGACAAGACGAAGGGACAGTGCTGTAGGGGAAGTTTTCAGCCTTCCATAAGGACAGCCGCGTTGAAATTCCGTGACTTTTCTATGCATTTTATTATTATCGTCTTTCGGTGAAATTTAGAAAATGTGGGGGCATCCCATAAATATTCCACAGCGCAGTCGTCTCTCCCAACCAACATATGGATTGAAAAAATATATAGCCTCACTTCTGGAACCCCTAGTGGGATACTACTGTCTCGGCCGAATTCATGACCTTACATAAAGATTTGCAGTCACTGAAGGATGACCTATTTGTGAGTTTCAACATCTTTTATCACACGCATACAACATTAAGAAGCCTCTTTACGCTTAGCAGTTCATTTGGAAACCCAAATTGGGAAGCTAATTAAACATGTACTCCGCACATCCTGTATCAAATGTGGAGGAGAGTTCTGAACAAGTTGATGGGGTATTCTTGGGCTCTCCACTCCCCCCCCCCCCCCCCTGACGCTGCCAGACTTTACACAGAACACTCTGAGGAGATGCCACTAAAAACTGCACCGTCTCAAACCCAAACACTTTTTATGTTACATGGATGACAACATCGTTGCGTGGGAACATGGCAGTAAAATCCTGAATGGGTTACTGGACTACCTGAATAGTATCCATCAAAACACACAGTTTACGTTGGAGACAGAACAGAATGAATATTTTTCCTTTTTGGACATTCTGATAACAAGAAAACCGGATGATTCTACCGGAATAACGCACATAGAGGCCTGTGCCTTCATGCAGAGCTATCACCATCTGGCGCACAGGTACACAGTTCTAACGAGTATAGTTCACGGGGCATGTGCCACTTGCGAAAAAGACAACCTCCCAGGTGAGATGTTTTGCCAAAATGATTGCAGCAACTATCAGATTAGACATGCATTGAAGAGAACGAGTGATACAGCCATCTGTAAAGAGGAGGTTGAGAAAGAGAAATTCCCATTTATACCCCTATGTCGTATGCATCAGCGAGGATTTTCGGAAGAAACAACATGAAGGACATCTTTCAAAAAACCACAAAAAATGAAAGAAGTGTTTGTCCCGGTGAGGAATTGAAACGTTACGGAAATTCAAGGCAGCCATCAGCACGGAAGGCAGAGCAGCTTTTGTCAAGAATCGTCTTTGTTTCCGCGGAAGCTTGAATTGTAATGTTTTTGTGTAACTTTCTACTTATTATCTTACAGCTGTTAGCTTATTTTGCATTGGTGGAGGTCGTGCATACACGTTGCTGGCAATCAAAAGGAGGGGATATACTGAATGGTAACAGAGTACTTCATCCAGTGCTTCAGTCGAAGCTTGAAATATTTTTGCACGTAAAATTAGTAAAAAAAAGTCCAAATCGCATTAGTTATTTTATTTAAAATGACAGGTTTCGTCGTAGCCTTAGTTCATCACCAGAACAGCATTATCAGCAGAAATTGGCGATGTCCAGAACAGTCAGTAGACCTCAGTTTCAGCGACTACGCTGTTTTTAACTAATTTTATATAGCTTACACGATCGCTGTTCTCCGAAATTGTCTCCAAAAGTCTTTCACCATGGAGCTCTTCATGTAAGTACTGGATCGTAATTATTATCTGTGGAGCTCTGATGGGTTCAATCCAAGCCTTTCCAAGGAGGAAGGGGTACCTTAAGCCCACCTTTTGAAAATATTATAGTCTAGTCCGTTAATTTATGTTCAAAAATTTTGGAAAAATGTTAATTGTTTCTAATGAATACTTCTACCAGTTTCAATACATCTTTTATAATTTTTCAGCTAAACGTAACCTGAAAATTTAAGACTCAGTAGAGGGCGTCATTTTCCCCAATGAATGACGCATCCAATATTTCCAGGCCCAGGGTCTTTCTTACACATCTGTATCTCTCTAAAAAGTATATTGGGGGTAAATGTCAACAATAGTGAACAAAATTTGTATTTTTAATTTTTTTGTAGTGGAAGTCGATCGTACACGTTACTGAAAGTGCGTTGATGTTGCAAGGAATGTGCTAAAAGGTGTTTTCAAGTTCTGGACCCTACTTTCACATTAAAATCTGTTTAAGAAGTATGTTGTTAATATAATTTAACAACAGTCAATAATTTTCGTAATTTTCTGAGTGTGTGCACAGAGTACCTCTCATTGGCAACGCATATTATGGAAAATGCCTTGGTATTGCTAGAGTTAATTGTGATCTTGGCTCAAGGCAAGGCTAGTTAGTGATCCTGTACATAGTCGGTTTTCTTTTTTTTTCCTCTTTGTATCTGTGCTGTAGATTGATCCGGATATCCCAGTAAAGTTTTCATGTTAAATCTCCGAAGCAGTACGACACTTTATGAGTATCGTCCTCCAATAGCGCTGGTATTACTGCAGCGGCCGTGAGACAGGGAGCTCGCGGCGTCGTGGCGTCAGCAAACACATGACGAAAGTGGAAAGATAACTTTCAGTACATGCTGCGACGACTGCATGTGGCAACCTCATACTGTTTGCCCCCTTCCGTGGGGCAATGGTCCAGCGATTAACACTGTATCAAACTCTGTTTCAAAACTTCACTAAATTATCTTCAGCAACAATCCTCAGATGACGAGCCCCGCTACATCGATTTTCTCTGAGGAGGTTGTTTAACAGGACTGTTAGAGCGCGCCTGCAAAGTGTGAAAACCAATTTGACGAGTTTCTGACAAGTTGAAGTTTTCTTTGTGTTTATCGATAGTCGCATATCGCATGAAAATGGTTCAGATGGTTCTGAGCACTATTAGACTTAACTGCTGTGGTCATCAGTCCCCTAGAACTTAGAACTACTTAAACATAACTAACCTAAGGACATCACACACATCCATACCCGAGGCAGGATTCGAACCTGCGACCGTAGCGGTCGCGCGGTTCTAGATTGAAGTGCCTAGAACCGCTCGGCGACTCCGGCAGACCTCATAATGCTGTAGTTTAAGGACGAAGTATTCAAACCGAAGTTTACATGGGTCGGCCTTTGAAGTTTGTTCAAACGACGTATTTCGAAAAATTTGAGGAGCTGTGTTCGAATGTCTGTCCGGTACAGATTTATAACTCTTAACCGAAATTCCACGGAGAAGTAGTCGGATATGTTGGAAGAAATTGGTATTTTCGTTACTATACAACGTTCAACGGTACCACGTTTCGTCACTTGATGTGGTCTACGTGAACAAAACAATACAGAACGAACAAATGGACGTAATAGTTTCATTTATTGAGGAATCTTGAAAAATTAGAATTCTGCTATTGATATCGATTTACGAAAGAACTATTGTGCTTTGCGTAATAATTACGCCTTATCAGTCATAGTTTTTCTTTCGCTACGTCAGACTTCTGATGTGATACTATTTCCGACAGACTGTACCAGTCTTCTGTTTTGTGTAATTCTTCCTATATGAAACCGCACCACTATGAACAGTTGATGATTGTACAATGGTTTGGGGCCATAATAATGTAGTACTTTTCGAATATATGTTCCGCCATTTGATCGTACAGCTCGTGTATTGTACTGTACAAACATGATACCAACCTTTGACCATTATCAAGAACCACAATGATGGACATGATCAGACTTCTATAAATGATTTCTTCGTCGAAATATGTTAAACGTGGGTGGATAATGAAGGTGTCACAGCTCTCTGATCCTGCCCAACACTGTGGTACTTGAAAATGACCAAAGGCCGAAATCGTAATTGTGCAGTAGAAGAAACGTTCTATACGGTAAAGTGTCGGAACATTTGTTTAAAGAATTTGTTATAATAATAATAATAATGAAGAGTGTTATGTAGAATTATTTCAATATCCTGGTAAGCTTTAGTAATAATGATAGTAGAAAACCCTTTGACCTAGACTGTGAGTGACCTTACTTTGTTTTATGAGAAAACTCTGCGAAGAAACTTGTACAGCACGAAAGTGAGGAACAGACTATAACTTAAGTCGTAATCCATTAGCGTCTTGTGAGGTGAAGCCTACGGAGGATGTGGGTAGACGGCCCCGTGGCCACCGGCCGCCTGTATCGTCCATTATCCAAGTGCGCGGAAACATTTTACAGCAACCGCGGGGCGTACTAAACGATATACGAGAATACCGGAAGCCTCGTATCAAACTTTAACCTAAAACTTCGGTGCTCTGACTCGCCGAGGAAATTTTCTGATATTTATGAAACCGATAATTTCTAGTTTCGTAATAACCTTGGGGAGCGATGGCGAACTTCCAAACCGACGTGTAACTGGAGCTGAAGAAGTTATCTTAAAATTACGGAGCTTTATTCGATAATTATATTCCTCTTTTGAAAGATGGATCTGACACTACTGAGGACCGAACGATGGTAATGTACTCAGTAATTATATTAAACACCGTTTAATGTTAACTCAGTTGCCCTCTTCGTAAACTTTTAAGATCAGAAGACATGAAACTTAGACATCCGATTAAAAGTTAACCAGTTGTTAATAAAATCACCAGAATATAAACTTTTATTCTCGGAAGAGATGTATATTACCAATATCAACGTTTTCCACAATGTGGTATGAACAGAATGACTCTAAGGCGCTGCAGTCATGGACTGAGCGGCTGGTCCCGGCGGAGGTTCAAGTCCTCCCTCGGGCATGGGTGTGTGTGTTTGTCCTTAGGATAATTTAGGTTAAGTAGTGTGTAAGCTTAGGGACCTATGACCTTAGCAGTTAAGTCCCATAAGATTTCACACACATTTGAACATTTTGAACAGAGTGACCTCGCATGCAAGGTATAAATATAGGGCTGAATGAGGTCTCATTGGACTCGTAGCGGGAAAAAGTGGTATTGGAAACCGAATCCGATCATTGCGTGTTACCTCGTTTTCAAAAATCAAGTACAGTGAACTCCATTTCGCTGTCTTACTGACATAAATGACTAAGCTTGCGACCAGAAACATTGCAACAACTTACATCTGCAGTTAGTAAGGAAGTTGAGTAATATAGTACCTCATGCGGTAGCCTCAGCTCGTCAGTTTTTGACTGTACTGTGTTTTTTTCTCCCTTTTTTTATCTCCTCACAAAACCTGTGTCAAGAACTGTAGGGCGTTTTGGTAATATATAAAATCAGTGAATCCAAAATTTTCCAGTCTCTAGTGGAGCAGCCTGGTCTTGAAACGTCGGATAGAATGTAAGATTAATTCCTAATATATAAATGACTTCAAGCATGACGTTACTGGTAGACAAATATTTGACTGCAGTACGCATATACCGGTGAGACACATTCACATACACATGCCCCTTGTTAACATACAATTAATATTACTCAAGCCGCCGCAGGCATCAGGCACAGATGGAGTTTATGTTGGATACGCTGCGGAATGAGTGCCTTTCCTGCCTCACACATCTAGAAAATTTCTGACGCATTGGACTTTGTCGTATGGCTTGAAATATAGCAGTTCGTTCCCGGAAGGAAAGTGAGTAAAATAACTGATGCACTGATTTTCAGATTGTTGTCGAATGGTCCTAGAGGATAACCTAACACCAAACGGAATGGAATTCCTGGAACAATTGACCGTATCTAGCGTTAGTTGCTTTTTCACCAGTGGTATCGCAGATTTCGAAACACATGTAGATGTCGGCTTTCTAGATTTACGAAAGACATTCGGCACTGTACCGCATTCTCGTCTGATATGCAAGATAAAAATTGTTCGGAATATTTCACAAATTCATGATAGGTGTGAAGAATTTTTGACTGTGAAAAATGACAACGCTGAATTGTGAGGCAAATATTCAACAAAAACGAAGGTAATATCATACGGACCATAAAGAAGCATGAGAAGACCACGAATGTTGTTAATATATGTAAATAATTTAACATGTACAACTAGTGGCATGACTAACCAGTACAAGTACGACGGAGCTGGGTATACCACGTCATGGTCGTTGGATTAACCTGAGGAAATGCTGTCTACCTCGCACAGGTTTACACATGGTTTAATGAACGATAGTTCCATTAAATGTTGATAAATGCACGTATTCACCGACAATCAAATGACATAAATCAACGGTATCGGATTCTGCGAATAATCTCTAGAAAACTAAATGAAATGGGACAAACTCATATACTTGGTAATAGAGTACGCGTTAACACATTAGAAATGTTGTTCTAATGATGGTACAAACAAGACGCTTATCTGACCTAACTTACAGTCTTATCCGGTAGGCATGGTAGTAGACTTCAAACAAAGTAAAGAGCTGGTATTAAAATGTAACAGAGGTGCTCCTGGGACCTGACAGGGGTGATTTGGTCGAATAACAACCCTATTTGCGTGAAACATAAGTGATCAACTGAAGGGGTCGGCGGAAAAGTGCTAACCCACAACAGTGTATTTACGTTGTTGCGTGTTATATGTTTAGTTAAATTCAAAGAAAAGTGTACAAATACAGTAAGAAAAAACAACTGTATGTCAGACAGATTTTTCTAGCTGATATCGTTTTTAGTGAAGTTTAGCGAGTTCACGGATGTTTTACGCAAACACCATCACACGAAGGATTCTCGCTCTCGCGACAGAGGCAGCGTCAAACCAGAGACCGTACCTACGCTACGTCTGGGGTTTGTTAATAGAGCTGTGTACACAGCACGATCCACCCACGACTGTTTAGCTCTAACGCTGAAGAAAATTGGTTCATTCAGGCAGGATAATGTTCGTGCAAATATTTTCGCAACGTCTATCGCGCAAGGCTACCACTGAGAATATGTGCACATGGTGGGACGCCGTTTACACCAGTTTACATATCTTAGTGACCATTTCCGACGACAGATTCATGTAACGTGGAACACTGGAATCATAGTCTGCGCATCTGTGTTAGTTGTTACCCACGACTGCTGGTAAGTAAGTTGCCAAGGCTATACCAGATACCGCCACTTCTTTTGGAATCTGTAATAATGTAGAGCATCAAATAATTTAGAATAATTTAAATCAGTGGAATTATTTAAAGAAAGAGTAAAAAGGTCTCAAACGTTGGTCACATGATATGTTTTCCAAGAACAATGAAGTGATCGTTTGTACTGGATAGCGAATGATTGTTTATCCCCCACATGCCTGCGAGCCATACGAAACGGGTCTCTTTCACGTGGTAAGACTAAAGGAATCATCACCTAATGCGCGTTAGCAAACTTCATAGGATCCTTCACTGAAGAACAACGAACTATTTTCAAGAACAAATAACTTGATTTGCGTTACAGTTCTGAGAAGTTGCTGTTTACAGATTCGTAAGTAAAATCGCGCATATAATAGGTTCAGATTTCATATAAAGATTTAAAAATTGAATTAATTAATACTAAATGCGATAATACAACGCTTCCAAATGAGAAAAATTTTTCGCTGAGTTTATTGTCGCTGTAAAAACAAACATGTATAGAAGGCCACATTTAAAGCAATATCGTGAAGCAGTACACACTGAAAAATAAATATCCTATGTTTATTACAGACGAAATCTTAGGTGTCGTTGCTAGGTTTACAGTGATACATTGTTACATGCGAAATAAATTAGCACTTCAATCCGGAATTAATTGATTTGCATCAAATATACCTAATTTTCCTCATATCTCTCGCACATTGTGCATATTCCACAGCTTTGAAAGACTGCATGCAACAAATCGACGGTTGGCCTCTGTCTCGGGTTCTTCGGCTGACAGTGTTAAAACTGCCCCCCCCCCCCCCCCCCCACTGCCGTTGGTGGATTGGAATCGAGCTCGCGGTCCCAGATTATATATATCGGGCGTCACAACGTCCAAGGGCTTTTTCATGGGCATTACCACGGCAATTCTCCCCTTGTTACCTGCAGCGGTTGTTCACTGCAGCCCACGAAACCAGTACTCACTCACTTTGAAGCTTTCTTCATTGCTATTGAAACTATTGTCATGTTTGTGTGTTTCTGTAATCAGCCTACACAAGGGGGTGTAATAATTTTCCTCAATAGCAACATCTTCAGTGCCGGCGAATCCCATTATGCAGTCGTTTAATCCGTCACTGCCGACTTCTCTAACTGCCCCAACCTCCAATGACGCTTATGACATCCTGATTTTGATTGATTGCAACACAGGCCCACGACCTCGGCTGAGTGAACTGTCAAAGAGCCATAAGAATACTGTTCCCTTAAGACCGATTGCTAGCACTCGTAGCTCGTTGACGCATAAACTAGCCGGCCAAAGTGGCCGAGCGGTTCTAGGCGCTACAGTCTGGAGCCGCGCGACCGCTACGGTCGCAGGTTCGAATCCTGCCTCGGGCATGGATGTGTGTGATGTCCTTAGGTTAGTTAGGTTTAAGTAGTCCTAAGTTCTAGGGGACTCATGACCTTAGAAATTAAGTCCCATAGTGTTCAGAGCCATTTTTGAACGTATAAGCTGGCGAAACACTGAGTCTCTGTGCTCGTGTCACACATGGTAAAGTCTGAAACATACATGAAGGACGCAGGACATTTCACTGACACTCTGAGTAAACTAAAACTTGGACCGAACGATATCCCGGTCATCTTTGATGTTGTTTCCTTGTTTAGCAAAGTGTCACTCAATCATTCTCAGGAATATATGTGTTCTATTTACCCGTAAGATGTTACCAAGTTATTTTATGGATATCTGATCCCGACGTATTTCATGTGGAATGGCAACTTCTCCTCTTCATGGAAGATTTCGAAGCACGGGCGCTGGGCTTGGTGTCTTATAAACCTAAGGTTTGTACAGATACGTTGGAGATACTTCGGGTTGTGAGGCGGCATGGTGAGGAACTGTTCGATGACTACCTAGGACAGCTGAACAGCCTCCATGCCAACATAAAATGGTGGCAGAAAAGGACCAACAGTTGAGCTGGTAAGAGACGAAATGGTTCAAATGGCTCTGAGCACTATGGGACTTAACAGCTGTGGTCATCAGTCCCCTAGAACTTAGAACTACTTAAACCTAACTAACCTAAGGACAGAACACACATCCATGCCCGAGGCAGGATTCGAACCTGCGACCGTAGCAGTCGCGCGGTTCCGGACTGCGCACCTACAACCGCGAGACCACAGTGGCCGGCAACTGGTCAGGACGGATGATGAAAATGTGGGACATAGCGTGCGTCGAAAATCGACACTCGTCGACCGATACCTGCACAAACTATCAAATCACCACCCGAGTTAGCAAAGAGGCATCATTAACGAGCTCGTTATGCAAGCAATACGAGTATGTGAACCGAAAGACCTCTGATGTTAGATGCGACACTTGGAAGGCTTTCTGAGAAGCAATGAGTACTGTAGCAGTCACTTAAGAAGCGTCACAGAATCGAACATTCCGTGAAATGACACATCGGGAAAGAAACATAGAGTATGGCCTTTCTGACAGGCAGAATCGTCGATGTATTCCGCAAATACGGCTTAAAGACTATTTAAAAACCGACAAAGAAGATCAAAAAGTGTCTCAGATCGACAAAGGAGAAAAGGGAGCCACTTGAAATGTCAAGAATATACCATACGTCATATAACGTGGAAAGTCTATGCTGGAATAACTGGACGATCATCAGCCAACACCAATATCACTGAACTAAGCGAAATTACAAGTTAGGGCAGGTAGAGAAATCGGCAGTGGCAGAGCACACACTGTGTGAGACCGACCACATCGTGAAGTTCGCCGCCAAAATGAAGCTGTTGCTAAATGAAGTTCTTGCTGTAGAGAAAAACTGTTACGCCTGTTTGTTCAGGGAAGCTATAGAAATACACAAACCATACAACAGCTTCAACAAAAAAGAAGAAAGCCACTAGGTTAACGGGTGCTGGATTCCCTTGCAGTAGAGAACGACCGTTGCAGGTATAAAGGGGAGAACCGCTCAGGTAATGCCCACGGAAAAGACCTTGGATGTTGGCGCGTCAGACGCATATAATCTGCGGCCGAGAGCTCGACTCCAGTCCACCACTAGCAATGGAGGGAGAAGCTCTCACGTTGTCAGGCACTCGTGCTGGCGGAACGTCAAGAAATTTATCAAACAAAGATTTATCGAAGAACTGGGGACAGAAGCTAGTAGGCATTTTGTCAACAAGTGGTCACAAGAACCTTAACAGTTTCGTAGTGCATTCCACACCTTCGTGCATAAAGGATGAAGAATGAATTCTTGATTTATAGAACTGTTATACCTAACATCTATTTGGCGATAGCTAAATTTTACCAGTGTCACTACAGCAACAACCCCTTAAAATATATGTAAACCGTTCTTAGTTCGAATATGAATTTAATTATCATCTTGGACATAAATTCCTTCGAAGAAAGTGATATATGGCCGGCTGATTCAGTAAAAGGCGATGGACCGCTCAACATATCACAACGTGCGAACTACAGACAAGACAGTACGAAACATGCAGAATCATTGTAGCTATAAAAATAGTATTGCTAGGTTACTTGAGAAATCGGAGTTCATTGTCATGAAACATTTACTCGGAGTGAATGTTGGATCAGATTAATAGTACACGAATATAATCTACAACAATGTGTAAATAAATCTGTAGATACTCTAGTCCAATATCAGAGTTTTCTTTAGCACTCTGGTACGGTGGTAGAAATAGGATACTGTAAATTGATAAACATACTGATTAAAAATAACACTCAATTACTGAAACACTATTCATCTTCTGCCCCAGAACTTAAAAAGTGAGCAACTTGTAAAAACATCTGTTATCGCTGATTCTCAGTAAAGTTTAGATGCTGGCTATAAGCCCTGAAAGTTATACATAGATTATGATGTGAATTAATTTTGTTCTTTGCTAACATTCCTTACAGTCATCAAGATCTACCTTGGATAAATGAAGACTGAATGAAAGTGAGTTTCGAAGGCAGAGAATGACGTGTCGCGGAAGTAGGGCTTTGAGAGAGGGTTGTGAGTAGTGCTTGTGAAGCTCAGTAGGTAAAAATGATCAGCAAAGCATTTGCCGGCGAAAGTCAAAGGTCCTAGTTATCAATCCCGGACAGTAACACAGTTTTAATCTTTCAAGAAGTTCCATATTAATGCATACTATACTGCAGAGTGAAAATTCATTCTGAGAACACCAAATACGTTTGTTCTTAAAAATTATTTACAAAATATTCTCTTTCTGAATAATAATTAGGTACAACTATTTCAACCTTAAATGATTCACATAATCACCGCTCAATGCGCCAAACGAATTTATAACAGAATTACAATTGTTCTGAGTTTAAATAAAGCAACTTAACTTTGGGATAATGTCTTTTCCACAGTAAACACAGGAAATCGGAATTGTTATCGTATGGATCTAAAAACTTTACGATGTTTCAAGAATCAGTATTAGGTAAGGAATCTCGAAGTAAAATGCAGCCTCCTTTGTATCGCCTCCATAGGAATCGCAAAAACTTGGTTAGTCTAATACTAGTAAGTATTGAAACGTCCCCTTTGAATAATTATACACATGACTGTGCTTAAACTGACACACAATATTTTTTAGGACAACGCAATCTGACTTTCAAAAATCTCTACAAAAGAATGGCCCTGACTAACATTAACCTATACCTTTCACTAATCACTTACCTCACCAAAAATCTTAGTTACTCGAACTACTGCAATACAGCGAGCGCCACTACTGCCAGCTAAATAAAAGATTCAAAATACTGAAGGCACTAACTACTGATAGGCATAGTTAGCAAATGAAAGATTTTGATAGAGAACAAACAATGTATTTACCTTAATTGTCATAATATATATAGCAGTTCATGACATCCAGTCTTACAAATTTAAAAACTCCGCCATCTCTCTCCCCACATCCAACACTGCTGGCGGCTCACCTCCAACTGCGCAACGCTACGCGCTGTTCACATCCATCTGCCCAACACTACAATGGCAGACAACAATGCAAACTAACCACAGACTGCACACAGCACAGCCAGTGATTTTCATACAGAGCGCTACGTAACGTCGCCAATGAGAAAACATAAACAGCCTACTTACATAGCCCCCATGCTCCCAACAAAAAATTTTACAAATTGTTTTGGGCAGTGGCCAATAATGATTTGATAAAATTTTTCATAATTACAATAACAAAGATATCAAATGCACACACTTATTGATACAATGTTGGTCAAAAGCAAAAATTTTCTCAAAGTCCATAAAGACAGTCCAGGTTGTTCATCGCAGTAAAATTGCAGTGTTTTTCTCAAAGTCTGAGCAGTAAAAGAAAATGCACACGGAAGTAGTGGATTTCCATGCAGTCTTGAAGAAGTAATGTTGTCCTTCCAACAGAAAGACAATGCTGACTCTTGACATGCTGACAGGTAATGGGTCACAACAGAGCAAACCCACAGCAGAGCCAGTCGAAGTTTTGAAGAATATTGGTAGGTAGGTCATCACAGAGCAGACCACTGTAGTCCTGTTAGAGATTACTGTATTGGTGGGCCACCAGAGGTGCAGACCCACTGCAGTCCTTGTAGGAATAATGGTCTTGGTGGGCCATCAAAGATGCAGACCCACTGTAGTCCTTGTAGAGACGGCCAGCAGCCATCTGTTGCGACTGAGCAGGTGCACAATCACCATCGAAGAATCTTGCGGAGAATATAGCAAGTCCATGAACCACCACTTGTGCACTCACAAAAAAATTTTTTTTAAATGTCCTTAGAACCAGCAATGCTGTTAACAAGTCCCTTGCTGAATTATTAACACACGTGCAAATGCTATCAGTCCCCACTTCTCACGTATTGTCCATATACTACGACCAACAGAAGCGTGTGCAGTGAAATGTAACTTACAAGTTAATAATATAATGAACTGGTGTCAATTACAATTTGATAACATAAGAATACAATTACAAAGGTACAAAATACATCATTAAAGAACATAACAATACAGATAACATTTGTAGTACAGGCTTTACAAAAGAATCGAAATAACATATACATTAGTGTTACAGGAATTATGACATAAGTACATAAATAAAAGATCAGAATAACTTTTGAAACATCAACTTCACACATGAGCATCAAAATAAAACAGAATAAATAATGTCTAAACATCTTATCAAAGTAATTAACATAGTAATAGAAAAATTCTACAACGTAACTCTCATCAGCTAAACACATAAAGACAGGAAAAACACAAATAAACAAGGGTACACAAACACATAGCAGAATAACACAAGAGGAAAGTACAGGGTTTGTTTTCAGTGTAACATTTGGTACTGCAGTCCAACCCAAAACTTCATTCGATAGATCTTTCGTCTTATTTCAACATTTGTTTCCACCAAAAAAATCCTATCAAAGCATACTTTCTGTGTTTATATGTTCTCATATTTCTTACCTCATTATTTATTTTCCATTTTCTTACCTCATCATTTATTTCCAAGAAAATCCTACCTAAACCTGTTGTCCCTAAACCCTACTTTTTTGGTTCATATCCTCTTTCAAAATATTTTTTTGGCCAAACCATTTTCTTATAGCTTCTCAATGCATTTCTTCCAATTCATCACAACTTGTTCTCTTATATGGCCTACCCCATCTTAAGCTAACTTAAATCTACTGAGCTCAGATGCTAAACTAAGGGACGAGGCAATGCAGCAGCACAAAGCAATTAACACAAACAGCAATGACAAAAAATGCAGATTTGCAAAGCAAGCAGCATTATAGAAATTAGCAAAGCAATTGCAATATTACAACTAATATAAGGCAATGTGCAGCAAACAAGAAAAACAAATCAGTAGTAAAACTGGCTTAACAGAGTAATACAAAGTGAAATTCAGTAGCACTATGCCTGGCAAACAGCAGCAGCAAATGCAATAAGTTATATCTAAACATGACATAGCTCAAGCAGAAAAAATATTACAGTAAAAATGGCAATGTTTAATACCTATGTAACATCTTAACACTAGGGTGATGCATCACGAGAACTTACGCTAGCAGATAAGTTATCAAATCGTAAGAAAATTATTTATGCAATTCCTGTGAAGGGACTTTGAATAATTATACACATGGCTGTGCTTAAACTGACACACAATATTTTTTAGCGCAATGCAATCTGACTTTCAAAAATCTCTACAAAAGAATGGCCCTGACTAACATTAACCTATATCTTTCACAAATCACTTACCTCACCAAAAATCTTCGTTACTCGAACTACTGCAATACAGCGAGCGCCACTACTGCCAACTAAATAAAAGATTCAAACTACTGAAGGCACTAACTACTGATAGGCATAGTTAGCAAATGAAAGATTTTGATAGAGAACAAACAATGTATTTACCTTAATAGTCATAATATATATAGCAGTTCATGACATCCAGTCTTACAAATTTAAAAACTCCGCCATCTCTCTCCCCACATCCACCACTGCTGGCGGCTCACCTCCAACTGCGCAACGCTACGCGCTGTTCACATCCAGCTGCCCAACACTACAATGGCAGACAACAATGCAAACTAACCACAGACTGCACACAGCACAGCCAGTGATTTTCATACGGAGCGCTACGTAACGTTGCCAATAAGAAAACGTAAACAGCCTACTTACAGTATGAGTGCAGATGTTGTCAGTAGTAGCCGACCGAGACAGACGCAGCAACAGGGAAGTAACCGCTTTTGAGACATTTACGAGTTCCTAACCAGGAGCGAATTTTATTATATCATCTGTGTGCTTTAACAGTTTAGTTTGTTGAGTTTCTGCATGTAAATTTAATATCTAATAGCCACAATTCTCGTGTTTTAGTTTGCGTCGGAAAGTAAACCGATTTTGTCACATATTACAAGTTCCTAATCAGGGGAGAATTATTTAGTTTCACCAGAGTGCTCCGGTATTTAGGTTTTTGAATAGTTCCTGCGTTTTAGTCAGGGTCTACAGTAGAGTTGAGCAGCACGTGTCGATACTCCGTTTATCTGCATAGTTTAGTTTTCCACGGTCTTTAGTGTGGACAGAGACTCCGATTGTTGTGTGCGGATGCGAGCCGAGTTAGTGATACTTGGCTCTCAGCTTAAGGCTGTGATGGCACAGGGTCCAGCCAACTGCAGGTGGTGGCTCACGTCGGTACCAATGATTTGTGTCAGTTTGGATCAGAAGAGATTCTCTCTGGTTTGGAGCGGCTAACAGAAGTGGTAAAAGCTGCCAGTCTTGCTGGGAAGCTGAAAGCAGAGCTGACCATTTTCAGCATAGTCGACAGGACCGTTGCGGACCTCTGCTACAGAACCTAGTGCAGGTTCCGAATCAGAGGCTCAGACGGTTCTGCGACTGTGTAGGCTGCAGATTCCTTGACTTGCTCCAAACTGTGGTTCGGTTTCGGGTACCGCTGAATAGGTCAGGTGTACACTATAAGCAGGATGCGGCTACAAATGTAGCAGGGGCTGTGCGGCGTCGATTGGGAGGTTTTTTAGGTTAGAGGGTCTCGGGCAAACACAAGGAGAGCTTTAGTCAGTAAGGATGTAGTCCGAACACAGGAAGAACGTAGATACAGGAACCATTGGTATAACAGTTGTAAATTGTCGTAGCTATCTTGGGAAAGGACCAGAGCTCCAAGCGCTAATAGAAAGCAATGATGCTCAAATCGTTATAGACACTGAAAGCTATCTAAAGCCGTATATAAGCTCAGCCGAAATTATTGGGGAGAAGCTAACGGTGTTCCGAAAGGATAGGCTAAACACGGTTGGCGGTAGTGTGTTTGTTGCTGTTAGAAGTAGTTTAACTCGTCGCGAAATTGAAGTAGATGCTTCCTGTGAGTTAGTATGGGCAGAGTTCATTGTTGACAACGGGAATAAAATAATAATAGAATCGTCTTACTGACCTCAGAAGTCAGATGATACAGTTGTTGAAAGGTTAAAAGAAAATTTTAGTTTGATTTCAAACACGTACCCGACACATACAATAATAGTTTGTGGTGACTTTAATATACCATCGATATGTTGGAGGAAATAAATGTTTAATTCCGGAGGTACGCATAAGATATCATGCGAAATTGTGCTAAACACGTACTCTGAAAATTATTTCTAGCAGTTAGTTCATGAGCCTACGCGAATAGTAAACGGTTGTGAAAACGCACTTGACCTCTTAGCAACAAATAATCCTGAGTTAATAACGAGCATCAAAATCGATACAGGGATTAGTGAACACAGGGTTGTCGTTCCGAGACTGAATATTGTAATCCCCAAATCCTCCTAAAATAAGCGAAAAATATACCTATTCAAAAAACGCAGATAAAAATTCACTTAACGCCTTCCTGAGACACAATCTCCACTCATTCCAAATTAATAATGTAAGTGTAGACCAGCTGTGGCTTGAATTCAAGGAAGTCGTATCGCAGCGATTGAGCGATTTATATCCAATAAGAAACGGCGGAGTTGGTAGTCCTTTGTACTTAAAACTGGTTAGAACACTGTTGCAGAAACAACGAAACAAACATGCCAAATTTAAACAGACGCAAAATTACCAAGATTGGCGATCTTTTACAGAGAGTCGAAATTTATCGCGGACTTCAATGCGAGATACTGATAACAGGTTCCACAGCGAACATTTATCTGGAGACCAGGCAGAAAATCTAAAGAGACTCAGTTCGTATGTCAAGTGTGGTAGTGGCAAGAGACAATCAATGCCTTCTCTGCGCGATAGCAATAGAGATACTATCGAAGACAATGCTGCCAAAGCAGAGTTAATAAACACAGCCTTCCGAAGTGCCATCACAGAGGAAGACGAAGTAAATATTCCAGAATTGAGAACAGCTGCCAACATGAGTAATGTAGAAGTAAATATCCTCGGAGTAGTGAAGCAACTTTAATCACTTAATAAAAGTAAGTCTTCTGGTCCAGACTGTATACCAATTAGATTCCTTTCAGAGTATGCTGATTCATTAGCTCCATACTTAACAAACATATACAACCATTCGCTCGACGAAAGATCCGTGTCCAAAGACTGGAAAGTTGCACAGGTCACACCAATGTTCAAGAAAGGTAGTAGGAGTAATACACTAAATTACAGGCCCATATCGTTAACGTCGACATGCAGCAGGCTTTTGGAACATACAGGGTATTTCAAAAATGACCGGTATATTTGAAACGGCAATAAAAACTAAACGAGCAGCGATAGAAATACACCGTTTGTTGCAATATGCTTGGGACAACAGTACATTTTCAGGCGGACAAACTTTCGAAATTACAGTAGTTACAATTTTCAACAACAGATGGCGCTACAAGTGATGTGAAAGATATAGAAGACAACGCAGTCTGTGGGTTCGCCATTCTGTACGTCGTGTTTCTGCTGTAAGCGTGTGCTGTTCACAACGTGCAAGTGTGCTGTAGACAGCATGGTTTATTCCTTAGAACAGAGGATTTTTCCGGTGTTGTAATTCCACTGCCTAGAACACAGTGTTGTTGCAACAAGACGAAGTTTTCAACGGAGGTTTAATGTAACCAAAGGACCGAAAAGCGATACAATAAAGGATCTGTTTGAAAAATTTCAACGGACTGGGAACGTGACGGATGAACGTGCTGGAAAGGTAGGGCGACCGCGTACAGCAACCACAGAGGGCAACGCGCAGCTAGTGCAGCAGGTGATCCAACAGCGGCCTCGGGTTTCCGTTCGCCGTGTTGCAGCTGCGGTTCAAATGACGCCAACGTCCACGTATCGTCTCATGCGCCAGAGTTTACACCTCTAACCATACAAAATTCAAACGCGGCAACCCCTCAGCGCCGCTACCATTGCTGCACGAGAGACATTCGCTAACGATATAGTGCACAGGATTGATGACGGCGATATGTATGTGGGGAGCATTTGGTTTACTGACGAAGCTTATTTTTACCTGGACGGCTTCGTCAATAAACAGAACTGGCGCATATGGGGAACCGAAAAGCCCCATGTTGCAGTCCCATCGTCCCTGCATCCTCAAAAAGTACTGGTCTGGGCCGCCATGTCTTCCAAAGGAATCATAGGCCCATTTTTCAGATCCGAAACGATTACTGCATCACGCTATCTGGACATTCTTCGTGCATTTGTGGCGGTACAAACTGCCTTAGACGACACTGCGAACACCTCGTGGTTTATGCAAGATGGTGCCCGGCCACATCGCACGGCCGACGTCTTTAATTTCCTGAATGAATATTTCGATTATCGTGTGATTGCTTTGGGCTATCCGAAAGATACAGGAGGCGGCGTGGATTGGCCTCCCTATTCGCCAGACATGGACCCCTATGACTTCTTTCTGTGGGGACACTTGAAAGACCAGGTGTACCGCCAGAATCCAGAAACAATTGAACAGCTGAAGCAGTACATCTCATCTGCATGTGAAGCCATTCCGCCAGACACGTTGTCAAAGGTTTCGGGTAATTTCATTCAGAGACTACGCCATATTATTGCTACGCATGGTGGATATGTGGAAAATATCGTACTATAGAGTTTCCCAGACCGTAGCGCCATCTGTTGTTGAAAATTGTAACTACTGTAATTTCGAATGTTTGTCTGCCTGAAAATGTACTGTTGTCCCAAGCATATTGCAACAAACGGTGTATTTCTATCGCTGCTCGTTTAGTTTTTATTGCCGTTTCAAATATACCGGTCATTTTTAAACACCCTGTATATTGTGTTCAATCATTATGAATTACTTCCAAGAAAACCGTCTATCGACGCACACCTCAACATGGGTTTAGAAAACATCGTTCCTGTGAAACACAACTAGCTCTTTATTCACATGAAAAGTTGAGTGCTATTGACAAGGGATTTCAGATCGATTCCGTATTTCTGGTTTTCCGGAAGGCTTTTCACACTGTACCACACAAGTTGGTAGCAACCGACGGAAAGTCATCGAGTAAAACAGAAGTTGATTCTGGCGTTCCCCAAGGTAATGTTATAGGCCCTTCGCTGTTCCTTATCTACATAAACGATTTGGGAGACAATCTTAGGTTGTTTGGAGATGACGCTGTCTTTTATCGACTAATAAAGTCATCAGAAGATCAAAACAAATTGCATAACGATTTAGAAAAGATATCGGAATGGTGCGAAAACTGTCATTCACCCTGAGTAACGAAAAGTGTGAGGTCATCCACATGAGTGCCAAAAGGAATTCATTAAACTTTGGTTACACGATAAATCAGTCTAATGTAAAAGCCGTAAATGCAACTAAATACCTAGATATTACAATTGTGAACAACTTACATTGGAAGAAACACATAGAAAATGTTGTGGGGAAGCATAACCAAAGACTGCTTCATTAATATAACAAATATATTTCCACTAACAGTATATTGAAATATGAAATAGAATGCTCTTGCAGTTTCACTCAAATGTGAATTCTGCGTTAACCATGCAGCAAACGTCCTTTCGACTACGAATGAAGTTTGAGAGAAAAATTTCGTTTGAACGTGATCATGGATATTAATACTATGAATCTTATGGGACGCAACGAACAACAGATAAATGGTTCATATGGCTCTGAGCACTATGGGACTTAACATCGGAGGTCATCAGTCCCCTAGAACTTAGAACTACTTAAACCTAACTAACCTAAGGACATCACACACAACCATGTCCGAGGCAGGATTCGAACCAGCGACCGTAGCGGTCGCGCGGTTCCAGACTGAAGCGGCTAGAGCCGAAAAACCTGATAGTGCACTCATGCAGTGAAACGTAGCTCGGACGACCACTAACATTTTCAAGTCAAAAGTGGCCCACAAATGAATGAAGCATGAGAATGTACGTATATTGCCTCTGTGAAGTCATCTAGAACACGGCATTTAGTTGCTTTCAGTAAGGGATAAGAAAAGCGATACCGATATCACCAATATATTTTTATATCTTTGATGTGCTGCAGTGGAATAGAATATTTGTGCTGTCACACACTTCACCGTAAATTAAAAATCGCACGAAATATTAACTCGTCCTAACGTAAGCAGAAGGCTAAGAAACCAAGTGAGGAAAGAGAAAAATCCCGAAGTTTTACACCATCTGAATATGTACTCAGCAAGCCACGTTATGCTGTGTGGCGGAGGGTGCTTCGTTTAGCGCTGTGACTTCCCCTTATCCGTGTTCCTGTCACGATAGATACCACGGGAATCCCTCTAATTTTATCGTGATGACTTTTTCACGAGATATACATAGGAAGAAGCAATGTCTTGGTTGACTCTTCTACGAACGCACGTCCTCATCATTTTAACAGTGAACTACACCTTGATGCACAACGCCTCGGCCGGCCGGGGTGACCGAGCGGTTCTAGGTGCTGCAGTCTGGAACCGCGTGTCCGCTACGGTCGCAGGTTCGAATCCTTCCCCGGGCATGGATGTGTGTGATGTCCTTAGGTTAGTTAGGTTTAAGTGGTTCTAAGTTCTAGGGGACTGATGACCTCAGAAGTTAGGTCCCATAGTGCTCAGAGCCATTTCAACCACGACGCCTCTCCTGTAGCGTCTGCCACTGGAGTTAACTGAGCATATCCATTGTTGTGGTTGGCAGGAGAGCCAACACCGTGTTACTAGAGCAAGCCGAAAGGCACGCGTCTTAGCTCACACAGGCTGGCGTGAGGTCTGGAACAGGACAAGGAAATTAGAATTTAGAAAAAACGGACGTAGGTGGTGGAATACTTAACTTTAATCCATTAATGGTGTATTTTGTCAGTGAACCATCGCTAGCAAAGTCGGTTGTACAACAGGGGCGAATGCTAGGAAGTCTGGCGGCGCTCGGTCTGCATTCACTGATAGTGGCGACACGCGGGTCCGACGTATACTAACGGACTGCGGCCGATTTAAAAGCTACCACCTTGCAAGTGTGGTGTCTGGCGGTGACACCACATTCCTCCCCCGCAAATCGGTGTACGGTTGTGGCATAAGGCTTCTGCCCGACGTGGGGAGAACCCCATGTTGACGTATGCGACGAGGTGGGGAGCCTAACAACAGGCGAGGCTGTGCCACCCGCACCTTGCCATTCAGACCGCGGAGAGCTAGGAAACACCTGTTACCTGCTCCAGGGTGCACGCCAACATGCGGTCTATGCGCCCGCAGAGAGACAGGAGCGGCCGAGGGGTCGACCTCCATCGGGCCGGGGCACCCGCCGGGCGAAGACGACATACGGTCCGGAGCGGGCAAGAGTTCCATGTCGGAGGACAACTGGTCACGGGAAGCGATCGGCGGCGCGTGACTCAGGGAGGCGCCCGGCGGTTGCAGCGACGCGTCCACTGCGGGCGTCACCGACGGGAGAACAGGCGGCGGCGGCGGCCGCGGCGGCGGCGGCGGCGCGTCGCCATGGGGCAAAATGGAAGGCAGCGTCGGTAACACCTGGGGCCGAGGCGAGCCAGTAGATGGGTCCCCAGGGCGCTGACCGGACGGCACAGTCGCTGAAAGCAGACGGAGAGCGACAGATCCCGTTCGACGACAGAGGTGCAGCTGATTGAGATGCCGACGCACCTCACCAGAGGCCCCCAAAACCAGATATATAGCGCGGCCGAGGCAGCGAAGAATGCGCCCTTCGAGCCAACGCCGTGAACCTCGACAGTGGCGCCTGGGGCAAAAGCAACTCAGCCGGCGAGCGACCATCTCGAGGCTGAGAGCGACACGAGGACAAAAACAGTAATAACGCGTCCTCCCGAGAATGCGACTCTTTCAACTTCAACATCTGTGACTTGAGAGTCCTGACCAATCGTTCAGCGGCACCGTTTGACTGTGGCGAAAACGGTGCGGACGTCATATGTTGAATACCATTGGCCTTGCAGAATGACTGAAATTCTGCGGACATGCATTGTGGGCCATTATCGGAAACAATAGTCTGTGGAAGATCTTCAATGCAAAAGATAGCAGGTAACGCTTGGATGGTGGCACATGACGTCGTGGAAGACATCCAGATAACAGAAGGAAAATTACTGAGTGAATCTACCACAACCAACCATTGAGCATTCCAGAATGGACCAGCAAAACGGATGTGTAAGCGTTGCCAAGGGGAAGTGGCTTTTGGCCATGCAAAGATTTTCCGCGGTTGTGCTGATTGTTGCTCGGCACACACCATGCAAGAAGAGCACATATTCGTAATCACGGGAATGATTCCGAACCAAGTACAGTGCTGACGAGCAAGTTGTGTCGTTCTCACTGTACCCCAATGTCCTTGGTGAAGAAGCTGTAAGACAGAGGACTGTAGCGAACGTGGGACCACGACCCTGGACTGATCAGTATCAGAACGCAACAGCAAAACACCACGTCGTACAAAAAGTCTCTCCTGCTGAGCAAAAGATCGGCGAACCCACGGATCCCCGATCCGTGACTTTGACAAGAGCCATTGCGTAGCAACAAAACGCAGAACGGTAGCAAGTACATGGTCGGCAGCTGTGGCTGTAGCTACACGACGAAAATCAATCGGAAACGATTCGACCACGTCATCGGTTTCCGAATCAATGAACATGCAAGCAAGGTCGGAGGAATCGAATGCTCTATCCTCAGCATCAGGCAAACGGGACAACGCATCGGCGTTTCCGTGCTTAGCAGTGGACCGATACAAGATATCGGAGCGGTACTGCGAGAGGAAAATTGACCAGCGAATAAATTTCTGCGCTGTACGTGGACGTACAGGCTTGGTCGGATGAAAAAGCGATGTCAAAGGTTTGTGGTCTGTGATGATGGTAAAGTGACGACCATACAAGAAATCATGAAACTTTGTAACACCAAATACGAGAGCCAATGCTTCTTTCTCGATCTGTGAATAATTTCTTTGCGCAGACGAGAACAATTTGGACGCAAAGGCAATAGGGCGATCGTGCGATCCATCTTTGTGCGCAAGCACAGCACCGATCCCGAAATCTGATGCATCCACCATCAATAAAAGGGGCTTCTGGGGATCGAACGGCGTAAGGCAAGTATTGGAAAGCAACGCCGATTTCAGCTGGCGAAAGGCGCGTTCGCATTCCGTCGTCCAGACGAACGGAACACCTTTACGGCGTAAGCGATGAAGCGGAGCTGAAATGGAAGAGGTATGTGGAACATATCTGTGATAATAGTTCATTTTTCCCAGCACACTCTGTAGCTGCTTCAAATTCTGCGTCGAAGGCAGGTCTTGTATGGCACGGAGGTGCTCGGGACTGGTATGTATGCCTTGGGCATTAAGTACATGTCCCAGGTAGGGCAAGACACGAGCAAAAAAACACACATTTGTCCTTCCGCAAGCGAAGACCATTTTGTTACAAGATCTGAAATAATGTTCTGAGATTGGCTAAATGTTCTTCTTCCGTCTTTCCGGAGATCACAATATCGTCCAGATAGTTTGCTGCAGTAGGGACCGAGGCACAAACAGTTTGTAGATATTGCTGAAACAATGCAGGGGCGGATGCACACCCGAATGGCAGTCGTTTGAATCGATACAAACCAAGATACGTGTTAACCACCAAAACGCGCAGGGATTCTTCGTCCACCGGTATTTGCAAGTACGCATCTCCTATGTTCAACTTCGAAAAATATTTACCGGGCACAGTTTGTCAAAAAGATCGTCCGGGTGGGGTAAAGGAAAAGTTGCAATCACTAGTTGTGGATTCACTGTTGCCTTGAAGTCCACACAAAGTCTCAATTGTCCCAAAGGTTTTGGTAAAATTACTAAGGGTGATGCCCAGAGAGAAGCCTGCACACGTTTAATTACACCTTGTCATTCCAAATAGTGTAATGTTTTTGCGACCTCATCACGCAATGCGTGGGGAACATTGCGTGCTCTAAAAAACTTGGGTTGCATGTTTACTTTCAGTTCCAAATGTGCTTTATAATTCTTAGCGCAACCGAGGCCCGGTGCAAAAATGTCTGCAAATTCTTTACATAGACGAGAAACACTGTCTGAAGGCGCAGTCTGGTTCACTGATAGGACCTGATTTACTATAGACAAGTTAAACAACTGAAATAAATCGAAACCAAACAAGTTCACAGCAGAAGAGAGCCTGAGTGTCCTTGGTTCGATTCCGATTCCGGCGCAAAGCAAAGGGCCTGGAATGATTTTGAGTTTCCGATCCGAGCTTTACCTGGCAAACACTTTGAACATGTCCTTTTTTATTACAGTAAAAGCATATAGCTTGGCGTGACGGGCAATTCTCACGCGAATGTCTAGTAGCACACCGCGGGCATGATTTTAGCACTGCATTTGCTTGCCGGCGCAGTACACGTGGCTGAGAGCCTGGCGGCAGCGGCGCGGCCGGGCACGAGGGCTATTTACTGTTCCGTGCAGCTCGCCCGGCGGGCCGGTTAACCTGACACATGGGTGGCGAAGTTTCAAATGATTCCTGAGCAAAGTCAAGTGTGTCCTGCCGATCCAATATGTCCATGACTTGCTGAAGGGAGGGATTGACTAGTTTCAAAATCTGTTCCCTTATACGAACATCAGAAACGTTCTGTGCTATTGCATCACGTACCATAGTATCTGAATAAGGGAGTCCACATTGACACTCAAAACCACAATCCCTAGTACGGCCTTGCAAGGTTGCAACCCACTCCAGATTAGTCGGACGTGCCGTACGTTTTGTACGAAAGAAGGTATACCGTTTGGCAACTACATTGACTGAGTCTTTGAAATATGCATCTAATGCAGACAAAATTTCGTCGTAGGACAGAGTTGCTACGTCGCGTCGGGGAAATAATTTCACTATCACACGGTACGTTTGTACGCCGACCGAAGACAACAAAAATGGCTGCCGCTCGTTACCTTGAATTCTGTAGGCGGCGAGATGGAATCCAAATTTGCGTGACCACTCCGTCCAGCTTTCCAGTGCAGCATCAAAAGGTCGAAAAGTTGATGCAACTGCGTGTTGTGGCTGCGTTAGGGGTGGAGCGGCGGCTGCCGCGTCGTTTTGCATTGCACATTGACCCTGGACGAGCTGTCCAAGGGCATCCAGTAATGACTGCGTCTGCTGATTCTGTAAGCGATAAAATTCGGACAGTACATCTGGAGATGGTGGCGAAGCCATTACACAAGTAAATCAGGGCAGTATAGTTAAGAACGTGGTATGGCCTCGTCGCCAATGTTGTGGTTGGCAGGAGAGCCAACACTGTGTTACTAGAGGAAGCCGAAAGGCACGCGTTTTAGCTCACGCAGGCTGGCGTGAGGTCTGGGACAGGACAAGGAAATTACAATTTAGAAAAAACGGACGTAGCTGGTGGAACACTTAACTTTAATCCATTAATGGTGAACGTCGCTCTGGACAGTACATTATTGACAGTATCAATAGTAATTGGTAATGGCGCCTTGCTAGGTCATAGCAAATGACCTAGCTGAAGGCTATACTAACTATCGTCTCGGCAAATGAGAGCGTATTTTGTCAGTGAACCATCGCTAGCAAAGTCGGTTGTACAACTGGGGCGAGTGCTAGGAAGTCTCTCTAGACCTGCCGTGTGGCGGCGCTCGGTCTGCAATCACTGATAGTGGTGACACGCGGGTCCGACGTATACTAACGGACTGCAGCCGATTTAAAAGCTACCACCTAGCAAGTGTGGTGTCTGGCAGTGACACAACATCCATGACACTTCCTCATTTCATAAATGAACCTGTAATGGAACGCGCTTCTCTCCTTTGTATCTTCTCTATTTTCTCTATCAGTTCAAATGGTTCAAATGGTTCTGAGCACTATGGGACTCAATTGCTGAGGTCATTAGTCCCCTAGAACTTAGAACTAGTTAAACCTAACTAACCTAAGGACATCACAAACATCCATGCCCGAGGCAAGATTCGAACCTGCGACCATAGCGGTCTTGCGGTTCCAGACTGCAGCGCCTTTAACCGCACGGCCACTTCGGCCGGCTCTCTATCAGTCCTATCCGGTATAGATCCCAGAGTGACGAACAGTATTCAGGAAATGTTAGAGGGTTTTGTAAGATACCTCATTTATGAGTGGACAACAATTCCTCAGGATTCTTCGAATGAATCTCAGTGAGGTATCTGCATCCCTTTAAATTCCCATGTTTCTACAGCATGTTACCGCTTCCAATCTGCAATCGTGTCATACACTAACGTATTATTCTGCTTACTTATGTGCTATACGTTACAATTGCTTATGGTGAGGGTAAACAGCCTATTCCTGCTCAAAGCATAGATCCTGTTCAGGCTTTCAGGCGTTGCGCTAAAATTCCTTAGCGTAGCGTCTTCTTTAGAACTACAACGGAAACGATAGGGGACTGTTATGGATTAGCAAGAACAAAAGCAGGGTTGTGTCCTCTGTAATGATATATTTTCAGTCTGTTGGGCGGTGTTGAAGAGATACAGCAAAATAAATGAAGACGTCGTGAAGGTGAATGACAGTACTTTATAATAGTCACTACTACTCGACGTAAATGTCGTTGAAGGATGGAGCAACTGTTTACATAATGAAGATAATTGTCTTTTATTCTTCCTTTCTCAGTTTCACACATTTAATTAGATCACATGCATGGACCACTTTCAATCATCTTCAGATCCATGTGGTAGCATCAGCAGCATCCTTGTCCACTCAGAACCACATACCAATGAGACGGGTTGCAACTGCTTTGTTCTGAAGACGACCGAGAGTGGTCAGACACCGTAATCTAACGAAATACGTGCAAGTACAAGGGAACAATGAATGAGCACTAATTTTTATAAAATTGTTAATATCAGTGATCTGTATAGGACAGATGAGTGATGAACTTTTGCCAAAATCGGTATATAGGTATTAGGTTAGACTGGGTTCCACAGTGTGAGGAGATCACAACAATGGTAGGGATACCAAGTTTGAAATTCTCAACTAGCAAAGGGCCTAATGCAAAGAAATGAAAATAATGATGGTGATTAATGAAAGCAGCACAGCTAAAAATAATGGTAAAAGTTCCGTGCCTTATTTCACTTACAAGTAACCGGCGACTCTTTAAAAAAAGCCTTTATTGGCGTAATGGTAAGTTCGAAATTTGAGCTGTAATTGGTCGCTATAAAAATGTTTAATATGCTTAACGTTATGAGGGTGAACTTGACATAACGCTAAGAAAGTAATTTGTATTCTTGTTAATGATAAAAATAGCACATGACACTGCTTGATCTTCGTTATGAACACTTTGGAATTTCCTACAGTGCAGCAATACGGTATGTGAGACATGGTTTCGTCGCTGTCGGACAAAGAAATTGTTAAAGGAGCTCCGGACGGCATCTCGGAGATGCCCCCTGGGAGTGGACACTGACAAGAGCACCCACCTCTTGTTCTTCTAGCTCTTTCCAACGCGGCACCCCGAGGAAAATAAATAAGTAGCCGTAACTTCTTTAATTACGTCCGTGGCATTGATTAACATTCGCCCTTTAACATCCGAGACACGGCGAGGAAAATGGTGGAGGAGAAAGAAACGGAACAGGAGCGAAGGGGTAAGAGTCGGCGAGTGTTTCACCGCTGAGGAAAGAAAAGGGAGGGACAACTATGGAAATGAGTTGCCGGCGATTAACCGAGCCCCGGACCTTTAACCTGATACGGAAGGGCGGCGCGTTAGGGGCTGCCGGCTAGGGCACCGCTTATGAATTCTTAATTCCCTTTTATTACTTCGAGGGCTTTGAATAATGACAGCAAGATGGGTGCTGTGAAACTTCCAGGAGGAGGGGAAGTGGGTTTCTTTCCCCTCCCAGGCAGCATTCATAAGTTCGAAACATACTGGTGGAAGCAAAAGCTTAGTGACCATTCAGGTAAAAACTTCCGTAATTACGCAGCTGTTAACCGCCACTGACACTGTTGCGTTCTTTGAAGGAGAGCTCTGACCTTAATGCTGCAAAAGTACTGATCCTACTATACGATACTGTTCGGTTTTGTATTTTCTGGATTTTGGTGTTCATGTTGTTCGCTAACTTGTCTCTGGTGCTAACCTATGTGTATGTAGCCTCGCAAAGGGTAGCTACGTTCATTAAAATACATAACTCTTGATACCTGGGGTTCACAGTAATAAGGAATTTTTTTAGGGCATAATATTTCGGCCACTGCTTTATTTTTCAGTTACGCTTTTAGTTTTTACAATTTGGTCCTTGTGAAGTGCATACAACAGCGCCTTAGTATAAATAAAAAATGTACGCTCATTATATCTCGATGTTCGTACGAGGAGCATTCGATTAGAAATGGAACACATTTTTTTCTGAAATCAGGCTGGTTTTATTCAAGATTCCAGTACACTTTATAATTCCCCACTGTTTTGGCTGGAAAACCCCATTTTTCAACATTATCTCCGTTCAATGTGATGATCTTACGTTTCTTTGCTGGGAGGGCCTGTATGCTTGTATGGTACCACTCCGCTGGTCGATGTCGGAGCCAACGTAGTGCAGCATCAATAAACTCGCCATCATCGACGTATTGCTTCCTGCGGAGTGCATCCTTCATTGGACCAAACAGATAGAAGTCGGAAGGTGCGAGATCCGGGCTGTAGGGAGGGATGAAGAAGAAGAGTTCAATGAAGTTTTATGGCTCTTTGAGGGTGGGAAGACTTGTGTGAGACCTTGCTTTGTCATGGAAAAGGCGGAGTTCGTGTGCATTTTTGTGGCGACGAACACGCTGAACTCGTTTCTTCAATTTTCTGTCGGTAGCACCATATGCTTTAGAGTTAGTGGATGCAACAAGAGCTGGACCTCAAACAACCTCTAAGAGTCCAAGAAAACCAGCACCAAGACTTTACCGACTGAGGGCACTGTTTTGAACTTTTTCTTGAGAGGTGTTGTGTGGCGGCATCCGTTGGATTGTCGTTTTGTTTCCGTTTCGAAGTGATGAACCCATGGCCTTCTGTTAGGCATCGAGGCACACTCCTGTGAATGGCCAACTGCTGGATGAGTATGTCGAGCAGCTAGGTGTTTGTGATCCGTTGATCACATAGAATGAGAGCGTCCGCACGTTCCACCACTGCAGGAGTCACAGCTGAGTGCGACCATTCGGCACGCGGGAATTCGGACAGGTCTACCTGACCTTGCCGTGATAATGACAGACGCCTCGCCCAATGACACACCATGCTTTTGTTCACTGCCAGATCTTCGCAGCCGTTGTGTAAGCGTCCATGAATATCTGCGATGCATTTGCTTTCCGACAAAAGAAACTCGGTGACAACTCTACGATTGGAATGCACCTCCCCTACAGATGCCGTTTTGAAGGAGACGTATAGCGCCGCCACTTGTAGGAACTTCATGGAACTATAGGGGCTGAAGCGGGTGCCTTCCGCGATGGCCCACAAAAATCCGCAATTTTTAACCGAAACTGGCCGAGAAAAAAATGTTGTATTACTTATTGAATGCCCGTCTTATAATAGCCGAATATTTTTGGATTATGTCACAGTTTTAATCAATTAGCGGTGACCTAACAGCTGAAACTGCAATGCTGTATTTAAAACAATACTGTGAACAGCAGACGGATGGTTTCCTGTACATGAAATTGTTCAAATGACTCTGAGCACTATGGGACTTAACATCTGTGGTCATCAGTCCCCTAGAACTTAGAACTACTTAACCCTAGGACTCACTCTGCTAAAATTTCCCTAGTACTCCATCTGGGGTCATACATGACCCCAATCAATATATAATTGACTATGTGTACTAATCATTCAAAGAACATCGTACTGTCGTTTAATACTGTTTGTTTACATTTTATTTATTGTTTAGACACATTTCACAGCTTTTTAAACAGGTATGTACATAGTAGAACTAAATTCCATATGGCAGAGTAATTACATATCAGAAGTTACAATATTAATCTAAGTCATAATTTGTTTCACTCATAAATGTTTCACAATGGCTTCAAGTTTACAGATGAACAACTCAACAGGAAACATAATTCTAACCGGAATCCGTACCATAGTCATCTGCACATATTTCGCAAGTAGTAACTATTTCAGAATGTTCCCTGCAAACAAATTTGTTACACTTTTTGCATGTTGAACTGTATTTTGTGTCCTTTGATCGGGGGCAAATGGAGCATCTGCCTCGCTTTCTCTTCTGATTGTCGGGTATTACGTCTGGATGTCCATTGTCTAACAGATCATCAAATCCACACCGTTTGATACTGCTAATAATATCCTTGTTCCTTGCTTGTGGTAAACTCAAACGACGTTCCACTTGGGGCTTTGTCATTTCTTTGGCCAACTTCATTAGAAAAAGACGTCTCTCTGTTTTTTCAACAGCAACACAGAAGAGTCTGTAGGCATTGAGTGCAGCTAGATCGACAAGATCATAAAATACTGCTAATGGCCAACGTTTTGTACCCTTTTTCACAGAATAGTAAGAGCTCATTTGATCTAGCGTATCAACACCTGATTTTGTTGAGTTGTAATACAACACTACTTCTGGTTTTCGTTTCAAGTTGTTTTCTTTGGGCACTTCAAATGATTGATGTTGTGTTGACAGGAGTAGCACAGCCTTATTTCTTTTTGGAACATACGAAACTAATAGGGTTTTACCACTGTATGCAAATCTGGTAGTGCATTCTTCCCTAGTTTTCGAAGGCAAAAACTCTTTTGGGACTTCTTTTCTTGTAGAACGTAGAGTACCTACAAGTGTCAACTTCATTTTTAACAATTCTTGGCCAAGGTCACAGCTCGTGAAAAAATTGTCAGTGGTAATATTCCTACCACTGCCAGCCAGATGACGCACTAAATCTAAGATCACTCTCTTGCCTTGATTCACTTCTCTCACATCACCACTCCTTCCAGTGTACATTTGAAGATTTGTCAGATAACCATGTTCACAGTCTACTGCGCACCATATCTTGATGCCATACTTTCCTGGCTTTGAAGGAATGTAGACCTTGAAACTGCACCGACCTCTGTATACGCAAAGATGTTCATCAACAGTAATGTTGCTGGAAGGTATAAATGATGTTTGACACTGCACGGCAAACAAATCAAATATTTCCTGTACAGCTTCAGCCTTATTTCCAGTCCTCTCTTTCCTTTCAAGTCTTGTGATCCGGTCGTCAAAACGAAGTGAACGTAGAATGTCCTGATATCGCCTCCTCGACATAGTAGCACGGAATAGAGGAGTGCCATATTCAGAGTCCCAAAATTCGTCAATAGGTTTCCCCCGGCTCTTCTGTACGCCATACAGAATCAGCAAGCCTAAAAATGAAAGAAGCTCGCATCTGTCTGTATCACGCCAGTCAACTAATTTTCCAGACACTTTCAATTCATTTCCTCGTTGATTTGTGAACTGAACTATTATATCCAGCAATTCATTAGTAATAAACTGCCTAAAACAGTCAACAGCTGAGCTAACACTAACTGTGCTAGGAATACCTGCTGAAAATCGTTGTATGTTGCGGATTGGAAATCTACGAATTGATGGTTCTTTTGTACTCCGTGCAATATCCCGACCCCTGCTTACCAGTACTGCACTTTCATCTTCTCCACTGTCATCATTTTCAGCAAGAATATCATTTTCTTCTAATTCATGTAAACTAATTTCATCACTTTGGTCTACCTGTGTCTATGTTCCATCATCTTCGGCGTCACTACCTTCTGAATCACTACTGCTACGAAATAAGTCTTCCATAGCTTGTTCTACACTATAGCCAGGAGCAAAACGTATTCCATCCATGCTGAAATTACACTGCAACAACAAACGTACAACAAACGTACAAACGAACTTCCAGTTTGAGGTTAGTTCTGAGTAACACCTGAATAACACCTGAATTCAGTGTTACCAACTCAAAATACCTAAGAAAGAGATTGATAGTTGATAATCTATACATTCTATGAATGTTACATATAATCTATCTGGGGTCATAATTGACCCCAACAGTAGTTTGTGTTAATTATTGATTTAAATGATGCGTCAAGCGCTCTAAAAATTTTTGTGAGAGAACTACAATACTGTGTGGTAAAAGTCATAAAATTATGGATTTTTACAAGAAATAGAAATATTATTTTATCCATAGTAAAGATGATTGGGGTCACCTATGACCCCAGAGTGAGTCCTAGGGTTAAACCTAACTAACCTAAGGTCATCACACACATCCATGCCCGAGGCAGGATTCGAACCTGCGACCGTAGCAGTCGCGCGGTAATTGTTATCCGTACAAATTATTGTAGATTATTCATAATTTCGTGGCGAAATTCCTGTCATGGCAATGACCATTCATAAATCAGTCAGAAATTTGGCACATACCAAAAATAACCAACACAGTCTCAGACAACAAACTAATCGCAGTGAATTACAGTAATACGTTCAAGTGCAGACTCAATGCAGCTTGGATCGGAATCAAGTAAACTCGCTGTAGGGTGATGTGCAACGAAATAGTGTCTTCACAGATGACTCTTACAGTTGCTGTTTTAATTATATCTATATTTGTCCCATGTGTGACTGCTGCTTATCAGTCTCATAGAACCACTACATTCGCTGCGAAATGTCTTACAAGTGAAAAGCAAGTCTTGATCAGGATTCGTAGTGTTACAAAATTGCTGAAGTAGAAACAGCCTACTTAAATTTCACCCACCAGCGGCTTTCAAGGAGTGCCACCATTCACATCTCCTAATCATGTTTATGTCGGAGTCCCACACGTCATTCTCTGAGACTACAATCTTTGGGGTATAGTACAGGAGTATCTACGTGCTCAATCCATCTAATAATGACGTCAAACAGGGATCTCATTGCGTCGATTCGATGGACATTCCGTTCCCAGCGAAGTCATCTTAACTCTTAGAATCACTGTGATACCATACCACTTCGAGAGGAATGTGTTGCTAATTATCCCGCAGTCTCACAAAAAATGTGTAGCGTATGGGAAGTGTTGATTGTTGACACTTATTTAGCGAAGTATATTAAGCAGCTAATAAAAAGGAAACGCAGTGGCAAAGATGTCTCAGTGTGCTGTTCTTCACCAGTTAGTCCCCTAGAACCTAGAACTAGTTAAACCTAACTAACCTAAGGACATCACAAACATCCATGCCCGAGGCAGGATTCGAACCTGCGACCGCAGCGGTCTTGCGGTTCCAGACTGCAGCGCCTTTAACCGCACGGCCACTTCGGCCGGCTGTCGTATATTCAAAGTAGTAACTTGCATACACAGAATGTGACGTAACTCATCCGATAAAGAGAGGGAAAAGGAGAAACTGAGGAAGTTACTGATGTAACATTCTTCCGAAACTTAATTATTGCAAAGTCGGGAGGGATCACAGTGACCACCGCAGAAATCAAATGAGAAAATCGGTATTCAAACAAGTAATGTCGATGTATTACATTTTATACTGCGGTTGATCTATTACGATTAATTTTGTTACATACTGTGGTGTAATCGAATACCGAATCGTTGTTGGCGAGTGGGTAAGTTCGGTAACTGCAGACGGTGTTAGCACTAAAAGTGATGCAAGAAATAATTTTGCATAATGTACAATGACACAGATAAGACTTCATGTAGTAAATCTACACTGCAAAGATTGGAATTCTCTGGATTGTGCAAATCTGCGCTAAATGGCGCATAGTCAGCCCGAAAAACGATACGTCACCAAATAGGAATCCTTCCAATTCACGTTACACTGAAATATAGAAATCCTCTAGATCATTAGTCACAAGGGACAATGACAGTGCTCTTAAAATGAAACATAGACAAAAGTAGAGATTATAATTATTATTGTCCAAGACATCAAAAATAATTACAGGGATGATTAGATGCTAAGCTGCTACAAGAGAGAAGGCTAACGAAGAAGAAGTGACAAAATATAGAAATGGAATCATGCCTCTCTTAATTGCAAAAGAATTACTTGATTCACATCAGAAATTGCTGTGGGAATGTAATAGCAATATCTAAGATGAAAAAGATATCGAAATATTCACATGCACTGCCCACTAAACTGGTGGTGACACTGTTGACACAAATATTGAAACAGCTGTCCATCTGTAGTATTTTGGAGGAATGCTGTCGAATAACATAGTATATGAGTTGTAATCATTGTTACATTGTGACATTTCATTCAATGTGAACTTACATTATCTTTTATGTTTCCTTCATTAACGTGAAAAGTCTTAAACACTGGCACAGATACTACAATAGTTTTGTTTGAATAACTGCTTTCAAGATAGTCATTTCTATGTAAACTTTAGTTTTTTTCCGTTAGTAACACATGATGTGTTTGGTATTTGTTTCAAGAGTCAGAATACAATATGTTCCGGATAGTTTAAAAAAGAAGGGGTAGGAGAATTATAGTTTTAGAAACAAATTCTCATTTAAGTAAAATTCCCTGATTTTAACATTTCTTGTGACAGTTATATCATAACATCGGCTATTACAAAGATTAAGTGGTATGAATTTCACTCTTGCTTTACAAAACTGAGGTCGAACAGTTTAGGTTGTGTATGGTTGCAGCTTGAAGGCTGTTGTAGGATGATAAGATGGAACAGGCGGAGGACTCGGTTCAGCTGGCGGTGTCAGACGAGATTCGACCCAGGTGAAAGATCAGATTTTGGGCAGGAGAATTGACCGTCGAACAGTAGGCGTGGAAATTCACCCCATCACTCATGTTTGCCTTGTACAGCATTGCATCGTCTGACTACATAAAAAATTGTACATTTGTATTAATTAAAAAAGATTTATTGCTGTAAAGTTTCATTAGACCATAAATAACAATTTTTTACATTAAACAGAATAGTAATGTGAATTCATAGCACATGGAATGAATTCAGGTTTTACTTTGGAGGAGGATGGGGGCAGGTAGAAGAAGATACTTTTATATTTCGTATTTTCTAAAGTGTTTCTCATGTTTCACAGCGTTGTGTTACTGAAGTTCGTGACAAACCAGTCGTGAAACTAGTCATTACTTCATTCAATGTCGATAACATGCAAAACATTTAGTGTCACTATCATCAAATACCTTTAGTTTTTACAACGCACATTTCTATGTAACAATACTGGCGCGTCAAGTGTTCATAGTGAGAATCCTACCGAGGCATGAGCGCAGCGGTGGTTAGGTACGGCCCAGGTTACCAACTCCTGTGACAGAGCGTCCTTCAGTGTTTTGTTCACGCACCCTGCGGGCAGACGATGCACTTCACACCGGATAACACCGTATTACAGTTTGTACCACACCAATAGCAGACGACCCATTGCTGAGTGCATCACAGGTAAGTATATGTTTACTTGCAAGCATGTGGTGGCAGAATTTTTGGTTTGTTTTGCAGTTAATAACAACACACCTCGACACAGCATTAGCTCAGACTGTGTTGACGTTACCTTTTTAGAGTTCATCACTGTTTATATCACGACACTTATTCACAGTCGTCAAGGTCTTGTTTCTTAGAAACTGAGCTCATATCATCATAGTGTCATGATTTAACGTTTTACAGGCTATATACCTTTTCCTTCCCAACGAAATCCAAGTGCCTTTAACACAATATTCCTAATTGCATATGTACTAGGCAATAAAACCCCCTTGCGACGTAGAGCTTTTTGTCATACACTGCAACAAATAGAGTTAACAATCACTTTGTCATGTCGTTTACGATTCAGACCTGACCAGATGGTATTCTTATTTCTTATTGGGACCACTTACATACAGGTTAGGCCGACATTGTCTATTTGTAGAGTGACAGGTCTCACCGTCACATAGAGTAGCAAGTAAAGTCAATACTTGGTACACAGATAGGGACACTACACACGAAAGGAAATCAAGGCTTAAAGCTGAGCAGTTGTCAAAAGAGCGAGGTGTGAATTCGTACTCATACAAAACTTGCTTGGTTGACTTAACACTAATATTTACAGGGTTTTGCAGAGTACTATATGAAAATAATTTTCTGAACTGTTTGTGATACTATAATTATTCGTCTAGCAAAACCAATAAATACAGTGGATCTTGTAATATAGTGTTCACATCGTAAAAATTGCTTGGACGAATAGATCTGTGCCAAGTTCCTTTACCTTTCCATGAACACGTCAGCACCTTAGAGATTAGGTACTTTCCAATCGTCTTAAGTATTTCATTTAACAGTCTTGAAGAAACAAATCATCTCATTTTATACTTTGATCCACATAGTGAAATCACTCATTATTATATCATCGCTTGGGCTCAGTCTTACTGCATAACTACCAAGTAACAAACTTAACACTGCAGTGCTTGTATTAAAATCATTAAACAACTATTATTCACATAAATATATCCATCCGCTATTAAGTTTAATTCACAAGGCACAGCAGGGCGTAGCAACATAGTTCACTCAATGGGTATAATCTGTGAAAAGGAGTAGAGCTCACTTAAATCTTCACTGCTCTTAACTTTCTCCTGTTTATAGTTATTTCTAATGTGAGCATTTCCTTCTCTAATTGATATAGGTCATATCTCAAATACCACCAGTTCTTTATTATTGTTGTTGCTGTTGTGGTCTTCAGTCCTGAGACTGGTTTGATGCATCTCTCCATGCTACTCTATCCTGGGCAAGCTTCTTCATCTCCCAGTACCTACTGCAACCTACATCCTTCTGAATCTGCTTAGTGTATTCATCTCTTGGTCTCCCCCTACGATTTTTACCCTCCACGCTGCCCTCCAATACTAAACTGGTGATCCCCTGATGCCTCAGAACATGTCCTACCAACCGAGCCCTTCTTCTGGTCAAGTTGTGCCACAAACTTCTCTTCTCCCCAATCCTATTCAATACCTCCTCATTAGTTACGTGATCTACCCACCTTATCTTCAGCATTCTTCTGTAGCACCACATCTCTTCTTGTCCAAACTAGTTATCGTCCATGTCTCACTTCCATACATGGCTACACTCCATACAAATACTTTCAGAAACGACTTCCTGACACCTAAATCTATACTTGTGTTAACAAATTTCTCTTCTTCAGAAACGCTTTCCTTGCCATTGCCAGTCTACATTTTATATCCTCTCTACTTCGACCATCATCAGTTATTTTGCTCCCCAAATAGCAAAACACCTTCACTACTTTAAGTGTCTGATTTCCTAATCTATTACCCTCAACATCACCCGACTTAATTCGACTACATTCCATTATCCTCGTTTTGCTTCTGTTGATGTTCATCTTATATCCTCCCTTCAAGACACCATCCATTTCGTTCAACTGCTCTTCCAAGTTCTTTGCTGTCTCTGACAGAATTACAATGTCATCGGCGAACCTCAAAGTTTCTATTTCTTCTCCATGGGTTTTAATACCTACTCCGAATTTTTCTCTTGTTTCCTTTACTGCTTGCTCAATATACAGATTGAATAACATCGGGGAGAGGCTACACCTCTGTCTTACTCCCTTCCCAACCACTGCTTCCCTTTCATGTCCCTCGACTCTTATAACTGCCATCTGGTTTCTGTACAAATTGTAAATAGCCTTTCGCTCCCTGTATTTTACCCCTGCCACCTTTAGAATTTGAAAGAGAGTATTCCAGTCAACATTGTATAAGCTTTCTCTAAGTCTACAAATGCTAGAAACGTAGGTTTGCCTTTCCTTAATCTTTCTTCTAAGATAAGTCGTAAGGTCGGTATTGCCTCACGTGTTCCAGTATTTCTACGGAATCCAAACTGATCTTCCCCGAGGTCGGCTTCTACCAGTTTTTCCATTCGTCTGTAAAGAATTCGTGTTTGTATTTTGCAGCTGTGGCTTATTAAACTGATTGTTCGGTAATTTTCACATCTGTCAACACCTGCTTTCTTTGGGAATGTAATTATTATATTCTTCTTGAAGTCTGAGGGTATTTCGCCTGTTTCATACATCTTGCTCACCTGATGGTAGAGTTTTGTCAGGACTGGCTCTCCCAAGGCCGTCAGTACTTCCAATGGAATGTTGTCTACTCCGGGGGCCTTGTTTCGACTCAGGTCTTTCAGTGCTCTGTCAAACTATTCACGCAGTATCGTATCTCCCATTTCATCTTCATCTACATCCTCTTCCATTTCCTTAATATTGTCCTCAAGTACATCGCCCTTGTATAGACCCTCTATATACTCCTTCCACCTTTTTGCTTTCCCTTCTTTGCTTAGAACTGGGTTCCCATCTGAGCTCTTGATGTTCTCTTATCTCCAAAGGTCTCTTTTATTTTCCTGTAGGCAGTATCCATCTACCCCTCTACATCCTTACTTTTGTCCTCTACCCATCCCTGCTTAGCCGTTTTGCACTTGCTGTCGATCTCATTTTTGAGACGTTTGTATTCCTTTTTGTCTGCTTCATTTACTGCGTTTTTATATTTTCTCCTTTCATCAATTAAATTCAATATTTCTTCTGTTACCCAAGGATTTCTAATAGCCCTCGTCTTTTTACCTACTTGATCCTCTGCTGCCTTCACTACTTCATCCCTCAAAGCTACCCATTCTTCTACTGTATTTCTTTCCCCCGTTCCTGTCAATTGTTCCCTTATGCTCTCCCTGAAACTCTGTACAACTTCTGGTTCTTTCAGTTTATCCAGGTCCCACCTCCTTAAATTCCCACCTTTTTGCAGTTTCTTCAGTTTTAATCTACAGGTCATAACCAATAGATTGTGGTCAGAGTCCATATCTGCCCCTGGAAATGTCTTACAATTTAAAACCTGGTTCCTAAATCTCTGTCTTACCATTATATAATATATCTGATACCTTTTAGTATCTCCAGGGTTCTTCCATGTATACAACCTTCTATCATGATTCTTAAACCAAGTGTTAGCTATGATTAAGTTGTGCTCTGTGCAAAATTCTACCTGGCGGCTTCCTCTTTCATTTCTTAGCCCCAATCCATATTCACCTACTACGTTTCCTTCTCTCCCTTTTCCTACAATCGAATTCCAGTCACCTATGACTATTAAATTTTCGTCTCCCTTCACTATCTGAATAATTTCTTTTATTTCATCATACATTTCTTCAATTTCTTCGTCATCTGCAGAGCTAGTTGGCATATAAACTTGTACTACTGTAGTAGGTGTGGGCTTCGTATCTATCTTGGCCACAATAATGCGTTCACTATGCTGTTTGTAGTAGCTTATCCACCTTACTATTTTCCTATTTATTATTAAACCTACTCCTGCATTACCCCTATTTGTCTTTGTGTTTATAACCGTGTAGTCACCTGACCAGAAGTCTTGTTCCTCATGCCACCGAACTTCACTAATTCCCACTATATCTAACTTTAATCTATCGATTTCCCTTTTTAAATTTTCTAACCTACCTGCCTGATTAAGGGATCTGACATTCCACGCTCCGATCCGTAGAATGTCAGTTTTCTTTCTCCTGATAATGACATCCTCTTGAGTAGTCCCCGCCCGGAGGTCCGAATGGGGGACTATTTTACCTCCGCAATATTTTACCCAAGAGGATGCCACCATCATTTAATCATACAGCAAAGCTGGATGCCCTCGGGAAAAATTACGGCCGTAGTTTCCCCTTGCTTTCAGCCGTTCGCAGTACCAGCACAGCAAGGCCGTTTTGGTTATTCTTACAAGGCCAGATCAGTCAATCACCCAGACTGTTGGCCTTGCAACTACTGAAAAGGTTGCTGCCCTTCTTCAGGAACCACACGTTTTTCTGGCCTCTCAGCAGATACCCCTCCGTTGTGGTTGTACCTACGGTACGGCTATCTGTATCGCTGAGGCACGCAAGCCTCCCCACCAACGGCAAGGTCCATGGTTCAAGGGGCGTCTTTATTATTAGCATTCGATAATTCAGGTTAAAGTTATAACCACGTATTGAACACTAATATAACAAGGATAAGGTCCTTTTTTACTTGTGAATGTGTATCTTCAGATCATGATGGGCATGCCCGAAGATGGCCCCCTCATGCGGAATACCCGTTATCTTATAGGAACCAATGTTCAACACTTACCAATTGCAGTTTTCATTTCTAAGACGACTTTCGGTGAGCCTTTAGCAAAATATTCTCTTACCTGGTACAGTAGCGTTAGTCGGTATCTTCTGTTGGAGGGGGGAGGGGTCGGGGGGAGAGGAGGAAATAGTTTCATATTATATTGGTACATTATAATATCAGGTATACTTACAAATACATAAACATAGTTTAACAACGAGTACCTGAGTTCTGCTTGATGCAATGGATCGGTAGTGGTGAATTCGTCAATTGTCTTTTCACTAAGCTTTCTCTATCTTCAACGAGATCTTAGTGAGTAGGTCTGTGGCGCATTGTGTTTTTCGCCAAAGTAGCCTTACTTTCCAAGCCTGGCAGTATGTACCATGCTCCAACTTGGTTCTGGTCAAAACTACTATGATTTCCTGGATATCGATGTTCAAAGTTCATTTTGCAGTAGAGGAATTGATAACTGCATCCTTCTCACCTAAGAAATTCATGTCCAAAACGTGTTCAACTACCAACTTACTAATGACTAGGAACGTGCACTTCGCTACTCCAGTCCTAATTTCGCATCTACTTGTGCCTGCATTTTTACATTTTGTGGCTTCCCACCAACAGCCCAGTAAATATACAGTTTTCCACAGGATGGACTATTACTCTATTAATCACACATATTTTATTCAACAAACTAGACAATAAAACACTCATCATAGCACCTGTGTCTAGTATGACTGTGGTTCGTATTTCACCAATCACGTCATGGAACGTTCCCTGTAAGGCATTTTGTTAAGATTGCAGCATTTGGAATGGTTTGTGGCTAAGCCCTTTCGGAGCTCCACATAATCATTATAACGTAAGAGGATTAATTTATGGTTTCGGTTGTCCCCAACGCATCCCTCGGTTTAATCTTTCTTCTTATACCTAACGTCGAGAAGGATGGTTACTTCGCCAGTTTACTTCAAAATTTACTATGTCACAGAGAATACTAAGTAGTTGTCGGTTATTTATAAGCTGATTTGGTTTGTCATGGTCTGAGTAGGATCCTAATCCGGGACGACACTAACTGCCTTGGTATCTGTACCTGCAAAATCTTGTGTTACTTGTATTATCACAAAGCAGGCTACAATCTCCTTGCCGCGTGTAACACAGCAGCGATGTCATAAGTTGCGTCACCAAATTGACGGCCTGACGAGACGAGACAATAAAACTCTTTAAGTGTAGCGGCGAGAAGTGATTCCCGTTGCAACTGTTGTAATAAATATTATCATTGTTATTGTTGTCAGTGCTTCTATCAGCTGTGAACACCTGCAATTGTTCTTGGTCAGACAAGTATTCACAGATTAAAGTTGAACGCAAATACGACACTGCTCCCACCCTGAAGAATTTACCTTTCGGTGAGAGACCTGCTTTTTCTTATCTCACTACTAAATGGTTCGTCGCGTATGTTGGTAACAATGTTTTCACTGTGCGGAGTAGCGGTAGATGACACTATGTCCTGCGTTCCCTGTTCTGCAGCACACTGCTCCGATTGCAAGTGGCTGTTATGTTTCGTGTCATTAGGGTTGTCTGATGTTTTTGATAGAATTTAACACTCAGATAAATCCACTTGACGTACAATGACCTTCTTGAAATGTCATTCCAGCCGAAAAGTTTAAAGTTTTACTATGCATGTCGGTTTTTATTCTGTTTTCTCTCCAATGTGAATAGACTTTTCACGTGTAGCTATTTATGGTTTAAATAGCATGGTATCGGGTTTAACTAGGACTTGATCTGGCACTTCCTCATGTTTGGATTGAAATTTCAGCATGGAAAGGTACTGTATCACTTTTAGTGTGTAATGACATTTCTTTCAGCATTTCAGCTATACTGTGGAGCATTTCTGTGTCATGATGATAGATTGCTAGTGGGCAGATTGACTTTATTGTTGTGCGATTCAGTTTTCACTGCGATTAACTTCGCAATTTTACTGTAGCACACAATGTGTTGGGATCCACGTATATGAATTATATGAATTTACATAGACAACATTATGCCGACACACAAATGAATAAGTCTGTGAAGCAAGAACGTTCTCGAACACGGCATTAATAAAAGGCAGCGGTCGAGCATCGCTGCGCCATTACGCGCATTCACATTATAATTTCAGCCATCTTCGTCAACTTAGCAACTGATTATTATTAATTCTAAATAATATAAAAAAATTAAAGCAGAGGCCGATTTATGTATGAGTATTCTACACTAGGAACATTGGAGGAGGAACACTCTATGCTCATCCAAAATTATTAGACAAGGTCTACATCACCTGCTATTATAGAACGATGTGTAGACATCGAAATTTTTTAAAATTTTATCTTTATGTTTCAGTATCCAGTTCTTTCGCATTTGTAGTTGTATAATTCTTACTTTCATATAATTCCTTGATATATGTATGCGCTTATATACTCATTATATCCCTGTCATTTTTTCCATGAAAAGAAATAACAGTAATAGAACAACGTTACAGACAAAATTAGTTTTCTACGGTTTATATACGTATCTTAAGTGTGGTTCTGGTAAAGAGGTGTGTCATGGTGAAACCAGTGTAAATCATACCCGTTAAATGAAAGGAAGAAAACTAAAACTGAGAAAATTACTCATGTAGCATGCTTCCGAATCTTAACTCTTCAGAAGTCGGGATGAATCACAGCGATCACTTCAGGAATCAAATATAAAAATCAAAATTTAACAAAATAAGGACTCTGCGTTACAATTTTAACTGAGAGTGGTGTAGTACGATTAATTCTGGTACTTGTTGTGCTGGTAATCAGGTACAGAATCGTTGTTGGAGAGCAGATAAGTTTGATGATGGTTAACAGTGTTTGTGTTAAATCTGATGCAACAAATAATTTTGCAATACGTAGAATAACTTACATTGGACTTCGTACAGTAAAGTTAGATTCCAAAGGCTGAACTCTTCTGAGGCGTACAAATCTGCAAGTATTGCCTCGTGCCTGGCGGGCAAATAGACACGTCAACAGATTGAGCTCCTTCCAAATCCAATAACACTGAAATGTAGAAACCTTTATATCATTAACGAGAGAAGGCAATAACTTTTCTCCTTAAATGAAAAAGTAGAGATTATAATTATAATTATAAAACTCCTAAAATATAATTACACTATTGATTAATGCTAAGCTGCTGCAAGGGTGGACTAACGGAGGTGAAGTGACAACAGATTTCCTCTCTTCCTTACAAAATAGTGTCGTAATTCACATCAGCGATTGCTTTAGTAGGAATGTAACAACAGTAACTTAGATCAAACTGATATCTAAATATTCACTTACAGCAGATATATTCTTTTACGTGAAAAGAACTTTTAATTGCCTTTTTCCTTGCAGCTGGGTAGGCAACTTGTCTCTGGAGCATATACCTTGGTCTGAACAGAATAGAAGTTTAATCGGAACCTTCTGATAACAACGAAAATTTAGGGGGGGGGGGGGCGTACAATTGTTGTCGCTATACTGTTGTTTCATCAATACGTTTGAGTAGATTTTTTATTCTGTAACTTTATATTATCACTGTCTTCTTCACTGTCTCATATTTACGTCTCTTTTATTTCAGATTTTGTGTAATTTTATGGTAAAATCTCGTTACAATCATATTAGTTCCATAAAGTAACGCATCACCTTAAAATAGTAAAATTTATAGCCATCAAATTTTTAATCACCGGGAATCAAAAGGAACGTATTCAGCGAATGGTATGTTGTACGTGTTAAAGACAATTAATCAACTTACGAATTTCCCAGGCGCTGTGACACTGCTTAACGATGTGCATATGTTCTCCTGATGAAACGGAATTTTCCTTGCAGTGGCGCCTGTTAAAATGTAGAAGATGCTGTTAAAGTATCAACTTTGTTGTATCCTCCTATGAACGAGTATTGTGGCATGGACTTCTGGTCAATAAGTTCCCTTTGATTGAAGTATGTTCTTACTCCCAAGTTGAGGTTCTGATTTTAATGACCAACAGGTAACATATTTATTTTTTACTTCAAATTGTTTGCTATCCAAAGCTATTATGTACATGACCATCATGTACAGATTTATTAGATAAGTCACCAGTAGCCCGAGATCTACATTACAGTTAATGTTTTTAAGTCTGTACATACGCAAGTACGTATTTTGTTTGGCCATAATATGTCTTGATTATTTGAATATTTTTCCTATATGACTCTCAAAATATACACCTAATGGCAGAGCATCTAATGCCTTTCAGCTGAAGTTTTACAGTGGTTAAAGGATATTACTTACCACTACCACTATGATATACATGTGTTGTCAATATTCCTTGAAGCCAAATTTGGGGACATGGTTTGTTTCGCTGTGGTTACTCATCCCCTTCTGTATAAATACTAGCATTACTGACATGCCAGGGTACTAATTAAGCACTGTAACGAAACTTTATTTACATATGAAATATTCCTTTAAATATCGTCGGTGTTTGACAGCAACTGTTCACTGATATAACTTAGATGCGTATTATTGCTGAGTGACATTTCAATCCTTTTCTGTACACTGTTGTAGCTAGTTTCAATTTTACAGAGGCGAATTCCATTACGTTTATGCTAAAACTGACGTTTGTTTATATACATTTCATCAAGAGTATGCAATGAATATGATACTCTGAAACATTAGGATTCTGTAGTGTTTTCTACCTCGTACTGTAACGTCGATGTTTAGGGGTAGCAACTTTGTTTTCGGTTTAAATATGAAACTGTACCAAAGATATTCACTAAAGATAGTCCAGTCGTCTACATTAAAAAGTAACTTATCATACAGATATTTCCAAATCGTATGATCTTTGACCATCTTCTCAGTATTTTGTACAGTGTAATACTTACAGTCCTCTTCTTCTGTTTATCACTGATCTGTGTACACTTAATATTAGTACGTCTCATTCTAAAAATCATGTGTCATATACTGATATTCAAGACATACTCTTCACGTTATTTAAGTATGCTAAATGTAATGTGGCAGCTTAAACCATTTTAATCCTGAAACTATTCACGTATATTTTGTACTTCTTTACAAAATAACTGTTGACATTTCCTGTACATTACATATAATTAATTGCATCTTTGGATAGTATCCGAGAAAATGGGCCATGAGTGCAACCGGTTGATATTTATGTTAAAATAAAAACAGCTGATGGTCCATCATGCATTTTATACAAGTTTTCTCACTTTCAAGGTTCTCTCTTTGTATCAATCATAAAATGTCTCCGCTCTAGATCTGCACAATGAAGTAACAACATAAACTTCCTTCAAATTATAAATAACAGATGTACCACATTAAAGAAAATTCGTTGTTTATATATCTGATAAGCCATAATATTATATCCACTGCCAGACTATAAATATCGTCTGTTAGCATTTCGTCCACGTGACTTTGAATCGACAAAGTTAGTTACAATAAATGCAGAAGTACCATGGATCAATGGAAACGTGCCATGTGGTCGGATGAATCAAGTTCCTTGGTACACCATGTCAATGGTTGTCTCTGGATACACAGTCATATTGGTGAATGGCTAGTCGAAGCATGCAATACGCCATCCAATTAGACCAGTGGTGGCAGCATTATGCCATGGGGGATTTCATCTGGGTGTCCAGGGGACCTGTACTAATAACATAAAGTATCGCGACAACAGTGCACTAGGTGAATGTTACAGGGCACCAGCTGTATCCCTTCTCGTATAATGTCTTCTCTAAAGATGATGGCAAATCCTGCAGCATAAATGTCCAAGTTACAAAATCAGAAACTTTGAAAGGTGGCTGTCTAAATCCACTTTAACAATTTTGCAGCGATTTTTCTGGCAGACGTGTATGTGCCGCGCAGATGTCTTTCTGAGTGTTTCAGACCATTGAGAAGACAAATACTATGGTGCGACAGTATTTATTTTGTGTAATCACCAGAATTCTTTCCTTATCAACTCCATACCCCTATCTCTGCCAATGTGAATGTATGGGTGTATGTTGATAGGTTTATCCAGAGAGCTGTAGCAAAGGGTTTATCCTCGAGTTTCCTATTGGTTTCTATCCGAAGCATTACCAATGAGACACATCCTCAGTTGTATTAATATAAGGACAGGTATATGCGGCACCCAACATCGGGATTCACAAAATAACACATTGCCTAATAAATTTTTCGTATAGTTTTTTCTAAAATAACTCTGGTGTAGATTCTGTAATACGTGCCTTTTATCATTTTGTTGATGCTGTCACGTAAGTAAATGTCCACGAATTTATTTAAGCGAATTAATTAAAAAGGGTAGTGTAATTATGATATAGTTAGAATGCTGACCTACTCAGGAATGTTTGGTATTGTATAGAGAAAAAGAATATATTTGAAGTAAAGAGTATGGTCGCTATGTGTATAAGCCCAGAGTCGTGCAGAAGTAGGTGGCAGAGGTGGTTGCTAGCGACAAGTGGTCAAGTGGAGACATGATGTGCAAGGATGTACGAAATAAACTGCAAGACTTTCAATAATTTTTTCGGCTGATTTCTCCCTTACATCGGGAAATACTGATGTGTCTAACTCAGAAAAAAGACGATGTGCTGGCAGACGGCATTTCCCGATGTAAGCGAGAAATCAGCCGAAAAAACACCGTAAGCACAAACCAACCTATTCTTAACGAACTGTTTTTACATCTAAAAAGCAAATCAAAATGTAAATAAACTTCATTACAGACCACTGACGATGCTTTACCTCAATAAAGCGAAACGCGTCTGGGGAAAAAATTCACGCATTTTGTAGTTGCAACGACGGATCAGAAATACCCCCATGAAAGATCCGACAACTTTCATCATTAGATTCGGCAAGGCAAGCCAGTGTAGCAGTTTTTCTTATTTTAATAACAGGGTGTTCGGTTCAGCAACTGTTATGCTGTAAATAAACTTCACCTCAATCATTTAACTAACAGAGTCCTGTCCTCACAACGTTATTGACTCCGAGGCTACCAGCAGTTAATAAATAGTAAATATGAAAGCGATGAGCCTATTTCGTTTGCGTAACTAAGATAAAGAAGTGCAATTCACTAAACTGAGGACTATCCAAAACTGACCTTTAACAGCAGAGAAATTTGTTGCTTGTTATAACAACTAATTAAAGAATAATGTGTAACAGTAAAAGAGTAAAAGCATGATTTAAATAAATATTGACAAAACACTACTTCAGAATAATACATTTTATATTTATTGTGTATATTGCAAACTCTGAAAACGTTTGAAAATTACGCGACATTGTGGCGTAAAATTATTCTTCGCTATATGGAATGTCATAAACTTTCCAGAAAAACTTACAACAGAAAACAAGAAGTTATCAACTTCTGCGTTTCTGAAATCAGCAACAGTTTGCATTTGAGTGAGTAACGCAAAGTTGTTCATTACTTAAACTGTTTTACATCAAATAATTGTTCGTGCATGTGTTCAGTACAAATTATTTTGGTGGCTTTGTGATTAACTTTAAATTATACTATTAATTCCGTTTTTGCACCTGAGTTCGAGTCAGTGATTTTGTTTCCGTTCTGAGTGATTGGTTGGTTATTACAGTCTATAAACCATTAATGGTCATACAGTAGTTCTTGCTGGCTACATTTCTTAAGTTATTTACAATCTAAAGTTACATTAGACTCAGTTTATCTATCCTAAATTTCACTGTGTCTTATTTTTAACTTTTTGACAAATTTCTTTCGTTCGCTGTCGTGCTAAAGATGTCGTTCCATGAAGTTTCGGCTATAACTGTACTTTTACTTACCCTGATATTTCATAGCCTTCGGAGTAGATGCCTTTCCCAAGCAACAGGGAACAGTAGAGGCACGTGTCATTTAAAAATTCTAATTAACGGAAAGTTTAGGTCCGTTAAACGTGACGACTGTTGTGGACAAGATAATAACTAGCTATGTCCAGAGCCTAGCAAAATTAAAATCTGATTCTGAATTTAATATTAGTTAATGAAGGTTTTGCTGAAACAACACACTAAGCAAAAATTTTGAATTGGACAATGCAGGCGGAGCGACAGCTACATTGGCTTGGGCTGGGTGCAGAATTCTTTGACGGTGAGCTGAATATCGACAGTGAAATAAATAGTACAGAAGACATAGAGGATGTAAATAACGTGAGCACTAAAGAAATTATCACCGATTTCTTATCATATTTCCGAAGGGACATTCACAGAGGATGTAAATCATACAAATGAAGCAGAAACAAGAACGGAACCAACTTTAAAACAGGCGTGTGGTTCGGAATGGAACGGTTTGAAAACATTGGCTCAAAAGATAATGGATGCAATATCTTCTTTTAAAAAATCTGAGGAGTGACGTGAGTTCGTTAAGAAATGAAATATCTGTTACAGTCCAGTCAGTGAACAACTAAATACGTTCTTTGTATCAGTAAACGCGTAATGACTGGGTTAACAAATTATGGTTTATGAGTACAAAATTTGGTGAACAAATAAGAAATTTAGCACAACAAAAGGACAGTATAATAACTAAGGAGATAAATGAGTCATACGATGAACTTGACAGCTGTATGAAGACTTTAGGGAATGTGATAGGCAATAAAATATGAAGCAGAAGGAGGTGTTGTACGATGCACTGAGCAGTAACGTAACTGAGGATCTCAACTCTATTAGTGGGGATTTTAAGCTGAAAGTCGAACAGGACATTAAAGAAGTCGTTGATAAAATTATCAATGAACTGGATAGATCAGTGAACATTATGAAGGGACAGATCATGAAGGTTAGAGTGAAAAAATACCTTCATTAAAGGAAACAGTAACTACAATCACAAATGATTCTGAGGCCAAATCCCTAACGTTGGAAGTTATCTTGGATCACAAATTTGTTAAGTTCAAAAACAAGGAGGTTGATGGTTTGAGATCAGGAAGTAATAAAGCCGAAAATCAGGTGGAAAGCCCAGAGTGTGCAAAAAATTCGGCTACCACGTTGTCGTTACGAGGTGTCTACCCCAACCATGCAGGCTTCGAGATTGAATAAATCGATCCAGAACGAAGGGTCCACCCGTTTATTTTTATTGACGCTTGTAGGAAAGTAATGCCTTCAGCATTAGCAGAAGAGAACTGCACAAGAATAGAAAGAACGAAACTAAGCGTGAACGGATGACTGCCGAATTTTGGAAGAGTTTTTGAACAAATTTGAAGAGATATACTGGCCTGTTGATAAGCAGGACGAAGTATTGAGAGATTTCATGCAAGCTTCTCCGTACCGAAGAGGTACCGAAGAGGTAAAGAGACGAATATGAAAGCATACTGCGAAGAAGTATGCAAAAAAGTCGAGTACGTAAAGGAAGAACTATCAGAAAGGAGATAGCAGTGCGGCACGGAAATCGTGGAGTGTCTGAGGTTGTAACATGGGAAAAATGATACAACCTCTTTTCCGAAAATAGCAGGACATATCGATACATGGTATCGAGATAACGAAAAGTGGTACCACAGGAACGACAATAACCAAAGTAGAAACAATTTCAATAACCGAAACAATAATCGGAGTAACGAATATGGAGAGGGTTCAAAAATGGTTCAAATGGCTCTGAGCACTATGGGACTCAACTGCTGTGGTTATCAGTCCCCTAGAGCTTAGAACTACTTAAACCTAACTAACCTAAGGGCATCACACACATCCATGCCCGAGGCAGGATTCGAACCTGCGACCGTAGCAGTCCCACGGTTCCGGACTGCGCGCCTAGAACCGCGAGACCACCGAGGCCGGCTATGGAGAGGGGTTTGCTTACATAGACAGAGGTAGGAGAGGAGGAAGAAGTGGTAGCGCCCTGGCCCGGATCTACAGGGGGATCAAACCGGGGTATCTGGTCTGGGAGGCAATTTCATGCGCAAAATTCGTATTGTTGAGAAAAAAAAGTTTGTTTCACAAAGCAACTAGCACCTAGCGCATGCTGCTCTGTCGATTATTTATGTGATTTTGAAAGGCACCATATTACTTTGTGAAAGTTGATATCTGAACGTATTATAAGTTGATATTTGAATGCGTACGTGATGTCTCTGCCAGAGGAATCCGTGTCGCATCTAGAAATAAAAACTTCCCCACAGGCTTATTTTATTAGATTAGATTATATTCACTTTCATTCCATTTGATCCGTAGTGAGGCGGTCCTGCAAGATGTAGAACATTCAGAAAAACAACAATACATGACAAATATTTACAAATAAAACAAATAAGCTAATGTACCATTCCACAGGTCCCAAGTGGAATGATCATAATTTTTTAATGAACACTATATAAATGAATCATTTTACAAATACTAATGCACTGAATTTAAAATAAAAAGTTTTTTATTTATTGATAAGGTAATAAATCTCTAATACAACTACTATAATACTTATTTACAATAAACACCTTACAGCATTGAAATGGTGCAGAAGTTAGATTCTACTTACACACACACACATATTTACAAAGAACACATTACTGCACTGTGCAGAAGTTATATATATATAACTTGGTTTTACTGAGAAATTCGTCAATGGAGTAGAAGCAGTTGGCCACCAATAAATCCTTCAGGATTCTCTTAAACTGAGTTTCATTGGGTTAAGCTTTTTATGGCTGTTGGCAAGTTATTGAAAATGTGTGTTCCTGAATAATGCACACCTTTTTGTACAAGACTAATTGACTTTAAATCCTTGTGAAGGTTATTCATATTTCTAGTATTGATTCCATGAATTGAGCTCTTGGTTTGAAAGAGTGATATATTTTTAATGACAAATTTCATTAAGGAATAAATATTTTGGGAAGCAGTAGTTAGTATCCCTAGTTCCCTAAACAGGCTTCTGCAGGATGTCTTTAAGTTCACACCAGATCTAACTCTTACTGCACTTTTTTGTGCGCAGAAAATTTTAGCTTGGCTTGATGAATTACCCCAAAAAAATAATCCCATATGACATTATGGAATGAAAGTAAGCATAGTATGCGAGCTTTTTCATTTTTATATCCTCTGTGTCTGATACAATTCGCATTGCAAATAGAGATTTGTTAAGACATTTCAGCAGTTCTGTGGTTTGCTCCTCCTACTTCAATTTATTATCAAGTTGTAATCCCAAGAATTTAACACTGCCCACTTCTTCTATCTGCTTGTCATCGTATGTTAGGCATATACTCATGGGACACCCCTTACGAGTTCTGAATTGTATGTATTGTGTTTTTTCAAAGTTTACTGACAGAGAATTGGCTGGGAACCAATGATTAAGGTCCACAAATATTTTATTAACTGATCTATCTAAGACTACACTTGATTTTCTATTTATTGGAATGTTTGTATCATCGGCAAACAAAATGAACTTGGCATCTGGTAATGTTACTGATGAAAGGTCATTGATATACACAAGGAAAAGTAAGGGCTCCAAAATGGAACCTTGTGGGACACCACATATAATTAGTTCCCAGTTGGATGATGCCTGATAGCTTGATAGATGTCTCTTTCCTAATAACCCCCTTTGTTTCCTGCCAGACATATAAGATTTGAAACATTTTCCAGCACTTCCTGTTACACTATAAAATTCTAATTTACACTCCTGGAAATTGAAATAAGAACACCGTGAATTCATTGTCCCAGGAAGGGGAAACTTTATTGACACATTCCTGGGGTCAGATACATCACATGATCACACTGACATAACCACAGGCACATAGACACAGGCATCAGAGCATGCACAATGTCGGCACTAGTACAGTGTATATCCACCTTTCGCAGCAATGCAGGCTGCTATTCTCCCATGGAGACGACCGTAGAGATGCTGGATGTAGTCCTGTAGAACGGCTTGCCATGCCATTTCCACCTGGCGCCTCAGTTGGACCAGCGTTCGTGCTGGACGTGCAGACCGCGTGAGACGACGCTTCATCCAGTCCCAAACATGCTCAATGGGGGACACATCCGGAGATCTTGCTGGCCAGGGTAGTTGACTTACACCTTCTAGAGCGCGTTGGGTGGCACGGGAAACATGCGAACGTGCATTGTCCTGTTGGAACAGCAAGTTCCCTTGCCGGTCTAGGAATGGTAGAACGATGGGTTCGATGACGGTTTGGATGTACCGTGCACTATTCAGTGTCCCTCGACGATCACCAGTGGTGTACGGCCAGTGTAGGAGATCGCTCCCCACACCATGATGCCGGGTGTTGGCCCTGTGTGCCTCGGTCGTATGCAGTCCTGATTGTGGCGCTCATCTGCACGGCGCCAAACACGCATACGACCATCATTGGCACCAAGGCAGAAGCGACTCTCATCGCTGAAGACGACACGTCTCCATTCGTCCCTCCATTCACGCCTGTCGCGACACCACTGGAGGCGGGCTGCACGATGTTGGGGCGTGAGCGGAAGATGGCCTAACGGTGTGCGGGACCGTAGCCCAGCTTCATGGAGACGGTTGCGAATGGTCCTCGCCGATACCCCAGGAGCAACAGTGTCCCTAATTTGCTGGGAAGTGGCTGTGCGGTCCCCTGCGGCACTGCGTAGGATCCTACGGTCTTGGCGTGCATCCGTGCGTCGCTGCGGTCCGGTCCCAGGTCGACGGGCACGTGCACCTTCCGCCGACCACTGGCGACAACATCGATGTACTGTGGAGACCTCACGCCCCACGTGTTGAGCAATTCGGCGGTACGTCCACCCGGCCTCCCGCATGCCCACTATACGCCCTCGCTCAAAGTCCGTCAACTGCACATACGGTTCACGTCCACGCTGTCGCGGCATGCTACCAGTGTTAAAGACTGCGATGGAGCTCCGTATGCCACGGCAAACTGGCTGACACTGACGGCGGCGGTGCACAAATGCTGCGCAGCTAGCGCCATTCGACGGCCAACACCGCGGTTCCTGGTGTGTCCGCTGTGCCGTGCGTGTGATCATTGCTTGTACAGCCCTCTCGCAGTGTCCGGAGCAAGTATGGTGGGTCTGACACACCGATGTCAATGTGTTCTTTTTTCCATTTCCAGGAGTGTATTTAAGAGGATATTGAGATTTACACAGTCACATGCCTTTGACAGATCACAAGATATACCATTTGCCTGCAATTTTTTGTCTAATGAATTAAGCACATTTTCACTGTAAGATGCAGGCAGCATTCTCAACATCAGAACCCTTTAGAAATCCCAACTGTGACATTGAAAGTATGTTATTTGAGATAAAATGGTTATAAAGCCTATTGTACATAACTTTTTCTAAAATTTTTGATAATGGTGGCAACAGTGAAGCTGGACGGAAATTTGATGCTATTTCTTTATCTCCCTTCTTAAACAGTGGCTTAACTTCTGCATATTTCAACCATTCAGGAAATATTCCACTGATAAACAACTGGTTACACAGGTAGCTTAATATGTTACTTAGCTCAGAATCACATTCTTTAATTAACTCTGTTGCTATTTCATCATACCCACTAAATGTTTTTGATTTTAAAGATTTTGTGATGGACATTATTTCTGCTGGGGTAGTGAGGGTCAAATTCATATAATGGAAGTTACTTGAAATGTCTGGTCTGAGGTATTCCATAACAGCATCTACCGAACCTGACAACGTCATCTTTTATGTAACAGTTATAAACTGTTTGTTAAAAAGTTCTGCAACACTATACACATCTGTCACCAATGTATAATTTACTCTTAATGCTATTTGTTCCTCTTCATGTCTGATTCTACTGGTATCCTCCTTCACTATATCCCATATTGTCTTTATTTTGTTATCTGATATGACTATCTTTTCCTTGTAGTATATTTGCTTTGATGTCCATATTACAGTGTTTAATATTTTGCAGTATTTCTTGTAATGTACTACAGCATCAACATCAGAACTGTTTCAGATTGACAGATATAGTTTTCTTTTTGTTTTATAAGATACCCCTTTTCCTTGAGTAATCCATGGCTTCTTTATAGACTTCACTCGAACCTTGGTAAGTTTGGGGGAAAACAGTGATCGAATAAGGTAAGCAAAAGTGTTATATTTTTCAGTCATGCCATGAGTACTGTAAACATCAGTCCAGTGAATGTCTCTGAGGAGTGTCCTAAAATAGTCAATTTTTGGCTTGTTGATTACCCTCTTGAGCTCAGATTTAACAGATTTCATATCCTATTCAGTATTAACATTTAACAGAAGGAATTGCATGTCATTGTCTGAGACGCCACTGACTATTGGTTTTGTACTACAATTTTGCTCATTGGACTTTTCTATAAAGATATTATCAATGGCTGTTTGTGAGCAATTGGCTACCCTAGTGGGGAACTTTACAGTGGGAATTAAGTTGAATGATAGTGTTACTAACTCAAATAAGTTCTTATTGGGAGAGTCTTTAAGGAAATAGGAATGTACATTGAAATCACCAGCAACCCCTATTTCTTTGTTTTTGGTTGTTAAATGGGCCATTACAGCTTGAAGGTGGTTTACGAACAGATTAAAGTTACCTGCAGGTGGTCAATATACACTTAATATTACTAAGGATTTTTTGTGAAATTCTACTTCTGTTGCAAATGCTTACATATGCTGTTCTAGGCAAAATTTATGAATGTCTATGTTTTTAAATTTATGTCGTTGACTAGGAGTGCGAATGATAATCATTGTTGTAATTAATAGCGAAATCCTTTAGATTCAGACTAACAAAGTGGATATAAACGACTAATAGGAGTAACAGGTAAGACAGATTTCATATTATCTTCTCGGTGTATCCAAGAAAACGAAATTTTTTACAGAAAATTTTTGCCAGATCGCTACTCTATTAAGAGTCAGTTGTACGGTCCCCAGCTGACAGCCACTTAATTCTACTGTCGGAACAGCACGGAAAGCACGTTGTACAAACACGTAATACTGCCTAGCCGGAAAATAAGCACGGGATAACTAAACCGCTGATTCTGGAAGGGTTACTGTAGTTAAGCGGAGAATAAATTTGACAATGACGGGAATAATTACAGAATTAGCGAAGAAAGATTGTTTGTTAGAATGAGGAAGGAGAAGAAACGGAGGAATTACACAAAGTATGGAAGAATATGAGGATTACAAATTTATGTTAAAATTTCGTACTACTGAACCTATTAGTTTTCGATGTCATGATTGAGAAACTGGAGCATATGAATGAAATGTGAAACTACTACATAACATAAAGTTTTTGACTGTAGTAAACCTAGTAGGCATTTGATATTGGTACTTCGTGAATAATATTCTGTTGCGTTATCTATGTAAATGAGGTGGATAGAAACGACCATTTGTGCAAAAGCAGTCTCACTATTTCGCATGTGTTACAATTGCTGCAATATTAGAAAGACCTATTTGGTTTTAGCTAGCTGACAGAGAGAAAATGAATGTAATCAAGTCGAGAAACCATATCAGCCTTGGGTGTTATTCGTATTAACAGCTTTTTCAGTACCAGACAACGACATTTTCATTTTTCATGTTGCAAAACGTTTGATGAACTTTGATGAGGCAAAAGAGTCTTTCGCAGGAAAGAAAACACACCCTGTAAAGCAGTAGCAAGATTAGAGAGAAAAAAATGATGGGACCTAAGGATTGAAGAAACGTTTACTATATAGCTTGTCTCTTGCCCTTACTGCTTTTATGTTACCCATATTTAATTTTACGTCCCAAAAAATGGAAAGTTGTAACCTAATAGCCAATAAGGCGTGAAAAATCTTCCAAATACTTATTATTCTTCCAGTCACTAGTAGTTCCACGCAGTACTAATTGTGAGTTTTTTTAAGGAGATAAAATGGCAAATCGCCGACTTGGAGCAGGAGAGGCACAACACGAAATTCTAATTTCCACTGTCGTGAATACAGGTTTAATGGCTTCCATTACAGAATGGAGTGAATTGCAGAGAGCCAGATAAAGTGACATGTAATAGAACTATGCTGTGAGACGTGGCACTGCACTTTGGCACACTTTACACCAGAACACGTCTTACACTTCCTCGAACATATATGTTTTAGTGACCGAAGTCTTCAGAAAGATGTGCGCTACAAAATGAACACCTTTTCGAAAAATCGAATTTTTCTAAAAAATTTTAACGTCCTATAACTAACACTCGAAGGGAGGAGGGGGGGGGGCGCCACTATCAAGTTTTAACCACAGTTTGAAATTTCGTAGATCCGGTGTTGGTGGCCGCGAGGGAGGAAATCATAATAGCCGAATCTGCGAATATCACTGTTCGGAAAATGGAGATGCGCAGCAGTAGAGAGGGAAACTGGTGTGGGAAACACTGCGTTGCCCCATCAACAAAAATAATGTTACCGTGGGAAGAATGATGCAATAAGCAGTACCCGATACAGAAAATTATGTGAACATGAGCAGGTTCACATAAGAGAAATCTGAGAATGATGCTGCGCAATATATATGAAGTTAATGAGTGTGTAATGGGGAATGGTATTGAGATTAATAAATATAACGAGGAGCATGGGGCACGTGAAGTGCAAGTGAGTGGAAGATTTGTTGATGCCATTCCCAATTCAACTGAAATTAACCGATTCGAATGGACAGCCCGAAATTTTTGTATACGGTTAGAATGTTTAGCTTGTGCAGACAAATGAAATTATTGAGTCAAGTAAAGGATTATAATGTATACGAAGTCATGGTAGATGTAGTCACTCGCTCTCAAAAGACAGTAATGGGGAGAGTGAACTAGTAAATTAGTTAAATATGTCGAACGAAATTGAAACATGTTTGATATCAAAAGAAAGAAGGGAAAGCAGAGGAACCACTAAATAAATTGTTTAGAGGAGATGACTTCTGGGAAATGTGGCAAGACCTTTTATGGGAAGATAAAAGTAGCGAAACGTAACGATGTGACCAAAATATGATACCTGTTGGAGTATATGGAACAAAGACTCAGGTGTTAGTGGATACTGCGAGCCAGATTGCTGTCGTGTCTCAATCACTTTATGAACATTTTAATGCTGTAACAGATATAGCTGATTGTGTGTTACAGGAGTAAAAGTAACATGCTACTGGTGTCGGTAATAAACCAGTCAAAACTCAAGGCTTGATACAGTTTTCATTTAAGAGTATTTAGTTTGGGCATGATTTTTGGTGGAATCAAAATGGAGTGCTGAAAGTAGTGTGGGCGTGGTTTGGATGTTGACACACAAGGTGGTTATTTTGGCAATAAGAAGATAACGTCATGTCCGTAGGAAAAAAGTTAATGATAAATACGTTTTTATGTTGTTAATAGCAGGGCTGAAGATCAAGGTACAAGGTTAACTCTAATTACATTACATGTAACTCAAGGTTTGAGTGAAGGATCCACGTGCTTCCATGTTAAAAGTTGAATGTGATATCTTTCTATGATGACGAACTTGCACCCACAGTGGAAAATGTTTTGGGTATATGTGCTGAAGAGAAGGAGGAGTTGTTAATGTTTTGATTAATAACAGGGGGGTATTTACAAAGAAACATAGTCAGGTAGGGGATTTTCAACACGAGATTCGAACAATACCGATGAGCCATTTTTAGCTCAGTCTACCAGGTACCATTAGCTGGGATAGAAGTAGAGCAGAAAAAGATTAACTGCTTGGAATAATGACATATTACAGAACGATCTAAGAACCAGTACAATAATCTACTCATTTCGGTAAATAACGAAGGTTATGGTGTTAGAATTGGGATAGAAGCATGCGATCTCAACAAAGCTGTGATGCGTCAGACAGATCGTCCTGAATGTGCAGACAACGTGTTGCAGAAGTTTCACAGTGTGTGTTATATGACCAGTTTTCAACTGACTGCCGATTATTGGGAGATCTCTCTGGAATAAGAATCACGAAAACTTAGAGCATCCCGTTTTCAGGAAAATGCTATTAGTGTATCGTTATTCCTTCCAGATTAAATACTTATGTATCAGCATTCATCTGAGCCCTGGATCATGTTCTAGGGAACGTTCCTGTCGCCAGAATTAAAGCCTTTGTTAACTATTTGCGGATAGTGACTATTTCATAGGTGGATACTGTGAACCATTAAACGAGGTTTTCCAAACAATAAGATGCGATGAAATAATGTCACGAATAAAAAAATATGAATCTGTGAAAAAAAGACACAGCGATTTTAGGCCATATTGTCACGACTTCAGAGATAACGAAAGTCCCACGAAAATTAGAGGCGAAGAAAATGCCTAGAACCAAGAACCAAAAAATCCATTTCAAGCATTCGTTATTGTTTACAGTTTTTATCGTAGATACAGAGAGGCAAGCTTTAATGATCCTGATCTGTGCAGCGTACTGAAGAAAAATAGTTTGTATATTTGGAACAAGAAATGGCAAGTAGCTTTTGGCGAAGTTAAAGAAAGGACTTACGAATTACCTACTGTTACATCATCCAGATCTGTCGAAACCCTTTCACATGGGAAATGATGCATGTGATTAGGGTATCAGAGTTCATATTTTCCAAGAAGTTGGAGTATGTGAGGACAAGGATTGTTGATGTATATTTTTCTCATGTAGGACACTTGACCAAATACAAAATGAATTATAGAATGTCAGAAAAAGAAGCTGTGACTATTATACAGAAATTTTAAAAAAATGTAAAGATGACTTAAAGGGGCATTAAGTGGTAGTGCGTACTGACCATAAGCTGTTAACATTTTTAAAGAGCTGTAGATTATTGCACGACAGATTGAGGAGACGGGCGTTGTATAAACAAAATGTTGACTACAAAATGTGTCATGTAAGGGGTGTAGACGGCGGTGTAGCTGATGCATTGTCGGGATTAACATATCATCCTGACGGGACAATTAACAGGAAAATTCAGAGTTAATATTTAAAGCAATGTGTATCAAGGATGCTGGAGGGAAAAAGAAAATAGAAAATATATGTATGAACATACGTCGGCACCAAATGAGCATGAAGTCAGTTAGGACCGATGTCGACTCCAAAATGAAAAAGATGAGAGGTTTCGGGAAGTATTATAAGATCTATGGTGGTATACCACACTCACAAAAGAATACAGATAGGGAAAACTAGCATAAACTGGCCAGATAGTGATGTATTGGAGGTAAGTGATTATTTTTAGTTAGCCTTTGATCACTTTGGGACAAAAAGTGTGTAGACAAACATCTGAGTAAGTTTTGGTAATGTAATCAGGCGAGTGACTGACAGAGTACAAGCATATGAAAATGACAAATGTAAATGGTCGTGGTCCCATGCCGAGTATTAATCCTAAAGATAATTTAGAAATCCTGGCAATGGAGATTTAAATTCTGCTACCTAAGACGACTAGTAATTTTCCATATATTTTCGCCATGTCAGATACCTTTGCAGAATTTGTGAAACTGTGTACTTTATGTAGGGCCACAGCTAAAGGCCTGTTTATCAAAGTGGAAGACGATTATTTCATAAAAATAGGGAAATCAAAAGCAATATCATCTGATAATGGACCTCAGTTCAGATCCAAAATTTATACTGAAGGTATGAAAGAAAAGGGTATAGAGGTTATTCACATACTGGCATGCAATCCGTCAGGTAACATTCAGAACACTACATGCGTGAACTGTGGAGGTATTTCAGGACATATAACCACAACAACCATAGGGCATAGGAAAGTATGTAGCTTACACTGAAAAAATTACGAAATGTGTATTTCATGACAGTATCAGCTGTACACATGAGGAGATTATGTTCGTTTCAGAACTGTTCCAGAGATTCGACAGGCCGTAGACCACTCCATTCGCACCATCAACAGAACAGGTTCTACTATTGGTATACTACGCCTTCCACATCGCTGGCAACGGGACCTATACCTCCCTGGTGACTACTTTGAAGAACAGAAACAAGTGCGAACGTGTAACTATTTTGTATCGGTTGTGAATAAATTGTTGCCACTATTTAAGTTCCAACCCTCATATTTTCAACAGTTTGTTAAAGTAAACGATAAGTTATGTAATAATACTATTTGTGCATACAAATATGTATGAGAGAAAATATTTAGTGTGTGAGTATGTGATGATGATTGAACCAAAAACAGTGTAAAATACTTACCTACATTTTCTAATTTAATGATGTTGGAAAGTAAACCGTTTTAGTCAATGTTTGTTGCTTGTTTGGAGATCTCTTTGAATCTCTGTTTGATACTACAGATCAATGAAACGTTCGACATGTGTAAGACAACGTCATAGTGCCTAATACAATTTTGGCATGCTTAGTTCTGTAACCACAATGTATTTGTATTTTAATTTCTTCCAAATGTACCTTTTATTATTACATTAATGTTGTCACTCAAATAAATGTCAAAGAATTACTTCAAATCAACTAATTAGAAAGGACTACTGTAACTAAGATATAGTGAAAACGCTGACCTAGTCAGGGGGTTTGCTATTGTACAAAGCCAAAGAATAGGCACTATGTGATCAAAAGTATTCGGACACCCCAAAAAACATACATTTTTCATATTAGGTGCATTATGCTGCACCTAATGCCAGGTACTACATATCAGCGAACTCGGTAGTCATTAGCTATCGTGAGAGAACAGAATGGAGTACTCCGCGGAACTCACGGACTTCGAAAGTGGTCGGCTGATTGGGTGTCACTTATGTCATACGCCTGTACGTGAGATTTCCACAATCCTAAACATCCCTAGGTCCACTGTTTCCGATGCGATAGTGTAGTGGAAACGTGAAGGTACACATATTGCACAAAAGTGTACAGGCCGGCCTCGTCTGTTGACTGACAGAGACCGCCGACAGTTGAAGAGGGTCGTAATGGGTAATAAGAAGACAACAATCCAAACCATCACACATGAATTGCAAACTGCATCAGGATCCACTGCAAGTACTATGACAGTTGGGTGGGAGATGAAAAAACTTGTATTTCACAGTCGAGCGGCTGCTCATAAGCCACACATCATGCCGGTCAATGCCAAACGACGCCCCGCTATTGAATACTGGAAAACTGTTGTGTGGACTGACGAATCACGGTACACAATGTGGTGATGCGATGGCAGAGTGTAGGTATTGCAAATGCCCGGTGAACGTAATCTACTAGTGTGAGTAGTGCCAACAGTAACATTCGGAGGCGGTGGTATTACGGTGTCGTCGTGTTTTTATGGAGGGGTTGCACCCCTTGTTGGTTTGCGTGGCGCAGTCATAGCACAGGCCTACATTGATGTTTTAAGCATCTTCTTGCATTCATTGTTGAAGAGAAATTCAGGGATAGCGATTGCATCTTTCAACACGATCGAGCACCTGTTCATAATTCACGGCCTCTGGCGGAGTGGTTACACGACAGTAATATCCCTGTAATGGACAGGTTCACATGGCTCTGAGCACAATGTGACTTAACATCTGAGGGCATCAGTCCCCTTGAACTTAGAACTACTTAAACCTAACTAACCTACGGACATCATACAAATCCACACCCGAGGTGGGATTTGAACGTGAGACCGTAGCGGTCACGCGGTTTCAGACTGAAGCGCCTAGAACCGCCGGCCACACCGGTCGGCGTAATGGACTGGCCTGCACAGAGCAATGACCTGAATCCTTTGTGCCGGCTTCATGCCAGGCCTTACCGACCGACATCGATACCTCCCCTCAGTGCAGCACTCCTTGAAGAATTGGCTGCCAGCACCTGACTGAACGTATGCCTGCCGGAGTGGAAGCTGTCATCAAGGCTATGAGTGGGCCAACACCATATTGAATTCCAGCATTATCGATGGAGGGCGCCACGAACTTGTAAGGTATTTCCAGCCGGGTGTCCGGATACTTTTGATCATATAGTGTATTTGAAGTCAGGAGTATGCTCACTGTGCGAATAACCACAGTTTCAGGCAGAGGTATGTAATCTCCCCCTTCCTATTCGACATCCTGTATTGTGATATAATAAACCGTAACTGCAAATGCCTAATGAAATTTTGCAGCGAGTAGTGCTATCGTTACCGAAGAAAAATAATACTAGTTAATAGGAGGAAAGTGAACAACGGACGTTTCCGAAGAAGAATCTATCATAAACCTAAACTAAATACTGATAACAATTTTAAAATTTCTGCAGTTTAGTAAATCGCTCATGAACGACACAGGGGGAAAAGGTACCACGTAATATTTGATACAAAAGAAAGCATACTAGCAGAAAAGAGATTATTCGACATCATCAGCCTACTAAGGCACACAAATGTCCAGAATGGCAAAGAAAATTGAGCACTTAATCACTGGCGTGTTCACAGAAATGTTGTCACGCTTTTCCACAAGACAGCAGTTCACGAGAAAATAAATTAATTCAGAAATCACTGAGTTTGAAATTACTTGATCTGAAATACTAAATTTTGAGAGTAACGTTAAGTGAAGTTCCTGGTTAAATAAATGACACGCTATATCTGAAACTTGGTTACACAATAAAATAGCTTTCAGCAACCTCATCATAATGTAATGCAAAATTTGGTAAATGTAGGCAGTTTACTTTTAATTATTGAAAGACTGAATTGAATTTACTTTAGGCAAATGAGCAACCGATTTTACTTTTAACATAAGAACAGTAAGGTACATATCAAGCTAACGGAAGTCACTCGCTAAGCTAAATACACAATAAATGAAATTGAGCACTAGTTTTTGTACTGTATCTTCAGTTACTACATTTGCCAATGAAATTTTTATATTAGTTTAAGTGAGTTAATACTCAAAATGGCAAATTCGTTAAGCTTCTGTTACGCAGTTTGCAATACAAAAACAACCGTTACTGTAGCAGCAAAATGTAAACTGAAACTGGTCATTAGCAAACAAACAAAACTGGCAGTAAATAGCTAATCAATTTTTATATATCTATGACTCTCAGATACGTGTGGAAAGGAACTCAGCTAGGTAGTAATGTCTGAGGACAGTGACAAAACGTGGCGTTCAAGTTTTAACAATTTCAGGTTATTATTCAACGAAGTTAGTCGCAGTTTATGAAAGAAATACACTGGGAAAAAACTGTGTAGTATTAATTTTACTCTGTCAGTTAACACTCTTAAGATGTTGTAGTTGTGCGGACGATGAAGAATATGGCCGACGACATTGCTGAGCTGCTGCTGTTACTACTGATTGCGAACCACGAGTCGTGTCCAGAGCCACGGATGATTATGGAACTGGAAATAGTTAGGATTGCAGCTTCCTCCACCTGACCACTCCGACCATGCTCTCAATACTATGGGGGGGGAGGGGGAGGGGGGGGTAACAAAGTAGGAGCGCCTACACGGGCGTGATCACAGCTAAATATCGTACTTGCGGGAGCGCCCAACAAACTGTTCCCCACTGTTTCATGTCTCAAGCTGTTCTGCTTCCTCTCTGCTCGCCGAATGACAGAGACTCTTCATACGGAAGCGTATACAACAGCACAGTTACTGCCATTCTGTCGTTGCTAGCGATGCATATAAATGAAGTTCCCTTGGCTATTAACCACTGATTTACAATATTTACATTCTAAATGCAATCAGATTTGTAGATTTTCAAAGTAAATATACTGTTACATCCATTACATATTAAATACTGTTTCTGTAATAAAGTGTACAGGTGCAGAATTAAAAATACAGTACAAGTTGTCCACGGATATTGAACAGAGAAAAATGTTGGATGACGCAGAAGGTATTTTATCTGCTTTTTTGGTGTTACATGCGCCCCACTTTCGATGAGTTCTTTTACTGGAGAAAAACCGAATCAAGGAATGTCCAAAGAAATACAAATGGAAATGAATAGACGCATTTAGCTTTGTCGACATAAATTTTGTTAATCACTCATAAAGATTTTCATTAATCATCATAATAATGTGTGGGTACGTAATTAGCATGACAACAGTGTGTCTTTATATCCCAAAACATCATAGTGTGTCTTAGCATATTTAAAAAGGAAATTACACCTTCTAGAAAATCATTACGTTTGAAATAAAAATTTCGTGTCAGTACTCTGTAAGAAAACGTAAGTAACGTAGTTAAAGGTACATAAAATAATAAGTAAAAGGATAAGGAACAAGATAAGAAGTCACTAATTTTAAGGATTACTCCACATAGTTCTTCATAAATATTATAACCACTGTCAGATTGCATTTCCCATTATGAGAGTTCATGTATTTCAAGTAAGCGTCGAGATATAACTTAAATGTTTACATCTAAGCATTACACTGGTTGTGCTGGGAAGAACGTCGCGTTCAACAAAGGACGACGCAGCGGCTCAGTTCCGAGATGTCACTGTTGTACTCGTATGTGCCACAGCGGCACGCTCGATCTCTGTGTTTGCGCAGTGGCATTCCGGAACGTCCACATGCTTCGTATTCTTTAAGAAGCCACTCCCGAATAATCCCAAGCGGTAGTTATATAACTCAAACACCGTCCACATACAAACGCATACACGGACCTGAAACTTAACACTTCCCGATTGCATCGCTATTACTTACACAATACATGGTATAAAAGAATTTTTACAACACTTGATTTACAAAATTACCCATGATACATATACCATAGTGACGATTATACACATTGGTCATGGCTTGGCTTTTCTTTCATTTCATTTTCTTTTAGAACATTTACTCTGTAATCCAAATTTCTTGTTATACGAGGTGTGGCTAGAAAAAAACCGGACTAGTACTGGTGAAACAATAAAACGAATGCAATAAGGCTGAAAGTCGCGTGGCCCGTCACGTGACTCTCGCTCCGCCTACTGCTCGAGTTTCATCTGCCTCCTGCACTCAGTCTGCTCGTGGCGTCTGTTTTAAGTAGTTGACGTTTTGTCTGTGCGTCGGAAAATGTTGAGTGTACAGAAAGAACAGCGTGTTAACATCAAATTTTGTTTCAAACTAGGAAAATCTGCAAGTGAAACGTTTGTAATGTTACAACAAGTGTACGGCGATGATTGTTTATCGCGAACACAAGTGTTTGAGTGGTTTAAACGATTTAAAGATGGCCGCGAGGACACCAGTGATGACACTCGCACTGGCAGACCATTGTCAGCAAAAACTGATGCAAACATTGAAAAAATCGGTAAACTTGTTCGACACTTTCCTTGTCAACTTCTGTTAACTCAGACACTGCTCTGATTGTTAAACGGCGATCTTGTCGAACAAGTTTACCGATTTTTTCAATGTTTGCATCAGTTTTTGCTGACAATGGTCTGCCAGTGCGAGTGTCATCACTGGTGTCTTCGCGGCCATCTTTAAATCGTTTAAACCACTCAAACACTTGTGTTCGCGATAAACATCAACGCCGTACACTTGTTGTAACATTACAAACGTTTCACTGGCAGATTTTCCTAGTTTGAAACAAAATTTGATGTTAACACGCTGTTCTTTCTGTACACTCAACATTTTCCGACGCACAGACAAAACATCAACCACTTAAAACAGACGCCACGAGCAGACTGAGTGCAGGAGGCAGATGAAACTCGAGCAGTAGGCGGAGCGAGAGTCACGTGACAGGCCACGCGACTTTCAGCCTTATTGCATTCGTTTTATTGTTTCACCAGTACTAGTCCGTTTTTTTCTAGCCACACCTCGTATTTATGCAGATTCGTTGATAACCGTCTGGTCCGAGAAATAAATGTGGAATAAATTTCTGCTGGATATTCTTCCCCAGGTTAATTAGTTCATGACTCAAACGATTTCAAGTCAACAATGTTACATACACCTAACAGCTTGCCAGAATTAGGAAAAGCTAAACAGTAAGCGTCAGTGTGAGATAGACTGACAATCTTAATTGGTCTATTATAAATGAATTTAACTTTTGGAATGTCATTAGCAATCTAGCTTGATTCCTCGTTCGCTTTAACGAGAACGAGGTCGCCAAATGGAAATTTAGCAAACAGCGCATTCGCGTCATGACGCCGTATTCGCACCTCGGCTTTCTTCTCATTACACTTCGAAAATTTCGTTTTTCACCTAAATGTCAAAACTGACTAGCGGAGGAAACTCAGTTATCTCTTCCACCAAACTCTTAGACTCATGGTCTAACAGGATTTCCTCCAGAGTGAATACTGTAGATACGCACGTCAAAGCGTTCATAGTCTCTTCAGAATCATTTACACATTTGCTTCACGCCCGGTGGTTATGGTGACAATAAGTTCGGCCAAGTCGACCCATCTCACGCGCACATCGTTCACCTGGATTTTCGGGGAGGCAATAGGCCGAGATGTCTATCATTTTAACTCCATTGCTTTCCATACCTCCATTCCATAATTTGGAAGTAAACGTGAATCATTGTCGAAAAAAGTGGTTATTGTTTGGCCAATATGCCCAATGTAATAATTTGCAAAGTTTGTTATAAACCACTTTGTCTGCTGCCTTTCTTATCGGATATAGTTTAATAAACTTCGAAAAGGCTCCCACTACTACTAATATGTAGCTGAAATGACCTGATGTCTTCAGCAGTGGGCCATACAAGTCCATACACACTAATTGTAGTACATCATCAGGCCTTACGCTCTGCATGGGACCAGTATTTGTGCAGTTGGTCACTTTCACCTTCTGACACTTATCGCCGGTATTTATCCTGTCTCTTATTCTCTTTAACATGGTGTTTAAATTCACAGCTTCAGACATTTTGTCTGTACATTTCTTTGGTCCACAGTTGCCATGGCTAATAGTCTACTATTTCAGTTACGTACGTGGTGAGCAAGCACATAAACCAGGTGTCGCTATCCTCATTTTTGTGTATATACAGGATATTTTTGTACATCCTTTAATACTTTCTCAACTTTGCTCCGTCTTTATTCTTTCCGTCATACTTAGTCTTTACTGTTTTCAAGCCTTGGTCCCCGATTTGATAACGACGCATATTTTTACAAATACTCTCTATCCTTTCCCGTCCTTACTTTGCTCTGTCTTTATTCTTTCCGTCATACTTAGTCTTTACTGTTTTCAAGCCTGGGTCCCCGATTTGATAACGACGCATATTTTTACAAATACTCTATCCTTTTCCGTCCTTCTATGTCTTGATAGTAGTAAAATTTCAATTCGCCTTCGGATTCGTTATCTCGTAACAAGTCCTCATTCATATCAAACTCATTCCAGAAAAATTCGTCGAGCTGTGATGCCGGTAGCGGTTTATCTCGTGTCTTTTAAAATTCTCTTCTTGGACATCTTTAACTTCCATCTGCCTTTTCTGCGGCTGTCTATGCCGTTTTCACCCCAACACTGTAGCCTTTTCATCAATTTCTTCAATTAACCAACCTTGTATTACCAACAATTCGCTAACCGTCAAGTCACGTAAATTTTCTTACGAAAGGTGGCTATCATCTTTCAAATTGATTGGAGAGATGTGTTCCGTTTCTGCTTCTAATTCTTTTCCTATGTTCACTCAACCAATTCTACTCCCGTCTGACTGTATGACGTCAGCCTTAACCTCGTACATGCTGCGGTCTACATGGCTTTCAATTAGTCGTACTCAGCGATCATCGGCACACTCGCCTTGTCCCTCTTCAGAAACATTTCCTCGGAATTGTTTAGGACCAGTGTCGTTGGGGTTGGCTACTTCAATTACTACACATATGGACAAGCCTGCCTCTTCGGTACAGAGCTTTCCGGTTCTTCATAAACGCTAATTTCACGCGGGTTGAGAAGCGTCCGATATTGTCCTCCCTCCCCATTAGCGCACTTTCCATACTATCCTCTACAATTCTTCAGTTCGTCATACATCCGACCGAATTGACCTAGCCACACCTCCGCGTGTTCCACGTTTCCCTGCACGATAACGGAAGTTTTATCCGATATCGGCTTCTTTATTTCCACCGGAGAATTACATTGAATTGGAGCCTGCGTTACCGTTGTTACTTTAACAGCGTCCACCTCTTCCTTAATGACCGGTACTCTATTTTCATCGTTATTACGGACGGTGGTCACTTTGTTGACTGCCTTTTCAACTTCAATTATTGTTACCACGGGTGGGTTACTTCCTCTGTCTACTTGTACGTTCTCTCATTGCCGATTTATCCATCCCGATCTGTCATAGCGACATTGCCTAGGCTTTCTTCTGGGCCGCCCAGGTCTTCTAACGCCCGGTGGGTCACAAACCTGAGCGGCTGAAGGTTTCCTTTATAAAGTACGACAGGCCAGTTCCTCTCTGGCTGTCGCAATGGCTGATTTTGCTCCTGCCTACAATCATTCTGCTGAGAATCACGGATCATATTCATTTGATACCGGCCTCTGTAATTTCCACTAGCCGGTCGAAGTGGCCGTGCGGTTAAAGGCGCTGCAGTCTGGAACCGCAAGACCGCTACGGTCGCAGGTTCGAATCCTGCCTCGGGCATGGATGTTTGTGATGTCCTTAGGTTAGTTAGGTTTAACTAGTTCTAAGTTCTAGGGGACTAATGACCTCAGCAGTTGAGTCCCATACTGCTCAGAGCCATTTGAACCATTTTTGTAATTTCCACTGTTATTGTTCCCAGTAAAACTGTTATTGCTATAGTGATGGGAGTTATTATCACGATGGTGGTGGTCACCAGTATTGCCACTGTTATTGTTACCATGGTTGTTGCGGCTGTGTAATTGTTACTGAAGCCACGCCTTTTAAAATTTTCACAGTTATTCTGCCAATTATCTTCTTCTTCGACCTTTCCTAATAATGCAGTAATTCTTCTATGACTACAGCCTATGTACCTCTTGGAATCATCTGAAATCTTCTTCCACAACCCCAGACAATCTCTGATTCAGTCCGTCGATCACGCAAATATTCTAATTGGCAGATAAAATGTTCACAAAATTATTTCATAGGACCGTGTGAGCATGCGTCGTAGGATTTTGACACAAAATCGAAGTTTAAGCCCCATCGCTTAGCCTCGCCCGCTAGCATGTCGATTACAGCGTTTATTTGTCTCATCCGTCCACGATTGAGGCAATACCCTTACGCAATTTTTAATGAAGTCTTTCGCGTGCAATCTGCTGTGTTTTTTGTGGGAATCGCAAGATATGCATAGCATGGTACATAGTTCAGGTTTCTGCCTAATCACTTTTCTAGTTCGGCTACTTTTGTAACCACTTGGAAAGAAGTCATCGCTAAAGTTTCCACTTCCCTCTTTTTCTCATCCCACATAGTCAGGTGTTTCTTCTTTTTGTATCTACGTCTGATACTAAAGTTTGCAAATTCATAACCTTTTTTCCTATCCTCATTTCACGCAAATTCTACCTTTCCAATTACTTTATTTTCAATAATGGTAAATACAGTCTCTTCCTGTATTTGTTCGATCATCTCTACTTGCGTCTCAAAAGGACTATTTATGCTTCCTATTTTTGAGTGTAAATCTGTCATGTCCTGATTAACGTTACCGATTTCGGTAGTCATTAAAATTATTTCTTTCTTGATTTCATCTAATTTCTTGTTAACAACTTCAATATTATTGTTAAGAATCTTTCTTGCTTTGTCCTGATCATACGTTTTACTTAATTCTGCATTAACTTTCTACATTTACATCTGAAACTACATGGATATTCTGCAAATCACATTTAAGTGCCTGGCAGAGGGTTCATCGAACCACCTTCACAATTCTCTATTAATCCTATGTCGTATAGAGCGCGGAAAGAACGAACAACTTTATCTTTCCGTAAGAGTTCTGATTTTCCTTATTTCATCATGATGATCGTTCCTCCCTATGCAGGTCAGTGTCAACAAAATACTTTAGCATTCGGAGGAGAAAGTTGGTGACAGGAATTTCGTGAGAAGATTCCGTCGCAACGGAAAACGCTTTTCTTTTAATGTCCAGTCCAAATCCTGTATCATTTCTGTGACATTCTCTCTCACATTTCGCGATAATACAAAACGTGCTGCCTTTCTTTGAACTTTTTCGATGTACTCCGTCAGTTCTACCTGGTAAGGGTCCCACACCGGACAGCAGTATTCTAAAAGAGGACGGACAAGCGTAGTGCAGGCAGTCTCCTTAGTAGGTCTGCTACATTTTCTAAGTGTCCTGCCAACAAAACGCAGTCTTTGGTTAGCCTGCCCCACAACATTTTCTGTGTTCCTTCCAATTTAAGTTGTTCGTAATTGTAATACCTAGGTATGTAGTGAAATTTACGGATTTAGATTAGACTAATTTATCTCGTAAACGAATTTTAACGAGTTCCTTTCAGCACTAATGTGGATGACCTCACACTTTTCGTTACTTAGTATCAACTCCCACTTTTCGCACCATTCAGATATCTTTTCTAAATCGTTTTGCAGTTGGTTTTGATCTTCTGATGACTTTATTAGTCGATAAACGACAGCGTCATCGCAAACAATCAAAGACGGCTGCTCAGATTGTCTCCCAAATTTTTTATATAGAAAAGGGACCGCAAAGGGCATATTGCACTACCTTGGGGAACACCAGAAATAACTTCTGCTTTATTCGATGGCTTTCCGTCAATGACTACGAACTGTGACCTACCTTACTGTTAATTCATTTGCATTGAGCATTACTTGATTCAAATTATCGTTTTATTGATCTGGACTGAGCATTAATTCATTTGGATTGTGCTTTTATTGATTCGGACTGACGATTAATTTTACTGAACAACATGTTCAACAAATAGTTTATATTTCCAGATATTCCTCGTTTTGGCTCTAACTCTGGTTCTTTCTTAATGGTTTCCTCGTATCCACCATTAATGGATTTGGTTTGATTTACATTACGACTACTGTAGCATTTTCAAATGCCAGGAATTCCAGTTTTGTCAGCTTCGCTGTTCTGCGGTAGCGTCTGTGATGCTAGTTGCCCGTTCCTTAACAATGGGTCCGCTGCCAGCGTACACCTTTGTACTACAAATTGCTCCCCGTGACGTACAATCACATTATTAGTTTCATTTATGTTCATCATGTTGACTGTTTTACTGATTAATGTAAATATAGAAATTTTGTGGCTTATTTCCAACACTTACGATTGCCGTGCGTTAGAGAATTTGTTCTAAGCGAAAGAGTTTAACACCCTATGAATCTGCACAATTCAGAATTCTAGCGAAGAACAGAAACAAATTTACACCGTCCTGTCAATAGCGTCGCCACGTGTAACCTCTCCCTTCCTAACTGGAATACTGAATTCCAATATAATTGCCCGTGGCCGGTTATGCCAAATAAACTTTACACACATAAGGCTGTCGTTACCGAAGGAAAATAATACCGGTTAGTAGGAGAAAAGTGTACAACAGACCCTTCTAAAAGAAGAATCTATTCTAAACCTAATCTAAATACTCTAGTGCTATCGTTCACGAATAACACAGGGGAGAAAACGATACCACGTGATATTTAACACAAAGAAATGCTGATTAGCTGATAAAGGATGATTAAACGGTCACCAGGCTACTATGCCAACGAGTATCCAGAATCCTAAGAAAGGTAATAGCAAATAAAAGCAAGCAAATAACCACTGGCGTGGCAACAGACGGATGCCACGCTTTTCCACAACACGACAGTTCACAAGAAAATAAATTAATTAGAAAGCCCCAAGTTTGCAATTACTTAATCTGAAATACCAATTTTGAGAGTAAAGTTAAATGAAGTGGCTGTAACCGAAACTTTATTACATAGAAAACTTACATATAGCAATCTCAGCGGAACGTAAAGAAAAATATAGAAAAAGACAAAGAATTTAATTTTACTTACTAAAACATTGAATTGAATTTACTTTAAGGAAACGAGCAATCGATTTTACTTTTGAAATAACAATAAAATATATGCTAAGGCAGCAGAACTGACTCGCTAAGCTAAACACAGAGTAAATCAAATTACGCACTCTTAATTTGTGCCGTATCTTTAGTTACTAGTTTTCCCAGTGAAATTTGAAGTTAGTCTAAGTGAGTGAAGTTAATATTCAAAACTCAAAATTCTTTAAGACTCTGTTACGCAATTCGAGGATGAATACCTACTGAGGGAGCAAAATGTAGACTGAAATTAGCCATTACCAAACAAACAAAAGTGGCAGTCTATATTTAATCAGTTTTCATATTGCACAACACTCAATGATTTCACTGAAAGGAAAGAGACGCTGCTTGGTAATAATGTCTGAGGACAATCACAGCACAAGTGCCGTACAAGTTTTTGCTATTGCAGGTTATTATTCAACGAAGTTACTCCAAGTTTATGAAACAGACGCCACTTTATAATTCCTGTATAGTATTAGTTATTCTCTGTCAATTAACAGTCTTACGATGTTGTAGCTGTGCGGAAGATGAACGCAGCTGATGACAATGCTGAGCTGCTGCTAGTTGCAAACCGTGAGTCGTTCCAGAGCCACGGATAAATATGAGGCAGGCAATATTTAGAATTGCAGCTCCCTCCTCCTGTCCACTTCGACCACGCTATCAATGTGCGGGAGCGCCCAGCAAACGCTTCCACACAATTTCATGACTCAAGCTGCTCTGCTTCCTCTCAGCTCGCAGCGCGACGGAGACTCTCCATACGCAAAGATACATTTAAATTAAGTTCCTTCCCGTGGCTGTTTACATTATAATAACAATCTGTTATATACATTTACAAGTAAACACACTGTTACGTCCGTTACATATTAACTACAGTTTTTTAATAAAGCGTACAGTTGCAGAATTAGAAATACAGTACTAGTTATTAACGGATATTAAACGGAGTAAATGTTGGATGGCGCGGAAGGTATTTTATCTGAATTTTCGGTGTTTCAGGTAATCGGTAGCGTGAGTTGCTAGTGACAAGTAGTCAGGTGTAGACGCGATGCGCGGGACTGTAAGGAATAAACCGCAAGATTTTTAATATATGACCAGGCCTATTGTTCAAATGGCTCTGAGCACTATGGGACTCAACATCTGTGGTCATAAGTCCCCTAGAACTTAGAACTACTTAAACCTAACTAACGTAAGGACATCACACACATCCATGCCCGAGGCAGGATTCGAACCTGCGACCGTAACAGTCGCGCGGTTCCTGACTGACCAGGCCTATTATGTGGTTTTAAATGATCGTAATAAATTCTCATCAAGAGGAATTCATATTCAAGAAGGGTACTGTGGCCCAAAACTTGCTGTCTGGATCGACGATAAAGAAGAACCTGTTGTCATACACTGTCAACAAATACATTACATCGCACTAGTGGCAATTCATTAAACTAATATCCGACCAATTTCATCTTTAGATTGTACGTGGCAAGCCAGAGTAGTAATTTTTCTTCACTGAATAACAGAGTGTTTAGTGTAGCAAGTGTTACGTTGTAAATGAATTTCAACTCAATCATTTACCTAACAGGGTCCTATCTTATTAAATTATTAACTTCGTGACTACCATCAGGGAAAGAACGGCAAAATATAGGTGTGACGAGCTTATTTCATTTCCATAATTAAGATAAAGAACATTAATTTACCGAACTGATTACTATCGAAAACTATCATTCAACAGCAAAGAAAGTTTATGCTTTTTAGAACAAGTATTTAAAGAATAATGTCTAACAGCAAAAGTGTAAAAGCATAATTTACATGTATATTGACAAAATATTACTTGAGGATAATACACTTCATGTCTATTGTTTGCGCTCCCAACTCAGCTAATATTTGGAAATTATGTAATAGTGTAGTGAAAATTACTTATTTTTCGCCAAATGAAACATTATGAACTTTCCATAAATTACTTACTGTAAGAGAAAACGATCGTTTACGAACATTTCCATTTATAAAATCGGTAACTGTTAGCGTTACAGTAAGTAACGCAAAGCTATAAATTACGCGAGCTGTTTTGCAAAGAATTAACTGTACGTGTATGTGTTTAGCACAGATTATTCTGTTGGTTTCCTGATTAATTTTAAGTGTTGGTATTAATTATGTTTCTACACCTGAACTCGAGTCAGTGCTTTTGTTTCTGTTCTCGGCTGATTACCATTCGGCAATTAGTCTATCAACAACTACGAACCATACAGTAATTTTTGTTTCACATTGAGCTGGCTAGCGTTCTTAAGTAGGTTGCAACCTAAAACAAAAGACTCAGTTTATTTATTTCTAATTTCCCTAACTGTCTCTTACTTTTACCTTTTTTGTTAAAATGTCTTTCGATCGTTGTAATGCAAAAGTAGTTATAACGATTCGGTTGTAACTCTAACTGCTCATATCCGCGTATCCATTATTCTTCGGAATAGATGTCTTCGCCGTACAGTAGGGAACATAACGTGCAGGCGTTGTTTAAAAATCATAGCGAACCGGAGGTGCGGGGTTATAGCCTTTTTGAATGCTTGTCAAAGCTCAGCAAATAACAGCCTTGCCCGCATTTTCGTCCCCAGGAGAAACTGAGTATCCACAAGCCTCATCTACACCTAAAAAGAAAGAAAGAAAGAGAACAGCGAGTGCAACGGCCACTGACCAGCTCTAGGTGTGGACTCTGGCTTGGTAGGCATGATGTTTTTCAGAACGTGATTTGGTACGTGTTGGTATTTCGTCTAGTGAGGACAGATACTCGTACTGACTACAAAACTGTCTTATTTATTTCATTAAGCATACGGTAGGATTTTTCGTTTCGAATATTGGAGTTCTTTTGGACCAGTTCTCGTAGATGATTTGTGAAGTAAATTTCTCTTTTTTTTTCATGCCATAGGAGATCTTGTGCCATCAACTCTGGTGTTCCCATAGTCGAGAAACACTTCGAATCGCTTTAGATATGGTTCTTTTTGAATCCGTGGGCGTAATGACGCTTATACAAATTTGATTCTTTGATATAAGCTGGTTGGTGATATCGTGTAATGAGCCTCATACACAACCAAATGAAAGTTTGCGTCTCCTCAGTCGTATTTATACCATTCAGTAATTAACTTGTAATGATGGACTTAGGTGTGTTTCAGTTGCGAGGTTTGAAGTTTGTTCCCTGGTGCTGTATTAGTAATTTCTGCACGGCTCGACCATATCATGTTGCAAAGCCAAGATACTGCATGCATAGTGGCTTATTAACAAGTGGGATAGATAATTTCGCATAGAATAAACCCCGAATTACATAACGATTTTCAAATAACACGGTAATTACAGAATTAATTAAATTTGATGGGAAAGTCTGGTCTTGACTTACGTCCTTCTGCAGCACAATCTCTTGCTTCAGCGTGATTCAGTAGTGGTGGAAGAAGCTTCATTTGTTTTTCTTGCTATGCTGCGTGTGTCTTTTTGAGTACTCATGCTGTATTTTTCTACCTTTTGCTACTGTTTCCAACTTCTATGTTATAACATTTGAAATCATTTGTGGTAGTACTTCCTTGTAACTTCATTCAACGCTGATTTCTAAAAATGAGGGACTATATAAATTGTATTGTTCATAAAGTTAGCTATGAATTCCATGTGGGTTATTAATAATTTTAATAAACTGTCAGTCTTAATCAGACTTTGTAATACTTATATCGATTAGTGGCAAGTTTATATTAAAGTAACTGTGTATCTACCATTATGGAGTGTGTGTTCTTTGTTAGTTAAGGTCATTGATTTGTGACAGGAAATTTAAAGTATTGTCATGTATACAGGGAAAAGCTAAATGATGTTTAAAATAATGAAATTTTATAATATGTGTATATTTAGAAGAAGCTGGTTCATGCTTAGGGTATTTGTGTTTGTAATATGTAAAATACGTAGGGAAATTCCTCCGCAACGGAAGAAGCTCGGCGCTATGTAAATGGTGGTTTTGGCGGTCGAACTGGGAAGCTACTTGGTGGGAACGACACGCAGTCACTGGCTAACCATTGCACGGAACACGTCGACGGGCCAAGGGAGGCAATTGGAAGCCGCTTTGCAATGAATTTTGCCTCGGATGTGGATTCTGCTGTTGCATGGTACTCTCGGCAATACGGAATGGCTCTAACACATTAAAAACCGTAACCAAGAAGAAATTGTATATAGCATTCAAACACCAAGAGACGTGAATACAGTTAGTCGCCACGTCGCTTGCCACCACTAGTTCGCCACTGCTCCACCAAATTCATGCATAAAGATATGTATCAGAGCATGGACCACTTAATTTGTGTGATTTTAATAATAATCCTAGAGCTATAAATCTGTGTTTAGAAGCCTAACTTTTATCCTGATCATGAACCTATGCAGGGTCCCCTCCTAAGTGTTGTGAAAACCGAGTATCCTGTTTCAAATGAACTAGTGATTTATTTATGTTTGTTAAATGTGCAAGGATTAGCAAGAGTTGAAGTTAGTTAGAAGGTTGCTAAAGTGATCTCAGTTTATCGCAAAGTATTGTTTTGCAAAAATTTAGTGCCAGACTGTGTAAATGTTACGGTTTAAAACACCTGCTTCACAGGTGATGAAAAGAAGTTATACTCATTTGAAACTGAATTTAGCTTTGATTACTATCATGAACGAAATTTTGAAGTTAATTGAGCATCAGTGTTGAATAATTTGCATTGAAAATCGATAGACAATTATTACTACTAAGGAAATTTGATATATTTCTGTAAATAGGAGTATAAACTGTGTAATTGTGGTATTATTTATTTTTATTTGTGGTATTTATATGTCAGTTAAGTTAGGAGCCCCTCCATGATCAACTTTAGTTCGGAGTTATCTGCAGTAATATCTCAGTACTGAGTGACGTAATGATCATCTCTGTAGCTGTTATTATTATGAGTTGCTTACAATTTTGCTTCCTATGATTACTAGTTTGTGCATTATTGATAACTGCTGCCACCCACAGCTCAGAGTGCCCTGTGTCCCTTTATACCCGGTGTGCTATGCAAAAGGGAAATATTGATGAAATTACCTTCAATAACTAACATTTAATTTTATTAAGCATATATTTCCTAATTCATGTGCCTAATTGGGCTGGTGACTGTTCATTTTTTCCAGCCATATACGAAATTTACAAATTTCATTCAACCGCAAAGTTTAAAGCCTGTTTAGTTGTTCTGTTAAATTGCAATGTATTCAAAATTGCAGTCCGAGACCCTTATCCGTTAGACAAACATTACAAATTCCTCTCAGAGGCTGACGTTAGCTTATGTCACGGTAGGGTAGTGTTATACGTGGCTTTTCCCGTGACAGGACTTGAGGTTAGGATGTTAGGGAAACGTATAACGACAAGCAAGTGTAGTAAGTTGACATTCAAATATTACTCCTCTAAATTGATTCCTGAAAGATGTAGATTTTAAGTCTATTCCTAATAAGATGTGGTGCGTAATGAGTGTCTCTGGAACATGTATTTCATCATCTTGCTGTCGAAGAGTTTACTGTTGTGGAATTTAATGTTAGGGCCTTGATAAAGTTTATAAAAGCATTCCACACAGTCGACATTGCATGTATGGTTACTAAGAGTGAGGTTAATATTATATTAATGACTTACTTCCTCAATTTGATACATCAGAAATGATATTAGCAGCTTATATTATTACTTTTGTACAGTCGTAGGGAGTCCTCAATGCAGGCGATATCGATCCTTGTCTTCACGCTGCCAAGCGAATGATAAGAAGAATGCTAGTTTTCGCAGTACTGTACCTCTTCGCCGCAGGCGGAGTAACGGAACTGCTAGTTCATTGCTCGGATGGTAGACTGTTGTTTTCGAGACAGCCAGACGTGGTATTTTCTAGTCATAAAGCTCTTTAAATTTAGTGTTTAATGTGTGGGAGTTACGAAATGAAATCAGGAGACTGAAAGAAATATTTTCGGGGGTTTAGTAATTGGAGATCCTGGTCAGGTTGTGTGACTAGGGCACGTAAATCTAACTGAATCCATTAACGTTGGATGCGAGGAAACCATTAAGAAAGAACCAGAGTTAGAAGCAAAACCAGGAATGTCTGGAAATATAAACGATTTGTTGGGCATGTTGATGAGTAAAATTAATCCTCAGTCCGAATCAGTAAAAGCACACTCCAAATCAATTAATGCTGAGTCCACATCAATAAAAGGTCAATTCGAATCAAGTAATGCTCAATGCAAATAAATTAACAGTAAAGTTGATGCACAGCAAGTAGAACGGACGATCAGGACAAAGCAATAAATATTGTTAACAATAATATTAAAGTTGGTAACACGAAAAAAGATGAAATCAAGAAAGAAATTATTTTAATGAATACCGAAATTGGTAACCTTAAGCAGCACATGAGAGGTTTACAGTCAAAACTAGGAAGCATAAATAGCCGTTTTGAGACGGAAGTAGAATGGATCGAACAGAAAGAGAAACACACTGTATTTCCCATTATTAAAAATTATGTAATGGGAAAGGTAGAATTTGAGCATGGGGACAAAACATTTGGAGTTACGAAACAGAAAACTACTACTAAATGGATGCAGGTGTGATGTAGTAGGACCTATGTTTTCTTTACCAGCGGCTTTGATGGAAGTAACTCTTTTTAATGTGACACAGCCACAGCTGTACTTGCCAGATGAACCGCTGGAGGTCTTATCCGAACAGAATCTTTCCTTTCTGATTGATACCTGGCAGAAAGGTCTGGACAACTCCTTACGCCAAGTGACAGCAACACAGGAAGGGCGGATAATTGCACGACAAATGCTACAACATGTAGAGCAGTATCAGAACACGAGAAGTCAGTTAAAAGTGACTTTTAAGTGTCGCTATTTATAGCGCCATTATGATTTTGATTTTTCTCTGCCTATTTTTTTTTTTTTTGTATTTTAGGTGACATAGCGTGAGAAAAACCGATCCATGGGTAATACAAGTTGTGGTAGATTGGTTTCCCATGGAAAGGGGTGAGAAACAGATCGACTTATTTAATACAGTTCTTATGTAACAGTTAGGAACAGACAAACTGTGGTAACAGTAAAGATACAGAATATAGTTGTAGTCAAAATAGGTTAATTGGTTGAAGTAAGAGACGAGGAACTGGGTATTCTGCATGAAGGGAGACAAAGTAGTGGCGTTACACACTATTTTACGTAAATGTATTAAAACTTTACTGCAAGCGACTGAAAGAAGCTTGGAGGCCACCACAGAGTATTGCGGTAATCGCACTGGCTGTTAGCCACTCTATGTTGTCATGTAGGGCGTCATAACAGATGCGCAAGTGGTTTGCGAAGTGAGGATAGCTGAGCGCAGTGGTAAATTTCCCTGCGCAGCAAAGAACGATGCAGTAATCAGGCCGTTGCCACCGTACTCAAAAAAGTCTCTTTGTTATGGGCGACGTCACTAAACACCAGAATTTGAAGAAATAAATGGACACTAACGGAGTATAATCGAGGGTGTATTCGAAGACAGGACATCATTCGATTAGGGACTTGGTCATCGCCGAGTAGCTACTCCGCGACGCTGTAGCACCGGCGTTTGGCGAGACGACGGGGCACCACCAGCAGCAGCCTCCGGTTCGAGACCAGGCTGTAGCTGTCAACGCTCTGGGCCCTTGGTTTCACAGCCCCGCCATCCTGCTGTCCGTGCCTCCTATCGCCGATGTTGAGGCAGTTCGCGTCTCTTGATGCGCCGGCCTGGCGCCTAGGCAAGTCACGCGGGTTGCGTCAACAACTCGCTAGGCGCTCAGCGGTTAATGCTGCACTTTGTTTTCGAATTTTTTCAAACTGTTGCATCCTTGATCCCTCGGTTCGCGATGTACTTCTAGCGGTTAAAGAGGTCAAGGACAAACTTTATTAATAATTATAATGCAAAGTAATATCTCCAGTTACAGATACATTTTGAGCAAGCACACCAAGTCCTTTCATCCGTACATGTATTTTTTCATCGTTACTAACTTTTCTACAAGACCGCGTATAAAATGTAAATGGCATATTACTATAAACATAACTAGGTCTACCACCCGTACGCGTGTACTGTCTAGTGCAACTACAGCGCGCGTACGGGATAACCACTTTTTTGGCCGAAAATGAAATTTCTCAAATTGAAGAACTAATATAACCAAAGACATCTACTTTTAATGCTGATTGACGTCATACTATTTTTTCTGTTCTAAACTACACTAAAATACCATATTTACTTTGAGTCTCCTATGCTGCAATGTATAAGAACTATAATTTAGGTGCCTTAAGCTCCGACCGCTGAGGTCATCAACCGCTAGACGTACGCCACAACGCCAGCCACCATCCGCCGCCTGCCCGATGGCGCGGATCAGGAACCTCACAGCCTCCTCCGCCAACTCGCAAAGAAGAGCAGCGGGGTTGTCGTCTGGTGTGTCACTCTGCTGGGAACCACCGCTGTCACAACTGGCCGTGGCCTTCCCGTGAGCCCTGATGCAGTGTCTTCTGGCGCCGTCGTAACAGCCGACACCATCTGCACCATCCACATCTGAGGAGGAGAGGCGTGCCTAACTAATGCAAAATTGAAGATATAATGTAAGTATGGTGTTAACGTACTCCCAAGCTGGAAAAATAGCTTTTGCTGCCGCAACATGGCAAATTGTCAGCAGTGGGGAGGACCCTAGAGCGGCGATAGCAGTTACAAATAAACTTCTGAGGGTCACCACGCTCTCACAATTTACAACTAGTCACTGCAACGTCGTGGATCTTCAGTCCCCAGTGGGAGTAATTATTCTCATAAACACGTACTTCCAGTACGGAGACGAGATTGAACGGTATTTAGAACACCTGGCAAGAGTTACCACGGCGTTGCGGGGACGGAAGATAGTCATAATAGCTGACATCAATGCAGAATCCCCCCCTGTGGTACAGTGGCACCAGAGATACAAACGGTGATAAAGTGAAAGAGTTTATCATGGCTTCACAGCTCGTGGTGGCCAACAAGGCGGGTAATCCTCCTACCTACGCAGCAGGAGGACAGGGCACGAACATAGACGTACCCCTAACATCTCATAATGCAGCAAATCTCATACAGAGCTTGAAAGTCGTGAGCAATGCCAACACGAGTGACCATAATTTAATAACCTTCACTCTAGGTGAAAGGGAGTGCCGCTGGACCAAGGGGAGTGGGAATTACAATTCAATTATAAGAAAGCGAATTGGGAACGTCTAGCAAGGGAGTGCGACATTTCTGCTTTACCGGAAGGTGACGTACATCAAGACATAGACGTGGACGAAAGAGCTGACGAACTGGTGGGCGCAGTGCACAGAGCGGTGAGGGCCGCTGTACCAACCAGGAGGAAGGCCATGGCGGCCTCACCGTCACCATGGTCGGCCGAATTAGAGAAACTACGTCAATCTGCCAGGGGCTAAGGAGGAACTACCAGCGCAGTGTCATCTGGCTGGAAAGGCAAAGATGACAGTTGCAATATACGGAGGCCAAGCAGAGATTTCAGAAGGAACTACGCGAAGTGCGAATGCGTAGCTGGGAGAGCTACGTGTTGAACCAGTTGGCCTTAGACCCGTTGGGTCTCCCCTATAAATTAGCGAGGGAAAAAATCCGCTCTCCCCTGGAGCTATCAACAGTCAGGCAGGGGGACAGGAAGACGGAATCTTGGCAGGAGACTGCAGAGGTCCTTCTCCGATCCCTGCTGCCTGACGACAATGCGGATGAAGAAACCTTAAGCCAGCAGCAACTGCGAGATACAGACCTAGAAGATTACAACAACGACACGGCAGTCTACCCCTTCTCGGAAGAGGAGGCGGCTGCACAAATAAGATCCCTAAGAAGAGGGAAAGCTCCAGGACCAGACGGCATTGTGGCTGAGGTGGTGCAATTTCTGGCACCCAAGTTAATCGCGCGGCTGACTCACCTCTTTAACGAGTGCCTCAGACAAAGGAAGTTCCCCAAGCAGTGGAAAACCGCGAACGTGGTCATAATAAAAAAGGGACCAGAAAAAGACCCGGCCGAAGTCAAATCATACAGGCCAATCTGCCTACTGGACCTGTTCGGGAAGCTTCTGGAAAAACTGCTGGCTGACAGATTGACGGCTCACCAGGTGCTGTGTGGGATGAGCGACAGGCAGTTCGGCTTCAGGCCAGGGCGGTCGGCATCTGATGCTATCGCTCTGGCGGCTGAGGTGTGTGGCTCAACCCCGCATAAGTACGTCTTCGGCATCATGGTGGATATCAGTGACGCCTTCGACAACCTGTGGTGGCCTTCACTCTTCTCCTGTCTCCGGGAGAAAGAGTGTCCAGGGCCGCTATATGGGTGTCTGAGGAGCTATTGTAAGGACCGGGAGGTAAGGCTATCATACCCTAGCGGGCGAATTGGGAAAGTAATTACCCAAGGGTGCCCCCAAGGTTCTGTTCTGGGACCCCTTTTCTGGGACATCCATATAGAACCATTGCTAGACAGACTACAGCAAAGTGAAGAAGTGCTAGAGGTGATAGCCTACGCAGATGACCTCCTCCTGCTGGTCGGCTGTCGCAGCCGAGAGGACATCGAACCAAAGATCGAAAGGGTCATAGAGAAACTGCACAAATGGTGCCTAAATGCAAAGATGAAAATATCTCCGAGTAAATCTACATACTAAACGTCAGCTTATCAGGAATCCGTAACCCAGAGAGGTCTCCAACTACTAAACAATCTCATCTCCATTGGACATAAGAGATTTCATCTCCCTCCTCATCTCATAAAACTTTATCATACTAGTATCTAACCTCAGTAGTGGGTTATGGCTTGCGAGTCTGGGCGCACAGGCTCACGCGGGTCGTGCCCGCCATGACAGTGATAAGAGTCCAAAGAAGCATGATTTTGAGATTGGTGGGGGCGTACAGGACATCACCAGGGGGAGTTCTGTTAGTCATAATGGGGCTCTGCCCGCTAGATATCAAGATACGCGAACAAGCGGCATGGTACTGGGCCAAAAAAGGGAACAGGGAGAAAATAATAGAGATCATGGGTGTGAGGGTAGAGGATAAGAGAGAAACACGAAACAGAGGGGAGGAACTTTGGCAGAGGTTTTGGGAGGAAGAAGAAACGAGGAGAAGAACCTTCCAGTTCTTACCTGACGTAAAAGAGCGTGGGGGCATGAAATACTTTGAACCTACACGAGGACTCATTCATTTTCTCACTGGTCATGGACCCTATCCGACGTATCTATGTCGGTTTGGGAAAAGGGCAACCCCCGAGTGTGACTGTGGCGCGGCGGAGGGAACTCCCGACCATGTGGTTTTCGAGTGCCCTCTCTTCAATGATGTCGCGACAACACTCCGAGACAGACTTCCGAACAATGACACATACCATCTACTTAGACAAGAAGACACTTTTCATACTTTGAATGCTCTGGCAGATGAGTTATCACGGGAAGTGTTAACAGAATACCTGAGGGACCAAGAATAGGTACCAGTTCATAGACCAACCGATTAAGACCTGATCCCATTCCCATACCGCCTGTGCGTGGAATGGCCTACTCCCATCAGTTGGAAACCGCCACGTACGGGATTAGGGAGGTGGGGGGGGGGTCAATTACCACCGATTGTGACTAAAAGCACCGATGATGACGTAGGTTAAGTTAGTATTTAGTAGGACTTAGATTAGGACATTAATTTAGGAAACTGCAGCGAATACTAACCTTGGCCAGCCGAGTGCCAGGGGCATGCTCCTCGGGGTTAGCTCGTGGAGCCTGGCTATTCCAAGTAGGTTTGTATTTTACTGGAACACCTGTGACGCTGCAGTTAGTAGTCATTTCTAGGTTAGATAATTAAATAAAGTAACTTAGACTAAACTGCCCATTGTTGTAGAAAACTAACATACTGTAGTAGTTTAAACTGTAATTCACTAACGTAACTGTCATATCAAGCTGCATTATAACCCAATACTATGTATCAATTAATGGCCCACTAATCATTTTAGGAGGTGAGTGAATATGTATAATTAGTATTGTTGTGGAAGTATGGTGTTAAATTAGCAACAGGATTTCCACTGGGTCCCCACCATCTACGGCATCACCACACATGCACCATCTACTGCAGAGGTGCTACTACAGAGTGGTATATGCCTTGTTAGTAGACTTTCTTCTGAAAGGTTACGTTTATCATATTCAAGAGACTGTCAATACTGTCTCCTCATTATCTCTGTGACACCCTCCCAAGGATCAAACAAACCTTTTGCAATTCGTGCTACCCTTCTCTGTATACATTCAGTATCCCCTGTCAGTCCTATTCGGTATGGGTGACACACACTTGAGCAATATTCTGGAACTGGCCATGCAAGTGATTTGTAAGCAGTCTCCTTTGTAGACTAATTGTACTTCCCCAATGTTCTACCAATAAACCGAAGTCTACCAGAAGTTTCACTCATGACTGAACCCATATGATCACTCCATTTCATATCCGTACTAAGTGTTATACCCAGGTGTTTGTATGAGTCGGCCGATTCCAACTGCAACTAATTGATAGTATACTCACAAGCTACTACGTTTCTTCGTTTTACGAAGCGCACATTTCACATTTTTGAACATTTGAAGCAAGTGTGAATATCTGCACCACTTTCAAATCTTATCAAGATCTGACTGAATATTTATTTAGATTCTTGGAGACAGTTCTTCATAGCAGATAACTGCATCATCTACAAAATATCTGAGTATCTATTAATGTTGTCTGCAACGTCATTTGTATATGACATGAACAACGAAGATCCCAACACATTTACATGTGACAGAGCTACAATGACTCTTACATCTGACGATGACTCTCCATCCAAGATAACATGATATGTCCTCCTTACGAAGAAGTACTCAATCCAGTCACAAATTTCATCTCATGGCCCCATATGATCGTACTTTTGACGGTACGCAGCGGTATGGTACTGAGTCATATGTTTCGGAAATTAAGAAATACTGCAGCTACCTCACTGCCTTGATCCGAAGCTTTCACCACGTCATGTGAGAAAAGTGCGAGTTGGGTTTCACATGATTGATTTTTTCGGAATCCATACTGGTTGTCGAGGAGGAGGTCATTCTTTTCTCGATATCTCATTAAGTCAAGGATATAGGACGGTAATTTTATGGATCAATCCAACTACCCTTCTTGTAGACTGGTGCGGCTTTGTGTTCGAGGGATCTACGACGGATTATAGTTATAAGACGGGCTATTTCAGCCGAAAATTGGGTATAAAATGTGATAGGGATTCCATCGGGGAATGGCGATTTCCTCAGTTTTAACGATTTCAGATGTTTCTCAACACCACTGATGCCAATACTTACTTCATTCATCTTTTTAATGGTACAGGGGTTAAATTGGGGTAATTCTCCTGTCTTTCCCTTTGTAAAGGAACATTTGAAAAATGGCTGTGAGCACTATGGTACTTAACTTCTGAGGTCATCAGCCCCCTAGAACTTAGAACTACCTAAATCTAACTAACCTAAGGACATCACACACATCCATGCCTGGGGCAGGCTTCGAACCTGTGCGCGGTGCCAGACTGAAGCGCCTAGAAGAGCTCGGCCACTCTGGCCGGTGAACATTTGAAAATGGAGTTAAACATTTCAGCGGTTGCTTTACCAGCGTCAACTTAAGTTCATGTCTGACTTGTTAAGTACTGGACACTAACTTTTTTTCCACTAATAGCCTTTAAATACGACCACCGTTTCTTTGGGTTTTTTGAAAGAGCATTTGACAATATTGTGCTACAGCAATCACTGAAGGCTTCACTCATTGCTCTCTTGACAGCCAAAAGCGTTTCATTAAGCGCATCTATATCTATAGCCCTACACTTTGTCTTAGGCCTATTATCAGTAATCTCTGTTCCCTTAGAATGTTGTCTATAGTGCTGTATACAATGGAGGCTCCCTCCCATTATGAACTGTTCTGCTGGGTCCATATCTGTCCAGTGCATGGTCAGTTATTATTTTAAACTTAAGGCATAGTTCTTCCACATGCTACTGCCTTGTGGTGAAAGTTTCAGTTTCTTTATTGAGATGTAATAGCACTGATTTTTCATCTACTTTACTGAACGTATGTATTTTTTGCTTGTTTTGTGCCCTTTGAACTTTGGTGGTCATCTTTGCCACAACAGGGTCATGGTCACTGATACCAATTTTGATGTGGACATCGTCAGAGAGCTAATGTATGTTTATTGTGATCAGATGCAGTATATTTCCATCATGAGTCCGGTTCCAAAATATCTGTTGTAGGTGGTTTTCAGAGAGGACATTAGCAATATTTCACAGCACGTCTTGTCTCTTGTAAAACGACGCCAGATTTTTATAAATGGTTTCTTAATAGAAAAATAAATTATTTCAGTTGCCGACTCCTATCACAAATAGGCAGTAATCTTACAACATGTTTGAGGTGCTTGACAGTGAGCTCCTATTAATTTATTGGCCACCAAATTCGCATGTTTGAACCAGATGTACCGCTTCTGGGACGCCATCGATTACCACATCCGTGCTCACAAATCACCAGTTCTGTAGGCGCTCCGGTGGTCCCGGTCGCCTACGGTGAACTGGATGGCCGAGCGGTGACCTCTCCAGTTGTCAGGAAGCTAGGAAATGGCTGTAAAAGCGTCAGAAACGCCAAAGAAACATTGTTAATTCGTAACACCTTGATTCCTGCCGCACCAGTCTTGCTAGCGCAGCGCCGCGTGCTGTGACGTAGCGGTGGAATGCCCTTACTTCGGCCGCGCGTGGCTGGCGGCACCCGGCTGAGCGGCGGCTCGGCTGCGGAAAGCAAGCAGCTGGGCGTGAAGGCTCTGGGTTGAAGTCCCGGTGCTGTCGCACCAGAAGCGTTCTCGTAGTAAGGAGTGTACTCTATCCTACCCCGTCTTCTTCCCTGCTCCTCCTGGTGGCTAGCCCGCGGTGGACGGGCGGAACGGGCTGCAGTCCCCCAGCGTCGTCGGCTCACCCGGTTGTGACGGCGGATGCGCAGGGCCTAGGCCCCGCACGATCTCGACGACGGCTCACTCATGTGGTCAGCATTGGCGGCGAGCTAGTCTGCCGCGATGTCTGCTAATCCTGGGTTGATGATTGACAGCGGCAGCAGAGAGGACCAGAGCTGGTACTGTCCCCTCACGTCTGCTGCTGGATGGGCCGCCCTTACTGCAACATCTCCTTAATAAAGATTAACATGTCGATCACCGAGCAGAGCGCTACGCAGCGACCCAGTACACAACCAATTGCAAGTCTAGCTGAGAGTGCGAGTGCCTTATTGCTATCAAAGCTGGCGTATTTAAAGGAAGCACGAGCGACGTCCTGACGTCATGCTCGTTTGTAATGACCGCATTCGTTCCACTTATACTGCTGATTCATCTGTCGTACTCGCCCCTTAGGTGTTCTTGCGACAGAGTTACGTGTTGTTGCGGCAGACTTACGCGAAGTTGTGAAATGCAGTACAGCTGACGCTATACCTCTGTCTTGCACTCTACGAAAGTCTCCGTCCAACACAAACCCGCGTGCTAAACAATTCTCTCTCGCCTGTTGTGCGTAACCAGGCCATTTCCCCTGAGTGACGACACATTCCGATATATGTGCAATTCTCTTAGCTCTTGGCTAACCTACTGCCTCTGGCTCTCGGCATAGGCAACGAAACTTTGACAATGTTCCACGTTTCCAACTCTTTACTATTCCGCGACACTACAGTTCATTATTTACGTGAATTACATGACCTGTGCGTAGGCATTTGATGCCACATACCTCAGAAAACCTGCCAACAGTTTGTAAAATCGACGCTATGCAGAGTCGCTGTGTGCTGCGTTTCACAATTGGACTAACCACGTTGTTAAGCAGATGGTATTAACGTTTTGGCTCGCCATTGTACACCCACACAGGAATTTGTAGCATACCCATTGTTTCATACGGTATAACAAGGTATGAAATCAAGAGAGACCTATACGTTTTGTGTGCAACATGATCAGTACGCAATTAATTTTACATGTAGACTGAAATAAGAGGCATTTGTAACGTAACAACTCTATATTTTGCTAATTATTTCATGTGTATTTCCAACACTATTTAATATCGATTTATTTTGTAACTCTCATTATGATATATTTGATAAAATGTTAATAATTATCCAACATGTGCTTGATAATTTAATTTATCGAAACTATTTTGAGTATTAGGCTGTTTTCATTATTAGTGCTTGTAAATAACTAATCTCTTTCTGAGGGAGAATCTAATAAATTTCTGAAAGTGGTCTTCTGCTGCAAAAGTAGGGTATGGGGTACATCTTTAAGTTCGGTGCCTTTTTCTTTCATTGGCGCACAATGCGTATAGAAGCTTGCAGTCAGGGGCAGGCAGTCGTAGTTAGAGAATGGTGTAGTGCTGTGGATGGCTAGCATGCAAGACAAGCAGTTAATTTTGTGCAATAATGTTTGCACAGTTATAATTAAAACGTCTGCTTCGTGCATTTACGGTGGTAAGTCGTCGCATTTATGTATGGGCCTCGGATGAAGGACTTTTCATGGAAATAGCGAGCAGTGTTAATGTCTTTAAATATGAGACTTGGAGATGCTGCTGCCGGCCGCGGTGGTACAGTAGTTCTAGGCGCGCAGTCCGGAACCGCGGGGCTGCTACGGTCGCAGGTTCGAATCCTGCCTCGAACATGGATGTGTGTGATGTCCTTAGGTTAGTTAGGTTTAAGTAGTTCTAAGTTCTAGGGGACTGATGACCACAGAAGTTAAGTCCCATAGTGCTCAGAGAAATTTGAACCATTTGGAGATGCTGTAAAACATTAACTGCTCACTGCATACTCGTCTGTGAGGACCCCCATACAAATGTTTGTAGAGGGTCTTTTGGCAGGACGTGGGGGGTATGGAGTATTTTTAATGACGTTATGGAAAACGAATGACAATTTGTAAGTAGTCATTGGAGCCCCTGCGTAATACCGATTTCCAAATAATTTCCTTGAAAGAAAAAAGCAAGTGACTGTATTATACTTAAAGTTTTTCTTTTCGCTGAGAGTAACGGTTGGGGATGGCGGCTGGGGGTTCGCGTCTCTCTCCTCCCCCCTCCCCCCTCCCCCCTCCCCCCGCCCCCTCCCGCTTGCCACAGGTTATGAGCCCCCTTTCACTTGTGTGTTTCTGTGTAAAGGCAAGCCCGTTCAACTATTCCCACCAGAGCTTTACGTAAGAATTAGTTATACTATCGAAAGTTATTACTTTGTTCCGAACAAAATAGTGGCAAGAGTTTCCTTTCTCCCCTATCGTCTTCATCCACATGGATAGAATTTTGTTGCAGCAATAGGCTGATGGAGTGAAAGTGACTGGAGATGATAGGGAGCCAACATATTTTGTAGTCAACAGAACTTTACTATGAGACAACAGCTCAGTTCTAGCTCGGACGTCTTTACACACAAGGGGTGCTATAAGGAAGCAACGGCTATAAAATAATGAGGTATCCACACAGGCTAAACTTCAAACAAAGAAGTTCACAAATGGAAGCAAAGTGTACAATAACCTGAACAGGATATCAGCAGTACACTACATTGCACTGAAGTATCTGAATGAAGATACGTAATAATCCATATGCAGCGCCAGGGGGAACATTCAGGCAATTCAGTGTATGAACAAACAGAGCAGAAGGCTGTCAAATATGACAGTTTCACCTTGGGAGTCCCAAGCCTGGGACACAGAGCAAACGGCACAGTCACTGACCGTACAGTCCGACAGCAGGTGCCAGCACAACGCCGAACACTCTGTCCTCCGTGCAGCCGACAACGTTTACTCCGTCTTGTCCTTCAAGACCGCCAGCTACCAGGCGTCCGCCGCAGCCTTTGCTCGAAGCGTCTGCTTGGTCCGCTCCTATGGCCAGACAACACACTTTCATCCAGGTCACTAGCTCGTTGACATCAGTGGCACCAGCAGTAAACTCCTGAGATGATCTCCGCATCCTCTCCCTCGCAGTGAGAAAATTCCTGCAGCTTTGGCGCCACCTATTGAGTGGATCGGAACCTCGTCTGTGCCACGGTAATCACGGCACAGTTTTCCAAAATCATATAATTGATTGAAGAATAGTTATTTTCAGTGCAAATTTTAATGCACTAACGTTAATATTACTTAAAAGAACTATAAATGAAACGCATTCAGCACACTGGAAATATAGTTCGCTAGTTTCTAAATGCAAATTTCTGTTTCTTAGTTTCCAAACAGGAGCTGCTACAGTGAATGGTTAATTTGACTGCTAAGACTGAACCGTGCGTGAGCTCATATCGATGGCTCCCGCTTGCTGTAAACTTCTCTGGTCTTTGTTTCTTAGCGATGGCTTCTCTGGCACCCTGTGACGGCTTCCGGCTCTTTGACAGAACTTAATTCCACGTGCAGCACTGGGCGAGATGTCGTCTTGCTGGTTGTTAAGGATGCTGACAGGGGTCTCTCCGAAATGGTTCAAATGGCTCTGAGCGCTATGGCACTTAACATCTGAGGTCATCAGTACCCTAGAACTTAGAACTACTTACACTTAACTAACCTAAGGACATCTCACAAATCCATGCCCGAGGCAGGATTCGAACCAACGACCGTAGCGGTCGCGCGGTTCCAGACTTAAGCGTCTAGAACCACTCGGCCACATCGGCCGGCCGGTCGCTCCGCGGATGGAGGTTTGGTTACCGTGTTGTGGATGGCCACCATTTACCGTGAACAGTATATCAAGCCATTTGAAGAATAGCTACTACCCTCTGCCTTTCTGGTTGCAGTTGTGTTTTCTAAATCTGTACAGTTCACATTCCACCTGACGTGGTTGGTGGATATAGTCCTGCCAGCACTCTATATTTCCGTCCGATGTAGAAACAAATGATGAGCATATGGGCATCTTGTCTTGCGTGTGACTAAGTGTTGGGTACGACTTACGAAAAACCCGTTCTTTAATGTACCCTTGTCACTAAATTTTGCTTTGGTTTATCGCCCTACAGCTTTGGGTAACGTTCGCTAGTAACCGATATTTTGGCCTCTGTTCATAATGTGAATCAGCATGCCTTGTAAATTGAACATGCCAAAGTTATTCTTAAGCCTGTTGTATAGACGCATATATTTTTCCCAGCCCAAGTCTTATTATTACTTGGTCTAATTATACATGAGCGCAAGTATACATTACCGTAAAAAGTGTACAAGTCTGAATGCTCAGGGATTAAAACTATTATAAAACATTAACACCTTCAATCGCATCTTAACGTTAAAGCACTCGCGACTCGTATGTAAAATGGGAACAGTTTACCTTATTTTCTTATATTAAGGCGAAAGAATGTGCGATCTGTAATTTATTTACGTTGTGTAATTTTAGTGTGTATCTTCCGTGTGTTTTACTGTCTGAGCTGAATCAGTCAAAAATGTGATACTTGGGCTGGGCTCAAATTGGTCATCTTATTTTAGCTAGTCCGTTCATTTTTAGCTTCGATTTTTTATACACTACTGGCCATTAAAATTGCTACACGAAGAAGAAATGCAGATGATAAACGGGTATTCATTGGACAAATATATTACATTAGAACTGACATGTCATTACAAAAAAAAAAAAAAAAAAAATGTTTCAAATGGCTCTGAGCACTATGGGACTTAAAAACTGTGGTCATCAGTCCCCAAGAACTTAGAGCTACTTAAACTTAACTAACCCAAGGACAACACACACATCCATGCCGGAGGCAGCATTCAAACCTGCGACCGTAGCGGTCGTGCGGCTCGAGACTGTAGCGCCTAGAACCGCTCGGCTACAACAGCCAGCAATGTGATACAGTTTCACGTAATTTGGTTGCATAGATCCTGAGAAATCAGTACCCAGAACAACCACCTCTGGCCGTAATAACGGCCTTGATACACCTGGGCATTGAATCAAACAGAGCTTGGATGGCGCGTACAGGTGCAGCTGCCCAAGCAGCTTCAACATGGTACCCCAGTTCATCAAGAGTAGTGACTGGCGTACTGGGGTATTGTGACGAGCCAGTTCCCCGGCCACCATTGACCAGACATTTTCAGTTGGTGAGATATCTGGAGAATGTGCTGGCCAGGGCAGCAGTCGAACATTTTCTGTATCCAGAACGGTCCGAACAGGACCTGCAACATGCTGTCGTGCATTGTCCTGCTGAAGTGTAGGGTTTCACAGGGATCGAATGAAGGGTAGAGTCACTGGTCGTAACACATCTGAAATGTAACGTCCACTGTTCAAAGTGCCGTCAATGCGAACAAGAGGTGACCGAGACGTGTAGACAATGGCACCCCATACCATCACGCCGGGTGATACGTTACTTTGGCGATGACGAATACACGCTTCCAATATGCGTTCAACGCGATGTCTCATAACACCGATGCGTCCATCATGATGCTGTAAACAGAACCTTGATTCATCCGATAAAATGACGTTCTGCCATTCGTACACCATGGTTCGTCGTTGAGTACAACACCGCAGGCGCTCCTGTCTCTGATGCAGCGTCAAGGGCAACCGCAGCCATGGTCTCCGAGCTGATAGTCCATGCTGCTGCTAACGTCGTCGAACTGTTCGTGCAGATGGTTGTTATCTTGCAAACGTCTCCATCTGTTGACTAAAGGATCTTGGCATTGCTGCACGATCCGTTACAACCATGTGGATAAGATGACTGTCATCTCGACTGCTAGTGATACGAGGCCGTTGGCAGCCAACACAGCGTTCCGTATTACCCTCATGAAGCCACCGATTCCATATTCTGCTAACAGTCATTGGATCTCGGCCAACGCGAGCAGCAATGTCGCGATACGATAAACCGCAATCGCGATAGGCTACAATCCGACCTTTATTAAAGTCGGAAACGTGATGCTACGCATTTCTCCTCCTTACACGAGGCATCACAACAACGTTTCACCAGGCAACGCCGGTCATCTGCTATTTGTGTATGAGAAATCGGTTGGAAACTTTTCTCATGTCAGCACGTTGTAGGTGTCGTCACCGGCGCCAACCTCGTGTGAATGCTCTGAAAAGCTAATCATTTGCATATCACAGCATCTTCTTCCTGTCGGTTAAATTTCGCGTCTGTAGCAGGTCATCTTCGTGGTGAAGTAATTTTAATGGCCACTAGTGTATAAATCTGTTATTTTTATGGTCTGTGTATTACATGAAAATTTTGTTATTATTTTTTACATATTTAAAACTTACATATTTCGAAAGTAAAAAAGAAAAGTACGGAAAGTTATCTGAAATATTTAAAATCAAAATCTGAAATATTTTACTCATTAAATTCTCCTCTGTCGATTCAATAACTGTCTATTTCCAGGACTTAATTTTTTATTATTGTTTGTGTTTTTTAGGGACACCGAGGCAAAATAAAGACGGTATGTTCAAGATCTTACCATTCAACGATCCAGCTCCCTATCATTTTATGGATCTTATCCGATTAATGCAAAACAGCAAGAATAACGAGTGACATCATTTATCTCTGAATAAGTTCAGATATTTGAAAAGCGAACATTTTAGCTTAGCTTTTACTGTGACTGTTACAGATATACAATGAAACAAAAACTTTAGGTTATCAGTCACCATTTATTTATTTCCACAACGCGTTTCGAAGATTTAAACCTCCTTTTCTAAATGAACAGCAGACTTACCTCACTCACAAAACTCAACAGATCCACCCAAAAACGAACAGTCAATTATTAGGTGTATGTCTGTGTTCATAACTCTAATTACTTATTAAGGTTTAACTTTAACCTTTGCTTAGTTATAACATCTCATTTTAACACACCCGCAGCTCAGGCATAACCAAAACGTTGTTCTCCTGTCACTCCCTTCATCCTTTAGCTATAAATCTCAGCCCAACCCCTCCACCTGCCACCACCCACCCATCCACTCTCCCACACACACACACACACACACACACACACACACACACACACACACACACACACAACTCCCTCTCACACACGCTCTGTGTGATTTACTAATAACAATAATACACATTTTAATGCATAATTTTGACACTGAAATATTATTCGTTATGTTTTCGACACGTCACCTGATTACGTGCATGTGTTCAAAGTGTAGCCTATATAGGAGCAACAGAAATGAATTTGTGTTCCTGTGGCGATATTAACATATCTAACTACACAACCAAAAATCTTACAGTACTTTAAGACTGCTCTGATATATTATTTTCTATTTGCTGTATATTCTTTGCACTTTGAAACAGTGTTTCTGTTTTTGCCATATGTTCTTCGCACTTACTATCTTGTAGACGACATTTATGTTTACGAAGTGCAATGGTTTATGTGTGATACCTCACGACTAAGACATGAGAGCCTGTGGGCACTGGAGGTATTCGATTTTATTTATCTTTCTTCTACATTTACATCTACATTCAATGTTTAGTCGAAGGCATCCACAGATCAATGTTCTGAAACAGACTTTTGCTTTTCTCTACTACACTGTACCACAGGTTACTCCGGAGGCGTAACTCATACATGTCAGACTAAACACACATAAATCAACCTGATCGTGGAGGTTTTAACATTGGAAACGATTTGTGGCAATAAGCAAGCGGAATCTCGCAACACAGAATTTCTTGTTTCATTCGAAGCTCAGTAATGTCAATGGCAACAGTAGAAAAACAGATTTATGTTTCCTTACTTTACTTTGTCATTCATGTGAAGTTTCAAGATTCCAAGAAATATTCTGTCAACAATTTGGCTTGAAAATATAGTAACAACTTTCAGTTTTAGTCATTTCACGATTGGAGACGTATTCCTTCACCTAATAGCTTTTTTATTGAACACAAGTACCATGGTTTAGTGGATACTTTGAAGTGATATGAGTAATGGCGAAGGTAAAAAGTGCAGTGGATGTGCAAATTCTTACAGGGTGATCCAGCATAATAAGTGCTGATCATTTCGGAATAGGATTACTGGGAAATACGGAAACGTCCGATCCCGCCCGTCTGCTTTGACCCATGACGTCACAAATATGGCGGAAAAAAACAAACACACACACTTTCCACAAGAAGCCTAATGACACTAACGGGACAAGCGCCGGAAATGGGGTGTTTTGGGTGGGGGGCAAACTAAATATAAACAAATTTAGACGCCTTGCGTAGCTACAACGTGTAAGTGAAGACAGCCATGCATGAATACCCACCCACCTCCCCATGGGCCGTAACCCCTGTAACCCATAGAAGATAAAGATCCTTCAGTAGCTGATTAGTGTTTTTTGTCTTTTTTAAAAAAAAATCTCACGGGATAGAACGAACAGATCAGAAAGATAAATATAATAAACTAAAACAGAAATTGGAGGAAACAGATAACTAAAATAAGTAATAAGTGTTTTTAAATAAAAAAAAATCTCACGAGATAGAACGAACAGATCAGAAAAGTAAATAAAATAAGATAAAACAGAACTGGAGACAGCCACACTCAAACCAAACTCCGCGCCGTCATGACGTCACACACGACAACACCCTTACGTCACGGGTCAAAGTCGACGCGTGGGATCGGACACTTCTGTCGACCCGACTACTGCTTTAATAATGATCCAGTCAGTTTTAGGCCGCTGTTAAACAAATTTTAAATGCCAAGTCATTAAATCTTTGGTAAAAATCGATCACTACAGATCCATTTGTCACAATATTAACCTATTATTTTCCAGTGCGAATACGTGTGTATCGTTGTGTAAGTGTCATTAAATCACACAATAGTGGTAGCGCAACAAGACATACGGAAGCTAAAGTGTAGTTCACAAAATGGCAAAAACATACGCGTTACATTCGGCTTTCTAGTGAAATATAAATTTCAGAATAATACTTAAAAAATTACAATTACAAATCAAACGAATCCTATTACATACTGATTGACAGCAATATATTGCCTCACATCTAAGAAAATGACTGACTGTAGAAGTAAGATGTAGGTTTACAGTATGAGGCTGCAGTAGACTCTACTGCATAGGCTGACTTGTTTGGTGTCTGTGCTCTTATGCAGTGTTCTTACGTAGGATACCGGTCATTTTTGAAATCGGCGTTTTTGATTGCTTTGTGTATCAGTGAAAGGACGTGTATCGGGTTCTCCGGTGCGAGAAAACACGTAGTCTGTAGGTTTCGTGACGTATGGAGTGAACTGATGTTTTAAAATGAAGAAAGATACCTATGGGTTCAGACATACGAACACTGACGGAAAAAAAATCGCAACACTGAAAAATAGAGTAATGGAATTTCGGGAATAATTTGTCTAGGTAACATATTTAAGTGATTAGGGTCGCAAGATCACAGGTTAATGTGAGCGCGTGATAAGCCATTGCAAACGTGAAACACTGCTGTATTAGTAACCGACGCAGCCGCCAGAATCTTGATTGCAAGCATGCAAACTTGCATTCATTGTGTTTTGCAGGTTCGGGATCTAGGTTTTCAGAAGAAGTTTGATGCCTGTTGTACTTGGTCGTTCGATGATGTCCAAAATGTGCTCGACTGGAGACAGATCTGCTGATGAAGCAGGCCAGAGCAACACGTTGACATTCCATAGAGCGTGTTGGGGTACTAAAACAGCGGTGTGTAGGCGTACGTTATATTTGTTCATGAACAGCAACACAACAGTTCGAATCACGAGACTGACGTACAAATTTGCTGTCAGGGTGCGTGGGATAACCGCTCAGTGCTCCTGCTATCATACGAAATAGCATCCCTGACTTTAACTCCTGGTGTTAAGTCATGCGTGTCTAGCACGTATACCGGTCGGTTGCAGGTCCTCAACTTTGCTCCATCTAACCAACACATGGCACCAAGGCAGAACTAGCTCTTATCACAAAATGCAGCAGAGCTCTACACTGCCCCTCAAACAATCTCTTGCTTGACACCACAGAAGTTGCAAATGGCGATTGTTTGGCATCTGTGGACTGCACGCTACGGGGAGTCTGGATCGGAGCTGTCCTTGACGTAACTGATTTGTAACAGTTCTTTTAGTCACTGTGGTACCGACTACTACTCCAACTGTTGCCGCAGATGGAATACGATACGCCGAACACGATGGTCTTCTCTCTCGGTAGCGCCGCGTGCCTGTCCGCGCCTCAGTCTTCGTGCGACAGTGCATTCTCATTACAACCGCTGCCAGCTATCATGTAGGGTGGCTGCATTCCTGTCACTTTTTTCTACATTATCGCCGAAGGAACATTGAGCTTCTCTTAGCCCTATTACACGACCTCGTTCAAACTCAGTGAGGTGTTGAAAATGGCGTTTTCGTCACCGTAAAGGTATTCTTGACTAACATAAACTCACCTCGTCCAATCTTAAACTAACCCTCACGACCGTTATAGCTTGTATTTAAAGCTAACCTTATTTGCATCGTCGTAGTGACGCTGGTGGTTCCACTTTTATGCTTCTGCCATGAGATTTGTCTAGACGTCGTCCGCCTTCTTATCTCGGTGGTAACGTGCTTGCCTCCCGTGCAAGCGGGCCCCAGGTCCGATTCCTGGCCGGGTTGGACATTTTCTCTCGTCGTGGACTGGGTGTGGTGTTGTCATCATCATGTCATCCTCATCACCGGCACGCAAGTCGTCCAATGTGACGTCGACTGCGACAAGACTTGCACTTGGTGGGCGAACTTACCCGAATGGGACCTCCCGGCCAACTATGTATTACACTCATTTGATTTCATTTGTGTATGTGTCATCTTTCAGATTCAAAAACTCGCTTACCAACCTTTTTTTGTTTCGCATAACTCTTCCTCGGTGATGCGATTTCTTTCCGGCAGTGTATGTTGAAAACTGCGACGAAGGCAAATAAATACCCCACTAAACAAAAAACAAATTGTATATTTCATCACGTGACTAAAGCTCGGACTAAAATGTTAAACAGTGATGAGATTGACAACAGTGCACTGGAATCGCATGTGTGATTCAGAAAATTGCAACACAGGAAGGTGGGGCACGATTAAAGAAAAACTGCGATAAGCTGTAGACAGTCGAGCTTCATATCAATAACTAAACTTTACGTTAACTGTGGTTTCTATATGCGTACAATTCGTAGGAACTCTTTTTGCTTCAGAAAATAAATCATTTATATGAACAGTCTACAATGCTAACTACTTGTTGGTGTATGTGATTGTAATAATTTATTATTGGACTAGACGTTTTCGTCACCCTAGAGGCATTCCTGACTAACACCAAGACATTTGCGCTCTGTCATCCTGATAGACTAATGCTTACTTTGCCCTCTCACAGTCTGGTGATAGTCAACAAAGGATTGTATTGGACAAGATAGCATTACAAATTAACACTGTGAAAGTGAGAAAATGCATGTGGTACTATAACGTCACATTCATACAGTAGAGCGACAAAAACCCACTGTATTGCGATGGCCAAAGAATAAAAAATCAGTTTTTATACATTCTTTCATAATGATTGTTTTATAGATTCCATTAAGGGATAGAGCTTTTGTAGATGTAGAAGTAGTGAAGACATGTTATAACATCGAAAAGTGATTATTTAAAATTTTTGTGGCGGCTTTTAACACCAGATAAGTACCGAGTTAAGTCACCCCATACAGGTCGCTTACATAGTAATTATAAACGCCATGACATCGATAAAGAAAAATCTGTGGCAATTTACATCAACAGTTGTTTAAATAGGAGTAAATATTAAGAACAATTGAAGATTAAGCTTTCTATACATACGGAATTTTTTTTAAGATAAAAAAATATTTCTTTCAGCGTTACAGTGAATTCATTTTATTAAAACTTTGACGTTCGAGTAAGTAACACCGACATACGCACAGGGATTTTATCCACAGTGAATAATTGTTTTAATATAATGAATCACATCTTATTCCTTTTATTTTCTGAAATCCATTACATTTTAACGAAAAAGGGAAATCATTCTCACTGACATGACATGGCGATAGGTATGGGAGCAACGTCGCTAAAGGGCACACGCAACCGGGTTGTTTTCTGCAGGACTAAAAGGGCGGGGAAGTGAATCGAGAAGCTGGCAACAGATATGTGTGGCATGTGGGCGGGACGGGAGAGTCTCCTATCTAAAAACACTGCAGAGATGCATAAAACATGAGGCCAATTTATAAGGCTTTCGGCGGACTCTGAGAGAAAGTATCGATTATAAAGAGACCCATATGCGTGATGCAGCTGTAGGGATAAGATGCATCTTTAATGCACGCAATGCTTTCACTGGGAGAAGACGCTCCCAGTGAGGTCCCAGGAGAAACCTGAAATGTTCATTACTCTGAATGACCGATAATATTTTACTATGAACCTCAAGGCTACTGTACTTATATTGAAGTGTTAAAAAGTAATTGATAGTATTTACCATTTTGGAAGATGATACACTAATATACGATTTTTAAACGATTGTCGATTTGTGGCTTATTTCGATCAAAATAGAAAATGAAAATAAAGAAATGGAAACAAATATCTTTGTACGCTGATGATGGGCACATTCGCCGCAGCTAAAAAAATCGCAACACCAAGAAGAAGTTGTGCGATCTTTTAACAGACTTGTCACTACATCTGAAAGATTATGTGTATTCAATGTTCGCGTCAGTCTGGTAAGAGTGGCGCTTGTAAGAGGACGCAGATCAGGTTCGCTTTAAATGCGTTGTAACGGCTGTGAGTGTTGGTTGCCTTTGAGACAGGACGTGGTGAGCTCATGTTAGTCAGGAATGCCTTAAAGGTGACAAAGACGCCATTGTCGCGATCTCACTGTTTTTGAAGAGGTCGTGTAATAGGGCTACGAGATGCCGCATGTTCCTTCTGCGATACTCCAGAAAGACTTGGAGGGGATGTAGCCACTCTATGTGTTTTCTGCCAGTGGTAGTCACGAGGATGTACGATCACAAGAAGACGGGCCTCCGGACGGCCACATGGCACTATCGAGAAGGAAGGCCATTGTGATCGGAGTATGGCTCTGGAGTATCGTACTGAATCTGCGGTTGCAGTTTGAGGAGTAGCTGGCACCACAATAACACAATCAACTGTTAAACATCGGTTGTATCAAGGTGAGCTCCGAGCCAGAAGCCCTGTGCATTTTACTGACCCCAAACCACTGCCATTTGTGACATCAGTAGTGGCAAGCAAGAGCACATTGGAGGGCAGGATGGAGGTGTGTTGCATTTTCTGATGAAAGCTGCTTTTGCTTTGGTGCCAGTTACAGCCATGTGTCGGTGAGACGGAGGCCAACTGGCCTGCAGCCAACCTATAGGCGTACAATAAACAGTGTAACTACAACTGGAGCTATCATCTGGTGTGCGACTTTGCATGACAACAGGAGCACTCTCGGGGCTATCCCAAGCTCAACGACTGCAAATTTGTATGTCAGTCTGCGGTTAGACGTGTTGTACTGCCAATCATGAACAGCATTTCAAGGCGTGTGTCCCACCAGGATAACACTCGCCCGCATAGCGCCATTGCAAGCCAATATGCTCTACAAAGTATCGACATCTTGCCTTGGCCTGCTAGATCGCCAGATCAGTTTGAAGTAGAGCACATACGGGGCATCAGCGGATGACAACTTCAGCTTCATCCACAAACAGCATTAAGTGTCCCTGTACTGACCGGCCAAGTGCAACAATCATTTAACTCCACCCCTCAAACTGATAACCGGCACCTATACAACACAACGCGTGTACGTCTGCATGCTTGCATTCGACATTGTGGCTGTTACACCGGTTACGTAGACGTATGTATTCCAGTGTTTTCATTACTCAACTTTAATTACTCTATGATGTGGCTGTTTTTTCTGTCATTGCATGTTTCTTGCCAACTGTGGTTATTGGCGTATAAGGGAATTGTTCTGAACTTCTATATTAACTATAAGCTACTTCCCACATGTACGATGTAACATTTCCATCAACGTACTACTAATGAACCCATCGTATTATTGCCACTACGTTCCAAATGCCTGTAATCTACTTACGCCAACAGCTTGTAATGGAGGAAGGTAGCTACTCACAAGACTTGTCGTCTTGCAACCAGCTGCTCCCTAAAATTTGCCGGAACGGAAGTGAAATACCACCAACAGACAGAAACTGTGTAGAGTGTCTGCCTCATCTGTAGTCGAAATGGGTATCTGTATAACAATATGATAGTCTCCATACCTACATCTATATCACCATCTACGATACTCCATGAATTGGATACATATGAATGCGTTAACACAGAGTTGAAATACATTAGTAATTTTTGCCGAACTAAATACATACAAATCGTACAACGTACCTAAATAAATTTTGTGTCACTGGTGATGAAGGACGGATCCTAATTGTTACTGGTACTCTGTAGCGGATCGCATATTATTGATACTGGTCTTGAGGAGATATTAGTACGGTCAGATTTTGAACCAGAATACAGTTTTCTCATCGTTCACCACGTAACAATTGGTGTTAAATGGGAGTTCTACTTCGCAATATTGTTAAATTTCAAGTAATATCTTCTGTGTCACAGATACCCTAAAATGTTCCTCTAATCCTTGGACATAGCTTATTCTGATGTGGATGATAAGGATAAACACACAAGGACCTATTCCTCAGATAATATCGCTATTACTTACATCGTAATTTCGTTGTAGTACGTATTACATACGTTTCCAGCTACCTAGTTCAGTAGTTAAAGTGCTCGAATCATTGATTAGTTCTAGATTCTACTTGTATTAGTAGCTTTGGTGTTCATAGTGATGTCGCACTTTCATATTGAGTTAGATGGGGTTAATGAAAGAATGAAACGATCATATGGTATTGATGGTTGGTAGTCCCCGCCTGAGGAGGCTCGACCCCCACATTGCAAAGTCTTTTCAGTTGAACTTACGCTGGGTGAGTAGCGTGTTGATGATGAAATGATGAGAAGTTCCCGAGCGGGGAAATTCTCCGACCTGGCCGGGAAGCGAATCCAGGCCATCTGCAAGGCAGTCAGATGCGCTGATCACTCAACTCAGGCGACAGACAGTGTGCGATGCCGACCGCGCTCGTGCCACTCAATAAACCACACATGTCTTATAGATCACGCCAAATGGCTAACACCTCGGACAGTTCAGTCTTTGTTAGACGGATGTGTATTTGGCAAATCTACATTTCCTGAGCTACGGACTGACGAGTGCCGCCAGTCTTCTGTACCGCATGCTATGGATATGCTGCACAGCGACCATCATAAGGTGCTGTAATGTAGTACGACACACGATAAGGGGATCTTGGCTTATCGATACGGATCACGAGGATGGTAAAAATCTGTATAGAGAACCCTCAAGGAGTTCAACGTACTGATAGTGTGGATCGCAAATTATGTGAATCTGTGGCTATACACAGCCTGCTGGGTGCCTATCGCACCGCAGATGGCTAAGCATTACCTGGACAATAAATACCTACCTGGGCGAACTTCATCCCCCAGCTGCTCGTCGGACGTAAATGGCTCATATTTCTGAAAACCCAAAGTCCTCCAGAGGATAGTGTGGACAGTGGGTTGAAACTACTACCGAATCACCAACGAGAGCTCGGCAGGCAGTCCTCCCAAGCAGTAAGCTGTGTACTGCTCTATTAATATTTTTTTGTAATTATTAAAGTGGTGGAAGGCATATTCATAAAGTAATCCGTTTCCGAAATTCAGGAAGTACTGTCACAGTGCTCAAATCAATACAGTTGATTACGAATGGGGTTCTTTATTAGAAGAAAACATAGCTAAAAGAGTCCATCATTTGCTTAAATGTATGGAGTTAGGGGAATTATATGTTATGGTAGAAACTTATATATTCCTTAGCTCTATCGTAGGTTTGGTTTCCTGTTGTCATATTATGAAAATAAAGAAAAACTAACTGTTGATGAAATGGCCATATGACGGAGTAACACATGTATGAAACACGATGTGGATATGTCAATGGCGAACTTCAAAAGACGATTATTTTCCTAAACTTTGGCTTACTGAAGTTGGCGAAGTATGTCAACTGCGATTGTGAGCAAACAGCAAGGAATCGAAGTTGCAAAACGAATAAAGAGTTCAAGAATGTGCCAGAGATTGAAATAACCCGTTGGGTACCTACGCTACCACATTCACGAAATTTGCCTTAGTGGTTAAGGAACAAACTGCCAAGGTCGACAAGTCTACAAAGCTCCGAATAAGTACTACAAGGAAAACCACGTGCTACTGCAAGTGTAGCTGCAAACCAACGACATACATCACGAAATGAAGAGTCAGAAACTACAACGAAGTGCACTCCAGAACGCTCATTACCGACTACGGGCTACGATTGCAGATAACGTTGCTGCTGATGAATTGCTCTTCTAACAGCATTCCATACGAGCAAGCCAGTTGCTTTTTCACCTGTGGTTATTCATACAGTAAACACTTGTGCTATGCACGGCACTGTTTACAAAGAAAAGCTCGATGTAGTCGTAGGGTCAAGTCGCACACGTCTGCTTTCGTGCCCTGCAGCTACCTCCCTAAAAATAATAGACCGTAGCTGTGATCCTGTAGTCAAATAGTCTCAGCAATGGCTAGAATTGGTAGTTCATAAAATACAGAGGAATGCAAAACAGAAGTTAAATGAATAACTTAAGAACAAAGGTTTTATTCTAACATTTGTAATTGACGTAAACGTCAGAGAATCATGTTGAATAATGTTCATTCAAGAAGGGCATCTAAAAAAAAAAAAAAAAAAGAAAAAGAAAAGGGGGAACTGGTCTTACTATATGTAATTAAAATACAGACAGAAGCTAACCTCATCAAATGGAGTAAAGTTACGTTGAGAGTACTACGAGAATGGTAGCTAACCTGTAAACTAAATTTTAATCAAAGACATGTGAGAACTAAGTCAATTTCTAATCACAATAAACGAAATATTCGCCAGCTGAAACCAGTTGAGAGTTCAGCATGAAGATTTACAAAATTTAATATGCGATATACAGGTTAGTAACTGATATTCTGTCTTCAGTTCCATAGTACAAGCAGGAAAATGCTACTCTGGAGCACATTCAGACCTCTCGCAGTATAAAGTCCCTTCAGAACGATAGCAGCTTTTCACTGCCCAGAATGAAACCCCCCCCCCCCCACAATTGAATACCAGTCCTCCCAGAACTCGTGTAAACGTGCCCAACAACGCTCTCTTGAGATCATCACTTGAAAAGTTCGAGTCTCCACTTGACTCCCGTAATTTTCCATTACTGTCTCCTTTCCCATTGGCTGAAGGCCTTCCCCACCGAAAATTCATCGCTCTTACATTCTACTCAACTTGAAAACTCCTCAGACTAAAGTAATATATTACAACAGCATTCAAACAAAGGCATTTTATAAATATTAGGTAACATTTAGACCATTCAGAATAAGTATAAATAAGGATTTGTCCACAAATAAATAAGACAGTACACTTGCACATGTGCACTCACGATAACTGATAGCAAATTGTCATCAAATACTATTAAAAAAATATGTTATTCCTGAATATCAGAGGCGTCTTTTGGCACTCTTTCACAAACTTGATGTCAGCTAACACATGCGATTGGCCACTTCTTAAATTACCATTACTTTGTATTATCAGTTGTAATTAATATTTAAATAAACTTATTGGCATAGTAGTTAACTGTTCGTTAAATTAAGGCGCAATAATGACAAAATGAGAGGTGTTCGTGCTGTATTCATTTTCTATGTAACTGTGGAGGACACAACACTCTGACAAACGTTTGCATAATACATAAAAAACTTAATAAGTCAAGGTATAAAATTGATATAGACACCCAGCGATCAGACATGACTGCTATTGTGCAGTACTATTATCTCAGACACTGTATGATGAAATCGCATGAAGCGTTTAAGAGTTGTTAATTGAGGGGTTCATTTTGAAAATATTTAGTCTCTGTGAAATATTAACCTGTGCAGTTTTAAAGACATTGTTTGGATGCGCATCTTTTTTCGGAGATCGCAAATGTATTCAGATCTGTATTCCATTCTTGATGCATCTCTTGTACAAAGGCTATTAGAGCAATACTCAATAGCTGTCCAAATTCCCAGATTTGGGATTTACACATTTCTGGTGACGCCAGTAGTCTTTGTACCTAAGTTCGTCCGTACCAATCACTTAGCCATTCCTACCGCAGCGCGGCAGGAGCCCCAACTCTGCTACCGTTCAGCTGTAAAATAAAATCATGTTACCTCATACCAATACTACGTGGTCGAATCGCTCGCCTGCATACGCGTAACGTTACAATTGCCAAAGAAAGACAAACGTTGGGGAAATACAATGAAAGCATGGTCCAATAGGCTGCATTTTCTTTATTATCGATGCAACTGGCCAGTTTCACACATGAGTCATTTTTAAAGCACATATGTTACGTTCAGAAATAGTGACATTGTTTTATACGTCAGTTACCAATAAGATCTCGCACACTCATTTGGTTTGTAATCCAAGTTACATATTTTAAGCTTCACGATTCATTTCACATTCTAATACATCACTGGTACATGTGTATAGGTGTTGTTGTGGTTGTGGTCTTTAGTCCAGAGACTGGTTTGATGCAGTTCTCCATGCTACGCTATCCTGTACAAGGTTCTTCATCTCACAGTACCTACTGCAACGAATCTGTTTAGTGTATTCATCTCTTGGTCTCCCTCTACGATTTTTACCCTCCACGCTGCCCTCCAATACTAAACTGGTGATCCCTTGATGCCTCAGAATATGTCCTACTAACCGATCCCTTCTTCTAGTCAAGTTATGTCACAAATTTCTCTTCTCTCCAATTCTGTTCAATACGTCCTCATTAGTTATGTGATCTATCTATCTAATTTTCAGCATTCTTATGTAGCACCATATTTCGAAAGCTTCTATTCTCTTCTTGTCCAAACTAGTTATCGTCCATGTTTCCCTTCCATACATAGCTATACTTCATACAAATACCTTCAGAAACGACTTCCTGACACTTAAATCTATACTCGATGTTAACAAATTTCGCTTATTCAGAAACGCTTTACTTGCCATTGCCAGTCTACGTTTTATATCCTCTCTACTTCGACCATCATCAGTTATTTTGCTCCTTAAATAGCAAAACTCATCTACTACTTGAAGCGTCTCATTTCCTGATCTAATTCCCGCAGCATCACCTGATTTAATTCAACTAAAATCCATTATTTTCGTTTTGCTTTTGTTGATGTTCATCTTATACCCTCCTTTTAAGACACGGTCCATTCAGCTGCTCTTCTAGGTCCTGTTCAGGTGAACAAGAAAACATCATATTTCTGTGCGTATGAGTGACCAAAACAATACAGAAGTATGCATGACTAGACATTTAGACGACACAAACAGTAAGCTGCCAGAATGAGATTTTCACTCTGCAGCGGAGTGTGCGCTGATATGAAACTTCCTGGCAGATTAAAACTGTGTGCCCGACCGAGACTCGAACTCGGGACCTTTGCCATTCGCGGGCAAGCGCTCTACCATCTGAGCTACCGAAGCACGACTCACGCCCGGTCTCACAGCTTTACTTCAGCCAGTATCTCGTCTCCTACCTTCCAAACTTTACAGAAGCTCTCCTGCGAACCTTGCAGGACTAGCACTCCTGAAAGAAAGGATATTGCGGAGACATGGCTTAGCCACAGCCTGGGGGATGTTTCCAGAATGAGATTTTCACTCTGCAGCGGAGTATGCGCTGATATGAAACTTCCTGGCAGATTAAAACTGTGTGCCCGACCGAGACTCGAACTCGGGACCTTTGCCTTTCGCGGGCAAGCGCTCTACCATCTGAGCTACCGAAGCACGACTCACGCCCGGTCTCACAGCTTTACTTCAGCCAGTATCTCGTCTCCTACCTTCCAAACTTTACAGAAGCTCCCCTGCGAACCTTGCAGGACTAGCACTCCTGAAAGAAAGGATATTGCGGAGACATGGCTTAGCCACAGCCTGGGGGATGTTTCCAGAATGAGATTTTCACTCTGCAGCGGAGTGTGCGCTGATATGAAACTTCCTGGCAGATTAAAACTGTGTGCCCGACCGAGACTCGAACTCGGGACCTTTGCCTTTCGCGGGCAAGCGCTCTACCATCTGAGCTACCGAAGCACGACTCACGCCCGGTCTCACAGCTTTACTTCAGCCAGTATCTCGTCTCCTACCTTCCAAACTTTACAGAAGCTCTCCTGCGAACCTTGCAGGACTAGCACTCCTGAAAGAAAGGATATTGCGGTGACATGGCTTAGCCACAGCCTGGGGGATGTTTCCAGAATGAGATTTTCACTCTGCAGCGGAGTGTGCGCTGATATGAAACTTCCTGGCAGATTAAAACTGTGTGCCCGACCGAGACTCGAACTCGGGACCTTTGCCTTTCGCGGGCAAGCGCTCTACCATCTGAGCTACCGAAGCACGACTCACGCCCGGTCTCACAGCTTTACTTCAGCCAGTATCTCGTCTCCTACCTTCCAAACTTTACAGAAGCTCCCCTGCGAACCTTGCAGGACTAGCACTCCTGAAAGAAAGGATATTGCGGAGACATGGCTTAGCCACAGCCTGGGGGATGTTTCCAGAATGAGATTTTCACTCTGCAGCGGAGTGTGCGCTGATATGAAACTTCCTGGCAGATTAAAACTGTGTGCCCGACCGAGACTCGAACTCGGGACCTTTGCCTTTCGCGGGCAAGCGCTCTACCATCTGAGCTACCGAAGCACGACTCACGCCCGGTCTCACAGCTTTACTTCAGCCAGTATCTCGTCTCCTACCTTCCAAACTTTACAGAAGCTCTCCTGCGAACCTTGCAGGACTAGCACTCCTGAAAGAAAGGATATTGCGGTGACATGGCTTAGCCACAGCCTGGGGGATGTTTCCAGAATGAGATTTTCACTCTGCAGCGGAGTGTGCGCTGATATGAAACTTCCTGGCAGATTAAAACTGTGTGCCCGACCGAGACTCGAACTCGGGACCTTTGCCTTTCGCGGGCAAGCGCTCTACCATCTGAGCTACCGAAGCACGACTCACGCCCGGTCTCACAGCTTTACTTCAGCCAGTATCTCGTCTCCTACCTTCCAAACTTTACAGAAGCTCTCCTGCGAACCTTGCAGGACTAGCACTCCTGAAAGAAAGGATATTGCGGTGACATGGCTTAGCCACAGCCTGGGGGATGTTTCCAGAATGAGATTTTCACTCTGCAGCGGAGTGTGCGCTGATATGAAACTTCCTGGCAGATTAAAACTGTGTGCCCGACCGAGACTCGAACTCGGGACCTTTGCCTATCGCGGGCAAGCGCTCTACCATCTGAGCTACCGGTAGCTCAGATGGTAGAGCGCTTGCCCGCGAAACGCAAAGGTCCCGAGTTCGAGTCTCGGTCGGGCACACAGTTTTAATCTGCCAGGAAGTTTCATATCAGCGCACACTCCGCTGCAGAGTGAAAATCTCATTCTGGAAACATCCCCCAGGCTGTGGCTAAGCCATGTCTCCGCAATATCCTTTCTTTCAGGAGTGCTAGTCCTGCAAGGTTCGCAGGAGAGCTTCTGTAAAGTTTGGAAGGTAGGAGACGAGATACTGGCTGAAGTAAAGCTGTGAGACCGGGCGTGAGTCGTGCTTCGGTAGCTCAGATGGTAGAGCGCTTGCCCGCGAAAGGCAAAGGTCCCGAGTTCGAGTCTCGGTCGGGCACACAGTTTTAATCTGCCAGGAAGTTTCATATCAGCGCACACTCCGCTGCAGAGTGAAAATCTCATTCTGGAAACATCCCCCAGGCTGTGGCTAAGCCATGTCTCCGCAATATCCTTTCTTTCAGGAGTGCTAGTCCTGCAAGGTTCGCAGAAGAGCTTCTGTAAAGTTTGGAAGGTAGGAGACGAGATACTGGCTGAAGTAAAGCTGTGAGACCGGGCGTGAGTCGTGCTTCGGTAGCTCAGATGGTAGAGCGCTTGCCCGCGAAAGGCAAAGGTCCCGAGTTCGAGTCTCGGTCGGGCACACAGTTTTAATCTGCCAGGAAGTTTCAGTAAGCTGCCATATCGTAGTATAGCCACAGATGTTATAATATGACAAAAGATATTGATAATCCTATCGGTGGGTGATCGATAACGTTAAATAAGCTACTGGTGCAAGATTCACTGATATATTATGTCTGTTATACTGACATGTGCTGTCTTACTGAAGCTCACACATCATATATCGTGCTACATGTAATATTAGAAATTACAGTACAAAGTATGAACTACAGAAGAATAAGTCTGACCTTTTAATGAAGCTTCCTAGCCTGTAAAATAAAACAGTTGTTAGGTAGTACAAATACTCCATTGGTACATTAGAACCAGTAACAGATTATGTACAAACTAAGCTCACTTTTTTCACTTTATCTTTCGAACAGTTTTATAATGAAATCCGAAAACCATAACTGGATTACATCACATCAATACAGTTATCTCAAAAATATATTACAGAACAGACGTTGGAACCTACAGATGTCATGTGAAGGTGAAAGGACCTACTTTGTATTGCCTTTATGGGGCACCTAAATCACTGTACAACCTGAGGTTAAATGGATGTAGTAAGTACAGTTTTGAGGAAAACAGGTTTTACTTTGTAAGTTTTATGGTACTAGATGATTCACAGTTGATACATTATGTGTCACGCTGCAGATACAAATGTAACATCCGTCGTCATATTAAAACCGCTAAAAGTATGCTGGAGTTCTTCATGGGGCATATCAGTAAGACTAAAAATTGAAATCTCCGTTAGTAAATTACTCATAGAAGCCACAGAATATTTAAACTAACATAAACATTCCTCTATAATAAACTAAGGGATGGTCTAGTACATCATATATTTAAAAAAATCCAAATTCCATATATTTGTTGTACATTACAAAGATGCTTCAAGATAAACAGCGCATACATCCGTCTAGTGCACAAACTGCGTAGCTCAAGGGAGGTTAGCCTCTAAGTTATCACAACAGAAAGAGAAGTATTCTGATATGATCTGGAGGGAAGGGGAAAGGGCAAAGGAAGACCTTCAGGAGATATTCCAGGCAGGGCAGATACTTCTAAAATTTTAGAAGTGTTCTTCCTTGGAAGAACAGCTGAGTGTCACTCCTCCCTCCCTCTCTTTCAACTTCCTCTAGTTGGTCTTTTAGCACAATTCGTCCTTCCTGGAACACACCCTGATGGTCACCCTGTTCTCCAATCCGTATTAGTCTGTCTTTTCTTTGTCAACTATTTAGCCGCTTACATTCCCTGTATTATGCACTTTGTGCATTTAGAAAGATTTACGCACAGTTCATCTTACAGCACCCTAGCACCATACAGGAGATATATGGAATTTGTACATTTTATATGTTTACGATGTACTAGAACATGACCTTAGTGTAGTATGTATGAATGTTTATGTTACTCTAAAATATTCCATTATTGTTGTTAATTATTTACTAATAGAGAATACAGTTTATGTCTGACTTATGTGGCCCATGAGGAACTCAAACTTATTTTTAGTGGTTTTAATATGACAACAGATGTTAGATTTGTATGTGTAACATGGCACATGATATATCAGCTATGAATCATCTAGTACTAGAAGACATACAAAGCAAAAGATACTTTTCCTCAAAACTGTAGTTATTACTACCATTTCTCATCAAGTAATACAGTAATTTATACGCATCATAAAGACAATTGAAAGTAGGTTCCTCTACTTCACATATGTAAGTTCCAACGACGGTACCGTATTATATTTTTGAGATGCCTGTGCAGATGTGATGTAGCCTAACTATGGCTTTCGAGTTTTATTATAACACTATTCAAGAGATAAAGTGAAAAAATACTCAGAGTGTATATATAATCTGTTACTGCTTCTAAGGTACTGTATGGGGTATTTGTACTACCACACAATTGTTTTATTTTATAGACTGACTTGCACACCTAATTAAAAGGGCCAACACACTAATCTGTTGTAGTTCAGACTTTTTACTGTAGTTTTTAGTATTATACAGGGTGGGTCACCTAACGTTACCACTGGATATATTTCGTAAACCACATCAAATACTGACGAACCGATTCCACAGACCGAACGTGAGGAGAGGGGCTAGTGTAACTGGTTAATACAAACCGTACAAAATGCACGGAAGTATGTTTTTTAACACAAACCTACGTTTTTTTAAATGGAACCACGTTAGTTTTGTTAGCACATCTGAACATATAAACAAATACGTAATCAGTGTCGTTTGTTGCATTGTAAAATGTTAATTACATCCGGAGATATTGTAACCTAAAGTTGACGCTTGAAACCTCCGACGTTCAGTTGCGTGTTGTAACAAACACGGGCCACGGTCGGAGAGCAGCATCTGCAGGGACGTGTTTACGATGACGACCGTGTTTACGAGTGTGGCTGTAGTGCACTGTTGTGGTTTGGTCTAGCTGTCGCAGTGTCCGCATGTAGCGCTTGCTGCTATTGTTATTCTGCATTCGTCTCCGCACGCAGACCAATTGTAGTACACCGTGTTACCAGACGTCTGTGATAGTTTAGTGTTGTAGGAACTGTGACCATTATGTATTCGAACTCTGAAAAGGCGGAGATGATACTCATCTATGGCGAGTGTCGACGAAATGCAGCTGAAGCCTGCAGGGTGTATGCAGAACGGTACCCGGACAGAGAGCATCCAACGTGCCACACATTGCAAAACATCTACCGCTAACTGTATGCAACAGGTATGGTCGTAGCACGCAAACGGGTCCGTAACAGGCCCGTCACTGGAGAAGCGGGTGCAGTTGGTGTCTTAGCTGCTGTTGCCATGAACCCACACATGAGTACACGGGACATTGCGAGAGCCGGTGGACTGAGTCAAAGTAGTGTCATGCGCATACTGCATCGTCACCGCTTTCACCCGTTTCATGTGTCGCTACATCAGCAATTACATGGTGATGACTTTCATCATCGAGTGCAATTTTGTCAATGGGCATTAACAGAGAATGCGTTGCAGTTCTACCTGTTTACAGATAAAGCGGGTTTCACAAACCACGGGGCAGTGAATCTACGGAACATGCATTACTGGTCCGTGGACAATCCTCGCTGCCTCAGACAGGTAGAGCGACAGCGACCGTGGACTGTAAATGTATGGTGCGGAATCATTGGCGACCACCTCATTGGTCGTCACTTCATTGCAGGGGCCCAAACAGCTGCAACATACATCGCGTTTCTACAGAATGATCTGCCAACGTTGCTCGAAAATGTCCCACTGGAAACGCGTCGACGTATGTGGTATCAGCATGATGGTGCACCTGCACATTCCGCAACTAACGCTAGGCTGACCCTTGACAGGATGTTCGACGGGCGTTTCATAGGACGTGGAGGACGCTTAAATTGACCAGCCCGTTCTCATGATCTTACACCTCTGGACTTCTTTCTGTGGGGTACGTTAAAGGAGAATGTGTACCGTGATGTGCCTACAACCCCAGAGGATATGAAACAACGTATTGTGGCAGCCTGCGGCGACATTACGCCAGATGTACTGCGGCGTGTACGACATTCATTACGCCAGAGATTGCAATTGCGTGCAGCAAATGATGGCCACCACATTGAACATCTATTGGCCTGACATGTCGGGACACACTCTATTCCACTCCGTAATTGAAAACGAAAACCACGTGTGTACGTGTATCTCACCCCTCATGGTAATGTACATGTGCGTCAGTGAAAAAGACCAAGGTGTTAGCATGTGGACGTAATGTGCTGTTCCTGTCTCTTCTGTACCTAAGGTCCATCACCGTTCCCTTTGGATCCCTACGTAATTCGGTGCTCTCAGATACACACGATCGAACAACGGAGGAGTGGTACTCAAGCGTCAACTTTAGGTTACAATATCTCCGGATCTAATTAACATTTTACAGTGCAATAAACGGCACTGATTATGTATTTGTTTATATGTTAGATGTGCTAACAAAACTGACGGGGTTCCATTGAAAAAAAAACGTAGGTTTGTATTAAAAACATACTTCTGTGCATTTTTTTATGGTTTGTATTAACCAATTACACTAGTCCCTTTCCTCACGTTCGGTCTGTGGAATCGATTCGTCAGTATTTGATGTGGTTTACGAAATATATCCAGCGGTAATGTTAGGTGACTCACCCTGTATATGGCATGATGTAACAGTTTCAATCCTCTACTTTCAATAAGAGAGCACACGTGACAACAACGATCATAATACGCTAGATATTAGGGATCCAGTAGTTTACTTAACGTCATTGACCTTCCACTGATAGGATTCTAAACATATTTGGTCATACCATAACGTCTGTGCCTATAAAGTGATATGGCAGCTTTCTGTTTGTGTTGGATAATGGAAGTAATCATGCAGACTGTTTTATGGTTTTTGTGACACATATGTACATAAACATGACGTATTTCTGTCCATACCTTAAAAGAAGCACGAAGTTTAAAATATGTAAGTAACTTGGATTGTAAATAATTTGAATATGCGAGAGCTTGCAGACAACTGATGTATAATCCAATTCCACCATTTTTAAGATATTAAAGGTTTTCGAAAATGACCCATGGTTAATTTGGCCAACTGCCAGATGATAAATAGAATACAGCCTACTTGGACCGTGTTTTCATTCTCTAAACGCTTTGGGGTCGTGGACAACCACAGAAATAGGATTTTACTGAATGGAGTCTACACAATCGTCAGATAAGACTTCTCTCATCATGGCTGATGAATCCCATTGACGTAGTTAATACGGTACGAAATTTGTCAGAAGGAACCTACGTCTTCCTTTGGTAGATCCTTAACTGGCGTTTTTATTTTACTTTATTTAGACGTCAACTTCCGTAGGAGCAAATTGAGTAGGATATCTCCAAGGTCATGGAACGTGTCAGTACATGAAATTACAGCATAAAGGTAATAACAGATAAAAATAAAACGTCAAGCCATAACTTTCAGTAAATGCAATAAACAATATAACGTAATAATCAGCTTAATTTTTCAAGGAACTCCTCAACAGAATAGAAGGAGTGACCCATGAGTAAACTCTTCAGTTTCGGTTTGAAAGCGCGTGTATTACTGCTAAGATTTTTGAATTCTTGTGGTAGCTTATTGAAAATGGATACAGCAATATACTGCACACCTTTCTGCACAAGAGTTAAGGAAGTCCGCTCCAAATGCAGGTTGGATTTCTGCCGAGTATTAACTGAGTGAAAGCTGCTTATTCTTGTGAATAAGCTGATATAGTTAATAACTAATAACAGCAAAGAATATATATATTGAGAGGCCAATGTCAAAATACCCAGGCTAGTGAACAGGGGTCGACAAGAGGTTCGCGACGTTACAACACTCACTGCCCGAACCGCCCGTTTCTGTGACAAAAATATACTTTTAGAATGGGAAGCGTTACCTCAAAATATAATACTATACGACATAAGCGAATGAACATAAGGAAAGTGAACTAATTTTCGTGTCGAATCACTTATTTCAGATACCGTTCCAATGGTAAAAATGGCAGCTTTAAGTCTTTGAACAAGATCCTGAACGTGGGCTTTCCACAGCAGTTTACTATACATCTGAACACCTAGAAATCTGAACTGTTCAGTTTCACTAATCATATTCCCATTCAGTGAAATTAAAACGTTGGGTTTTGTTGAACTGGGTGTCAGAAACTGTAAAAACTGGGTCTTACAGTGATTCAGCGTTAGTTTATGTTCTACAACTTATGTCATGAACTGCACTCTTTGAAACCGAGCCAGTCTTGCACACAACATTCTTTACTATCAACCTAGTGTCATCAGCAAACGGAGATATTTTAGAGCTACCGGCTATACTAGAGGGCATATCATTTAAATAAATAATTAACAGGAGTGGCCACAACACTGATCCCTGGAGCACCCCTCTTTCGTCTGCAGCCCCGCCAGCTAGATAGTAGGACGGATGTAGCAAAATATCACGGACGAAGTAAGTACAGTATTGCCGCGGAAGGACTGAGGGAGGCACTGTGAATATTTGTCTGTCTCTTCGAGGTACTGGCTTTAAGGCTTATTATTCGTTGTGTTTAGGGGTTACAGCCTCCATAGAATAGACGAAGGCAAGGGGGGGGGAGGGGGCAACGCTGGAGGTGGGGATGGCATATACTTCAACGGCTGACTTGCAAGTTGTTGTCGCTATAGTATGTGTTCAAAATGGTTCAAATGGCTCTGAGCACTATGGGACTCAACTTCTGAGGTCATTAGTCCCTTTAAATAGCACCTTATCAGGTTGCTATCATGAGAAGCCGCATTAACGTTCTAGAACCGCACAGGCAACCCTGAAGATATAAAATAACTTGTAAGAGCGAATTTCTAGCCCCTATGAGATACTTCTTAAAATATAAAAATTACATCACATTCCCTGGATACCATTGTGGTGCAGAACAACAAATCAGCATAATACAGGAAGCACCAGGGTAAAACATATGTCAAGATACCACCTCCTATAATTGTGCCATATAGCATTAACACCCATAAACAGAAGACGTAGCGCCTACTTAATTATGTCAGTAACAGCCATCACCAAACCGGAATCGCTGCCTTCGAGCTCTGTACAAATTTCCTTGTTTTAAGCAGTACCACATGAATTCGGAAGCGAAACGTCAAAACAGCCAGTATGATATGCCCAATCTCGGACAGGAAATATACTCGAATACAAACTACCTCGTACATTAAACAAGCCGCTTTAGGTAACAGAATTAATATTCCTTGGAATGCCATGTACCGATTCGTAAAAGTTCAACTGTACTCAAAAATGTACTACATGATTACAATTCATACAGTACTGGACGCTAATTCGGGCTCTAGTAGAAATGCAACACAACAACGTTCCGCAGGAAACGTGCCGATGTGTCGTACTACTGCCACAGCCCACTTCCCTTAAATCCACCAGCTAAACGCAGCTGGTAGTTTACAAGTATGGCACTATCTCTGTGGCCTTAGGGTCACCACAGATTAGTCGCCCCGGCCGCTCCCGCAAACGCTTACAGGTGGCGCCATTGCACGGAGCGAAAGATCCTCATGACCACCTGAATGTGTCGTCAAGCACCGCAACACGACTACTTGGAGATAAATAAAAAAAAAATCTTTCCAGATATTTTGTATACTGTATGTCAAAAGGGACACATTCCAAACTCTTAACCGGAGGGAATCTCGGTCCTCCTCCTCATGGGTGAAACGAACAAGTAGCCTACCATTATCGATATAATGCCTTCAGTATCTCAGTAGGAAAGTGTCTTGAGTGAATGATAAGTAGTCGCCTCGTCTGACTTCGTCCTTCCCTGCTCTCAGAGTTGATTGAGGAGCCATCAATGCGCCGAGGACAACCTAACTCTGCCAGAAATGGTTATACAACCTATTTGGGAAGAATAACTGTGCCGTTATGGCGTTACACCGATCGCCGGTGTGTCAACTTCCCGCCGCGGCCTGCAGCTGAAAAGAGCATGCCACTGGAGAACAGCGGTGGTCCACCAGCGGCTAGAGAGGGCGCCAGGGCGAACGACGCGCGACGCGAGGCAGTACGGCGCTCGACAAGGAGGAGCGGATTGGGATTCCGTTCTACCTTCAGGAAGGGATAAACGATCCCTGCACACTGACATGAGACTAATGGCGGAGGAGTGCGGTCATTTAATGTGGTGGTGAGGGTCTTGGACATATGATGGCAAATGGTCGGTACAGAGGATGGCGCAGAATGTAGTTGAAGTTAGTGCGAGTAAAAATTATATTTGCTGCAAACAGTGTTCTACACGCATGGGATGAAATATTGTGTCTGCTGTAAGCACACTGCCCTGTGTACTATATTTCTAACTGTGTCTGAACACACTGTCTCATGCGATGAGGGTTTTGTGAGCTCGGTGTATACTGACGAACTTGTCTGCTGCTTGACGAACTAATCTCCTCCTACACTAACAGCCATTAAAATTGCTACACCACGAATATGACGTTTTACAGACGCGAAATTTAACCGACAGGAAGAAGATGCTGTGATATGCGAATGATTAGCTTTTCAGAGAATTCACACAAGGTTGGCGCCAGAGGCTACACCTACAACGTGCTGACATGAGGAAATTTTCCAATCGATTTCTCACAAACAAACAGCAGTTGACCGGCGTTGCCAGGTGAAACGTTGCTGTGATGCCTCGTGTAAGGAGGAGAAATGCGTAGCATCACGTTTCCGACTTGGATAAAGGTCGGATTGTATCCTATCGCGATTGCGGTTTATCGTATCACGACATCGCTGCTCGCGTTGGTCGAGATCCAATAACTGTTAGCAGAATGTGGAATCGGTGGGTTCAGGAGGGTAATACGGAACGCCGTGTTGGTTGCCAACGGCCTCGTATCACTAGCAGTCGAGATGACAGGCATCTTATCCACATGGCTGTAACGGGTCGTGCAGCAATGCCACGATCCTTTAGTCAACAGATGGAGACGTTTGCAAGATAACAACCATCTGCACGAACGGTTCGACGACGTTTGCAGCAGCATGGACTATCAGCTCGGAGACCATGGCTGCGGTTACCTTGACGCTGCATCACAGGCAGGAGCACCTGCGTTGGTGTACTCAACGAAAAACCTGGGTGCACGAATGGCAAAACGTCATGTTTTCGGATGAATCCAGGTTCTGTTTACAGCATCGTGATGGTCGCATCCGTGTTTGGCGACATCACGGTGAACGCACATTGGAAGCGTGTATTCGTCATCTTCATACTGGCGTATCACCCGGCATGATGGTATGGGGTGCCATTGGTTACACGTCTCTGTCACCTCTTGTTCGCATTGACGGCACTTTGAACAGTGGACGTTACATTTAGGATGTGTTACGACCCGTGGCTCTACCCTTCGTTCGATCCCTGCGAAACCCTACATTTTAGCAGGATAATGCACGACCGCATGTTGCAGGTCCTGTAGGGGCCCCTCTGGATACAGAAGATTTCGACTGCTGCCTTGTCCAGCATATTCTCCAGATCTCTCACCAATTGAAAACATCTGTTCAGTGGCGGTCGAGCAACTGGTTCGTCACAATACGCCAGTCACTACTCTTGATGAACTGTGGTATCGTGTTGAAGCTGAATGGGCAGCTGTACTTGTACACGCCATCCAAGCTCTGTTTGACTCATTGACCAGTCGTATCAAGGCCGTTATTACGTGCAGAGGTGGTTGTTCTGGGTTCTGATTTCTCGGGATCTATGCACCCAAATTGTGTGAAAATGTAATCACATGTCAGTTCTAGTATAATATATTTCTCCAATGAATACCGGTTTATCTTCTGCATTCCTTCTTCGTTTAGCAATTTTAGTGGCCAGTAGTGTATATTGACGATCTTGTCTACTGCTGTGGTTGAAGTGTTCGATCTAGTAGCGCTTTCCTTCCGCTGGTGTAGCGTGGTACCTCTGTTTCTACGTGCATTGAATGAGGTACCTTGCGCTGCATTGAAAATAAAAGTGAAGCACTTACGGTGCTTCTCAGTTGTGCCGAAGCAGTGACTTGTTGGATGATAATTGTCCACAAGTGTGTTAACTGGTTGTGTTCTTAGTTGAACTTTATAGTTAAATTATCGAGCTGTAGTCTTTTACTGCGTCAGATATTAATAACTTATAATTTATTATCGCTTTGAGTATGGTACACTTGTACATGTCTTTGTGTCCTTCATGGTTGGGTGAACTTAATCACGTTGATATGGGTTACTATTATTGCAGATCTTGGCCCGTAGAGAGGTCTGATCAGGAAAACTGCGATTTTTCGCGTTCCTATCAGATGACTTGGCTTGGGTGATAAGGGCTCATTTGATGTGCTTGTGGTTCGGAAGGAATTCGGAAATTTGTGGTAAGGTTGTACGGAACAAAACTGCTGAGGTCATCGACCCCTAGTGTTTCGAACCAGTCGAACCACTGACGGAGGTGGGGGGGAGGGGGGGGGGGGACGGTGAGTAATTGGCGACGAATAAAATTCAGACCAAATCACTAACGTCCGCTTGACATTTGTAAGCATTTTTTCTGCCTGATTTGGTAATCTGAAAATCTGAGCTGTCGAATGTGTATTTGTAAATACCGTTTTTGTTTTGGCATTAGTAGCCATTTGTAACAGGGTTCGGAAAAATCTGTTGAGTTGTCAAGGAAAGTATTCTAAGGAATGCTACTGTGTACAGACACAGAACTGCGACTGTGTGACGTGTAATATTATTTCAATGATACCTGATGTTGATAAATTCTACTGACTGTTGTTTTCTGTGAAGGAAAGCAATTGACAAATATTTCAGTAGTATTCTGGATATTCATTGCTATTATGTATTTTGGTTCAAATGGCTCTGACAAGGGAACCTCCCCATCGCACCCCCCTCAGATTTAGTTATAAGTTGGCACATTGGATAGGCCTTGATAAACTGAACACAGATCAAATGAGAAAACAGGAAGAAGTTGTGTGGAACTGTGAAAAAATAAGCAAAATATACAAACTGAGTAGTCCACGGGTCGCATAGCAGCATCATGGACAAACTGAGCTCAGGAGCGTCGTGGTCCCGTAGTAACGTGAGCAGCTGCTAAACGAGAGGTCCTTGGTTCAAGTCTTCCCTCGTGTGAAAATTTTATTTTCTTTATATTTGCATAGTTATTACCTGTCCGTTCGTTCATTGACGTCTTTGTTCACTGTAATAAGTTTAGTGTGTGTTTTGCGACCGCATGGCAAAACCGTGAGATTAGTAGACGAAAGGACGTGCCTCTCCAGTGGGAACCGAAAACATTTGATCGCAAAGTCATAGGTCAACCGATTACTCCACAGGATATCACATCTGATATATTCTATACGACACTGGTGACGGCATGTGCGTCACATGACAGGAATATGTTGTCGACCCACCTAACTTGTACACTTGGCGAAGGGGTAAAAAAATTCTTCTACCTTGCCCGATTTAGGTTTTCTTGTGGATGTGATAATCACTCCCAAAAAAGTGATGAAAACATAAGAGTTTGTCACATAAACTGAAAATAAAAAATTAAACTTTTCACTCGATGGAAGATTTGAACCAAGGACCTTTCGCTCCGCAGCTGCTCACGTTACCACGAGACCACGGCGCTCCTGCATTCCCAGTGTCCTCGACGTTGCATATCTTCCCATGAACTACTCAGTTTGTATATTTTGCTTATTTTTTCACAGTTCCACACAACCTCTTCCTGTTTTCTCAATTGATCTGTTTTCAGTTTTTTAAGGTCTATCCACTGTGCCAACTTATAACTAAATCTGAGGAGGGTGCGATGGGGAGGTTCCCTTGTAAGAAGGAAAACAACTGACTGAAATTTATTTGCTATCCTGGAAGTTCACTGCCATTATGTATTTTATTTCTTATTTTTAAATTATTGCAGCTATTTGAAATACGATACTAGTAGTTGCGTATTCTTTCTATTTCACGCATTCCTGAAATGCCAGATTGTCAAAAGAAAATAAATGAAAGTTCTTTCAGCACCACCCACACCCGCTGCAATCCTGTTCCTGCTACACTATTGGTAGAAGAGCGTGGTTGTGGGTTTGTGAGAGAAAAATACACCATTAACAAACTCCTTTGTTTAAGGACGAGTAGTTGAGCTTTGAGTTTACATCGTTGCTTATTTAATGGGTACTGGCTTTATTTTATGTATCAGTGGCTTTATACCGGCATCCGCAACTTGTTTCACGTTATTTTACGTGATATTAGCAAAGGAGTTGTCCGGCATTACAATTCTTCATAATAACCAGCCTCGTTGCGAGTTGACGATCTGGGGCGCAGAAATAAGCGGGAGTGTAGCCAAGTTGACGAAGCACTCGCGCGGTGTCGCCGGCCGGCCGGTGGTGACGCCGCAGCTGGAGCAGGACAAAGCGAGGAGCGCTGCCTCTTGTGTTTCTGTAGCTTTGGCCGAGCTCCGTTCGCAGGTGACATTCTACACTCCTGGAAATGGAAAAAAGAACACATTGACACCGGTGTGTCAGACCCACCATACTTGCTCCGGACACTACGAGAGGGCTGTACAAGCAATGATCACACGCACGGCACAGCGGACACACCAGGAACCGCGGTGTTGGCCGTCGAATGGCGCTAGCTGCGCAGCATTTGTGCACCGCCGCCGTCAGTGTCAGCCAGTTTGCCGTGGCATACGGAGCTCCATCGCAGTCTATAACACTGGTAGCATGCCGCGACAGCGTGGACGTGAACCGTATGTGCAGTTGACGGACTTTGAGCGAGGGCGTATAGTGGGCATGCGGGAGGCAGGGTGGACGTACCGCCGAATTGCTCAACACGTGGGGCGTGAGGTCTCCACAGTACATCGATGTTGTCGCCAGTGGTCGGCGGAAGGTGCACGTGCCCGTCGACCTGGGACCGGACCGCAGCGACGCACGGATGCACGCCAAGACCGTAGGATCCTACGCAGTGCCGTAGGGGACCGCACCGCCACGTCCCAGCAAATTAGGGACACTGTTGCTCCTGGGGTATCGGCGAGGACCATTCGCAACCGTCTCCATGAAGCTGGGCTACGGTCCCGCACACCGTTAGGCCGTCTTCCGCTCACGCCCCAACATCGTGCAGCCCGCCTCCAGTGGTGTCGCGACAGGCGTGAATGGAGGGACGAATGGAGACGTGTCGTCTTCAGCGATGAGAGTCGCTTCTGCCTTGGAGCCAATGATGGTCGTATGCGTGTTTGGCGCCGTGCAGGTGAGCGCCACAATCAGGACTGCATACGACCGAGGCACACAGGGCCAACACCCGGCATCATGGTGTGGGGAGCGATCTCCTACACTGGCCGTACACCACTGGTGATCGTCGAGGGGACACTGAATAGTGCACGGTACATCCAAACCGTCATCGAACCCATCGTTCTACCATTCCTAGACCGGCAAGGGCACTTGCTGTTCCAACAGGACAATGCACGTCCGCATGTATCCCGTGCCACCCAACGTGCTCTAGAAGGTGTAAGTCAACTACCCTGGCCAGCAAGATCTCCGGATCTGTCCCCCATTGAGCATGTTTGGGACTGGATGAAGCGTCGTCTCACGCGGTCTGCACGTCCAGCACGAACGCTGGTCCAACTGAGGCGCCAGGTGGAAATGGCATGGCAAGCCGTTCTACAGGACTACATCCAGCATCTCTACGATCGTCTCCATGGGAGAATAGCAGCCTGCATTGCTGCGAAAGGTGGATATACACTGTACTAGTGCCGACATTGTGCATGCTCTGTTGCCTGTGTCTATGTGCCTGTGGTTCTGTCAGTGTGATCATGTGATGTATCTGACCCCAGGAATGTGTCAATAAAGTTTCCCCTTCCTGGGACAATGAATTCACGGTGTTCTTATTTCAATTTCCAGGAGTGTATGAGGGCGCAGAGCCGCCTCGGGTTAGTTAGGTAGCGTGCGGGCTCGAACTCTACTTTAGGCTAATAGACTTTTAGATCTGTGCAGTGGCTGCATTCCGGAATCGGTTTGTGCTCTCTTCCAACTAGAAGTGGATCAACTTAAACAAGGACACCAGAGACCAAGCAACACTGAAAATGATATGAATATCATAAAAATAAGACAGGCACCTCTTCCCTTTCCAAGAAAATTTCCACATATACAATTAACACAAAATAATCAGTTTCTCAGTGACCAAATAAATGTTGGAAACCAGACTTTATATAAAATAATTAATGAAATTACATGAAAAAGAAAACAGCCTTTTCCTTCCTTAAGCCCCTCCCACTCTCCCACAACCCCCCTCCCTCCAACATAAACAATTTCATTCAACTTCTCCTGTAACTCACACTTCATCTCACTACTATACACTTATGTCCACTCATCATGGTTTCTCCTTCCCCCACACAAAAAAAAAAAAAAAAAATCCATCCATCACTATTCCTTCCCTACTCTTACACAGTATATAAATATACAGCGACATAATTAAATAGAATTACACGCATATAATAATTTAATAAAGGCAAACAAGTGGAAAGGTTATGTTGGCAATACTACAAAACACAAACCACAACACATATTTAGAAGTACAAAAATAAACAGAAAACAATCGTATGCGTAGAGGTGTGCTGTGAAAAAAAAAAAAAAATAATAAGAAATGCCTAGTGCAGCAGAACAACTTAATGTTAGACCAAAATTATGAGTGCCTAATGCAGAAAAACAACGATGTGTTAACAGACGGCATTTCCACATGTAAGCGTGAAATCAAGCGAAAATCACCGTAAGTAGAAATCAACATATTCTTAACGAACTGTTTTTCGATCTTAAAGCAAATCAGAATGCAAATAACTTAATGACAGACCACTGACGATACTTTACCTCAATAAAGCAAACACGTCTGTTGAAGAAATCACGCATTTTTGTTGTTGCAACGACAGAGAAAAATACCCTCAAGAATTTTAAATCAACTACTGTCAGTATGGCCGCACAAATGATGAATTAGAGGTGGATGAGGTGATGGTTTGCATACAGGCATTAGGGGACAAGGTAGTCAAGTAGTAGTGTAATGATTTGGAACGGCAGATGCATGAGTCTTTAGAGAGAGTCCAGGAAGATTATCCGCCAAATGCTTGAGGGAGTATCTGATACCACCAGAATGTTAAATAGCAAAGTAGGGAGCGTTGATGCTCTAGAGAGGTTAGGGAACATGATTGCGAAATTGCCAAATCCGCTGCTCACGCTGTTTCAAGACGGAGGCGAGCTGTCTGTCACTTCAGTGGAGGAAATCGACCGTACTCTGTACTACCTTTTGGTGTTGCTAGATCGGGGAAAAGAGTTGGGGTCAACTTGTAAACATTTGCGTCAGTTCTTGACTCCCATGGATTCCGGTAGATCGGAAAGTTTGATGCAACAAGCGGCACGTGATCAACTGACGTCTGTGAAATTTAGCAGGGAGATTGTCAATAAGTTCTTGTCGCCTCGCGCTCGTCGTGAATTGGTCGCTCGGATATATTTCTCGACGCAAGGCGAAAACGTGCTACAACACTACGTAATAAGGGTCTATGACGCGGTGCGTACTCTCCTTTTGGAGTACACCGAGAGGGAGATAGTTGATATTATATATGGTATGCATGTGTGCCCGTGGTAGCAGTCTGGCTTTAGCTGTCGCAGCGGTCACACGCTCCTCAAGTTTGCTCCGTGAACGTTCAGTGCTTAAACCAGTATTTTTGTGTTTCGTGCTCGTTTATTGACGTTTTGCACTTGAATTAAGCGTTATCAATTGAGCATTTGGTCTTCTTTCGTGTCATCTTTCTACGTAGTGCCGTTGGGATTTCGCCGTTGTCCGAGATTTCTTCGCTGAAGAACACCATGGCAAATTCCGTGAGAAAAAACACCGTGATTTTCAGCTTCGACAAGTACACCCGTGGAGTACAGCCCTCCACTTGAAATACACGACTGGATTACCGAGGTAATTGGCCTTTATTCTGAATCTGTTCATACCATGCAGCTAGACTCTGATGAATACTGCATTTTTGTAAAGTTTAACGATTCCGTGAGTGTACACCGCTTTCTGGCAAAATTTGGTTATGAAACGGAATTTATACACCGTGATGGTACTAAAAGTATTGTCAAACTCCGGAATTCCGAGTCTGTAATTAGGAATGTTAGGGTTTTGAATATTCCCATAGAAGTAGACAACTCGAAAATTAAAGATGTCCTTTCAAAGTATGGGGTTGCCTGGCAAATAGTCAACGAAAGGTGGGCTTCGCATATCAAGCTGCAGTGCTTTAACGGCATTCGCTCCGTGGAGATGGAAGTAAAGGCAAACATTCCCTCCCACATCTTTGTTGACGGGCACAAGGCGCATTGTATGTACTCAGGGCAAACCCCTACATGTCATGTATGTAACGAGTCTGGTTACCTCCATCAGGACTGCCCTCGCCGTGTTTTTGTGCTAACAAATAACCTTACGCAACGCTGGAAATTAACACTCAACGATTTGTAGCCAGCCAGTAATACAACAGAGCCGGCGGCTGTCGTGGATCCTGTTACTACCTCTGAAAATGTTGCACTTAATGTTAATGACTTTCCGTCTTTAAAACCTACATTAACTGCTGAAATTCCGTCCCGTGACAGCGAGATTCCGACCAAAAAGCGTCCTCTAGAGGACACTGAAAAATATGTTCATGAGAACTCTTCCTGTGAAACACCCGTTGCCAGGAGGCCGAAACCAAGTCCTTAAGATATGTTGGAATTGGAAAAAGGAGATGGAATGCAGGTCGGTGTGGCTCCCACTTCCGCACAAGGACTTATACCGCCACGAACAGATAGTGACGCATCTGGTAGTGACCTTCCACGGAAATGTGACCCTGAGCCTGAGGTCACGGCTGAAATAACCGCATCAAGTGCACAACCCATACAGTGCGAACAGTACGAGGAAGTACCAAGTAAACAACCTGCTGACTCCGAAGCGCAACGACGCGCCGAAGGAGGAAATAAACAAGCATCACCGCCTCGCCAGCAAGACAACACAACAGACACCACGCCGGAACCAAACATTGACGACTCGCAAGCCACGGCCGTTGCCCCATTCAGCCACCGCCGGCGGCTGCGACCGACACCGGGTCTTGCTGTCACGCGTCATCAAGCGAAAGCCACATCAGAGAAGAAGGACACCAAGAAAAAGAATATTAAATATGAGTCATCAGGGCCAACACTGACGAGAAGAAAGAGAATGGCCACTGTGACTTATAGCAATGCATTGTCAGGATTTCAGGATACTTTTCTTCTCAATCTTTTTGTTTAAAAGCAGTGCAAACTTTTCTAGGAAGTTAGTACATGTAATGGGCACACAGCTTGTAAAGATCGTACCTTGTAGGGAAGCACGTTGCTGCTATAATCATACCGATCCTCATCCCAAATAGCTTCTTCTGGTATGTCTGTGATGCAAGCTTATAGCATTACTGCTATTAACATTAATAAAATACAGTCACCCTTGAAATTGGCAGCACTAAAAGAATTCTTGTACCAGTCCGGGACAGATATCGTGTTGCTACAAGAAGTTGCGATAGCGGAATTTCGGATCCCAGGCTTTTTTGAAATTGTTAATGTTTCTACGGAAACCAATATTGGTACAGCCATTCTTATAAGGGAAGTTGTAAGTAGGCTGTTTATGTTTTCTTATTGGCAACGTTACGTAGCGCTCTGTATGAAAATCACTGGCTGTGCTGTGTGCAGTCTGTGGCTAGTTTGCATTGTTGTCTGCCATTGTAGTGTTGGGCAGCTGGATGTGAACAGCGCGTAGCGTTGCGCAGTTGGAGGTGAGCCGCCAGCAGTGGTGGATGTGGGGAGAGAAATGGCGGAGTTTCGATATTTGTAAGAATGGATGTTATAAACTCCTATATATATTATGACTTTTGATGACTATTAAGGTAAATACATTGTTTGTTCTCTATCAAAATCTTTCATTTGCTAACTATGCCTATCAGTAGTTAGTGCCTTCCGTAGTTTGAATCTTTTATTTAGCTAGCAGTAGTGGCACTCGCTGTATTGCAGTAGTTCGAGTAACGAAGATTTTTGTGAGGTAAGTGATTTGTGAAAGGTATAGGTTAATGTTAAAGTCAGGGCCATTCTTTTGTAGGGATTTTTGAAAGTCAGATTGCGTTGCGCTAAAAATATTATGTGTCAGTTTAAGCCCAGTCACGTGTATAATTGTTCAAAGGGGACGTTTCAAAGGCATTCCGGTAACTGAAATCGAACGACTAGAATCAGGAAGAGCCATAGGCATAACAATTTTCAATGTGACAGTGCTTAACTTTTACGCCCCATCAGGAAATTCCCACAAATTGGATCGTGCGAAGGTTTTTCAAGAAGAACTGATTTATTTATTGAGGAAAAATCCGTGTTCTCTTATACTAGGTGGAGATTTTAACTGTGTTTTAAACCAGAAAGATCAACAACCCAACTTAAACTACTCGCCACAGTTAAAAAAGTTAGTAAGTGATCTACACCTTAAGGATGTGTGGGAATTTCAGCACCCGACGTCAGTCGGGTTCACGTATATAACCAGCCACTCCCGCAGCAGACTAGATAGAATGTACGTGTCACCAAATTTGCAAAATTATTTATTAAACGTTGAAACTATTCCCGTGTATTTTAGCGATCACAGTACACTTTTAACTTGCGTTAATTTAAGTGTACAGCCAACCCGTCGATTCAGAGGCCAATGGAATTTAAATATATCTGTTTTAACTGACGAAGAACTGGAACAGGAAATAAGAGTAGCGTGGACTATGTGCCTCCGCTCAGTAGACAAGCACCCAACAGTCATTGACTGGTGGACTAGGAGGGCTAAACGAAGGCTGCGGAAAGCTGTCATGCAGTATAGTGCAGCGAGGCACAGGGAGTTGAGGAATACAATGGAGTTTTACTATAAAGTATTAAGAGACTTATATCAACAGGCCCATGATGACGTAATTCGTCTGAATGATATCAAAAAAATAAAAGCCAAGTTATTAAGCATTAAACGGCAACAGATGGAGGGACTCAAAATTAAATCGAAAGCCACATCAGTCGTAGCAGATGAAACTGCTTCTCTGTATCACTTGGTGCGGCATGCTAAAAACAGACGTCTAACTTTAATTGATGAAGTCCAGACGCATACTGGTACGAGGCTCACATGCCAGAAACAAATACTGGACGAAGTGGAAGATGCAGCTCTCGAGGACTTTCTCACTATTTTAGGTCCACAATTGTCGGGAACAGACAACGCTGACATCCTGTCACCTATTACTAAAGATGAAGTGCATGAGGCAGTGCGTAACTCACTTCTCAAAAAATCTCCGGGACTTGATGGCCTCCCTGTGGAGTTTTATGCCCGCTACTGGTCTATAATTGGGGACAAGATCACTTCCATGGCAAATGAGGTCCTGAACGGGAAACCGGTCCCTGCAGAGTTTAAGGAAAGTAAAATAATACTGATTCCTAAGAGTAAAGGCAAAACCAACTTAAACAATTTTCGGCCTCTTTCGCTACTAAATTCTGATTACAAAATAATCTCGCGTATTATCAACAAAAGACTCTCTGCCTTTTCCAACAAAATAATGAGTCATCATCAATCTTGTTCTCCGACCATAACGATATTCGAAAGTCTATCTGCATACAGAGACGTCATTGCAATTACCTCAGTGACAAGTATAAAATGTGCGTTAATCTTTATAGATTTCAACAAAGCTTTTGACCGCGTTAGTCATAGATACCTCTTTGCGACGCTGTCAAGAATGGCTTTCCACCCCCAGATCGTGAACATGCTAAGGAATATTGCAACAGGTATAAATGCGAAAATAGCAATCAATGGCCAAACATCTAAACTCATACAGATAAGGCGAGGGGTTCCACAGGGCAGTCCCTTATCTATGTTTTTATTTTCCGTATCTTTAGAGCCCTTCCTCCGCACTGTCCACGCAAGATTAACAGGCGTAACATTGAGTGGTGAGAAAACAGTCATACGAGCTTATGCTGATGACGTGGGCGTTCTAATAAGGAATAAAGAGGAGACAGTTACACTGGAAAGAGAAATCCAAAGGTATTATCTAGCGTCGGGAGCGACAGCAAATGAAAACGAGAGTCAAATATTGAATCTACGGGGCCTAGATCACTTTCAACTGGCATGGGCAAAACAAGACAACAAACATTAAACTTTGGGAATAACCTTAATGGCATGTCCGATGCGGATGGCTGCTTTTAACTGGACGGAAACTAGGAGGAAAGTTCATGGTGCTGTAATGGAGAACATCCATCGAACTATGGACCTGGTGAAAAAAGTCAGATTCATCAGCTCCTGCGTTTTGTCTAAAGCGTATTTCACTGCGCAAGTATTTCCAATCCTTAAACTAGTAGCGAAAGGGATCATGTCCACTGTTACTAATTATTTATGGGGAGGAGACATATTCAGGGTTGGTGCGACTACCGTTATACTGGATGTCAGAAACGGGGGCCTCGGTTTGGTGGATATTTGCAATAAAGTGTCTGCTCTGTTCCTCAAACGGACTTTCCATATACTCAGAAAACTTCCACAATGTATAACCGCAAAGCTCTTTGAGGCTGTGACACCCCATAGCCTGCATGCACCGATTGATGTGCGAAGGATTAATGCCCGTCTGCAGTATGTGAGGAACTTTTTCCTCGAAGCGAGTTATCTTAGTGACGAAATCAGAAGCAACACACGTATCACAGCGCGCGACATCATACTTGACAGGAAGTTAAATGAGGGTAGAAACAGAATTGAAACGAAATTCCCAAATTATGACTCGAAAGCTGTATGGCGGAACATCAACTATGCCGGGCTATCTACAGATGCTATTTCCGCATGGTACAAAACAGTTAATAATGTCATCAGCACCAACGAGAGACTATATGGGATCGGTTTAAACCAGACACACCTTTGTGGAAAATGCAATCTGGTGGATACACTCAGCCACAGATTCACCTGTGGTGGCAATGTGCATAACTGGAATTGGATCAGGCAACAAAGCGCCTTTGTCACCAGATCCTCTACGGAATATATAACGCCATAGCTCCTCCTGAGACAGGACATGACATGCTTTCCGAAATTAAAAACCAACGCCATTAGCTGGTTACTGAGAAAATATGTTAGTTATGTCATGCACACACTTGGGTCGGACAACGAGATAGAATTCCGCGTTTACATGACGTGTGAATATGCAAAAATCAGCACGTATCGCAAACACAAGAAGCATGCTGAAGATCATTTTTGAAAGAATGGGTGTTGGTTAAATATGTCGAACCTCTACAACACCTTGAACGAGAACGAACAGAAGAAAATTAAGTCACTTGGTTTCTTATTATTATTTACTATTACCTTGCTTCCGGAACATTTGTTTTTCAAAACATTTTGTTCAAAATTACTTGTGTTCGACTTCCAAAGTATTTGAGCAAAACGTCTTCGGTCCCGTGTTCGATCCCAGCCACCGCATAATTTTGATAAATAATCAGCAATGGCGGCCAAAGACTTCCGGCATAAGAAGTCAGCCTCATTCTGCCAACTGCCTTGTCAAAGAGGGCGGAGGAGCGGATAGAGGTTCAGGGCACTCTCTCGTCCTAGGGGTGGGAAATTGCCCCTAAAGGCGGAAGAATCAGCAATGATCAACGACATGAGGATGCAGAAGGCAATAGAAACCACTGCATTAAAGACACGTAACGTGTATCCACAGGACATGTGGCCTGTATTTGAAGAAGTGTCATGATGATCTCTCCATTGGCAAAAGATTCCGGAATAGTCCCCCATTCGGATCTCCGGGAGGGGACTACCAAGGGGGAGGTTACCATGAGAAAAAGATTGCATAATCAACGAAAGGATAACGTTCCACGAGTCGGGGCGTGGAATGTCAGAAACTTGAACGCGGAAGGGAAACTAGAAAATCTGAAAAGGGAAATGCAAAGGCTCAACCTAGATATAGTAGGGATCAGTGAAGTGAAGTGGAAGGAAGACAAGGATTTCTGGTCAGATGAGTATCGGGTAATATCAACAGCAGCTGAGAATGGTATAACAGGTGTAGGATTCGTTATGAATAGGAAGGTATGGCAGACGGTGTGTTACTGTGACAGTTCAGTGACCGGGTTGTTCTAATCAGAATCTACAGCAGACCAACACCGACAACGATAGTTCAGGTATACATGCCGACGTCGCAAGCTGAAGATGAACAGATAGAGAAAGTGTATGAGGATATTGAAAGGGTAATGCAGTATGTAAAGGGGGACGAAAATCTAATAGTCATGGGTGACTGTAATGCAGTTGCAGGGGAAGGAGTAGAAGAAAAGGTTACAGGAGAATATGGGCTTGGGACAAGGAATGAAAGAGGAGAAAGACTAATTGAGTTCTGTAACAAGTTTCAGCTAGTAATATCGAATACCCTGTTCAAGAATCACAAGAGGAGGAGGTATACTTGGAAAAGGCCGGAGGATACGGGAAGATTTCAATTAGATTACATCATGGTCAGACAGAGATTCCGAAATCAGGTACTGGATTGTAAGGCGTACCCAGGAGCAGATATGGACTCAGATCACAATATAGTAGTGATGAAGAGTAGGCTGAAGTTCGAGACATTAGTCAGGATGAATCAATACGCAAAGAAGTGGGATACGGAAGTACTAAGGAATGACGAGATACGTTTGAAGTTCTCTAACGCTATAGATACAGTAATAAGGAATAGCACAGTGGGCAGTACAGTTGAAGAGGAATGGACATCTCTAAAAAGGGCCGTCACAGAACTTGGGAAGGAAAACATAGGCACAAAGAAGGTAGCTGCGAAGAAACCATGGGTAACAGAAGAAATACTTCAGTTGGTTGATGAAAGGAGGAAGTACAAACATGTTCCGCGAAAATCAGGAATACAGAAATACAAGTCGCTGAGGATTGAAATAACTAGGAAGTGCAGGGTACCTAAGACGAAATGTATGCAGGAAAAATGTGAAGACATCGAAAAAGATACGATTGTGTCAACCCATCGCCTGTTTAGTGTGCTGAGTCTAATTCTCTTACTTATCCCAGTCTACATGTTCATCGTCACTTTGTTACTGATTCTTCTCCTATTCCATGTGAAATGGGGACCAAGAACTCCACTGAGCATTACAATTTCCTTGCTAATATCTGTCTTTCAAGACAGGGATAATGCTGCTTCTGCCACACTACATCTGCACTGTGGCCACTCAATACGGAAACTGTCTCACGGTTTCGCCTCAAAGCTGTGGGAACACGGATGAGGGCTGCAGCACGCAGTCGCACAGCTACGAGGCGACTCTCCGCATCAACCTGACGTATGCCACCGACACCATCAACGCAACAAATGAGTACGAATAATAGTGAAATGATCCAGTAACCCGTCCCTCCTACCCTTCATCAATCAACCTTACACTGAGTAATAAGCGAATCATAGCAGTCATTTCCGACCTGGAAGACTGGTAAATATTTTACCCTTACTCTTTATTAATTGAATGCAAAAAGTGGCGTATTACTGTTAATAATATGAGTCACGTCCACATCCAATCAAATATGCCCGGAGATAGGTAATTGTATAAAAGGCACTGCAATACAAGGCCTGTTCCGAAAGTAAGGTCCGATAGTCGCGAAATAAAAACCACAGTGAAAAAATTAAAGACCTTTCATTCGCAAGAGTTAGCCACACCTTCCTGCTATCTCTCTGAATAGTCACAGCTACGACTTAAACATTTGTCGTGGCGTTGTACAAACTTTACAGTACCTCGTCACAGAAAGCTGTCGCCTATGCTTTCCGCCAATTCTCTACACCGGTCTGCCTTTCGTTGTTTGTACCAAAATGTTGTGTTTGTAGCCAGCAGTTCATGTCAGCAGAGATGAACAACTGAGGGAGCCAATTAAGGGCTGTAATGTGGGTGATGAAACACTTCCCATCGAAAACGCTGCAGGAGAGTCTTCAATGTCCCTGCAAAATGCGACTGAAAATTGTCTTGAAGAATGAAACCCGTAGCGTTTATGTTATGTGTGCTGCATAGCTTCAGGAGGAATCTCTCACCAGACCCACATGCTTGGGGGGAGAAACTGTTGTCTTTCTACGTGATCACTTCGTGTTCTGAACCGAAAAGAGCGACATCAAGCGATCCACAGGCACACTAAAGACACTGCACAGTGTATCTGTGCAAATTTACATATTTCACAGTGGTTTCCATTTCGCTCCTAATCGGACCCTAATTTCTGATTACGTCTCGTAAATGTAAATATTTTTATGTATTAACTCTCTATCTACTCTATTTCTTTCGCATATCAGTCTTTTGAACACATTATCTTATGCTACTTGATTTCACAGTACGATCTGAATTTACTACATTTTTTGCCCACAGGGTGAGATAATCTCATTGGTAATTTATATGTCGTGTCACATCAGAGATTTCACTAATTGATTGCATTTTGGCGTCTTACGTGGGGTAATCTCGTTGGAATTTTCCATGCATGGCAAATCAGAGTTTAGGGTTTGCTATGGTACCTAAGTAGACAGAACTGGTCTTCGTCAAGGAACACGATAATTATAGCAGCTTAGCGTAAATTTAACGAGGAAAGATATTAATGGTTTTCTACAAACATAGCACACGGTAATCATCGTAATAGTTGTGTTAGCAAGTGCCACCGCTAGTTCCGGACCTTACTCAGGATAATTCATAGTGTTCGCACAGTTTTCTATGTTTTTCCTCTTTTTTTTGACAACATTTATGGATGAATTGGTGGCGCTGATCACTGGTAAGGCCAAGCCTTTCGCACAATTAAGTCCGAAGCCCGAGGCAGCCTGCTAACGACTTCTGGATGCATCCGCCGTTCTCTCGTTAGCGATCGCCGAGCGGCAGCTACGAGGGCTGCGCCGAGCCGCGCGACGCCACGCTTAGCGAAAACAGGAGCCAGAAACTCTGGCCGGCCGGAACTCCCCAGCTGCTCTCTTCCCTGACGCCGGAGCGTGCCAAAACAGCCTTTCTGCCAGTCACTTTCCATTCGCTCATTATTTTTGTTTACTACCAGAAGGTGAGACACATTGCACCTCGTTTACGCTGCAGAAACATAACGAGGCGTCATTATTGTGACAAACGTGCGACTCTCTCCGACGGATCTCTTTCATGCACGACCGAAACACATTGTCACATCATTGACAACAACATATCTCCCGGTCGACAGAAGTGCTCATGTCCTATTCCGCTGGACATAATTGAAAGAACAACACTTGCATGACCCGTTGATATTCTTTCTCGTTTAAAAATCTGAACACAATTTGTTCATAATTTCTGAGATCATATTGCAACACAAGCGATCCTCGTAAGCAGTGTAACAAAAACAGTCTAGGTATCAACTGAGATTTGTTCACTTTGGTGACCAGTTATTGACAAACGTGACCACATTCATATAATTAATTCTGATATTAAAAAAATGGGCCAAGTATAATAGGCTAATCAATATACAATACATACCAATATACAGCACCGTAGTTGCAAGACAGAATACGCATATATCATTGGTGACGTATGAAGGCGGCATACAGAGTTGCTGTACGTACCAGAAGTTACCAGTCAGCAACTGCTGACTATCATGTTGATGCTAGGGCTTCTACGGAGAAAGCTCTGCCCACTTTTCGAAACGTGATCGGAGAGCACACCACGGAGAGCAATAACTAGCAAACAGCATTTCTGCAATAGAAAAAATTCACACCCTGTATGCAAACATCACATTGGTTGTAATCCAAAAATACATTTAAAAAATTTAAAATGAAATAAAAAATTTAAAGGTTCGATTGTGGCTGCTAAAATGTATAGTAACGGCCGTCTGTGTGCATTAGGACATTAGTACAGCATGCCAAAAAGTATAACATAGACGACATAAACAGCCAAGTGGATACACACGCAGTGTGGGGCGCCAACAATTGTCAAGGGGACGCAAGGACGCCTTTCATGCTGTCCCAGCGATAACACGTCCTGCCACCCGGAAAGTAGAACGAAGTGTGTCGAGCCTCATGATTAGCGTTGTGTGAGGGTTAAATTACAAAATATGCACATGACCTTTAGTAGAGTCAACTGACAACAAATCACAAAAAAGTTATAAGTATTTAAAGCAAAGGCGGAAGTTACATTGAACTTGAAAACAATAAGAACTAGCATGAAAAATATGTCTGGACTTAGATCTACGAAATTTAGGGGCCATAGTAAGGCCTTTCTCCTCATAACCCCTATCACATACAAGTCATACACGCTATCTGTCACCCGTTAACTGAAGTCTACTAGTACATCCAGCAGCTCCGAGTGACGCATCCGTACATCACAAACAGTACATACATATATTATCTTGTAACAATGTTGCTTTACGTTAGATTGTATTTTGATTAGCTCATTATACTTCGCTTCTTCTTCTAATTTTAGAGTTGGTCGTCTTAAGACGGTCGTGTTTGATCGAAATGGTATAGCAAAATAAATAAATATTAGTTGCGATCTAAATACTCTTGTGTGCAGTAGCAGAAATCTATTAATCTTTCATTTGGTGTGTATATTGAGAGGTGGTTAGTGACTCTTTTACTTTAACAATACTGTCAGTCATATTAATATTCCTGTTTTAGCTCATGATCTCTGTGTTCCCCTGTATTACATTTGGTATGTGTGACTTATGACTCTTTTACGTGAGGTCGGCTAATTGACTCATGAATCTGGGTGCATCAGATGTTAAAGCAATTATTACCTCCTTCTTATCATGAAAAACCACAATCATTTGAAATGTGATTAATCAAAGTCTGACCCCTATGAGTACTTCGCACCACTGCCATATATTCACGGAGGTAAAACCCATTGTGCCAAGGGAAAATGTCCTGCCCGGAGGAGCGTTAAAATTCCTTCTTGTCGCCTCAGATCGGCAGAAGAGGGACGAACACTTGTGATTTTTCGGCTTCATCTGCTCCTGCAACGTTTCCTCAAACTTGACTCCCAGATGTAACACGGATTTGGTAGTGGATAGACGTCACACTGTTAGACAGTGAGTCCCATGCACGGATCATAGTTACTATATCTGCATAATTTCTCTATTACTAACACAATAACAACTCCCACTATCTGTTGCGTAGAGACAGAAAATTATCAGATGGACTGGACGTATTTGTAGACACCTGTGCTATACTTATCGTAGTCAATACCACGGATTCGGAACTTTTGAAGTGTTTCACGGCACGGATATATATCTTCCGTTCTAGAGCCCTCACGATCGCATGTATGTATCAATCATACACGGCAGAATAATTTAGAAAGTGTATTATGGGCCTGGAATGAGAAAATATCACGAAACATGGAATAAATTCTTTTCATAGGGACCTGTGTGTATTAGATGCTTTCACCCAAAATTTGATAGTAAATTGACTGCGAAAAGAAGACATGACTCTAATAGGCAAGAACTTCTATGACCTTAAAATGGCCGTGGGCATTTTCCGTATAACCATGATGTTCGACTCACTTTATCCTCCCCTGGCAACGGTAGTTTGGATAGAATGTACCGGCACATGATCTTGCCTTCTACGTGCCACAGACAGCAACACTGTAGCCTCCTCTTGACTGTGGGGTGGGCAGTACACAGTTTGCTTTATCCACCTTCAGGAGCCACACGCATGGGACGTCGCTGCTCGCTAAACGTCACGGATGTTGTACAAATTCCTGAGGCGATCTCATATCATCATAGTGAACAATGTCGATGGTTTTATAATAGGGAAACACATTGCGATGTATTAACCATATAGCCATAAGCAACCGAAGTTCACACAAAGATGCCTTCACGAACTGGAACGGAGGTATACTGTTGGTTCCTGCTGGCCTGCAGCCAAGGTACTGAATTCCTTTAGGAAGTTTTCTTCGGGTCCATTAGGTGCGACAACCGTAACAGTTTGTTATTAATGTATGACTCTGGTTACTTATTAGTTACAAATTTAAAACTGTTAACATTAACCCACTTTCAGTCGTCAATGGAACTTAAAAATAATGAAGTTCACCCCGTAAAACAAAATCTCTCTCTGAAAAGAAGTTGAGGTCACTTCTATACGCCCATGTCTCCAGATTATCAACAAGGATCTTCTGGTCACAGGTGTTGTTTGAAAAGCTAGAAGTGAAACAGAAAATATCTAAATAGACTACGAATAGAAATCACTGTAGACGGCTTGAAACTACTGACTTTCTTTCGTCGATCGTGGCTGTAGGGTAACAAAAGACAACCCCGAAGAAAATGACTCTGTTGTTCAAAACTCCCTGACAAGAAGCGATTCAAGAGGCGGCTGAAGATTCGAAAGGAAAGACTTTATAAATGTCGGCTGTCGATCATAGTACCCTCGTTTGTAAGTTTCTCCTAAGTAGTTAGGGCAGTAGGTAATACTGTATGTTTTTCCTCTGTCGAGGAAGTCGCCTTCGTTGTGTTACATGTGTAGGAAGCTGTTTACAGAAGGGTCGCATCAGCAACAGTTAATATCTCTTGATCACATGCTAATTCCTACCAGGAGCCTTGATTTCTAGAGCTCACGTCCGATATTAGTTCAATAAGCAAACCTAGGAATCATCCATGCAGGCAGTAAGAGCGATAATTGGATAAATACTTGGGATGGGGGTTTCCTACGATATTTTGTGGAAAGAGATGAAGATCGCATTGCCTTTCTTTAAGAATTCAAAAATAGGCTTATTTCACTAATTTGATTAACAAATGCAGGGATGATTTCCTGTAGTGGCAACTGGTTCCTCAAGATGTGGAATACCAAATACGATCACTGTCAAGAGCAGTGCCGATTGCGTGAAATAAACTTGATTCTCAGTTTCATATAGAAAACTGAATTTCAGTTGCGTTATCCTTCAGTGTTTTCAATGGAATTTCAGCTGCCACCTTCATGTCCTCGGTGTGTGTGTGTGTGGGCGGGGGGGGGGGGGGGCAGGGGAGTAGTGTACGCAGAGTTGCTTCGGTGGTTACGACAGTGTGATATTTTTCCATTATCCAGGCAATGCTACGTTGCTTGTCTGCAGACTGTTTGGTGTAATTACAGCTGGTGTTACCGTCCTGAATTGTTTATTGGAAATTCTCCGTATTACTTCCCTGACAACTCATAGTTCGCATAATTGAGTTTGTGAAGTCTTGCTGTGAAGTTCTGTTTCTCTCTTTAATGATTCGTTTCTCTTTTGAAGTCGCAAAATGAAATTCCACGAGTTGGTCTACAACTGTACTTCCGCTGCGCGAAGAGTGTGTCCTTGACAAAAGAGCTGCAATTGTCGTTACAGTAAAAGATGCGTATGCATAAGTGTCCCCCTTAAATATTGTGTTATTATTCACGTAATCATTGCGGCTGTCTCGGTGTACGCAAAGGCTATCTAACTACACGGTTGTGAAAGAGGTGTCTATTTCGGTACGTCCCCTTGAGGAACATATGTGCTGTGGTGTCACCGCCAGACACCACACTTGCTAGGTGGTAGCCTTTAAATCGGCCACGGTCCGTTAGTATACGTAGGACCCGCGTGTCGCCACTATCAGTGATTGCAGACCGAGCGCCGCTACATGGCAGGTCTAGAGAGACTTCCTAGCACTCACCCCAGTTGTACAACCGACTTTGCTAGCGATGGTTCACTGACAAAATACGCTTTCATTTGCCGAGACGATAGTTAGCATAGCCTTCAGCTACGTCATTTGCTACGACGTAGCAAGGTCCCATTACCAGTTACTATTGATACTGAATCATGTACAGTCAAGAGCGACGTTCACCATTAATGGATTAAAGTTAAGTATTCCACCAGCTACGTCCGGTTTTTCTAAATTCTAATTTCCTTGTCCTGTTCCAGACCTCACGCCAGTGCCGGCCGCGGTGGTCTCGCGGTTCTAGGCGCGCAGTCCGGAACCGTGCGACAGCTACGGTCGCAGGTTCGAATCCTGCCTCGTGCATGGATGTGTGTGATGTCCTTAGGTTAGTTAGGTTTAAGTAGTTCTAAGTTCTATGGGACTGATGACCACAGCTGTTAAGTCCCATAGTGCTCAGAGCCATTTGACCCATTTGAACCTCACGCCAGCCTGCGTGAACTAAAACGCGTGCCTTTCGGCTTCCTCTAGTAACACGGTGTTGGCTCTCCTGCCAACCACAACATGTGCCGTACTAGTAATGCGGAAGGGGAAATGATCGCTCGACTGAAGTTGTGCATGTACCTCCCATTAGGCCGCACCTGCCAAATATTTAAGTTCTATAGATTGTCAAACTAAAAAAGAGTCATTATAGTTCTTCCTCAGAGACACATAGAGGAAGAACCCCACATTGTGTGTTTCAGTCCCTGAGAGAGGAACGGACACACAAGTTCATCAAAAATTTGTCTTCAAAGCCTACGTGTATCGTGTATAGTGCTTCCAATCCTGCAGTGAGAGCAACAGATCAAGGTACAATCACAAATGAATAGTTACTCCCTCCTATACTCTTTCAAACATGAGATTGTGTGCCTTGGGAAAATCTAAGCCTTTATCACAAGGTCTCGTGGTCGTGCGGTAGCGTTCTCGCTTCCCACGCCCGGGTTCCCGGGTTCGATTCCCGGCGGGGTCAGGGATTTTCTCTGCCTCGTGATGGCTGGGTGTTGTGTGATGTCCTTAGGTTAGTTAGGTTTAAGTAGTTCTAAGTTCTAGGGGACTGATGACCATAGATGTTAAGTCCCATAGTGCTCAGAACCATTTGAACCATTTTTTTTTATCACAAGGAAGTCGTTGATTGCGTAAGTAGCAGTTTTGCAGACAGATGCAGAAGTAAAATCTGCTGAAACCTACAGTTACAACCGCCTGAACTCAGGGGTTGTAAAATGTCAGAACGACCAAGAGGTATGGATTGGGAGAGTGGCGTAACTTACGCCGAAGCGTGCAGAGAAACACCAGCGAGAGTGTCATTGACTCCATTGCATCGAAGTCACAGAGCCGGCCTTTCACTGAGCTCAGTGATGGCACAGCGCGTGCGTGCAAGTGTGAGCGCCAATGCCGATGTCAGAATCTGCTGCGCTCCTACAGGATGTTTCAAAAATGACCGGTATATTTGAAACGGCAATACAAACTAAACGAGCAGCGATAGAAATACACCGTTTGTTGCAATATGCTTGGGACAACAGTACATTTTCAGGCAGACAAACTTTCGAAATTACAGTAGTTACAATTGTCAACAACAGATGGCGCTGCGGTCTGGGAAACTCTAGAGTACGATATTTTCCACATATCCACCATGCGTAGCAAAAATATGGCGTAGTCTCTGAATGAAATTACCCGAAACCTTTGACAACGTATCTGGCGGAATGGCTTCACATGCAGATGAGATGTACTGCTTCAGCTGTTCAATTATTTCTGGATTCTGGCGGTACACCTGGTCTTTCAAGTGTCCCCACAGAAAGAAGTCACAGGGGTTCATGTCTGGCGAATAGGGAGGCCAATCCACGCCGCCTCCTGTATCTTTCGGATAGCCCAAAGCAATCACACGATCATCGAAATATTCATTCAGGAAATTAAAGACGTCGGCCGTGCGATGTGGCCGGGCACCATCTTGCATAAACCACGAGGTGTTCACAGTGTCGTCTAAGGCAGTTTGTACCGCCACAAATTCACGAAGAATGTCCAGATAGCGTGATGCAGTAATCGTTTCGGATCTGAAAAATGGGCCAATGATTCCTTTGGAAGAAATGTCGGCCCAGACCAGTACTTTTTGAGGATGCAGGGACGATGGGACTGCAACATGGGGCTTTTCGGTTCCCCATATGCGCCAGTTCTGTTTATTGACGAAGCCGTCCAGGTAAAAATAAGCTTCGTCAGTAAACCAAATGCTGCCCACATGCATATCGCCGTCATCAATCCTGTGCACTATATCGTTAGCGAATGTCTCTCGTGCAGCAATGGTAGCGGCGCTGAGGGGTTGCCGCGTTTGAATTTTGTATGGATAGAGGTATAAACTCTGGGGCATGAGACGATACGTGGACGTTGGCGTCATTTGGACCGCAGCTGCAACACGGCGAACGGAAACCCGAGGCCGCTGTTGGATCACCTGCTGCACTAGCTGCGCGTTGCCCTCTGTGGTTGCCGTACGCGGTCGCCCTACCTTTCCAGCACGTTCATCCGCCACGTTCCAAGTCCGTTGAAATTTTGCAAACAGATCATTTATTGTATAGCTTTTCGGTCCTTTGGTTACATTAAACCTCCGTTGAAAACTTCGTCTTGTTGCAACAACACTGTGTTCTAGGCGGTGGAATTCCAACACCAGAAAAATCCTCTGTTCTAAGGAATAAACCATGTTGTCCACAGCACACTTGCACGTTGTGAACAGCACACGCTTACAGCAGAAAGACGACGTACAGAATGGCGCACCCACAGACTGCGTTGTCGTCTATATCTTTCACATCACTTGCAGCGCCATCTGTTGTTGAAAATTGTAACTACTGTAATTTCGAAAGTTTGTCCGCCTGAAAATGTACTGTTGTCCCAAGCATATTGCAACAAACGGTGTATTTCTATCGCTGCTCGTTTAGTTTTTATTGCCGTTTCAAATATACCGGTCATTTTTGAAACACCCTGTACTTACGCCACGCTAAGTGGTCGCCACATGTGTTGGCTGTGTCGGTAGCGCGGGAGACGGCTGACTCCTCCGTCAAGTGCAACTCATAGACCCCATGTAGAGCGCCGAAAGGAAACAGACGACCGCCGTTATTGTAGTGCGCCATAGCACCTCCGATCATCCGCCCAGTGCAGCTCGCTCAGCGACCGCTGATATCTCTACACCTAGGAGGTCGGCAGTTCGCATCCTGGCCCCGACCCTGCGGACGGCAGCTTCCAGTCCACCGCAGGACGTCACCCACAGAGCGGAGGCCGGCATCCCTCTCACTACTCGCTCCGGTGCCACTTCAATGTGCGGCCTGCTCCACCACAGCTACGGAGCATCTGTGCGGCGGTGGTTGGTGATAGTTTCAACAGGCCCGTTGGCAGCCGATATCCATCACCAGAGGTGGTAGTGGTTGGTCTGCAGCTAAAACAATCGTTATTTTCTCCAACTCTACATGTGGACACAAAGGCAATACGACTGCCCGATTTGGGCCTCGGGCTACGCTTATTTGTATGTCCTTTCCCTACGCTTCTAGTGTGCTTCCTCAGAAAGAAGGCGCTGTTTTAACTACTACATATGCCTTTAAAGGGTACGTATGGGTTCTTCACAACACATTAGTATCCTGTGCTGTTTTGAGCACTTCACACTCGTATACAGTTTCCGCTGGGCCCTTCCTTCTTGACTGCGAGCAGTATCGCATACCACCACACAGAATCGTTTCCTAATTACCAACATTGCCCGCACCTACCATCCAATATGAAAATCGGTTCCTAAACTACTAACTTCCAGCCATAGCTACGCGAAATTTACAACAATTCCCTAAATCTACGGCTGTACCTATTAGTGGCTCAGCATATCCCCCTCCTTCTGAGAAGATTCGTCCCAAGCCTTTGACATTGTTCTCCCACTCAACTACCTTTACTCTAATACTTCACGTATTGCGGACAACCTCCCGAATTCATCGGTCAGGACTTACACTCAAAGTTTACAGCTACCATGTACACCCTATCATACTGTAAACACTAATTAAAACCTTACAATTTATTACTTTCCTGAGCAACGTCGGTAGTCCCTCTACTGGTAATCGGTGTGTTGGCACGTCCAAATCCTGTGCCCTCTTGCGTCTTACCCAGAAATTCATTACACAAAAGCCTGTTAGAAACACGCCACAACAGGTGACCGATGCTTTGACTACTAATACTTTGTGCTCCTGTTCTTCCCGGAAATGGTGTCCATGTTGTCACAATTGTTCCATCAAAATTCCGCCCTTCCTGGGACTCTATTAACCTGCTCGAGGATTTCAAAAGTTTTGGATTGAGTATGTTATTTAAATACGTTATATTTTGAACGGGTAATACCTTCTGAGGACCCTCTGGCCAATACAACTATTGCGAGACAAATTTCTAACTGTTGAGCCTGTAAGCATAGCCAGAAGACGAAAATACGTCCCGACTACTTCACAAGTCGCGTCATTTATGATCATTTCCGAAGCTGAAAATTTTTTAACCCTACAGGTCTGACTTCTTTGCAACAACTGAACATACAGTGTTTTCCCATCCTCTGGAAGTAAGCTTGGGCTGGGAGAAGTTCCTTCCCACAACTCGTTCCATTTACTTCCCCCACAAACAAAGTCACTTCACAAGTCCGCATATCAGTACATACTTGGCCACCTGACAGATAAAAATTAATGTATCACCCCCTGCCTTTTTCTGAGAACGCACAATAAAGAAAACAGCAGTATCGACATAAACTAAACAAAACGCTAGCAACACATAGTTAACATCTTACTTACGCGAACCTAAACTGTACGGCACATCATGCACCTTACGTTGCTCAACAATTTCAGGTTCCTTCCTTTTACCCAGATAACTTTCATCTTCCGGTTGGTTTCCAATAACTGTGGTATCCCCTCCACTATCCTTTTAATCGGTTTTTGACCCGTGAGGTCATTTCCACGACCTGGTATGGTCCCTGGTATTTTGTGAAAAAATTTCTTCCTTTTCATCTTTGATGTGTTGGGCTACTGACCATTAGACACTGCCCCACGCGTTGTAATGGTAATTTGGCCCTGTGTCTGTTCAGTTGTTCCTGGGGTTATAGCACCATTGTGTTTGCCTTTTGTACATTCCTCCAAACTTCCCTAGTCTTCTGGCAAACTTCCTCGCTGACTCACCAGCCAGCCTTAATTTAGGAACCAAAACGTCAAAAGGATTTTTTCCTCCCACACACCACCTGTAATGGCGACAAGCCCAATGCGGTATGAACCTTCCAATTATAGGCACACTGTACAAAAGTAAATAGGTATCCCAATCGTCATGCTTGGAATCTATGTAAAAGCTCAAAATCTTAGCAATTTTCTTGTGTGCACGTTCGGTTCTCCCATTGGTCTGCAGATGAAGTGAACTCATCCGTCACTTCTGTTTACACAAAATGGGGCATTGTTGTTCCATCCAATCCGAGACAAAATTCGTACGCTGGTATGAAATTATGGTCTCAGTCACCCCAAACTTTAATATCCAGTTATTTACTAATGTGTGGGCTACAATACTAGCCCGTTGGTCCGGAATCGATACCATTGCCAAAAATCGTGAAAAGTGATTGATGATCTTAAGAACATACCAATTTTCTGCAGATGTTTTATTAAATTGCCCTAGGACATCCAACCCTAACATAGAAAATCGACTGATGATCTTTGCAAAAGTACTTTTTGATGCGTAATGTCGGTTATCTGTGCACGTGGTGGCACACAGTCTTTAACATACTATTCCACGTGACACTTCCTGTTCCTCGACAAAAATTGCTTTGTTACAAGTCTGCCCATAATATGTCGCCCATCATGACCTGACAACATATGGTTGTGAGCTTGCTGCAAAACCTCCATCCAAAAACCATATGGAACCATCACATGTGGTCCACACCTTGTCAGGCTAAACAAACAACCCCAGTGCATAAGAAAATGTGGCTTTGACTGGAATTCCTGGCACTCCTTATCCCTGACCTGTGCCTCCTGCCATTCTTACACGCTCTTCTCTGGCGTGCTTAACGAATCTGCATTTTTGTGTGATCTCCCTGGCTTGTTGATTACCTTGTACTATAATTCACTAAGCTTCAGTGCCTATAAAGTGGTCCACTAGGTGGATCCTTGAAACCAAGCAACCATTTCAATGAGGGTTACCGGTAACCAACCGTTTGCACAAATGAATAACTAAACCTCAACTACGAATTCTGCATGGCCTTTTGATCACTGACCTTCAAATGACCTACTTTCCCTCGCTACACTTCACTATCGTCAGTTTGTTTGTGGCCTTCCTCTAGGCTCGACCTCCGCCAAATTATCCACACTAACCGGAATCATCTGGTCCCCGTTAATGTCACTCACATGTGTTAGAGAATGCGAACTATCCAACTACTCATTGCCAAAGAGCGGTTCACCCACATATAATGTTTCCATCGGAAAATCCTTATGCACTGAAACCCACACTATCTTTCCCGTACCAGCTGGTATTTTATCTTGCTCATCGATCTTTACTGAAAACGTACGGCATTTTGTCGGCCTCACCCCTGCGATAAGTGAACCTTGCGCCATTATTTCAGTTGCAAATGTTTCCCCCGTTGAAACAAAATCCCACTAAGTTGCCAAAGATCAATTTTAGTGTGATGTTTGTCAAGAAAGACTAGGCTGACGATCATGGAATAAGCTTCGCTTACGCATGGCAACTCCTCCATGCGTTCTCTCAACTTAGTTTTCCCGACAGAGAACTCCAGTACACCCTATTATTACTAACGCCCAAGAAACCTGTACCGTTATGACCTCAGTTTCCTCTTTCCCTCGAGGTCCAGACTGATAACAGACGCGTTCGCACCTGTGTCGACCAAAAATCTGTTTCTTGTCAGCTACCAAGCCTATTAAACTGCACTCCATCTGTGCACTAACTCGAGCCTTTTTACGGTCTATCGGGGCTGCCTTAAACGAAGCAATGCCATTTGGGTTTAATGGCTGCCTCCCTCGCCAGAGCTCTCCAACCTTCCTACCTCTACACTCAAATGCCCGGTGGCCCACTAAGTCACACGCATAGCACTGCTTCCTCACATACCCTCCCGACCACATCTCTACCACTCGACTTCAGAAGCGAATACGTGGTGGTCTGCTCTATGCTTTGTGGCCATATCGACCTCCTCTACAAGTGTTGCGATCCCAACAGATGACTGTGAGTCTTCGTTTCTCCATCAGTACCCTCTGCTGCATTTTAGCTGATACACCACGCAAGAAAACATCCCCCGCTGTCTTTTGCTTCCTGTAACAGTACCTTAATACCTTCTGAATTCTGGGTCTGTATTGTATCTCTGCATTTAGCTTAAGGGATCTATCCGAGAACGCTTCCACAGTCCCGTTCCGCTGCATCGAAAACGTACTTCATTTCTCCAGAAAAAATCGCGCACAGTTCTGTTGTTGGTACCGCTGGCACAACCCAGCGGCCCCCTCCTGCAACGTATGTGCTTTACTCCGTGTTTGGTAGATAAAATGTGGTGCCACACAACCTGGCACTACCCAAAACTGGCGTTAATAGCTTAGGCACATAGGGAACACACACGACACTGATTTGTAAGTCCTCGGCATTGGTAATAAGTTGAGAAAACCTTCCTGAAACACATGTGCTACAAAACGCCACTGTTTCCTGCGCATGTGCCCCGATATCAATATGGGATATGATCACCATGCACATGTACACAGACCACACAACGGGTTGGCATACTCTGGATCAGATGGTCGAGCAGCTGCTGGGTTATAGGTTCCCATTCTTGCACCAGTGCCTGTCGGAACTCCAGAAGTGTCCTAGGGATTTGAAGACGTGCAGCGATACGTCGACCGAGAGCATCCCAGACGTGCTCGATGGTGTTTGGGTCTAGCGAACAGGCAGAGCACTCCATTCGCCTGATATCCTCTGTTTCAAGGTACTCCTCCACGATGGCAGCTTGGTGGGGCCGTGCGTTTTCATCCATCAGGAAGAAGTTGGGACCCACTGCACCCCTGAAAAGGCGGACATACTGGTGTAAAATGACATCCCGATACACCTGACCTGATACAGTTCCTGTGTCAAAGACAAGCAGGGGTGCACGTGAACCAATAATAATCCCACCCCATACCATCAAACCACGACCTCCATACAGGTCGCTTTGAAGGACATTAAGGGGTTGGTATCTGGTTCCTGGTTCACGTCAGATGAAACCACGGCGAGAATCACTGTTCTTGACTGTGTGTCTAAAGACAACTGTTCAAGTGGCTGCGGTAAGGTCTCTAGCAAGGTTACCTGCAGTACTCGGTGGCCGTCTGCGGTCACTGATGGCGGTTCAAATGGCTCTGAGCAATGTGGGACGTAACTTCTGAGGTCATCAGTCCCCGAGAACGTAGAACTATTTAAACCTAACTAACCTAAGGACATCACACACATTCATGCCCGTGGCAGGATTAGAACCTGCGACCGTAGCAGAAGCGCGGTTCCGGACTGTAGTGCCTAGAACCGCTCGACCACTCCGGCCGGCCACTGATGGTGTGATATGCCAATATGGTCTGTTTGTGGTGTTGTACACTGTGGACGTCCCGTACTGTAGCTCCTGGACACGTTTCCTGTCTGCTGGAATAGTTGCCATAATCTTGATATTGCGCTTTGTGGCACACGGAGGGCCCGTGCTACGACCCGCTCTGTTTGACCAGCCTCCATTCGCCCTAGTATTCTACCCCTCTTAACGCCATCAATATGTGTTCTTTCAGCCATTTTCATCACACAGTCACCTATAGCACGTCTGATAACGTCGGCACACTTACTCCCTGCACCACACTCCGACATGCACCAACACACCTCTTCGTGTGTGGACTGCTGCCAGCGCCACTGGACGACGACCGCAGGTCAAATGCACCGCATGGTCACACTCCGAGATGATTTAAACCAGCAAACGGCCCATCAGAGCGTTGTTTCACCATGTATCAGCATTACCCTTAATTTATGAGCATAAGTGTAGAAGAGGGTAGCCAGGCCACGAGCGGTCGTCCATCACGAATGTTGCCAACCAACCGACGCTTGTAATCGACGCTGAGCCAGGTGAAGTACTCCGGTATCTTCGCTCTGCGCAGGCCCTCCTTGTGCCGCTCGTGGCTTCTGCCGCTCGGAACTCGTGGCCACCAGTTGTCGCGACGCTACCGCCAATCCCCAGTATCGTGCCCCGCTCTCGAGCATATATTGGCAAGCAAAGACCTTCTAAGGACACAAGCCACAGATACCAACTCTTCCCCATAGATACTGGCAATGGGGACGCAAGAGGGATTGTCGATACTACACCTTAGCCAGTGGCGCCAGACATCACAGTTTACTTAGTCAATGGCGCCACGGTTCACTCAAATCTACGAGTCTTGCCTCTTGCGTAGATAATAGTATATTTCAAATAGGTATCCAATATTTTTGAATTCGTCTTGCAGTAAATGATAATTCTGCATAGTAACTGAATCAGTGTAATGTAACTATCGTGACAAACACCGAACTGTTACGGTGCTCTGTGGTGGTATTCTTCATTGCAACATGGCCCAGGATCGCAACATTCTTTCACATTCATGGGGAAGCGTTTCGAACCACAGCATTGTCTTGGTGCCCAACGACTCATCACGTTTTATTCCGTTGACACCCACCCATCGGCGGCACCGTTTGCGGTGATTTAAAGAGCAAAGGAAGTGGACCAACAAGATGTGATATCGCGATCTGACCGTATCAGAGCAGATTAAGTCTCAGTTGTGTTCCTAGACATGTTTTCTGAGAGGTGGGAACACGTAATGCACCCAGGAACATTGTCGAATGTGATAGTTTTGGTGGCCCACGTGTTATCGCGTAGAGACACAGTTTTGCACGGGCTCACTAACCTCCAAATCTTTGAACGTACACTTTCCAGTCGACGGTATTGTGACACAGTACTCCTTACCTACGTCCATCCTGTTAGATGTGATAGTGCGCGACCACATCGAACAGCGGGGTTGGGGGAGCTCTTGTAATGAGAGCATATTTTGGGATTTGACTAGCTTGCTAGTTCCTCCGACTGAAATACCGTGAAGCACAGGTGGAATGCGTTAGGAAGACATGTTGCAGCACGTCCACATGCAGCACATACCATCCAGCAGATGTCAACGGCGCTGGTGGTGGAGTCGTACGCCCTACGACATGAACTCCTTACCAACCTTGTGGTCACTATGGGACAGCGTTGCAGACCATGCTCTGACGCAATGGTCATAACACAACCTATTTTGTAAAGTCTAGGGGACTATCATGACTCGTTTGCCTCACAGCTTTTTTTCATCTACCTTTCGTACTACTGTGCTATACGGTAGCAGTTCTTGTATGTATCATCCAAGATTCATCGAGCTATGTTATTTGGCAGTGAATATCATTCAAAGGTTACTTTCGCCCTTAAGTTTTACACACCAGGGAACTTTAAGATCCTTCGGACAAAACGGAAGTTGGCAATATGAGCGCGCGGGATTAGCCGAGCGGTCTAGGGCGCTGCAGTCATCGACTGTACGGCTAGTCCCGGCGGAGGTTCGAGTCCTCTCTCTGGCATGGGTTCGTGTGTTTGTCCTTAGGATAATTTAGGTTAAGTAGTGTGTAAGCTTAGGGACTGATGACCTTAGCAGTTAGGTCCCATAAGATTTCACACACATTTGAACATTTTTATTTTTTTTGTTTTTTGGAAATATGTGGAGGTTGGAAATGGTGATTGTGACTTAACCAAACACGAAAATTCTGCGTCCTTCTCGTGCATCGCTTACAGTAGACTAGGAAGGACACATGATGTTTCTTGTACATGTTAAGAACAGTAGTTCGAGTGTCTATGAAGACTGAATTGCTTTAGCATCAAAGTCCTATGTAACTTGTGCAATACACAGCAGCATTGCTCTTTCTCAGCCATAATATTCATTATTATTTATCTTTGCCAATGTGTAACGTCGCGGTACATTCAGTACTGTGTGTAGTAGACATACTGTGTGTATTAGAGAACCGAAGAATCATGACCGTCGGAGAGGTGGTCCGGCGAGTATGACTGTAGTCACTGAACGCGAATGTGTCAAAGTCTCACAACACGGATTCAGAGTGTAGTGGACTGACAAGGCAGCCAGTCCACAGAGACGGGAATCCGAAAGGGCACACGTACACACACGCCGACTGGCGCGAAGTCTGGAACAGGATACGTGATGAATGTGATAAAGAAAAGAACGTAGCTACTAGAACACTTAACTTTTATATCGTCCTTTGGTATACAGCATTCTTGATGATACAAGTGAGACTATCTTGAGATACATGCAATGGTACAAATGGCGCCTTGCTAGGTCGTAGCCATTAACTTAGCTGAAGGCTATTCTAACTGTCTCTCGGCAAATGAGAGAAAGGCTTCGATCAGTGTAGTCGCTAGCAATGTCGTCGTACAACTGGGGCGAGTGCTAGTAAGTCTCTCGAGACCTGCCTTGTGGTGGCGCTCGGTCTACGATCACACAGTGGCGACACGCGGGTCCGACATGTACTAATGGACCACGGCCGATTTAAGCTACCACCTAGCAAGTGTGGTGTCTGGCGGTGACACCACACGGAGAATGTACAGCCAGATATTATGTTCTTTCTTGCTGTTACCACAGCTTAATTCATATGATCATGACATTCCTGCTCACTTTTGTTATGCACCGCGACACCGTTCCCAGCTGCAAGTAAGCTACACTTTTGAATACGACACCACATGAGTGCCAATAGTATCATTTGTAATGAATTATAACAAAATGAGACTTTCACTCTGCAGCGGAGTGTGAGCTGATAAACTTCCTGGCAGATTAAAACTGTGTGCCCGACCGAGACTCGAACTCGGGAACTTTGCCTATCGCGGGCAAGTGCTCTACCATCTGAGCTACCGAAGCACGATTCACGCACGGTCCTCACAGCTTTACATCTGCTAGTATCTCGTCTCCTACCTTCCAAACTTTACAGTAGCTCTCCTGCGAACCTTGCAGAACCAGCACTCCTGAAAGAAATGATACTGCGGAGACATGGCTTAGCCACAGCCTGGGGGAAGTTTACAGAATGAGACTTTCACTCTGCAGCGGAGTGTGCGCTGATATGAAACTTCCTGGCAAATTAAAACTGTGTACCCGACCGAGACTCGAAGTCGGAACCTTTGCCTTTCGCGGGCAGGTGTTCTACCATCTGAGCTACCGAAGCAATTATAACAAAGTCTTTACAAAGGCTACCGTATGTAGTACACTAAAAATCAGCAATAATTGAAAAAAACACCATTTTTGTCATTATTTAGTTTCTTGAGGGACTACGGGAGGTATGAAACTATACATTATAGGATAGTTTATTTACGATTCTTTTGTAACGTCCACATATTTAGTGAAGCATTTCGTTTTCCTCTAAGTATAAAAAATTGCTACTAAACATTAGAACACATGACCTTTTGCAGAAAGTAGAAACAATAACAACAGGCAAACATGTCCAAACCTTCCGCTGTGGTCGAGCGGTTCTACGCACTTCAGTCCGGAACCACGCGGCTGCTACGGTCGCAGGTTCGAATCCTGCCTTGGGCTAGGATGTCTTAGGTCAGGTTTACGTAGTTCTAAGTCTCGGGCTCTGATGACCTCAGATATTATGTCCCATAGTTCTTAGAACCATTTGAACCATTTGAAACATGTCAAACCCTAAAGTTTACATTATGATGATATACACTGATGGGAAAAAAATCGCAACACCAAGGAGTTGTGCAACGTCAATGAAAGTTGGTAGGCGCGTTTCTGTATCTGAAACATGATGACTGTTCACGTTTTGCACCAGCTACTAGTGCCACTGTGGGGGTGCAAATCAGGTTTGCTTTTAACACATGTTGTAACGGTCGTGAGGATTAATTTTCTTTGGGATTACACGTGGTGAGTAGTTAAACGTCCCCTTAGAAAAATTGTACATGACTGTGCTTAAACAGACACACAATATTTTTAGCGCAACGCAATGTGACTTTCAAAAATCCCTAAAAAGAATGGCCCTGACTAATATTTACCTATATCTTTCACAAATCACTTACCTCACAAAAATCTTCGTTACTCTAACTACTGCAATACAGCGAGCGCCACTACTGCCAGCTAAATAAAAGATTCAAACTACTGAAGGCACTAACTACTGATAGGCATAGTTAGCAGATGAAAGATTTTGATAGAGATCAAACAATGTATTTACCTTAATAGTGTTCAAAAGTCATTATATATATATATATATATATATATATATATATATATATATATATATATATATATATATAGCAGTTCGTGCCATCCATTCTTACAAATGTACTGTTTCTGATGGACACACGTCCAGATCATCCGCTCTCAAAAATCCACCATCTCACTTCCCCACATCCACCACTGCTGGCGGCTCACTTCCAACTGCGCAACGCTACGCGCTGTTAACAGCCAACAGCCCAACACTACAATAGCGAATATTACAACAACGCCACCCAGCCATCGACTGCACACAGCACAGCCAGTGATTTTCATACAGAACGCTACGTGGCGTTACCAATATAAAAACCTAAACAGCCTACTTACATACTATGCCTATCAGTAGTTAGTGCCTTTAGTAGTTTGAATCTTTTATTTAGCTGGCAGTAGTGGTGCTCGATGTATTGCAGTAGTTCGAGTAACGAAGATTTTTGTGAGGTAAGTGATTTGTGAAAGGTATAGGTTAATGTTAGTCAGGGCCATTCTTTTGTAGGGATTAATGAAAGTCAGATTGCGTTTCGCTAAAAATATTGTGTGTCAGTTTAAGCACAGTCATGTATAATTTTTCTACGGGGACATTTCAGTAGGTGTTAGTTAAAATGCCTTCAAGGTAAGAACGACGCCTTTATCAACACTGAGTGTGAACTAGGTCGTGTGGTAGGACTACGAGAAGTTGGATGTACCTTCAACGTTGCTGCAGAAAGGCTTGGCAGAAATGTACCCACTGTATGTGACTGCTGGCAGTGGTAGTAACAGGAATTGTCGCAAGCAGACCGGGCTCCGGACGACCTCGTGGCACTACCGAGACGGAAGGCCATCGTGCTCGGTGTATGGCTATGGCGCATCGTACTGGATCTGTAGCAGCAATGTGAAGTGCAGTTGACACCACAGTGACAAAACGAACTGTTCTAAATCGGTTACCTCAGGTGTAACTCAGAGTCAGGTGTCCTGTAGCGTGCGTTCTAATGACCCAAAAGCACCGCCATTTGCTACTTAAGTGGTGCCAAGTGAGAGCTCATTGGAGGGCAGGCTGGAGATATGTTGTGTTTGGATGAATTCTGGTTCTTCCTCGGTGCCTATAATAGCCGTATGTTGGCTAGAAAGAGGACAGTTGGGGCCCTGCAACCAAACTCTCTGCGTGCTACATACATTAGACTTTCACCTGGAGTTACACTTTGGGTGCGATTTCGTATGACAGCAGGAGTGGTGAGTACCATTTGTTTGCAAATTTGTACGTCAATCTGGTGATCCGATCTATCTCGCTACCATTAGTGAACAGCGTTCCAGTGGATATTTTCCAACTGTATAAAGCTCGCCCACATGCCACTACTATAGCCCGATATGCTCTACAGAGTGTCGACATGTTGCCTTGTACTTCTGGATCACCAGGTATGTCTCCAATCGAGCACTCATGGGACAACATGGGGTGACAACTCCAGCGTCATCCTCTAAGAGTATTAACCCTCCCTGTATTGACAAAGTTCAAAATGGTTCAAATGGCTCTGAGCACTATGGGACTTGACATCTGAGGTCATCAGTCCCCTAGAACTTAGAACTACTCAAACCTAACTAACCTAAGAACATCACACACATCCATGCCCGAGGCAGGATTCCAACCTACGACCGTAGCGGTCGCGCGGTTCCGGACTGCAGCGCCTAGAACCGCTTGGCCACCGGAGCCGGCTATTGACAAAGTGCAATAGGCATGGAACTGCATGCCTCTGACATACTTCACCTGCACAACACAATGTAGGAATGCTTTCATGCTTCTATTCAGCATTGTGGTAGGGACACCAGTTATTATTATACCGGCACTACAGATTTGCAATGGCTTATCTGGCTCTTACCTTAACTTGTGATCGCGCAATATTAGTCACTTAAATACGATACCTGGAACAAATGTATTCCTGAAATTCACTAATCTCCATTAACTATATTTTGATGTAATTTTTTTCTTTCAGCTAGTATCTTTCAAAATAAACAATCTTACGGCTGGGGGCCGGCCGAAGTGGCCGTGCGGTTAAAGACGCTGCAGTCTGGAACCGCAAGACCGCTACGGTCGCAGGTTCGAATCCTGCCTCGGGCATGGATGTTTGTGATGTCCTTAGGTTAGTTAGGTTTAACTAGTTCTAAGTTCTAGGGGACTAATGACCTCAGCAGTTGAGTCCAATAGTGCTCAGAGCCATTTGAGCCATCTTACGGCTGGCTTTCTGGTCGCTACGACAACTACTGACGTTCCACTTTCAGAAGACAACAAGTTTCACAACAGTATGTGTCGCGACATTTTATATTAGACTGTGCTATAATCTACGTTCAGAGGATGTTTGTAACGGTCGGCTTATATCTTCCGTCCGTGGCCTTCTTTTATTTCCTCTAACAAGCAACGAAGGGATGCGGAAAAATGTTGCTGGGCGCAATACTTAAGGCATATGTGGAGTATTAAACTTGCATTAATCTGATTGAAAAACATGTTAGTAAAATAACGCGCCGCCACGCAGTAATTCGACTCGATAAATAAATGTCGTGTGACTAGGGCCTCCCGTAGAGTAGACCATTTCGGTGACTTGCGCGTCGATGTAGATGAAATGATGATGATTAGGACAACACAACACCCAGTCCCTGAGCGGAGAAAATCTCCGACCCAGCCGGGAATCGAACCCGGGCGCTTGGCATTGTTATTCTACCGCGCTGACCTCTCAGCTACCGGGGGAGGACATTCGAATCAATGGGAAAACAAGACCGTGGCCGCAGCAGCGTGCGCGATGACGGCAGCACGGCAGTGGAACTGACGGTAAAGAGCATTCGCAACCAATAGTGAAGTCACTGGGACGCAACCCTTGATTATTTAAGACGTGAGATAAACTCTGTAAAACTCTGAATTTTATGAGATACCGGACTAACGTACTTATCAGTTGCCCCAGGCCAGTTCATCCGACTCAACCTGTTAACACTGGTTTGAAATATTTAAAAGATAGCTACGCTTTACGAGAGGCAGCGCTTCATAAGATTTTTGTCGACAATATATTCTGAAGAATAGTTATCCAGCGTTGTGTTGTTTTCCTTTAGATTTTGAGAAAATATGAGTGACTGAGTGAACTTTAAGTTTTTTAAATGCCGTGTAGGATCTGTATTGAAATTAAGTATACTAAGTGAAACTAGAAGACATTTCTTTCTTTGTGTTGACAGACTTTCTTTGGACTTGTGACGTAGGGAAGACCTGTTTCTGACGCGCGGTTAGATGCATCTTTAGTCACACAAACAGACAGTTTAGTCAAAACAATGTTGCTCACGTTCGGAAATGTTACTATGTTACTATTAGGAATCTATTTGATAAAAGTTTCATCTGAGCCAGAAATATATTTATTGAAGCGTTGATGAGCGGAAGTCTGGAAGAAAAAGCAGTCAGACGCAAGATTAATGAATTGTGTCTAACTACCCCGTTAATATGAGGAGAAGTGGACTAGTGTTTAAAGTCCCGTCTACATCGAGGTCGTTGGAGAGATAGAACAAGCTCGGATTGGGGAAGGATGGAACATGAAAATGGCTGTGCCCTTTCGAAAGAACTATCCCTGGATATGCCTTAAGGAATTTGGGGAATCTCAGGAAACCTAAATCAGGATAGCCGTACGCATGGTTTTGAACTGTCGTCCTCCCAAATGCGAGTGCAGTGTGCTAACTAGTGTGCAACCCCGCTCGGTGTTAACAAGAGAAACAATACGCTGTATTTCGGGTCACAAAGGAACTAAATTCAGAGGATTATCATCAACTGTTATCGATGCTAAAGACTTGACATGTAGCCCTCTCAAAGCATTCCCAACAGCTGCTTACAACTTCACTAGTGCCAGGATGAGTCTGAGAGCATGAGTCACTGAACCGTGGTACTACTCAATTCTTTATAAAATCCAAAATTACAATCTCACCACAGTTATTTAGAGGAAATATGAAGCCCGGGATCACTGGTGATGGACAAGCTTGTGCTTGTTCTACAATTTTAATTTGAATATGAACAGTTTATATTATAAACTTCAATTCGGACATTTGCACTCTTACTGATGAAATATACATATTTTCACTTTAATTGAATTACATAAACACGAATAAGAATCATATTTTGCGTCCGCAACCAAAATCATAGATAGTAGGCATGGTGAATAATTAATCATTTGCAATCGTTCTTGTTTAACCATGTCTCAAAAGACTAGTAACACTATACACTTCCAGCCCGAAGTTACACAACCACATAATACCAAAACTTCATTAAAAAACGAAGATCTTAAAGCTTAATAAAACTGAACTGCCCACATAAAGGTCCACATGCTTATACTAAGAATGCAAAGTGGGCCAACCAAGGTCGCAAAACTGGCACTCAGGAAAAATAACAAGTTGCACATTCATTAAAGATACACAAATGTTTAACGTAAGTGTTAAATAAGAATGGCAAGTAATAACTCAACCAGTAAAATGACTTACAGAAACGCTAATATTAACAAAGTGGCCTCACTTAACCGACGGACATAATGACTCAGAATGATTCCCAAATTGCACTTAACTTTAGGGAAGAGCGTTAAGAACCACAGCAGTATTTGGAAGCAATAAGGCTACGGCCGGCAGGCAGTACGAGCGTTCACTCCCCACGGCTTGTGCACAGTGCCACATAGTAGGCGGTATATATTTGTATATATTCCGACCGGCCTCACAATGAGCGGTCCTGAAAAGAATGCATAACCGCACCGACGCCAGGAAACGAGCAGATTTAACAAAGGACTTGCAGCACTAATGGATTACAATGAAAAAAAGGTCAAATCACAGCCACACCGGAATATATAATAAGCATGCCCCCAAATTCTTATGGAGCAATACTCTAACATTACCCGTCTCCCAGTAAATTAGCAGGAAATTTAGAGATCACTTCCAGTTGCCTTAAGACACTTTCACATTAAATAAACATACCAAATCTTGCCGTGACAAATGATTAAACCATTAACTCTACCGCTGTCGGGCGCGTACACAACCGCAACCAGTCCCAAAGCGGTCAGTATACCCTAAAACCAGTTAAAATTTGCATGAAAACCATTTAAAACATACGCTCCACATATGATGAGAAACGAAATGAGGACATCAGCCTCCTTAAAATAGCCACTGTGGAACCAAGCTCAGAACCATCTCCGGCAGCTACCCATGCCACAATAAGTTTCAACAATCTTCTTATTAAACACAGAATAAAAGTCATACCTAACTTGGAGCTCGCAAATTACGAGCTGGGAAGCTGTTCAGCGTGAGATGACGAACACCCACCACAACTTTGCACGTCAAGTTGGCCAATGATCGGCACCATACATCCGGTGCAACAAAAGACAAGCGGCGGCGAGCACGGCGAAGCCCATGCACCACGGTTAGGGACGCGGGCTTGTTTTCAACACAAGTTGGCTCGTTGAACGCCGACCGGAGACTCTTTCGTCCACGTTCACGCGGAAAACCGCCGGGGAGAGCAGTCAAAGATAGCAAGACAGCCGAATATCGATATCAGTGATGCAAGTAGAACACCCTAGCGCCAGCCACCACGGCTCAGTCATAATTCTGAAAAGATGAGAGTAACTAACAATATTTAAAGCGGCAGAAATAGCCACACTTGTTTCGCCATCTACACCGAATTTAGCAAAGAATGTAAAATTTCATGTGACCAGTGGCTAAGCTGTAATAACGTAAGACGAGACTGGAATCCCAAAACCGACCAATTTTACATGATACCCCTTAGTAGCTCAACTACTTCCTTTGCTTCAAGTCGTTGACCATTAACACCGCGATTAAACTAGTAACTGTCCAACGGTTTGATGAATAATAGCTTGTTAACTATATTTGAAATAAGCGCCATTAATCGCTCATCACAGCGTTTTGCGTAATTGTGACAGAAGTCAGCTGCATAGCCGGGGAATTCGAAGTTGCGAGAAAAGATAGTTCAATACAGCAGCGAAGATGCGAGTCAATTAATTTTGCAGTTATAAGTTTGTGATCTGCGGCTGATGAGAAATAGTGGCGGAATAACAAGTAATCCATTTGGACATACCATTTTGAGAGCCGTACTCTTTCAATCGCAGTAAATTGATCATTTTGCAGAGTGATTAAATACAGTTGTTTAATATAGACCGAGAACCCGAGAACGCCCTGCGACTGTCACATCGTGGAGTGGATGTTGGCAATGTGGTTATCGGTTCCGAGGGATCGCAAAGACAATATTTGGCATGTTTATTATATGAACAGAAAACCTTTACGGAATTTAATGTTAGCTGTATTTAATGCTTTCCCATTAAAGACAATGGATGATGAAGTCACAGCGTTTCGTTTTCAGTCATGAAATAGTGAAAACACCCGTCAAGTTCATGCGTAACTACATAACATTTAAAAACGCCGTAAGTAACAGACATTTTCAAAGCTGTTGATGGGTGGATAAGCTGTCTCTTCTTCACATGCTGCTGTACCGTCTGTCGGTGTTTACTTTTCTGGAAATAGAGTCTTGCCATTTTACACCGATTACAATGAAACTATAAAGAAGTGAATGTAGATACTTCGATACAGCAATAAAAATGGAATATACAGATGCATAGTATTTATTTTCTGCCTTTGGAAAATTAGCAGCCGATGTCTCTTCTATCACTACGAAAACTTCATGAAGGGGAAAATTGTTATTTTATAGTAGACAGTAAATTTTTAGATCTAAACCTTTAAATTTTATGTCGTTAACAAACATTTCTTCTAGGGCCGTCTCTGACCGTTGCTAATTGATTAGGAAAACTTCTTTTGGCGAAAACACGCCGTCTTTAGTCGTAATGTTTTAGTTTCCTGTTTTAGAGCAACACGTTTCTGAACCACAGCTCCCTTTCTAAGAAATACGTTGGCGTATTTTGGTCGCTGTTCCTGTTTCATTCGGCCACCAAATGTTTATCTTCTGCACCGGTGAAAAACTTCCATGTTTGCACTTTATATTGTAGCTAGGGACATACTGGCAACATCATCTCCGGACTTGCGACTGTAGACTCCAGCTGTCATCAAATTCTGCGAATTTTGATCAAAGTGACACTAAAATGATAATATATATGTTATCGGCAACGATAACCGTTGTAGTTGTTAGCCTCCAGTTAAGGGAGGATGTAACACATTTGCAGGCAGAAATTCCAGATTTGGAAAAATATCGCATTTTTAAACTTCTGGGTTTTCCCTGTACCTCAGCTAACAATATTGCCGAATGTGTATTTCTTCCAGCGATACGAGGAGCTCTGCCAGGCAACATATATGTCACTTTCTCCCCTTGCAGTTGTTATGTACTCAGCTAAACTTTTGTCAGGAAGTGAAAGAAACAAGGGTCTGAAAATTTCTTAGCTAATTTGAGCAGTCGTGGCACCATTTTTAGGAATATTTATGACCCTAACGCTTTATTTGTAGGTATTACTCATTTTGGTAAAGACATTTTTCCCTGCATTTCGATTCACAATTCTGAGTTCAAGTGAAATGTGGTTTCTCACCATTTCTTGAGAAAATTTCAATGTTATTACCGTGGAGAATCAGAGCAATATCTTTAATAGTTGACCTGTAATGTGCACCTATTCAAGGAAGGACTTCTTTAGGATGAGTGTACCGGCACTATGATTTCAGTATAAGTATCTGCACGCGGATTTGCAGTTCTTGGTCCTCAGGTGCGCATCGCTGCCTCTAGACTGCGAGATCTTCGTGTCGATATCCGATATCCTCCGAAAGAGTGTGTTATTTTATCCATATGTCATCTCATGAATGGAAACACAAACAACACAGGTGCAATATTCTACAATAATTACTATATACTTCACAGCCCGGTTTCCGAACTGTACGCCATCACAGCTACAAAAATAATTATGTGATGTAGTGAAATTTTAGTAGGATTTAAGATTTTAAACCAATGTTTAAAGAGAGATGAAATTATTAATGTTAGAAGTAAAACGAGAGTAATGATTTAAGTGAAAATGAGACATGAGATTGTGTAATTAAGAAATATTATCTTGCATCCCATTTTCACTGAAATAATTTCTCTCGTTTCACTTATAAATCTAACATCAATAATTTCCTCTCTGGAAACGGAAATACTCTGTACATGAAGTAGTTTAAAATCTTTGATCCTGTTAAAATTTCACTGAATCACGTATTTACCTTTGAGCCTAATGACGGAGTACCAGCTGCAAACCGGTTTGTGAGTTTAATAATAGAAATTGTAGAATGTTTCACCAGCGTTGTGTGTGTTTTCATTCCTAATGTATAAAATATTCTCTGAAGAACCGACGGAACAATCAGTCAATGCAATATCTCATCCTCATGACACAGGTGGCGTCAAATAGAAAGACTTGCACCATGCAGCCGCACAACTCCATAAATGGTGTTCCTGCCAAAAATTCCATACGAAGATGTTTTTTTTATATATCCATTCATGACCACGGATGTAATTATACATGAAAGTACAAAATTTCGAAGTTAAACCTGCTACACTGTGCTCTCAGGAAAATTTTGAAGGCCCAGCGTTGGTTATGTCGCCCTTTTAAAGAGAGAGGGGTAAAGACCATAGAGTGATCGCTTATAGCTCCAGCTTTGGAGAAGGAGCGGAGGAGGCAGGTCGTTGGCCAGAGATTGCTGATCGGGCAGGTAGCACTGCGAGGCGCAGAGTGAGTGTCGGCGCTGAGGCCGTTGGCTGCGCCGGTCTGCCTTTGACGTGTGCTCGCGCTTGGCTGCGCCCATCCTCCGGCATCACAGGATACGGGCTACAGGCTACGGGCTACGGGCTACATGCTGCCGCCAGCAGAGGAGAGAGAGCTCCTCTTTTTCTGAGTCGCCGCGGTGAGGGGGCGATGGCTAGGGAGGGGCAGGGTGGGGGAGGAAGTCGGCCAGCATTTCCCACGGCAGCTCCTGATTTAGAGTCGCCTGCCGGCCCATCAATACTGCAGATTGATCGCCCGAAACAGGACGGCTCGAGTACGCTGCCACGGCCGTGGACACAGCGGAGAGCTGGGCGAAGGGGAACAGGGGTGAGGATGGGGCGGGAACCGAGTCCCTGAGTCTCCGCCGCCTCCCTGTTCCATTTGCCATTTCCGTGTCGCTGGAGTGCGACGAGACATTGAATGAAATGGCGAAAGATGGCTGTGGAAAAGAACACAGAATCCAATCTCTGTATGGAATTGCTTCTGCACCCCGCTCAAGCTTTAGCTGCTGCTGCTGGTGGTGCCGCCGCCGCCGCCTCCGCCGCCACTCAAAGGTTTCTGCAGGGCACCGGCGCCGCCACGTTCTCCCATGTTTGGTTACGCCACACCACACGGAGTGTGGGAACTCGCAGCGGAAATCACGCCGGACAGAAGATGTATTTGTCCTGTGTGACACCGTTCTTGCTAGTGCAAAGACTTAAAAGGTACTTCGATAACACACATCCATGTATATGAAATACATATCTCACAATTAGTGAATGAAAAAATTACAATGGTTCCAGTCCTTTAGAAATGTTTCTCTCTTTTGTTAGGCTTGCAACGTAACAGTAATAGCTTTCCATTTAACCCTGTACGCACACTCACTACCAGCTAGTATGATAACTGTCTTAAGATAACCATGGTCTAATTTATAATAACCTTGACGACAAAGGGTGTCCCGGGAGCAATGGTCAATGTTCAGCAACCATCAATCAGAGCAAAAATGTGTATTTCCATATTTTGAGAGGTGGTAATGTCGATAAAGAAAAAAAAACAGTTATATAAGCTGTACCACTACTGCTGTCGTATGACTATTGCCTCCCGTCAAGTAGAAAGTTCGCCGGGAGCGAGCCTTTCGGTTTGACGCCACTTCGGCGACTTGCGCGTCGATGGGGATGAAATGATTACGATTAGGACCACACAACACCCACTCCCTGAGCGGAGAAAATCTCCGATCCAGCCAGGAATAGAACACGGGCCCTTAGGATTGACATTCTGTCGCGCTGTCCAGTCAGCTACCGGGGGTGGATATATGAGCTCTAAAGTGTATACTGTAAGAGCTATGAGCACTTGTTTATCTTCGTTAGTATGGAACGCGTCTCATGAACTGAAAAAGCACTCATATATCTAAGGTATGCATTTTAGATTCCATGTTTAATAAACAGTTTTTCTTGGTTTGACCCAAACTACCTTCACACAAAATATGGAAAGCAAAAAGCTTGCAGTAGCACAGATCTGTTTCGCAGCATCTAAGATGAAGAAGTGCTCATAGCTCCTAATGCGTACATCTTGGAGCCTATGATTACTAGACGTTTTGCTTCGAATAATCGTGCCTTCCATATCTCTGAGTATTGACCAGTCCTCCGGGGATACCCTATATAGTGGACCTAATCGAAGGCAGCTCAACCCCTTGAAGTGGAGAAAAAAAAATCCCTTCCTTTCTCTGTGACAGAAACCGCATGTCCCTTTGCATTATTTGAGTAGGGATTAAAATATTAAAGAAAAGGGAAGAGAACTTACTAACAGAGAGTCATCACTTCTGTAACAACGTGGATGTTTGTAGTACGATGAAAAAGTAATGAGAAAAATTCAGCATATTTTTTTCTTGATGCTCATATGAGAGAACTTAAGTCAGTCACACATTATTACGATACGTCAAGTAACTTATTTTAAACGCTGACTACATTTTAAAGTGATACATTATACTATTTTTCGTCCTAGTCACCAAGCCCCTGCAAACAGTGGTGGGAACGCTCTTCCAGTCGTTCAGTTCCTCAACGGTACAAATTCTCTCCTTGGTCACGGAGCCATTCCAGAACGGCGGTGTGAACGTCGTCGTCGTTGGAAAATGTCTTTCCTGTTTCTGCCTCCACTGTCAGGACATTACCACCTGTGGTTGACGGACTTGCATCCCTACAGCCAGTACCCACGTCTGGACGGCCTTCTTCAAGCAGTTTGCACCAGTTTACTACAGATGGATGAGACATAATTCTGGTGAATACACCACCAGAATTTAACGGTGAATACATGTGCAATTTACATGTTTTACCCACAAAAATTTTACTTTACCACCTACTTTAATGTGGAGTTCGTTTCCAGTTCATGCGACAATTTCACTCGCACACTGCGATGCACTGAAGCAGAACTGTCTCCAGGAAAACCAGAGCACGTATTCTCTCCTGACAATGTACCACTTCTGTTGCATAATGGTCTTGTTAGTATCGGATGACATGTGTAACTTACTTCTTAAAATCCCTAAATAATTTGCTGGTCCGAGTTTTGTTCTATCACTGATATCAACTCACTTTCTTGTTGCTTTGTAACAATAATTTGTCGTATGACATTAACGACGCATATCACCTTTCGGTACTTGTAATCCACTAATCTCTTAACACAAACTTCTCATCAGGTTGTTCACGAATACACGAGTATTCTGAACCTGTGAGAAAATCTCTATAATCTCTAGAAGTTCCTATAAATCTATGCTTATTCCTGCCACTGCGTACTTCAACTCTCCTTCAACGTCACGTATAACCTAATTAACATTTCGCTTTCTATTGTATTTCTGGATTGCTATTTCTCCATACAATTTACATTTCCAGTCTCGCTACATTGCCTTGAACTGTTTCACGAACTTACTGCTTTGTGCTACTGTCAGATACTTATCGACCGTAGCCTCCTCAGAACTCGTGTCTGTTACTGTTCCGGACCTCAAATTAAGTAACTTAGTCCAAAATTTCCTCCGCTAATCTCGCGTACCAATTCAATATGTGAAACGTTCCCTACAACAAAATATCGCTTAAACACAGCGCTTCTGCGCGACAGAGAGGCAATACAAACGACAGAGAATAACCACACAAAGAAAACTAATGTAATACAGAAATATTATTTGAGATCACGTACATAATCAACCTATGTACAACGTATGGTCCTGCTTTCGGCTTCCAAGTCCACTACTAACTAGTTCACGCAATAACTGCCACATTATTTAGAACAAGGTTTTTGGTAATCCGAAAAATTAATGTCTCAAAGCAACAAAATGTAGACACAATAAGTACTCTGTAATGAGCTGTGCCTCACGTAGGGAACCAATTAGCCCGTGATGAATTTTATCACATTAAACCACACTTAGGGGATAATAATATTTTAGGATGCTATATACTTAAATCGACTGAATTTATCAGTTACGGGATGCCACGTAGTGTGGCATTTTCAATTAATTAATAGGTGAATGGGTAAGATGTAGCAGGTACAAAAATATCAGTAGTTTCATTACGTACATACAGGTTCTGTTTGGTCCATGGTGACTTATCGTAAATCACCCTTTGCGAAACAATTAACTTTTTCCTACCACTAACAGCAAAGTAAATATCTGGTTGAAGGCAACGGACAGTGGATGTACCGTTACAGCAGCCTGAGCTACAAGTCCGCATTCATCTACAGGCTATGAATTGAGTTTCAACAACGTGTCTCCAATGAAGGATTGCATAACAAAATACCCAGCACACGATGCCACAGTAGTAAGGTTCCTCTCCTAGCATTCCGTCCAGTTATAACAGCATTTGTACATATAACTGAACCAAATCATTTGACAGAACTTGGTTAACTGTTGTGTAAGGCTCTCTTTCCTCATTTTTAAAGAGACATACACAAGGCAAAGAAGTTTTTCTGTCAAAGTATTCATCGTCATTCTTTTAGTTCCACTGATTTCTTCAGATCCAGTCTGAAGCTGATGTGTCCACTTGTCATCCGTGCCTTTGACAATGCCTTCATCCTGCAAACCGCCTGTCTCCCCAAACCACGCGAAAACGCAAGCCAGGTGCACAAACGTCCGCTGCCATCAGACTAGTATGGCTTTGATGCCAGATTTCAGACGACAGCTGACGACCAGTAGACGCCTGGTGAGCCAATACCCTAAAATATTTTTCACTGCACTTAGAGACTCACAGAAATTAAATTAGAAAGTTTTAAACCATTGTCATCACAATCCGTGCTTGAAAAGCGCCAGGTTTTAAACACTGTTTACACTAGATTGCAATGAGCAGTTTATATAAATTATTTTGTGTATAAACTATAAATCCCCGGTGTTACAGTGTACACACGGCGTGTGTACGAGTAGTTGTGTATATAGCGTCTGCAATGGGAATACCACGTCTACATATGATTTAAAAACCGCTCTGCCACTGCCAACCTGCATCTAGAGGAATACAATAAATGAGATGATTATTCGTAATAATATTATATTCTACCTTAATTAGAAAATCGACAATGTTGAATAAATATCCTACTAGAAGGAATACAACTAGTTACCATACAATTATTCATTATCAGTGAACCGTGAATTTACTTTCAAAACCTTTTCATAAGAAGTTACTTTATTTATTAACGATTCATCAAGAACATTAACACATTTAATCAAAATATGTGAGCGTGGAAGTACTTGTCACTGGGTAACTGATGAAAAGAAATTAAATGTCCCAGAATGAGATTTTCACTCTGCAGCGGAGTGTGCGCTGATATGAAACTTCCTGGCAGATTAAAACTGTGTGCCCGACCGAGACTCGAACTCGGGACCTTTGCCTTTCGCGGGCAAGTGCTCTACCATCTGAGCTACCGAAGCACGACTTCGCAGAAGAGCTTCTGTAAAGTTTGGAAGGTAGGAGACCAGATACTGGCAGAAGTAAAGCTGTGAGTACCGGGCGTGAGTCGTGCTTCGGTAGCTCAGATGGTAGACCACTTGCCCGCGAAAGGCAAAGGTCCCGAGTTCGAGTCTCGGTCGGGCACACAGTTTTAATCTGCCAGGAAGTTTCGTTTTCAAATTAAATGTCATTCAACAAATGAAAATTTTATTCCTGAAAGCCCCTTTTTTTAAAAAAAAAGGCAGATTTGAAATTATAATCAGAAAGCACCCTCAAAATATAAAGTTACAATTTTATTCGGAGGCAGGAAGAACAAATATTGACAGTATGAGCTTTCGGGCTGGGAACCTTGCCGCTGCCTTTTGACTCAGCCGTAATCACGACCGCTGACGACAACCTCTGAAAGGCTACACTGGTGCAAATCTGCAACACACCAGAGTACTTGAAACTAAATATTTTAACAACTCACGCAAGCACACGAACTATGCACCTTGTAGGAGGGATGGAAATGGTGTGTACAAAACACTAACATTAAAAAAATTTAACCTGCCACTGAAGGTGCAACTTGATTTAAAAAAACCTCTTACGGTGGAAGGGTGGCAACATTATATACTAAAATGACCATTTAAATAAAAACCCATGAAATGCAGTCTTACATAAAATATACAAACATGCTCTACATTACACGTATACCGCCTCTCAAGATGATAGGCAAGATAAAAATATATTTCAGGAATTCAGCCGTTAGACTTCAAGCAATAAATTCGTTAACACCGAATCCGACAAACATGACAGAGGCGTCTATTAACGTACGGCAGACCGACAGACAGACAGACACTAACTGCCTAATAAATGCGGACGGGAGACAGACGAGCAAGCTGAGGACGAGAGACTCACCAAGAAAACAAGTAGAATTTAGCAAGTAAATGAAACAACATATCACGAATCACTTAACTTCCAATAAACTGCGACGTCTGTCGAAGACCTCGCGCAGCCCCCCCAAAACGCTCTCCCGAACCGTCCGCTGCCAGTCGCTTCAACGGACGCAGGAAGACGCGCCGATCTCCTGTCTCACGGTGTCGCAGTTCGCACAGGCCAGACTGATGTCGTGGGTTGACGCCTGTTGCTCTCGTGTCGGCCGCGAAGCCACTACCCCTCGCTATACGGCGCTGCCCACTGAACTGACGTGGCGACCTCACATGCGCCGACGCTCAAGACGGACAAGTCATCTTGTGTCCCAGTGTGCGACCGACAACCGGTCGATCCAACCGCCAATGACCATTGCCTCAACAAACTCGAGCAGACTGGCGGCCTAACACATCCTAGCACTCCGGACGACGGACAGACACTGACTGCCCCACACTGACTCGGCTGACCAACTGACCAGACTCGCCACCTAGCGAGCTCATAGCGCCCCTTAAATGCACGTGAGCAGGCTACCTTTCCCCTTTCCCACCAGAGGGAGACACCAAAGCTGCGACTGCCACAGCGGCGCCACCGCCAGAAATGGAGGGCGACTGCTTCACACTACGCGCTGCGGCGCGCTCTTCAAAACAGCAAATTTTATCACGGCTCAATCAGCCAACAGAGAAATTAAATAAATGTATAAAATCAATACATAGTATTAGGTACTACTCTCAATGTAGCTTTGAGATTGGGAGAAGTTCTGTGACTTTCCTCAAAATTAGACGGACACACCAAGTTCATAGGTACCGATTAACACCGCCAAACCGAGGACCTCCACCTCAACTGGCACTGACAGTTAAGATCACAGAGAACAATCAGATCGAACGCATTGTTTCCCTATCTGTAGAGCCGTGCCGTTGTGCGGGTACCACCGATTACAGCCCTGTGAGACGTGGTAATGCAGCGTCCATCTGCACGGTGCCGTTGGTCGCCGTACAGAGGATGTTCTTTGATTACCTATAAATTTTGTCCGTACAGTGGACATAATGTACAGTCTGCAACCTTCTAGGGCTGAACCTACTTCACTGCGACACAGAACGCAAGTCTAGATTTCTGTTTGCTCATAAGCCAGAAGCAGAAACTCAACGCAAATATTCGTTCGTAAAAAAGCACATCAGCATGCCTCAGACCCCTCAGAGAAACCAAGAATCGTGTCTCTGCTTACAGAGAAACGACTTCACTCGTTCCTAGCAGCGAAAGAGACTCTTTGAAAATTCTAACAGACACACTCTCTACTGACGCTTTTGTCAATACCTCTCTAAGTTGCTCCCCGCACGTGGCCTTTTTCTACACCGCAGGAGAGACTTCAGCTGTCGGTACACGGACGGTGCTGTCAGACCTCAACGCTGAGCGTGCCTAGTTCGACGTGCTGCCGAACGCACAGAAACTGAGAGGGAACAGTTTGTTCCATCTCATTACCATTACTTTTTTGTTGCATTATATTGAATATATTTTCAACATTTTTTTTCGTTTAAATAGTGTGATATCTCGAGTGAAGAAGTGGACTAGCTGTTTATTTAATTCAATTCATAATTATATAAATGCACTTCCTTTTCCTAATCCCACTACGTTGCCTTAGGTTGATTAAGTTTGGGGTTTGTATTAAAGAGTTCGTCTGCTGGTGGTGCCAAGGCAGAGATGTGGTCAACCTGTAGGTCGGTTAGTGCCAACCTAAGCCTGGAGTAAAGACGGAGATGATGCACCTGTTTGCCAGGGGGTAGTCAGGGATAGGTAACAGGTCCCCCCCCCCCCCCCCCCCAGTCCTTGTAAGGTAACGGCCGTTGAGAGCCTCCATAATAGTCACTCTTGGGGTAGCGGCTGAACTGAGCGGAATTAATCGAGGGCGATCTCCGTCTTTGCCGCTTATTTCACCGTGGGATCAGGTATTATGTTTTACACTGTTACTAATCCGCTCTTTTTCAAGATTGAAATAGTTAGCGTATCGTTACGACCATTCATTCACTGTTTGAGAAATTTTGCCTTTACAATTAAAGATTTCAGTTAGGGTTTCTTTTTCAGAGGCGAGCATGTAGGCTCGCGTTATCCATTTATAGTGCTGTGATCACTTGGTGCCTTCAGTATACGAGGGAAGCAATAGCTCTAAAAAATCGTATAGTTTCACATTTAGAAGCAACGTTTTTTGCAATGTTAAAATAACCTGGGGCCTCACCCCGCCTAGTTAACACGTGATCGTAACGGCTGATGAGTAATTTGGATGACGTTTCCGTGTGAAACCTGGTAGGAGATGCGTGTGGTGTCACCGCCCGACACCACACTTGCTAGGTGGTAGCCTTTAAAGCGGTCGCAGTCCGTTAGTATAAGTCGGACCCACGTGTCGCCACTATCAGTGATTGCAGACCGAGCGCCGCCACACGGCAGGTCTAGTCGAGATAGGCTCCCTAGCACTTGCTCCAGTTGTACAGCTGACTTTGCTAGCGATGGTTCACTGTCTATATACGCTCTCATTTGCAGGGACGACAGTTTAGCATAGCCTTCAGCTACGTCATTTGCTACGACCTAGCAAGGCACCATATTCTTCAAGAATGTATTTTGAACTGATAATATTGTGAATCATGTACCGTCAAGAGCGACGTTCACCATTAATGGATTAAAGTTAAGTATCAAACTAATTACGTCCGCACAACAATTCAAGTATGACATACTTGAGATTCTAAGCGTGTAACGTAAAATTTTTCTAGACCATCTCATAAATTTTGTTCACGGTTCCTTATTTAACTCCCATTTGCAAGCAGCACGTCCTAACTACTTTGATAAAGAACAGGTTGAGGGTGTGAATGATTGTATAGTAATGAAAGCCAGCATGAACAGAGCGGTGAGTACAAAGAAATTACCTGTTGGAATCGGTCACCCACGTGGTGCCGAATTACACTATCAGCGAGCTACCAGTTCGTTCGTTCGTTCGTTTTGTGCATATGGGAGATGTTTGTGTCTGCTTTGTTCCCCCGTTTTTCCGCCAAAGAGAATTTTTGTTATTCGGTCCTAGTAGTAATCTTAAGTGCGAATTTCGATCACTGTCTCAGCAGATGGACCTCAATTGGTTGGGTGGTTGTTTTGGGGAAGGAGACCAGACAGCGAGGTCATCGGTCTCATCGGATTAGGGAAGGACGGGGAAGGAAGTCGGCCGTGCCCTTTGAAAGGAACCATCCCGGCATTTGCCTGGAGCGATTTAGGGAAATCACGGAAAACCTAAATCAGGATGGCCGGACGCGGGAAGATGGACCTCAAGGGAGCAGTGTAGTCCCATCCTCTTTCCCAGTGCTTAAGTAGAAACGAGATGCCTGTTAGTTTAAGCACCTTCAGTGCGAGACAAAACTAGAAGATATTTGACTTGACTTTGTTTGCTGCAATTATTATATTTGTAAAGTTTTGGGGAATATAGATAAGAAATGTCATATTAAGTTTGTAAAGTCTCTGGGTATCTAGACAATAAATGTCCTATAAACTTGATATCATGGATTTAGTGGTCATTACAAGCCCCAGTCCTGTGTCGAGAGCAATGTTACTAACAAAGTGCTGTCCTTATAAATCATGACAGAGCGTGGCCTTTACTGACTTGCCCACTTGGTTGCTTGAGCCCTCCCCAGCGTTATACGTTGCGCAATATTAACATAATAATAATAAGATCATTTAACTAAACGTCGGGTCGGCCCCTTAAATTCAATCCTTCCGAGGATTGAAGTAAGCGGGCAAGCACGTATAAATGAGCGTCTTGGCCAAACACACGCGTCCGGCACGCTCTAGCATAGATAGAAGGAAACAGAGGAAGAGAGATACAAAAATGTAACGATGCATAACTAAACAGAAGGAACCTTTCAAAACAATGTGACTTGTACATGCGGTACATGTTCTCAACGTGGTGTACGCGATGGCAGCGCGCTGCAGCGTCAGTTGTTGGCTTTATCTTGCTCGCACATCAAACGAAACGGAGGAGCGTAAAATTCCTTCGTTAACACTATTAAAACACACATTTCCATTATGTTGTTCTGTCTACAGTATAAACAAATAAATCTTCAATACCCAGTACACGTTATAGGGCAAAAAGGAAAGTACCATGTCTAGTCGATAATTACATCAGCTTTTAAAAGTTTTGTAAACCGTTGCCGCCAGTTTTGTAAAGGCCTAGTCGCTACTGCTGTTGAGGCCGATGTAGTTATGATAGGTCGAGTTTGTGACTTCGGTAAACAGCTTCTGGTGCAGTACGCCCTGCCACTATCACACAGCTATGCCCAGGGTCAGGTAGCAGGATGGCAGAACGAAGGTTCTACAAAACACCAACAAATTAGTAACGAAGTCACACAAGTGAATTAAAAGGGTTTACTTATCTTTATGACTCGTGGAAATATGAGACTGCAACACTGCTTGTAATACAATGCAAAAAAGTGCAAATAATCGAGATAAACCTCACAGTACATACAAAACGCAATTGCAACATCTGTCCGTTCACTTCCAAGAGTTCACTATACGCCGTTTCCTGTCCAAGCCAGCCGTGAACGACAATGAATAACCAAATAGGCGAGAGTTGCTCTCCTATCTGCCATGTAGGCTTCTGTCTGTTGTCGTCCGGTCATTGGCGGATTTTACTCGGCCCGCAATTGGCTGAGCCGAAGTCGATATTTTCATCCGCAGAGCCGCCGGTTGCGCTGGTGGAACTCGCGCAAGTGGCGAGTCTCTATGGCTGTGGCACCTGTTCGCATTTTTGCGCCTGTGGTGCTTTTTCCCTGGCTGTGTGTTATTCGGACGACACATCAAAAATTAAATTACAAATATTGCGATACAAATTCGTGCTTCACTACTGTTCCTACTCAGCAACAAAATCTTAACAACATGTGAAATGTAAAACTTGAAAGTGCAAAGTAGTGTACCTTACTGTAAGTAGCGCCAATTGTCTTGTAGCTTAAGACAATCGAACCAACTGACTCCGCAATACGAGCGCACTTATACTTACATAACATCGAATCTTATAGGATAAATTATTGTCAACCTAACAACAAATTATCCGAATCTATAAGCAAAGGCTAGCAATAAATGTATTCGGTTCTAGTGAGGCGCGAAACAGCGACACTCTTTGCGGTATACTGTCCATGACTTTTGAGTGACCACATTTGTCATGTTATCATTTACTTAAAGCTTTAATAATATATGTGTTACTAACTGACCTTTAATTATAAGAAACTGTGTCGAGAACATGGCATTTCTAAGGCATCCTCAATGTGCCGTTGCCTTGAAAGAGCGTGCTTTCATAATACATTAGTCGCAACAGTCGTTTAACCACCAATAAGATGTTTCCTATATTTTATTACAACAAATCATACAATTAACACGGGTTTTCGGAAGATCCTCAATTTCATGATGCTTATAAATGGCATACATGCATATGGGTTTCAAATGAAAGCAAATATGGCACTTCGCGAGTCTATACTGAGGTGAGGTGCCGTGCATGTGACGTAGGTCTCCGGGGTGCTACAGAGTCTCCGGTTTGTGACTATGGGGTTCCGGGACAGACAATCAAGCACATTAGAGATGAATTCTCCTTTCATTCCTACCAAGGCAGTTGAAGCGATCTCATCAAAGCTGATGATACGGCTCATATATATTAGGACCCTATATATTGATATTAAATTAATTTTGTAGGTAGTTTTGTATTTTCATATTCCTGCTTTATATAGTACTACTAATGTTAAATACCTGTAATTTTAAACTGCATGTTAGCCATACGAATAAACAAAGAAATCCTCCATCTCACTGGTCTACGTTCAAACGCACATTCAAAATATCTGTCATGTTAGATACTGATCTCAACGTCCGGAAAGTCTCCCCCAAAGTGCATTTTCCACGCTATGGCGTCAGAAACTCGGCACGGTAAAAGGTCGAATCCACGGTCCGTGTGCCGACGGCTTCACACACGTCGTACGTCAGCTTCCAGGAAGGCTCGCGCCTTCCGCGTATGCTCTTCTAGCAAAGAATCCCCTCTTCAGCTACAATAACATTTCTTCTCAGTACACGGATCATGAGGCTGCCAGCCAATCGCCTGCAGCTCATACTTCATACTCCGTATAGAACACTGGAGGAGTTCCTCCGCAGAATCAATCAGGAAAGGACCGTACGCAAAACACCGCCAGGAGCACCTGTTAAGACATCCACTGTACTAGAAAGAGCTTTATAAGTTTAAAAAGCTGTAAAAGAAGACCAAGACTGGAATACATCCAGCAAATAATTGAGGACGTAGGTAGCAGTTGCTATTTTACAAAAAGAAGGACTACTCCAGAACACTAAAACTACGCCGACGGCTAAGGAAACCACCAATCAAATTCACCTCTCGGTTTGCGGTGGGAACGTCGCTCGTCGTTTCTCGTGAAAAGATCTACGAAAGATCAACTCTCGTCCGCCTTTCGTGACCCCCATGTATTCCTCCAAGTAGAAAGGATACCTTCTTCTCTTATAATATTATCACTCTTTACCCCCGACTACCTGCCTCTGGCTGTTTTCAGACGCAAGAGTGCGTGTAACCTCACTTCACCGACCTCACCACAGGGCGACAGCCTGTTGGGATATAAATCCCCTTAATGCACACTGTTTTCTACAGAGCAGTAACGTAATCCTTCACAGTCGAACAAGGCACGTCTACTTTTTCAAACTGCCTTGTGTCTCTTCAGGAACGCGCAGCCACCACCACTGCGTTCTGTCAGCGTCGTTCACCTCAGATTAATTCCCAGACATGTAGCACTACTGAAAAATATTAGTACCTGGTGCTATCCAATACAAACGAAAGAAACTATCAGTTATCCGGTCACCCACCGTCAATCGCGATCTCATATCGAATAAACTACACAAACGAACTGGCGTAATATTACACGTATGGGGGCAAAATATTGCTACCTTACAAAACAGTTAACTGCCACCAGCACAATCGCCGATGACCTATCATATGTTGCACGTCAATTGTAACAAAGCAGTCACAAAGTATGGAGATCACCCACAAAAATCCTGCTATTGGGTGTTGCAGGCGCAAACTCTCGTCAATTCTCCACGAACCAGCCACGGCTGATTCCTTGCGTCAGCGATGTACTGTAATGCCACATGGAACAGTGTAGCACAGCGCGGCCTGTCCGCAGCCGAACACGAGACGAAAGTGTGCCTCGTGTGACAACACACCCAGTCAGATGGAGGTTTAAATACAACTGACACAGCCGACAGAACTGTGTTACCCCTACATTCGACTGAGCACCCTCCAGCCAGTCACAGGGCCAATGTGTGTCTCGAGCACACTGGCCCTCACCGAACAGCGACACCTACGAGCTGCAGCCACAAGCCAGCCATTACCTTCCAGGCTTGAAACGCGATCCACTGAGGCGTGGCCGCTCAGTATCGGCCTGACACACCACACAGCCTCCGAGCTTCCTGAGTTCTACTAAACGATTCCCACCAGTCGCCCCGGTCTGCAGGTGGCGTATTCGATCCACTGGACTTACGCCGTGTGGATGTCACACTCTGCTGTGAGACACCGGCGGCACCACGACAGCTGTGTCTTTATTACCGTATGAAGTCATCTGTCAGTAAGTGCTGCACAAATTTCTCTTTCATTCCTAATCCTGCGCCCTGGACCATACGGGTAAACCAACTCCCATATGCAGCACTAAAGTCGATGAATGTCGGAATCCACTATGGGTGTAATTACCGTTTCTGCGAGTTACACTGTAATAGTATACCCCATTATATTTCCGTATTGGGAATAAGCGCCTGGTCCTCGGCACGAATCCGCCCGGCGGATTAGTGTTGAAGTCCGGTGAGCCGGCCAGTCTGTGGATGGTTTTTAGGCGGTTTTCCATCTGCCTCGGTTAATGCGGACTGTTTCCCCTTATTCCGCCTCAGCTACACTATGTCGGCGATTGCTGCGCAAACAACTTCTCCGCGTACGCGTACACCATCATTACTCTGCCACGCAAACGTAGGGGCTACACTCGTCTGGTGTGAGACGTCCCTTAGGGGGTCCACCGGGGACCGAACCGCACAATAACACTGAAAGAGTGGTTCGGCGTGGGGAGGCGGAGAGGTGAAGTGGACTGCAGTAGTTGTCGTGGTAATGTGGACCACTGCGCCTGTGGTGGGGACGGAGCCTCTCCGTCGTTTCTAGGCCCCCGGTTAACATACGATATAATACAGTACAATACCCCATTATATTATACCTCTCAGGAATGGCAGCATTCATGAAACAATTTAGCTATAATAAAGATAATATTTCAAAATTGAAGCAGATTCTCACAAAATGTGTTAAATACGAAAGGAAACACGGTTCACTGCTAATGGAATATAATATGTCTTTTACGTGATCTACGAATAAATAACAGTAATACTACTCCAGAATTCACTGAACACTACAGCCGATTTGACTGAAACTACTGTCGGCATCCACAGAAAAAGAAAGCAAGCTTCCACTGGCTTTGTTATACTGCAGTGGCTTATGGCTGCAGTATAACGAGATCAGAGATGTCAACAAACTCCAGGCAACACGTGTCTGTCTGATTTAAATTTCTCACTTATGCGATAAGAAAAATATTTGACACCCTGGCCAGCAATTTCTAATGATATACACTTAGTTCATTAAGTACAAAAAGTGCGTTTGATCGAAATCAAGAATGCCAATGACTGTTTTCAGTTGCCTGCCTAGAGGAAGTAGTGATGTGTGATTGATTAAAGAATGTCATTCATTTAGTGTAGCTTGTGATTGATTTACTATCTGACTAATGTGAAAAACTTTGTAAAACCCGCTTTTTCGTGTCTTTTCCAATCTCTGCATTATCGCGAAGAAGAGAATCACCTGATGAATCTTTCCAACAACCCTCCCCACTACGAGTTTGTGAAACGCCTATGAAAGATGCTGTAGTGTAAACAGACTAGATAAACTGCGTTATGACTCAGAACGACAATAAGAGTATGTATTAAATCACTAATTTCAATGAGGTAACTGTCCGTTTTTCGGGTGTTTTCCCTGTCATTTCATCTAGATGTGGACGATATTTTTGTGCACAAACATTTCATACTCATTTTTAGTTTAAGTTCCACAATTCGTTCTTTGTGAATGCATTCTTTCTTACATAACGCGTACGGACACGGACACGGACACACACACACACACACACACACACACACACACGCATACACACACAACACATTGGTGCTCAATATCCTGGTGTAATCTTCTGAAGAGAATCATGACTGATTAAAATTAGTATCATTTTAGACTTACATACATGCATACAGTGTGTCTAATCCTTAGTAATTACTAATTTCTCTTTAGGTGTTTTCTAAGCTTCCAGTACGTCCTCAAGTGTTTAAAAAATCGAACTCCCATGTATAAAACAGCTTCAGGCGTCTAATTATTTAACAAATGAAATAATATGTGAAATATTTGAATTTAAACATGTAAGCGGGAAAAAGTTTAGAAACGGTTTGAGATTATGCTTAAAGATCGTAGGAAGTTGCTAAAGCTCTCATTACTAAACACTGCATGAATATAGTCTGGATAATTTGCGCTCAATTTTAAGAAAAAAAAAACAATGTTTTTCACCTACCTCAGTGGTCATGAGGTCATATCTTCTGAAACATGTGTTGTAAAACGCTATAATGTAGCGGGTAAGTGTGTGTAGATATTGTCTGCAAAGTGTGTTACGAATAGAGTTAGTTGTAAGGAAGTAATAAATGAAAACATCGTTGTTCATGTTGATGTTTTACCGTGCGTCACTGTAAACAGAAGCTAATATTTGACTGATTTCAATGTTTATGACGTCATATATACTGAACTATGTGTCATTAAACGATATAGTTTTGATGGCGCATTCAGTGGTATATGTGCCGACTGTCTGAAAACTTTATTGCTAACAGAGTAGGTAGAAAAAGCGACATATTTTAACTAAAGATTTACTGCTTGAACAGCGAAAATCTAGTAAGTAATATTTTTTTTTCCTGACATCATTTTGTGGACAAGGGGGGAGGGACATAGAAAACAATTTTCGCAAAGGTTTTAAATATACTGTAAATTTTATTAAAAGTCATAGTGCTCTCACTTGAGTATTGCTCATCAGTGTGGGATCCGTACCAGATCGGGTTGACGGAGGAGATAGAGAAGATCCAAAGAAGAGCGGCGCATTTCGTCACAGGGTTATTTGGTAACCGTGATAGCGTTACGGAGATGTTTAACAATCTCAAGTGTCAGACTCTGCAAGAGAGGCGCTCTGCATCGCGGTGTAGCTTGCTCGCCAGGTTTCGAGACGGTGCGTTTCTGGATGAGGTATCGAATATATTGCTTCCCCCTACTTATACCTCCCGAGGAGATCACGAATGTAAAATTAGAGAGATTAGAGCGCGCACGGAGCCTTTCAGACAGTCGTTCTTCCCGCGAACCATACGCGACTGGAACAGGATAGGGAGGTAATCACAGTGGCACGTAAAGTGCCCTCCGCCACACACCGTTGGGTAGCTTGCGAAGTATAAATGTAGATGTAGATGTAGATGTATAATACTGGGTAAATAAAGTCCGTGTGTTTGTGCACCATCAGTTACATTGCTCTAAGTCAAACACCCGGTTTATAACTGTAATTTCTGTCTTATTGTGTTAATCTTTTAACACAAGACTGGACTCTTTATGAAAAAGTTACGACAACATTTTAAATCTTTAAGTTCGATCAATAATCACGCGAAATACTGAAAATCAAATTGTTGTCGCCTGCAACTGCTGGAAAGTTAAAGGTTCCAGCATAGCCGTTTATCAACATAGACCATGAGTTTGAAGTGTTACTTATCATACAAATTAACAAGCTCTTTGCCGTGACTCATGCTAGCGATAGTACACGCACTATACACCGATACAAGAACTAGTATCTAGGCTTCTGTACATGATTAGGTTTTTTTTATTTACCTAAAATGTTTAAAATTAATTTGGTTAGTAGTCACGGTAGCTTTCTAATTCGAACTGACATATCAGGCACGTTCTTTTATGATCATGATGACTGAACTCTTGTTATGTAAAAATACGAAATTGGTAGTGTTATATACCGTTCGTAAATTTTGGAGTGCAACGAATTTCTTTCGGATAATATTTCATGTGTAAATTTTGCAACCATTCTGATTCTGAAGTTTTTTTGGTAAGCTTGATAATGTTTGTGCGTTTATAGCAAAAATTAAAAAAATTGCTGGACCACGAGGTTTAAGGCACCCCTAGGTCCTCGTCAATGATACAGGGTGAGTAAGAAAACAAAAGAAATCGTTAGACTCTGAGATCATATGACAATAATACGTCTAGTGCAGTTTAAATTTCCAGGTTTATAGCGATGAAAGGTGTATGTGTCAGCCATCTTTGGTGAACGTATTATTTGGAGTGTTTAACTTGGCTTCATCTAGTGTCGCAGATGTCATTTCTGAACTTTGTTTATCATATAAACATTACTAGGGGAATTATTGTGTGGGGAACATACTTTATTGACTTTATTTCCTTTTATGTCAAATCAGCATACGATGTCACCCTTCACCGATAACTTCATCGTTCTTAGTTCTGTGATGTATAAAAGTGTGGTGAATTGGGAGTGCATGTGGGAGCAGTATAGCTTTCTTGAATCTTGTTGTAGAAGCGTGGGAATGGCCGTTGAATTTTAGGTTTCAAAGCTGGATGGTGTCCTGACTGCACTACAGATAGTTTTCTCGCTCTATGTCTTGCGATTGGTATGTCAGACCAATGTACGGACTGTGGAATTTTCCACCGATCTCTCGATCGAAATCTTGTTCTCTGGGAAGTTAAAGTACCGAACGCCAGTATTTTTAGCGTTCACCTGAGTGGGCGAAGCATTTGCGACATACATTCGTTCCTTATTATCATTGAGTAGTGGCCACCTACACTTTGGGAAGTTTCGTTGCTTCATTTTTTTCTGAAGGGCGAGGAGAGTTTAATACGACTTTTTTCTCTTCTATGGCAATTTTCATCTTTGTCTCATAGTACTTATAGTTCTCCAGGCGTCGTGTTTTGGACGGCACTAGCTTTCTCTTGCCGTCGATGCAGTGCGTTCTCTGACAGACATTTATTTCCATCTGAGATGAATATAACGCTGCTCCCTTTCTGAATAGTATTGTAAAGCTGTTTCTCATGGTTATTCACTTTTACAGTCACAATCTTTCCTCGGTTTTTCCGTTCGCCGTCCGAGTTAGAATTTGGTCATTGACCTGTACAGATTGTCTGGAGCAGTGTCTGGGATGTTTTAGAAAATGACCGGTAACAGTAAGTCTGGGTCTAGACTGTGGTAAGTAACACCTGCTGCTTCTGAGTGCACTTAGAATAAAGTTATTTGTTTGGGTTTTCGGTTCATGGGGTAGATAATAAAATTCATTTAGGAAGTGAGTTATGTGGCTAAATTTCACGTGTATAAATTTTTATCTGTTTCAGCTCTGTTTTTGAAAGGGCGACTTGGCTTTTCCCTTTGACATCCGCGTCATAATTTCGTCATTGACCTGTACAGGTTTTCTGGAGCAGACTGAGTGGTCACAAGTCACGTTTTGATGGTAGCCATACGCATTACGTAGGAGTTGTTATTGAGTTTTTTTTCTTGTAGTTCTGTTGTAGCGAGTGCTTGCATTTTTAACGTGTTCCGAGTATAGCCGTGTCCTATCGCTGTAATGGCACGATTCCTTCCTGACAGAATACCGTCCTCATAATTTATTAATAAATCCAACCCGATAAGGAACTGTAATGTTAAGGCGAAGCTAGCTTGTCAAACGAGTGCTAATCTTCGGGGAAAGGTCAATACGATTCAGAAAATATGTCCTCTTTATGGAGTGTGATTCGCTAGTCTTTTCGCTTACATGCAATCCACAACGCCTTTCCATCTTCCATAGTTAATAAGAATACCTGTTCTTGCGTGAGAAATATATTGTAAAAATATTATTGAAACTCGCTCCCTGATCAGTCGTACTAATGTCGTTTCGTCTGATTCCGTTGCATATTTCCAGAAAAATCTTAGGGTGAGGTGTCATTATGTTTTCTTGCCGACTTCAGACGACATCGCGGCTCACTGCTCCTGATAGTAAGGAGAACAGCTTCACTAAATTCCAGATAACATGGCGAAAGGCTTCTCCCATGATCTGAATATTGCTAACGTTCGGAATTAAGGTTCAATCCAATCAAACATTTAAGAGAAGCACGAGCCGGTATCTTTTAATAATATGCAAGTTCCGCTTTCCTTCACTTGACTTCCCATTCGCTAAGGGACGATCGTTATTCATTTATTTCTGATGGGAGAGCAGAATGTAATACAACTTTTTTCTTTTCTATTTTAATTTCCGTTCTTTTTAATAGTACTTACAGTTCTCCAGGTGACGTGTTCCGATTGACCCTAGCTGTCTCTTGCCGTCTTAGTGTAATGCGTTCGCTCACATTACTTTCCATCTGAGATAAACATAACACTGCTCCCTTGTTGAATAGTACCGTAATGCTGATTCGCGTGTTTATACACTTTTCTAATCACAGTCATTCTAGATAAGGAGTTTTTATCCTATAATCTCTCACTTGGTCAGCCTATTCTCTAGTGTGTAACTTATGAAACGCTACTATTAGAATTGTAACATAATCTCATTCTTCTTCTTCCTTCGTAACGACCAACTAGAGATTACATCTGTTCATCGGCCCATTATGCAAGCCTTAACTGCTCGTGCAATCGTTTCCGGAGCTGTTTTTTCTCTTGGGTCCATACCTTCTCTGCCTTCATCTTAGGTTCTTCGTGGGAAGCTGCACGTATTCGTATTTTCCATTAAGCGGATCACGCTCCTGCACATATTTAGAAGAAATTTCATATCGTTATCAACTGCACTAATCGTGTCCCTTTGATTTTCCTATCATGAGACTACGTTAATATCCTTTTAGACATACTTCTGAGCTCATTCCTACCACGTGGCCATAGACAATCATTATTCTCCAAACTGTGTCACTCATCGCCTCCACATCCTAATATAATTTGTTGAAGTGACGGCATCTGTATTCACTGTTTTCTTTGATGGGACCCAGGATTTTTCTCACGATCTTTCGCTCATTATCCTCATGTTTCTCAATTAGACTTCTTTTTTTCCCCCTAAGAGTATCTGCTGCAAACAGAGTCGGCGGTCGAAGCACAGAGCTGTATTGTCTGACTTTAGACAGTTAATTAATTATCGACTTCTTTTTGTACATGCCTTTAGTTACCTGATAGGCCATCGTCATTTACATCTACATCTACATGGAAAATCTGTGCCCTTCAGGCACAGTTGGAGGAAGCAAGGAAGGAACTGATAAGGAACAAGGGAGATAGGGGGAGGATGGTGGTTGGGAACTGGCAGCTGGTAGGAGGATAGGAAGAAAGAGAACCCTATCTGACAGTTTTATCAACAACACCAAAAACAGGTATCTACCACTACCTTAGCTAAGTGTGCAGCACACTTCACCGAGGCCAAGAAACCTATGAATTTACAAAGTGTTAGAAAGAAGAAAGTGCTGCTGCTAGGTGGTATCCACGGGCAAGGTGTAGGCTCTCTGCTACAGGAATGTTTAGGGGCAGCGCACCAGGCCACCAGTATCTTCAAGCCAAATGCAGGGCTAAGTCATGTGATAGAGGATCTAAGGATTTTAGAAAAGAGGACCATGTAGTGATAGTGGGTATGGCGGGAAACAGTTTTGACAGAGGTGTAGGGAATATGACATAGGTGGTGACCTGGACAACATAGCTTCCCTGACTCATGGCATCAACGTACACTTTGTTGAGCTGTTCCGGCGTCATAATCGACCACACCTTGATGGAGTCGTGAGGCGAATCAGTGTGGGGTTAGGGATGGCTCTGAGGACAGCCAACTTTACTCGTGTTGCTCTGGTGAGCGTCGGGACTACCAACAGATGCGGTTTCACTACGTATGGCCCTCCACCTAAACAGGACTGGGAAGTGAAGATTGGTACAGCTGATTCATGAAAGTATAGGTAGTGGATCTCGGGCCACACATGGTCAAATTCCGGTTGTCATAGGCAGGACAAGTAGATCTTCTTTAGGATAAATCCAGTCAACAGGTTCCCCTGCCTAAAGAGTATCTCCCACACTTTAAAAAATACTGAAACAATCACTCACAAGACAGATTTTACCACTTCAAATATCACAAATACCAGATGTCACAAAGAAAAACAAACAATTGGAAAGAGTTACATGGGGTATTTCACAGAATTAACAATCCTCCATCAAAATATGCAATCAATATAAAATAAAGTTGAGCTCCAATCTTTGAACTGCACAGTAGTTTGTATTACTGAACACTGGTGTAGAGACACAGAAATCCAGCATGTAGCATTATCATTGTATGAAAAGGCAAACTCTTACTGCAGAACTACGTCAAGGGTTGGAGGATCATGCATTTATGTTCAAAAACTAAAAAACAAAAAGTCAGTAGGCTTACATGAAGTACCAATGTGTGTACTGAAACAATGCATAAGGATTATACAAGGCTCCTTAACAAATATAATAAATGAATTCTGCACATCACAGACAAGTGACAGAACGAATAATGAAAGACAGATTAATGAATTACCTGAAACATTCAATCTTTTAAGCAAATAACAGTTTTAGTTTCTGAAGTGGCAAAAATACGGAGTCAGCCATAATAGAATTCACAAAAGTTGTACTTGATGCTCTTGCTAAAAATGAGTGTGTCACAGGCATATTTTTGGATCATTCTAAGGCGTTTCATACAGTTGACCACAAGATTCTATTAAATAAATTAGAAGCATTAGGAATAAGAGGGGTAGCTAATGGTTTCGATCATACCTAACGGATAGTATAAAAAGAGTAGAGATAATACATATTTCAAAAAGATCTAAACATTTAGTAAAACACTTATCAGAACCAAAATACATTAATATAGGGGCTCTGCAAGGTAGCATATTAGGGCCAATGCTGTTCCTAATATACATCAATGACTTTCCGAGTAGTGTTACTCATGGTGAAAAAATCCTCTTCGCTGATGACAGCAATCTTATAGTCACTGAGGAAAAAAGACAACTCCTTGCCAAGGAAGCAAATGAAACTCTCAAGGACGTATATGATTGGTCAATAAGTAATAACGTGACACTGAACACAAAGAAAACTAATGCCATGAATTTCAGTTTAAACAAGAAAAATGACAACGTTAAATTAAATGTAGATGACCTCTATAGACTGTGTAACAAATGCAAATATCTAGGAACGAATATTGATTCTCAGTTGAAGTGGTGTCAACACACAAAGGTACTTGCAAACGGAATGTCATCAACATGTTATGGCCTTAGAATCCTATCATCAGTGTGTAACATGCAGTGCCTTTTAGTTATATATTATTCATATGTACACTCAGTTCTTATCTAGGGCATTCTTTTGGGGATCAAATGCACAAAATATCAACACAATTTTCAAACTCCAGATAAGAGACATAAGAACAGTAACCAAGAATACTAGTCAAGATAATTGTAAAGATCTCTTTAGAACACTGGGGATGTGAACTGCTCCAGGTAAATACATTTACCAATAAATTGTACACATCAAAAATAACATTGGTAATCAATGCACAAAGAGCTCTGTCCATGAACATGCAACAAGAGACGGACTCAACTTACATTTACCAAGAAAAAATAATTATAAAACTCTAAACTGCATTTTCCACCAAGGAATAAAACTGTACAGTAAATTACCAACAGAGATTAAAGAAATAGCAAAAATATACTTATTTCAAAAGGTAGCTAAAAAGTACATGTAATGCAATACATTTTATACATTGAAGGATTAGTTAGCTAAAATAGAGTAGGCGTTTGATAAAAAATGTTACAAAAATAAATAATAATAATAGTGATTATAAAATAGGCAACATTGCACATAACACCTTCGGTTTTTTTCCTTTCTAGAAATACTTACCGCCAAGCTATGCATGCCACAATACTAACACCTCTTCCTCTTTCTGAGCTCAACATCTCACTCATTACGGAGCGATGCTGACTCAGTTTTTCATGATAGGAAATGGGATTGCAGTACAGAATATGGCCCAGAGATCACAAGTGTGTGTGTGTGTGTGTGTGTGTGTGTGTGTGTGTTTGTGTGTAGTGAGTGAAGTGTTATGAAACAATGTGTGTATAGTGTGTGCAGTGACTGATAGTGAGATATGAGTGAACAATGTGGCATTACATTATTTAATAAGTCATTTGTAAAAAAGCATTGTATACCAGGAGTAAATCTAATGTTTGTCTGTAAATAGAAGTCTGTAGATATATGTGTATACGAATTAGCTTATTTTAAATTGATCTAAATTTGTAAATACTTTGACATGTCCTATATCCTTGTAAAAAGAGATCTACGGATGAATGAATGAAGCTGCTACTACTACATAGATACTCGGCAAGCCACCATACGGTGTGTGGTCGAGGGTATTCTGTCCCAATCTTTAATGAAATTATGAAATTTCATTAAAGAAAGAATAATCATAATCGTAAGTTACCTTTTTTTAAATTTGCTTTTGAGTTAATTTTCTTCTGTCTGTCTTTTTGTACGTACGTACGAACCTTGTTGTAGAACTTGTTATTTACGCGTGGTAATAAGAAAATTCATTTTCACACTGAGATTACGTACTTTAGAAATTACGTGAGCTCATGTTAACTGATTAAGAATATTTAGTTGAGAATTAAATCCTTTACATAATTCGGCCTTGGCACACATTTTCTAAATGCAGTGGGTTTTTTTCTTTAAATATTTACTGAATTCATTCCCGGCGTTAGCTTTTGAACACAAGACTGTCTCTATTAGCAGAAAATGGTTAAATATTGCCAAGCCGACGTTTAATTATCATTGATATAACACACTTCACTATACATTTAAGTTATTTGAAAGACACAAAATTGTTAAATTTCAACATTAACTATCCGCCTATGAATGCACAAATCCGTCAGTCTCAGGATCGCTGTAAAAGAATAACATTTTCTTAATTCACTGCTAATTTTTATCTGTTCCCGATTTACGGGTTTGGTTAATTTTTCTTAGCGGAACAATTTTTTAAATGTGCCGCCGCTGAAAATCGTTCGGTCGCGGCACAGCCCAGCAACATCGCTAAAAATGCTGAAAATTCTTTAAATAAATATTATAGATGACATGGGCAAGCTAATTTACATTAATAATACACACATTTGATAAATTATGATGTATTTATACCACAACAATAATTCAACTTACATTAGTTTGTAATTTCTGCTCTAATGGCGGCTAAATCTCGATACAGACAAATGAAGTCTACCCATTCATAAAATAATTCGTCACAGCTTCCTCTCGCTTTCAGCTCTACAGGGAGATGACCAAAGAATCCACAGTACGTGGTGCTTTTATACTACTGCTGACTATTAACATTTCTTTGCAATCTTACGACATTATTTTCGTCTGTGGCTGAATTTTACATTTTTGTTATCGCAGATACTGACACATTTCACAATTATATTATGAATATAGAAATATTACCATCCTAAATACAGAGAGAATATTACAATAACAACGAATGTCCTTTACACAAAATTCAATAATATTTTTTGTTAAATAATTACAGTATTTACAAATTGCTTTAAAGCGGCGTATATGGTACAAATAAATTTTAGTTTATAAATAGTGTGAGTTTGCCAGGGAACGTTACAAATCCCAAATAGAATGAGCGAAAAACGACCATCTACACTCCTCTGTATGAGCCCTAATTTCTCGTATCTTAATTTCGTGGTCCTTACGCGTAATGTATGTGTGAGGCAGTAGCAGACAGCTTCAAGTGCCAGTTCTCTAAACTTAGTCAATAGTGTTTCTTGAAAAGAAGGTCGCCTTCCCTCCAGGGATTCCCATCTGAGTTCCGGAAGCATCTTGGTAACACGTGTTGTTCGAACCTACTAGTAACAAAGTAACAAATCTAGCAGCCCACCTCTGAATTGCTTCGTTGTTTTCCTTAATCCGACCTGGTACCGACCCTAAAATCTCAAGCAGTAGTAAAGAATAGGTCACCCCAGCGTTCTATATGCGGTCTCCTTTCCACGTGAACCACTCTTTCCTAAAATTCTCCCAGTAAACCGTAGTCGACCATTCGCCTTCCCTACCACAGTAATCACATGTTCGTTACGTTTCATATCGCTCTGAAACGTTACGCTCAGATCTTTAAATGACATGCCTATGTCCAACACTGTATCCGAACATTACAGGATTGTTGTTCCTACTCATCCACATTGACTTACATTTTTCCACATTGACAGCTAGCTGCTGTTCATCACACCAACTGGATATTTTGTCTAAATCTTTTGGTATCTGCCTACAGTCACTCAAATTCGACGCTTACTGTACACCACAACATTATCAGCAAACAACCGCAGATTGCTGCCTGCCCCGTCAGCCGAATCATATACTTATAGAGAGAATAACAGTGGTCCTATCAGACTTCCCTGGGGCACTTTTGACGATTTATGATGTACCTTTATCATTTATTGCTTTTATGTTTTCGTTTTCTTCAAAGGCAAAGAGAAAATGTGAAGCGGTAGCCCAGCGTAGAGCCTGCGCCAACAGTCATGTATTTTTTATTTTGAACTATTAAAAAACAGAAGATGTTTCTCCTGTTCTTCAGTAAGAGTGGGGGCTCGCTCTCTGTTAGTGAACGAAGGTAGACGCACGTTATTTTAGAGCCTAATCGGCGGTTGCCATTTTGGTTGTGAGAATAAGTAAAAAGTCTGTATTTTTTATGAACATCGTAGGAAGAATATTGTATTACTTTATCAGTGGGCAGTTGTATGAGTCATTATTACAAGTAGTGCAGCAATACATAGAAAACCAAGAATCCCACCTGTGTACTTCGGAGTTATCACGAAGATCCGATTACAATATAAAGGACACAGTAGGTGGATACGGCGATCGGACGTAGTATCATTTATTGATAAGCATAAATCTACAACAAGAGTAAGACTATTTCGTTTATGTGGAACTAATATGAATAGATTTTTTACCCATTTATAGGCATAGCTCAGCTTATTGTGCTTGTCCGACAGGCTGGGATATTTCATAAGAGTAATCAAAATTCCAATTTCAGATCACCTCGTTATTACTTTCTTATCTGCCATTAATTAATTTCAATATTTCCATATATCTAAATTTCATTTTTTATTAGCCTGTATTATAAAGTGGCTACAAGTGACAGGCACCATACGTAGTGGGAAAACATTGAGCACTAGTATTGTTAAGACAATGAATATACATGTATGTTAATAATTTCTTTATGTTCCACGTACTCTGATGACATGACGGAGACAATAATGTAATACTGGGAAAATACTAACTGAAATAAATAATAAATAAATTAGAAGGAAGAAGACAAGAATACCAAGAGTGGACAACTGAAAGTACAATAGAGGGAAGTTCCAGTTACCAGACCACAATAAGGTAGGACTGCACAATGCATGTAGAGAATACGTTCCTAGTAGACCTATTAGAAAATCCAAACAACTATTTCCTAAAATCCAGAACCTAAAGCTTGAGAGGCTAACGCAATTGCAATGCAGTAGAGAGAGAATGTCATTTCTTTAACAGTACGAAAAGTACATTAAGTGAACAACCATTTCCATTAAAATTACATACACCTGATATAGCTGTACTTGCATTCCGACGCGTAAGAAACAGTGCGGTAGTAAAATCCAAGTAGAGAAAGTACTAATTCTGGTAACTGCAGAGACGTAAATATTTTCATAATGGGTGGACAAAACGATAATGGAATATCATTTCAAAATCAAAAGACCAATTTGGTAGACTACCAATTTGGTAGACTTACATTTGCAAAACGTAACAATGAGTGATTTGGAATTGTCAAACTGTGATTATTTGGATGCTTGGCGCGACATGCCATTATTGTATTCGACGCCCAAGTAAGGAACATTCCATTACAAGCAATACACTGATTACAATAGACGAAATTAATGACACCTCAAGGCAAAGGAATATGTTAAATGGAAGTAGTACGCGTATTACACACTCAGATGCTGATAGGCGTAGGCCAGAAGTGACTAGGAAAGATATACAAGGCTTATTTCGAGCCATAATACAAACAATAAGGACAGACATGAACGCAATAAATTCAAAGATGTTAAGTTTAGACACAATACAGACATGACTAATACGAAAGCAGACATGACCACAGTGAAGTCCGAGATCAGGAAGGTAAATACAAACATGACACACGTATCAGGCGAAGTAAAAACCTGCGCACAAAACTCAGTAGTCAGGATACGAAATTCAAACAGAGATGGATAGGAAAATCTACGAAGAAGTAGAAACTTCATTTCACGATATGAGTGAAAAATGAAAAGGCACACTGGAAAAAAAATTTAAACACTCACACTCACGAATGGACAGGAGCTATTCGGAATAAGAGAAACTCAGGATAATTTACAGGTAATGCAAAAGAATAGCAGGTGAAGATAGATAATGTACAGTCAGAAGCAGCGAAGCGGCATTCGTCCTTTGATGACTTACCAGAAAATGTAGAGAAAATAACAGTGGAGATAGGATTACTTCCGTTAGAACATAAAAGAATCAACTCAGATATTGTGCAGCTTTACTGAACAGTAAAGGATAGTACAAAAGATGAAAACACAACGACCGTGGGAAAAAATGGTTACGCGAACAGCGTACTTATGAGGCAGGGGTAAAGGAAGAAATGCGGGATTTAGAAGAAGAACTGTTAAAACGCGTAGAACATGATATCAAACAGGTAGAGCAAAGATTAATGGACGAAATAGCAAACAAAGTGCGGTAATATCATCGCAGGGGGCGATAAGCGGAGATATAAACAGCCGTCCGCCGGTGAGAGAAATCAGTGGCGCGGACAACAATCCCTAACCCATGCAGCACGAGCGCATACCGACGTGCGACAGAAACAACGGCCAAAACGTTTATGAGACAGATATGTCGTCACTGTATGTAAAAGCTGTTCTGTCCTGCTGGTCAGCGTTGTTGATAGAAGAGAATTAAATAAAACACCGACAGTTTCGCTGTGTTTGGAAATGAAACAAAGCGAACGCACCCGATAGGGTATGTCTGAGCCTTTAGGAGTGTACTGCCTAATATTCGGTTAGAAGCTCAAAAGATCACATACTTGGTAGGACACACAGAAGGTTACGCCCTTTTGTGGGCTACAGAGATGTCGGAACTCTGGGAGACATATGATCAATTTGAGAATGCATTTTTGGATAAATACTGGTCAACATCTACTCAGGTGAGATTAAGACGAGAGGTGTTAAACCCATTATCACATCATCCAAAATTTGGGGAGCTAAGAAACTATTTTGAAGCATATCTAAAAAAGACCCGCTATTGGAATAATACGATTTCTCATGTCGATATTCTGAATATCTGAATGATCAAATTGCCTACAAATGTTAGGGAAAAATTAGTAACCATTCCCGAATATGATCTTGAATATTTTCTCTCAGTACCCGACTCAGTAGATCTAATTCATGAGGATGGGCAAGGCATGACTAGTTATCGTAACGGTAATGAACACAAACGAACTGGAAGGAGCAACTACGGTAACGGCAAAGGCTTTGGAAACTATAATGGTCGTGTGCGTATGAATGAATGGCATCCTTATGCACCGTCGCCCCACAACAGAAATCAGTACAATCGATATAACTGTCAGCCTCAGAGTGACCGAAGGTACAAAAATAAATATCAGTCCCACCTGTACGGCAATAGCCGAGGTAGGAAAAATCTGAGAGAATACTTTCATACTGGGCGACAATGTAATGCAGAAAATACCAGGATCGGAATGTGGAACACAGTGATCGGAGTGAGAACCGGCAGCTCGTATAGTTAAAATGAATCAACTGGGACACGAACTGGTGAGCACTCGAACATACGGTGAACATAGTAGAAGTGATGGCAGAAATTGAAACAGTACCCTTACCGTCCGCAGAAAATAACAATAATCGGTCATGACAAAGCGCCAGATGTCATTCAGCATGTTTAAAGAGATACAACAGGATGTAAATGTACCTACGGTACCTGTAGAGAACTGTAAGATCGTAACGGTGATGGGAAGAAAATACAAAGTTATAAAAATACAGGCCAGCATGCCCATTAGCATATGTGGTGTAATTTTACGGTGTACTTCCTTGTTGGTAGACAAACTTATAGTGAACTGAATACTTGGTATGGAGGTTTTCAGAAACTATGGGGAAAAGAAAGACATCATCAGTGGGGAACGTCAATTTCACATAGGAGGACGCACACTGACAGTAGACTTAATGAGAACTATAATGAAAACTCGGAGTAGGCAGACACCTGGCATTAATGTTAAGCTTATCTACCCTCAAATCTTAATGGTAAATGAAATAGAACATGATGATGTTGACAGAGAGATCCTCGATGAGCAACAGTAGAAAGTAAAATAAGTAAATCCACTGGTCTTAGCAATGAACAGCGAAGTGTACAGAGAAAGTTATTCTTTAAGTATCACAGCATTTTTCGAAAACAACCTACTGTTATTGAGGAGTATGAATATAAAATGGAAGTGTAAGTAAAACGTCATATGGCATTCCTTGGGCAATGAAAGAGGCAGTAAGGCAAGAAATAGAGCGTGTGGTTAGATGGAAGGTTATTGAAACATCGCTCTCACCTTATTACAGTCCGATTCTCACAGTTGGTAAAACTGACGGAACGGTGCAATTGGTGTTAGACCTAAGAGAAATAAACAAAATCACCGTTACTATAAGAACAAGGCCAGAGAATTTAGAAGAGTCATACCGGAAAATTTTATTACATGAAGAGAGTACAAAGTATACGGCTTTCATAAGCGTCAGAAGCAGTTACCAGTTCAGGGTGCTACCTTTTGGATTAAACGTGTGTGCTGGTGTATTTATTGAAGCCTTAGACAGAGTACTTTGACTGGAAATACTTAGTTGGATTACACCCTATGTCGAAGATCTATTAATTGCTACCCAAACATGGAATGAACATTTAAGTGTTTTGGAAGAGGTTTTTCTAAAATTTGATGAATACTTTGTCACAGTTAACTTTAAAAAGTGCAGATTTGGAAAAAAACAAAATAAAATTCTTAGGGCATATCATTTCACGAGTAGGAATTGTACCTGGCCCTAGTAAAGTAGGTGGGATACACAATTTCCTAACACCCTACACAAGGAAACAATTAAAAGGTCTCTGGGACTGCACTCGTCTTTTTACGAAATTTCTGCCACAACATTTGTTGAACAATAGTTAACTATTAAACGTACTGTGTAAAAACCACACTTGGTTGTGGATTAAAGAATGCAAAAATGATTTTCAGCAGATTAGGCAGGTGCTGATTAACGCACCTATCCTTAAACACCCAGATATGGATTGGATTTCTGTTTAAGCACTGATGTTTGTTATCAGGGATCAGTGCTTGTCTGTTTCAAATTATAACGAAGGATAGTAACGAAAAAGTCAGTATAATTAGTTTTGCTAGTAGAACCCTCACAGAATTTGAAAGATCTCATTCTGCAACTGAGTTAGAAGCATTAGCGGTATTTTGGGCGTTTCGCATATTTTAATATTACTTTTGGGGAAAACATATTAAAGTTTACTGTGACCATCAAGCTTTGTCCTTTGTTGTTACGTGTAAGGTGTTACGTAAGAGAGTAGTGAGGTGGTGCAAGTATGTTAAAGAGTCTGATTTTGAAATAGTGTGCATAAAAGGGGAACAATGTGTTGGCAGATGCACGTGAGTTAACACAAGGCCTCACTGACTTCCATGAGATAGATACCACTGTCTCTGATACTCTTGCCTCTGATACGTTTAATACGTGATGTGAAGGCTTCTTTCTCTAATGCGTTAGGATCAATCCATTCACCGAGGTGTTTAAATTTTGCTACCTGCTTACTTTATTGTACTCCGACTTCTAGTTCTGTTGGCGCTGACATTATGTATGGCGCAAAGTGTGCCTACTGAAAAGGGAATTGTCTTCTGTTGGCTATGTTATTTTGCAGCGGTATTTATGACATCTGATGATATCAATAGATCATTTGCTAACGCTGGACAGCCCGTTGGAAGATTCATATTGTACTTGTGACCTAGCCTTACACCATTTTCTACCCCTTTAAGGTTCATTTCTTTCTTCCTATTTTCTCATTTTACTTTTAAGTTTTTATCCTCTCCTATACCATTTATTTAGTATTCACACATAGTTTAATATTTCTTTCAATGCGCATTTTTTTTTTTTTTACAATGCTTGGTGTTTAATATGTCGAAATGTCGAATTGTCAAATTATTAGAACTTATAATTCTGTCGTAGTAAGCTCGCGTTCATTTTTACGTATGACTTTTCTTCCGAAAGAAGATTGCCGAGCCAGTAACATATGAAATGAGTATAGTATTGCAGTTTTCACATAGATGTTCTGCAAATGTAACACACATCACACTAAACGCAGAACGATTCCCCCAGCCCATTGTGTCGCTGTCTCCTTAACTTTCCTGATGATTCTTGTTACATTCTTGCTTCTCTTCTGAAGATGGTAACTTTTGGAGCCAGAAGACTACAACGACACGCGTAGGGTCTTGTAGAGGATCGATGGCTGGGGCAGGGGCTCTCAGTTGATCCTCGAATAACATATTACGCATAAATAGACCATCTAAAGCATTACTGTTCTATTACACTATCGGTGAAAAATCATCAGAAACAGTATAAATTTGAATGTAACTGTCTCAAACGACCTAAAAGTGAAATGACAACATAAAACGAACTGTGGGAAAAGCGGATGCGACTTCAAGATTCATTAGAGGAAACGTAATTTATTAATGACAGAAGTGACATAGATATCACTTGAGCGACCGATTCTTTGATATTTTTGATCAGTATGGGACTCTTCAATCAACATTGTCAAAAGGTTTCTCTAAGTCTACAAATGCTGGAAACGTAGGTTTGCTTTCCCTTAATCTATTTTCTAAGATAAGTCGTAGGGTCAGTATTGCCTCACGTGTTCCAACATTTCTACGGAATCCAAACTAATCTTCCCCGAGGTCGGCTTCTACCTGTTTTTTCATTCGTCTGTATAGAATTCGTGTCAGTATTTTGCAGTTGTGACTTACTAACTGGTAGTTCGGTAATTTTCACGTCTGTCAATTCCTGCTTTCTTTGGGATTGGAATTATTATATTCTTCTTGAAGTCTGAAGATATTTCGTCTATCTCATACGTCTTGCTCACTAGATGGTAGAGTTTTGTGAGGCCTGGCTATCCCAAGGCTGTCAGTAGGTCTAATGGAATGTTGTCTACTGCCGGCGCCTTCTTTAGACTTAGGTCTTTCAGTGCCCTGTCAAGCTCTTGACGCAGTATCATATCTCCTATTTCATCTTCATCTACATTCCCTTCCATTTCTGTAATATTGTCCTCAAGGACATCGCCCTTGTATAGACCCTCTATATACTTCTTCCACCTTTCTGCTTTGCCTTCTTTGCTTAGAACTGGGTTTCCATCTCAGCTGTTGATATTCATGCAAGTGCTTCTCTTTTCTCCAAAGGTCTTTTTCATTCTCCTGTAGGCAGTATCTATCTTACTCCTAGTGATATGTGCCTCTACATCCTTACATTTGTCCTCTAGTCATCCCTGCTTAGCCAATTTGCACTTCCTGTCGATCTCATTTTTGAGACGTTTGTGTTCCTTTTTGCCTGCTTCATTTACTACATTTTTATATTTTCTCCTTTCATGAATTAAATTCAATATATCTTCCGTTACCCAAGGGTTTCTACTAGCCCTCGTCTTTTTACCTACTTCATCTTCTGCTACCTTCACTATTTCGTCTCTCAAAGCTACCTATTCTTCTTCTACTGTACTTCTTTCCCCTACTCTTTGTCAATCTTTCCCCAATGCTCTCCCTGAAGCTCTCTACAACCTCTGGTTCTTTCAGTTTGTCCAGGTCCCATCTCGTCAAAGTCCCACCTTTTTGCAGTTCTCTCAATTTTAATCTGCATTTCATAACCAATAGATTGTGATCAGTGTCCGCATCTGCCCCTGGAAATGTCTAACCAAGAAACATTAACAGAAGAAACAGAGGAGAATCAGCGAAGAGCAGCAGGTTTAGTTACCGCTAGAGCGTTTCGGAGCTGCTCAACGAACTCCACTGGTAGGCTCCAGAAGAGAGGCGTTTTGTATAACACGAGAGGTTACAGTTAAAATTCCTGTAGCGTGCGTCAGAAGAAAAGTTACGTAACATTTTACTTCCTGCCACATACTTCTTCCAAAGTGGCGACGACGAAACTGTCAGAGAAATTAGGACTCTTGCGAAAGTTTATCGACATTTACCCCAAACACCATTCGAGTATGGAACAGAGAGGGTTATAAATGACAGTAACGTCAGAGATGGCTCAAACCTTAAAATGTAGATGTAGAGTTTCAAAAAATGTTACAAAGTCTACAGCGCATACTACAACGACCTTGCGGCCACTGTGAGGTGGAAAACGTAGAGCTTATAGGCCAGTTGGCTCGTATATTGGCTATTGTCTCCTCGGAAGGGTAAGCAAGAGGAATGAAAGGCAGAGGGCGGTGTGACGTCTAGTGTGTCATCGTAATTACCGTGCGCGCGCACACACACACACACACACACACACACACTTGCAGCCATCATCAGGAGGTGGCCACCCCCAACGACGCAGGCCTGTTTGATACCGGCAACAATCGAGAGTTAATTAAAAGGCGATTCGGGGAGCGCGGCCCCCACTTTCCTGGCCCGCCGTGTTGACAGTGTTAATTTAGCGCCGGCCGCGCCGCGACACAATGGCCCGTAATGACGCCGGGGACAATGAGCAGCCTCCACGCGCTGCGGGGCGTGCGCCGCAACCACCGAGGGTGACCCGCGCGCCGCCCACGGGTCAACCGGCTATCAGTGGGCGACGCTCCAATGGCCTCAGTTCCTTGGGCCGTAAGATACTCGGGTGGTACCTAGATCACCAAATGGGGGTCTTACAAGGTGTGGAACTAAAGAGGTAGGGGAGGTCATAGGTGAAAAATTCTCACTGTGAGGAAGGGGCGGTGTGTCGGTAGTGGGGGTGTAACGTGACGGACTCTCGCGGTTGTAATGTGTCCCATACCCCCCTTGCACAAAGCCATTTCGCTTATAGCCGCTAACGTTATATCACACAAGATAGGAACACAAATTGTTGTTTAGGTGCATGAGAATCGAATTCCTCTACCTGATGCTTCGAGTAAACATCAAATAGATCCCGGATAAACGGTAAAAGCTGGGATAAGACCACTCGAAATCTCGCCCAGAAAGTAGCATGCAGATAAACTACAGAACTGCCAAGTCTCGCAAGGTATACACAAATAGCCCTAGTGGTATCCAAACAGAAATAAAGGTCTACATTGAAATAGTCAAGACAATATCGCAGTTGATCCTCACTTTAGACGCCTCTGTGATGGAGGTCAAAACCGTGACTCCACCGTGGAATTACTCGGTTTTCCTATTGATGGCCGAAGGAAACATTTCAGACACGCAGCCGCTCAGAATCAAAAAGGAAAGGTCTTTTGAGAGAGGCATAACTGGCGTCAATGGAATCATTCCTTTGCTTGGGACGTTAATTCCCACACATTTCGCGATCTAAAACGATAGCTTGCAGTGCGATGAGGAAAAGGATGGCGTTTGTGACAACTTTTCGCACCGATGCCAAAATGGTTCAAATGGCTCTGAGCACTATGGGACTTAACATCTGCGGTCATCAGTCCTCTAGAACTTAGAACTACTTAAACCTAACTAACCTAAGGACATCACACACATCCATGCCCGAGGCAGGATTCGAACCTGAGACCGTAGCGCTCACGTGGTTCCAGACTGAAGCGCCTAGAACTGCACGGCCACATCAGCCGGCTCACTGATGACACCTCCTGTGCCATTCAACCCTTGTTGACGGGCATCATGGAGCTGCAACCCCATTGAGTGTGATATCACTCCTCTGGAGTGCAAAGCGACCGCAATTTTACCTCAGGTGTATAGGTTGAAACTACTACGAACTGTTCAATGAGAATTGAACTTGTTCTGAAACCGAAAAGGGTCCTTAGGCTTTTCAGTGCTCCTGTTTCACGACCTCATGTGGTGGGATCACAGAGGTGTGTTATATTGCTACATGCAAGAATAAAATGGTAAAATGTCCAAGACCCACCTATTCTGGGGATACTCTCGGTGGCACCTGCCAACATTTACTGAAATTATAAAAATATGCTATACAGACGAAACTAGCAAAGTAGCCCAAGGTGCCTGCAGTTAGGCAACCATTTCACATCCATCTGATGCCAGTTCCCTGCCTGCAGGCATGCACGAATATTTCGCTGATCTTGCCTGTAAAGGAATATTTTTTAAGAAAACAAATGTGTGCCACCGAGGCTTTTGTCGGACTGAGGGGTCGTAGGGAGACCTTTTGCGTTTCTTTCACGCTGCGTTGTCACACCCCTCCGTGCTGACGCCACAGGAGGCCATCAAATAGAACTCTGAAAAAGCATAAGGGCTCTTTACTGCTTTGGATCTCGTTCACGTTTCGTCAAATATTTTTGAAGGATCACTAGTGGTTCCACCCTGTACACTAGAGCAAAACTTGTGGTCGCTTTTCACTCTAGAGGATTCACATCACGTTCGCTTGGGTTACAGCACCGTGATGTCCTCTGAGAATCGTACAGAACGTGTCAACAGCGCCACAGGTTGCCAAGAACGTCGTCTTTTTGCTCATGACACTGCGAACTGTCGTTTACGACCGCGAAATGTGTGGCGATCAATGTCGCAAGGAAACGGGTGATTTTATTGATGCCTTTTAAGCCGCCCCTGATGCCTGTTCGTTTCGATTCTGAGCGTCGCTGAGGCAGCAACTTTTTCCTCTTCCACTCATAAGAAAACCGCATGATTTCACCGCTAAGTGTAGCGGATCTGACATCCATCGCGGAGGAGTCAAAGAAGGGGTGAAAGTTTGGAAACAGAGGCTATAACGACCTTCCTACCACGTGACACGGCTACGATGGTGTAGGTGAAGTTTGTGGCGAATGTAACTTCATTATACCACTTTACACGTCACATGAACTTCCGACCGGTGGCGTTTTTGCAGGGCCTGTGAACCCAACTTTTAAGTTATTGATTGGAATGGGAGACAGTTACGAAGTTTCGAAAAAGTGAGCTTTCAACTCTGTTACGAAATGTATATTCGATGGTGGCAAATTTCTCTTCTTCAGAAACTCTTTGCCATTTTACACTACTGGCCTTTAAAATTGTTACACCACAAAGAAGACGTGCTACAGACGCGAAATTCAACCGACAGGGAGAAGATGCTGTGATATGCAAATGATTAGATTTTCAGAGCATTCACACAAGCTTGGCGCCGGTGGCGACACCTACAACGTGCTGACATGAGGAAAGTTTCCTACCGATTTCTCATACACCAACAGCAGTTGACCGACGTTGCCTGGTGAAACGTTGTTGTGATGCCTCGTGTAAGGAGGAGAAATGCGTACCATCACATATCCGACTTTGATAAAGGCCGGACTGTAGTCTATCGCGATTGCGGTTTATCGTATCGCGACATTGCTGGTCGCGTTGGTCGAGATCCAATGACTGTTAGCAGAATATGATATCGGTGGGTAATACGGAACGCCGTGCTAGATCCCAACGGCCTCGTATCACCACCAGCCGAGATGACAGGCATCTTGTCCGCATGGCTGTAACAGATCGTGCAGCCACGTCTCGATCCCTGAGTCAACAGATGGGAACGTTTGCAAGACAACAACGATCTCCACGAACAAATCAACGACATTTGCATCAGCATGGACTATCAGCTCGGAGTCCATGGCTGCCGATACCCTTGACGCTACATCACAGACAGGAGCGTCTGCGATGGTGTACTCAACGACGAACCTGGGTGCACGAATGGCAAAACGTCATTTTTTCGGATGAATCCAGGTTCTGTTTACAGCATCATGATGGTCGCATCCGTGTTTGGCGACATCGCAGTGAACGCACATTGGAAGCGCGTATTCGTCATCACCATACTGGCGTATCACCCGGCGTGATGGTATGGGGTGCCATTGGTTACACGTCTCGGTCGCCTCTTGTTCGCCTTGACGGCACATTGAACAGTGGACGTCACATTTTAGATGTGTTACGACCCGTGGCTCTACCCTTCATTCGATCGAAAGCCTACATTTCAGCAGGATAATGCACGACCGCATGTTGCTGGTCCTGTACGGGCCCTTCTGGATACAGAAAATGTTCGACTGCTACCCTAGCCAGCACATTCTCCAGATCTCTCACCAATTGAAAACGTCTGGTCAATGTGACCGAGCAACTGGCTCGTCACAATACGCCAGTCACTACTCGTGATGAAATGTTTTTTCGTGTTGTTGTTGTTATTGCACGTTGCTCCACAAAAGTCGCCATTGTAATGATTATATTGTCCTTTCCTTCGATCATGCGCTGCTTCTTTCGCAGAAATTAACTCCAATTCGCGCAGAAGAATTTTGAATGTCTCATTATTCGATAAGTACTTTCCTACAAGCACTTGCTGGTAATTGCTTGCCAGTTTCGCGAAACAGACCTTCATTATTTCACCATCACTATGTGGCACATCATGAAACTTATTCTTTTTAATTAAAGCCTCAAAGAGCTTTGTGGGGCTCTTCTATCCTGACACCTCCATATCTGGACACAACATGACCTCCTGTTTTATTCGGTCTTGCATTTCCCTTGGCCAATACTTTCCGAGAAATGCGTCTGTGAATTCTTAGTACGTCCCGTATCTACCCACAACATCGAGCATTTTCTCAGCTGCCGGGCCATCGGTGTGCCTGCAGATAAATTCTAATTTGCACTCAGTGGCCAAGATTAGGTTGCGTGTTAGAAAATTGTGACAGCTAAATTTTTGGGTGAAGTGAGCCTCCATTTTCCCGGAAATTTTGGAATTTGAGGACCGATAGAAAGTGTTTGTAATCAAACTCTGGTCCTCCTTGCACATTTCCATTGGTTCTAGTATCAACGCGCTCATCTGTTCAACGCGAGCTGACATCTCCTGATGCGTGCTGTGATCACGTTGTCCTGTCTCATGATGATACGGGAACTGAGAGTTAGTTATGTAATTCTTCAGGCTTTCGTGGGCGTTGTCACTGAAGTTAACTTCTGGGTTATTAGGCCGCGTTATATTTCTTCCAAAATGTTCGACGTTTCGACCCCTCTGCTGGGATCTTCTTCAGGATCTTCTGGTGTCCACTATTGCTAGAACACTGTCCACTGTCAGAGACGAGTGTCGCGTCCTCTTATAAAGGGGAGTTTTCCCGCGTTCGTGCTGGAGAGGTGATAGTATTGGCTAAAATTCATATGGCTACCGTTGGTCGGCAACAGTCACAGGGTAATATTCCCGCTCTGATGTAGAAGGAGGGGCGTTGTTGGCGAACCTCCTGTGGATACCATTGGCAGCCATCGTCACTGGATAGAAAGGCACTATTCCACACTTACGCTGGAGAAGTGTTATTTGTTGAAATTCCTGCTACTGCTATTCGTTGGTCGTCATTATTGGCTAGTTTCGAAACGGACAGAGCAAGAGAAGGGGAATATTTACCCAAAATATTATTCTTCGTCCAGGTGACTTTATGTCGCTCGCATACTGCGGCCGCGTATTCACTTCCTTGATGGCGGGGAGCCACGATGCAGGAAGTCTATAGCCGTCCTCTCTGTTGAAATTAGATGCATTCTTGGAAATTTCAACCGCTTCTCGGACGTTTCTTCTATAAATGTTTGTTTCCTTAGTCAGTACACGTACGTTATTAAAATCGATGTCAGAGCTACAGTTTTCATGATGTTCCGCTACTGCCGATTTGGCACTTTGTTTTAGCCGTATGTGCCATTCGTGTTGCTTAATGCATTCCGTAACAGTTCTTCCCGTTTCTCCTATATACACTTTGCCACAACCACATGTCACTTGATAGACGCCTGCATTGTGGTGGAAATCAGGTGCATCCGTTTTCCGTCGGAAAAATCTTTTATTTTGTTTAGACTAAAGAAAGATGCCTGAATACCATTTTTCTTTATAATTCTGCCTATGCTGTTAGTGACCCCAGAAACTAACGGTAGCCTAACGGAGTGAGAAGGCGCTTCCTCGTCATTCTTATAAGCGTTATAAATATTCCGCATAAAAGCCCGGTCAATTGAATAACTGTCATAACCTTTTGCCTTCAATGTCCTCTTTAAAAAATTTAAATCCGATTCCAAGTTGGCGTCACCGTTGATACGAAAGATACGTGAAGATAGGATATTGTATGCTGCGTGCTTCTGAGCTGGGTGGTGGTGCGATGTGGCATCTAAAACCTGTTTGTGTTAGTCGGCTTTCTGTACACTCTGTGACCTAGAGTGTTATCAGATCTTCTGTATACCAACACATCTAGGAAAGAAAGACCGACCTCACTCTGAACCTCCAAGGTAAATTTGATTTTGGGGTGAATTCCATTTCAGAAATTGTGGAACGCATGAAGTTCTTCTTCGCTGTGTGGCCATAAAACAAATGTATCGTCCACATAGTGGAGCCAGCAAGAAGGCTTCAAAGGAGCAGTACTTAATGTCTGTTGCTCAAAATGTTCCATAAAAACGTCAGCTGCAACTGGCGAAATGGGTGAGCCCATAGCATAGAGTTCACCATTGTATTTAAAATAGCTCGAACGAAGACGAGCCCATAGCATAGAGTTCACCATTGTATTTAAAATAGCTCGAACAAAGACAGAATTCAGTTAAGTCACAAACATCTGGAGCCACGTTCTCCCTTATGATCTCCATTGTATCTGATACTAGGTCGTTAGTAAATAACTGTGTCACATCGAAGCTAACAAGCATGTCACCTGCAGATATCCTCAGCGTGCGTATAATTTCTAATAAAAATTTCCAGTCTTTTATAAAAGTATTTGTTTTACGAACTAGATTTTCAGGTTACCAGATAAATGATGTGCTAAAAAATAGATTGGTGAGTTAATACCACTGACGACAGGCATCAAAGGAACCGATTCTTTATGTATTTTGGGTAGTCCATAAATTCTGGGTGAGACAAGTATTCTAGGTATTAGATTCTTTGTAATAGAGCTGTCCTGTCTGGAGTCTGATATCAGGTTTTTCACTTTCCGAACGATACTGTTCGTCGGATCGTTTTTTAACTTGCGACACACAGGATCAGCTAGTAGTTGTTATATCGTCCTGTGATAATCCACAGCATCCAAAACAACAGCAGCATTCGAAAATGGTTCAAAGGGCTCTGAGCGCTATGGGACTTAACATCTGAGGTCATCTGTCCCCAAAACTTAGAACTACTTAAACCTAACTAACTTAAGGACATCACACACATCCATGCCCGAGGCAGGATTCTAACCTGCAACCGTAGCGGTCGCTCGGTTACAGGCTGAAGCACCTAGAACCGTTCGGCCACCACGGCTGGCCAGCAGCATTCCCGTTATCCGATTTAGTTACGACGATACTTTCTTTCTCATGAGTTCAGTAACAGGTTTCCTTTCGTGCGCCGATGTGTTGCGTTAGGTGTTCCGATCGGGCTGTAATTTTGCGTCCATGCGCTCCCTGGGCTGCTGTGCGCGCTTGATTGTCCACTACCTCGCGCCAAGGCAGTGGATGGTGGGTGGACGTGCGTCGCCACTCTTCCATGTCCGCCAGTCGACGCCTCTGGAAGCGATGTACCAATGTGTACTTGGCGTTCCTGGCGTGGTACCCGTTCTTCTACGCTTTCGCATCTTTGGGTGGTATCCACAACGCTTTCTTCAACGCTTTTCATTCTTTACTTCGTACTCGCTGGTGCTTCCTTCCCCTGGGCTTTTATTACAGGAACTCCCACCACAGTTGGGGATTCTCTCACGGCTACTTGCGAATTAATCAGTCGCGCCCTGCTCCATCGCTTGCAGTCTATTTATCTGAGATGCGTTCGACAACAGTCGCGCCCTGCTACGAGTGGTTCAAATGGTTCAAATGGCTCTGAGCACTATGGGACTTAACATCTGAGGTCATCAGTCCCCTAGAACTTAGAACTACTTAAACCTAACTAACCTAAGGACATCACACACATCCATGCCCGAGGCAGGATTCGAACCTGCCACCGTAGCAGCAGCGCGGTTCCAGACTGAAGCGCCTAGAAGCGCTCGGCCACACTGGCCGGCTGCTACGAGTGAACATTCATTCACGGAATATCAACAATAACAGCGAAAGTCCCATCTAACACTTGACACAAAAATTGCCCTAATCTACTGATACTACAAAAAAAAAACATTTACACACAAGTACAAATTTCGATAAGACAACACCTCCAAAATATTATCAACGCTGAAGCAATGCTACCAGTTTGAACTGCTCCAAAATATTTTCAACGCTGAAGCATGAAACGTCCCCACTGAAAAATTATACATGACTGTGCTTAAACTGACACACAATATTTTTGGCGCAACGCAGTCTGACTTTCAGTAATCCCTACAAAAGAATGGCCCAGACTAACATTAACCTATACGTTTCACAAATCACTTACCTCAAAAAATCTTCGTTACTCGAACTACTGCAAATCAGCGAGCGTTACTACTGCCAGCTAAATAAAAGATTCAAACTATGGAAGGCACTAACTACTGATAGGCGTAGTTAGCAAATGAAAGATTGTGATAGAGAACAAACAATGTATTTACCTTAATAGTGTTCAAAAGTCATAGTATATATACATCAGTTCATGACATCCAGTCTTACAAATTTACTCTCTGTGATGGACACACGTCCAGATCATCCGCTCTCAAAACTCCACCATTTCTCTCCCCACGTCCACCAGAGTTGGAGGCTCACCTCCAACTGCGCAACGCTACGCGCTGTTCACATCCAGCTGCCCAACACTACAATGGCAGACAACAATGCAAACTAGCTGCAGATTGCACACAGCACAGCCAGTGATTTTCATACAGGGCGTTACCAATAAGAAAACCTAAACAGCCTACTTACATAGGCCCCATGCTCCCCACAAAAAATTTTACAAATTGTTTTGGGCAGTGGACAATACAGATTTGAAAAAAAATTTTCATAATTACAATAACAAAGAAATCAAATGCACACACTTATTGATACAATGTTGGTCAAAAGCTAAAATTTTTGCACAGTGCATAAAGACAGTCCTGATCGTTCATCACGGTAAAATTGCAGTGTTTTTCTCAAAGTCTGAGCAGTGAAAGAGAATGCACACGGAAGTAGTGGATTTCCTTGCAGTCTTGAAGAAGTTGTGTTGTCCTTCCAATGGAAAGACAGTGCTGACTCTTGACATGCAGACAGATAATGGGCCACAACAGAGCAAACCCACAGAAGAGTCAGTCGAAGTTCTGAAGAATATTGGTGGGTAGGTCATCAAATAGCAGACCCACTGTAGTCCTGGTAGAGAGTATGGTATTGGTGGGCCACCAGAGGTGCAGACCCACTGCAGTCCCTGTAGAAATAATGGTATTGGTGGGTCATCAAAGGTGCAGGCCCACTGTAATCCTTGTAGAGATGGCTAGCAGCCATCTGCTGTGACTGTGCAGGTGCACAATCACCATTGAAGAGTCTTGCGGAGAATATAGCAAGTCCATGAACCACCACTTTTGCACTCCCAAAAAAATTTTTTTAAATGTCCTTAGAACCAGCAGTGCTGTTATCCAGTCCCTTGCTCAATTATTAACACACGTGCAAACACTAACAGTGCTCTTTTTTTCACATATTGTACATATACTATGACCAACAGAAATGTGTGAAGTGAAATGAATGCTTACAAGATACTTAATTTGATAAACTGGTGTCAATTACAATTTTATAACATGAGAATACAATTACAGAGATACAGAAAACATAATTAAAAACATAATAATACAGATAAAATTTGCAGTAATACAGGCTTTACAAAAGAATAGAAATAAACATATACATCAGTGTTACAGGTATTATGACATAAGTAAATACATAAAAGATCAGAATAACTTTTGATACATCAACTTCACACATGAGCATTAAAACAAAACAGAATAAATAATGTCTAAACATCTTTACAATGTAAATAACATAGGATTTAAAAAATTCTACAACATAAATCTTATTAGCTAAACACTTAAAGACAGGAAAAAGACAAATACACAGTGGTACATAAACATATAGCGGAATAATACAAAAGGAAAGACAGGGTTCGTTTTCAGTGTGGCATTTGATACTGCAGTCAAACCTTAAACTTCGTTCTGTAGATCTTTCCCCTTATTTCAACATTTGTTTCCACCAAAAAAAAAAAATCATATCCAAGCATGCTTTCTGTATTCTGTACACATCCTCTTTCAAAATTCTTTTTTGGCCAAACGATTTTCTTATAGCTTCCCAATGCATTTCTTCCACTTCATCACAACTCATTCTCATGTATAGCCTACCCCATCTTAAGCTAACTTAAATCTACTGAGCTCAGATGCTAAACTAAGGGACGAGGCAATGCAGCAGCACAAAACAATTAACACAAACAGCAATGACAAAAAAAATGGAAATTGGCAAAGTAAGCTACAGTAAATCTAAATTACCAAGCAAATGCAACATTACAACTAATATGAGCCAATGTGCAGCAACAAGAAAAATAAATGAGTAGTAAAACTAGCTTAACAGGGTAATACAAAGTGAAATTTAGTAGCACTATGCCTGGCAAACAGCAGCAGCAGATGCAATAACTTATATCTAAACATGACAAAGCTGAAGCAGAAAAAATATTACAGTAAAAATGGCCATGTTTAATACCTATGTCACATCTTAACACTAGAGTAATGCATCACCTTGACTTACTCTAGAAGATATGTTACCAACCTGTTAAAAACTTATTTTAGCAATTCCTGTGAAGGGAAATGTCTATTTGTGCTCTCTTTTCTACGAAAGTACATCATAAAATTATTCTTTACTGTGTCTGTAGACAGAAAATAGTGATATTAGTACATCTATTAAATTTTATTTTAACCAATGATGCTGCAGCTAGAAACTTGATATTAAACAAAGTGAGCAAACTCTCAACTAGAAAGAGAATAGATGTCAAATGTTTCTCATCATTTCATTAGGCATTTTAGTAAATATCATAAATTAAAAGCTCCACAGTATAATCATATGTTTTCAAATTTGAGCGTGTCATATTTGCGATGCTTCTACAAAGAAATGTCAATAGCGAGGATAATGGCCTCCCTTTTTCTTTTCTCCACCTGTGCCTCAGAAACGCACACACTAATGGCTTTTTTCCAGGCGATTGTCACGCAGCTGGGTGCCCACGACACATTACGTGAAGGTGGTCACTTAACTTTCTTACCGAAATATTTACGACACCAGTAACAGCCTCATATAAAAATTTCACAGGTCAAGAATTTGCGTTACAAATGTGTAGAAACAAAATCCTATCAATATAACAGAGTCCAAAAAAATTTTGGCGGCATTGTGTTACATTCACGCATGTACACACATTGCATAACTCTTTAAAGTATGATTCTCAGCTTATTGATCTAAACGTACCTCAACAGCATAATACACATCGTCATCACAATAATAACATCGTAACAGATCAATCACATCTCAGAATCGTCACAGCTTCTTTCAATAATTTCAAGACCTTCAATAAAGTCATCTACCTCAAACGTACTTCAAAAATCATGATCCCTTACCAAATACATCATTCTAAGCTCTCATATTATCACAATGGTTCCGAAAAAATATGAACAGTTCACAAGTACAGACAAAATACAATTTCATAAGTGTGAAGTTATCCAACGGTGTAATTGCGTAAACATGTGTCACTGACATAGGAAAAATATGTTTGTTTCTCTGTTAAATAATCAGATAGCTGTGTGATTTTGTGTTCGAGAAATATGGTACCGATGTGTAAAGTTGTATAAGCAAATACCATATTAGCTAGGGCTCCTTGTGCTTGCCAAACACATGGTACACAAAGTAAGCGTGTACCCCCCTGAGGATAAATGTAATTATACCCTCAGGTGTTACAGATTACAGCAATGGAATGAAATGTATTACAGAAAACTTTCTTAGTAATTCAAAAATCTTTAAAAGTAAATGGTTTAAGTACAAAATTAATCACTTAAATGCGTGTCCTGTAGCGCCAAATGTGCGTCTTGCTGTAAGATAATTCTGTGGAAGTGTCGTAGTTATCATCCACTGTAAGCAACGTTCCGCGGAAGTCAATGTACTCACCTCATCATAAACAAAAGTGAAATGCTTTGCGTATAGATATCATAGTTATTACGCTTATTCCCGTGATGAAGAAAGTACTGTGCTGTAACATATTGTTGTGCTTCCGAAAAGGCTGTCTCATTGTAGCTATACCACACAAGTTACTACTAAAACATGTTTTACTTTCCAGAAGAATTCGGAAAAATGTACAGATATAAGACAGATACAGCGTAAAAGCAATAATATAAATTGTGTCGCATTTTAGTAGCGTCGTGATATAATTGCGTAGCTGTTAAAGAAACCAAAGGCTAAGTCATCTTTAATCTCACAGAATGTACTTCAACAAAAGAATATCTTTTCAAGTAAACCAAAATGTTGCATTAAAATCTCATTAGCAGTACCGGTATATGTTCTAAGTATGTGAGCCTTACAGTCGTTTTGTAATCGTGCAACTAACAAGCAAGAATGTACATACACAATAACATTGTGTCGTCTATTCACGATAACAATGCACTCGTAAATACTGTCTAAGTATGTTCCCTAGGTTGTAGACTGGATAGTTAACTTCAAAACATTGTTGCTTGTTAACAGTTTCTTAGTGTGACAAATTGTACTAGTAGCGAGAAGTGAAAAATTTTATGGCAAAGACTAAGTTAAAAAGCAGATTATCTCTGAATAAACGGTTTTACATGTGAAATGTGGCGCAATCTTTTACCCTTTCTAGTGGGACAGATTCAACTTCAAAGCAATTATCATATTGTATATATCGGTAAGGAATGCTAAAATTTTTCTCAAGGTTACCGTCTATGTTATTTTTCTCTGACCCAGTTAGCGCACGTGGCTGCCTGCAGTGCGAGTCATTGTCTGCCTCTTTGTTGGCGCGCGTCGTTATTGGAATTAGGAGACCTAACTTCTACAAATTCACCTTATCGAGAGGGCCCTGCCCTGTTTGAATCCCGCCAGTTCTGATGCAATTACGGTCTGTCGTTACGATCATGTCATCTGTCGTCATGTCGGTAGATTCCATAGATTCTTTCTTGTCGGTCATGTGGTGGAGAACATCTCCCAGAATCGTAACTGGGCGCTGGACCGTTGAGTCTGAAGTTATTCTGTCTCCCTTGATAATAATTATTATTGTTTTTTGGTTCCCATATTGTCTGTTTCTATGATTGTCTCTGTGATAGTCATTACTGCGGAGAGGTGATCTTTCCCTGTGATTATTACTACTCTGAGAACGGTTGTCATACGGGTGGTGTCTGTTTTGTTCACCATTTACGTTGTTAGAATAGCCTTGTCGTGTCCATTTATTATTTCTGTCACCGCGGAATTGTGACGGATGTGACCTGCAATTGTTGTGCTCCTGTTTTCGCGTTCCACCATTGTCAGTGTCAACTTCCAATTCTTGTAACAGTCCCTGAAAAGCTTCAATGTCGTCTTTGCAACGTCCTGCCAAAATAATATGTCGTAAATGTTCAGGCAATTTCATTAAGCAAATGCGGATGAGTTCTGAGGGGCTGTAAGGGTTTGACAGGTACTGATTATTGTGCAACATGTCTTCAAAATATTTCACAAGACTGGAAAATTCAGATTGTTCGAAATGTTTCACCATTATGATGCTATGTGTTACTTGGTCTATGCTGAGAGGAAGGCATGATAAAATTCTCCTTCACTGTGACAATCGTGAATGATCGATCGCATTCTTACAGCTGGTTCATTCTCTAAATAGCCACACATAAATTCTAATCTGTGCTCTAATGACCAGTTGGGGGGAACCAATGAGAGAATTGATGAAGCCACGCTTGTGGATGAAAGTCGTTGCCAGAATTCTTAAATGTTTTGAATTTGCGTGTAGTAATGAACAGCTTATAGTCAAAACCATGGTGTCGGCGAGTCGCATGTCGGTCATTGTTGCGTCATTTCGGTGGTTCCATCTCAAAATTCGGTGTACCTTTCCAATTTCTTTCATAATTTCCGAAATGCCGTGAGTTATTATTTTGCGGCTTTTCCGTATTTCTAAGTCCCTCTTCCCGTGTTGGAGAGCGACTGTCCTCTGAAATACGTAATTCTTGTATTACCTGTGTCAGCTGATCTTGTTCTTCCCGGATTTCTCTTTGGTGTTGTGTATTAATTTGACTCTGATTTTGTATGAATTTCCTAAGTTGTTCGTACTCTTCTGTGTCATTAAAGACTACCGGTATTGCGTCATTCAGATTATCATCTACCTTCGTAGATAAATTATTTAGCTGTTCCGAAAGTTCGACTACTTTCTCTGATAGTGAACTAATTTCCTCCATGTGTCTTTCTGAACCCATTTTCAGAATATCTACTTTGTCATTTAAGTTTTCCTGAGTTTTTGCAAGTTGCGTAACCAAATCGGTAGATGCAACTGAGTCAATTTTAGCTTGCAAAGTCTCATGATTTTCAGGAACAATAGTTTGCAGTTCTTTTATGGCTGCTTCGTGATTCTGTAATGCATTTTCATGCCACGAAAAAATAGGTTGAAAATGCTCACTAATTTATATTTTTAAGTCATTACAGACTTTTTGACATTTCGTTTCAATGTTATTTAACTCAGTAGTTAAACCTTCACTTGTTTGTTCAAGTGTGGTGTCTAACTTTTGAAGCTTTTGCTGTGTTTATTTCTGATTTTGTTCCATTGTGTCTAACTGTTGCTCTGTTTGTCTCTGGTGTTGTTCCATTGTGTCTAACTTTTGCTGTGTTTGTCTCTGGTGTTGTTCCAGATTTCGTTCCAATGTGTCTAACTTTTAAAGATTTTGCTCCATTGTGTCTAACGTTTGAAGATTTTGTTCCATTGTGTCTAACTGTTGCTGTGTTGGTCTCTGATTTTGTTTCATTTGCTGCATTAATTGCAGTAATAATGTATTAGTGTCTGGAATCTGTTCCTCTATGCTTTTCGGCAGTGCGTTTGCACCGGCAAATTTACATTTTGACAAGCAGAAAATGTGTCTTGACGCATTTGAGAAAACGGTGGGGACCCAATACCTGAGTCTACAGTATTTGCAATATTGTGTTCTGTCATTTCGGATTCCTGAGGCGAGCTCTTGCCGACCGATCGATCGATAATGCTTCCCTGTTCTCTACTAGTTTCACTGTCTACACCATTATTTGCCGCCCGCTCCATTTCCCTATGCACAATTACCAAATTACTACTTTGAATGTCTGTTAATTCATTACACAGTGGTGCTGATAAGCTACGCTCGTCGACACTATTATTTCTCAGTTTACTTTGGAGCCTAGTGTTACGTTTTTCACACGCCATTATTGTCACAATATTTCACACGATAACACAGAAAAGCACAATTTGATGAGCAAAACATGAGAGAACACATTAACATAGCACTGAAAAAAATATCTAGTTAATTGCAAGCGTAGTTGCGAAATACTTGGTGCAAATCTACATCCATGCCACAACTGTTTTACTGTACAACAATGAAAAACTACAACTACAAAGGAAATTCTCTCTATAATTACGTGCTAGCAATAAACAATAGCTACAGTAATTACACAAACTACAAGAAAAGAATCAGAAGATTCCAGTGAGGTATCCTCGGCTAAGGTTCGACATACGTCTCGTATGAGACGTCCCCATTGAAAAATTGTACATGACTGTGCTTAAACTGACACACAATATTTTTGGCGCAACGCAATCTGACTTTCAGTAATCCCTACAAAAGAATGGCCCAGACTAACATTAACCTATACGTTCCACAAATCACTTACCTCACAAAAATCTTCGTTACTCGAACTACTGCCAGCTAAATAAAAGTTTCAAACTACAGAAGGCACTAACTACTGATAGGCGTAGTTAGCAAATGAAAGATTGTGATAGAGAACAAACAATGTATTTACCTTAATAGTGTTCAAAAGTCATAGTATATATATCAGTTCATGACATCCAGTCTTACAAATTTACTCTCTCTGATGGACACACGTCCAGATCATCCGCTCTCAAAACTCCATCATTTCTCTCCCCACATCCACCGCTGTTGGCGACTCACCTCCAACTGCGCAACGCTACGCGCTGTTAACATCCAGCTGCCCAATACTACAATGGCTGATTACAATGCAAACTAGCCGCAGACTGCACATAGCACAGCCAGTGATTTTCATACAGAGCGCTACGTGGCGTTACCAATAACAAAACCTAAACAGCCTACTTACAAGCAATGCTGCCAGTTTGAACTGAATGTGATGTGGTACAGAACCCACACACGTCAACCAGTACACACAAAACAAAACTACATGATATTACTAAATAAATGAACAAAATCTATGGCTATTACATGCACACCCAAAATATTTCTACTGCAAAATCTGATTACATCAAATAAAATTAATCATGATGTTTTTCTTTAATCAGAAAATGTTATCGATCTAGTCCTGACAGCATCTCTGCAGTCAAAGGAAAAATCCGAGGCAAGGGTCGCCATATTATGTGAGATGCTGGGGTGGAGAAGACTTTGTACCTCTTTAATTGGACCATCTCTGCATGAGAACTGGAAATGCACTTGACCCCCTCGTTACCTACGATCTTACAACAGTAACGAATGGAATTGATGGTGGACCCTGCTAGTTGGTAAAATAAGGAAATAATTTAATAAAAATCATTACCTACTCAGTAAAGAAAAAGGACATTTTATCATAATAAACGACAGGAAATGGGAATCTGCATCTGCCTATGAAACCATATGCGATTTAAATATTACAATGTGATTTATTATAAATCAGAACACGAAGGCACTTGATTGTCAGTACAAACATGTAGGATAAAGGGTGGGTTATACTGAAATATTATGAGAAGGAGAGTTGGCTCGAGAACAATGGTGTTCTACTCGCTGTGATGCAATAGACTGACGATAATAACTGTAGGTCCTAATGAATCAAATATTACTCCCCCAACTGTAATGCAGTATTGCGATTAGTAGTGAGCGCTCAAATGGTATCACATGGAGAAACAAGCAATGTGGACTTGTAGCAAGGCGAGCGCGCGTGCTGCTGAGGACTGAAGTATAAAACTGATAGGTCCTACAATGCCGGAGCCACAAAACACATTACCAGACCTGAAACCTGCAGCACGTCGCCGGTAGGCAGCGTTCTGATGATGTAGGCGCCGACTTCTGCTGTGCAGCAACTCTGTTTCAACCCCTGGCCTCGAAGGCTGCCCGAGAATTCTTAAGTTCTGCCGAAAAAGTGAGAGTAAGTCGCAAGACCGTCTGACTACGACGAAGATCAGATCCGATACGTCCTGCGCCCGTGCAGTGCAAGAGCGAAGCCCATTTTACTCGACTCCCATTCTCTTCGAAAGACGTGAATCAGCACTCAGGGCTGATTCCAAAATTCCCCCACACTATCTCAGAACATCATTCATGCCAATAGCGACCAATCCCTCCCATTTCGTGCAGGGCTTTATGACATGAACTGGTATCAGCTTAAGTTGACCAATAATGCCTCTGCTATTTAGCTCAGGGCGCTAAACTTGCTGTTTGACTGACTACGAAAGCAACATGCCTAGACCAGCGGCCATCTGGCGCCAGACAGTCGCGCCCAGTAGGGCATGGTCAACAAGTATTCTCAGAATCATGAGGACAATGCAGTCAGTCGGCGCTGACAGTCTTCGTTCCAGACGCACCAGAACGGTAAACATATAAACTGTGGCGACACTTAGACAGCTCGCACGTCCTTTCATCCTGCCTACAACAGGAAAAACTCGACCGAGGTCAGTCATCCCGCCAGTCGTTCAAGCCCACTGATGTACGACCCTCTCAGTATTTGTGGAATTACAGTGTGCCGCATCCTCCGGTGGTCACCTCCCATCGCCTCCAAAAGGCCACTGAGGGACGTAACAGAGGAGACTAAAACCAAGACCACATACATTTCCCAACATGCAGAGCAATCAAGTAAAAAGTATTTTAGCTCCCAGTACAAAAGCTGTCATTAGAATAGTCTTATTCGGCCTGTTACCACCGTGCAATTACATAAAACATTAATAAAGTTGATGAAAATGAGAGGCGACATGCGAAAGAGGGCATGGAACATCTCAAGCTCACTTTCAAGGAGTTTAGGAATTTAAAAGTTTTTAGGAAACCTGGACCTCATGTTTGGCGTTCTTATTTCTTAAACAAAAATCCAATATGTAATTTGCAAACAAACATCTGACCATTACATAACTAAAAGAAAGTCTTTACGAAAACTAGAAGGAAACGACTGAAAGATGCCACACAACCTACACTTACAGACTCAGATTGCAGACCTGTGGTCGAAATTCACTGAAGCGCCAAAGAAACTGGTATAGGCATGCATACTCAAATACTGAGATAATGAAACAGGCAGAATACGGTGCTGCTGTTGGCAATATAAAGACATAAAGTCTCTGGCGCAATTGTTATATAGGTTACTGCTGCAACAATGCCCGGTTATCAAGATTCAAGCGAGTTTGAACGTTATGTTATTGTCGGCGCACGAGCGATGGGACACAGCAAATCCGAGGTAGCAATGAAGTGATGATTTTTCCCATATGACCATTTCCCGAGTGTATCGTGAATGTGAGAAATCCGGTGGATCATCAAATCTCCGACATTGCTGTGGCCGAAAAAAGATCCTGCAAGAACAGGGCCAACGACGACTGAAGAAAATCGTTCAGCGTGACAGAAGTGCAACGCTTCTGGAAATTGCTGCAGATTTCATTGCTGAGCCATCAACAAGTGTCAGCTTTAAAAGAAACACCAACGATATGAGCTTTTGGAGCCGAAGGCGCACTCGTTTATCCTTGATTACTGCACAATACAAAGCTTTATGTCTCGCCTACGCGCATCAACATCGATTTTTGGACTTTACCGACTGGAAACATGTCTGGTTGGGCATCTCATTTCAAACTGTAACGAGCAGATGGACGTGTAAGTGTATGGAGACAACCACATTAATCAATGGACCCTGAATATCGACAGGGGCTGTCCAAGCTGGTGGAGGATTTGTAATGGTGTGGGGATATTGCAGTTGGAGTGATATGGGGCTCCTGATGCATCTAGATACAACTCTGACAGGTGACACGTACATAAGCATCCTGTCTGATCACCTGCATCCATCAATATCCACTGAGCATTCAGACAGCCTTAGGCAACTCCAGTAGGACATTGCGACACTCCTCACATCGAGAAATTCTATGATGTGACTCTGGGAACACACTTCAGAGTTTGAACACTTCCGCTGGCCAACAAACGTTTCAAATATGAACATTACTGGGCATACTCTTACGGATTTATGGTCAGCCCTGGAGCATTAATGGTGTCAGTTTCCTCCAGCACAACTTCAGACATTAGTTGAGTCCATGCCACGTCGCGTTGTGGCACTTCTGCATGGTCACGGCGCTCCTACACGATATTAGGCAGGTGTACCTTTTTTTTATTTATTTATTTATTTATTTATTTTTTGCTCCTCAGTGTAGTATAGTACGAAGAGAAATACTGAAAGCTACTCGCATCTATTTTATATCGTGAAAATTGTGACGTCAAAGTTGTGTTAGTTTGTAGTTATTAAATAAACTATAAGAGAAATTTACTTCAAAATTCAACAGATTACAATTTCTCGGAATTACAATTTCATGGATGGAAAGGCGCCCAAATCAGTTATTGTTAGTTGCACAAACATACAAACTTTATTTTGCTAGAACACTTAATCACACATACCCTTAAGAATTCAGAAACAATACAATTGAAGACCAAAACACAAGTTATTAAAATTGCCTTAAAGAATACACACGGCCGAAGGCCTTAGTTACAAAATAGGTGAACTGAGGGCTTGAGGACTGCATAACAAAAATTTCAGTAAGAAAATTTTAAAATGTTTTAAGCATACGACCTTTCAAACTTTAATTTAAGACGGCTGAAGACCTTATCTTAAAATACTTCACATACAAATTCGACTGAAGGCCACATAGTGAACATTAAAACAAACTAAACTAATACACGGCTGAAGGCTTCGCACAGTAGTTGAGACTAAAAGAAAATCACAATCCAAAACAACAGAACAGTGGTGCTCAGAAGTGTTCCAGAGGTCGGCCTGGGGAGGAGACTCTAACTGTGTTTAGGTGTGACAGACAGCCAAGGGTAATACTAAATAATTGGATGGCAACACGACCTAGGGATGGCTGAAGAACCAACAAACAACCTAATCAATTCCCTTCCACCCGATTAACGGAACAACAACCGAAAATATCAGAGAGGAGGAAGATACCAGCAGCACTACATCTTGACAATTGGCGTCTGAATACAGTCAAAGCACAATAAACACTGAAAAAGAAAATGAACAACACCAGGGCTGAGAGGTGGCATGAGCCCCCTCTCATATTTCTATCTTACGACTCTCCTCTCTATTTGCATGCGGTGGAGGGCTGCTATTCCTTCACACGCGGACTTCCCACGCAGCGTCTCTCGTCACCCGGGTGGTCCGGTGACAGGCGGGTTAAGCCGACGTGTGTGAGGCAGTCGAGTGAATGCTTTGCAGACGCCGACATTGTCAAGAGACACGCCCGCTGGGGTGTGAAGTAGCGGCTGGGCTAGAGGTTCCGTTACTTCGGAGAAACTTAGCGATAACACTTTCTGGCGGGCTACCAGCGAGGCGTGGGAATGACTTGTGTACCCTGGCAGTTGTGGCGGGAAAATTCCCGCACTTTCTGCAAAATAGTAACGGTGATTGGTTTGCTCAGGGCATAGCGCCGTGACGTAGCAAAATCAGCACAGAAATTGGCGCCAAGAATCTCCATTGGTGGAATGGTAGTGCTCCGGCAATGGAGTGGAATTTCCGCCGGTTTTCGAGTTGCTGATTGGAACGTTTAACCTCGGCCACTGTCGTGGGGGCGGAAATGTTCTGTTTTCGGCCTGTACGGGTGCTCTTGTGGGTAGTCGGCAGTCGCCTTTCGGTCGAGGACGTCGAAGCAACCAGCCCTCGCCTGCGGTACGCCAGATCGTGTTCTGGGAGATAAGAAGACCGTTTGGTAATGTACGTCCGCAGCACCGGCAGATAGGGATTTTCCTAGGTGACAATCAGAGCTCAGCAGAGCGCGCCTGTTCATCCTTTTCTAACTTTGTTCTGTTTCGAGTAGCAGCAATTACTGTTGGGTTAGCTGTGTGTCTCTCTTGAGATTTGAGTGGAAAGGAATTGGCTCCACATACCACCTCGTCTTAAACCTCACGATCTAGTTTAGGGACAACTTCACCTTTACAGTGTTTGTATGAATCTCCAAATTTGAGCCAATTTGATGTATTATATTTCCCGTGTTTCTTTTACTATTCAGTGTTTAGTCTTAATAAATCATATTGTTATTTTGGACAGAACTTTCATTCTGTTAATCGATAGAGCAACCCTATCATTCCTCACTATGCTAATGAAACCTTTGTTTATTTAACTTATTTATAAAATTAAATTATTGCAGGTGCCAAACTCTCTTCTACTCCACTGGCAGGGTTGATTAGAGTCAGTTCGCGTATTTTTTTTATCCTTGTGCAACAGCAAAAGTCGGAGTTAGAATAGGGGGGGCTTAGAGCATGATTTACATATGTGGATTCTAGTAGAATTTAGTGATAAATACACTGCTAGCCCCGGCACCTCGCAGGGCTGTCGAACTACACGCTGTGCTGGACTGCATCAACATAGCGAGCCAAACACACTGCCGGAAAACTAAGTTAACGAGCAGGGCAGGTAACCCGAATGTAAACGACCACAAGGCAGAAGAAAGCACTGGTGCACTTGACTAGTAAGTTACAATCAATTCAGTAGTTAAACACCATATGAAAGACGACTGCAAAATTTTGCCGACTCCAGCACACCATACGTTGCTGCTTACAGGAATGGCCCAGGAAGCAATAACCGGCAATGAAGGAAGAGATGACACAGCAGTTGAGGTTTCATAACAGGTTAACTCATTACTCAACTCCAGTATCCAATTTCAGTGGGTGAGGAACTTTGCAGCTCTCACATCTGGTGCCTCACAAATTTAACCGCTCCTGCACGCCGCCAGCGGCCACGGCGTGACATGGTGCGGCGGAGACTTCCTCGCTGCTCTGTCGCAACCGACCGACTGCCTCACACACACCACCACTCGGAAATATAGCTGTCATACCAGAGATGGTACAGCAGTGCTAGTATCGATAAGCGCTGTTGGTGCCGCTGATGGAGGCAAGTCAGCAACTCATTATGGCAGTAACTCGGTGAGCAATATGATGCCACTCGATTGTGAGAAAATGCCAAAGAAGGAACGGCATCAACGCGAGCCGGCCACGGCTCAAACTTATTAATATTTTAAGCATCTGTGACACTTTTAAAGTTGGAGTGACAGTATATTTAGTGGTGAGAGGCGAGGGATGGTGAAGGGGAAGAGGAAGAGGGGAGAGGCAGAGACAGTAACGGACTGATGTGATGCCGTAGAGGCAAATTCTGTGTCCTCCACAATAATGAAATAGAGCAGCTGCTGTTATACGGCGTGTAGGATTTCGAAGGCAGTATACAACCCCATATGGTGGCCCATTATTCATTACAGTTCTTTGCAGTACGCAACATGTGGCACCCGACATTCATGTCTGAGGAATGGCTGACATTGAAATCACAGGAATGTACATTTCTGCGGTGGTCCATCATGGACTTGGAAGTGTGAAAATCTGTCTAAATCGTAACACGATGTGATAAGAATTTCGCCATAGTCCGTTTCAGGTCAAATCGCATTGAACAACGTTTTTGCACACAGTGGATTCCATCCTTAAACTGCGATTCTGCATAGTCTGCAGATACTCATCCAAAAGGAGCATATAACGTCCAATGGATTCGAATTTTTGGTGCCATTTATGTTATTCATTTTGGATTAATTACTAAAGCCTGAGAACGGGCTCGACAGTCTAGCGATTCGTGGTTAATATTTCCACAAAGATTTTCTTTTTAATTTTAGCTGAACATGAAAACTTGCTTAACATCAACCATTTATTACCTTATACTTTCAGTATCTTCTGTATTCCAAACCAAAAGTAATGGTGACCTATCTAACTTAGCATTATGCATGTTTTAGCAATTGTTAAACAAAATGCTTAATGCCATATAGCAATGGTGAATGATTCTTTCAATACCGTAATTCTTTATTTTTACTGGCAAATTCAATAGAATGGAAGTATCGTCAATGGCCTGACGCCTGCCGAAAGGGCGTGCGTCTACATTTGTGTGTGTGTAAGCGCGCGCGGGTGTGTATGTGTGTGTGTGTGTGTGTGTGTGTGAGTGTAGTGCAGTGTAGTGTGCAATTGTCTGTAATGTGGTGACTGACCGATGATGTTTTATAAAGAACAGTGAAAAGGCAATGTTACTGTATGCATGCATTAGTTAATTAAAGAAATATCGTTCCTTCTTACATTTAAGATTTCTGATACCATTTTCTAAGTGAGGTTGCGATAAATGAACAGCTAACCAGCTGCTGTATAAATACGATCGGAACATCTCGTTAAGTTAGTTCCGAAGAATAGTGTTCAACGTGATTAAAACTACTATGTTGCGTAAGGAGTAAAAAATCTTATTGTACCAAATATAGTTTAAATGTTACATGTAAAATTTCAAGAATGATTTGATTTTGTGCTACTTGTGGATCTGAATGTGGCCGTTTCATATGACTAAAACCGGTAGAGCAAAATCTAAACGTGATTTGGTCCCGAAAGGAACACTGTTTACGTAATACCTTGTTCTAGGAATGGAGAAGATTTCCCTCTCCTTGGTGTGGGGTCATTGGCTTTCACTTACAGGACCGAAATCTGTGAGGTGGTGAACTTGTGTCCATCCAAAGCAGCAGGTCCTCACATGAAGTCATGAATTTGTTTCTACAACGGTGAAGAAATTGTCGAGGAGCCTTTTATTCATTTTTATTTTTGATCTTTATTGAACAAGTTCTGTGTTCTCCTTCATAGAACTGTTGTATTGTAGGTCACTCAGCTGGTACCTACACTACTCCCCGCGATTGTAAAATGTAAGCTTTAACGCCTGGAAATTTTCGCGGGTTGTCGTACCTTCTTTGAATGTCCGATTGACACCCCATGGTGGAAGACTGGTACACATCTTCTTCAGCGCCAAAATCCTGATGTCATTCAATTTCACGCCCTCCTCCTTCCTACTCAAAATCTTGGAGTGGTTTACAATCTCTGACCTCTCTGTATAGACATTCGTTGTATCCGCTTGTGCCTGCCAGTAAAAGGGGAATAAAAACATGAAAGGGGTGGTCTCCTAGCTGCAAAGCATGTGAAACGTCCCCTTTTGAAAAATTGTACAAGACTGTGCTTATCCTGACACACAATATTTTTAGCGCAACGCAATCTGACTTCCAAAAATCCCTACAAAAGAATGGCCCTGACTAACATTAACCTATACGTTTCACAAATCACATACCTCACAAAAATCTTCATTACTCGAACTACTGCCATACAGGGAGCGCTACTACTGCCAGCTAAATAAAACATTCAAACTACGGAAGGCACTAACTGCTGATAGGCATAGTTAGCAAGTGAAAGATTTTAATAGAGAACAAACAATGTATTTACCTTAATAGTGTTGAAAAATCATAATACATAGCAGTTCATGACATCCAGTCTTACAAATTTCAAAACTCCGTCATTTCTCTCCCCACATCCACCACTGCTGGCGGCTCACCTCCAACTGCGCAACGCTACGCGCTGTTCACATCCAGCTGCCCAACACTGCAATGGCAGACAACAACGCAAACTAGCCACGGACTGCACACAGCACAGCCAGTGATTTTCATACAGAGCGCTACGTGGCGTTAACAATAAAAAAACCTAAACAGCCTACTTACATAGCCCCCATGCTGCCAACAAGAAATTTTACAAATTGTTTTTGGCAGTGGCCAACAATAATTTGATAAAATTTTTCATATTTACAATAACAAAGAAATCAAATGCACACACTTATTGATACAATGTTGGTCAAAAGCTAAAATTTTCTCACAGTCCATAAAAACAGTCGTGATCGTTCATCACAGTAAAATTGCAGTGTTTTTCTCAAAGTCTGAGCAGTAGAAGACAATGCACACAGAAGCAGTGGATTTCCATGCAGTCTTGAAGAAGTAGTGTTGTTCTTCCAACGGAAAGACAGTGCTGAGTTGACATGCAGACAGGTATTGGGCCACAACAGAGCAAACCCACAGCAGAGTCAGTCGAAGTTTTGAAGAATATTGGTAGGTAGGTCATCACAGAGCAGACCCACTGTAGTCCTGGTAGAGATTACGGTATTGGTTGGCCATCAAAGATGCTGACCCACTGTAGTCCATGTAGAGCCGGCATCAGCCATCTGTTGTGACTGCAGGTGCACAAACACCATTGAAGAGTCTTGCAGATAATATAGCAAGTCCATAACCACCACTTGTGCACTCACAAAGTTTTTGGAATTGTCCTTAGAACCAGCAATGCTGTTATCCAGTTCCTTGCTGAATTATTAACACACGTGCAAACACTAACAGTCCCTACTTCTCACATATTGTCCATATACTATGACCAACAGAATCGTGTGCAGTGAAATGGAACTTACAAGTTAATAATATGATGAACTGGTGTCAATAACAATTTTATAACATATGAATACAATTACAAAAATACAAAATACATCATTAAAGAACATAACAATGCAGATAACATATGTAGTACAAGCTTTACAAAAGAATCGAAATAACATATACATCAGTGTTACAGGAATTATGACATGAGTACATACATAAAAGATCAGAATAACTTTCTAAACATTAACTTCACACATGAGCATTGAAACAAGACAGAATAAATAATGTCTAAACATTAGAAAAATTCTACAACGTAAATCTTATTAGCTAAACCCATAAAAACAGGAAAAACACAAATTCACATAGCATAATAACACAAAGGTACAGGACAGGGTTTGCTTTCATTGTGACATTTGGTACTGCAGTCCAACCTAAAACTTCATTCTGTAGATCTTTCCTCTTATTTCAACATTTATTTCCACCAAAAAAATCCTACGCAAGCATGCTTTCTGTATTCTGGTCACATCCTCTTTCAAAAATAGTTTCTCTCCACTGTACACTACTTTTTTGGCCAAACTCTTTTCTTATAGCTTCTCAATCCATTTCTTCCAATTTATCACAACTTGTTCTCTTATATGGCGTACCCATCATAAGCTAACTTTAATCTACTGAGCTCAGGTGCTCAACTAAGGGACGAGGCAATGCAGCAGCACAAAACAATTAACACAATCAGCAATGACAAAAAAATGCAGATTTGCAAAGCAAGCAGCATTATTGAAATTAGCAAAGCAATTGCAATATTACAACTAATATAAGGCAATGTGCAGCAAACAAGAAAAATAAATCAGTAGTAAAACTGGCTTAACAGAGTAATACAAAGTGAAATTTAGTAGCACTATGCCTGGCAAACAGCAGCAGCAAATGCAATAACTTATATCTAAACATGACAAAGCTCAAGCAGAAAAAATATTACAGTAAAAATAGCCATTTTTAATACCTATGTCACATCTTAACACTAGAGTGATGCATCACAATTTATTCTACAAAAGAAATTACCAAGTACTTGAAAACAAATTTATGTAGGCAGTTACTGTTATTAATCCCTTCTTATTGTTCTTTCCATTCCAAGTGCTCCTTTTCTGAAGAATATGGATCATAAAATAATTATTTAATAGATCTGTTGACAGAAAGTGTTCACATTAGCAAATGCATTTAAGTTTATTTTATAAAACCAATGCTGCAACACAGCTGGAAAACAGATATCAAATGAAATAAGCAATTACGCAAACCAAAGCATAAAAACATCATTCAACAGCTATGTGGCATTTCATAAGTCAGTAGAAATTCTCTCAATTCTTGTAGAAAGACACTTGTCATAATCAGGTGTGCAGATGTACGAATAATTCCCATCAATTCATAAGCATTTCAGTAAGTAGCACAAAGTACGAGTGATCATGTTTCCAAGTAATGAGCGTGTCGTATTTGCGATGCTTTCTGCAAAGAAATGTCAATAGCAAGGATAATGGACTCTTTTTTTCTTTTTCTCCACCTGCGCCTCTGAAAGGCACACACTGATGGCTTTTTTCCAGGCAGGTGGTACAGCTGGATATCCACGACGCAATATGTGAAGGTCACTTAACTTTCTTACCGAAATATTTACGACAGCAGTGACAGTCTCATATAGAAATTTCACAGGTCGAGAATTTGCGTTACAAATGTGTAGAAGCAAAATCCTATGAATACAACAGTGTTCAAAAAGCTTTCGTCGGCATTGTGATACATTCACGCATTTACACACATTTCATAACTCTTAAAGTACGATTCTTGGTTTCCAACATCCTTTTTCACACGTCAGAGTCCCTAACCACTACTCATTATTCCTTACCTTATTAAACATATACATATTCATCAACACGTCTTCAATATTTCATCATAATAAATACATAGCATAATCAGATTCCTCATATAGCATCATCTCATTGATCATAAACATACCTCAACGGCATAATACACATCGTCATCGTAATAATAACAAAAAATGGCTCTGAGCATTATGGGACTCAACTGCTGAGGTCATTAGTCCCCTAGAACTTAGAACTAGTTAAACCTAACTAACCTAAGGACATCACACACATCCATGCCCGAGGCAGGATTCGAACTTGCGACCGTAGCGGTCTCGCGGTTCCAGACTGCAGCGCCAGAACCGCACGGCCACTTCGGCCGGCTAATAATAACATCATAACAGATCAATCACATCTCATAATCGTCGTAGCTTTCTGAATATTTTAAAACTTAAAAAAATTCTCTGCTCATTTCAAAAGTGTTATCTACCTCAAACGTACTTTAAAAATCATGATCCCATACCAAATACGTCATTCAAAACTCTCATAGTATCACAATGGTTCTGAAAAAAATATGAAGAGTTCGCAAAGTACAGACAAAATACAATTTCATAAGTGTGAAGTTATCCAACGGTGTAATTACGTAAACATCTGTCACTGATGTAGTAAAATAAATGTTCGTCTCTCTCAGTTAAATGACCAGATAGCTGTGTAATTTATGTGTTAGAGAAATATGGTACTGAAGTGTAAAGTTGTGTAAGCAAATAGCATATTAGCTAGGGCTCCTTGTGCTTGCCAAACACATGGTACACAAAGTAAGTTTGTACCCCCCTGAGGATAAATGTAATTATACCCTCAGGTGTTACAGATTACAGCAATGGTATGAAATGTTTCACGGAAAACTTTCTTTGTAATTCAAAAATCTTTAACAATAAATGTTTTAAGTATAAAATTAATCACTCAAATACGTGTACTGTAGCGCTAAACTGTGCGTCTTGTTGCAACATAATCTCTGAGGAAGTGTCATAGTTACCATCCTCCGAAAGCTAAGTTCTGCGGAAGTCAATGTACTTACCTCATGATAAACAAAAGTGAAATGCCTTGCGTATAGATATCGTAGTTATTATGATTATTGGCGTGATGAAGAAAGTACTGTACAGTAATGTATTGTTGTGCCACCGAAAGGCTGTCTCATTGTTGCTATACCACAAAAGTTACTACTAAAACATGTTTTACTTTCCAGAATAATGCAGAAAAACTGTGCAGATACAAAACAGAAACACCGCAAAAGCAACATTGTAAATTGTCACTCATTAGTAGCATCGTGATAAAACCGTGTAGTTGTCACATAAACTAACCACTTTGTCGTCTGGTATCTCACAGAAAGTACTTTAAATCCACAATGTATTTTCAAGTAAACCAAAATGTAGCATTAAAATCTCATTAGCAGTACCAGTATATGTTCTATGTATGTAAGCCCTATAGTCGTTACGTAATCGTGCAACTAACAAGCAAGAATGTACACACACAATAACACTGTGACATCTGTTCACTATAACAATGCATTCGTAATTTCTGTTTCAATAAGTTCTCTTGGTTCTTGACTGGATATTTAACTTCAAACATTGTTGCATGTTAACAGATTCTAAGTCTGACAAGCATACTAGTAATGTAAAGTGAAAAGTTATATGCCAAAGACAAAGTTAAAAAACAGATTATCTCTCAATGAACGGTTATACATGTGAAATGTGGTGTAAACCTTTACTCTTCCTAGTACACAGTTTCAACTTGAACACAATTATCATGCGGTATACATCGGTAAAGAATACTGGAATTTTTCTCTAGGTTAGCGTCTATGTTATTTTTCGCTGAGCCAGCCGGCGCACGTGGCTGCCTGCGGTGCGAGTCATTGTCTGTCTCTTTGTTGGCGCGCTTCGTTATTGGGATTAGGAGACCTAACTTCTACAAATTCACCTTATCGAGAGGGCCCTGCTCTGTTTGAATCCCGCCAGTTCTGATGGAATTCAGGTCTGTCGTTTTGTCGGCAGTTTACATTGTTTCTTGTTTGTCGGTCATGTGCTGGAGAATTTCTCCCGGAATCGTAACTGCGCACTGAACTGTTGCGTCTGAAGTTATTCTGTCTCCCTTGATAAGAATTGTTTTTGTTCCCATATTGTCTGTGTCTATGGTAATCTCAGTCATATTCATTACTACGGAAATGCGATCTTTCTATGTAACTATTATTACTCTGCAAGGATTGTCATATGGGTGGTGTCTGTTTTGGTCACGATTTGCGTTGTAAGAATAGATTTGTCGTGTCCGGTTATTGTTTCTGTCGTTACGGAATTGTGACGGATGTGACCTGTAGTGATTGTTTTCCTGTTTTTGCATCCCGCGACTGTCTGTGTCAATTTCAAATTCTTGTAAGAGTCGCTGAAAAGCTTCAATGTCGTCTTTGCAACGTCCTGCCAAAATAATATGTTGTAAATGTTCAGGTAATTTGATTAAGCAAATGCGGATGAGTTCTGAGGGGCTGTATGGGTTCGACAGGTACTGATTATTGTGCAACATGTCTTCAAAATATTTCACAATACTGGAAAATTCAGATTGTTCGAAATGTTTCATCATTATGATGCTATGTTTTACTCGGTCTTGTGTAGCTTGAGACCAAAATGCTGAGAGGAAGGCATGATAAAATTCTCCTTCACTGTGACAATCGTGAATGACCGATCGCATTCTTACAGCTGGTTCATTCTCTAAGTAGCCACACATAAATTCTAATCTGTGTTCTAACGACCAGTTGGGAGGAAAACAATGAGAGAATTGATGGAGCCATGGTTGTGGATGCATGTCGTTGCCAGAATTCTTAAATGTTTTGAATTTACGTGTAGTAATGAGCAGCTTATAGTCAAAATCATCATGTCGGCGAGCCGCATGTCGGTCATTGTTACGTCGTTTCGGCGGTTCCATCTCAAAATTCGGTGTACCTTGCCAATTTCTTTCATAATTTCCGAAGTGTCCTGTGTTATTATTTTGTGGTGGTTCCGTATTTCTAAGTCCCTCTTCCCGTGTTGGAGCGCGAGTGTCGTCTGAAATATGAAATTTTTGTATTACTTGTGCCAACTGATCTTGTGCTTCCCGGATTTCTCTTTTGTGTTGCGTATTAATTTGATTCTGATTTTGTTTGAATTTCCTAATTTGTTCATACTCTTCTGTGTCAGTGATGGCTACAGGTCTTGTGTCATTCAGATCATCATCTACCTTTGTAGATAAGTTAGTGAACTGATCCGAAAGTTCGGCTACTTTCTCCGATAGTGTACTTATTTCTTCAGTGCGTTTTTCTGAACCAAGTTTCAGAGTATCTACTGTGTCCTTTAAGATTTCCTGAGTTTTTGCAAGTTGCGTAACCGAATCGGTAGATGCAACTGAGTCAAATTTAGCTTGCAAGGTGTCGTGATTTTCATGAACAATGGTTTGCAGTTCTTTTATCACTGCTTTGTGATTCTGTAATGCACTTTCATGCCGCGAAAAAATAAGTTGAAAATGCTCACAAATTTGTGTTTTTACGTCATTACAGAGTTTTTGACATTTCGATTCAATGTTATGTAACTCAGTAGTTAAATCTTCACGTGTTTGTTCAAGTGTGGTGTGTAACGTTTGAAGCTTTTGCTGTGTTTGTCTCTGGTGTTGTTCCATTGTGTCTAACTTTTGAAGATTTTGTTCCATTGTGTCTAACTTTTGAAGATTTTGTCCCATTTGTTTCTGATTTTGTTCGAGCGTTGTGTCTAACTTTTGTAGCCTTTGTCCCATTTGTTGCATTAACTGTAATAACAATGCATTGGTGTCTGAAACATGTTGCTCAGTGCTATGAGGCAGTGCATTTGAACTGACAATATTTGCATTTTGAAAAGCAGAAAATGTGTCTTGACTTATTTGAGAAAACGGTGAGGACGCAAAACCTGAAACTACGGTATTTGCAAGATTGTGTCCTGTCATTTCGGATTCCTGAGGCGAACTGTTGCCGACTGATCGATCGATAATGCTTCCCTCTTCACTATTTGTTTCACTGTCTACGCCATTGTTTGCCGCCCGCTCCATTTCCCTATGCACAATTACCAAATTACTACTTTGAATGTCTTATAATTCATTACACAGTGGTGCTGATAAGCTATGTTCGTCGTCACTATTATTTCTCACTTTACTTTGGAGCCTAGTATTACGTTTTTCACACGCAATTATTGTCACAATATTTCACACGACAACATAGAAAACTACAATTTGAAGAGCAAAATAAGAAAATACATTAACATAGCATTGGAAATGATATCTCGTTAATTGCAAGCGCAGCTGCGAAATACTTGGTGCAAATCTACATGCATGCCACAACTGTTTTACTGTACAAGAATGAAAACCTACAACTACAAAGGAAATTCTCTCTACAATTACGCGCTATCAATAAACAAAAACTACACTAATTACACAAACTACAAGAAAAAATCAGAAGATTCCAGTGAGATATCCTCGGCTCAGGGTCGACATATGAAACGTCCGCTTTTGAAAAATTGTACAAGACTGTGCTTATCCTGACACACAATATTTTTAGCGCAACGCAATCTGACTTTCAAAAATCCCTACAGAAGAATGGCCCTGACTAACATTAACCTATACGTTTCGCAAATCACTTACCTTACAAAAATCTTCGTTACTCGAACTACTGCAATACAGGGAGCGCTACTACTGCCAGCTAAATAAAAGATTCAAACTACGGAAGGCACTAACTACTGAAAGGCATAGTTAGCAAATGAAAGATTTTAATAGAGAACAAACAATGTATTTACCTTAATAGTGTTGAAAAATCATAATATTCATAGCAGTTCATGACATCCAGTCTTACAAATTTCAAAACTCCGCCATTTCTCTCCCCACATTTACCACTGCTGGCGGCTCACCTCCAACTGCGCAACGCTACGCGCTGTTCACATCCAGCTGCCCAACACTACAATGGCACACAACAATGCAAACTAGCCACAGAATGCACACAGCACAGCCAGTGATTTTCATACAGAGCGCTACGTGGCGTTAACAATAAAAAAACCTAAACAGCCTACTTACACATGTTCGGCAACACCTGGTCTTCCAGTGCCCGATACTTTGCAATTGCCCTTGTGCTCTCCTAGTCGTTTCTTGACCGTTTTCTTTTTTTGTAATACACACGTACACCTACCCACAAGTAAATTGAATCCTACAAATTCCTGCTTTTTATAGCTGCTGGCTATTATCCTTGGTCGATTTTAGGTCATCTAGTATCTTTCACGTGGGTTTGTACATTAATTGTGCTTTTTCAAGTTTTTCTCTGTACGTTCAGTAGCGTCCTTAACATAACGCAAGAAAACTTTCGCTGGCACTTGAGAATAGTAACGGTTTCTGATCATAACGCTCTTTTCATCTCAGCGAACGAAGAACCATTCTCGAGCAATGCACAGCTGAAATTTATTAACTGTCTGCCAAGTAGCTCTGGTTCGTCGATTTTCCTTGCTCTATACCGTCAACATTTTTCTGATGCCTCGCTTTTGTTTTGGGTAGTGGTTCGAATCTCGGTGTAGGTAACTGTCTGTCTGCGAGGGTTTTCGGTAGACCGTGTGGCCCCAGCTAACAACTTCTTTCTTGAAATTCAGCACATCAAAAACATTAATCTTCCGCCTGCCTCCTCCTCGATTGTAAACTGAATCTTTGGAGTGGTCCTGTTTAGATGTTTGTGAAAACGACCCAGTTCCTCCCTGCCATGCCGCTACGGAAACCAAATATTCGATTTCTTGTATGCAGTTTTCAATGCCTGCTCCTCGAATTTTTCCGTAATGAAGTTCGCTGTAACTGGGCTTAAAGGGCTCTCCACAGCGACACCATTTGTCAGTTGAGAGAAACCATCGTTCCATTTGAAATACGCGGTTATGAGGCAATACTTAAACAGTTCTCTAATAGTGGGAGGAAAAATCAGCTATTGCAAAACTTCATTGAACCGAACCATACTGAACACCGGTACCACATCAAAACCAACTAATATGTCATCGTGCTACAACACCACGCAGTTTAAGGTTAAGAACTTGGCAGTCGAACAGATGGGCGAACCAGTAGCTTTCACTGCTGGTCTTATAAGAACATGCTTCTTGTGCACATCCTTCAGTCCATAAAGTCTTGGCGGTAGTGCAACTAAACTGAACAGACTTTTCTGAAGGCTCTGTGCGATAGAGGACATCTTTATCAACCACGTAACAGTTCTAAGAACTTTGTCAGTGGGGTCTTTATTCAGTTTCCTGTATGTTTGTGACTCTAATAAGTCGTTAATCTTACTATTATAGTTGGTCACATTCAAAACAACCGTTGCATTTCCGTTGGCAGGGGGGGGGGGGTGAGAGTGCAGCTTTCGTGCTCCCTCACATTTCTGTCTCGTTTCAGAGCAGTCAGTGTTATTCTGAAGTTTTTGAGGATTAAACGACTATGCAGTTCGTCCAAGGCGCAGCCGATATTCAAACGGGCGGAAGAGGAATTACTGCGAGAGCGGATTCAACGGACCCACCGGGATCTGGCAAGTACAGACTGTAAGTTAATGTCTCTTCATATTATTATTAGCAATAAATTGTACTGTGTTGACTGGGATACAGTTGGCAGGCTTTTACACGATACTATTAGAAAGCGTATGTTGAAACTTTTAATAAACAGAAGGTAAAATTTGATAATTTTCAACATAATCAGACGATCCACCGTTTTGTTGCCTCCCGCTAGGTTATCAATTTATCCACACAATCGTTATATGACGATGAGAGGTCTGTGTTTTTGTAGAGTCGAAATGTTGACGTTAGCCCGCGAGTTGTGCCTATGGAAGAAAGAACAGCCAATGAAGAAGCTGGCATTCATTGTGTGGGCAAAGCTATAACTGCAGAAATCCTTATGGTATCTGTAAGACTTTTGTCTCGCGCAAAGCCTCAAAAAATTATTAACTGCGCGTGGAACGAATGCCATAAAATGCCTGAATGAGGCATTCTACCCGCTGACAGGGGAAATGCGTGGGTTGTTTTGAATGTGACTGACCTTGCTAGTAAGATGAACGACTTATTAGATCGGCAAAGATACAGGAAACAGAGAAATGACCCCACTGTCAAAGTTCTTAAAACCGTTACGCTGTTGATAAAGAAGTCCTCCATGTATCGGAGCCTTCAGAAAAGTCTGCTCAATTCAGTTGCGCTACGACCAAGGCTTTATGATCTGAAGGAGATGTACAAGGAGCATGTTCTTCTAAGACCTGTAGGAGTTGCTATTGGTTCGTCGACATATTCGATTGCCAAGATCTTGAAATCATTCTTACGACCGTATGTGGGCAGGTCCGAATAGTATATCACGAATTCAGCACATTTTATCAGTAACTTAAATTGTGCAGTGGTATAGTTTGTTTTGATGTGGTATTGCTGTTCACTATGGTTCCGCTCAACACCTGAATCGGATTTTTCCTCCGCATGTTGCAGAACTGTTTAAATATTGCCTCGCAACCAAGTATTTCAAATGGAACGAAGAGTTCTATGAACAGACGGATGGTGTCGCGAAGTGGGAGACCCTTAAGCCCACTTTTAACAAACTACATAACGGAAAAATTAGAGGAGCAAGCATTGCAAACTGCTAACAAGAAATAGAATATTCGGTTCCGGAACGTGGATGGTTCATTTGTAGGGAGGAACTGGGTCATTTTCACAAACATCTCAACGGGATCAGTCCGAAGACTCAGTTCACCGTCGTGGAGGAGGCAGGTGGAAGATTAAATTTTCTTGGTGTGCTAGTTTTCAAGGAAGAAGATGGTAGCTTGGGCCACACAGTCTACCGAAAACTCACGCACTATACCGGGATTTGAACCACAACCCACAACAAAAGCGAGGCATCATAAAAACGTTGTCAGCGGCTCGTGGTCTTGCGGTAGCGTTCTCACTTCCCGCGCACGGGGCCCCGGGTTCGATTCCCGGCGGGTTCGGGGATTCTCTCTGCCTCGAGATGACTGGGTGTGTGTGTGTCTTTCATCATCATTTCACCTTCATTCACTCGCAAGTCGCCGTATTGGCGTTAAAGAACTTGTCGAGCGGCGGCCGAACAGCCCCGCGAGGGGTCTCCCGACCGCCAATGCCATATACCCACAATTTTTATAAAAACGTTGGTGGATACAGGAAGAAAAATATGCTAACAAGAGTTATTTGACGCAGAATTAAAGCATATCACCAATGCGTTGCTCAAAAAGGGTTATCCATTCCCTGGGGAGAAAAGTGCGTTAAGACCAGCGCGTAGAAATCATAACAATGCATAAACGTCTGTGAAATCCTAAGTTTTCCTGCGCTTCATCAATGACGTTACTGACCGCATGGGAAAAGACTTGAGAAAGTCATCGTGTAGTCTACAAACCCACCCGGAAGACACAATATCTCCCAAAATCTTCCAGGGATGTTTGCCAACTACTGTAAAAAGCCGGAATTTTTAGAATTCCATGCAGTTGTTGGGAAGTGTACATGGGAAAAAAGATCAAGGAACGACTAGAAGACCACAAGAACGATTGCAGAAGAGGAGAGACTCACATATCAAGCGTCGTGGAACATATTTTACAGCCAGGAGACCACCAGCTTCAATCTGATAGGACGCAAGTACTAAAAAAATGGTTCAAATGGCTCTGAGCACTATGAGACTCAACTTCTGAGGTCATTAGTCCCCTAGAACTTAGAACTAGTTAAACCTAACTAACTTAAGGACATCACATACATCCATGCCCGAGGCAGGATTCGAACCTGCGACCGTAGCAGTCGCGCGGTTCCGAACTGAGCGCCTAGAACCACTAGACCACCGCGGCCGGCACGCAAGTACTCGGAGCGACAAGCGAATGTCATAGAGATTTTAAAAAAACCAAACAAATTTCAATCGGAAGGGAGGTGGCGTGAAACTGATTGCGATATGTACTCCGGTGCGGAAGAAGTAGTGTACCAGTCTTCCATCATTGGGCGATAGCATCAGCGGACGGCGGCAGTCAACAACGGCTAACCGCATTTTTAAAAACATGCAACACCACGCCACTGCGTGGAAGCACGCGGATACGAAATTTTGCTGCAGCGAACCAGGGTGTGGATTGGACATTCAAAAAAGCTACAACCCCTCTTGAAAATGACCTTCGCAGATGGGGATGAAACGTTGGGTTTTGAGGTATAATCCATTTCACCACGGCATAATAGCCCAAAACATTTTATTAATTGTGAGTACTCTCTCGTTTAGCCACAAACAATTCAGTAAGAAATTGTATACTTTCATATTGTTGTCATTCGTGATGGCTTTCGTGGGCCGTTTAGCGCATTTACAATTGGCCACCACTTTAATTTACATAAGATTTTATTGCATCGGATATATTGTTTGATCAGCAGACCCACAATGAGAATCTCCTCGAGAATGTAAATCATGGGGGAGAAACAAAAGTACATAATAAATATTCATGAGACAATTGATATTCTGATATAAAAAAATTCTTTCTCAGGTGCGAAGTGAGATGTTCTTACAGGAGTGGAAAACTAAAACATGTTATAGATTTTTTTTATCCTCAAACATATCAGTTAAAAACTCTGTCAGTAAGTGGATCAGTAGTAAAATACGTAACTCCTGAGATGCTGCCATCAAGAATAATGAACGAAAACACAGTTTACAAATCCGATCTACTCATTTATCATTATAGCACTGAACCGCTGCCAAAGACAGGCATTACAAAACATTAACGCAACGCAGCAATATCTAAATATACTGTATATCAAATGCTCCCGCTGAAGAATGCATTAAGTTGAAGGCAACGGTACGAATAAATGTTTTTTCTTGTATTATACTCTATTAGTTGTCAGGTGTTTTGTGGATGGTAGCATTGCTTAAAAATATATTTGAATGAATAATACTGAGATGCAGTAGTTACAATACTGTGTTACTAGACGATGTTCCTGCAGGATGTTCTCGAATTCATTCCATAAATAATTTGTATTATATATCTGTGACCCACAACACATTAGCTTTATTTCTTGTGTTACGGTAAGATATATTGTACGACGGTTAACGAATGATATTATGCATATTATGCCAGAATTATTATTCATAAAGTACCTTTGCCCGTGACATTATTTGAAGTGCAAACGAAAATTTGTTTTGGTGTCTCAGTAGTTCTGTTGTACGCTCCCCCCAGTTGAATTTACTATCAAATTTTAATCTTAACACTTTGACTGAAAGTGAATCAGAAGTACTTTGCTGAAAATTCACTATCGTTATATTAACTTTTGTTGCTTGTATGTCATTTGAATCAATGTAAATTACTATAACCCTGTATTTCAGTTAATCTATTCAAATGAAACGGAAATAACTATTTTAAAAAAGTCTTATAACATTCCCCTGTTAAACTGTTATATTATATACTTCACTGCTTAACATGAACCAATATAACCAAAACTGAATAGCATTTATCCTGACTGTTTTCCCATGAGAAATCGAGAACTGTTAAATTGATCATCATAATGATGTTCTCAGCTTGTTTCTAAGTTCTTATGTCTTAACGGCGTTCACTTTAGAGTTGATTGTGGCTAGTTTCCAAATTATTTGTATATTTTCCAAACATTACCGTTGTTGTTGTTGTGGTCCTCAGTCCAGAGTCTGGTTTGATGCAGCTCTCCATGCTAATCTATCCTGTGCAAGCTTCTACATCTCCCAGTACCTACTGCAACCTACATCCTTCTGAATCTGCTTAGTGTATTCATCTCTTGGTCTCTCTCTACGATTTTTACCCTCTACTTTGCCCTCCAATACTAAATTGGTGATTCCGTGATGCCTCAGAACATGTCCTACCACCAGATCCCTTCTTCTAGTCAAGTTGTGCCACAAATTTTTCTTCTCCCCAATTCTATTCAGTACCTCCTCGTTAGTTATGTGGTCTACCCATCTGATCTTCAGTATTCTTCTGTAGCACGACATTTCGAAAGCTTCTATTCTCTTCTCGTCTAAACTATTTATCGTCCAGGTTTCACTTCCATACATGGCTACACTCAACACAAATACTTTCAGAAATGACCTCCTGACATTTAAATCTATACTCGATGTTAACAAATTTCTCTTCTTCTGAAATGCTTTCCTTGTCATTGCCAGTCTACATTTTATATCCTCTCTACTTCGGCCATCATCAGTTATTTTGCTCCCCAAATAGCAAAACTCATTTACCGTGAAAGTACATTATTAGTCAAAATTGGGTGTCCAAGTTTTAAAGTAGGCGTCTATAAACATATTTCTTTCATTCTGCATGTTAAAATTTCAGTCGCTAATTACATGCCATAATGTGAATAATGAAATTATTTCATAGTATAACAATCATATTTTTTGGGGTTGTATATTTCTTTACATTTGTATTTCTAATGCTAGTACCAACTCTACACTACGGTATATTTTAGCGAAATGAGGTTAGTAATACTAGATCGGTACCGCATGCGTTGTTTATGTGTTCTGTCGCTTTCATGATAGCATAATACCTGTGCCTGTATGCAATTTTTTCAGTAGTACCTTTTAGTAGCTTGGACCGGTTGGTTTCCATTCTCGGCAATATTAATTTCACGCCGTTGCAGTTCCGCCACAGTTTCTCTGCATTCTACGGAGTGCTCGTTGAGCCTGGCTGCGCCAGTAACGGTGGGTTGCGCTTGCGGCGTCACCGATTGCACTTGGATTAGTGCAAGCTAGGCCGGGGGCTCAGTTCTTCTCTGCAGGTGATTACGGCCGCAGCGTTGCGTAGGGGCACCACAGCGTCCAGGCAGAATTGTGTTGTCAGCGTCGTGGGTCTGAGCACTATGGGACTTAACTTCTGAGGTTATCAGTCCCCTAGAACTTAGAACTATTTAAACCTAACTAATCTGAGGACATCACATACATCCATGCCCGAGGCAGGATTCGAACCTGCTACCGTAGCGGCCGCGCGGTTCAAGACTGTAGCGGCCAGAACCGCTCGGCCACTCGGGCCGGCGTCAGCGTCGTGTCTACCGATAGCAGGTGTTGTAGTGGACTGTTAAGGCAGCCAGTCCACAGTGACGGGTAGCCGAGAGGGCACACGTACACACACGCCGACTGGCGCGAAGTCTGGAACAGGATTCGTAATGAATGTGATAAAGAAAAGAACGTAGCTACTAGAACACTTAACTTTTATATCGTCCTTTGGTATACAGCATTCTTGATGATACAAGTGAGACTCTTTAGATTCATGAAGTAACTAATGGCGCCTTGCTAGGTCGTAGCCATGGACTTAGCTGAAGGCTATTCTAACTGTCTCTCGGCAAATGAGAGAAAGGCTTCGTCAGTGTAGTCGCTAGCAAAGTCGTCGTACAACTGGGGCGAGTGCTAGTCAGTCTCTCTAGACCTGCCGTGTGGTGGCGCTCGGTCTACGATCACACAGTGGCGACACGCGGGTCCGACATGTACTAATGGACCGCGGCCGATTTAAGGCTACCACCTAGCAAGTGTGGTGTCTAGCGGTGACACCACAGGTGTGTCCGTTGGCGTTAAGCTCTGCGAAAGTATTGAAGTACGTCTGTGGTGATTTATTCTTACGCTGCTGTTCACAGCTTTGGTTATTAGTTGGATTCGTTTAGGATACTTCAGAGAGTAATTCGTAGCCAAACTTCGTGGTTACGTTCGGCTGAACGTACCCGTTGCCTTTCTTGAACGTCAACGGCCTGATTCGGTTAAGCGGTAAATAGCGTCTTTGCAACGTTTATTTCTACCTTACGAAGATAGCGCCGATAGACCACGACTACGATAAGAATCTGTGTCGTTAACTACGAGAACTCTCTAAGACAAATGCGTTAGCTTCCATTGAAGTGCCGGTAGCGACTGTGAACTGTTAGCGCTATTCCTCAACTGTGTACGATGTGTGATTTCCTTTTCTTGTTTTGTGGTGCGATTGCTGCGAATTTTTGCGAGTACTGGATCCGACAACAGCTGCGCATAATAGTCTTCTTGTTGCTAAGGAAAAATATAAAAGCAATCCACCGTAATTGATGGAAAATACCGTTACGGAGTAGCTGTTACCATTGTAGAGGTAGGGCCTTTGATTCTCCTTGTCCTGTTGTGGCGTGGTGAGGCCGGTGAGAAATGTTGTAAGGGTTGCCTCCAGAGGCAGCGTTGGTGGCAAAAGATTGGTTAGTTGCAGCGGAGTGTTATCACCTGTATACGTTGTAGTAGACAGTGGGGAAGGATCGTTAATCATCAGTCACACCATTCTTGGCTCTGGCGATCCTGGATTGTACGTATCAGTGTGTTGTTTCTAATGTAACCCCAAGGGGGAGGTTTTGGTCGTTTGTCACGTGTGAATGCCGTGTTTAATAAAAGTAAACTGAAACTTCGACTATGAAGAGTTGAGACGTCCCTGGCAGTGCAGGGCGTTATCTTATTGTTCCTTCGAGCTGGCTCTAAAGCTTTTGATTGTAAAGTGTTTAAGTTGCCCTTTGGGGCGGCTGTCTCACAGAGTGCGTTCCTGAAGTAGCGTGTTCCGCTTCTGTAGAATTGTTAAAAGGTGAACCAAGTCAGATGGCTTGACCACAACTGATGAGCTGAGTACGGTCACACGGGCTTATTTGTTTTGTGCAGCGCCTTAGTGACCGTACGGTTACGGCCTGGCCAGTATTCGGCCTCGCTCGCATCGCTACGGTCCCTTTGACGTTAAGCTATCGCACTGCGGTTGTGGCCCTTTGAGCGTAGACCGCGTATTGTTGACAGTAGCGTATTGTTTGGATGTAATGGACATTGTACTCTTTCTTTAGCCTTGAAAGATTCAAAAGTCTTGTTGCTAAAGCTGCTCTCTGTTAGCTTCAATTAATAATCATGCGCGTGACCATTACTAAGTTTAGGTTGTAAGAACCTTGTTGCTAAAGCTTGACTCCATTTTACCTGCCACTTTTGTGTTTAATTGTTAAAGCCTTACCCTAGCACTGCAGCGGCTTTCTTGTTCTGTGATATTTACACTTATCAAGGGGCTAAGTAGTTGAGCTCCCCTATGCAATTTTTCTCTGCAGGCTTAAGCTGTTAGGACCGCTGCTAAATTTGCGCTAAGTTACTTCCAAGTGGAAGGTAGTGACTGTAGTTTTAGTCTCTGGGATTCTGACGTAGCTTGTTGCATCTTTGGCCTGGGTTCAAGTCTCAGCATCTGATCTTGCGGGAGGTCTTCCTGGAGTGGACGGCCAAGATCCAGAGTTCCGTTAGGACCGAGACTGCGTTCGCTTCCTGTCATTGTTTCTTCATTGTTAAAACCCACTAAAGGAAATTAACACTCTAAGCGCCAAGCCCGTAAAATTTACGGGCCTGGGATCGCGCGAAAATCACCAAGCCCGTAAAATTTACGGGCCGCTACATTTAATTTCATTCAAAACACTGCAACGTTATTTCTACGGGTTTGGCCAGCGCTATACGTTTTTCAGATGTTTATTAACAAAATGCGTCCATAGATGTCACGGCAGCGCTGTAATTCATGTTAAAACTTATCTTTGCGTTCTCAGTCTGTATATCATTCAGTTGTTTGTCATCATGTTTCGGCGCGGTTTATCAGACGCAGAAATTGCGGATTTGATCAATCATAGCGACACTCTGGATAATGTAGAGAGTGATTCAGACGATTCTGAATGCAATGGTGTGTTTGAAGGTACGTATTTCCGAATTTTCCACGTAATTGTGCAGTACGCACATATCTGTTGAACATGTGTAAACGATGTATGTAGTTACACATAATGTGATATTCTTTTTAGAAGACGAGATTGATGACAGTTTGTCTTCAGATGAAGACGAGAATGATGTTGAAGGTGTTGCTTCAAATCCAGCAGCTGTGCCGTATCCGAAAGACAGTGAGTGGACTGCAGTTGACACCTACCGACCTCTGCCTGTCAACACGACACCCAGGCAGATACTAGTGGATATTGATGAGTCGAGTTCTGTACTGGATTGCAGTAAAGTGTTCCTTACTGACAGTGACGTAAATGAACTCAAGAGACAGACAAATTTGTATGCATCACAGACAATACAGAAGAAAAGAAGAGGAAATAATCTGAAGCCCCATTCAGTTTTGAGTTCGTGGAAGCCAGTGACTATAAGTGAGATGAGGCGTTTCTTGGGTATTATTTTCCACATGTGTGTTTCGAAAAAGCCAAAAATTGCGGACCATTGGAGCACTAATCCTGTTCTTAGTTGTAACTTTTGTCCCCATGTCATGAGCCGTTTGCGTTTCACTCAGATACTGTCATGCTTGCATCTTGTTGACAATTCAAATCAGAAAAAACCAGGCGAAGATGGATTTCATCCACTTTACAAAGTTTTGCCATATTATAATAATTTGAAGGAGCGATGTATCCAGGCATATCGTCCCTCAGAAAAAGTGACAATTGATGAAGGAATTTGCCCATTTCGAGGTCGTGTGAGTTTCCGTGTTTACATGCAAAATAAGCCTCATAAGTATGGACTGAAAGTATATGCTGTTGCTGAAGCCAGTAGTGGCTATGTTGTAAATTTTGAAGTTTATGCTGGTAAGCATATTGTTGACAATTCTTCGTCTGCGGTTATTTTGCGATTGTTGTCTGACAGCAGCTTGCTGAACAAAGGCCACACTGTGTATTTAGATCGATTTTATTCCAGTCCAGAGCTATTTCAGCAACTGGCAGAGAAAGGCACTGGAGCTGTTGGTACTGTGAACAAATCCAGGAAAGGATTGCCTAAAGATTTAGTATCTGCTAAGCTGAAAAAGGGCGAAATGTCTTTTCGGCGTAAAGATAATGTATTGGCAATGAAGTGGAAAGATAAGAGAGATGTGTATACATTGTCTACAAGGCATCAAGCAACATTTGGTACGCATACTAAGAGAAATGGGTCTGTAGTATTGAAACCACTTCAGGTACTTGATTACAACCTCAATAAAATTGGAGTGGATATTGGAGACCAACGCCTGCAGTACAATCCGTTCCAGCACAGAACTGTGAAATGGTGGCGAAAATTATATTTCCATTTGCTGCTTATGGGAGTATCAAATGCATTTTGGCTGTACAATGCAGTGCACAGGAAGAATATTACAATAACAGACTTTATAACAGTGCTTGCAGTTCAGCTTGTTGAAGACGACACACTTGAATTCATTCCAAGAAATGAAGGAACTGTAGGTCGGCTAACAAAGAGACATTTTTTGCAGCACATACCTGCAACTACTAAGAAGTATGCTGCTCGTGTGTGTCACGTGTGCAGTTCCAGGAGCAAGAAACAGAGTGGCAAGGCTTCTCGCAAAGAGACACGATACGAATGTGAACAGTGTGGCGTTGCACTCTGCCTGGAACCTTGCTTTAAAATTTTCCACACTAAAAAACAATATGATTCTGTGTGAAATTTATATGTAATACTGTATACTATCAGAAACATGTAATGTAGTGCCACAATTTTGGTTAAAAATAAATCACAATTGTATTCCCTTATTCGTATGACTTTTTCTAAATTCTTAAAACATCTAAGTGATTTCTATAACTGTACCTTAAAGCTGTGCATTGTAAAGTAGTTTCTTTCACTCAGAATTAAAGTAGAAATGTGCAGCTTCAAGATGGTACCAAATTTGCCACAATCCAAACAGTAGATTTGATGCAGTAATTTTTTTAATATTGGTAAAATTGCCCGGTTTCTAGGGACGGGTGCATAAAATAGGCCTGGTACAGAGAGTGTTAAAAAGTTGTATTCAATTCTAGCCTCAGCACTTAATAAACCAGTCTTCTAGTCCTGCGGTTTAAGGTACAAACTTTAAGAGAGTGAAAAGGATAATTTCAAACAGAAGTACTAAAATTAAGATTACATTTGAGTTTACAACTCGTACCTAACTTTGAACTTACAATTACGTTTCGGAAATAGGTCTTACTGCTATAATATAAAGAAAATAAAACTTCATATTTTATTCACACCACAGAGAGGAGAGGAACAAAAATCAAAAATAATGCATGAACTGTATTTTCTTATTCTATTTTCAAGCTAAAATTTGCTACGTCTCTAATTACTTTAGGATAACAATAAATTGATGAATTTGGCTTGTTTGTTAATAAATTAAGTCACTGATATTATGTTTAAAAATTATATCTTTGCATTTACAAGTCGTAATCCCAGATGCAATAAACAGCTTTCAATTATCCCCCTGACTAAAAAATTGCTCATTTGTTGAAATTTATGTACTAAAAACTTCGCACAATCTCGTGGCCTGCGAACAGCATCGGGTGGATCTTCATTTCTGTGAAGTTTTCTTTGTCTTTTCCTGAAGAAACGCAGTCGATCACAATTTCCATCCACCCCTCAAATTCACAAACGTAACCTTAGACTTTGAATTAGTAGAAATATTAGTTATAATAAAATACACTTTAAAACTGAATTTACGATTGATGAAAAGAGATTACACATTGGCTTACTACGTACTTAATTTAGATTGGTGCTTATAAATAAAATTTGCAGTAAGCACATTCAGCACCACATCTGATGTTTGTCATAGAGCGAACAAAACATGAACTCACAGTGTTGCCAAATTCGAAATTCATAATTTTTCTGTTAGGTTGGTTTACTACTAATCTAGGCAAACAACTCTTTGAATGACATTGCCATTTATCTTCTGACGTGACAGAGTAGAACGTTCTTGGAAGTTCCATTTCTATTCAACCCATTTTACAGTATTGCTTTCCAGACGTATTATTGTGGGAACTTTTCTTCTAGTTTTGAGCAATTTTATCTCCTGTAGAAATATGTGACATACTTTTGAATAGAGTGTAATATCTGTAGTTCACTTTTTAACTGATGATGTACTGCTGCATCCCAGAAAGGTATCCGAGGCGAAAGTCAAAAATTCTTTAAAGTTCTTCAGTTCTTCGCTGGCGATGCCAGAAGCCAAGTTGCCTTAGTTAATGACCGGCAGCCTCAGACTGCCAGAGTGTGTGTGTGGGGAGGGTGGGGGGGAAGGGGGGGGGGGCGATGGCTGAGCAGGTCGAAGTAAAAGTGGAAACGATAAAACGATAGTGTCACGTGGAACTATACCGACCGAGCACCCATGTCTGTGAATGAAGCGCGATGATATCATAGCAACAGAAAGATGCCGTCATGTAGGTGACAAAGGATAATGTATATATAGTAAGATGGTATCTGTTCTTTCGGACATGTCCGAAAGAACAGATACCATCTTAGTATATATATACTTAAGGCTCACCGGCCACTTGACCCTCTTTTTCTTCTGTGCGAATGCACAAACAGTGCCTGAACTCTGAGTATAATGGACGGGGGCACTACGAATGATATCGGAATACCAATTCTTTCATAAATATTTGTTAAGTACTTTTGTTTCTTCCTCATGATTTATATTCTCGAGGAGATTCTCATTGTGGGTCTGCTGATCAAACGATATATCTACTGCAATAAAATCTTACGTAAAATAAACTGTTGGCCAATTGTAAATGTGCTAAACGGTACAAGAAAGCCATCACTAATGACAACAATATGAAAGTACACAATTTCTTACTGGACTGTTTGTGGCTAAACGAGAGAGTACTCACAATTAACAAAATGTTTTGGGCTATTATGCCGTGGTGAAATGGATTATACCTCAAAACCCAACGTTTCATCCCCATCTGCGAAGGTCATTTTCAAGAGGGGTCGTAGCTTATTTGAATGTCCAATCCACACCCTGGTTCGCTGCAGCAAAATTTCGTATCCGCGTGCTTCCGCGCAGTGGCGTGGTGTCGCCTGTTTTGAACATGCGGTTGGCCGTTGTTGACTGCGCCGTCCGCTGATGCTATCGCCCAATGATGGAAGACTGGTAAACTACTTCTTCCGCACCGGAATACATATCTCAATCAGTTTCACGCCTCCCTCCTTCCGATTGAAATTTGTTTGGTTTTTTAAAATCTCTATGACATTCGCTTGTCGCTCTGAGTACTTGCGTCCTATCAGATTGAAGGTGGTGGTCTCCTGGCAGTAAATTATTTTCCACGACCCTTGATATGTCAGTCTCTCTTCTTCTGCAATCGTCCTTGTGGTCTTCTAGTCATTCCTTGATCTTTTTTCCCATGTAGACTTCCCAACAACTGCATCGAATTCTATAACTTCCGGATTTTTACAGTGGTTGGCGAGCATCCTTGGCCGATTTTAGGAGATATTGTATCTTCCAGGTAGGTTTGTAGACTACAGGATGACTTTCTCAAGTCTCTTCCTATGCGGTCAGTAACGTCCTTGATGAAGCGCAGGAAAACTTTGGATTTCACAGACGTTTATGCATTGTTATGATTTCTACGCTCTGGTCTTAACGCTCTTTTCTCCTCAGTGAATGGATAACCATTTTTTAACAACGCATTGGTGGGCTGCTTTAATTCTGCGTCACATAACTCTCGTTAGCATATTTTTCTTCCTGTATCCACCAACGTTTTTATGATTCCTCCCTTTTGTTGTGGGTAGTGGTTCAAATCCCGGTATAGATAAAGGTCTGTGTGCGTGGGTTTTCGGTAGACTGTGTGGCCCAAGCTACCATCTTCTTCTTTGAAAACTATCACACGAAGAAAATTTAATCTTCCACCTGCCTCCTCCTCGACGGTAAAGTGAGTCTTCGGATTGATCCCGTTGAGATGTTTGTGGAAATGACCCAGTTCCTCCCTACAAATAAACCATCCACGTTCCGGAACCGAATATTCTATTTCTTGTTAGCAGTTTGCAATGCTTGCTCCAGAGATAGATCCCTGCAGCAGCGCTATCCTCTGTGTCCTCGGTGGCTCAGATGGGTGGAGCGTCTGCCATGTAAGCAGGAGATCACGGGTTCGAGTCCCGGTCTGGGCACTCATTTTCATCTGTCCCCGTTGACGTATGTCAACGCCTGTAAGCAGCTAAGGGTGTTCATTTCATTGTGAAGGAGAATGTCTCACAAAGGCCCAGATGAAACGGTATAATACCTCTTCAACTACTGACACAGCATAGAAGACCGCTTGAAAAACGAATTTACGAAAGTCAGAAGCCACCAGGAGTGCTGTCCAAATTGGAAAACCAGTACACATGGTGTCATTGCTACCACATAACCGCAGCAGAAAGCACGGAAGTGCCATCATAAATATTACCCGTTTCTTCTTCAACGGTGACAGTTACTGGTGTTCTGTTGAGGGGGATGGGTATGTGAGTATGAGTATGTGAGTACGTCTAATCATGAACAATTATGTATGGAACCGCAAATCACCCTGGAGAGACTCTGTCACTACTCACTGCACGGGCAACTTCCAGGTCTTCGCTAATGAGCTGTATAGTCCGCCATCAACGTGCTGGCTTACTGAAGGCTTGACCAGAAGAGCCAAGTAGTTGTTCACCACCTACCAACATCAAGGAGAACCACTCTTGCAGCTGTCCACCACATTCATGTAGCGAACACTGATACTGCCGGCCTTTGCTTTCTAAATGGAGGCCGCAGGTCGAGCTCAGCACGGCAGCGAGTACTTCAGACTGGGTTGGAGGGCCAGTCTACAACTCCATCTACATTTATACTCCGCAAGCCACCCAACGGTGTGTAGCGGAGGGCACTTTACGTGCCACTGTCATTACCTCCCTTTTCTGTTCCAGTCGCGTATGGTTCGCGGGAAGAACGAGTGTCTGAAAGCCTCCGTGCGCTCTCGAATCTCTCTAATTTTACATTCGTGATCTCCTCGGGAGGTATAAGTAGGGGGAAGCAATATATTCGATACCTCATCCAGAAACGCACCCTCTCGAAACCTGGACAGCAAGCTACACCGCGATTCAGAGCGCCTCTCTTGCAGAGTCTGCCACTTGAGTTTGCTAAATATCTCCGTAACGCTATCACGGTTACCAAATAACCCTGTGACGAAACGCGCCGCTCTTCTTTGGATCTTCTCTATCTCCTCCGTAAACCCGATCTGGTACCGATCACACACTGATGAGCAATACTCAAGTATAGGTCGAACGAATGTTTTGTAAGCCACCTCCTTTGTTGATGGACTACATTTTCTAAAGACTCTCCCAATGAATCTCAACCTGGTACCCGCCTTACCAACAATTAATTTTATATGATCATTCCACTTCACATCGTTCCGCACGCATACTCCCAGATATTTTACAGAAGTAACTGCTACCAGTGTTTGTTCCGCTATCATGTAATCATACAATAAAGGATCCTTCTTTCTATGTATTCGCAATACATTACATTTATCTATGTTAAGGGTCAGTTGCCACTCCCTGCACCAAGTGCCTATCCGCTGCAGATCTTCCTGGATTTCGCTACAATTTTCTAATGCAGCAACTTCTCTGTATACTACAGCATCATCCGCGAAAAGCCGCATGGAACTTCCGACACAATCTACTAGATCATTTATATATATTGTGAAAAGTAATGGTCCCATAACACTCCCCTGTGGCACGCCAGAGGTTACTTTAACGTCTGTAGACGTCTCTCCATTGATAACAACATGCTGTGTTCTGTTTGCTAAAAACTATTCAATCCAGCCACACAGCTGGTCTGATATTCCGTATGCTCTTACTTTGTTTATCAGTGCGGAACTGTATCGAACGCCTTCCGGAAGTCAAGGAAAATAGCATCCACCTGGGAGCCTGTATCTAATATTTTCTGGGTCTCATGAACAAATAAAGCGAGTTGGGTCTCACACGATCGCTGTTTCCGGAATCCATGTTGATTCCTACAGAGTAGTTTCTTGGTTTCCAAAAACGACATGATACTCGAGCAAAAAACATGTTCTAAAATTCTACAACAGATCGACGTCAGAGATATAGGTCTATAGTTTTGCGCATCTGCTCAACGACCCTTCTTGAAGACTGGGACTACCTGTGCTCGTTTCCAATCATTTGGAACCTTCCGCTCCTCTAGAGACTTGCGGTACACGGCTGTTAGAAGGGGGGCAAGTTCTTTCGCGTACTCTGTGTAGAATCGAATTGGTATCCCGTCAGGTCCAGTGGACTTTCCTCTGTTGAGTGATTCCGGTTGCTTTTCTATTCCTTGGACACTTACTTCGATGTCAGCCATTTTTTCGTTTGTGCGAGGATTTAGAGAAGGAACTGCAGTGCGGTCTTCCTCTGTGAAACAACTTTGGAAAAAGGTGTTTAGTATTTCAGCTTGACGCGTGTCATCCTCTGTTTCAATGGCATCATCATCCCGGAGTGTCTGGATATGCTGTTTCGAGCCACTTATTGATTTAACGTAAGACCAGAACTTCCTAGGATTTTCTGTCAAGTCGGTACATAGAATTTTACTTTCGAATTCACTGAACGCTTCACACATAGCCCTCCTTACGCTAACTTTGACATCGTTAAGCTTCTGTTTGTCTGAGAGGTTTTGGCTGCGTTTACACTTGGAGTGAAGCTCTCTCTGCTTTCGCAGTAGTTTCCTAACTTTGTTGTTGAACCACGGTGGGTTTTTCCCGTCCCTCACAGTTTTACTCGGCACGTACCTGTCTAAAACACATTTTACGATTGCCTTGAACTTTTTCCATAAACATTCAACATTGTCAGTGTCAGAACAGAAATTTTCGTTTTGATCTGTTAGGTAGTCTGATATCTGATTTCTATTACTCTTGCTAAACAGATAAACCTTCCTCCCTTTTTTTGTATTCCTATTAATTCCGTATTCAGAGATGCTGCAACGGCCTTATGATCACTGATTCCCTGTTCTGCACTTACAGAGTCGAAACGTTCTGGTCTGTTTGATATCAGTAGGTCCAAGATGTTATCTCCATGAGTCGGTTCTCTGTTTAACTGCTCGAGGTAATTTTCGGATAGTGCACTCAGTATAATGTCACTCGATGCTCTGTCCCTACCACCCGTCCTAAACATCTGAGTGTTCCAGTCTATATCTGGTAAATTGAAATCTCCACCTAAGACTATAACATGCTGAGAAAATCTATGTGAAATGTATTTCAAATTTTCTCTCAGTTGTTCTGCCACTAATGCTGCTGAGTCGGGAGGTCGGTAAAAGGAGCCAATTATTAACCTAGCTCGGTTGTTGAGTGTAACCTCCACCCATAATAATTCACAGGAACTGTCCACTTCTACTTCACTACAGGATAAACTACTACTAACAGCGACAAACACGCCACCACCGGTCGCATGCAATCTATCCTTTCTAAACACCGCCTGTGCCTTTGTAAAAATTTCGGCAGAATTTATCTCTGGCTTCAGCCAGCTTTCTGTACCTATAACGATTTCAGCTTCGGTACTTTCTATCAGCGCTTGAAGTCTTCTGAGGGCATGTCTAATAGACATGAGCGAGGGTAGTTCGGAGATCCATTCGCAGAGCTCCAGAGTGGCCCACACAGGCTACGGCACCAGGGGGAACCGACCGGCCGTGACGTAACGGCTGTCACAGAGCCGTCCACTAATCTGCAGTGATGTCATCCGGAAGCGTTCCTGCTACCGCTAACGGGGTCCGCACACCGAATGCCGGATATTTGCCACGCCTGACATTTGCCACTTTAGACGTTTGCCACACTAGCCCCTTCGCCAGGTAGTGATCCCTCAGGTAAGGGACGCCCCTCCTACTTCTGTCCGCTTCCAAACCGCCGTCTCCACATCTTACTCGATACAACCAGTACGTAAGGAACCTTCTTCTTCGACATCTTGGCCAAATACAGAGCTTCTTTTCCGAAATAGAAATATTTATAACTTTTGGGAAACGAAAGCAATACCGACGATTATGTCAGTATGTAATTACTTCTGCCAAGTATAAATATAGATCCCTCTGTTTGTATAGTAGCTTCCTTTCACGCTTACTGATTGCAATAGAAACAGTCCATCGCCATGAGAGCAACAAGAAAGGAACGATGTAAAGAGAATGCAAATGTGCGCTAATTATTTCTTTTTGATCACTGAATTTGTGTCTATTTTAATTACTACAACTGAATGCCCAAAAGACAATAAGGAAATAGGAAATGGGTATGCGAATGTTTGAAAAGAAGAACGATATACTCCATATTAATTTACTCGCTAAAATGCGATATCCCTTGCGGCGACACATTAGTTAATAAAGTGTAGTGGGACAATGTTCAAAGCAAGACTGAAAATACGTTCACTAAATAGAGATAAGATCATCTGTGATTCACATGTCATCTAAAGTCAACATACAATTTTAAAATGTTAGAAATAAGGAAATGATGTAATACAGAATGCTATGCTTGTAACGTATGTTGTTGTTCTACATTGTTTAGCTCTGGTATTTACAGGGTCACAGAGAAAGAATCCTGGGTTTTGGAGGGAAAAGCCGTAATTCTAATGATCTGCACTACAACAGAAACAAGAAGCACAACTTAAAGAAAAATAATGTAATGTGTGTTCCAGCTCACAAGCGACATTGAAGCAGATAGGTCCTGTGACTTAGTATGGGCAGAGGTTATATTCGACAACCGGAATAAATTAATAACTGGCTTCTTTTACCGACCCCCGGTCTCAGATGAAACAGTCGCTGAACAGTTCAAAGAAAATTTGAGTCTCATCACAAATAGGTATCCCACTCCTACAATTATAGTTGGCAGTGACTTCAATCTACCTTCCGTATGTTGACAAAAATACATTTTCAGACGCTATTGTAGATAGAAAACAACTTCCATAATTGTTCTAATTTTTTTTAATTATTTTGAACAATTAGTTCACCAGGCAATTGAAATTGTAAATGGTTACGAAAACACACTTGACCCCTTAGCCACAAATAATGCTGAGCATCATGACGTAATAAAGAAATTCACCAAAACTCAACTATTTATGAAAGCAATTAAAAATTCTGTTGACGTCTTTCTAAGAGACACTCTCCAATTCTTTTAAACTATGTAAGTGAACACCATATGTGGCTGAAGTTCAAACAAATAGTATCAACAGCACTCGAGAGATTCATATCAAATAAATTAGTAAGAGACGGAACTGATCCCCCATGGTACAGAAAACACGACAGAAAGCTGTTGCAGGAGCACCGAAAAAGGCACGTATAATTTAGACGAACGCAAAATCTCCAAGATCGGCGAAGTTTTACTGAGGCTCGAAATTTGGTGCGGATTTCAATGCGAGATGCATTTAATAGTTTCCACAAAGAAACTCTCTCTAGAAATGTGGCGGAAAATCCTAAGATATTCTCGTTCTATGTTAAGTAAGCCAGCGGAAGGCTCAGTAAGCGATGAGGAAGAGTGGGAGGAGGAGGAGGGGGAGACAACGGACCCAACCCTTCGGAGCAGGTAAAATCGTGGAAAATGTCCGCACACCCCGCATACCACTGGCCTGACCGAGCTACCAGCGCCGCAGGAAGACAATTCTGTTTCACGAACAAGAAATACGTCAGAGTAAAAAATTTTTCTTGGCACTCTGGAGCGTATACAATTCCTCGTGACCGCACTCTGCTGGGCACAATCCTGACGAATACAGGATACTGTGGACTTGAATCCTATGTTATTTCTAACGCATGTAATGGTTTGCAAATGAACACATATGTTGAAAGTGACCATTGCTTCAAATATGTACACACCGACACAGAAATTTAAAGAAACGATAAGATAAAATGAAATTTTTGATTGTTGTGCCAACGCAAACCATCCCAGTAATCAGCCTTCAGTGTAAAATCTCACTCCCCTTCCGGCCACCCCGCACCCCCTGTACCGTTGGGAAGGGGAGCCTTCGGCGCTCTCACCGGCTCTTTGTCACTGTCGTAGGAATGGTGGGAAGTTACTGAATACATTCAGAACTAAGAGCTCGCTCAGCGCACGGTTCCCCGCAGGGCGCAGGGATGACAAACGAGTGCGAGGGATCGGAATGTGGCGGCGGCCGTGTTTGCCGGCGACCCGTTGTCGGCGCGCAGTTCATCACCTGCCCGAGACAAATGGCGGTGCCGCCACCTGACACCGATACAAGGGCGGGCGGCGGCGGGTGGCGTCAGACACCGACGCGGATTAGCTTCAGGGCTTTCTGCAGACTAGGTTCTCCGCAGTTAACGGTACAAGCACTGTCGACGTCTTGCCTGTTGACTGTCGTCTCTGGATCTTCGGGAGTGGTTTGTTTCATGACTTTTCTGACACTTGGCCGGCACGAGTGGCCGGTATTGTCAGTGGTTCAGCCTGAGTTGCTGGTGGCGTGCTGGAGGCGAATCCGTGGTCGGAGGTCGTATGTAACTGTCACGCCAACATCTCAGGTTCTTTATCTGGTAATTACGGCTGCTGTTCTCCCTTTGTTACGTGGGACGCCCGTTTGCACCGGAATGCGTAATACGTTTATCTTGAGACTTTATTCTTCCTAGTTAAAACTCTTGCTATGTTCGTCGTTTTCGGGACAGCTCTTCCCCACAGCAAGAACCAGGCTGTCGGCGAATTTTATTACGTGGTCGGTCCCACATAGCGTTTATTCAACGAAGGCTTATTTCTCCACCTCTCTCAACCCGTAATGTCGATTATGCTCGATATTCCTCATTTTTGCCGCTCTTCGGTCATTTCAACAGAGACTTCTCCTCACGTACACGGTCTGCAGTATACTTACGACATTGCTAATAATTCCACTTTGTCCATGGCCGATCTGAGACTCACTCTGGTCTGCTTGGACAGTTTGTATCTCTGTATGCCGTATTTGCGCAAATACAGCAGATTCTGCCCGCCACGATGAGTATGTATGGCGGAAAGGCCAGGGACGACATTGCTTCTTCGAAGTAGCACTTCTCTGGGTGTTTTAAGACACTTCTTATACAAATGCTAAAGAACCTCATAACGCATTCATGCAGCGGCTGACACTTTCGTCTTGCACGCGTCTCGAGTATATTAATAGCAATTTTTTTCGGGTTCGAGTGGTGATTCGGAAGTTTCTGCGTGTATCAGTCAGTGTGTGCCGGTTTTAAGTGCACACTGTGGTACAGGTCCTCATCATTTCTCGCCACCAGCACATACTGGTAGGGTAGCTGTCGAACCCATGCCACCTCCGTTGCATATTTACTGTTGGCAAAGAGTCTGTCCACATGTCTTAGGAAGTTAATTAGTTGTTTTAGAAAACGGCTCTACAGCGACTAAGTTGTCGTCGTCATACCTGTAACACTCTTTAACTAATCCTCAATAATTTTGTACGACTTTCATCCGTGCCGATTTTATTCAGCACACGTTTATTTTTACGTTTCCTGCGCTATCTGATCTTCATTGTTTCCCGGAAGACTTTCGACACCCTACTGATCAAAATACGGTCACACGGGATATCAAAAAATGGTTCAAATGGCTCTGAGCACTATGGGACTCAACTGCTGTGGTCATTAGTCCCCTAGAACTTAGAACTACTTAAACCTAACTAAGGACATCACACACATCCATGCCCGAGGCAGGATTCGAACCTGCGACCGTAGCAGTCGTACGGTTCCGGACTGCGCGCCTAGAACCACGAGACCACCGCGGCCGGCGCACGGGATATCAAACAAGCTTTGTGACTACATGGAAGAGTTAGTAGAAATTACAACACACCACGATATATATATATATATATATATATATATATATATATATATATATATATATATATATCATTAAGGCTGAGTGAGTCAGTTAGGAAAGGACTACTTAAGTCTTCGTTTTAGGGTTTCGAATTCTGTTCACACAACAATATCATCTGTAAACAGCCTTACGGAGAATCAGAAGCTAATGGAGCATTTGGCGCCATCCACTACTTCATATATATATATATATATATATATGATATTGTTGTGTGAACAGAACTCGAAACGCTAAAATGAAGACTTAAGTAGACCTTTCCTAACTGATTCACTCAGCCTTTCTTTGTCCCTTTACAACCCTTCTCTTCCTTACAGTCTACACTGTTCGTCCATTATCTTAGGATTCATTTTTTTTTTTTCCAAAGGCTCTGGTGCTCAAACTAAAATAAGGGTGGCGAATGTACTCGAATTAAATCCAGCGGTGCTGAAATAATTAGGTTAACGAACGGGTCACTAAAAGTATTAAATAGGTTTTAGAATTTGGGCGGCAAAATTGATGATGTTGTGAGAAGAAAGAGGATATAAACAGAAGACTGTCCGCAGCAAGAAGAGTGTTCGTGAAAAATATAATTTACTCAGAATCATATACAAAACTGGTGTTAGGAAGTCTTTTTTGAAGGTATTTGTCTTGAACATAGTCTTTTACGGAAATGAAACCTGAGCATTCAAACATTTCAAACAAAAACAGAAAGTTTTTAAATTTGGGGTTTCAGAAGAACGCAGAAAATTAGGAGGGTAGGAAGGATATGAAGACTTACTCAGTCTAATTGGCAAGAAATTAATTCATGGCACAGCTTAATTAAAATGACAAAACTGTTTATGAAACACATCTTGGTGCATCAAGCAATCGCCCTGTTTACTAATGGTGAATTGTGAAGAAGGTGTATAGGACCAAACATTCTAGCGGGAGACGCTTGATTACAGTACACAGTTTGAAACGTATGTGGGCTGTGATAGATCGAAGTGAGGTGGGTCATAATACCCATTAACCACCTTCCTCAAACATATTTATTGATGGTAGGCAATGAATACTCGTAACTGCAAGTCTGTGAAAACTCGTAATTCCCGTAACCAGTAACTTCATAATAAAAGAGAGATTTGAAAGTGCGTGGATTTCTTTAATCTGTCGGTAACTAGGCTTCTACTATACAGTTACACAGGTAGGAACTTCCTATATCACTTTATATTATTTTTTTAAGAAATCGTTTCTGTTTCACCTGCAAAATATAACAAAATGAAGTCACGAGGTTTGCATTGCCTACCATCGTTGCATCGATTGGTTTGCGGTCTGAAGGAGTGTGGAGAACATTACAGTCACAGAAACGCACCCATTCCCAGGATGACAATACCTGCTGCCAATAACAAGTTTGACACGGTTCAGGAGACCACAGATGGGATTGGCAGAAACCACGGGAAGCTGAGGGAAGGCAAAACACCAGAGGAAAGAATCTCGGCTAAGACAAAACTGCAGAACGCTGGCTTTCCGGAAAGTAAGCAGTACGAGCATAGGGAATAGGTTCCCGCATCTGTAACTGACTCGAAAACATATTGAGTAAAACAATTCATTACGTTGTCCTCGACAGCAAGCGTTCGTCTGAGACAAGAGTAATGACGAAAGTACCGCAAGGAAGTGAAATGGGACCGCTTTATTTCTACACTGAAGCGCCAAAGAAACTGGTATAGGCATGCATATTCAAATACAAAGATATGTAAACAGGCAGAATACAGCGCTGCGGTCGGCAACGCCAATATTACACAAGTGTCTGCCGCAGTTGTTAGATCTACTGCTGCTGCTACAATGGCAGGTTATCAAGATTTAATTGAGTTTGAACCTGTTATAGTCGATGCACTAGAGATGGGACACAGCATTTCCAAGGCAGCGATGAAGTGGGGGCTTTCTCTTACGACCATTTCACGAGTGTGCCGTGAATATGAGTAATCCGGTAAAACATCAAATCTCCGACTTCACTGCGGCTGGAAAAAGATTCTGTGAGGACAAGACCAACGACGACTGAAGAGAATCGTTCAACTTGAGAGATGTGCAGCCATTCCCCAAATTGCTGCAAAATGGTTCAAATGGCTCTGAGCACTATATGACTTAACATCTGAGTTCATCAGTCTCCTAGACTTAGAACTACTTAAACCTAACTAACCTAAACACATCACAGACATCCATGCCCGAGGCAGGATTCGAACCTGCGACCGTAGCAGCAGCTCGTTTCCAGGCTGAAGCGCCTAGAACCTCTCGGTCACAGCGGCCGGACATCCTGTTTGATCACGTGCATCCATTCATGTCCATTGTGCGTTCCGACAGACTTGGGAAATTCCAGCAGGACAATGCCACATCTCACACGTTCAGAATTGCTACAGAATGTCTCCAGGAACACACTCATGAGTTTGAAAAATACTTCCGCTGGCCACCAAACTCTCCAGACATGAGCATTATTGAGCATATCTGGGATGCGTTGTAATATTCCGTTCAGAAAAGTACTCCACCCCTCTGGTACTCTTATAGATTTATGGACAGCCCTGCACGATTCATGGTGTCTGTTCCCTCCTTCACTACTTGAGATATTAGACGTACTACGACGTGTTGCCGCACTTCTGCTCGCGGGGCCCTACACGATATTAGGCAGGTGTACGAGTTCCTTTAGCTGTTCATTGTATTTGTCTGTCAAGCAAAGACGCAATGATATGTTGCAGTTAAGTTCCAATCTATTCCATGCATATCACGGGCTGTTATTATACAGTACCGCATTTCCTAATTTGCAAAACATTTCACGTCTTTCACAAACACACACGTTTCATTTGGAAATAAGACATTGTCCTGACCATTAGTGAAATTTAGTACCATATAATTGACATAGATGAAGATATATGATCGCTGGACTAAGTACGACACTTTTTTTAGTGTCAAAGGTACAATTCGAGTGTCAGAAAGAGGGCAGCTGACACTCCTCTGGGAATTTCCATCCGGAAGGCTGTAACCGGCGGCGCTGTCTCTGTGGCGCACTGCAGTGTGTTGTCCATGTGTCGCTGTGCCGTTGTGCGTGCCGCGTAGCGCAGGATAATTCGCAGAACACCTGTCGCGGAGTAAGCCGGCTCTGATTTATTGGCAGCTGTAACCATGGCTGTGTACGTACGTGTGCGCTGAAAAAAAGGAGGGATGCGACCGGCGTCCACACAATTTGCTACGAAAAATCGTATAAAAGGCTGTCATTGACACGAATGGAAATATTACGCTCCAATTTCTGTTCTGATTGGCTTCAGCTACGTTCCGCGCCAAATAGTCTGCATCTATTATCGTCTGAGATGCATACTGGAATGTCTCACATGGTTGAATAACAGTTAGTCACTACCTTCTGAATATGTAACGCTTATTTCTAATCAAGGCGTATTAATAATCGGAATACAAGAGGGTAAAAGCATCTGAGACGCAATGAAAGTGAAAAGCAGTGTTTTGAGGGTGACTTATTCTACACCACATGTCATATTATCAATAATACGCCTGAAATGTATAAGCTTACCTGTAACAGCATCAAAATGCAAATTTTAAATTATAAAGTATTTGGACTTGAGTGTGGTAGCAAGAGAATATTATAGTGAATGTACGTAATTCCACATTTACGTAATTATATTTCACAGCAGCAACACTCTGTATCAGCACGGTCTGCTGAAAAAGAGATACAGTTTAGGTGTTAGAACTAATGGTGAAGCACATGTCATAAAATCTCGAGAAGTTCATTCGTTATTTATACAGTTCCATCCTTTTTTATTTCGAGCTAAGTGAGATTTCCGGAGTGTTCCCTGACACAGCAACAGCCAATGTGATTCCAAATGCATTTCCAGCTCTACATATGCTCTGGAGATAATTACACTTAACTTCTTTGATTTCTTACTCTAGCAGCATGATTGATCCCAGTTTCATATTATTTCACATAAGGATTGTCCAAGAATTATACAGCACTAAGAGAGTATTTAAGGCCAACAGCTTGTCCGTAGTGGTAACACCGGATCCCTTCAGATCACCGAAGTTAAGAGCTGCCAGCTGGGCTAGCACTTGGATGGGTCTGCGGAGCGCTGTTAGTAAGCTGGGTGCACTCAACCCTTGTGAGGCAAACTGAGGAGCTACTTAACTGAGAAGTAGAGGCTCCTCTCTCATAAACTACGCCCGGGAGAGCGGCGTGCTGACCACATGTCCCTCCAAATCTGAATGGAGTGACGCCTATGGCCGGGCGGTGTGGCCGTGCGGTTCTAGGAGCGTCAGTCTGGAACCGTGTGACCGCTACGGTCGCAGGTTCGAATCCTGCCTCGGGCATGGATGTGTCTGATGTCCTTAGGTTAGTTAGGTTTAAGTAGTTCTAAGTTCTAGGGGACTGATGACCACAGATGTTGAGTCCCATAGTGCTCAGAGCCATTTTTTGACGCCTATGGGCCGAGGATGACACGGCGGCCGGTCGATACCGTTGGGCCTTCATGGCCTGTTTGGGTGGAGTTTGGTGTGGTTCTATTTACAATGTTAAAAAAGATAATATTACTGACCAGTTATTTCATGTTAATTTGGTGGAGAATTTACATAAGTTCCTTAGTTTCACTTTTTAGCATTTGTTAAGACAATATATCTGAATGCAAAGTTGTAAGCCTTCCTTGCATTCTGGGGCGTTTTGGTTACTTACAAGGGAATTACAAAAAATACATTAACTCATGTAGTTCAATACTGTTATATTTATGTTGCAGGAGTAAGTGTAACCTCCCCACAAAAAATAAAAGTCAATACTCAAATGTTAATCGGAATAGAACCAAGTGTAACCTCCCGACGGAAAATTTCAAAGACTATATTTATTAGTAAATGGGAGCCATGTGTAACCTTCCCGCAAAAATATAAAAAAAATGGGATTTTAATCAAATGCTAATGGTCATTCAGCTAAGTGTAAGCTTCCCACAAAATTACTAATGACAAAGACAATTAAGCAAAAATTAGCAATCTGACCCAAATATAAGCTCCCATAAAATAATGAAACATGATCCCATGACAATGGAAGTACACTGATAATCAAAAATCAATTTAACCGAAATGTCGGTCTTTGGCCCTGTGCAAAAATCAGAATTAATTTCTTACCTTAGTATAACTGCATGTCAAAATTCTGCTCTTATTCTGCGCCACAGCTTGCAGCAGATGCATCGCAATAACTAAATTTTTTTGAAGTTAATTGAAATTTTTTTGTTTAAAGGAAATGGAAGGAAATCGAATGATTCTTTGTTAAAAATTGCTTTTAAATCAAAATTATTATTGGGGGCGATTCTTACAGAAATTACACTTAATTAACATCATTACCTGATCGCAATGCTGCTTAACAATATACCTTGTCCTGTATCTCGACCATTGCGGTGCCGACGCCCGCCGACTGCTCACACACAACTGAACTCTCTCTCATCTAGACCCCGACTGCGTCATCTCCGACGCGCTACTCGCAACTAGTAGCTCGCAACAGAACTGAACTCTCGCGCTACTGCCTCTGGTCAGAGATTCTTACCATGCCTCACCATCGCCGCTACACAACATACGTGTTTCATAACCCTCCACTGGGGGGCAAAAAATTTGGCAGCGATGGTGAGTCATGTGGACTTGCCATCGCAAGAAATTTTTTTCAACTAATTAACTTTTACAATTTACAAAATATTCACTTATAGTATAAAATGTGAGTACAAAACATATCAGAAAAATGTATATACAAATTATTTGACAGATAACATAGTGCATACGCACTGTGAGATTCTGTAGCATTTTCTGAACAAGATCATGTTGACAAGGGACATGAGTGCACATGCACTGCAGTGGAGAACATATCAGCAAAAGACGAAATGTATATACAACGAGTAACAAATGACATAAATCATAAAAGTATGCAGAATGAACACAAATCATATCGAAAATTGAGAAGAGTGCACAGGCACTGAATTTCAGTTGAAAACATATTCACATAAGTGCACATGCACAGAAAAATTTTTGAACATTTTTATAACAAATGAACGCAAGGGTAGAAAAATCATCAAATCACAAAAAGTATATACAATATAGATGACAAGAGTGCACACATACTGCACTTCAGAACAAATCGAAAAATGTCTTTAGTATAATGGCAAAAAAATCATGTCGACAGGTGACATAAGTGTACTCGCACTGGAGTTCCACAAATCGAAAAAAAAATGTATAGGCCATGAACATAAGTGGTGTTAGTTAAAAATGATTTTCACTATTAGGATAGGAAAGGAAAGGATTGCATCATGGTTGTAGCACTTTAGTTTGCACACAGCTGCACTGAAAGTCCATATCTTTCCACAGGGTCACAACACTAAGTGATACAATCTGCAGTTCCGTTCCCAGAAGTATTTATCAGCGTATCAAGACACTGAAACGTCGTAGTAATATTCCATGCTATCATTTGGCAGTACACCAGGTACACCAAACAGTGGGACCATAATAACATCTTCATCGCTTACGGTGGTGGACAGCATGTCGTGTCAACACCACGCTCTTAAGAGGCACACCAACGTAGAATTAGTGCAAAAACCAAGTATAGTGCTCCATGATAATGAGGATGGACAAGATAAATGGATGTTACAATAATTTCAGGTAGTTAGGTCAGAAGGTGAAGGACATTAACTAACACACAAGTCTTGATTAGTGATTACATAAGTAGTTTGCGGTATCCATACTCTAGTCATTGAACATTTCTGTACCATGTATTTTAATATTACAGAACATGTTCATAAAAAGTCTTAATTATAGGAACTCAGTGGCCAGCAAGTATTGAATAGTATAAAACATTATTCATCATTCAGTATTATTCATATAATTAAGAAATCATTATTAAAAAATCAGTTAATTACAGTCATAGCATTAATAATCATGGGCATAATAAGTAATTACATTAATTATGGGCACTCAGTGGCCAGCAAGTATTGAATAGTATAAAACATTAATCATCATTCAGTATTATTCATATCATTAAGAAATCATAATTAAAAAAATCAGTTAATTACAATCATAGCATTAATAAGCATGGGCATTATAAGTAATTACATTAATTATGGGCACTCAGTGGCCAGCAAGTATTGAATAGTATAAAACATTAATCATCATTCAGTATTATTCATATCATTAAGAAATCATAATTAAAAAAATCAGTTAATTACAATCATAGCATTAATAAGCATGGGCATTATAATTAATTACATTAATTATGGGCACTCAGTGGCCAGCAAGTATTGAATAGTATAAAACGTTATTCATCATTCAGTATTATTCATATCATTAAGAAATCATTATTAAAAAAATCAGTTAATTACATTAATAAGCATGGGCATAATAAGTACTCTCATTACAATAGATAGTGGCAATTATGTTTTGGTATCATTAAGAAGTCATTATTCAAGTGACATACTATTCAGAGCTGATCAGTATTATTCAGAATTATCATAAACTAGTGACATTATCTGGGACTGTTAATACATTTTGTTTTTTCTGCTAGCAATGCATTGCTTTGGGTAATTATAAGAGAAAGCAAGAAGAAATAAGAGAAAAAATTGCTTCTAGGTTGTTCCTATAAATGAAAAGATTGTGTAACGTCATTCGTCATGAGTCAGCTATAGCAAGGTTATCACATTTATAAATGATAGACACAAGTGGGTAAAAAAAAATGCAAGTACTAGAACAGGTATAATAGGTAACAAGTTTAGTAAGTATCATAAAAAGCTTCTCCTGAAAGAAAAATACAAAATGGATTATTGAGCTGAAAGAAGAAACGCAGACTATGCTGAAAAGTAGTGAACTTCGAATTAACAGGTAGTGAAATGTGTATATAAAAAAATGTGTTCCATAGCTGTCCTTTCCAAAATCTTCAGTCATCCTACTATGCAATATAACACCTGCTGTCAAAGCAAACTGCAACAAATACTTAAATAACTACATAGCATAAATACATAACTTCAACATTATCCTCATCTGTAAAGAAAAACTTCATTATCCATATTATCATAACTTCATTATTATCATCACCTGTAAAGAAAAACTTCATTATCCATATTATTATATTCTTCATCATTATTCATCATCAGCATTCATTATCATCTGCAAAAAAATCACCTCATTATTCATCACATAACTATTCCTTATACCTAGCATATTACATCACTTAAAACTAAGATGTGTAGTTCTGTCTGACAGCTTGCATCAATCGCTTCGTATTCTGAAAGAAAAAATTAGTTAAGACTGCTATTCTGCGATGTGTATAGTATATTCTTGTTAATGCTTGTTAATCCTAATCCATTTACTCTTCCTCATAAGGTTATTGCATCTTCTTTCGTTTATTCCGTAGGTGCAATTCCCATTTCTGTTTAATGTATTTCCTTTACGCATCATTTCATTCTGAAATTGATGAACAAAGATTAATGTCTTGCATTTAAATCAGATACCCATTAAATAATGACTGGTTAATGGTGACAAAATTAAGCATACAGCATAACATGACAGAAAACGTAATATGTCAAAGGCATAGACAGTGTTTAAAGGCAAAAAGTGTACAGACAATATCATAATGCAGCAGCAAAAAAAGGAAAATGTAAAACAGTCACGATGTTGAGATATCATAGGACAAAATGTCAAAGTCAAATGGTCTGTGTTATACCTTAACTAGTTCACAGTGCATACAAACAAAACATGAGAACAATCGTACATACATAAGAAAGACAAAATGTGACATTCGTTGTGCTCAGCTTGTATATGGTGTAGTTAATAGAAGCGATAATTAAAGACTTCAATGGAGAGACAATTTGATAAAATTAATGCGTCATTACAGAGAATTGCATAATTATTTATAAAATGCGTAAGTTCATCTGGAAAATATGCACGGTCTTGTGTGTAACGACAAGAAGAGCGACCTGCTAACCTTACCTTGCCGGGCACTTGCCAAGAAAAAATACGATAATCATCAATAAGTAGTCATATAAATATAATTGCATAAGTGGTCATAAAAATGTGTAAGTTCATCTGGAAAATATGCACGGTCTGATGTGTAACGACAAGAAGAGCGACCTGCTAACCTTACCTTGACGGGCACTTGCCAAGAAAAAATACGATAATCATCAATAAGTAGTCATGTGAATATAATTGCATAAGTGGTCATAAAAATGTGTAAGTTCATCTGGAAAATATGCACGGTCTGATGTGTAACGACAAGAAGAGCGACCTGCTAACCTTACCTCGCCGGGCACTTGCCAAGAAAAAATACGATAATCATCACTAAGTAGTCATGTGAATATAATTGCAGAAATATTCATAAAAATTAGCAAATAGCATTACGGCGTGATAAATCATAAAGTATGTTCACTCAATAAAGGGTTTTATGTTTGACCAATGGTGGTTGCCTTTCGATTTCCTGGTTCTCAGAGTTTCGACGTGTACAACATTAGGGTGAGGAATGCTGCGAATCCGATATGGACCTGCGTACAGAAGTTCAAATTTACTGCACTTACCTTTTAATTTGCTGGATAAATAGTGTGTACGTACTAATATCTTCTGTCCAACGTGAAAATCTCGGCGTCTACAAACCTGTTTTTGCTGTCTTCTCCGGCGCTCTGCGGCACGTTTGATGTTGTTCAGCGCAATGTCAATTATTTCGTGGTGTCGTAATCGACGAAATGTAGGAAATGTTACTAATTCTTTGATTTTGTTTGGTGGTTCAACGTTTTTCAGTATTACAGACGGAGATAGCATAGTGGATTCATTTGGAATGGAATTAATTACATCTTCGAATGAGTGTATGTGTGTGTCCCAATTAACATGTCTTTTGTGGCAATATATTCTACACAGTTTACCAATTTCTTTCATTAATCGTTCACAAGGGTTCGAAGAAGCGTGGTACTTGGATATATAAATCGGAGAAATGTTTCTAGCTCGTAACATGCGTGTCCATATAGCAGAACGAAATTGTGATCCATTGTCAGAAATTACTTTCATCACATGCCCTACATGAAATAGAAAATGCTTTACAAATGCTTTCGAAACAGTTTTAGCAGTAGCTTTGCGTAACGGAGTGAAGGTAACAAATTTTGAAGTGAGTTCAACAGCGACAAAGATGTAGCAAAAACCTCTATTAGTTCTCGGAATTGGACCAAAAATGTCTACTGCGGCCATATGTCTTAATTTAACAGGTATAATGGGATATAATGGAGGAATGTGTGAAGTGGTGTCTGATTTAGCTTTCTGGCAAATTTTGCATGACGCTAAAACTCGTCGTATACGTTTTTCCATATTTGTAAAATAACAGTTCTGTCTCAGTATAAGAAAACATTTTCTAGCTCCGTAATGTGCGTAGCTTAAATGAGTGTACCAGATTAATTTGTTAACCAGTTCGTCAGGAATGCATAATAACCAATTGTTGCTGTCTGGATGAGAGCGGCGAAACAGAATGTCATTGCGTACAGTGTAGTGGTTCCTAATCGTAACATTATTCTTATCGTGCCAAAGGTGTTTAATTTCTTTCCACACATTGTCTTTACGTTGCTCTTGTGCTATGTCCTGTAATGACGATGAAATAAAATTTTCAAATGCAATTTGCTGAATGTACATGACGCTGAAATTTGCTTTGCAGAAGTTGGTTGCGACGTCTTGCTGATTGTTGCTGAGAGAACGAGAAAGTGCGTCAGCTATAACATTTTGTGTGCCGGGAATGTGAACAATCGTAAAATTAAATTCCTGCAAATAAAGTTTCCATCTACTTAACCTGTCGTGAGTGAATTTAGCCGAAAGTAAGAATTGGATAGCTCTATGGTCTGTGTAAACGGTGGTGTGTCTTCCATAAAGAAAATGCCGAAATCTCGTAAAAGCCCATACAACACATAACGTTTCCAATTCTGTGACGGAATAATTTCGTTCAGCAGGTGACAAAATGCGGCTTGCAAATGCGATGTTTTAGATTACTGTAGACCCATCTTCTTCAATTTCCTGAAAAATGTGTACGCCTAAAGCTGTGTTGGAACTGTCGGTGGCAATGGAAAAATTTCTAGTAAGGTCTGGGTGCGATAAAAGTGGAGCATTCAACAAAGCATCTTTCAGGTTCACGAATTCAGAATGTGCTTGCTTATCCCATGACCAAATAGCATTTTTACCTGTTAATTGGCATAATCTAGGTGTGTCTAATGCAGAGTGATGAATAAATTTGCGAAAAAAGTTAATTAAGCCCAAAAAACTGCGTAATTGTTTCTTCGTCGTAGGAACAGTAATGTCACGTAGAGCTTGAAGTTTTTCTGGATCAGGCACAATGCCTTCTGCTGAAATTACGTGTCCAAGAAATTTTATAGAAGTTTTACCAAAATGCGATTTACTGAGATTAATTGTAAGTCCTTGTGCATGAAAAGTTTGCAACAGTTGTTCTAAAATCAGATTGTGTTCAGTCCAGTTAACTTCTGCAATAAGAATGTCATCTACGTACGTCGTAATTCTGTCTTTAAGTTCTGTCGGAAGTATTGTGCTCAAACCGCGAATAAAAACTGCAGAGGAAATAGTTAAGCCGAACGGTAATTTGCAAAATTGATAACAGTCACCAAAACAGAGAAAAGCTGTGTACTTTCTGCAATTCGGATGGAGCTGAATTTGCCAAAATCCCGATTTCAAATCTAATGTAGAATAAATAGCTGTACCATGAAATTTCTGTAGTAGTTCTTCCAGTGTCTGTGGTCGATCGGTTTCATTAATAATAATGTCATTAATATGACGTGAATCAAGTACAAGGCGAAGTGAGCCATCTTTTTTCTTAACAATATGCAGCGGGTTTATGTACGGACTAAATGCCGGTTCTATAATTCCTTGATCGAGCATATCCTGCAATTCTTTTTTAACTTGTTCTCTATGAATATACGGAATAGGATAATGCTTTGCTTTAAATGTGTCGTGCTGTTTGACTTGAAATTCATACATAAAGCCGGACATAGTACCAGGAATGTTGTCGAAAACTGGAGCTTGCTGTAAAAGAATTTTGTGTAATTGCGTTCGTTCGTCGTCTGTATTTGCACTGCTTTGTTTAACTTTATCGGAAATCATCTGCATTACGTCGTAATCAGCTTCGTCTGGAGTGTTATAGTTATGTACGTACGTGTCTGTGAACAATGCGGGATTACAGTCTATGTTACGTGATACGGAAATGACCTCTGTACAATTAATTGTTTCTTCTTCCGCCGATAGTGAACGCTGAAATTCTAAAGCAAGTTGTACATTTTCATCCTTTAACATTAAATAAGAATTCTGAAAATCAACCACTGCGTCGTGTTGTACGAGAAAATTAGTACCTAAAATTACGTCTGTTGTCAATAAAGGAACAATCCAGAAATTTGAGTGAAATGTGTGACCTCCAATACAAAATGATCAATGCGTCTGTAATTTAACGTCTACTCCTTTACTCGATACTGCTCCTTTCACTTTCGTTTTGCCTAAAGGTAATGTGGGATAGGTATTTTCTTTGTTACACTCGTTAAAAGTTTCCTCATTTATAACTGACATAGGTGATCCGGAATCAATTACTGCTGAAAATTTCGATGAACCAATTTTGATTTCGATGACAGGATGTGAAATAGTTTTCTGAACAACTGGTCTTTCCTGCAAAAGAGTGTCTCTGATATCGTCAAAAGTAATTACATTTTCGTGAACAATATTCTGCGTGTCAAAAGTAGTGCGGGTGTTATTAGAAGATGAGATTTTTACTGTATCTAGTCAAATTCTATCTGACGTGTTGCTATTATCAGGAGGATGCTGTGGCATTTCTACAATTTGAACAGTTCTATTACTTCTTCCAGACGTATTACGCTCTGGATGATACCTACTATCGGGTTCATTCATTAGAATATGTTGTTGCTGATCATTTGACTGCTGGTAGGACCGACTGTTATTGTACGTACGCTGATAATTGTGCTCATCGTTTTCACGTCTGTCGTGATAGTCATTCCTATACGGTGCATTGCGATAGGAATTGAAATATTGTCTTCTGTGTACGTAGTTATTTCCTTGCTGCCGTGCGTTACTATTTGTTGGATCTGGGACTGTACGTGCACGCGGCGAAACATTAAAGTTGGGTTGACCTTGTGCATTACATTGTTGGTTAGGTATGCTAACCGGGTGACTTTCATGCGGTTGTGACGGAAAACGTCTATTGTTACCAAAACGTGCTTCCTGTTGCTCATAATTTTGACGATACCGATAATTAGAATTTTGTCTGTTATTAAAGTTCTGATAGTTGTCGTTCCTAAAGCGACTGTTACTTTGTAAGTAGCGTGCAATACAAGGACGCTATGTGCAAGAAGCATGAAGCGCCCTTTGAATGTATCCTGATAGGTAAAAGAGCCACGCGCACTTTGAATAAGAAAATGCTATTTGACACTGAAATCAATATAAAAGATAGGGTCGCCACCAACTCTAGCCACACGACAAAAAGAGGTAGCACTGAGTCGGAAAATTACTTAATTTATTAATAAGAAAAACTCACAAAAGAACATTCATTGTAAAGTCATTGATAAAGAATGGGATATAGTTATTAATATGATCCAGGCATTCTTCCCGTGAATCAAATATTGAGTAAAGTAAATAGGACGTGAACACCATGCGTAAGTGCAGCCTGCAGCAAGATTCGTGAAAACACGATCTCTTCCAGAGCGTTTGTTTCAGATAAAAAAAAGGGACACTAAACACTACACCTGTGCACATGGAAACGCTATAGGTGGGCCAACAAGGAAAACTACAAGGTAAAATGGCGAAGGTAACGGCGACGTAACATCGGTACACAAGATAAGATTGAAGGCAAAATTATTTATTCCTTAAAACATTGATGTAGTGCATCTGTAGACTGCTGTTGCATGCTAACTATGTACAATTGCTTGTGAAATACTATACGTTTCATAACAGACTCGCGTGCCCACTCGGTCCGCGGAGACAATTTCTATGGACTGTGGCCAAATTTTAATCACATGAGACAAAGAAAATTCACAAATACACAAAAATTACCAAGATCCGGAAAAGATTAGAAGCATACACACACAGTTGTAGGCACATAAACATTCACACTGAACCGAGGGCACTTCAACATATGCAACTCCTTTGTGCTGCGTTCCTCTCACGGATCAAAGTCAAGACTGCATTGGGAATCAAACTGAAAGTCTACAAAAGCCTTGCATTCCCTGCTGCAACCCAGCAAGTAAATCTTTATAAGACGAAATTCGAGACCAAAAGCTAAAAGCTCCCCTCTCTATGTGACAACGCGCCACGCGGTCAGTCCAACTCACCCTTCTTCGTCTGGAGCACAGCTGTGTACGCTTCCCGTACCGGCGGCAGACTGCCTCCCGCTTCTCCAGCCTCTTCCACGCTCCGCGTGGACCGGAAAACCCCAGGATGCCATTTCCGCCACCAACCTAACGCAGGTGGATTTCTCACCAGTAGCGGAAACCTCTTTGCCGACTTGACCACTACGAGAGTTGGCAATGAAGGTGGCTACAGGACCCTTTCAACTTTTCCTATTGAAATTACGTCCCTGATCGTAATTACTGTAAGTTTGTTGACCTTTGTTATTATACGAAAAGTTTTTGTTTACAAAAGAATAATCAGATTGCTGCACCTCTAAAAGCTGCAACAGATCCCTGAATGCCGAAATATTTTCTTTTTGTTGACCTGTTAAAAGTGACACTCTTAATGACCGCGGTAATTTAGAGATACATAATTGTATAAGTGCAGATTCACTGTACGGTTCACTTAAATACTGATTTTGCTGGACCATGTGCTCAAAAAATTGCGTCACACTGGGAAAATTTGAGTTTTCATAATTTGGCAAACTAATTAGCTGATCTTTAATTCCGCGCTGTGTCGTCTTCGACCAGTACGCTGACAGAAAAGCATTCTGAAATTCCTCTACTGAATAACATTGTCTCGCGATCGGCCTCATACGAGTTGCCGGTTCGCCTTCCAAAAAGCTGCAAATAAATTCCAGTTTGTGCGTTACAGGCCAAGTCGGTGGAAAAGCAAAGCTAAATTGTTGGATCCAATCTAGCGGGTGAATCTGCGTTCTGTCGTTTTTAAACACTTTAAATTTTCTTACTGACAGAAAATGTTTGTAATCGAAATTATCGTCTCTGTGTGATGGAACAGGATCAGGATTGCAAGAAAATCTGTTGAACTGTGGTTGTTCGGAATCTAAGTCCCGTACTCTCTGTAGATTACTCAAATTACACGCGCTGCGTGAGTCTGGCAAATGTTCGAAAAATGGCGTCTGCTGTGATGTGTTATTAACCGAAATATTTTTTATCTCTGCTACCTCTTGCTGTAAACTTGACAGTTTTCTATGCAAGGTGTTATTAGACGAATCGATCTCATTAATCGTCTGCTGTAAATTTTGAAATTCAGGTGTTTGATTAAATGAAACCGGTGAAGTATCGTCTGATTTATTGTCATTAGTACTTTCGATGACGTCAATACGACTGGCCAATTCATCACATTTTTCAGTCAGTATTTTAACCTGATCATCGGTTTTAGAATCAGAGGCGTTAATCTGTTTTTGCAACTTACGTGTAGTTTCGTTCAGTTTTTTAACATCAGCTTTCACGACATCGGAATCCTGTGTTAGCTCCAATTGTTCGAGTCTGTCGGTCACTGTTTGAAAATCTGTTATGTATGTGTCTGTTTTCGATTTCAGATCAGAAATTTCGTCACGTAATTCTGTGTTTGATTGTTCGATGGTATTAATTTTGTTGGACACTGTAGCAATATTGTTGTCCACGTATGTTTTTGCTTTCGCAAATATCTTACGTTTGTCTTCCTGTCTCTGAGCAGTGATTGTTTCCATTACTTGACGTTTTACTTTATTTTGATCATCAATAAATTTGCGGAAACGCGTATCACTGTTCTGTATGTGAAGACTAAGACGTTCGTTAATCTGTGTGTTCTGTTGTTCGAATTTCGCATCAATCTTTTCATCCATTGTGCGCGAAAGTTCTACCGTCATTGCTTTAAACTCGTCGCGTAATTGTGTAGCCTTTTCAGAGCATTGTTTAGCGACTCCGCTAATTTCCGCTCTAAGTGTTTCTGTTGTAGTTGTTTGGATTTCCCTTAATTCTTGAGCAACAGACCTAATTTCTTCGCTACTTTTTCTTGAACAAGTCTCAATTTCCTCGCGTAACTGTACCTTAGTGTCATGACACTGCGCGGCAACGGCTCTGATTTGTTCACTAAGCTGTCTAGAATTGTTGTCTAATTTTTCATTTAACTGTTCGTTCTGTTGTTTGACCTGTTCACTAAGTTGTTTGAGATTTTCATCATTGTCGTCTAATTTTTTACTCTGTTTGTCTTGTTTTTCATTAAGATTGTCTAATTTTTTATCCTGTTGTCTGGCCTGTTCACTCTGTTGTTTGTTTGATTCAAGAATTTGGTTAACTCGTTGCAGCAATAGTGCCATAATTTGATCCGAGCCAAAATTAGCATTTCTATTCTCTGTGCTAATTAATGTTGGATCTGGAATTGCCTCGTTTTGTGTGACCATTTGGTCATTCTGTAATTTACAAAAACGTTTATCAGTCGGATGTACACTGTCAGACACTATTTCGGAATTAAATAAATCAGTCGTACTTTGTGTATCCTGTTCATTTTCATTAGACAAATTTGTCTGTACGTTACTTGAATTTTCCAAACCGGGTGTGTTAAGCTGGGCAGCGCTCATTCCAACAGAACGCCCCACGTCATCAATTGTCGTCAAATTAACAGAGGAGACAATTGAGTTCGCTTGTTCATCATTAAGGTAAAAGTCGTCATTAGCGGTTGGAACGCACTGACTGTTAGTGAACACAGCATTGTCATCACTACTCTGCGTGTCACAATTGCTATCGGTCATGTTGTTTTAAGTCGGTAATTTCATTCAAAATACCTCGCGATACACTATTCACAGTTTTTCGCGGCATTTTAACAATAATCACAAATATTCACAAAACAAATAAGCACAAATGCAAAAAGCAACAAACAAAATTACAACAGAGCAACAAATTGCCGTTGACCTGTAGAAAGAAAGTCACAAGATTAGTAAAAGCGTTGCGCCAAATCCTAATTATATTTAAGCAAATAAGAGCAGATATCTGACTGTTTTTCAAAAGATTCTCAACGAAATACGATCCTGGACTGGGTGTCGTCTAGTGTAACCTCCCCACAAAAAATAAAAGTCAATACTCAAATGTTAATCGGAATAGAACCAAGTGTAACCTCCCGACGGAAAATTTCAAAGACTATATTTATTAGTAAATGGGAGCCATGTGTAACCTTCCCGCAAAAATATAAAAAAAATGGGATTTTAATCAAATGCTAATGGTCATTCAGCTAAGTGTAAGCTTCCCACAAAATTACTAATGACAAAGACAATTAAGCAAAAATTAGCAATCTGACCCAAATATAAGCTCCCATAAAATAATGAAACATGATCCCATGACAATGGAAGTACACTGATAATCAAAAATCAATTTAACCGAAATGTCGGTCTTTGGCCCTGTGCAAAAATCAGAATTAATTTCTTACCTTAGTATAACTGCATGTCAAAATTCTGCTCTTATTCTGCGCCACAGCTTGCAGCAGATGCATCGCAATAACTAAATTTTTTTGAAGTTAATTGAAATTTTTTTGTTTAACGGAAATGGAAGGAAATCGAATGATTCTTTGTTAAAAATTGCTTTTAAATCAAAATTATTATTGGGGGCGATTCTTACAGAAATTACACTTAATTAACATCATTACCTGATCGCAATGCTGCTTAACAATATACCTTGTCCTGTATCTCGACCATTGCGGTGCCGACGCCCGCCGACTGCTCACACACAACTGAACTCTCTCTCATCTAGACCCCGACTGCGTCATCTCCGACGCGCTACTCGCAACTAGTAGCTCGCAACAGAACTGAACTCTCGCGCTACTGCCTCTGGTCAGAGATTCTTACCATGCCTCACCATCGCCGCTACACAACATACGTGTTTCATATGGTAAAGTTTGAAATATCCCTCTCGAATTGTTATCTGGAAAACGGTTAATTTATCTCAAAAAATATAGTTTTCCAGAAAGAACAACTGAAAAATAAATAAACGAGAAAGAAAAAATTAATTACACTTGACAGTATGATATGTAATTTCCATTCGAACAGGCCCTGAAGTTCCAGAGGTACCGATCGACCATCGTGTAATGCTCAGTCCACAGGCGTCACTGGATGCGGATATTGAGGGGTATGTAGTCAGCTCACCACTGTCCCGACCGTCGTCAGTTTTCGCTGCTAGCCTAGCTCGATAGCGCCTAACTTCACTGATCCCACGGGAACCGATGTTACCATGCGGCAAAGCCATTGGCCAATATGATACATGTCTTCTGTGATAATTACATCTAGTATTCCCCCCTTCAGGCATATTAACTCAATGACTGTGTTTGTACCTCTGCTCTCGCTATTAGCTGTTTGTCAAAGCTGCCATATTTATATAGGTGTAGCCAGTAGCTTGCAGACACTTACTTTGTTGTAGTATCATTAGTTGTTACGAGAAGAATTTGACATTACTACCAGTTTCGATTAAGACAAATAGTCTGGTGATTTTACAAAGGACAATTTGGTTATCTATAAGAAATGAGTGATTTGTGCTTTACGGTAAGTGCTTCCACATTCAAGTCTACCTCTCCTCCTAGATGTAACACATTTCTTGTTGAAGCTTGATTTCTGTAATTTATTGTAGTGACATCATTATGCACTCTCACACTGATTTTCTAGTTGTCAACTAAACCACTTTTGGAAGTCGATAATGAAAAAAAAATTTGAAATATTAATTTGCTTCTCATCTAGTTGTCTGACATTATTTTAACACTTCAGCATTTTACGCATTTTGTTGTAAACATCTCGCAATTTTATTTCGTAAGTGGCGATTGGTTCCTTCCTCTTCAGACCATTTTTCTTACACCACGCCGTGGAACAAAAATTGTGGTCTGGACAGTACGTCTTTTTGTACTGATGCATACCTGTATTCGTTGTGGCATACTATCCACAAGTTCATTGACCAACTCCTCAACGGCGATTTGGCGTAGATCCCTCAGAGTGGTTGATGGGTTGAAACACGTATGTATTCATTACCAGCGATGGCGAAGCATGACAGAATCTCTGACCAGAGAGTAGTTTATCGTTAGCTGTTGCTAGTCTGCGCTTGACCGCGCGAGAGTTCAGTTGTACTCTGTCTGTAGTAGTAGTCAGTCGGATGCGGTAGTAGGGAGTCGGCATGCGTCGGCTGTGTGCTCTGCTCGCGACTCTGGTCAGGACTCTGGACGATGAGTATTGTTGTAGAAGGTAAAGAAGCAGCATTGCGCATATTTAATAATGTATGTTAATTGTAATTAATTTGTTCAAAAAAGTGCCCCAATAATATTTTTTTTAATAAAGTAACTTTATTCAAAAATGGTTCAAATGGCTCTGAGCACTATGGGACTCAACTGCTGAGGTCATTAGTCCCCTAGAACTTAGAACTAGTTAAACCTAACTAACCTAAGGACATCACAAACATCCATGCCCGAGGCAGGATTCGAACCTGCGACCGTAGCGGTCTTGCGGTTCCAGACTGCAGCGCCTTTAACCGCACGGCCACTTCGGCCGGCTAACTTTATTAAAAGAAAAACATTCATTTCAATTTGAAGAATATTTCCTAAGCATTTCCTCCGAGAATCAACATTTAATATACGCCAGCATTGCACGAAGCTGTGTCGATAGATAAGAGCAGATATAGTTGCAGTTTTTATTGAGGTAAGAATTTTTGCTTTTGTTATTCAGAATACAGGGCCGAAGGTCAGCACTGCTGTTCTGATAAAATTTATCAGGTTACTTTATTTCTGTTGAGATGTTACATATGGTTCATGGTTCATTATTTAATCAATATTATTGTGTGGTTCATGGTCAATTAACATGCTTTTAATTTTTGTGTTGGGAGGTTATATTTGGCTCCATTTCACATTTTTTATTAAACATTATTCTGTCAGGAGGTTACATTTGGCTACATTTTCTTGTTTAACATTTAACAGTTTTGCGGCGAGGTTACACTTGCCTCATTATCATTGTCTTTTATTTTCTGTGGGGAGGTTACACTTGGCGACATCCGGACCAGGATCGTATTTCTTTGAGAATCTTCTGAGAAGTAGTCATATATCTGCTCTTATTTCCTTAATATAATTAGCATTGGCGCAACGCATTCCCTAATTTGTCAATCTTTCTTCCACAGATCATCGGCAATTTGTTGCTCTTTGTTATAATAGTGTTTCTTGGATTTTGCATTGTCTTTGTTTCATTTGTGAATAATTGTGATTTGTGTAAAATGCCGCGAAAGACTGTTAACAGTATATCGCGAAGTGTAATGAGTGAAATAGCCGACTTAAACAACTTCACCGATAGTACTTGCGACACGCAGTGTAATAATGACAGTTCCCCATTTACAGACAATCAATGCGTACTCATCACCGGTAATGATTTTATTGCTAATGATGAGCAAATAAATTCAATTGTGTCCTCTGTTAATTTTACGACAATTGATGATGCGGGGCGTGCTGTTGCAATGAGCGCTGCCCAGCTTGACACACCTGGTTTGCAGGATTTACATGACGAACAGACAAATTTTTCTAATGAAAATGAACAGAGTAATCAGAGTACGACAGATTTATTTAATTCCGGTGTAATGACTAACAGTGCTCATCCGATTGGCAAACATTTTCAAGAATCACAGAATAACCAAGTGGTTACACAAAACGTGACAAATGCGGGTACGCCAACGAACAGCACAGAGAATAGAGTAAGTAGTATTGACATGGATCGATTCATAGCATTAATGATACAACTTAACGAGAATCTCAGACAAGAATTTAGAGAAAATTCCAAACAACAGAATGAAAGACAAGACGACAATCACAAACAACTTAGTGAAAATCACAAACAACAACTTAATGAAAATAACGAAAATCTCAAACAACAGCTTAATGAAAAATTAGACAACAATTCCAGACAGCTTAGTGAACAGATTACAGCCGTTGCCGCACAGTGTCATGATACTAAAGAACAACTACGTGAGGAGATTGAGGCTTGTGCTAGGAAAAGTAGTGAAGAAATTAGATCTGTTGCTCAAGAATTAAGGGATATGCAAACAGCTGCAACAGAATCACTTAGAGACGAAATTAGTGCAGTCGGTAAACAATGCTCTGAAAAAGCAACACAATTACGCGACGAGTTTAAATTAATGACAGCAGAACTTTCGCGCACAATGGATGCTAAGATAGACGCGAAATTTGAACAACAGAACAGTCAGATTGACGAGCGTTTTAATCATCACCTACAAAACAGTGATACGCGTTTCCGTAAATTTATACAGGATCAGAATAAAGTAAAACGACAAGTCATGGAAACAATCACCGCACAGAGGCAGGAAGATAGACGTAAATTGTTTGCGAAAGCAAACATACGTAGACAACAATAATGCTACAGTGTCCGACGAAATTAATACCATCAAACAGTTGAACACAGAATTACGTGATGAAATTTCCGATCTTAAATTGAAAACAGACACACACACAGCAGACTTTCAGACAGTGACCGACAGACTCGAACAAATAGAAGTAACACAGGATTCTGATGTCATCAAAGCTGACGTTAAAAAATTGAACGAAACCACACGTAAAATACAAAAACAAATTAATGCTTCTGACACTAAACACGATGATCAGGTAAAAATACTGACTGAAAAATATGATGAATTGGCCAGTCGTATTGACGTTATTGAAAATAATAATGACAGCAAATCAGACGATACTTCACCGATTTCGTTTAACCAAACACCTGAATTCCAAAATCTACAGCAGACAATCAATGAGACAGATTCGTCTAATAATACATTGCGTAGAAAATTGTCAAGTTTACAGCAAGAGGTAACAGAGATAAACAATATTTCAGTTAATAACACGTCACAGCATACGTCGAATTCCGAACATTTCTCACACTCACACAGCCAGAGAGTACGTGAGTTAGATTCCAAACAGTCACAGTCAAACAGATTCCCATACAATCCTGAACCTGTTCCGTCATACGGAGACGATAATTTTGATTACAAACATTTTCTATCAGTGAGAAAATTTAAAGTATTTAAAAATGACACAACGCAGATTCACCCACTGGATTGGATACAACAATTTAGCGTTGCTTTTCCACCGACTTGGCCCGTAACACATAAACTTTAATTTATTTGCAGTTTTTTGGAAGGCGAACCAGCAACTCGTATGAGACCGATCGCGAGGCAATGCTATTCGGTAGAAGAGTTTCAGAATGCTTTTCTGTCAGAGTATTGGTCGAAGACGACACAGAGTGGAATTAAGGATCAACTAATTAGTTTACCGAATTATGAGAACTCAAATTTTCCCAGTTTCACGCAATTTTTTGAGCACATGGTCCAACAAAATCAGTACTTAAGTGAACCATACAGTGAATCTGCACTTATACAATTATGCATTTCTAAATTACCACGGTCATTAAGAGTGTCACTTTTAACAGGTCAGCAGAAGGAAAACATTTCGGCATTCAGAGATCTGTTACAGCTTTTGGAAGTGCAGCAATCGGATTATTCCTTTGTAAACAAAAAATTTTCATATAGTAACCAAGGTCAACAAACATACAGCAATTACGATCAGCCACGCAATTTCAATAGCAAAGGTAATAGACGCTTTAGAAACGACAACCAGCAGAACTTTAATAACAGGCAAAATTTTAACTATCAGTATCGTCAAAATTATCAGCAACAGCAAACACATTTTGGTAACAATAGAGGTTTTTCTTCGCAACACCATGAAAGAAAGCCGGTTAGCATACCTAACCGACAATGTAGTGTGCAAGGTCAGCCAAGCTTTAATGTTTCGCCGCGTGCACGTATAGTCTCAGCTCCAACAAATAGTAACGCACGGCAGCAAGGAAATAACTACGTACAGAAAACACAGTATTTTAATTCCTATCGCAATGCACATTATAGAAATGACTATCATGACAGACGTAAAAACAATGAGCACAATTATCAACATACGTTTAATATCAGTCGGTCTTACCAGCAGCAAAATGATCAGCAACAACATATTCTCATGAATGAACCAGACAGTAGGTATCATCCAGAACGTAATACGTCTGGAAGAAATAACAGAACAGTTCAAATAGTCGAAATGCCACAGAATCCTCCTGATAATAATAATACATCAGATAGAATTTGACTAGACACAGTACAGGTCGCATCTTCCAGCAACGAAAGCAATACTTCAGACACACAGAATGTTGTTCATGAAAATGTTATTACTTTTGACGACATCAGAGACACTCTTTTGCAGGAAAGACCAGTTATTCAGAAAACCATTTCACATCCTGTCATCGAAATTAAAATTGGTTCATCGAAATTTTCAGCAGTGATCGATTCCGGATCACCTATGTCAGTAATAAATGAAGAAACTTTCAACGAGTGTAACAAAGAGAATACCTATCCTACATTACCATTAGGCAAAACGAAAGTAAATGGAGCAGTATCTAGTAAAGGAGTAGACGTAAAATTACGGACACATTTATCATTTTGTATTGCAGGTCATACATTTCACTCAACTTTTTGGATTGTTCCCCTATTGACGACAGACATTATATTAGGTACGAATTTTCTGGTACAACATGATGCCATTATTGACTTTCAAAATTCCTATTTAATGTTGAAGGATGAAAATGTACAACTGGCTTTAGAATTTCAGCACTCTTTATCTGCAGAAGAACAAACAATTAATCGGACAGAGGTCATTTCTGCATCACGTAACATAGACTGTAATTCAACATTGTTCACAGATACGTACGTACACAACTATAATACTACAGACGAAGCTGACTATGACGTCATGCAGATGATTTCTGATAAAGTTAAACAAAGCAGTGCAAATACAGACGACGAACGCACGCAACTACACAAAATTCTTTTACAGCAAGCTCCAGTTTTTGACAACGTTCCTGGTACTATGTCCGGTTTTATGTATGAATTTCAAGTTAAACAGCACGACACATATAAAGCCAAGCATTATCCCATTCCATATATCCATAGAGAACAAGTTAAGAAAGAATTGCAAGCTATGCTTGACCAAGGTATTATTGAATCGGCAGTTAGTCCCTACATAAACCCGCTCCATATTGTTAAGAAAAAAGATGACTCACTTCGCCTCGTACTTGATTCGCGTCACGTCAATGACATTATTATTAATGAAACAGATCGCCCACAGACACTAGAAGAACTTCTACAGAAATTTAATGGTACTGCTATTTATTCCACATTAGATTTGAAATCGGGATTTTGGCAAATTCAGCTACATCCGAACTGCAGAAAGTACACAGCTTTTCTCTGTTTTGGTGACTGTTATCAATTTTGCAAATTACCATTCGGTTTAACAATTTCTTCAGCAGCTTTTATTCGCGGTTTGAATACAATACTTCCGACAGAACTTAAAAACAGAATCACAACGTACGTAGACGACATTCTTATTGCAGAAGCTAACTGGTCTGAACACAATCTGATTTTTGAACAACTGTTGCAAACTTTTCATTCACAAGGACTCACAGTTAATCTCAGTAAATCGCACTTTGGTAAAACTTCTATAAAATTTCTTGGACATGTAATTTCAGCAGAGGGCATTGCGCCTGACCCGGAAAAACTACAAGCTTTACGTGACATTACTGTTCCTACAACGAAGAAACAACTACGCAGTTTTTTGGGTTTAACTAACTTTTTTCGTAAATTTATTCATTACTCTGCTTTAGACACCCCTAGATTATGTCAATTGACAGGTAAAAACACTATTTGGTCCTGGGATAAGCAAGCACATTCTGAATTTATGAACCTGAAACATGCTTTGTTGAATGCACCACTTTTATCCCACCCAGATCTTATCAGAAATTTTTCTATTGCCACCGACAGTTCTAACACCGCTTTAGGCGTACATATTTTTCAGGAAATTGAAGAGGATGGTTGTACAGTCATTAAAATCATCGCTTTTGCAAGTCGCATTCTGTCACCTGCGGAACGAAATAATTCTGTTACACAACTTGAAACATTGTGTGTTGTTTGGGCATTTACGAGATTTCGGCATTTTCTTTATGGAAGACACACTACCGTTTACACAGATCATAGAGCGATACAATTTTTACTTTCGGCTAAATTTACACACGACAGATTAAGTAGATGGAAAATTTACTTGCAGGAATTTAATTTTACAGTTGTTCACATTCCCGGCACACAAAATGTTGTAGCAGACGCACTATCTCGTTCTCTTAGCAACAATCAGCAAGACATCGCAACCAACTTCTGCAAAGCAAATTTCAGCGTCATGTACATTCAACAAGTTGCATTTGAAAATTTCATTTCGTCGTCATTACAGGACATAGCACAAGAGCAGAGTAAAGACAACGTATGGAAAGAGATTAAACACCTTTGGCAAGATAGGAATAATGTTACCATTAGAAACCATTACACTGTACGCAATGACATTCTGTTTCGTCGCTCTCATCCTGACAGCAACAATTGGTTATTATGCATTCCTGACGAACTGGTTAACAAATTAATCTGGTATACTCATTTAAGTTACGCACATTACGGAGCCAGAAAATGTTTTCTTATACTGAGACAGAGCTGTTATTTTACCCACATGGGGAAACGTATACGACGAGTTTTAGCGTCATCTAAAATCTGCCAGAAAGCTAAGTCAGACACAACTTCACATATTCCTCCATTACATCCCATTGTACCTGTTAAATTGAGACATATGGCCGCTGTAGACATTTTTGGTCCGATTCCGAGAACTAACAGAGATTTTTGCTACATCTTTGTCGCTGTTGAACTAACTTCAAAATTTGTTACCTTCACTCCGTTACGCAAAGCTACTGCTAAAACTGTTTCGAAAGCATTTGTAAAACATTTTCTATTTCATGTAGGGCATGTGTTGAAAGTAATTTCCGACAATGGATCACAGTTTCGATCTGCTATATGGACACGTATGTTACGAGCTAGAAATGTTTCTCCGATCTATATATCCAGGTACCATGCTTCTTCGAACCCTTGTGAACGATTAATGAAAGAAATTGGTAAACTGTGTAGAATATACTGCCATAAAAAACATATTGATTGGGACACACACATACTCTCATTCCAAGATGTAATTAATTCCATACCGAATGAATCTACTATGCTATCTCCGTCTGTAATACTGCAAAATGTTGAACCACCTAACAAAATTAAATAATTAGTAACATTTCCTACATCTGGTCGACTACGACACTATGAAATAATTGACATTGCGCTGAACAACATCAAATGTGCCGCATAGCGACGCAGAAGACAACAAAAACAGGTTTGTACACGCCGTGGCTTTCACGTTGGACAGAAGATATTAGTACGTACACACTATTTATCCAACAAAGGAAAGGTTAGGTGCAGTAAATTTGAACTTCTATACGCAGCTCCATATCGGATTCGCAGCATTCCTCACCCCAAAGTTGTACACGTCGAAACATGGAGAACCAGAAAATCCAAAGGAAAGCACCACATATCGAATATTAAACCTTTTATTGAATGAAGATACATTATGATTTAACATGCTGTAGTGCCATTTCCTAATTTTATGACCACTTATACAATTATATTCACATGAATACTTACTGATGATCGTCATATTTTCTTGGCAAGTGCCCGGCAAGGTAAGGTTAGCAGGTCGCTCTTCTTGTCGTTACACATCAGACCGTGCATATTTTTCAAATGAACTTACACCTCTATTAACTACACAACATACAAGCTGAACACAAAGAAGGTCACATTTCTTGTCCTGTTTTGTTTGTGTGCACTATGAAATAGTTAAGATATAGCAAACACCAGTTGACTTTGACATTTTTGCCTTATGATATCTCAACATCGTGACTATTTTACATTTTTCTTTTTTTTTTGCTGCTACATTGTGATACACTGGGTACATTTTGCCTCTGAACACTGTCTATGTTTTTCACATATTACGTTTTCTGTCATGCTATGCTGTATGCTCAAATTATGTTACTATAAACCAGTTTTTACACAATGGATATATGATTTAAATGCAAGACATTAGTCTTTGTTCATCATTTTCAGAAGGAAATAACGTGTAAAGGAAATAAATTAAACAGAAATGGGAATTTCACCTTCGGAATGAACGAAAGAAAATGCAATACCTCATGAGGAAGAGTAAATGGATCAGGATTAACAAGCATTAACAAGAATATACTATACACATCGAAGAATAGCAGTCTTAACTAACTCTTTCTTTCAGAATACAAGGCGATTGATGCAGGCTGTCAGACAGAACTACACATCTTAGTTTTAGTGATGAAATATGCTAGAAATAAGAAATAGTTGTATAATCAATAATGAAGTGACTTTCTTGCAGATGATAATGAATGATGATGAATAATGACGAAGAATATGCTACTATGGATAATGAAGTTTTTCTTTACAGGTGATGATAATAATCGAATTATGATAATATGAATAATGAAGTTTTTTCTTTACAGATGAGGATAATGTTGAAGTTTATGTATTTATGCTATGTAGTTATTTAAGTATTTGTTGCAGTTCGTTTTGACGGTATGTGTTATATTGCATAGTATGATGACTGAAGGTTTTGGAAAGGACAGCCAGAGAACATATATATTTTTTATACACATTTCACTATCTGTTAATTCGAAGTTCACTACTTTTCAGCATAAAATGCGTTTCTTCTTTCAGTTTAATAATCCTTTTTTGTATATTTTGCAGGAGAAATTATTCATGAAATTAATGTGCTATAAGCAGTTGTTCATTAAACCTATGTCATTTATGAATGTGATCACATATACTCTACTTGTTTCATAACCTTGCTACAGCTGACTCATGACGAATGACGTTACACATCTTCATTTTGCAGCAACGACTCAAAAGAAAATATTTTCATTCCCCAGTAATTACCCAACGCAATGCATTGCTAGCAAAAAAAAAAAAAAAATGCTTTGTAACTAGCCAATGAATGCCAATGATTACTATGATTAGATTAATTATGTACATTATTCTGTAATACTATGTCACTTATTAACTCCTGTTTTCAATGATGACTTCTGATGGTTTGCAACTAGGCAATGAGTGCCAATGTTCTCTGTAAAACGTGTCATGAATATTATTATGTAATACTATGTCATTTATTAACTCCTGTTTTCAGTGATGACTTCTGATGCTTTGTAATTAGGCAATGAGTGCCAATGTTCTCTGTAAAACGTATCATGAATATTATTATGTAATACTATGTCATTTATTAACACCTGTTTTCAAAGATGACTTCTGATGGTTGGTAATTAGGCAATGAGTGCCAATGTTCTCTGCAACACGTGTCATGAATATTATTATGTAACACTATGTCATTTATTAGCTCCTGTTTTCAATGATGACTTCTGATGGTTTGCAATTAGGCAATGAATGCCAATGTTCTCTGTAAAACGTCTCATGAATATTATTATGTAATACTATGTCATTTATTAGCTCCTGTTATCAATGATGACTTCTGATGGTTTGCAATTAGGCAATAAATGCCAATGTTCTCTGTAAAACGTCTCATGAATATTATTATGTAATACTATGTCATTTGCTAGCTCCTGTTTTCAATGATGACTTCTGATTGTTTGTAATTAGGCAATGAGTGCCAATGTTCTCTGTAAAACGTCTCATGAACATTATTCTGTAATACTACATACATGGTACAGAAATGTTCAATAACTGGGCAATGAATTCCACCAATTATTAGTGTAATTCTCAATGAAGACTAGTATGTGACTTAATGTACTTCACCTTCTGACCTAATTACCTGGAATTACTGCAATATCCGTTTGTCCTGTATATCCTCATGATCATGGAGCACTGTATTTGGTTTTTGCACTAATTCTACGCTGGCGTACCTTACAAGAACGTGGTGTTGGCACGACATGCTGTCCACCACCGTGAACGATGGAGATGCTATTATGGTGCCACTGTTTGGCGTACCTAATGTACTACCAAATTGATAACATGGAATATTACTACAACATTTCAGTGTTTGGCTACGCTGATTAATACTTCTGGGAAAAAAACTTTAGATTGCCTCACTTGGTGTTGTGCTCCTGTAGAAAGATATGGACTTTCAGTGCAGCTGCGTGCAAGTTAAAGTGCTACAACCATGACGCAATCCTTCCCTTTCCTATCCTAATTCCTGTAACATAGTAAAAATCATTTTGTTATCATGATTTGTATTCATGGCCTATACATTTTGTGATTTGATGATATGTTCTGAACTACAGTGCATGTGCACTTTTGTCATTTTGTTAACATGATTTCTACTCATTGCATATACATTTTTTGTAATTTGCTGATATGTACTGTACTCAGTGCATGTGCACTATATTTACTTCATGTTCTGCACATATATATCTGTATATATTCTGTGATTGTAAAGTTAATTAGTTAAAAAAAATTTTTTTGCTCATGGAAAGTCCAGATGACTCACCATCGCTGCCAAAATTTTGCCCCCCAGTGGAGGGTTATGAAACACGTATGTATTCATTACCAGCGATGGCGAAGCATGACAGAATCTCTGACCAGAGAGTAGTTTATCGTTAGCTGTTGCTAGTCTGCGCTTGACCGCGCGAGAGTTCAGTTGTACTCTGTCTGTAGTAGTAGTCAGTCGGATGCGGTAGTAGGGAGTCGGCATGCGTCGGCTGTGTGCTCTGCTCGCGACTCTGGTCAGGACTCTGGACGATGAGTATTGTTGTAGAAGGTAATGAGGCAGCATTGCGCACATCTAGTAATGTATGTTAATTGTAATTAATTTGTTCAAAAAAATGCCCCAATAACAATTTTTTTATAAAGTAACTTTTTTAAAAGAAAAACATTCATTTCAATTTAAAGAATATTTCCCATGCATTTCCTCCAAGAATCAACATTTAATATACGCCAGCATTGCACGAAGCTGTGTCGATAGATAAGAGCAGATATAGTTGCAGTTTTTATTGAGGTAAGAATTTTTGCTTTTGTTATTCAGAATACAGGGCCGAAGGTCAGCGCTGCTGTCCTTATAAAATTTATCAAAAAATGGTTCAAATGGCTCTGAGCACTATGGGACTTAACATCCATGGTCATCAGTACCCTAGAACTTAGAACTACTTAAACCTAACTAACCTAAGGACAGCGTACAACACCCAGCCATCACGAGGCAGAGAAAATCCCTGACCCCGCCGCGAATCGAACCCGGGAACCCGGGCGTGGGAAGCGAGAACGCTACCGGACGACCACGAGATGCGGGCAAAATTTATCAGGTTACATTATTTCTGTTGAGATGTTACATATGGTTCATGGTTCATTATTTAATCAATATTATTGTGTGGTTCATGGTCAATTACCATTCTTTTAATTTTTGTTTTGGGAGGTTATATTTGGCTCCATTTCACATTTTTTTATTAAACATTATTCTGTTGGGAGGTTACATTTGGCTATATTTTCTTGTTTAACATTTAACATTTTTGCAGGGAGGTTACACTTGCCTCATTATCAATGTCTTTTATTTTCTGTGGGGAGGTTACAGGGTCACGTCGTCCATAAACAGCCCTTTTAAATCTATCCCAGGCTTGTCCGATAGGGTTCGTATATGGAGAACATGCTGGCCACTCTAGTCGAGCGATGTCGTTATCCTGAAGAAAGTAATTCACAAGATGTGGATGATGCGGGCTCGGATTGTCGTCCATAAAGACTAATGCCTCGCCAGTATGCTGCCGATATGGTTGCACTATCGGTCGGAGAATGGCATTCACGCCATCCTTTATGGCGTCTTCCATGACCACCTGTGGCGTACGCTAGCCCCACATAATGCCAACCCGAAAACAGTAGGGCATCTCCACTTTGATGCACTCGCTGGACAGTGTGTCTATGGCGTTCAGCCTAACCAGGTTGTCTCCAAACACGTCTCCCATGAGTGTCTGATTGAAGGAGTATGCGACACTCATCAGTGAAGGGAACCTTATGCTATCCTGAGCGGTCCATTCGAAATATTGTTGGACCCATCTGCACCGCGCTGCATGGTGTCGTGGTTGCAAAGATGGACCTTGCCATGGACGTCGGGAGTGAAGTTGCTCATCATGCAGCCTATTGCCCACAGTTTGAGTCGTAACACGGTGTCCTGTGCCTGAACGAAAAGCATTACTCAACATGGTAACGTTGCTGTCAGGTTTCCTTCAAGCCATAATCTGTAGGTAGCGGTTAGCCACTGCAGTACTAGCCCTTTGGCGGCCTGAGCGAGACATGTCATCGACAGTTCTTGTCTCTCTGTTTCTCCTCCATGTCCGAACAACATCGCTTTGGTTGACTCCAAGACGCCTGGATACTTCCCTTGTTGAGAGCCCTTCCTGGCACAAATTTACAAAGCGGACGCGATCGAACCGTGGTATTGACCATCTAGGCATGGTTGAACTACATACAACACGAGCCGTGTACCTCCTTCCTGGTCGAATGACTGGATCTGATCAGCTTTCGGACCCCCTCCGTGTAATAGGCGTTGCTAATGCATGGTCGTTTACATCTTTGACGGGATTTAGTGACATCTCGGAACAACAAAGGGAATCTGTCTGTGATACAATATGCACAGTCAACGTCTACCTTCAGGAGTTCTGGGAACCGGGATGACGCAGAACTTTTTTGATGTGTGCATGATAAAAGAACAATATTAATAATTGTAAAGTAGGGAGAAAGTGCCTGGTTACACCTACAAATTCGCTTGCTCAGCAATCTTACTGAAGTGGGTAACCGATTGAAAATCTGCCTTGTGTGAGAGTCGGTGCCAGAAATGTTCAAATGTTTTGCCAGTCTGTGAGTGGTAGGCTCCTAGGAATATATAAGACGTTTCAGATAATTAACAAATGTCTCAGTTGACCACGAGGTAAGGAGTCATTGAAAAAGTATAAAGTTTGTAAGTTTACCGAACCGAATTTCACCAAACACAATTGTTTTCTCCACGCCACACTGGCTAGGAAACCGATGGGCAAGGTCTTTGTTGATTATGTAGGCAGCTGCTTCGTGCACAGGAGGGCAATATACATATACTTACCGCGTTCCTTGTTGGTGATCCCAGGTATAAGATTAACAACTGGACTAACGAGTACACATCTTACATAATTACTTTCCATACTTGGGCCTTCTACGTCTGTATGAGGAACTTGACAGAATTTGCTGTCAAGTGGGTATATCTCATGTAACACCATTCTATGTCACCTTCAGACTTCTTCATATGAGAAGCTAACTTGTTATGTGAAGTCTGCTATAACACTTTACCTTTCTCGAATTAAGAGAAAATGGGACAGGTTCTCTCCTTGTTTTAATATTGCGTTTGGCATTGACATTCACAAGGCCGTTAAGACCACCGCAGCAACTTCAATGTTCTCTCTTGTCAAACATGTTGTCAGTGAAAGTCTTCCTCCCAAAGCAGATGAGCCCTGGAGTCACGCACGATAATGAAGGTGAGCAAAATGTAATATTGACCGTGCATATCGTACGGAGATGAAGCGGTACAACCGGGGTAGGCGTGCTACTAAATTGAATACCAGAGACATAGTTTTCGTGAATAATAACGGTGCCCACCTCAAGGCCGATAAGGAAATCTCAGATAAGCTGCTACTCCATTTTGTGCGACGTTGCAGTATTGTGACACTGATCACCCCGTTATTCCCGCTGTTGACAACCATTCCCCAGTAAGGTACACGAAGTGCACCTAAGCCACATTAATTATGGTCTTCATGCTTAAAATTTTAGTTTAACGAGAGGGGGGGGGGCGTGGAATTGAGTCTAGCTGGCTCTTGTTGATATTATGTATAATTACACTCTTTGGCTTTTACCCACAGTGACTTAGTATGTCTCTCCCGACAGAGCATACGCGGCGACGTCCACTCCTTCCCAGGACTGCACGAAGTGGGTGGCTGTACATCAGGCTAAAGAATCTTGGATTTATGTGGCTTGAGTGGAGATTGGTGGACCATTGTCACTGGGAACGGCCCATTTCAACCAAAAATAACTGAACTTGGTGAGTTCATTTCCGAACATCTCCTGTTTCTCTGCAGTTGCGTAATTAAGCTGACTTTAGCATACAGTCCAGGCTAACGTTTTGCTATTTGCTGGAAATTAACCCCTATTGTTTTGCATCCGTTTTCTTACTTGATGTTTGTTACTGGTGCCGACAGACTTGAGTAGAGTTGATTGTTTATTGTTTAGTATCAAATTGCATGTATCAGTTAATTTGTTCTTCCTGCAATAGCTCGGAACTAAATGTTATTTGCCCTAGGTCTATTCGTTTGTGTTCTAGGCGGTACGACGGAAATACATTTCGTGATACATTTGGTATGAACTTGCTTAGTGAGTGCCCCTGGTTTTAAGATTTATATACGTGAATATTTTAATTTGTCCTAGTTGACACTGTACCTTTTGCCTATTACTATTGGATTAGGCTTCCGTCATCAGCCCTATTTCCTGCAAGTTTGAAACAGCTTTTCCAGAACTAGTCGTTGTTGGTTTATTATACAAGAGGCACTAGTTGTTGGCGTTAGATACAAGCACTACTGGTTTAAAGTTTTATTATTCTTATTATGGGGTTACATTATTTATTAGTATTGTGAAAGGTTACCTTGGAAATGTTTCTGGGCTCGGGCAGTGCAATGGTAGTCCAGTGAAATTTAGAAGAGCCACCGTCTGTTGTAAACTCGTAATTGTGCGTTTGCTAAAGGTCCTCTGTTTATAGGTTTTAGAAGTATTAGTGACTGCACTATCTGGTCAGCGTCCTGTAGAGCGGAGTGTCCAGTAATTTGAACATGTGCCTGGTTTCAGTCCTGTCCACACTCAATTGATTATAAAATTAAGCGAACTGGACACTTGGTGGCATTTATAATTTCGCTGTGAACTTTTGGACAACCGTTGTATCTCGTTACTTAATGAGTGCCGTGCGGGTTTGTTATAATAAATTTGTTATTGTGCGCATGATGTACGGCCTAGCTCTACGAATCTGGAAGCAACTACTAAGTATTTCACATATAACGTTTCTGACCGCGTAAAGAGCAACCAGCACTGTCTGTTCTATCATTTTGTATCTCTTCACATCCGGAACGTCCTAGTAGCCCTACGGATTGAAGAGACAATTTGCCACCGGCCTATAATCTTGTTCACAGACTGCACCACACTGGAACAGAGGTTCACAGAACTTCAAAACAGTGCTATATCTGATAACAAGTGTCAGTTTATTTCGCTAGCTTACTCCTGAACAAGTGGTTCCTTAGACTTCGAATCCCTTAATCTAAATATTCCATTTCTGAATACCAAGAACATTAATTTAATCTGAAGACAGAACTTCCGTTTTAACAAAGAGGATCGAAGCTACAGACATAGATGGCATGTGAAAAACCAAGTGCAAACTATGTCGATTTCAATAAAGAATAATAGATTCAGAAAGGGAAAACATGAACCCATTATTATTCTCACGTGCCATATGTGGACTTGAAGTCTGCTTACCTAAATACATTCATGTCCACCACGCCTCACATCTAGTTCACGGTAGGGCAGCAGTATTCAGTAACAAGGGAATTCTAAAGCTTTAAAGGCAACCCACGAGATTTATTTTTCCTTTCATACGCGGAAATGGTGTGGATTACAGAAGAAATGACGTAGCATGTAACTAACAAACAACTGTACAACATGAGCCTCCAGACAACTTGTTGCCCAGCCGCTGTGGCCGAGTGGTTCTAGGCGCTTCAGTCCGGAACCGTGCTGCTACTACGGTCGCAGGTTTGAATCCTGTCTCAGGAATGGATGTGTATGATAACCTTAGGTTAGTTAGGTTTAAGTAGTTCTAACTCTAGGGGAATGATGACCTCAGATGTTAAGTCCTATAGTGCTTAGAGCCATTTGAACACTTTGTCGTGGTTGATTTGGGTGGAGGAGACCAAACTGTGCGGTCATCGGTCTCATCATATTAGGGAAGGAACTATCCCGGAATTTGCCTGAAGCGATTTAGAGAAATCACGGAAAACATAAATCAGGTTGGCTGGACACGTGATTGAACTGTCGTCCTTCCGAATGCGAGTCCAGAGTGCTAGCCACTGCGCCACCTCACTCAGTCCAGACACTTTGTCATATTCTACAGACATGTGAAACACAAGGATTTCACTTTCCCAAAGTTAAAGAAATAGAAGTATATCGACATCGAGTGAAACAACAAGAAATTCCTACGCAATATGAGACAATGTCACTGTTTCGTACAATCCGCACAGATTTGCATCTCATTGATCGCACCTGGTTAGACGGAAGGCTTATTTCTTCCCTTTCCTTTCCTTCCTTTCACACCCACCTTCAATTTACGTAACCCTGTATCTGAGTATGTCAACCACATAGTCGCAGATCCTGCTCAGTTCGACATTCACTTTTATTTGTCAGCCACAGTTAACGTCATAGCTTTCACCGACAGGATAGAAAGAATATTTGCTAGTAACGAAAACCTAGGTGCGAGAAATGAAAATCTCTCTCTCTCTCTCTCTCTCTCTCTCTCTCTCTCTCTGTCCCTATACTAGCACATGCCAATAGTTGTGCGAAGTTTTATGCAAAGCAATACGAATACTAATTACATGATAAAAATTTGATTGTACACTGTTTAACAGTCAGTCTCAGAGTGCAGAAATCTTTCACTGTAGTTGCATATTGAGAACTAATTGTCTCCGGGGTTCTCTGAGCGAAAGAGGATGTAAAATATTACATAAAGAACTACTAGGTTGAACTTAGTAAAAGTTTTATGTGAAAGAGTGAATTTCGTTTCTAAAGTAGCCGGAAGACTGCGATTCCGTCGCAGAAATTATGCCAAGAAGTGGAGAAGTGCGAAGCAGCCATAGAGGAAAAGAAGTGAAATTAATGCGGGAACAGCGGAGGCGGGCCTCGGAATCGAGATGAGCCCGTTAGCAGATTTAAACGGCGCCCAGGAGTTAGTCGGCCGCTGCTGCGCCGCCTCTTTCCGGCGCTAAGTTCTTGCCGGGGTGCAGGGAGGCGGCAGCGGAGTCTTTTGAGGAGCCCCCACGGCGCTGCCTCCGCCTCCGCACAAGAAAAAGCGGTCGGCCCGGCCGGGCGCGAGGCGGCAGCCGGCCAAAGTTTGAGTCCAGAGCCGTCGCAGGGCGAGGGCGGGCAGAGGGGCGAGTAGGGGTGAAGAGCAAGTGGGCAGCGGCTGGGTGTGGGGGGCGGGGAATTGAGGATTAGCGACTGTCGCCGAGGGATCAGCGGCCACATCGTGGGACCGCGCGCGGCCGTGTTTGCACGCGGATCTGTGGGCGCGGGGGTGGCCCGCGTCGGCGGATGAGCCGGCGAGACGGCCGACTGGCAACCTGCAGGCGCTCTTGGTCACGGAGCTGACGTGTCCGTCCGCTCTGCTGCTGCGACCTGTGTGCCACAATACTGCGACCGACGTGATATGTTTTTATCACAACGTATCCTCGTATCCGAGATGTCCGATGAAAGCCTGCAACTACACTCTAAGGATCAGAAACGGAGCTAGTTCGAATATAGTGTTGCGGATTGCAATTGCACACATCAGAAATCAACACGCTCCTCTTTAATCGGCGTCATATTGTACGAAGCCCACGACGAAGCTATGGCACAGCGCATATGTCACAGTAAGTTGTTCACAGTACGGCAGGAAAGGAAGAATGAATTGATTGTTGGTGTTCATAACGATCATCCTCCTTTACCTCCTCTGCATTACTGCAGATAACGTGTCACTGAGCACGTTTGTTCTGTGCATGCAGAACACGTGAGGCGCCTAGTTGCTTCCACTGCACTGTGTCGAATGCGAATGTTCTGTTATAGTTCACTAACCTGCTGTCTTCATCTACATTTACACTCCGCAAGCCACCCAACGGTGTGCGGCGGAAGGCACTTTACGTGCCACTGTCATTACCTCCCTTTTCTGTTCCAGTCGCGTATGGTTCGCTGGAAGAACGAGTGTCTGAAAGCCTCCGTGCGCGCTCGAATCTCTCTCATTTTACATTCGTGATCTGCTCCGGAGGTATAAGTAGGAGGAAGCAATATATTCGATACCTCATCCAGAAACGCACCCTCTCGAAACCTGGCGAGCAAGCTACACCGCGATGCAGAGCGCCTCTCTTGCAGATTCTGCCATTTGAGTTTGCTAAACATCTCCGTAACGCTATCACGGTTACCAAATAACCCTGTGACGAAACGCGCCGCTCTTCTTTGGATCTTCTCTATCTCCTCCGTAAACCCGGTCTGGTACCGATCACACACTGATGAGCCATACTCAAGTATAGGTCAAACGAGTGTTTTGTAAGCCACCTCCTTTGTTGATGGACTACATTTTCTAAGCACTCTCCCAATGAATCTCAACCTGGTACCCGCCTTACCAACAATTAATTTTATATGATCATTCCACTTCACATCGTTCCGCACGCATACTCCCGGATATTTTAAATAAGTAACTGCTACCAGTGTTTGTTCCGCTATCGTATAATCATACAATAAAGGATCCTTCTTTCTATGTATTCGCAATACATTATATTTGTCTATGTTAAGGGTCAGTTGCCACTCCCTGCACCAAGTGCCTGTCCGCTGCAGATCTTCCTGGATTTCGCTACAATTTTCTAATGCTGCAACTTCTCTGTATACTACAGCGTCATCCGCGAAAAGCCGCACGGAACCTCCGACACTATCTAATAGGTCATTTATATATATTGTGAAAATCAATGGTCCCATAACGCTCTCCTATGGCACGCCAGCGGTTCCTTTAACGTCTTTAGACGTCTCTCCATTGATAACAACATGCTGTGTTCTGTTTGCTAAAAACTATTCAATCCAGCCACACAGCTGGTCTGATATTCCGTAGGCTCTTACTTTGTTTATCAGGCGACAGTGCGGAACTGTATCAAACGCCTTCCGGAAGTCAAGGAAAATAGCATCTACCTGGGAGCCTGTATCTAATATTTTCTGGGTCTCATGAACAAATAAAGCGAGTTGGGTCTCACGCGATCGCTGTTTCCGGAATCCATGTTGATTCCTACAGAGTAGTTTCTGGGTTTCCAAAAACGACATGATACTCGAGCAAAAAACATGTTCTAAAATTCTACAACAGTTCGACGTCAGAGATATAGGTCTATAGTTTTGCGCATCTGCTCGACGACCCTTCTTGAAGACTGGGACTACCTGTGCTCTTTTCCAATCATTTGGAACCTTCCGTTCCTCTAGAGACTTGCGGTACACGGCTGTTAAAAGGGGGGCAAGTTCTTTCGCGTACTCTGTGTAGAATCAATTGGTATCCCGTCAGGTCCAGTGGACTTTCCTCTGTTGAGTGATTCCAGTTGCTTTTCTATTCCTTGGACACTTTTTTCGATGTCAGCCACTTTTCCGTTTGTGCGAGGATTTAGAGAAGGAACCGCAGTGCGGTCTTCCTCTGTGAAACAACTTTGGAAAAAGGTGTTTAGTATTTCAGCTTGACGCGTGTCATCCTCTGTTTCAATGCCATCATCATCTCGGAATGTCTGGATATGCTGTTTCGAGCCACTTATTGATTTAACGTAAGACCAGAACTTCCTAGGATTTTCTGTCAAGTCGGTACATAGAATTTTACTTTCGAATTCACTGAACGCTTCACGCATAGCCCTCCTTACGCTAACTTTGACACCGTTTAGCTTCTGTTTGTCTGAGAGGTTTTGGCTGCGTTTAAAGTTGCGGTGAAGCTCTCTTTGCTTTTCTTCAAGTTGATGTCCCCAGCACAGAAAACAGCACGCAGGTCGTAGGTTCTATATCTTGAGGCTGAAACTGACTTTAAGCGAGGTTCTGTTCTGAAATAATGCATCACTTCTTTTGGATGCCACTTGCGTATTTTAATATCGCCACACGAGAAGACTACATGATCTTAATACAACACCTTCTGATACAGCAGAGTACATGATCAAACTCAATATTTACGAAACTATATGTTTAAACTATTTGTGGCACGTGTCTGTGCCTCATGACTACCGGAGTGAATCAGTATTAAAAATACTGAATACTGGCAAACACATCCTGCGACAGACAACATGTCTGTTCTTCTCGACTGCATAATCCAGACTGACGAACAGCCCGGAACACTTCGTGCGCCATACCAGAAAAGGCGTGACCCGAACGCTTCCGAAGTGCTTCGTCTGCAATTTCTTCAACCTTTTGTTTTTGATTTAAATTGCTTTTAATAATTCTAAAATGACTGATTGATAGCTGTTGACAGATATTTATATTAAAAAGTGAAGTCATTCCAGTGAGTAGTTTAACTAATAATAATAACTATACTTCAACGTTTTGGCGCCCTTGCCCCGAACACAGCAGCCAATCACAGAGCAGTAGCATTATGCAGGCGGTCTTTCTCACGGGAATGGTACCGAATCTAACATCTGTCACAGGTACATCACACCACATTTCGTCATCTATACACTTCTTGCATCTCCACTGCTCTGGGACCAGCTTCTTGGAGCCTAATATGATGGCTGACTAAGCGAGAAATATTACAACAGATCTCACGAGTGCTAGCAACCGTCTCCGGCGGAGGGCGAGTAACCGAGTTTAAATGCACGCAACCTGTCGATAGCGCACGAAACAACCTTTTCAGTGACATATTTCTCATGGGTACTGGCCGAAGCCGAGGGTTCGCGAAGTGTGGAGGACTAGTGTGACGTCAGAAGTTCGTTGCGGTGCCTGTATTTCTCGGGAGCCCCGTATTTTGCCTTCCTTCCCAACACATCTCCCCCCCCCCCCCGCCTCCTCCCCACATCCCCAAACTGCAGTTTCTCGTGCATGACGAGTTGGTGCGTTCGCCTCAGACTCGTCCACTCGTTTCTTGTAACTGAGGCCTTCACGAGTATAAATCCGTAACGTAGCACATGATTTAGATGGTGCACTATCTTGTTGTTACAGTACAGCGGAAAACGACTGACTCTCAGGACTGAATGTCATGTAACGAATGTGTGCTTTGTGGGACTGTGAAATGTGTAAGTCGTAAATTACGTAATGCAGTGTATTTCGTCGCAAATTTGTTCTGTAAGAGGAGTCATTTGTGGGAAACTTTCGGTGCATTAGGCCACATTTCATGCAGAAATATATAAAGTTAAACCAGTATTGTTATTTAATAACTTAACAGTTGTATTCGAAAATTTTATAATTTCGAAGACAGATGCTGTGCATGCACACGTACATAAACGTACGTACACACACACACACACACACACACACACAAACACACACACACACACACACATTGCTAACCGATCGGTCAGTGCATTTTGAAATAATTATTGCCATATGCCACACTTTTGTACGTAGTAATTCATCTGTGAGTCCTCGGCAGTACTTGTGGACTAGTGTATATGCTCTTCTTTCCACATTCCTTTAGTCCGCTTGTACCGGATAACAGAGGCAAGCGACGAGTTTTGAGGTACGTGTGTTGCGGCGAGGACTGCCGAGTGGAGTCTCTCCAAATATACAGGCAAGTTTGGAGATGATACCACAGGTCCGCTGACGTGCTTCGAGCCAGTATACATAACTCTTTTCTGATCTCTAGTGCCTTATGATCGTGAAAAGATGAAACAACTTTCTTGGCGGAGTGGCTTGGAAATGAGCCCACACTAGCCTCCTAAAATACCTGATAGTGCCTGCAGCCTCGAATTCCTCACCCAATTTATGTCATTCGACTTTCCCTTCACAAAGACAGTTCAGTAGGCGGGTTGACGTTTCAACCCTTTAAGTGGGAATGCAGATACATCCGACCATGATGCACTCGTTGGCTATGAGGTTGACAGATATATCCGTCCGCAGAATACTGTTGCTTGAAGCAAATGGGAACGGTAAGAGACAGGGTGGCAGGCCTTAAAGTGTATTTGGATAATGCTTCCTCTGATAACATTGATAAGTGCCTCTGAATTTGACAAAATATGTATGTGACACATATACGGTGGATAATAGTAATGTAACAGTCTAAAACTTATAACTCCTACTCCAGTTCTGTAAATACATAGCTGAAGTGATTTGGATCTGATGACGTTCTCAGCGCAGATCGATATCTGTCGTCTATAATATAGAATACTGTGACGTATGTGTGTTTCATTAAAGCTGTGCCAAACACGCGAACAAAAAGATTATTTTAGAGTTTGAATAAAATCTTGATCGAATAAAAATGAACGTAAGTCACAAATGGTCGTTGTTGGTTAATGACACACTTAGTGACGTTTAACCATATTTGTAGTTAACTTTCAGCCAAAAGTAATTATTTCGTAATAAATTAATAAGACATGAAGGGAAAGCCGAATTCCGCCATCGTGACAGTTCGGTTAGTATAGTTGCCGGTACAAATGCTGATGTTGATTATAAACAAGTCAGAGAATTTTAATTTGCCCCTGAGTTAGAAACTTGCTACTTAAAAGACGTGTAATCTAAGTATGGAGACATCAGGCAAATTCGTAATGAGCGACGGCCAAGCCAACATAGATTGCAATGCCTTAGTGGTGTTCGTTTTGTCAAGATGCATGTCAGACAAATTATCCCATCTCATGTCTTGGTTTGTGGTTACAAGTCGCACGTTATTTACAATGGACAGATTTTGACTTGTCGCATTTGTAACGAAAGTAGGCATCTCCAGCAAAACTGTCCTGAAAAGGTGATTATATTGGAGAACAATTTACAACAGCGCAGAAGGTTAACACTGGCTGATCTTGTGACCGAAAATCAGACGACGGGGGGTGATGGCTCCAGCATTACAGGAAATTTGGGGGAGAGGTCACAAAATACTTTTGAAGGAATGGACCTTTACTTGGGAAAGACACCATAAAGAAGCCGGTTGAGAAAAGTACAGTTACTAACAAGAGACGTCAAACTTGTGACAGGAATAGCACAGACGAAGGGGAAACCAACCTATCGCTGAATGCTGTGGGTGACATTCAGAAAACAACATTGGAAACTTCAATTTCAGACAATATTGTTAGCATACATTCAAACTCTTAGTCAAGTGTATCCATAGAAAAATCGAGTACGCCACTGTTAACCGAAGAGGTCGAAGTGACGTCACAGCCCCATTCTGCAGTCCAGGACCCGAGAGTAGCTTCCAATCCGCGGTCAGGGTTGACGCCACAATCCTGCGCTGCAGACCGGTATGTCAGTCACTGCAAACAAACCCAGCCGTGGAAGCAACTGAAAGCAAACGTAGAGCGGCAGCAGTGATTGTGAACGACAGGTGGCGCCACCGCCCAAACCCTGCGTCGAACAAGCGGAGCTTTACAGCAGTAACAAACAAACAGCAAACGAAAGTGATGGCAGAGGTGATCGCACATTGGGAGAATGTTTGCAAACTGCGTATGCGCCGCGCTTGGTACACGAGACGATGGCACACGATTCCCCCACAAATTCACCAACGCCACCCTCGTTGGAATGCTACTCAGGGAGTGGGTGGAGCGGACATTCTGTGAAGGCGTGTCAGTGCAAACCGTAAGAAAAGTAAAAGGAAAGGTTCAAATGCAAATCGGGACAGTAGTCTCCCGTCAGATACTCAGGAAGGATCCGGCATGGAATAGCATGAAATGATAGACTAGGAAAATAAGTCACTCTCCAGTGTAACATTCATCTACTATTGTCATTTTAAACAGTAATAGGATACAGTCGGATGTAAAAATAGCTGCTCTGAAAATAGTTTCTATACGAGTCAGCGACGGACATTTCTCTCTTACAGCAAGTGGCGCCACCACAATTAAATTTTTCCCACTTACGTTGCTTTTTATAATATATCCATTGAAACGAGTTTAACACAACTTTTTTGGTTACAGATGACGTTTCCGTGCGTAGCGTTGATAAATTAGAAGTGCGGCAACGTATTTCAATAAATATTGCCCGAGTTAATACTGACAGTTTATGTGAGACTTCCGGCACCACTAATAGAGCTGCAAAAGCCACATTCTTTAAATAAAGCATAATTTATTTACTGAGGAAAGACCCCGGCAACTTTTAATCGTGGGAGATTTTGATTTTGCATTGTGTCGTGAGGATCAATTCCCAACCGCAATTGCTCAACTGACTTGAGAGGTCTTGTTGTTATTTTAAACTAAAAGCAAACGTGGCGAGTTGCTGTACTAGAACTGACATGACACTGTAGTAAACAGAAACTATTCCAGTTAGTTTCTCGGACCACAGTTCCTTGTTAACCTGCGTAAATGTAACACCACGACCTACCAGAAGAGTAAGAAGCCAGTGTGTAACCTCCCCCTCACTTATCGGCATTAATGACAGTGAAAAATTAAACGGCGTGTACCTAATGGACATTTGGGAAACACAATCGTCACCGAAGTTAATTTGTCGGTAAAGAGGGAGGAAAGGGTTACATCTAAATGAAAGGAAGAATGCAAATGAAATTGGTGGAAATTAATATTGAAAAGTGGTACAGTTAATAAAGAAAGTAAATGTGCGGTCGTTACGTTAACAGTTAACTGGCGTTAATTCGATATTTGAGATTTGGGGAAAATTATGGTCGCCAGTCGTATGGAAAACTACTATAATAACTGAAAAAGAAAGGTTATTGCATATTTAATTAGCACTAAAAGCGTGGCAACTGAAGGTTGACACATGTTGTGTGAAAACTCAATGTTTGTTAGCAGTAATAAATTTCGCTACACTCTGACTTAATTTAGCAAAAGAATTAATAAAACTGGAAAATTGAAAGTTAATTTAGTGACTGAAATTAATAGTGAACTTTGTTACTAAAGCACTACGAAATTCAATGAAATACGGTTAGTCTTGGGCTACCTCAACAATCTTTTCAAAAGCTACTTGAATCTACGCAATTTAGAAATAAGAGATTTTACTTTTAACTTGAATTAAATGATTCTGAACAATTAACAATAGTAAAATTTTGAACGTACCAAGCTGAGCTGCAGTCACAGATAAGCTAAAATATGGTAACCAAACTCGCACTCTTAATCTAAACATTGTAGTCAGCTATGAATACTTTAACTGAACTTTGAAATTAAAGCAGTGACATGCAATGATATTACTTTAATGCTGGCGTTTGAATTTCAACGACACTCGGTTCATTCCGGAAAAGGAAGGGACCCTGCTTGATAATGCAATTGGGACAATGAGCAACAAAGGTTCATGCTACGTTGCTGTAATTTAAAGAGGCAAATTGAACAGTTTGAAAAGCTGAGGCCTGCTATACAGTTCTAAGACTTTACGTGCTTCCCGTCTTCCTTGTTGGTTGATTGAAGGTTTGAAGTCGTCGATCGAGGAGGTGGAGACAGTCACTCATTGTCGGCCATCGCTGCTGTTGCAGAAGCTGTTACTGGATGTTAGCGCGCCTTCTTCTCGTCACGGTTACCAGGCGAAACGGGCTCTTGATATGCGCCAGCTAACGCTTTCCGTCCGCGACACCGTGTCAGAAACTATCATAGGAAGTCGAGCGCAATTACATGCTTCCAAACCCCGAAAACGCGGCAACTCGCGGGAGCGTCACACAACACACCTGCTCCACCACCCTACTCCAGCCAGACTCCGCTCTGCCCGCTCTCCACGCGGCAGGGCCAACACTACCAAAGATCCTAAACACTTTGGTTCTCCACACGACCTATCGATGTAATCGTTCGATAGCATAGTTTTCCCTAGGCCAGACCCAGCGTAAAAATACAAATAATATTTACAAAATAAACCAATTATACATCGACATAAATGCATATATATATATATATATATATATATATATATATATATATATATATATAGACTACACATTGATCTTGCCAAAAGCCGAGAAGCGATTCTTCTTAGTGTTGTAGCTCCCTGGGGCACTCTGGGATGCTCTCTGGGTCCCCCCTCAGGGGCCTCACACAGTAGATAACTCCGTGAGTACAGTCCTTAAAATTACTAGGGCTGTGCCGCGGAGTTTGCCATGTAGTTATAACATGGAGATAACACAGGCGGCGTTTTGCATTGCCGCCGAGTTGTATTGAGCGGCCGATTTGTTTACATAAGATAACAGAACGCCGGCCGCTAATCAGCGTGCGCTTGCGTCATGAGCTATAAGTAGCTGCTGTCGCAACTTCGCGCATTCATTATATGAATAGCATCATTCTACAATGGGTCGCCGTCTTGGATATCGCCGTCGCAGACGTATGCTGGTCTACAAGGAGTTGTTGAATATTAATGGCACTTATGGTTCAGCTGCAGGTACCAGCAAGAAGGTATCGAATCTGAAGAAGATCGCCAGGATATCTGTATTGTCAGGTCCTAAATACTTTTTAGGTCTGAAATTGAATTTTTCTATTGCTAAATCATCTGCATCAAGCAGTATATATATATATATATATATATATATATATATATATATATATATATATATAGTAAACCAATTACAATATATAAAGACACATAAATGTCATATATTTAGGTAATAAAATAAGGAAATAAATTTATAGTACAATAGATGGAAATAGGAGGATATGCATTTCCGGCGTCACACGTGCCCCACATTGTCTGAGGATGTTCGTGTAACTTAAACAGACTCAGAAAATGTCCCAAAAAAGAAAAAAAAAACAGCGGTAATGTATATGCTCAAAACATCAAGAAAATTTAGCATTAAACTAAGTAACCATAAACCAATTTTTAGACCAAAATAACTGAGTGGAGTCACTCCTAACCTTATTCCACTCTGTCATCTTACACAAAAGAAAACAGGTTGACAACATTTTAAAATTAATAGAAAACATAGAAAATGGCTCAGCTATTCGAAAATCAGCAACATTCCTAACATAATCAAGAAACGGAATACTATTTATAAAATTATTCAGAGTACATGATCATAAAAAACAGATAGATCAAAATACGCAAATTAATAATTAATTACATAGAATACACATTTTTATATAACCTTTTCATAATTAATATTCTCGTCATGAGATTCCACTTAACGCTAAACCAGAATATAATATACAACAGATCGAAAAAAACATAAATATAGACTGCAGAATTCTTTCACATCAGCTGTCTGGGAAGAAAAGCAATTCCGCCTTCTGTACCCCAAGTACAAAGAATACCGACCGGCACAAGAGCCGACAGCGGCTCCGCCTCGCCAGTATTGTTGCGCCCGCCTGTGCGGCACGCTTGATCTCATTCGCCTGTGTAACGGCATTTCCAGAACGTCCGTTTCACTGAATTCTTTTCGGGAAAACTCACGCCCGAGTAATCTCAAGGAGTCCATTAATACTATCACAGTGGATAACTCAACACTGTCCATCATCACACGCATGTACTAGCCTGAAACTTAAAACAGTGTCTAAGTACATCGGCAATGACTAGTAAAACACACATTCATGAAATCTTACAGCTAGTTACAAAATAATATTTAAGTTCCTTAATCTTGGTGACTCAGCTGAAAACTTAAACTAGCAGCTTGGATTATTCAACTGATTAATAATCAGTTACTCTTAAATCATTTAATCAAAATTAATTACTTATTAATTACAACTTCTTTAATGACATCTTGGTCAGGCAAAAGCATGGCAACCTAGCAAATCCTTAAATTCTACACTCTATTACATCCTGTACAAGTTACCCATTCTGTGGTATAAATCAATTTTTGGTTTGTACAATTTCAAGTCTACTATGTTCCGTATACCTAATAGTTTTCCAGAGCTTGGATACTCTAAGCAATAAGCATTTGTGTGAGGTATCCCAATGACTTTATATGGTCCATTATAAACAAACTTAAGTTTAGAGATTTCATTGTCTACCTCGCTCGATTTCTCATGAGCTTTTACAAGTACTAAGTCTCCGATTGCAAACTTAGCAAAACGCGCTTTACCATCATGACGACGTTTGCGAGTATCGGCTTTTAGCTTCATTATTTCTCGCAAACGCTCTTTTTACACACCAACACTAATGTCAATCCGTGGAGGGAATTTGATTCTCTCTTCCACTAGTCACGGTTTGTCTGAAAACACACTCTTAATCCTCATTATTACTTCATGCAGGCCTCGTCTTTGTTCGTGTGTTAAGTTTGACACACCGTCTGCAATACTTTCCAATTCAGTTTCTACACTTTTGTCAATGCCGAGATTCCTCACGTTACAGTAGTTCAAATTCATACCTATGTCAATGGCATCCGCCCAGTTAACAATGTGTATAGGCTGGTATTGCCTATGCGCACCATCTCCTGCATCGTCAAAACTAACTACTATTGTTTTATCTTGTGACGTACATGTGAAAGTTTTGCTTCCGCCATTAATCACTGCACGGTACTTTAATAGTCAATCTAACCCGATAAATACTTCCGTAGTTAAGTCTGACACGACGACAAACTCTTGTCCAAATCGTGCCCCACATATCTCGAAGTTGACAAGAACCTGTTTTGTGACCGGTTTACTGGCCTTCGCAGTAGCACCGATAATTTTCACTCCTGTTACTCGCATAACTACGATACCAGGTCTGTCTTTCAGTAACGCAAATATTTTCCCAGATACAGGACTCAATTCTTCACCGGTGTCAATCAACACGTTTAGTTGTAGGCCGTGCATATTAACAGACACTACTATCTGTCTACACTTACCCTCGACTGTTTCTTTATTTTCCCACAGTAAATCCTCGTCTATATCCAGGTCATTCCAGAAAAAACCATCCGGCTTTGATCCTAAATCCGGCTTATCTGGCGGTTTTTTCAGCCTCTGTTCACAGACAGTTTTAATTTCAACACGTTTGTCCTGAGGCTTAGTCTGAAGCTTCGCCTCCAATACCGAAACCTTTTCCTGTAACTCGTCAACTAGTGAGTGTTGCTTTGCTATCAATTCACTAATTGTCACCTTCGTTGATTCCTCTTTGGTCAGACTGATCTCATCTACCAATCTATCTGTAGGAACGTGCCCAATAGTATCTGCAGTTACGTCCTCTGGATCTGCGCAACCCACACTGCTACCGTCCGACCGTATAACGTCAGCTCTAACCTCATACACACTGTATTCTGCGTGCTTTTCTACCAATCGTGTCCGGCTATCACTAAAATTCTCGTAATCTTTCTCCTTAATACTTTCGCAATGTTTAAACTGGAGTTTTGCGTCGCATGGGTCGGCCACTTCTACCACTATAACTTTCGGTAAAGTCTGCCGGTCAGGGCGAGAACTTCCGTTACTACTTCCACATCTAACTCCTGCGGGACGAAACACGACGAATCTTGCTCGTGCTCCCCATTAACATCAACTATTTCTGGTAAAGTGTGCCGGTTAGGGCCAGAACTTTCTATCACTTCACAAACACTATCTTCCTGCGGGACGAGACGCGGCAAATCCTTCACGCGCTCCCTATAAACACTTCGCCCATACAGGCCCCCATAATCTCTTAGTTCGTCGTATAAGCGACCGAACTGCCTTAACCAGACCTCATCCCTCTCTGCATCCCCTCGCTCGATGACGGACGTGTTATCCAAATGGTTCAAATGGCTCTGAGCACTATGGGACTCAACTGCTGTGGTCATAAGTCCCCTAGAACTTGAACTACTTAAACCTAACTAACCTAAGAACAGCACACAACACGCAGTCATCACGAGGCAGAGAAAATCCCTGACCCCGCCGGGAATCGAACCCGGGAACCCGGGCGTGGGAAGCGAGAACGCTACCGCACGACCACGAGATGCGGGCACGTGTTATCCGACATCTGAACTTCTCTCAACAATTGCGAATCATTCTTAAACTCAATCTTCAGTTCCGCTGTGGGTGTTATAGCTGCCACTTAATAATCGATTTCCGGAACACTACTTAAATTGTTCTCACTGACAGTGAATGTATTTTCTACTGCCGTGTCTACAGCTGATCTAATACTTGTGGGCGCACTCCTTTCTTTTAACACTGGCACACTCTCCCGCCGTTGATTATTCCATACGGAATTTTCATAACGACGACACCTAGGTTTTCTCCTGTTATTGGGCCGGCAAAATTTCTCCACACCCGGTCGGCCCCTCACCGGCGCGGCTAATGGTTTCCCTGTCTCGTCCCAGCAGATCTGCTCCCCGGATGCAGCTGAGGCGACTTATCACACCCTCTGGCGTTATTACTATTCTGTGAAGCCCGTATCACGTTAGTATGATACTGGTTTCCGCCATTCCTGTTATTATTTGCATTGTACCGAATGTTATTACGGTCTGAACCGTTATTGTTATTGCTGCCATGGTTGCGGTATGCACTATTCCCATGGTTATCGTTGTTGTGGTTGTTGTGGTACCCGTTGTTGTTACCACGGCCTCTACCACTGTCGCAATTATTGCACCAATTGTCCTCGTCCTCAACTCCATCCAGGAAATCATTGATTGTCTTGTAATTGCTTCCTACGTATCGTTTTGTATCATCTGGAAGCTACTTGTAGAGTTCCCAGTCTATTTCGGATTCCGTGCGGCGATCACGCAAATATTCCACCTTGCGGATCCAGCCCTCACAAAACTCCTTCATCGAGCCACGCGAATTCGCATCGAAAGGCCTCGATACGACAAGTTCGCTCCAGACACTTTGTTGTTTTTGCTATGACCAGTCTTCAGCGAGAAACAAATTTTTAAACTCCTAAAAAGTCAGGTTCGTGATGTTGAGGTTTAAGCCCCAACGCTTGGCATCACCAGCCTACACGTCAATAATCGCATTAATTTTTCTCATATTAGTCCATGATCTGGGTAAAAGTCTTTCACAATTTTTAATGAAATCCGTCGCGTGTACACCACCTTTTTTCAAGGGGTCAAACCGCTCCTCTTTCGTCAACAATTCCAAACTATGTGCACAGATAGGCCCATAGCTCTGTTTTTCGTCAAGTTTCTTTTCTAATTCCGACACTCTCGTAATTACTTGGCAAGTGATTGTCGCAAGCGTATCCACTTCCCTCTTTTTCTCTTCGCAGGTTTTAGCCTGCTTCCTCACTAGAGTATCTACTTCGGATACTAAAGCCTTTAAAGTTTCCACCTTCTATTTTTTCACTGATTGAATTTGTTCCGTCACCTTATTCTCGATGATCGGAGCAACTGCTTCTCCTACTCTTTTCTCGATTCTGCTAATTTCGGAATCAAAACGAGTATTTATGCTCGCAATTTCCTCCTGAACGCCTATCATTTCCTGTTCAAGATTACCGATTTCGGTATTAATCACAACAATATCTTCTTCGATTTTATCAACTTTTGTGTTAACAACTCCAACATTGTTGTTAACAACATTAATAGCTTTGTTCTGATTGTCTAGCTTCCCGTCAATTTTTTCAGACTGAGCTTTTTGCTTGGCAGACTGAGCTTTAATTTCTGCCGATTGACTCTTGATTTCGTTAGTCAAAACATTCAATAAATCAGTTAAATTCCCGGAAACTACCGGTTCTACTTCCGTAGCGGCTTCCTCTTAGTTGTCCCCTCGTATTCGTCATCAAGGGGTTCAGATTTGAATTTCACTTCCGATTTCGAAACATTTTCTAAGGTTTGGAATTTCATTTCTGCTCTTTGTTGCGTTTCGGCGGTCGCGTCTTTCATGCTAGCCACCTGCCCCTGAACAATGGGTTCCGCGGAGCGCGTTTCCCACTGCTCGACCGATTGTTCCGTAACCAAGTCTACCAAATTTTGGTAATTATTGCCTTCACTCATTTTAATACTTATCAATATAAATAGCCAAATCTCAAATCTAATTAGGATTCCTCCCACTAGTTATTCTCGCTGACGTAACGACCTGCTAGTAAACAGTTCTCTGTTATGAGATTTGTACAATGCACAATTCGTGTCCAGAATAACCTCACATCTGAAGATTGTCCTGTCACGGTCGCCACGTGTAACCTCCGCCTCCCTTGTCGACTTTAATGAGAGTGAAAAATTAAACCACGTGTACCTAATGGAAATTTGGGAAAAGCAATCGTCACCGAAGTTAATTTGTCGACAAAGAGGGAGGAAAGGGTTACATCAAAATGAAAGAAAATGCAAATGAAATTGGTGGAAATTAATTTTGAAAAGGGGTACAGCTAATAAAGAAAGTAAACGTGCAGTCATTACGTTAACAGTTAACTGGCGTTAATTACGTATTTGAGATTTGGGGAAAATTATGGTCGCCAGTCCTATGGACAACTACTATAATAACTGAAAAAGAAAGGTTACTACACATTTAATTAGCACTTAAAGCGTGGCAACTGAAGGTTGACACATGTTGTGTGAAAACTCAATGTTTGTCAGAAGTAATAAATTTTGCTACACTCTGACTTAATTTAGCAAAAGAATTAATAAAACCTGAAAATCGAAAGTTAATTGAGTGACTGAAATTAATAGTGAACTTTGTTTCTAAAGCACTAAGAAATTCTGTAAAATAAGGTTAGTCTTGGGCTACCTCAACAATCTTTTCAAAAGCTACTTGAATCTACGCAATTTAGAAATAAGAGATTTTACTTTTAACTTGAATTAAATGGTTTAAAACAATTAATAATAGTAAAATTTTGTACGTACCAAGCTCTGAAAAACACAGGTAAGCTAAAATATGGTAACAAAACTCGCACTCTTAATCTAAACATTGTAGCCAGCTATGAATACTTTAACTGAACTTTGAAATTAAAGCAGTGACATGGAATGATATGACTTTCATGCTGGCGTTTGAATTTCAATGATACTCGGGTTCAATCCGGAAAAGGAAAGGACCCTGCTTGATAATGCAATTGGGACAATGAGTAACAAAGGTTCATGCTACGTTGCTGTAATTTAAAGAGGCAAATTGAACAGATTGAAAAGCTGAGGTCTGCCATACAGTTTTAAAACTTTACGTGCTTCCAGTCTTCCTTGTTGGTTGATTGAACGTTTGAAGTCGTCGATCGAGGAGGTGGCGACAATCACTCATTGTTGGCCATCGCTGTTGCGGAAGCTGTTGCTGGATATTGGCGCGCCTTCTTCTCGACACGGTTACGAGTCGAAACGGGCTCTTGATGTGCACCAGCTAACGCTTCCCGTCCGCGACACCGTGTCAGAAACTGTCATAGGAAGTCGAGCACAATTACATGCTGCCAAACCCCGAAAGCGCGGAACTCGCGGGAGCGTCACACCACACCTGCTCCACCACCCTACTCCAGCCAGACTCCGCTCTGCCCGCGCTCCACGCGGCAGGGCCAACACTACCAAAGATCCTAAACATTTAGGTTCTCCACACGACCTATCGATGTAATCGTTCGATAGCACAGTTTTCCCTAGGCCACACCCAGCGTAAAAATACAAATGATATTTACAAAATAAACCAATTATACATCGACATAAATGCATATATATATAGTAAACCTATTACAATATATAAAGACACATAAATGTCATATATTCAGGTAATAAAATAAGGAAAGAAATTTATAGTACCATAGATGGAAATAGGAGGATATGCATTTCCGGCGTCACAAGTGGAATACAAATATATACACTCCTGGAAATTGAAATAAGAACACCGTGAATTCATTGTCCCAGGAAGGGGAAACTTTATTGACACATTCCTGGGGTCAGATACATCACATGATCACACCGACAGAACCACAGGCACATAGACACAGGCAACAGAGCATGCACAATGTCGGCACTAGTACAGTGTATATCCACCTTTCGCAGCAATGCAGGCTGCTATTTTCCCATGGAGACGATCGTAGAGATGCTGGATGTAGTCCTGTGGAACGGCTTGCCATGCCATTTCCACCTGGCGCCTCAGTTGGACCAGCGTTCGTGCTGGACGTGCAGACCGCGTGAGACGACGCTTCATCCAGTCCCAAACATGCTCAATGGGGGACAGATCCGGAGATCTTGCTGGCCAGCGTAGTTGACTTACACCTTCTAGAGCACGTTGGGTGGCACGGGATACATGCGGATGTGCATTGTCCTGTTGGAACAGCAAGTTCCCTTGCCGGTCTAGGAATGGTAGAACGATGGTTCAAATGGCTCTGAGCACTATGGGACTCAACTGCTGAGGTCATTAGTCCCCTAGAACTTAGAACTAGTTAAACCTAACTAACCTAAGGACATCACAAACATCCATGCCCGAGGCAGGATTCGAACCTGCGACCGTAGCGGTCTTGCGGTTCCAGACTGCAGCGCCTTTAACCGCACGGCTACTTCGGCCGGCGTAGAACGATGGGTTCGATGACGGTTTGGATGTACCGTGCACTATTCAGTGTCCCCTCGACGATCACCAGTGGTGTACGGCCAGTGTAGGAGATCGCTCCCCACACCATGATGCCGGGTGTTGGCCCTGTGTGCCTCGGTCGTATGCAGTCCTGATTGTGGCGCTCACCTGCACGGCGCCAAACACGCATACGACCATCATTGGCACCAAGGTAGAAGCGACTCTCATCGCTGAAGACGACACGTCTCCATTCGTCCCTCCATTCAAGCCTGTCGCGACACCACTGGAGGCGGGCTGCACGATGTTGGGGCGTGAGCGGAAGACGGCCTAACGGTGTGCGGGGCCGTAGCCCAGCTTCATGGAGACGGTTGCGAATGGTCCTCGCCGATACCCCAGGAGCAACAGTGTCCCTAATTTGCTGGGAAGTGGCGGTGCGGTCCGCTACGGCACTGCGTAGGATCCTACGGTCTTGGCGTGCATCCGTGCGTCGATGCGGTCCGGTCCCTGGTCGACGGGCACGTGCACTTTCCGCCGACCACTGGCGACAACATCGATGTACTGTGGAGACCTCACGCCCTACGTGTTGAGCAATTCGGCGGTACGTCCACCCGGCCTCCCGCATGCCCACTATACGCCCTCGCTCAAAGTCCGTCAACTGCACATACGATTCACGTCCACGCTGTCGCGGCATGCTACCAGTGTTAAAGACTGCGATGGAGCTCCGTATGCCACGGAAAACTGGCTGACACTGACGGCGGAGTTGCACAAATGCTGCGCAGCGAGCGCCATTCAGCGGCCAACACCGCGGTTCCTGGTGTGTCCGCTGTGCCGTGCGTGTGATCATTGCTTGTACAGCCCTCTCGCAGTGTCCGGAGCAAGTATGGTGGGTCTGACACACCGGTGTCAATGAGTTCTTTTTTCCATTTCCAGGAGTGTAGTTATTATGATAAGGAGACTTATAAGATGACCTAACCAGAGTGCGACGTGAAATTTACAGTTCTCAAGCCAGTCACAAAGGGCAATCTCAAGAAAACGCAAACACAGGCTCTTAGTTTGAGAGGTGGCAAGAGCCCCTTCTCATATTTCTATCTTACGATTTTCCTCTCTAATTGCATGCGGTGAAAAGTTGCTATTCCTTCACACGCAGACTTCCCACGCAGCGTCTCTCGTCACCCAGGTGGTCCGGTGACAGGCGGGCTGTGCTGATCTCGAGAGGGTTAAGCCGACGGGTGTGAGGCAGTCGAGTGAATGCTTTCCAGACGCCGACATTGTCAAGAGACACGTCCGCAGGGGCCTGAAGTAGCGGCTGGGCTAGAGGTTCCATTACTTCGCAGAAACTTAGCGAAAACACTTTCTGGCGGGCTACCAGCGAGGCGTGGGAATGACTTGTGTTCCCAAGCAGCCGTGGCGGGCAAATTCCCGCGCTTTCTGCAAAATAGTAACTGTGATTGGCTTGCTCAGGGCATAGCTCCGTGACGTAGCAAAATCAGCGCAGGAATTGGCGCCAAGAATATCCATTGGTGGAATGGTAGTGCTCCGGCAATAGAGTGGAATTTTCCGCCGGTTTTCGAGTTGCTGATTGGAACGTATAACCACGGCCACTGTCGTGGGGGCGGGAATGTTCTGTGTTCGGCCTGTACGGGTGCTCTGATAGTCAGCTCTTGCCTTTCGGTCGAAGTAGGTTACAAGACTGAACTCTAGCTGCGCGGGTCGGCCTGCCTTCCGTTGGCTGTCTAATATACTTTTATTTAATTGTAACTGTTTGACAAAGTTGCTGAAATTTCGACTTCAACGTAACGTTCCGAGTACAGTCGGCAATTGAGCGTTCTGTGTACAAGAGGCCTATGTTGTCTGTCTTGAACAGTTTTGGCTAATGTTGACTGTATCAGAGTTACTGGGTGACTTCGCTTGTTAAAATCAATCACTGTACCGTCACTGATTGTGTGGCGAGCCTTCTTCGTCTCCCTCAGAGGCGCATTAGTATTGCTAGGAAGTCTGTAGTCAGGAACAATCAGGCCAGGATAATTTGTTTCGGGCTATACTCGCGACATTATCACCACCAAGACGGGATGTCGAAGCAACCAGCCATCGCTTCCAGTACGCCAGATCGTGTCCTTGCAGCTAAGAAGACAGCTTGGTAATGTACGTCCGCAGCACCGGCAAAGCAGGCATTTTTGCTAGGAGATAATCAGAGCTCAGCAGGGCGCGCCTGTTCGTCTTTCCTAACTTTGTTCTATCTTGGGTGATTCATTGTCTGAGTTCTCACTAATGTAGCAGCAATTAATGTTGGGTTAGCGGTGTGTCTCTCTTAGGATTTGAGTGGCAAGGAATTGGCTCCACATACCACTTCGTCATAAACGTCACGATGTAGTTAGGGACAACTTCACCTTCACAGCGTTTGTTTGTGTATCCAATTTGAGCCAATTTGTTGTATTGTAAATGTTTCATGTGTTTTTGTTTATTATTTTGTGTTTAGTCTTTATAAATCATATTGTTATTTTGGACAGAACTTTCATTCTGTTAATTGGTAGAGCAACCCTATCATTTCTCACTACGTTAATGGAACTTTCCTTTATTTAATTTATTTATCAAATTAAATTATTGCAGGTGCCAAACTCTTTTCTACTCCACTTGCAGGGTTGATTACAGTCAGTTCGCGTATCTTTTTAATCCATGTGCAGCAGCAAAAGTCGGAGTTAGAATAGGGGGGGCTTATACCATCATTTACATATGTAGATTTTAGAAGAATTTAGTGTTAAATACACTGCTCGCCCCGGCACATCGCATAAAATGGCGACCCTTAGCCCCGGATCTTCCTGGAATCTTCTGATAAGCAAGCAGTATTATTAGTAGGGACACTCAGAATTTTTTTTGCTTAATTTTTTATTGATTAATACCCAAGTTTTTTTTCTGGTAGTTCCGCGTTTAGTTTTATGTAGCTGCGCATGATTACAGTTTTTGTTTTCAGTGTATATATTTTTTTGTTCATATTTTTTTGTGTTCCTTTGATGGTGTGTCTGTACCACATCACACTTTGTCGGGTTTGTGTGCACTTTCTGTACCACAACAAATCGTGCGTGTAATTACAGCGTTGGAGCGGCGTTGTTGAAATTTTATGTTTATGTGTAAAAAAATATGGAGTAGATTAATTTTATTGTGCATTTTAGATAAATTAGTTTTTCATGAATGATAACGAGAAGTAAGGCACGACTATTATCGAGCGAAGCTAAAACAAAAGAGGATAGCATAATGGATAAGGGGCAGTTTACTGACGGGAATAGGTTCGGAGATGAGATGGGCACATTTTTAGCAGGACAGGACGCCAGGGTCATTGATGAGGAAGGTGATTTGGACGCGATGTTAGAGCAGCGTCGCCGCCGTGATTATGATAGTGAAGTAGAGGATGAAACAGAGACACGCACACAGGTCGAGACGGTAGCAGAAGTTTATAATCAAACGAACGAGAGCAGACAGGGGCCAGCTCGGCCACGTCAGAGCTCTAGCGCCCAGGTGTCCAGAGTTACATCTCCCACGTTTGAAGAGGATCAAAAAGATGACGTAAACCCAATACTGAGCTTCCTACGATCAATGAAAGAAAAAGATGACGAAAACGTAAGAAGGAGAAGGAAGAAGATGAGAAACAACGTAAGAAGGAAGGAGAAGGAAGAATATGAGAAACAACGTAAGAGGGAGAAGGAAGAGGGGGAGAAACAACGTAAGAGGGAGAAGGAAGAAGAGGAGACACAACGTAAGAAGGAGAAGGAAGAAGCTGACGAACAGCGTAAGAAGGACACTGAGGCAATCATTTCGCATATAGGGGAAATTCGTGGGGAATTACAAACAATAAAGAAAGAATGTGGAGAAGTAAAACAAATGTCAATGGCTGCACAAAAAGTAGCAGGCCTGGCCAAAACGGCAGCAATAGGGGCAATGAAAGTCGCGGAAGCAACTTCTAAACTCGCAGGGCGCTTGCGACGTACAACACAATCCCACTCAAAATCCCTAGCGTTCTTAAAAATTCAGGGTAATATCGCGGTTGCGAACACCACGAAATGAATGGAAGAAGTAGAGAGTCGGATAGCAAAACTAGAGCAAAACGGGCACACGAGCACTGCGCGTTCGGATACCAATGATGGAATACACAGAATTGTGTCTCCGAGGAAAAGCCCGCCGTGCTCTAGCCCAATGACCGAGTGCGGAAATAACAATGCACACGCAGAAACAGCGAGTAATAGCTCCAATAATTATAGCCCACTTAGGAGAGTGAATTCTGATTGCCACTTCCACTGTGATACAGAGGTAGCACATCACAGTTATCAGCAAGCTAGAACAGGACACTCAGCAGACGTGCAAATATCGGAAACGAGTGACATCACCAGTGCGAGGATTATACAGGATTTTGATCACAGTCACTTCCTGTCGATACTAAAATTCCAGAAGTTCAAAGAAAATGGAGGGTCGATGCATCCGAAGAGCTGGGTGATGCAGTTTACAAATTCATTACCGGCATCGTGGCCAACCCAGGCAAAATTAGAATTCATGTGTGGACACATCGAAGGCCAAGCCGCGGAAAAGATGCGGGGTGTGGCAGTGACGTGTCGGACTTATCAGGTATTTGTTGGCGCATTCCTGCGGACCTACTGGTCAAAGGAAACGCAGGACAGGATTAAAGAGGAAATAATATTTTTTCCTGAACTGGAAGTGTCCGGGCATAGGAGCGCAACCAAATTTCTTGATGATTTACTCAAGAAGAATCAATTTTTAGATAGTCCATATAGCAACGGAGAAATCATAAAATTTTGCTTTTCAAAATTGTCTGTTAGGTGCCAACAGACACTTGTCGGGAAGTGTGGATCTGACATAGAAGCATTCAAGAGTCTATTGCGCGAACTCGAAGTAGTCTTTGATAAACAAGACGCAAAGGACAGGAAGAAGGGGCAAAGTAACAAATACCACGGGCCAAGAAGGGAAGACGACAACAGATCGCATAATCGCACTGGTCAGTTAGGAAACCAGGGTTACGGAAGTGCCCGCATCTCGTGGTCGTGCGGTAGCGTTCTCGCTTCCCACGCCCGGGTTCCCGGGTTCGATTCCCGGCGGGGTCAGGGATTTTCTCTGCCTCGTGATGGCTGGGTGTTGTGTGCTGTCCTTAGGTTAGTTAGGTTTAAGTAGTTCTAAGTTCTAGGGGACTTATGACCACAGCAGTTGAGTCCCATAGTGCTCAGAACCATTTGAACCATTTGGTTACGGAAGTCAAGGTTACGCTATTCAAGGTTATGGAAACCAAAGACACGGAAACCAGAACGTCAGGGAGCAGGGTCAATCTAGACAAGGAATCTGGGATAGGAGGAATAACGAACGGCAAAGCGAACGTAATTGGAGAGAGCGAAACCAAGGACAACAGTGGAACCAGGAGATTGAAACTAGACCCGCAAATCCTAATGCAGGTCAGAGGAGGGGGAGCTTAACAAGGGATTGACGCCAGACTAGTGCGAACACAGGCCGCCGGAATTTCGCACGTAATCTCGGACCTGGCCAACTACGGATGATACATTACGAAGATTTATCAGAAATCCTGTTCGAAGAACATAAAACAACTCCTCGACAGGATCGGCAGCCTCTTATCACAGTAGCAATAGCTGAAAAGAGTATGAATGCGATAATAGATAGTGGAAGCTACATGACAGCAATATCTGAGGCAGCATACAAGAGGTGCTCTCAGGAGATGGACTGGCCTGTCCTATCGGTTAAGAAAACCAAAATAAAAGGGGCATTAGCGGGTAAATGTACGGAGGTCACCCAACAAACAAGACTGGAATTCTCCTGCCAAGGACACAAAATAGAGTGTAACTTCTGGATCGTGCCAAATCTGGCGATCGACAAGATAATAGGAACGGACTTCCTAAATGAACATGAAGCGATAGTTGATCTAGGACGAGGTGAAGTGGTTTTGAGGAAAGGGAATCCCGTCCACATTAAGTTCGACGACCAGCTGATCCTAGCTCAACTACCGTCTAACTGTGTACGGATAAACTATGCGTGTCTGAAAGACAGAAAGGAATAGGTCGACGTTGCGGGTAGGGGAGAGGACACGGATGAGAATGAAGTCGGAATAATGGGAGAAATAAAGGAGAAAATAGGAGAAAAAGTGGAAGCAATAAAGAATATAAGGTGCGACCACCGCAAAGAACTTCATAAATTACTAGTAGAACATGCGGAGGTCTTCCTTCCCAAGACAGGATCAATAAAGAACTTCCAATATGAATTTCGTGTACGTCCGCACAACCAGTTTCGTGTGCCACCCTATCCAATCCCCTTGGCATATCGACAGAAAGTAGCAGCTGAAATTACGCGAATGCTGAGTGAAGGAATAATAGAACCTACGGCTTCAGCCTATAATAACCCGTTAAGAGTAGTCGAGAAGGCAGATGGTAGTATTCGTTTAGTCTTGGACTCGCGACAAATTAATACCATAATAGAACCCGAAACAGACAAACCGGAACGATTAGAGGAACTCTTACAAAACTTCCATGGAATATCAATCTTCTCATCAGTTAATCTAAAATCGAGTTTCTGGCAGATCGAGCTCCATCCAAATTGCAGACAGTACACAGCCTTTTTAGCATTTGCAAGATGTTACCGGTTTCGTCGTCTCCCATTTGGTTTGAACATTTCGTCTGCTGCATTCATTCGGGGGCTGGACGGCATACTAAGCGATAATTTGAAACGTCATGTCACCAGCTATGTGGACGATTTGCTGATCGCGGAGAAATCTTGGGGAGAGCTCAATGCGGTCCTCGGTGAACTCCTTGCGACATTCAAGGAATACGGAGCGACTATCAATATCGAAAAATCGAATTTTGGGACGTCCTCTGTCAAATTTCTAACACATATCATCATGGGTGAGGGCATTGCGCCAAATCCCGAAAAGATCGAAGCGATTGAAAAGTTTCCCATTCCTACGACAAAGAAGCAGTTAAGGGGGTTCTTGGGGATCATAAATTTTTACAACCGCTTTGTACTGAAAGGGTACAGTACCGCCAGACATTGAAAATAGGTACAACATACTTCATTATTTTTGTCAGAGCAACACATTTTTTTTGTAAAACAACTCAATTTCAATTAATACAGCGAAGCCGGATACCAGTATGGGAAAGAATGACAATTTATTTATTTAATTGATCACATGTGCACTCCCACAAAGTAAATCCCTACATCCAGTTTGGTGAGATCTGTGAAATGAATGAATGTATGGTCGTCTGCTAAACGCAGATAGTGAATGTGAATATATGATCATCTTTGAGTCGATCCTTTGGCCACCTTTGGTGAGACCAAAGAGATGAAATTTACCTGAGCTTTGAGCGCCTGAAATGTGGCTGACCAATACGGTAGCATGGTCTTCCCCCCACCTCGACAGAGGTGCGAGATGACCTACAGAATGGCCATGTTTCAGCACTCTGCCACTGGATCTTGTGCTGTTAAGACCTGTTTTAGTTGTGCTCCGTAATGACGAAAGAGTGGAGACATGGTGTGTATGGGGAATATTTAAGAGTAGTTTGAAATAATAATTTCTCTATTTCAGGAACTTTTGTGGGGAGAATTAAATGCCAGGCAGGTAATATTAATGGGATTGTAGTAATCTTTGGAAGTGACCAACGGTCACAATGAAACCACGTGTAGCAATAAGTTGAAATACTTCCGTGTGCTTAAGTTAAGCTGAATTACTAGCGTGTGTACAATAAGTTGAAATATTTAAGGAATAGCGTGTGTACCATAAGTTGAAATATTTAAAAATGGCGTGTGCAGGACTTGAAATTAGAGACGAGTACTTCCACGTGGTGAGTACTGTGTGAGTCTCAATCTGTGTATGAGACAAAAGATAAAGAGAAGTACTTGTCCATGGTATCAGTTGAGGACTCGAGTGTGTGATGAATACGTTCTTAATATTACTTTGCGTGATATGATTCCGTGTGACGCTAGATTCAAACTCTATGAGAGAAGCAAGGTGAGTCAGCCGTCTATCCAGCAACGCCACTTGGCTTGCATTGCACAGGAAGACGTGCATATATCTCCAGAGTTCATAGTAGGAAAGTAGTATTACGAAGTGGGGCAGTGTCGTGTGAAACTGGGATAAATATTAATTTAAGTGGGAAAGCTGAAGGTGATAATGTTGTGACCATTCTCTGTGTAGTATTTCATGTTGTAGTGTGGTGTATGTCATGTAATTTGGGTATGTGTGGTTTGCATGGGAGAGTAGTGAAGTAGTTTCAAAAGATTAGTGGGTTATGCTTGTTCCTTCGGTACCGCCCGGTCTGGAGGAAAGTTTAGTGATGATGACTGTGAGAGTCGAAGTGTGAGGTATAATAAAAGATCCACCATCCTATCCAGAAAGCGCACTGTAGCGTTAAATAATTACGAGACCATAATATGGAGATTCACCAATGTAAAGCCGTGCCCACTGGGCGGAATTTCCCATGTGTTATTGTTGTAGGTTATAGAATTTGTGTGTTTAGGTTAGAGAATTTATCGGAATAAATAAGATAGTAAAAAGAAAAAGATTGGTGGACTTGTCCTTCGAATTGTATGTTGTCATAATGTCCCGAATTTATAATGTGTGCGTCATTCATATTCAGTGCGGTGGCCACGTGTTGACAAAAGCCGTTAAATAAAAATGTAGGGGACTGTTAAGGCAGCCAGTCCACAGTGAAGTAGCCGAAAGGGCATTCGTCAACTCACGCCGTCTGGCGTTAAGTCTGGAACAGGATTCGTAATGAATGTGATAAAGAAAAGAACGTAGCTACTAGAACACTTAACTTTTATATTGTCCTTTGGTATACAGTATTTCGGATGATACAAGTGAGACTCTATTTTGAGGTACATGCAACGTTACAAATGGTTAATGGCGCCTTGCTAGGTCATAGCCATTAACTTAGCTGAAGGCTATTCTAACTGTCTCTCGGCAAATGAGAGAAAGGCTTCGTCAGTGTATTCGCTAGCAAAGTCGTCGTACAACTGGGGCGAGTGCTAGTACGTCTCTCGAGACCTGCCTTGTGGTGGCGCTCGGTCTGCGATCCTGACAGTGGCGACACGCGGGTCCGATATGTACTAATGGACCGCGGCCTAGTTAAGCTACCACCTAGCAAGTGTGGTGTCTGGCGGTGACACCACAAAAAAAAGAAAGAAAATGTGGTATTGCCAGTGCGTAGTGTACAGTCAGAGTTCTGTAAATTACTGATAGTCAGATGCATGTTTCCGTTGCGTATTAATCATATAGGAGGATAACTTGTAACTTAAGTGTGAGTAGTAGAGTTCATGTTACTCGATAAATAAGAATGAATCCACTCACTTGGCAGACCACTCATCTTGCAGGCCTGACTGCTTGATGCCACAGTATGAGCAAGGCTTGTGGGTGCCTCTCATAATTTCGACCCTGCCAGGATATTTTTGCCAGGATATTTTGCTGTTAGGGTTTGCTGTTAAGATTTTTTTTATTTTTTATGGAATATATTGTGATAGCGCTAAGAAGTAAAACTTTTCTGTTTGCAATTTCTTTCTGGATTGGTGAGGATATTTAATTTTTTTATGTAATTAATTGCTATATCGTCCGAGGCTGGAAGATCGTTGCATAATTTTTTTTGCATAATGTCCGTAGTAACTAGGTCGCAGTCGAAAAGTGTAGTCACCATGGAGAATAGCGATTCTGGGGTGAACATAGCAGTGCAGCAGGAACTAGGTGTCGACCATGGGCTAATGAGCGGGAACGGCAAACACTCGGAAGGGGCTGAATTGTTCAGTGGACCGCTGCTAGGTGATCCTTTATGCGGCGGGCTTTGTCCACAATCGGGGGCTTTTCCTGATGACTCGGGCGAGCCGGGACTAGGTCAGGTATGCAGTGAAAGTGCAGCTACCCTTAGGGAAGCTACGGTCTCACAGGCGAACGAGGTGAGCGCGTCGAAAGTAGCAAATGACAATGTGCTACTGCAGTTTTTACAGAGGATGGATAGAGATAATAAGGAAAGATTGGAAGCGATGGATAAAGATAATAAGGGAAGATTAGAAGCGATGGATAGAGATAATAAGGAGAGATATAGGGAGACTAAGGAGAGAGATAGGGAGTTTAAGGAAATATAGATAGATAGATAGAGATAATAAGGAAAGATTGGAAGCGATGGATAGAGATAATAAGGAGAGAGATAGGGAGAATAAGGAAAGATTTGAAGCAACTAAGGAAAGACTGGAGGCATTGGATAAGGGAAATAAAGAGGCAATGAGGAAGGTACACTCAGTTATCGATGAGCGTCTGCCCGCAGTTAATAATCGGTTAGAGGAGGGAGAGAAGGATCTGGATGCGGTGAAGCAAGTATGTGACGCCGTGAAAGAAAAAGCCAATAATTTGGAGGTACGAATAATTGCAATAGGGAGTGATATTACAGAATGTAGGGACGTGTTGCCAGATGAGCGAATCAAAGAGGTAGTGGAGGACTTACTTGCAGATAAACAAGGGGCGTTAGACAGCGTGGAAGCTCAAATCACCCGGCAAGAAGTGGCGCTAAATAAACACAGGGATGAAGTTGCGGAGGTAGTGGTCAGAAAGAATACGATTAGCGCAGATGTAGAAAAGATCAGTATAAAAGGCGAGACAGGCTCTGACAGTATGCAGCGAGAGGTTTATGCCAACCAGGGGGAGATACAATCGGTATTACAGCTTAAAGAGGCGCAATTAGAAATAAGTAGGAAACAGTGAAGAACTAGCACAGTTGCAATTAGCGTGCAGTAGCGAAGGTGACACACCACCAGGTAGATTGCAGAGGGAGAGTGAGATAAACTCAAAAAGCGAAAATAGGCAGAAAGAGGAAGACGAATTCAGAGAGTCAGAAGAACGGTTGTGTCGGATAAAACAGGTGGCAAACCCAACTGGGTATAGTCCAAGGCTGTCTCAATTTCAAGATTCATTACCTTCATCGTGGGGACCGCTCCTCAAAATGAAGTTTGTGTGTAATCATTTGAGGGACGAGGCTAGAGCGAAATTGCAGGAAGTTATTAAAGACTGTAGAAGCTTTTTAAATGAATTCTGGTCGAAAAGTAAGCAGGACCAGGTTAAGCAAAGCATATTGATGATGCCAAATTGTAACGAAGGTGGTATAAGAGATCCAGTGGCGTGCTATCAGGAAATGCTCAGACGAAACAGGTATTTGGATGTGACATACGAACCTGGGGAGCTCATTAGGATCTGTATAGCGAAGTTGTCAGTGAAATTGCGCAGAGATATAGCGATAGCAGGCAGAGGCATAGACGATTCTGCGTCATTTCAGCACTTGTTACAAGGATTGGGTAATGAGAGCAATATCGTGAACGGAGACACGACTCATAGGTCAGATAGTGTCGAGGATAGGAAAGGCAGAAACTATGAGAATGACAGGAGAGCATGGAATCCTGGCATTTCATTCTCGTCATAATGGATTGAAGGATAGGAGAAACTAATCCAACATATCAGCCCTTAACATCTCGCTTTAAAACACATGCAGCTGGCACTGAAAATTGTCTATGTAGCAGACATAGTCTACTGATATGTAGGAATGCAAATACCATACTTCTGATCAGAGAATAAAACACCAGTAATGGAATCTGTTAGGCTGGTATCTCAGAGCAAAATTTGCAAATTTTTATTTCGAACACTAAAGTAAAAGGACTGGTTCCTCAAAACAAACCAGTTGCTAAAAATGTTATGTAATAATGCCAATGAGTCCACTTTAATTAGTGTGGTTTGACTATTGCAGGTACTTAACACGTAATGTAAAAAAGTCAACATTGTGATCGAAGTTTTTAAACTAGATGCCATCTGATGTCATTGTCGTGGTGACAGTTATAATGAAGTGCTGTGTATGGTTGTTCGGAATCTGGTGTTAGGGAAAGAGGCCACTAGCACCTAAGTTTCTAACACTTGGGCTGCCCATTTCTCCCAGCTTGTATACTCTCTGCACACAATTAATTTTCATGTAAGCTTAGATTCCTAACTAGCAAATTCTTTACTGTGTATAGTGGACCATTCAGAGTGAGGCGGATTGTCCATGAAAATGCTGTACTGATTGAGACGATCAAGGGAAAACAATCTCGTGGGCTTCATCACATTTCTAACATCAAATTATGGAAAAGTTAAGGATAGATCGAAAGTAGGCAATTTATGGTAGATAGTCAGTGTATTTATTCGTGGTGTGAACGTTGTGCAGGGTCAAATCGAACATAACAATTTTCAGGCGGGATGTCAGGAAGTATGACGGAATAGACTGATTGAATGAGTCATGGACAGGAGTCGACAGAGTGGTGTATGTACGTATTTTTTGTCGTATGAATAAGGATCAAGCAGAAACGACGTGATGATTAATGAGTGGATAAAGATGGTAGATAGAGAAGCGACGTGATAAATAGTAGTGGATAAAGGTGATATTTAAGGAGAGAAGCGACGTGAAGCAGTGTGATTAATAAAGAGAGATTCGATATGATGAAACAGTGGTAAATAAAGGTGAGTAGAATTGAATAATGTGGAGATGTCTTAGATGTATGTTACAGAGAGGCCGGTGTATGCTGAAATCGAGATAGATGCGAATGGCGAAGGAAGACCAGGAAATGATGGAGTAATGGATGGACGGAGAGCCGAAATACGAATGAAGAGATGAGGACAACTGCACAACGTGAAAGGACATAAAGGGAGTATGAGATCCAGATGGTGAACGTTGTGGAATACTGACGTAAGATGTAATATAAGTGTAAATCTAATTCTTACCATAACAGTTGCTAAGGGGAAAGATAAATTTTGTTGTTGTTGTTGTTGAAGCCTGGTACCGGTATAACTAATCAAAACGGTACCGAGAATGTGTTCAGTTATTTTGCAGGATGAATAATTTGTGTATTTTTTGTTCTTAGATGAAATGTCGCAATTCTAAAGTGATATTTAGCAGGATGAATAATGGGTAAAGTGAATGCAGAGGTAAGCCGATGGAGAGAGGTGCCAAAGTGAAAGGACGAATTCGGAGACTGGAATGCTATCTCCGAAACAGCTTCATGTGTTATGTGGTTGAGTATAAGGGAGGAAAGGTATGGTATGTTGTCGTGAGTGTGGTGGTGTTATGAGTATAAGGGAGCAAAGGTATGGTATGTTGTGGTGAGTGCGGTGGTGTTAAGGTTAGCTGACTTCTAGCCCTTTTCTGTTAGTGTATTAATGGGTTGAATGAAAAGGAAAATGTGATGTCTGGTGAGTGAGAGTCGTAGAGTAGTGTGATCAATGCTACCGATCCATAACTAAAACATTATTGTGTTTTATTGTTTGATTGGGATGAACCTCGATGGCAGGTCAGGATCTGACATGTGGATGGTACATACGTGTCCTAGAAATGTTGTTATATATAATAAAAAGTAAAATATATAAAGAGATACTAATTTCAGTCTGTCACAAGCACAAATGTGCATTGTATGTTGAAGATTTAGAGTCACGAGTTTCTAAAATATTTATTGTGTTAGGATGTTAAAGTAGTTTACTATTTAATAACATGTGTTAGGTAATTGTGAGCTGTGTAGATTATTTCTTTTTTTTTTTCTTGTTAGAACACTTTCAAGGGGTATTAATTTCAGTCTGTCACAAGCACAAAGGTTCACTGTATATTGTAGTTTTCGAATAAACAGTTTCTAATATTTTCACTGTGATAGGATGTTAGAGTAGCCTACTATTTGATATTGTAATTATGAGCTGTATAGATTGTTTATTATTCCTTTTGTTTTATTTATACTTTCATGTTTTGTATGAGGGATGACAGGTACAATCAATAGCACAAGTGTGGGCTGTATATAGAAAAGGGATAAGTGTTGATGTTGTATGTGTAGAAAACTAGGGTGTATGATTTTATGTTTTTTTTAGAACAAAGATTCCTTTATTACCAATGTGTCTAATAGATCATACATGTAATCAATGAGTATTTAAATACTGTAAGAATATCCTTTTGTCTGTAATGTTGCGAGATGCACGGAAGGGTCTGACTGATTGGGTGTCGTAGCGCTGAGGGCTACACCGAACGCGCCTGTCCCACATAAGCCAAGCAGACGTCGGCAACAGAGCCGGTGCGCTCCCCACTCCACTGCCGGTCGGGGTACACTCCACGCGCCCGCTACAGCAGGTCAACGGCCTGGGGCGACACGCACGTACCACTGGCCATTCATGAAGTTCCGCCACCCTTATGACTGTGGAAAGTATCCCACGGAGGCAACAGCAGGTGGTTTCTGCGGGTCAACGGGTCGCGCGGCGGCGCCATGGCGGCGCCACGGCAGAATGAACGATGTGGCGCAGAGTCCGGCGGGCATTTGTTACCAGCAACTATTAACTAGTACTGGACTGTGGAGCTGTGAAACAAGATGACTGCTCGTTACGTCTCCATAAGGTGGAAAGTGAAGGACTGGTGTTTCCACATTGTGAGTGGTGGAAAAGATTTTGTCTTTAGCAGACAGGACGATCGTTTTGTTTTGTCTTGACCACTGAACGGTGGGATCCATAAACTTTTGGCAGTGACTTGTTAAGTGTGCTTTGTGAATTGCATGTGGGACGCTTGGTATCCTTAAAGAGGACAGTTGTCGTTTAGTGACTAATTATTGTATGAACACAAGAAACTAAAGAGGGATATTGACATTTGCATTTGTAGTAGGAGACATTTCTTTAATTGGTGCTGGAATAAGTGCTGTTTGTTGGAACTTACGACTTTTAATTACACCATGAACTGAAAGGACAGAACCGTGGGTAATAGTAGTTGTAGGGCCATTTCTGGACGACCAGATTCGTGTGGATGGTACGCTGAGAGTGACTATGACATTTGCGTTTAATGTGAGATACAGTTTACTGTTCAGTGCGTGTTCAAAATGCCGATTTAAGTGACTTAAAGACTTTCGTCTGGGTAACCATGGGAGAGCTTTGACACCGAGATAGTGTTTGTAGGGAACCTGTCAGCAACTTTTTAGACCCCAAGAAAATAACAGAATCAAATGATTCCATGTGACTCGCAAGATAGGGAATAATGTATTTGTACTTGTAATTGTGTAAATTTTTTATATGTTTCATTCCTGAAGGGACAGCAAGTGTAATTGTATTTCATTAACATTTGTGTTTAGAATAGTTAGTGTTTTTTTTTTGTTTGTTCGTTCTGGGTTATCAAGTTCACGTAGCATGTGTATTAGAATATTTGGTACAATGATGCTTTAATTATTAGCCAGTGGCGTAATACTAACGTAGCGGCTCTTGCAGCATTTATCGGTAAGGTTGTCACAGGGGAGAAGAGTTTGCATTGCACAACAAATATCGGAATTAATTGATGCATTTTGATGTCGTGGACAGTAATAATCTTGTTGGTGTGTTGACTGAAGCCACTTATTTGCATTATCACAGTGGTGATATTTCACATTAAAGTGTAACGAAGGCTAGTCAAAATGCAAGTTCTTGTCGTCCAAATGTGTAACAACAGTGAAATGAGCAGTAGAGTAAGATACGAGAGCTACTGGTGGATTCAAGCACTTATTGCTAAACTATTTACTGCGTGTATTGATCAAAGTTGATGGACTGACTGGCTCAGCAGCAGGTATTTGTACTAGTGGACAAGGATAAGGTTAAACTCACAGTCGAGTAGTGATGGCAATTGCTTAGATGATGATAGTTAATGAGGTATGACATGATGTCTTAGACGAACTATATTACGTAACCAGTATGTAACTTGTGGTATATTTCATTGTTTTTCTTCTCAGTATCATTTCTCTGCACGTTTGATGTATATTTTAGAGTAATGGTATGGAGCCTGACTTCTACGTGTAACTGGTGTACGAAATTTTTTCTTTTGTTGATTTTGTTTTGTATTTAGACATTGCCGTGTAAAGAATATTACAACGCAATTTATGAATGTCAGATTACTTGTTCTGTGTTTGGACAGTGAGCTACTTAAAATTTCATGAGTACAATTACTATTTTTCTTATTTGTCATAGAATTAGTGAAGTTTGGAATACTCCTAAAAATAACGGAGATCCTGGTAACTAAGCAAATTTTTATCTCACCATAATTTTTTTATTTTTTGTATGATGTAATGTTTTATTTGTCATTTGGATTGATGTAAATTTGTATGTGTACATTACTCCGGATTGTGGAGAGTACAATAATGCAACAACTGTGTCAATAATTTGGTAAAGTAACAGCATTTGGTCGTCTATTTAGGATCACCAGGGGCTAAGGTCTCCTCCTGGTTATTTTGATGAATTGCTACGTTTGTTCTAATACAGTTTTCTTAAAAAAATGTTCGGAACTACCCTCGCATTGCAAGGATAGTACCGTGCCATTTTTTTCTGCATGGGTAGCCAGTGGTGAAAGGGTACAGTACCGCCCGACATTGAAAATAGGTACAACATACTTCATTATTTTTGTCAGAGCAACAAATTTTTTTTGTAAAATAACTCAATTTCAATTAATACAGCAAAGCCGGATACCAGTACGGGAAAGACTGACTATTTATTTAATTGATCACATGTGCACTCCCACAAAGTAAATCCCTACATCCAGTTTGGTGAGATCTGTGAAATGAATGAATGTATGGTCGTCTGCTAACCGCAGATAGTGAATGTGAATATATGATCATCTTTGAGTCGATCCTTTGGCCACCTTTGGTGGGACCAAAGAGATGAAATTTACCTGAGCTTTGAGCGCCTGAAATGTGGCTGACCAATACGGTAGCATGGTCTTCCCCCCACCTCGACAGAGGTGCGAGATGACCTACAGAACGGCCATGTTTCAGCACTCTGCCACTGGATCTTGTGCTGTTAAGACCTGTTTTAGTTGTGCTCCGTAATGACGAAAGAGTGGAGACATGGTATGCATGTGGAATATTTAAGAGTAGTTTGAAATAATAATTTCTCTATTTCAGGAACTTTTGTGGGGAGAATTAAATGCCAGGCAGGTAATATTAATGGGATTGTAGTAATCTTCGGAAGTGACCAATGGTCACAATGAAACCACATGTAGCAATAAGTTGAAATACTTCCGTGTGCTTAAGTTAAGCTGAATTACTAGCGTGTGTACAATAAGTGGAAATATTTAAGGAATAGCGTGTGTACCATAAGTTGAAATATTTAAGAAATGGCGTGTGCAGGACTTGAAATTAGAGACGAGTACTTCCACGTGGGGAGTACTGTGTGAGTCTCAATCTGTATATGAGACCAAAGATAAAGAGAAGTACTCGTCCATGGTATCAGTTGAGGACTCGCGTGTGTGATGAATACGTTCTTAATATTACTTTGCGTGATATGATTCCGTGTGACGCTAGATTCAAACTCTGAGAGAGAAGCAAGGTGAGTCGGCCATCTTTCCAGCAACGCCACTTGGCTTGTATTGCACAGGAAGACGTGCATATATCTCCAGAGTTGATAGTAGGAAAGTAGAATTGCGAAGTGGGGCAGTGTCATGTGAAACTGGGATAAATATTAATTTAAGTGGGAAAGCTGAAGGTGATAATGTTGTGACCATTCTCTGTGTAGTATTTCATGTTGTAGTGTGGTGTATGTCATGTAATTTGGGTATGTGTGGTTTGCATGGGAGAGTAGCGAGGTAGTTTCAAAAGATTAGTGGGTTATGCTTGTTCCTTCGGTACCGCTCGGTCTGGAGGAAAGTTTAGTGATGATGATTGTGAGAGTCGAAGTGTGAGGTATAATAGAAGATCCACCATCCTATCCAGAAAGTGAACTGTAGCGTTAAATAATTACGAGACCATAATATAGAGATTCACCAATGTAAAGCCATGCCCACTGGGCGGAATTTCCCATGTGTTATTGTTGTAGGATATAGAATTTGTGTGTTTAGGTTAGTGAATTTATCGGAATAAATAAGATAGTGAAAAGAAAAAGATTGGTGGACTTTTCATCGAATTGTATGTTGTCATAATGTCCCGAATTTATAATGTGTGCGCCATTCATATTCAGTGCGGTGGCCACGTGTTGACAAAAGCCGTTAAATAAAAAAAAAGAAAGAAAATGTGGTATTGCCAGTGCGTAGTGTACAGTCAGAGTTCTGTAAATTACTGATAGTAAGATGCGTGTTTCCGTTGCGTATTAATCATATAGGAGGATAACTTGTAACTTAAGTGTGAGTAGTAGAGTTCATGTTACTCGATAAATAAGAATGAATCCACTCGCTTGGCAGAACACTCATCTTGCAGGCCTGACTGCTTGATGCCACAGTATGAGCAATGCTTGTGGGTGCCTCTCAATACATGTCAAAACTCAGAGCAGTCCTAGGTTGCATCAACTTACAGGAAAGAAGATTCCTTGGGAATGGGATGAGGCGGCCGAATCCGAATGGAAAGCATTGAAATTCGCATTATTACAAGCTCCCATCGTCTCACACCCAAATTTAGCAGAAGAGCTTTGCATAGTCACGGACAGTTCATACTCAGGTCTGGGTGTCATGGTGTTCCAAGACTATGTACATGTTGGAAACAGGGTGTGGAAGACAATTGCGTTTGGTAGGAGAGTACTAGCCAAGAGTGAGAGGAATTACTCAGTAACCGAGTTAGAGGCGCTGGCTATTGTATGGGCGTTTGAAAAATTCAGATACCTTCTGTTTGGTCGCAAGACGAGGGTCTACACAGACCACAAGGCACTCGAGTTCCTGATGACTGCAAAGCTTAATCACAGGCGGCTCATTAGGTGGGCATCATATCTGCAGCAGTACAACTTTTCGATAGAATATATTCCCGGCAGTCAGAACATTATTGCAGACGCCTTATCACGGTCACCGATCGGATTTGAGCACAACATGGATGAAGATCTGGAGGAAAATCACTACTGCCTTTTCTATATGCAGAAAGTAGCCTTTGAAAATTTTATTACCTGTAGTATGCAGGACATCAAGAACGAGCAAGACAAGGACCCTGCCCTAGTGTTATTGAAACAGAAATGGATAGACAGAAGACACGCCACCATCAGGCAGTTCTACCTCTTGCGGAAAGGGATAATTTTCCACCGAAATTATGCCAATGACACTGAATGGGGGGTATGCATCCCTGAACACCTAACAAACAAGGTTATCTGGCATACTCACCTCAGCTATGGACACTTCGGACCACGCAAGTGCAATCTCAAGCTAAGGACCATGTGTTACTTTCGAAACATGGAGCGTCGAATTCGGAGGGTACTGTCGGTGTGTAAAGACTGCCAAAAGGCTAAGCACACCACTGTGAGCATGCAGGCACCATTATACCCAATCGTACCGACCAAATTAAGACAATTAGCAGCAACAGATTTAATGGGACCTTTGCCAAGAACAAGAAGAGGATATACTTACGTATTAGTGTTTGTTGAACTAACGTCCAAATACGTTACCTTTACGCCACTGAAGAGGGCGACAGGACGAACTGTATCACGAGCCCTAATCCGGGATTTCCTACCACAGGTTGGTCATGTGAGTAAAATTATTTCTGATAACGGGCCACAGTTTAAGTCAAAAACATGGAAGGAGACGTTGCGTGGATGTAAAATTGATCCCATTTTTATATCTTCACACCATCCGAGCTCGAATGCTGCAGAACGGGTTATTAAGGAACTCGGGAACTTGTGCCGGTTGTACTGTAACAAACAGCATACGACATGGGACGTTTTCCTTAAAGACTTCCAGGAGGTGATCAATGAGGCACCCCATGGGATTACAAAATTGGCACCCATTACAGTACTGAAAAACCGGATTCCTAAGGACTTGATAACCGAGGTCGTAAACTTCCCACCAAGGGCGCGAACGCAGCACCAAGCCATAGTGGATTTGGCTCTCAAGAGGATATGGGCTGCAGTAGAGGTTAGGAAGAGACGTGCCGACAGGGGAGCTCGTCTACAACACTTCCAAATTGGACAAAGGGTGCTCGTGAAGTCTTTCCGACTTTCGAACAAACAAAATATGAAATGCCAATAGTTCTATTCTGTTTACAACTACCCGTACCGTATAAGGAGAGCAGCTCACCACAATGCTTATGAATTGGAGACGCTGAAAGGAAAGACGTCCGTAGGACCCCACCACATCTCTCACATAAAGGAGTTCGTGGAATAGTAGTAGTGTAAGTGGTGTACATAGGAGAATGGGCAAATACATGAACCTTACTATAGTAGTAGTGTAAGTGGTGTACATAGTAGAATAAGCAAATATATGAACCTTTCTTCGGGGAACAATAATCATTGCATTAATAGATTAAGACTGTTAAATTATTAACACGCTGCATTGTCTCACATAAGAATTTATTGCTGCTATCCTTTTTTGTTTCTGTTCGCGACTTCCAATGTCGATGGAGTAGGAGACACTACCTTTCCATAAGCAATGTTTTTGTCCTTTCCTGTCTGGTGTCCATGTTGAGGGATAATGATGACTGAGGAGATGTCGCACAAACGGGCGCATACAAGAACGTGCTCATAGAAGCGTTCTGAGAAGTCGTGATACGCTCCATAGCGGCCACAACCAGTTCGTGAGACGTTCATAACAATGCTTGCAGGCACGCGTCAGTGCACTGCAAGATTGTGGTATATTGCGTGATTTCGAGGATGAACATGGGCAGTATAGTTTTTACAGTGATGCGCCAGCATCGTTGTCTTGCAAGTCCGGGTGAACCTGTGAGCGTTTGACTCCAATGGGGCCCGAGACGGTAGAAATGCGGGGTTAAAGCCTACCATGCCGATGTGCTGGTTGGGGATTTAGCGTGCTGCTTGTGACTGTCACAGATGATTAACCAAGGAATTATACTTGGAGATTGGTGACATACTGTGTAGCTGGGGTGTGGTGGGCGACGGAATCCTCAACAGGAACCAGTCCTGGCTTGGTCATATTACATTGCCTCTGGAAAGGTGTGCTTTGATCGCGAAAACTGCATAACATAGAGAAAGAAGTTGCAACTATAAATTTATTGTCTTGTATAGCCATGGCTAACCCAGTCGCTGGAGTTTCAGTGAGGCGTGGTGAGAACTAGGAGGCCATGTCGTACGGCGCGCACATCACTGTCGTCAATAGCGGCGAGCAGCGAGACATCTCAGCGTAACAGGAATTATGTAAGAGTGTTGTATAAGGTAAAAAAAAATAGAGAGAGTACCATATACTAGGATAAGTTAAACTTTAGGATTTAACAATAACTAGATCCTTAATATTGTGGTGGTTTTCTACCACAAGTGTTTTGCACGCGCCTGTTGGGATGTTATTTTTCAGGTCATCAAATCACAGACCCAAGATGGAGGGACGACCGGCGAGCAAACGTATAATAGTTGCATGTTCTTTATAGCTCAGTAAAACTTCAGCCTGCATAATAACATAATTTATTCAGAAGATATAGAATGTAGGTCGTTGGCATATGGTAGTTAATTCTTGAGCATGTCTACTGTCGATCTATGTAAGTAATAGTAATATTGGTGCGGGCCAGCACATTTAGTTGTTCGCCCAGTATAGCGTCACACACCATGTACAGTAGTGAGATTGGTCTCTACACAAATATCAAGATAGATTATTTCCATGTCTAGATTACATACACCAAGATTTTGTTATAACGATAGCCGTAGATTGGTAACTATAAAATTAAAATAAGAGTTTCTGAAATGACAGACCATAAATGTATCGTTATTTAAATTTATTATAACATAGAAGGTCATGGGAAAAAGTTAGGCATAAGATTTTTGTGAGAACTGTGCAGATGATGGGAATCGTGGCAATGCAGAGGCCAGGCAGAGCAAAAACAAGAGGTCATCGGCTACCTGCAGGAAGGAGAGCGTCAGCGCGCCACCTGACGTGAAGGGCGCGAGAGCATCCGGTCCTACAAGCTGACAGTCACCGGGCCATATACCTGAGGGATTAGGCGGCAGACAGCCCTCGCTGGGCCACAATCGAAAGTGAGGCTGGCCGTTGACACTGACTCGCGACCCACACGCGACAGCCAGCTAGCTCTCCGGACGCGGCAGCCGTTTGGAGGGATCCCCTGCGGCAGACCACGTTGTCGTGAGTACACAAAGAAGATCACATATGGTGTCATAACCGGCGTCTCATGTGCCTCAGGACAGAAAGGGACGCTATACACTCACCTGTTTGGGTTTTTACAACTCACTAGCATTGGCCGATCTGCATACACAAAGCAGTATCATGCCACACACTCTAACAAATGAATGGTCTCATTTCTAACTTCTCCTCTCGATTAGAGAGCAGTTGTAGTAATCGTGGCTCCTAGTTCGATCCTGTATGGATGACCTCAGACACTTGTGGAGTCACTCCACGTGCCATCATCCCTCGTCGAACTGCAATATTGGGAAAAGTAAAGTCCTGTCCAGCGAGAGAAGAGACCTAGACTAGTGATGTATCCCAACAAGTAGACCTCAGAGACAATTAATCGAAGTGAGGAGAGCCTATCACTGTGTCTTCCTACCGTACTGCCGTGATCATGTGCGTGGGTCTTGCTGCAATCTCAACAGAGTACTGCAGATGCTCCAGCACACCCTATTGCTGTTGCAACAACGTAGCAACAACACCTGACGTTTAGTTCTATGTGATGTCAGTACTGTGTAATTTGTGAAGTGCTTCGAATATTTCTAACAATGTGATTTAGTGCCTCATTCTCAGCACAGTCGTGAACATTGTGCAATGTGCAAGCACAACTTGATGCCTCATGAACCTTGTTTTTTTTTCTTAAATTCCTTTCTCTAGTGTTGTTCTTTGTAATGTATGTTATACCTTGTATATGTTTGTATTTCACACTGTAATTATTATTACAGATTACTGTATTGTTCTCCACACCATGTCGTTTTTTTGTATTTTGTATTTATTGTTGTGTGTATGCAAACAGTGTGCCTGAAGTCCCCATAAACTGAAGCAGATACCACCACTGTCATTGTGAATGGACCATCAGTTCAGGGAACATTTTGTAAAGGTTATTCTTGCTGCAGGGATACAGAATGAATCGGAGGTTGTAATTAGATTCTGAAAGCTCAGAAAGAGATTGTTAACTTAAATAGTATCATGTGTGAGTAAGTTCAGATTAGTATAATGATACAAATTGTTGTAACATCTTGGGCATTTAATTGCGGAGCACTCCAACTCTGATTGTAAAGAATAAACTGATCCATATTTGGCTCAGATGCCCGGGCCATATGTAGAGTGTAAATGTCTGTGTGAATCGGCGTTTGGAAGGGGATCCCTGGGTATGGATGTGTGATGTGAGTGTTAGTGTTCCATATTAAGAAGGTGAAGTTGGCTACATCATAAATAATCCTCCCTCTAAGAGCTGCATTTTTCAGTTGCAGTGATTTTCTTTATAGAGTGCGGCATGTGGAGTCAGTTTGCGAGATTGTTCTTGGGCGATTGACTCCCTACCTTGCTCCTAAGTGAGACAACCTCTCACCAATTACAATCTAAAATGGCGTACTGGCTATGAAAGGTGGCATGAGCCCCCTCTCATATTTCTATCTTACGATTTTACTCTCTAATTGCATGCGGTGAAAAGTTGCTATTCCTTCAGACGCGGACTTCCCACGCAGCGTCTCTCGTCACCCAGGTGGTCCGGTGACAGGCGGGCTCTGCTCATCTCGAGAGGGTTAAGCCGACGGGTGTGAGGCAGTCGAGTGAATGCTTTCCAGATGCCGACATTGTCAAGAGACACGCCCGCAGGGGCCTGAAGTAGCGGCTGGGCTAGAGGTTCCGTTACTTTGCAGAAACTTAGCGAAAACACTTTCCGGCAGGCTACCAGCGAGGCGTGGGAATGACTTGTGTTCCCAAGCAGCCGTGGCGGGCAAATTCCCGCGCTTTCTGCAAAATAGTAACTGTGATTGGCTTGCTCAGGGCATAGCTCCGTGACGTAGCAAAATCAGCGCAGAAATTGGCGCCAAGAATCTCCATTGGTGGAATGGTAGTGCTCCGGCAATAGAGTGGAATTTTCCGCCGGTTTTCGAGTTGCTGATTGGAACGTTTAACCACGGCCACTGTCGTGGGGGCGGGAATGTTCTGTGTTCGGCCTGTATGGGTGCTCTGGGTAGTCGGCTGTCGCTTTTCGGTCGAAGTAGGTTACAAGACTGAGCTCTCGCTGCGCGGGTCAACCTGCCTTCCGTTGGCTGTCTAATATACTTTTATTTAATTGTAACTGTTTGACAAAGTTGCTGAAGTTTCGACTTCAACGTAACTTTCCGAGTACAGTTGGCAATTGAGCGTTCTGTGTACAAGAGGCCTATGTTGTCTGTCTTGAACAGTTTTGGCTAATGTTGACTGTATCGGAGTTACTGGGTGACTTCGCTTGTTAAAATCAATCACTGTACCGTCATTGATTGTGTGGCGAGCCTTCTTCGTCTCCCTCAGAGGCGCATTTGTATTGCTAGGAAGTCTTTAGTCTGGAACAACCAGGCCAGGATAATTTGTTTCGGGCTATACTCGCGACATTATCACCACCACGACGGGACGTCGAAGCAACCAGCCATCGCTTCCAGTACGCCAGATCGTGTCCTTGCAGCTAAGAAGACAGCTTGGTAATGTACGTCCGCAGCACCGGCAAAGCAGGCATTTTTGCTAGGAGATAATCAGAGCTCACCAGAGAGCGCCTGTTCGTCTTTCCTAACTTTTTTCTGTCTTGGGTGATTCATTGTGTGAGTTCTCACTAATCTAGCAGCAATTAATGTTGGGTTAGCGGTGTGTCTCTCTTAGGATTTGAGTGGCAAGGAATTGGCTCCACATACCACTTCGTCATAAACGTCACGATGTAGTTTAGGGACAACTTCACCTTCACAACGTTTGTTTGTGTATCCAATTTGAGCCAATTTGATGTATTGTAAATGTTTCATGTGTTTCTGTTTATTATTTTGTGTTAAGTCTTAATAAATCATATTGTTATTTTGGACAGGACTTTCATTCTGTTAATTGGTAGAGCAACCCTATCATTTCTCACTACGTTAATGGAACTTTCCTTTATTTAACTTATTTATTAAATTAAATTATTGCAGGTGCCAAACTCTTTTCTACTCCACTTGCAGGGTTGATTACAGTTAGTTCGCGTATCTTTTTAATCCATGTGCAGCAGCAAAAGTCGGAGTTAGAATAGGGGGGCTTAGACCATCATTTACATATGTAGATTCTAGAAGAATTTAGTGATAAATACACTGCTCGCCCCGGCACCTCGCAAGTTCACAAAGATTTATTACACATATCCCCAAAAACTGTTTTACAAAATCTTTTGCAAAACCGGCCTTCAAATAGCCACCAATAACTAATATAATTAAAGACCTATACAGTCTTTACAAGAGTGTATGGAATGAAACAAGTTAAGTAAAGATCATTCCTTTTAACAAAATAAGAAATAGCCCGAGATATATATAGATGACAAACATAATTGCCCACAAATTTGACAGGAATTTACCGGGACTAAATCCCCACTGGTAAAACAAGCAACAGTAACTGATTTTAAGTAAAATAGAAAAGTCCGCAACGGGAACCTTAGACCAAGAAACAGATCACAGAACAACGAAATTCCATCAATTATGTGACTTATTACACTGAACTCAGTCGTGAAATTCCTTTCAAGCATAACAACAATATTTAGTCAGAAAAGACCGTTATATTATGTGAGTTTAAGCTCCACGCAACAGTGGGCACACCCCAACCGATGACTCACCCTAATACAAGAGTGACCAACTGCTAGGAACAGGGGATTTACCTTGTCACAGCCAGAACACATTAACGAGAGGAACCTCCAAGTAATTACAAGAGAGAATACTCTACTTCTGTAATCTACTGGGGCGAGCAGCGGCTCTGACAGGACACAGCCAAGTAGCGCCGAGTGTCACCAAGACGTAGCTGTGTAGCTGGCTGAGCTCACGGCATCCTGAGATATTTCAATCAAGGCGCCCCCCCCCCCCCTTCCTCATGCTGTATTGGTCCATGTGGAACATATTGTGCCAGCCGCTCGTTGTAGACTGTTTCCAGCTGTGAACACAAATTAAGATCATATTGATCACAAAACACAGCTTCAAAGAAATAGCTGATGCCCACGTCAGTAGCAGCAAACGGCGAGAATCCACATAGCATACATAGGCAGTCAGCGTCAGGTAGTACAATACACACACTATGAAACGTCCGTTTGAACAAATATACATGACTGTGCTTAAACTAACACACAATATTTTTACCGCAACGCAATCTGACTTTCAATAATCCCTACAAAAGAATGGCCCTGAGTAACAATAACCTATACCTTTCATGAATCACTTACCTCTCAAAAATCTTCGTTACTCAAGCTGCTGCAATACAGCGAGCGCCACTACTTCCAGCTAAATAAAAGATTCAAACTACTGATGGCACTAACTACTGATAGGCATAGTTAGCAAATGAAAGATTTTAATAAAGAACAAACAATGTATTTACCTTAATAGTCATAATATACGAGGGCCGTTCAGAAAGTAACCTCCGGTTGATTTAAAAAAATACACCAAGTTAAATAAAAATATTTTAATATATACATCTTTCAACTACATCTTTGCACTATTTTTCTACATAGTCTCCATAGCGATTGAGGCACTTATCGTATCTCTTCACAAGCTTTGAAATTCCTTCTGCATAAAAATCACCCGCTTGTGCCTGGAGCCAGCCTGTGACCGCATCTTTGAGCTCTTCGTCACCGGTCACGATTCTGTTTAACAATGGTTCTCCTTCGTCCTCATAACGTGACAGAAAGTCTAATGCAGAGGCCATTCTTTGAGTTTTGTGGTGGTCGGTAAGAATTTTGGGCACCCATCATGCACAGAACTTACGGTAACCCAATCTTGCTGTCACTATCTCGTACAAGAGAATCTTAGAAATCTGTGGAAAACCAGTAGACAAATCCGACATTGAGAAACGTCGATTTTCACGAACTTTTGCATCAACTGTCTGAACGAGTTCGTCAGTCACCAATGATGGTCTACCACTCCTCTCTTCATCATGAACGTTTTCTCGTCCACTTTTAAATAAACGTACCCATTCACGGACAACTCCTTCACTCATAACTCTTGGTCCGTACACGGCACAAAGCTCATGATGAATAGCTGCTGCAGAATATCCTTTGGCTGTAAAAAACCTTATGACAGCACGCACTTCACATTTGGCGGGGTTTTCTATTGCAGCACACATTTCAAACTGCCACAAAAACTAAACTAGCGCAGGTACGACGTTCACTCGACCACGGCTTGATGCCGACTGACCTGTTGAGTGCGTGAACGCACAGATGGCGTCGCTACTCCCCCCACAACCCGCACTGTGACCAATCGGAGGTTACTTTCTGAACCGCCCTCGTATATAGCAGTTCATGACATCCTGTCTTACAAATTTTAAAACTCCGCCATTCCTCTCCCCACCTCCACCACTGCTGGCGGCTCACCTCCAACTGCGCAACGCTACGCGCTGTTAACAGCCAACTGCCCAACGCTACAATGGCGAGCATTACAACAATGCAAAGCAGCCACAGACTCCACACAGCACAGCCAGTGATTTCCATACAGAGTGCTACGTGGCGTTACCAATAAGAAAACATAAACAGCCTACTTACATAGCCCCCATGCTCCCCACAAAAAATTTTACAAATTGTTTTGGGCAGTGGCCAATACAGATTTGAAATAAATTTTTCATGATTACAATAACAAAGATATCAAATGCACACACTTATTGATACAATGTTGGTCAAAAGCTAAAATTTTTTCACAGTCCATAAAGACAGTCCTGATCATTCATCACAGTAAAATAGCAGTGTTTTTCTCAAAGTCTGAGCAGTAAAAGAAAATGCACACGGAAGTAGTGGATTTCCATGCAGTCTTGAAGAAGTAGTGTTGTTCCAAGAGATCAACAGCAGCAGATTCTTTTAATTTAGAAGGAATAATAGGAAACAACGGTGCACGATGTGAGATAGTAGATGGTTTCGCCTTTTGACAAAGTTTACAAATAGACAATACTCTTCGAATTCTCTTTTCCATATTGTTAAAATAACAAGTCGTCCGAAGAATATGATAACATTTTCGTGGACCAAAATGTGCATAGCTGAAATGAATGTACCAAATGAGCTTGTGAATAAAATCGTCAGGAATGCAAAGTACCCATAGTTTGTCATCAACAGTGCAGCGTTCGAAGAGTATGTTGTTTCTAACCAGATAATAATGCCGAATCTGAGTGTGCGGCTTTTCACGCCATTAGCTTTTGAGGTTTTTCCAAATCGGATCTTTATCTTGTTCATGAGCAATGTCCTTTAAAGATGTGGTAATGAAGTGTTAAAAGGCGACTTTCTGAATGTAAAGAATACTGTAATTTTTCTCAAGGTTGCTATCTGTGTTACTTTTCTCAAGCCCAGCCGGTGCGCGTGACAGTGCGTCCGCAACAATGTTCTCCTTGCCGGGAATGTACACTATTGTGAAATGGAATTCTTGCAGAAACAATGCCCAACGTTTTAACCTGTCATGATTTAATTTTGAAGACATAAGAAATTGTAATGCACGATGATCACTGTATACTTTTACGTGCTTACCAGAAAGAAAGAAACGGAATTTGTTAACTGACCAAACGATAGCTAAAGCTTCTAATTCAGTAACGGAATAATTACACTCCTGGAAATTGAAATAAGAACACCGTGAATTCATTGTCCCAGGAAGGGGAAACTTTATTGACACATTCTTGGGGTCAGATACATCACATGATCACACTGACAGAACCACAGGCACATAGACACAGGCAACAGAGCATGCACAATGTCGGCACTAGTACAGTGTATATCCACCTTTCGCAGCAATGCAGGCTGCTATTCTCCCATGGAGACGATCGTAGAGATGCTGGATGTAGTCCTGTGGAACGGCTTGCCATGCCATTTCCACCTGGCGCCTCAGCTGGACCAGCGTTCGTGCTGGACGTGCAGACCGCGTGAGACGACGCTTCATCCAGTCCCAAACATGCTCAATGGGGGACAGATCCGGAGATCTTGCTGGCCAGGGTAGTTGACTTACACCTTCTAGAGCACGTTGGGTGGCACGGGATACATGCGGACGTGCATTGTCCTGTTGGAACAGCAAGTTCCCTTGCCGGTCTAGGAATGGTAGAACGATGGGTTCGATGACGGTTTGGATGCACCGTGCACTATTCAGTGTCCCCTCGACGATCACCAGTGGTGTACGGCCAGTGTAGGAGATCGCTCCCCACACCATGATGCCGGGTGTTGGCCCTGTGTGCCTCGGTCGTATGCAGTCCTGATTGTGGCGCTCACCTGCACGGCGCCAAACACGCATACGACCATCATTGGCACCAAGGCAGAAGCGACTCTCTTCGCTGAAGACGACACGTCTCCATTCGTCCCTCCATTCACGCCTGTCGCGACACCACTGGAGGCGGGCTGCACGATGTTGGGGCGTGAGCGGAAGACGGCCTAACGGTGTGCGGGACCGTAGCCCAGCTTCATGGAGACGGTTGCGAATGGTCCTCGCCGATACCCCAGGAGCAACAGTGTCCCTAATTTGCTGGGAAGTGGCGGTGCGGTCCCCTACGGCACTGCGTAGGATCCTACGGTCTTGGCGTGCATCCGTGCGTCGCTGCGGTCCGGTCCCAGGTCGACGGGCACGTGCACCTTCCGCCGACCACTGGCGACAACATCGATGTACTGTGGAGACCTCACGCCCCACGTGTTGAGCAATTCGGCGGTACGTCCACCCGGCCTCCCGCATGCCCACTATACGCCCTCGCTCAAACTCCGTCAACTGCACATACGGTTCACGTCCACGCTGTCGCGGCATGCTACCAGTGTTAAAGACTGCGATGGAGCTCCGTATGCCACGGCAAACTGGCTGCCACTGACGGCGGCGGTGCACAAATGCTGCGCAGCTAGCGCCATTCGACGGCCAACACCGCGGGTCCTGGTGTGTCCGCTGTGCCGTGCGTGTGATCATTGCTTGTACAGCCCTCTCGCAGTGTCCGGAGCAAGTATGGTGGGTCTGACACACCGGTGTCAATGTGTTCTTTTTTCCATTTCCAGGAGTGTATTTTCAGATTTTGTTAGCACTCAGCTAGCAAAAGCAATGGTTTTCGTAACGGTAGTGTCATTTTCTATGGCTTCTTGAAATAAATGGGCACCAAGACCGACTTTAGAAGAATCCGTGCTAAGGCAGAAATCTTGTGACAGATCTGGATGAGCTAGTATTGCCAGGTTAAGTAGCGTTTCTTTCAAAGAATTGAATTCCAACTGTGCTTGTTCGTCCCAGTTCCAAATAGTATTTTTTCCAGTGAGAGAACAAAGTTTTGGTGTAACAAGAATTTGCATATTCAGAAAATGACGGTAAAAATTTAAGAGACCTAGAAAACTGCGGACTTGTTTTTTTGTGGATGGAACTGGAATGGCTCTAATTGCTTCTAACGTTTCAGGATCCGGCTGAATGCCTTCAGAAGAAATAATATGTCCCAAAAACCTCACCTTTGACCTACCGAATTCAGACTCTTCCAAGTTAACTGTAATTCCAGATTCTGCAAAAATACGTAACAAACTGTTGAGGATGCGATTATGTTGTTCCCATGAAGCTCCTGCTATTAGAATATCGTCCACATATAAGGTGATGTGACGTTTTAAGAGCTCAGGTAATATGGAATTTAGCCCGCGAATGAATGCTGCTGAAGAAATGTTCAAACCAAAAGGAAGTTTCCGAAACTGATAACAAACGCCGAAACAAAGGAAAGCTGTGTATTTTCTACATCCTGGATGAAGTTCGATCTGATAAAAGCTGGATCTGAGATCAATGGAAGACAACACTTTTACACCATTAAAATTTTGAAGAAGTTCTTCCAACGTTTGCGGCCTGTCTGTTTCAGGAATAATGATAGTATTGATTTGTCTCGAATCTAAGACAAGCCTGTTCGATCCATTTTTCTTCTCAACAACATGTAATGGATTGTTGTATGAGCTTACTGCAGGCTCAATAATGCTCTCATTAAGCATAGATTGGATTTCTGTTCTAACACGGTCCCTATAATGCGCCGGAATTACGTATGGTCTAACACACATTTAGTATGCTCACGAACACGAAATTGGTATTGAAATCCCTTTATTGTTCCTGTTTTGTGAGTAAAAACTGTGGAATGTGTTTGTAAAATCTCAAAAAGGTCTTACCTATTAATGTCATTACAATTCTCAATTGTTTAAATTTTATTCTGAATTAACTCATTAGAATCAAATGCGCCGTCGATATCATCCCTGTCAGTACTTGCAGAGTGATTTTTTGTGTCAAGTTCAGTCAAAAATTCCGAACTGTTGTCTAACAGGACGTAAAGCCGATTAATTTCTTCGTCATGGTTTGAGAGCCAATCTTCAAATTTAAAAGCTACTGACTTACCTTCTTTTTCTAAACTTATTTCAGCATTGTGAAAGTTTAAGATTGCTTTGTATTCATTCAAAAAGTCTACTCCCAGTATAATTTCCGTCGACAATAATGGAACAATAAGAAAGTTCATAGAGAAGCTGTGGCTTTGACAAAAGAATTCTAAGTTGGTTTGTTGGCGTACATTTACACTTTTTCCAAAGATTGCACCTTGTAATTTAATCTTACGTAACAGACGTGTGGGGCAATCGTTCGATTTGTTGCATTTGCTAAAGGCTGTTTCACTAATTACTGAAATGGGACTGCCAGAGTCAAGTACTGCCGTACGTTTTACGTCATTTACTGTAATGTGAATCACAGGATATGCAATGTTGTTATGTTTTACGTCGTGTTCCTGGAGTCAGATGTCCCTAATGTCTTCCATTTTTACATAATTACTAGCTACGGCAGCTGCGTCGTTAGTTTCATATGTACGTTTTGGGGCTGCCAGCGGTATGAGTCATTGCCTATTGTCTCTTTGTTGGCGCGCGTCGTTATTGGGGTTTGGAGACCTAACTTCTACAAATCCACCTTGTCGAGAGGGCCCTGCCCTGTTTAAATCCCGCCAGTTCTGATGCAATTCAGGTCTGTCGTTATGATCATATCGTCTGTCGTCATGTCGGTAGATTCCATAGTTTCTTCTTGTTAGTCACGTGGTGGAGAATTTCCTGCTGAATCGTAACTGGGCGCTGGACCGTTGGGGCTAAAGTTATTCTGTCTCCCTTGGTAATATTTATTTTGGTTCCCATATTGTCTGTTTCTCTGATTGTCTCTGTGATAGTCATTACCGCGGAGAGGTGATCTTTCCCTGTAATTATTACTACTCTGCCAACGGTTGTCATACGGGTGGTGTCTGTTTTGGTCACGCTTTGTGTTGTTAGAATAGCCTTGTCGTGTCCAGTTATTATTTCTTTCATCGCGGAATTGCGACGGATGTGACCTGTAATTGTTGTGTTCCTGTTTTCGCGTTCTGCGATTGTCAGTGTCAATTTCTAATTCTTGTAAGAGTCCCTGAAAGGCTTCAATGTCGTCTTTGCAACGTCCTGCCAAAATAATATCTCGTAAATGTTCAGGTAATTTGATTAAGCAAATGCGGATGAGTTCTGAGGGGCTGTATGGGTTTGACGGGTATTGATTCATGTGCAACATGTCTTCAAAATATTTCACAAGACTGGACAATTCAGATTGTTCGAAATGTTTCATCATTATGGTGCCATGTTTTAATCGGTCTTGTGTGGCTTGAGACCAATATGCTGTGAGGAAGGCATGATAAAACTCTCCTTCACTGTGGCAATCCTGAATGACCGATCGCATTCTTACAGCTGGTTCATTCTCTAAGTAGCCACACATCAATTCTAATCTATGTTCTAATGACCAGTTGGGAGGAAAACAATGAGAGCAATGATGAAGCCACGCTTGTGGATGAATATCGTTGCCAGAATTCTTAAATGTTTAGAATTTGCTCGTAGTAATGAACAGCTTACAGTTAAAATCATCATGTCGGTGAGTCGCATGTCGATCATTGGTATGTCGTTTCGGCGGTTCCATCTCAAAATTCGGTGTGCCTTGCCAATTTCTTTCATAATATCCGAAGTGTGCTGTGTTATTATTTTGTGGTTCTTCCGTATTTCTAAGTCCCTCTTCCCGTGTTGGAGCGCGAGTGTCCTCTGAAATATGTTATTTTTGTATTACTTGTGCCAACTGAACTTGTACTTCCCGGATTTCTCTTTGGTGTTGCGTATTAATTTGATTCTGATTTTGTTTGAATTTCTTAATTTGTTCATACTCTTCTGTGTCAGTGATGGCTACAGGTCTTCTGTCATTCAGATCATCATCTACCTTTGTAGATAAGTTAGTGAACTGATCCGAAAGTTCGGCTACTGTCTCCGATAGTGTACTTATTTCCTCAGTCTGTTTTTCTGAACCAAGTTTAAGAGTATCTACTATGTCCTTTAAGTTTTCCTGAGTTTTTGCAAGTTGCGTAACCGAATCGGTAGATGCAACTGAGTCAATTTTAGCTTGCAAGGTGTCGTGATTTTCATGAACAATGGTTTGCAGTTCTTTTATGGCTGCTTCGTGATTCTGTAATGCATTTTCATGCCGCGAAAAAATAGGTTGAAAATGCTCACAAATTTGTGTTTTTACTTCATTACAGACTTTTTGACATTTCGATTCAATGTTATGTAACTCAGTAGTTAAATCTTCACGTGTTTGTTCAAGTGTGGTGTCTAACTTTTGAAGCTTTTGCTGTGTTTGTCTCTGATTTTGTTCCATTGTGTCTAACTTTTGAAGCTTTTGCTGTGTTTGTCTCTGATTCTGTTCCATTTTTTGCATTAACTGTAATAACAATGCATTAGTGTCTGGAATCTGTTCCTGTACGCTTTTCGGCAGTGCATTTGCACCGGCAACATTCACATTTTGACAAGCAGATAATGTGTCTTGACTTATTTGAGAAAACGGTGAGGACGCAAAACCTGAATCTAAAGTATTTGCAAAATTGTGTCCTGTCATTTCGGATTCCTGAGGCGAGCTGTTGCCGAGCGATCGATCGATAATGCTTCCCTGTTCACTAATTGTTTCACTGCCTACGCCATTGATGGCCGCCCGCTCCATTTCCTTATGCATAATTACCAAACTACTATGTTGAACATTAGTTAATTCATTACACGGTGGCGCTAACACACAGCTTTCGTCTTCACTGTCATTTCTCAGTTTACTTTGGAGCCTAGTATTACGTTTTTCACACGCCATAAATGTCACAATATTTCACACAATAACACAGAAAAGCACAATTTGAAGAGCAAAATAAGATAACACATTAACATAGCAATGGAAATAATGTCTACTTAATTGCAAGCGCAGCTGCGAAGTACTTGGTGCCAATCTACATGCATGTCACAACTGTTTTACTGTACAACAATGAAAACTACAATTACAAAGAAAATTCTCTCTATGATTATGCGCTAGCAATAAACAAAGGCTACACTAATTACACAAACAACAAGAAAAAAATCAGAAGATTCCAGTGAGGTATCCTCGGCTAAGGGTCGACATATGAAATGTTCCCTTTGAACAAATATACATGACTGTGCTTAAACTTCCACACAATATTTTTAGCGCAACGCAATCTGACTTTCAATAATCCCTACAAAAGAATGGTCCTGATTAACAATAACCTATACCTTTCATGAATCACTTACCTCACCAAAAATCTTCGTTACTCAAGCTACTGCAATATAGCGAGCGCCACTACTGCCAGCTAAATAAAAGATTCAAACTACTGAAGGCACTAACTACTGATCGGCATAGTTAGCAAATGAAAGATTTTAATAGAGAACAAACAATGTATTTACCTCAATAGTCATAATATATATATATAGCAGTTCATGACATCCAGTCTTACAAATTTCAAAACTCCGCCATTCCTCTCCCCACATCCACCACTGCTGGCGGCTCACCTCCAACTGCGCAACGCTACGCGCTGCTCACATCCAGGTGCACAACACTACAATGGCAGACAATAATGCAAACTAGCCACAGACTGCACACAGCACAGCCAGTGATTTCTATAGAGAGTGCTACGTGGCGTTACCAATAAGAAAACATAAACAGCCTACTTACAACACTTCCTAGTGCATTGGAGGCCATCTCCACCAGCCCACCGTCGACACACTCCTCAAATCGTAACACAACGCCGCGAGGAACCACCGCTCTTCCGTAACGGGAACTCCAAGACTCGCCAACACAACATATGCCCAAGCAACGGGCAGGCATGACCACTAAAGCCCTGGAGCGGAAAACCAAGAGAACCATAGCCGGAAGCACCACGCTTAAATAGCGTCCAGAAGAGGAAAACCAAAGAGAAAAGCTGCATGCCAGAACGAACGGGATTACTGCACCTACTAGAAAAGAGAATCACGGGCACCAGCGACTTCTCCACGGCTCACAGACGTTTAGATATGTGTCTCCGTGCACTGAACAACTTTCCAAATGCACTAGAATGGTGTACCCGAAGGGTGAAACCGAAGCTAATGAATGTTTTAATATTTTTTAGTGTAGACAAAGTTAGAGAAAGGAAGCAGGCTTCAGAATTCAACTGTAGTGTGCTAAGGAACCTCTACGATCTCTCCCATCTCCTGTATCTCCTGTACACTGCTGATAAGCCTGTGCCAACCCCACCTGTACACCTCCTCCAAGATGTTGATGACACCACCTTCCTGTCTCTCTATCCTACCCTTCAACAGTCCCAACACACCCTCTTTGACCAGTTCACCACTTGGTGCAACCAGTTCTTCCTTCATATCAACCCCTCCAAGACACAGGCATTCATCACAATCTGCATCACCCATTCCTTCCACATTCCTTCCATCTCCATGATTTCTACCTAACCATTTATGGTTGTCCCATCCAGCTCAACCCCACCCTGAGGTACCTCGGCCTCACCCTCGACCTGTACCATAGCTGGACCCCTCACCTCCTGACCAATCAGCAGGAAGTCGATACCCACTTCTGCCTCCTGAAACTCCTGTCCTGATGGGCATGGGGATTTCATCCTTCCACCATTCTCCAAACCTGCCAATCCCTAAGGCATCCTATCCTCTGTTATGCCAGCGTTGCCTGGATCTCTACCTGCCCCTCCTTTAGAAGGCCCTCCAAATCCTAGAACGCCACATACTTTCTGGCTTGCCTTCTGTATCCGCCTTCTGTCCCCCATACAACTCTTGTATGACCTCATCCTCATCCCACACCTCCTCCTCCCCTCCAACATACTTGCATCCTTTACACTGTCAATAGGCTTGATGTTCCCCCACCCCCTGTTGTCCTCCTTCCTCTCCTCCCTCTGCATGTTACCACGCCTCTATCGCTGTATCCTTCCCTCTCTTCACCTCCACACCCTTAATCTCTTTAATCAGGACCACTTTCAGCACCTCCCCCTCCCAGATCAGCCACATGCAATTTCTACAAGACTGAAAGACATCGCGAAAATAAAAGCAACGTTCATAATTTTGAAACGCAAGGAACTGGAGGGACTTAAGGTAAAATCTAACGCAAAGCTAGTCATTGAGGATCAGACTGCTGCATTGTTCCATCTTGTCAGACACGCCGAGAAAAGAAGAAGAATTTTCATGGTTGAACTTTAAATCGATGAGGGTACAATAATCACCACCCAGAAGGGAATAATTAAAGAAATGTCAACGTACTATGAACGCATTATACATCCGGGAAAACTAAGAAGTATATAATGAGCTCTTTGGTACACGTCTTTCATGAATATTAGTAGATGACGATAAGAACATTTCTTCCGATATGACCAAGGAAGATGTATTGTAAATCGTGCGAGGCCCTCCCACTAGGAAATCTCTAGAAGCTAACAGACTGCCCATTGAAATCTATAAACGATTTTGGACCCTAATAGGAGAAAAGTTCACCGAACGATTCAAGGAAATCTTAGGGGGGAAACCAGTGTTGATCCTGATGAACATAGGCTGCAAAAAAAACTAAAGCTGGTGTGTATTTTTAATTCGGATTATAAACTCAGAGCTCGAGTAATTAATAAGCGCTATCTACCGTGCACTACTGACATCACAGGCCAACAGCAGACATGTGTTTTTACAAACTGTGGCCTCATACCGCCGTGTCATATCGCTAACACAGTCAAGTAACATAAAATATGGACTGCTTTTCATAGACTTCCATATGGCATTTGATGAAGGTAATCACGAATGCCTGATAGAGACAATGCGCCGAATGGACTCCTGCCAAAAACCATCGACCACATCAAGAACATGGCCATAGGTGTTTCTGCACAAACCTTCGTTATTTGTCAATTGACAAAACAATTAAAAAAAAGGGTCGCTCCCCAAGGATGTCCTTTATCAATGCTTCTGTTCGCCGTATCTATGGAACATTTCCTGAGACAGCTACAGCATAGACTGTCAGGTATTACAAGGAGCAGATGCCATGGTTGGTGCCTACGCGGACGATGCATGCTTAATCATCGGAGACCATGCTGTTGTGTTACAACTACAGATGGTACTTGTAAAATATTGTTGCGCATCAGATGTGAAGGTAAATGACAAAAAAAGTTACTTTATATGAGAAAGATTATTATTACGACATTTTTAAAACATTTACATGGGACTTCAGATAACATTACTACATATGCCCGAGGCTGCTTTTTAACTTATGCAATAATTCTCAGGCTCCGACATCGCTGCACCGCGACCGGCCCAGCCAACACGATACACCAGACCAGACCAGAGCAGACTGCTCACTAGCAACAACTTACTGCTATAGCTACACAGTTCCTACTGCAGTCAACACTGATCTCTGGCCAGAGATTCTCTTATACCTTGCATATCGCAGGCAGCGCATGAGCAATACATCGAAATTACATCTGCTCTGACCTCGTACATAACCCTCCACTGGGAGGGGGGGGGGCAAAAATTTGGCAGCGATGGTGAGTCAATTGAACTTGCCATGAGCAACAAATTTTTCTATAATCTACTTAATTAACTAAGTCTACAGTCACAGAGGATATACATATATATAAGTGCAGAACATAAAATGAAATAAAGTGCACATGCACTGAGTACAGAACATATCAAGAAATGACAAAATGTATACGCAATGAGTACAAAACATATTAACAAATGACATAAAGTCCACACGCACTGTATATATTTGTACCATTTTACAAGAACTAGGAAAGGAATGGGAAGGATTGCATCATGGTTGTAGCACAGTAGGTTGCACGTAGCAGCACTGAAAGTCCATATCTTTCTACAGAAGCACAACACCAAGTGAGACAATCTAAAGTTCTCTACCCTGAAGTATTGATCAGTGTAGCCAAGACACTGAAATGTCGTATTAATATTCAATGTTATCATTTTGGTAGTACATTAGGTACACCAAACAGCAGGACGATAATAACATCTCCATCGTTCAAGGTGGTGGCCAGCATGATGTGTCAACACCACATTCTTGTAGAATCCATACTTTTTCACCAAAGTAGAATTAGTGCAAAATCCAAATATAGTGCTCCATGATCATGACAATGGAGAGGACAAAAGGATATTGCAGTAATTTCTGGTAATTAGGTCAGAAGGTGAAGGACATTAGGTCTTATGCTAGTCATCATTGAGAATGACACTAGTCTATCAACCGATTTGAGTAATTGTTGGCACTCATTGCCTAGTTACTAAACATTTCTGTACTATGTATGGAGTATTACAGAATATTATTCATAAGTCATCTAATTACAGTAAATATTGGCACTCATTGGCCAGTTACAAACCATTTTTATGCATTATTCAGAAGTGATCATTCAAAGCAAGAGTTAATTAATGGCATAGATTTTACATAATTCATCTAATTATAGTAATCATTGGCATTCATTGGCCAGTTACTAAACATGTAGCAAGTATTGAATATTACAAAGCACTATTCATAACTCATCTGATTGCGGTAATTATTGGCACTCATTGGCCAGTTACAAACCATTTTATGCATAATTCAGAAGTCATCATTCAAAACAGGGGCTAATGAGTGTAGCATTAAGCTACTGGTGTTCATGCATAATATCATATAAGTGACATAAGACAAATTTAAAATATAAGAAACTGTGCCATACGTTGGCCAGTTACTAAACATATAGCAAGTATTGAATATTACAAAACATTTTTCATAACGCATCTGATTGCGGTAATTATTGGCACTCATTGGCCAGTTACAAAATATTCATATAGTTTTATAAAACATTATTCAGTATTATTCAGAAGTCATCATTCAAAATGAGAGTTAATTATTGGCATAGCATTTATAGAGTATAACAAGAAATATTATTTACAGAAATTATTGGCATAGCATTTATGCATTATTACAAAACATCATTCAGTATTACTCAGAACTCATCATTCAAGTGACATAGGACATATTTAAAATGTAACACACTGTAACTGTTACTCAATGTCTGTGGTTCAATAATACATAGATATAATGGATTCAATACATCTGAGAAATTTGCATTATATTTAGAACTAGAAATATCTCTTAAACTGGTAGCATTATTTGGGACTGTTAATACATTTTTTTGTGCTAGCAATGCACTGCGTTGAGATCGATAATTAATTGCTGGGGCATGAAAATATTTGCTTTTGACTTATAGCTGGAAATAATGATTAATAAAGTCATTCGTCACGAGTCAGCTGTAGCAAGGTTATGAACAAGTAGAGTATATGTGATCACATTCATGAATGACACACACAAATGGGTAAAAAAAACGGGTTTAATGACTAACTGCTTATAGCTCATTAATTTAATGAATAGCTTCTCCTGGAAAAATACAAAAAGGATTATTGAGCTGAAAGAAGATACGCATATTACGCTGAAAAGTAGTGAACTTCGAATTAACAGGTAATGAAATGTGTACTCAATATGTATGTACTCTATAGTTCAATTCTTTTATCTTGGCGGTTCGCGCATGCCCGCCCAGACGCGGGAGATTGCTGCGTTGCCAGTTGCACACGCCAAGCAATCTTAGGTTTAGGGGGGAGCGCGCAGTTTATGAAGTAAAGCCACCACGGCCCCATTAGCCCTTTCGCTGCTACAGAGACGTGCTACCCGCATTCCGCGCTGTGCGCGATTTTGTCATCACTGCACTGCTCGCATGTGCAGCAGACACATGGTGTTCCGACTGCTTTGACACACTTTATCATTCGATTTCACAAAAACTGTTTGGCCCAAAAATTTGTTTTTTACACATCTTCTTGACTGATACTCTCCCCCCATAAATGATTTAATTTTGTTTCGATGTTCAACGCAGTTATTGTACACCATTAAATGTAGTAAAACACTGTACGAAATTCTGAAGAGTTTGCAGAGATAAAAAGTCTGTAGCGTATACTTTCCGTATGGTTGATTTAAGTTGCCACTAGAAATTTCAAAAAATTGCATTCAAACGAATAAAATTCTAGAAGTAAGGCACTTCGATATTGTTTTTAAATAAAGAAAATATTAAGTACTGAACAAGGCTTGAACTCGGAACCTTTTGCTTAGCTGCCAAACAGTTCTACCATTACACTAACGCAGCTCGCCATTAGACGTAATTCCTGGAGGACTTTAAACTAGGACGCAAAATACCGACAAACACTGTTGGCATGACTATGAATTACTTACGTTTCGTCGAAGTACAATAGGAAATAAACAATTACCGCTGTTCTTTATTGCGAAAAAGCGGTTAGTGAGAATGATACGACACCTTTCCTTGCTATCGCCTGAATTAGGAGGCTTATTGCTTGTTTGGTTTAATTAATTAATAGAATATGAAGCAATTGGTATAATGAATGCTTTTTCCAAACTTTCTAGAAAAGAAATTCTGCTATCAAGACATTCCTTTCGTTCAGTTACTTTACTAATGGCTGAACGTTTCTAAAACTTAAGACACTCGTCCGTGCTCTGCACTGCAGTCAAGCTCTGGCAACGTCGTTCTCTGTTCATTGGCTGACTGTGTTTTGTGATGTCAGATGTGCAGAACGAACCTAAACTCGGCCGCCGTCATAAATGACGCGCACTTTAGCTGTCCTTTCCAAAACATTCAGTCATTATACCATGCGACATAAGACATACTGTCAAAACGAACTGCAACAAATACTTAAATAACTACATAGCATTTCTTAACTAATAGTAAATATACAAACTTCATCATTATCCACATCTACAAAGAAAAACTTCATTATTCATATTACCATAACTTCATTACCATCATCACCTGCAAAGAAAAAGTTCATTATTCACCATTCATTATCATCTGCAAAAAATAGACACTTCATTATTCATTATTCATATTACCATTTACTTCACACAACTATTCATAGTATAGAGTTTCTTATTTCTAGCATATTTCATCACTAAAACTAAGATGTGTAGTTCTGTCTGACAGCCTGCATCAATCGCCTCATATTCTGAAAGAAAAATAATTAGTTAAGACTGCTATCATACGATGTGTATAGTATATTCTTGTTAATGCTTGTTAATTCTGATCCACTTACTCTTCATGACAAGGTATTGCATTTTCTTTCGTTCATTCCGAAGGTGAAATTTCCATTTCAGAGTAAACCACTGTGGTTTGTTTATTTCTTGTACACGTTATTGCTTTCTGAAAATGATGAATAAGGATTAATATCTTGCATTTAAATGATATATCCATTAGATAAAAACTTGTTTCCAGTGATACAACTAAGCATACAGCATAGCATGACAGAAAACGTATTAGGTCAAAAACATAGAGAGTTTTCAAGTGCAAAATATGTACACACAGTATCATAATGTAGTGGCAAAAAGTGTAGAATAGTCAATATATTGAAATATATGAAAAAATGTCAAAGTTAACTGGTGTTTGTTATATCTTAAAGATTACATAGTGCACACAGACAAAATTCTACTTTCGATAGGAAAACAATCATACATACACAAAAAATGGAAAATGTGCACGGTTTGATGTGTAACGACAAGAAAAGCGACCTGCTAAGCTTACCTTGCTGGGCACTTGCCAGGAAAAAATATGATAATCATCAGTAAGTAGTCACATAGATAGAATTGCATAATTGGTCATAAAATATTTCAGTTTATCTGGAAAAATGTACACGGTCTGATGTGTAACGACAAGAAAAGCGACCTGCTAACCTTACCTTGCCGGGCACTTGTCAGGAAAAAATATGATAGTCATCAGTAAGTGTTCATATAAATATAATTGCATAAGTGGTCATATAAAATTCAGGAAATGGCATTACACTGTGATAAATCATGAAATATGTTCATTCAATAAAGGGTTTAGTATTGGAGACATGGTGATTTCCTTTACTTTTTCTGATTCTCAAAGTTTCGACGTGTACTACATTGGGGTGAGGAATGCTGCGAATTCGATATGGACCTGCGTATAGAAGCTCAAATTTACTGCATCTACTCCTTCCTATGTTGGATAAGTAGTGTGTACGTACTAATATCTTCTGTCCAACGTGAAAGTCACGGCGTGTACAAACCTGTTTTTGCTGTCTTCTCCGGCGCTCTGCGGCACGTTCGATGTTGTTGAGCGCAATTATAAAGGCACATTTGCATGCCGAGCGTGAGTTTCCGCGGAAACGCGAAATATTAATTAAATAAATAATCAGTGACTAATAAATAAAGCCTATGGCACACAACTGCAGCGCTGTGTCGCTGATAAAGACAAAAGAATAATTACGTTACTCTTATGTCTGTTTAAGAGAAGAGAGAGCTCAGGTAGAAGTGGTGCGAGAAGCACGTATTTTATTTTATTGTCTGGCACACCGCCATATTTTCATGTTATAGAAGAATACTGCGAGTTGCAACCACACTAGGCACTCGATTCTGTAATGAATTTATATTTATAAAAGTAAGTAGGATTATGAACTGTAGGCTATTTCATTGAATATATCTGATTTAACTAACTGTGTAACTTTTTTATGTTTAGTAGACAATCACCTCTGTACGACGTATTGGCATGGCTGGCAAATCATTGTAATATTGAGATTAGATCATGAGTCCGTACCTACCGCCGCAGTCTTTGGAAACGATTTAATTACGAAGTCCGATTATTTTAGTTTTCTTTCACGGTCAACTACGAGTTACATTGCCTTTTCCAAATAGCCATTGTCAAGCGTCTGATACCGAATAATTAAACGTCCACGTTCCAGATAAGACAACGTTTATTACAACCAATCACTATCACTATTATACATAATTAATACTTTATTTTATTTTATTTATTTATTTTATATTGGCGACTGCGTGTCGGACTTGTTATTTTGTCATTTGTTACATTGTTCTCTTTGTTTCATGCGAAAAATCAACTTTCTGGACCTGGACTTGACTATATGAGAAATAACAAAAATCTGAAGATATTTGCCAATTATAAAATTTTGCGGGAAGACGCAATGAAGCTTCCAGCAAAATAAGGTAAGACGCAGCATCTTTGCATTGGCAGGCTTGACCAGACGCATAATTCAATGTATTAGCTCTTCAGTAGATTCTGTAGTATTTCTTTCGCGCGTAGCAGTTTTCAGTGATAAATTTCATTCTCAGTACTTTTCCTTAAACAATAACTCCTGCAACAATACCAATACACGAGTGTACAATATGGCCGACTTCTGTACGATACGTTGTAACATGGCCAGCAGCCATTAAGAATAATCCGATATTCAGTCAACATTTTTAAATTAACAAACAGCCATTGTTGCTACGAGCGATTCATGCTCAACTGCATTTTATTTTAAAACCAGTGTCAAACATTATTTTCTTGAAACATATATCACGTGTGGCATGGTCATAACTAGAAAACAATACGCAAGGATGGAACAGCAAACACATACTATTCAGACGCAATACGACTCGGACGAGAGACAAGTGTTAGAAAATGACTTTACGACAGCAACCGGTAGTGACGATTCATCAAATATTGACGCAAGTGTTAACGGAAATTTTGACAATAGGCCGTCCACCCCAAAAATTTCAAAGTCTCAGTCAGAGCCCATGTTAATACATGACGTCACGTCTAATGACGCGGCGGGGGCAGAGACCTTGCAAACAGTAAACATTGCCAACATGTTACAAATGTTAATGAAACAGAACGCGGAAAACATGGCAACCTTAAAGACACAAAATGAACAGTTAAAGACACAAAATGACGAAATTAAATCTGATCTCATAGCACTCAAGACAGGTAGTGACACTTTGTGTAAACGTGTGGAACTTATAGACGCCACACTGACCAAACAGATGACTGAACTCAGTACGAAATTTTCCTAGCTTAATACGATACAAGAAAAGACTACAAATGACGTAGCACTTTTACAGACACAAGTAAAAAACCTTAATGTCACGTGTGAAGCTCTTACTGAACAAATTCAAACATATCCTTTAGTACACGACAACCTTGAAAAACGAATTACTGACGTGCAGAATAAATTTGACAATGTTGAACAACACCTGACTGACATCTTACAATCTGATGCCACAGCTCATTTTCAAAATATTAATAAAGAATTTCATGATTGGGTAGAGAACAAAGACAAACATTTTGATAGATGCCTACGTGAAAATTTACCAACAATTGTGCACGACTCCGTAGCGCAATACATTACTAATAACAAACAGCTGATCAGTGACGCAGTACAATCCGTCACTGGACCAATGACACAATTCACCGATCGACCACAGTCTGAATGTAACGAAAATATCAGTCAAAATGTACAGTTCAGGAACCAATATACATTCGAGTATGACACACACATGCCGCACACGACAAACACACAAGAACAAAACACACCACGACTACAACACATACCACGAGGTGCAAACACAAACACAAGCTATTATCATTGTAAACCACAGCAACATTATCGTAATTACTCGCCAGCTGAACATTGCAGTAATTACAGTGGAACAAATCCATATCACAATGCGAAGGAAGAAGAAAGCTTAATGAAACACAGGCAATTTCAGATTTTTATCCCAGAAAAACGAACCATTCATCCGGTGATTTTTCTTAAATCTTTTAGTAACGCATTTCCACGCACTTGGAGTGACCGGAAAAAGATTTCATATATTGTCGGTTACATCCAAGGCGATGCAGCTGTCTTGGCATACAGTCAAGCTGACGTATGTACCACGTACAGTGAGTTTGAGCGTGCTTTTCTGAACAAATTCTGGTCGCAATCCGTCCAGCAGCGACTCAGAAGACAAATTCTAGAACCTGAAACTTTTAACAGTAAAAATGGCAACTTACGCAGATATTTTGAAAAATACTTGAACATGGGACACTTTTTAGACGAACCAGTCGCAACACGCGATATACTCCGTGCGTTGAAGGCCAAATTGCCTTTCAACATTAAAGAAAAACTCCTACATATCCCGGATGACGATTCAGATTATTTTTTAACAGCTTTAGATTCGGTTGACATGTTACTTGAAGATCAGCGCTTCGCGCGGCAAAACAGCAGCCACAATGTTTACACTAGTGGAATGCAAAACATGCAGGCTTGCCAACTCAATTCTGGAGCGCCCACAGTTGGATACGCGGTACACCAAAAACAGCAAACTCACATGCCGTCTCAATACGGAAATCAAAATCAACACGCGTATTCCAATACAAACAACAGTTACAACAGTAATAACACTCCATGCGGCAATCCATACAAAAGGCACCGCGGTATTAACAACAACGGTAACAGCGGATACAAATGTAACAACAAAAACACAAACAGAAATAGAAATAATAATAACTACGAGCCAAGACAGCATCAAGGCTGGACTCGTAGCGATCAATACTTTCATTCAAACACTGCTTTACCACAGCAGCCACCAGGACAAAATTGGAGCATACCTTACGACCGACAGGTAAGTTGTAATGCGCAACAGCAACAACAACCGCAAAAGTTTGGAGATCGTAACAGGCAATATCCGAATGTGAATATAATAGAAATGACACCTGATACACAACCTCAGTCTGTGTCAGTACCTAGTACAAATGCTAATCCAACAAACTAGAAACAGTCACTTCTATGCCCCAGGTCGTGGCTGAGGAATTCTTGGGGGGCGACTTCAATGTTAATCAGTTATTTGGCACCACAGTTGAACATCAGAATAATGATATGCCGAATAATTCTAAACAAAAATTACCTGTTTTATTTATAAGATACAATCACAATAACAATATATCAGATGAACTTTTACAAGACAGTACACAATGTCGTTCAAACACAAATGAAATTGTTTTAGCATCTACTACTGGTGTAGTAGATGGGATTCCAACTACTATTATCTTAGATACAGGTGCAGCTGTGAGCGTTTTGTCTTTTAATTTCTATAAAAAGATGTGTGAATTGGAGCCTGTGCCTGAGTTTCCTGCTCAAAACTGTAAAATAACTACTGCTCTAGGTAATAAGTCATGTAGGGTTACGAAGCAAGTTTTTGTAAACATTAAAATAGGGAATGGAACCGTACAATGGCCATTCCTGGTTGTACAAAACCTTGTGACAAATTGCATATTAGGAATAGATATTATGAGCGAGAAGGACTGCATTATAGACTTCTCCCAAGGTAAATGTATTTTAAATGATAGAGGCAGTGTAATTATTATTGATTTGGACAGGAGAACTCTAAAGCATGACAAACACTGTACAGGGTACAAGGTTCAGTTAGTACTTGACAATGACATTCAAGACACGCACACACACTCATTTGACACAGAGCTAATGGACTTGAAAACATTGCTTGATCATAAGATAAATGAAGCTACAGCTCTCAGTGTACATGAACGTATAAAACTACAGGAAGTGTTATCCAAATATTTACAAGTTTTTACCAAACGATTAGGTGTTATCAACACGTATGTGTACAGGATTGAAGTTAAGCCTCACAAGATCTTCTACCACAAGACATATAACGTACCGTTATCTCAACGACCTGCTGTGTGGCAAGAACTAAAACAAATTACAACATAGATTATAAGTAGTATAGAAATTTTCATTTCAGCGGTTCCAGTGACGCAGTTGAAGACAGAAGAACTTTTCTTTCAACGCCGCGGCACCACCGAGAAGACTGAATATTGAAGTAAAATTTAGGATTACGTAGCAGTGAATGATACATAAATTTTTCACGGAACATTTGTGACTGTAGGTACCACTGACTTGGAATGACACCTGACGAACCGACAGACGTCATCTGTGAAGCGAACTTTTACTTTGAGAAATAGATTAGACGCACATCTCTCAACACGAAAAGCATCTATCAGTAGTCAAGGCCACACAGACACTATACACACACGCACAAAACGCGAGGAATCGAACAGTTTTCCGTCTCTTATTATTTTGAATATTTATTGAGTAGTGAAAACGCCTGGTCTTGCCTACTGATGTAATGAATGTTGTGTCTAACCTATCTTAATTTCAGATGACATCACAAAATAAACATCGATAAAATCCCAGCAAAACCGTTAAAGAGGACGTAATTATCTGCAATTCATGTAATCAAATGTGACACAATGTAATAACCCATAGCTATGTAATAATGATGTAAACATGTTTATGTGCAACTGTATTATATTTATGCTAAGAAAATATGTGACGTGTGTATGTATGATTACTTATATTTTTTTTCTTCTCTTTCAATGATGTATAATGTAACTGTTACTATGTAAAAGAAATTTGAACAAAACGAGTGCCAAAAGGTCATTGCATAGTGAACCATTGTTCACGGACATTAATGAACATTACTAACTCCGCAACTACACAGAAACCTATGGGAAAGAAACTGTTAATGACATTCATTATGCATCGTACCTATGTAAACGCGATGAACCATTTCTTTGATTAATAACTACGAACATTTAGGTGAGCTATATTCAGCAAAAAACTGAAAATGTGAAGTGCATATTTCGTGCATCGTCTAGTGACAAAACTACAGTATCTAACTTCAAGATGTTAACTGGATTAAACGGACACAAAGTGCCTGTCCAGAAAACAACACGACGGGTGGAAGAATTTTGGTTGGAACTTCAGGGAATGAAATGTTCTCGAAATGTGACGGACACTCTTACCTGGACTGTCCAAGGATCCACGCCAGCTATGTACCGTCCGAGGTTCTGCAACCAAGCTTCCACGGAATGTAAAAAACGAACTGCACGTGGACCAATTACTAACGGGTCACGTCAGATCTGTAATAAACAACGTTTTTTAGTCACAACGAACTGCATCACAACGACTATAATGGAAATGGAAATGGACACGCTTATGTTTTAATCACGTTGTTATACAACGATGATACTAACCTGTGAAAAGATTATTGTGCAGCAGATGAATATGAACTGTAATAACGACACGATGTGAATAGGTCGTCGCAGCTGAAACATACGGACATTTTTCTTTGAAGTATTTCAAAACAATACTATGTAACTAAGAACATTCAACAATCTGAGTTGTATTGTGATATAACAAATATTGTAAATTTAAAACTAAGTTACCTGTTATAGAATGTAGTCTTCATATGTAATCTTGGTTGAATATTTTCTTTGTGCAACGACTAAGATACGAGCGCACACGAACAATATGAACTGCATTACTGTGCCGCGTGATCTAACTGTATGATATAACGGCACTGCCGGAGTCACACAGACGCTTCTGCGTATGCGCGCACTCTATCTGCCAACATAAGAACTTTTACGGCGCACCCGCGTCATTCAAATTTTGTATATAATGTGTATAATGTGTGTAATGTAAGTCATGTGAATAGTTGTAGATAACTTAGATTTTCTTGTGCCTTTAGGTGAATTGCTCGCCTGCAGGTGTGTCCTTTCGCCTCGCAATTCAGGGGGCAATATAAAGGCACATTTGCATGCCGAGCGTGAGTTTCCGCGGAAACGCGAAATATTAATTAAATAAATAATCAGTGACTAATAAATAAAGCCTATGGCACACAACTGCAGCGCTGTGTCGCTGATAAAGACAAAAGAATAATTACGTTACTCTTATGTCTGTTTAAGAGAAGAGAGAGCTCAGGTAGAAGTGGTGCGATAAGCACGTATTTTATTTTATTGTCTGGCACACCGCCATATTTTCATGTTATAGAAGAATACTGCAAGTTGCAACCACACTAGGCACTCGATTCTGTAATGAATTTATATTTATAAAAGTAAGTAGGATTATGAACTGTAGGCTATTTCATTGAATATATCTGATTTAACTAACTGTGTAACTTTTTTATGTTTAGTAGACAATCACCTCTGTACGACATATTGGCATGGCTGGCAAATCATTGTAATATTGAGATTAGATCATGAGTCCGTACCTACCGCAGCAGTCTTTGGAAACGATTTAATTACGAAGTCCGATTATTTTAGTTTTCTTTCACGGTCAACTACGAGTTACATTGCCTTTTCCAAATAGCCATTGTCAAGCGTCTGATACCGAATAATTAAACGTCCACGTTCCAGATAAGACAACGTTTATTACAACCAATCACTATCACTATTATACATAATTAATATTTTATTTTATTTTATTTATTTATTTTATACAATGTCAATTATTTCATGGTGTCGTAGTAGACGAGATGTAGGAAAGGATACTAATTCTTTAATTTTGTTAGGTGGTTCAACATTTTTCAGTATAACAGTCGGAGATAGCATAGTAGATTCCTTTGGTATCGAGTTAATTACATCCTGGAATGACAGTATGTATGTATCCCAATCAATATGTTTTTTATGGCAGTATATTCTACCAGCTCGCCCTATTTGTCCAAGAAATTCACAGTGCCGTAGACACTGGCGAGCAGATTGATGCCGTATTCCTGGACTTCAGGAAGGCATTTGATACGGTTCCGCACTTACGTTTAGTGAAAAAAATACGAGCTTACGGAATATCGGACCAGGTTTGTGATTGGATTCAGGATTTCCTAGAAGGAAGAACACAACATGTCATTCTTAACGGTTCAAAATCTGCAGATGTAGAGGTAATTTCGGGAGTACCGCAAGGAAGCGTGATAGGACCTTTATTGTTTACAATATACATAAATGACTTAGTTGACAACATCGGTAGCTCCGTGAGGCTATTTGCAGATGACACGGTTGTCTACAAGAAAGTAGCAACATCAGAAGACTCGTACGTACTCCAGGAAGACCTGCAGAGGATTAATGAATGGTGCGACAGCTGGCAGCTTTCCCTAAACGTAGATAAATGTAATATAATGCGCATACATAGGGGCAGAAATCCATTCCAGTACGATTATGCCATAGGTGGTAAATCATTGGAAGCGGTAACGACCGTAAAATACTTAGGAGTTACTATCCGGAGCGATCTGAAGTGGAATGATCACATAAAACAAATAGTGGGAAAAGCAGGCGCCAGGTTGAGATTCATAGGAAGAATTCTAAGAAAATGTGACTCATCGACGAAAGAAGTAGCTTACAAAACGCTTGTTCGTCCGATTCTTGAGTATTGCTCATCAGTATGGGACCCTTACCAGGTTGGATTAATAGAAGAGATAGACATGATCCAGCGAAAAGCAGCGCGATTCGTCATGGGGACATTTAGTCAGCGCGAGAGCGTTACGGAGATGCTGAACAAGCTCCAGTGGCGGACACTTCAAGAAAGGCGTTACGCAATACGGAGAGGTTTATTATCGAAATTACGAGAGAGCACATTCCGGGAAGAGATGGGCAACATATTACTACCGCCCACATATATCTCGCGTAATGATCACAACGAAAAGATCCGAGAAATTAGAGCAAATACGGAGACTTACAAGCAGTCGTTCTTCCCACGCACAATTCGTGAATGGAACAGGGAAGGGGGGATCAGATAGTGGTACAATAAGTACCCTCCGCCACACACCGTAAGGTGGCTCGCGGAGTATAGATGTAGATGTAGATGTAGATAGTTTACCAATTTCTTTCGTTAGTCGTTCACAAGGGTTCGAAGAAGCGTGATACCTGGATATATAGATCGGATGAATGTTTCTAGCTCGTAACATACGTGTCCATAACGCAGATCGAAACTGTGGCCCATTGTCGGAAATTACTTTCAATACATGTCCTACATGGGATAAAAAATGTCTTACAAATGCATTCGAAACAGATTTAGCAGTAGCTTTGCGTATCGGAGTGAAGGTAACAAATTTCGAAGTGAGTTCAACAGCAACAAAGGTGTAACAAAAACCTCTATTATTTCCGGGAATCGGACCAAAAATGTCTACAGCGGCCATGTGTCTCAATTTAACAGGTACAATGGGATGTAACGGAGGAATATGTGAAGTCGTGTCTGACTTAGCTTTCTGGCAGATTTTACATGACGCTAAAACTCGTCGAATACGTTTCTCCAAGTTGGCAAAATAACAGTTCTGTCTCAGTATAAGAAAAAATTTTCTGGCTCCGTAATGTGCGTAACTTAAATGAGTATACCAAATTAATTTGTTAACAAGCTCGTCAGGAATACATAATAACCAGTAGTTGCCGTCAGCGTGAGAGCGGCGAAACAGAATGTTATTGCGTACAGTGTAATGGTTTCTGAAGGTAACATTATTGCTATCTTGCCAAAGGTGTTTAATTTCTTTCCATACGTTGTCTTTAATCTGCTCTTGTGCTGTCTCGTAATGACGATGAAATGAAATTTTCAAATGCGACTTGTTGAATATACATGACGCTAAAATTTACTTGGCAGAAGTTGGTTGCGATGTCTTGCTGATTGTTGCTGAGAGAACGGGATATTGCGTCTGCTACAATGTTTTGTGTACCGGGAATGTGAACAATTGTAAAATTAAATTCCTGTAAATAAAGTTTCCATCTGCTTAACCTGTCATGTGTAAATTTTGCTCAAAGTAAAAACTGTATCGCTCTATGATCTGTGTAAACGGTCGTATGTCTTCCATAAAGAAAATGCCGACATCTCGTAAATGCCCATACAACACTTAATGTTTCAAGTTCTGTAACAGAATAATTACGTTCAGCAGGTGACAGAATGCGACTTGCAAAGGCGATGTTTAATTACTGTGGAACCATCTTCTTCAATTTCCTGAAAAATGTGTACGCCTAAAGCGGTGTTAGAACTGTCGGTGGCAATTGAAAAAATTCTAGTTAGATCTGGGTGTGATGAAAGTGGTGCATTCAACAAAGCTTGTTGCAGATTGTCAAATTCAGACTGCTTGGCTATCCCAGGACCAAATAGTGTTTTTACCTGTCAATTGGCATAATCCAGGGGTGTCTAAAGCAGAGTAATGAATAAATTTACGGAAAAAGTTAATTAATCCCAGAGAGCTGCGTAATTGTTTCTTCGTCGTAGGAACAGCAATGTCACGTAAAGCTTAAAGTTTTTCCGTGTCAGGCGCAATGCCTTCTGCTGAAATTATATGTCCAAGAAATTTTATAGCAGTTTTACCAAAGTGTGATTTGCTAAGATTAACTGTGAGTCCTTGTGCATGAAAAGTTTGCAACAGTTGGTCAAGAATCAGATTGTGTTCAGACCAGTTAGATTGTGCAATAAGAATGTCGTCTACATACGTTGTGATTCTGTCTTTTAGTTCTGTCGGAAGTATAGTATTCAAACCGCGAATAAGTGCTGCTGAAGAAATTGTTAAACCAAACGATAATTTGCAAAATTGATAACAGTCACCGAAACAGAGAAATGCTGTGTACTTTCTGCAGTTCGTATGGAGCTGAATTTGCAAAATCCCGATTTCAAATCTAACGTGGAATAAATAGCAGTACCATGAAATTTCTGTAGAAGTTCTTCTAGTGTCTGTGGGCGATCTGTTTCATTAATAATAATGTCATTGATGTGACGCGAATCAAGTACGAGGCGAAGTGAACCATCCTTTTTCTTAACAATATGGAGCGGGTTTATGTACGGACTAACTGCCGGTTCGATAATTCCTTGGTCAAGCATAGCTTGCAATTCTTTCTTAGCTTGTTCTCTATGAATATAAGGAATGGGATAATGCTTGGCTTTAAATGTGTCGTGCTGTTTAACTTGAAATTCATACATAAAACCGGACATAGTACCAGGGATGTTGTCAAAAACTGGAGCTTGCTGTAAAAGAAATTTGCGTAGTTGCGTGCGGTCGTCGTCTGTATTTGCACTGCTCTGTTTAACCTTATCAGAAATCATCTGCATAACGTCATAGTCGGCTTCGTCTGGAGTATTATAGTTGTGTACGTACGTATCTGTGAACCATGTGGAATGACAGTCTATGTTACGTGATGCAGAAATGACCTCTGTTCGATTAGTTGTTTGTTCTTCTACAGATAAAGAGTGCTGAAATTCTAATGCCAGTTGTATATTTTCATCCTTCAACATTAAATAGGAATTTTGAAAGTCAATAATTGCGTCATGTTGTACCAGAAAATTCGTACCTAACATAACGTCTGTTGTCAATAAGGGAACAATCCAAAAATTTGAGTGAAACGTATGACCTGCGATACAAAATGATAAGTGTGTCTGTAACTTTACATCTACTCCTTTACCAGATACTGCTCCTTTTACTTTAGTTTTGCCTAATGGTAACGTAGGATAGGTATTCTCTTTGTTACATTCGTTGACAGTATCCTCATTTATATCTGACATAGGTGATCCAGAATCGATTACTGCTGAAAATGTGGATGATCCAATATTTACTTCAATGACAGGGTGGGAAATGGATTTTTGAATAACTGGTTTTTCCTGCAAAAGAGTGTCTCGGATCTCGTCAAAAGTAATAACATTTTCATGAACAAGATTCTCTGTGTCAAAAGTATTGCTTGAGTTGCTGGAAGATGCAACCTGTACTGTATCTAGTCAAATTCTTTCTGACGTGCTGTTATTCGCGGGAGGATGCTGTGGCATTTCAACTATTTGTACTGTTCTGTTATTTCTTCCTGACATATTACGTTCGGGAGGATACCGACTGTCTGGTTCATTCATGACAATCCGTTGTTGCGGATGATTCTGCTGCTGGTAAGACCGACTGTTATTAAACGTACGCTGAAAATTGTGCTCATTACTTTTACGTCTGTCATGATAGTCATTTCTATACGGTGCATTGCGATATGAGTTGAAATAATGGTGTGTTTTCTGTACGTACTGATTTCCTTGTTGCTGTGCGTTACTATTTGGCGGAGCCGACGCTATACGTGTAGGCGGCGAAACATTGAAGCTTGGTTGACCTTCAAACTACATGTTGGTTAGGTATTCTAATCGACTGGTTTTGTTGCTGTTGTAGGAAAAAGCCTCTATTGTTACCAAAATGCTGTTGCTGATAATTTTGACGATTGCTGAAAATGTTGTACATACTGATGATTACAATTTTGTCTGTTATTAAAATTACGCCGGTAGTTGTCATTTCGGGACACTCTAATGAAAACTGTCACTTTCGAGTAAACTTGTCGTACCACGTTTTCTTTACTCATCCTTAATACTAGATAGATCGATAGTTGAAGAGCTGTTTTAATAGATATAAAGGATAGTAAAAGAGAAGGCAGCAGTGCAGAAAACTAAAGAAGAAATATCACTACTACGGCTCGGGGCCCTGTGCACGCTACGCCACATATTCATCGAAGTGTAATGAATCCCCTGAGGTTATTTACGTGCTGCAAATAAATTTTAGTTTCTGCGTTACAGGCAATGCCAATGAAAATTCAAAAGCAAGTTATTGTATCCAATCCAATTCTAGTTTCTGCATTACAGGCCAAGCTGGTGAAAGTACAAAAATAAATTGTCGTATCCAGTCAAAAGGGTGAATCTGTGTTCTGTCATTCTTAAATTTCCCAACGGATAGAAAGTGCTTGTAATCAAAATTTTCGTCTCTGAATGTCTGAACAGGTTCAGGATTGTATGCCAGTCAGTTTGTCTGTAACTGTTCGGAATCTAAGTCACGTACTCTCTGTAAATTACCTAAATTATACTGGCTGTGTGAGTGTGAGAAATGTTCCGAATGTGGCGTATGCTGTGCCGTGTTAGAGGCTGAAATATTTTTCATCTCCGTCAATTCGTACTGTAAAGTTAACAATTTTCTACGTAATATATTATTGGACAAATCTATCTCACTGATTGTCTGCTGTAAATTTTGGAATTCGGGTGTTTGATTAAACGAAACTGGTGACGTATCTTCTGATTTGGTGTCATTATTATTTTCGATAACATCAATACGACTGGCCAGTTCATCATATTTTTCAGTCAGTGCATTTACCTGATCATCGTTTTATTATGACAAGCATTAATTTGTTTTTGTATTTTACGTGTGGTTTTGTTCAATTTCTTAACGTCAGCTTTGATGGCATCGGAATCCTGTATTAGTTCCAACTTTTCAAGTCTGTTGGTCATTGTCTGAAAGTCTAATGTGTGTGTGTCTGTTTTTGTTTTATGATCGGAGATTTCATCTTGCAATTCGGTGTTCAACTGTTTGATTTCATCCGATACTGTAGCAATATTGTTGTCTACGTATGTTTTTGCTTTCGTAAACAATTTACGCTTATCTTCCTGTCTCTGTGCAGTAATTGTTTCCATGACTTGTTGCTTTACTTTATTCTGTTCCTGTATAAATTTACGGTAACGCGTTTCACTGTTTTGTAGGTAGTGATTAAAACGTTCGTCAATTTGGCTGTTCTGTTGGTCAAATTTCGCGTCTACTTTTGTATCCAATGTGCGTGAAAGTTCTGCTGACATTAATTTAAACTCGTCGCGTAACAGAGTTGCGTTTTCAGAACATTGTTTAGCGACTGTACTAATTTCATCTCTAAGTAATTTAGCTGTGGCTGCATGTCTATTACTTAATTCTTGTGCACACAGATCTAATTTCTTCACTACTGTTCCTAGCACAAGCCTTAATTTCCTCACGTAATTGTTCTTTAGTATCATGACATTGTACGGCAACGGCTGTAATCTGTTCACTAAGTTGTTTGTTCTGTTCATTTAGGTTGTCGTGTTTTTCATTCAACTGTTTAAGATTTTCATTAAGTTGTTTGAAGTTGCTGTCTTGTCTTTCATTCTGTTGTAGCAATACTGCCATAACTTGATCCAAGCCAAAATTAGCGACTCTATTTCCTATGCTGTGTAATGGTGTATGTGCATTTGTCACGTTTTGTGTAACCATTAGGTCATTGTCTGACTCGCGAAAAGGTTTGCCAATCGGACGTGCACTGTTGGTCACTACATCGGAATCAAATAAATCTGACGTATACTGACTACATTGTTCACCTTCGTTAGAAACAATTATCTGTTCGTTACGTAAATTTGGCAAATCGGGTATGTCAAACTGGGCAGTGTTCATTGTATCAGAACGCGCCGCGTCATCAATTGTTACATTTACTGAGGACATAATTGAATTTGTTTGCTCATCATTAGAATTAAAATCATTACTAGTGGTCGGTACGCACTGATTATCAGTAATTAGAGGATTATCGGTATTACACTGAGTGTCGCAAGTATTATCGGTCAAATTATTCGAGTCGGCTATTTCACTCAATGCACATCGCGATGTACTGTTAACAGTTTTTCGCGGCATTTTCACAATTCAAAATTGAACACAAAATCAATCAAAGTCAAAGCAAAAATGGAACAAATACAATTACAATAAAGAGCAATAAATTGCCGATGATCCGTGAACGAAAGAGTGACAAATTAGTAAATGCATTGCGCCAGATGCAAACTACATTTAAGTAAATAAGAGCAGATATGTAACTGACTACCTCTCAGAAATTCACAAAAATACGATCCTAGCCGGATGTCGCCAAGTGTAACCTCCCCACTGTTGTGACTTGGCAAGACAGCCAAGCCACTAGGAGAGGAAGCCGAAAGGCACGCGTTAAAGCTCACGCAGGATGGCGTGAGGTCTGGAACAGGACAATGTCTTGAGACTAGCAAATAAAGTACGTAGCTTCCGAAATACTTAACTTTAATCCATAATTGGTGAACATCGGTCTGACGTTACATGCATCACAAGATAAATAGCAATTGATAAGGGTGCCTTGCTAGGTCGTAGCAATTGACGTAGCTGAAGGCTATGCTAACTATCGTCTCGGCAAATGAGAGCGTAATTTGGCAGTGAACCATCGCTAGCAAAGTCGGCTGTACAACTTGGGCGAGTGCTAGGAAGTCTCTCTAGACCTGTCGTGTGGCGGCGCTCGGTCTGCAATCACTGATAGTGGCGACACGCGGGTCCGACGTATACTAACGGACCGCGGCCGATTTAAAGGCTACCACCTAGCAAGTGTGGTGTCTGGCGGTGACACCACACCCACAAAATATATAATTCCGTAACCTCCCAACAGAAAATATTAACATAATTAATATTCACGTTTAGTGTAACCTCAAAACAGAAAAATTCCTAAACCTCTCAACAGTAAAAAATATAATTATGTCGTTCACATTCAGTATAACGTCCCAACAAAATAATTTCTGTAACCTGGTAACAATACAATGTAACTAACCTCTCAATTAAATTGTCGCTCACTTATAACTTTTCAATAATTGATTGTGAATTTATCCTGGTAAATTTTGGACGTCAGCAGTGCTGCGTCATGGCCCTGAAAGATCATTCTGAATAAAAAGAGTAAAATTCTTACCTCAATGAAGTCGCCGGATAACGCATATATATCTGCTCTTACAATAATTTTTTCTGGCACAGCCCTGTGCAATGCTGGCCAATAGATTTGTCATTTATGAAAGGGAAACAACTGATTTTTCTTTTGCAATAATCGGGATGATCATGGATTGGAGAAATTAGTAAATTCTTTAAAGTGAAATGAATGGTTGTTAAAATTACTTTATATGAGAAAGATTATTATTATGACATTTTTAAAACATTTACATGGGACTTCAGATAACATTACTACATATGCCCGAGGCTGCTTTTTACCTTATACAATAATTCTCAGGCTCCGACATCGCTGCACTGCGACCGGCCCAGCCAACACGATACACCAGACCAGACCAGAGCAGACTGCTCACTAGCAACAACTTACTGCTACAGCTACACAGTTCCTACTGCAGTCAGCACTGCTCTCTGGCCAGAGATTCTCTTATACCTTGCATATCGCAGGCAGCACATGAGCAATACATCGAAATTACATCTGCTCGGACCTCTTACAAATGGTAGCAATAAATTGGCGGGAGCTAGCAAGGAAAATCAAGGGAGCTTTGCTAGAAACCTGTCAACATAGATTAGAATAGTTCCAGAGACTACAGTCTTCCAACACGCATATTTTATCCAAGGTCCTCCCATCCCATCATTGGTGGCGAAGACGATCATGTCCACTTTAGCAAATTTCATATCGAAAGAGAAATTGTTTCGAGTGCCGGTGAAGACAGCAGTGTTGGATCCAAAGAATGGCGGAACGGGAGTAGCCCAGATCAAATCTAAAGGTGTAATGTTTTTGGATTTAGCAGAAAGAAGGAATAATGACAGGAAAAATGACATAGAAACTAAAAGTGGTCGAATAGCATGGAATATTAGTATGGAGAAACATCAGTAGTGATGTTCTTTCGTCTGAAGTGAGAGCAGCAAGTCACAAGGTAGTCAATAACATCATCAGCACTAATGAGCATCTCTTAACCTTCGGTTTAACTGACACTAACCTCTGCAGTAAATGCAACCTTGTTGATACTGTGCCTCTTCGGTACACGTGTGGGGATAGAATTATCACCTGAAGGTGGACCAGGACAAAATTGCTCAAATAACAAGAACTTCTGCAAACAATGTGCCAACTGCTATTTTCTTCAGCCCAGAAGAAATTTATTACACTCAGGCGGAAAATAACGCAGTGGTTTGATTAATGAGCAAATATACAAGCTACACTCTTAACAATATTGGGAGTAATGAACATACTCGGAGAGGCCCCGCTACTACTGCGGTGAGTTCCCGACCGTAACCTCCCCCACAAGTCACACATAAAAAATAAATCAGTAGTACAGCAGTTACAGAAGTATGACGGTAAACATCTCTAGTCTGTCACAAAGGAAAATCTTAAACTCCCTGTGCATGCTGTTAGAAGGCCGGAACTGACAAAAATAACAAAGCAGTGAAAAACTTTGTGATTTTGCTGTCCACGACTGTTCTTTCGTCCACATCATTTACCATGGAGCATACATCAAGAATTTACTGAGTGGTTAAGTTGGGTCTGGGAATTGAGGAAGAGGAACCTCAGGATACAGAAGAAAAAATGTGCGTGCTGAACTGGCACCAGTTGAAGGTGATAGTGTTGTTGTTGTTGTTGTTGTTGTTGTTTTTGGGGAAGGAGACCAGACAGCGAGGTCATCGGTCTCATCGGATTAGGGAAGGAAGTCGGCCGTGCCCTTTCAGAGGAACCATCCCGGCATTTGCCTGGAGTGATTTAGGGAAATCACGGAAAACCTAAATCAGGATGGCCGGACGCGGGATTGAACCGTCGTCCTCCCGAATGCGAGTCCAGTGTCTAACCACTGCGCCACCTCGCTCTGTCGGTGATAGTGAAGATGCCAAATGTATGTTACTGTTAAAAACTGAATATCATTCCTTATTCTATGAATCCTGTAATTTATGACTGCAATTAGTTGCCACCTTTTATGTCACTTCCTTGGAAGCTAGTCATTTTTGTTACTGTTTCTGCGGAATATTTAAAACGTTGTGGCTCATCCTCGACAGGTCCTGTAGTGCAGACTATTTTTTTTAATTAGTCCATGTCTTCGTTAAAACTCATTTAAATCACTTTAAAAAACAACAGCTTATGTACCCTTTTTAACAAGCGGAAAACTCCCAACTGTCTATGCATTAGTAAAGTCTCAATTCATAGTCCAACTTGCCTTTAATCTGTACGTATTTCTGAGGTATCCACCTCATGAGAAAACCTCTGGCTCTGTACATCAAACTATTCTTTTAATTTTGCCTTCTGTTCGTCAGATAATTTATTTATTCTTTTGTTAACTGCAAAATATTTCCTTTTAGATTGGATTGCTGTAACTGTACTGAATTTCCTTTGTCTGTTAATTTTATTAACATAGGAATTCACTGGTATGCACCATGTAATTTTAGAATTTAGGATATTAGTGCATTCTGACCGGACTGAAAGCGTCCATTTTGCTGTTTGATTGAAATACAAACGAAATTTGTCTTCATAATTGATTGCTGACTTGAAGATTCCTTTATAATTCCTTTGTTGATGAGTCAAGCTCAAAACTTTTATACACCATTGCTGAAATTATTTTATACTATGAAACTAAACGTTCTGCAGTTTGGCTAGTTTGCAAATTAACTCCTCACCTTCAACTTCCATTTCCATGTCTCCAGATGAAGATTCCATATAAACAGTTGCTATATAACCAAATTCGCAACCATCTTATATGTAATTAATTATCATTGCCCTTTAGAAATTCCATATTAATGTCCTTAGACATTTTTACCATGCTACAAATGACTGAAAATCTTTTAATAAATTTTCTATACCCATTTTAAACACCAGATCACAAGTAATATTGGCTCAAAGCATGAACTCTCAACAAGAAATTACCGACCTGAAAAAACAGTGTAGTAGCGCTATTCCATTTCCTTCACACTGTGCACGAAGTCAACAATTTGGTGATGAAATAACAGCAGTAATTAACAAATTTCAGCAATTTGTTTGTGACACATTGGATCCCATGAACTATCTATCTGACTGACAAAATCTTACAGCATGTGTAGGCAGAAGAATAAGCGACGATGTCGTTACATTACACAGGGCAGCATATTTTATGTTATCAGGAAAAATATCTGTCTCTGAAAAGGTTTTCTGAATATTTTATTAATTCTTCTTGGTTCCTAGATTTGAGAGGTGGCACGAGCCCCCTCTCATATTTCTATCTTACGATTCTCCTCTCTAGTTGCATGCGGTGGAGGGTTGCTTTTCCTTCACACGCGAACTTCCCACGCAGCGTCTCTCGTCACCCGGGTGGTCCGGTGACAGGCGGGCTCTGTAGAACTGGAGAGGGTTAAGCCGACGTGTGTGAGGCAGTCGAGTGAATGTTTTGCAGACGCCGACATTGTCAAGAGACACGCCCGCTGGGGTGTGAAGTAGCGGCTGGGCTAGAGGTTCCGTTACTTCGGAGAAACTTTGCGAAAACACTTTCTGGCGGGCTACCAGCGAGCCGTGGGAATGACTTGTGTAGCCACGCAGTTGTGGCGGGAAAATTCCCGCACTTTCTGCAAAATAGTAACGGTGATTGGTTTGCTCAGGGCATAGCTCCGTGACGTAGCAAAATCAGCACAGAAATTGGCGCCAAGAATCTCCATTGGTGGAATGGTAGTGCTCCGGCAATGGAGTGGAATTTCCGCCGGTTTTCGAGTTGCTGATTGGAACGTAACCACGGCCACTGTCGTGGGAGCGGGAATGTTCTGTGTTCGGCCTGTACGGGTGCTCTTGTGGTGGTCGGCAGTCGCCTTTCGGTCAAGGACGTCGAAGCAACCAGCCCTCGCCCGCGGTACGCCAGATCGTGTTCTAGCAGTTGATAAGGCAGTTTTGCTAATGTATGTCCGCAGCACCGGCAGATAGGGATTTTCCTAGGTGATAATCAGAGCTCAGCAGAGCGTGCCTGTTCGTCTTTTTCTAACTCTGTTCTGTCTTGAGTAGCAGCAATTACTGTTGGGTTAGCTGTGTGTCTCTCTTGAGATTTGAGTGGCAAGGAATTGGCTCCACATACCACTTCGTCTTAAACCTCACGATCTAAGTTAGGGACAACTTCACCTTTATAGTGTTTGTATGAATCTCCAATTTAGCCAATTTGATGTTTTATAAATATTTCCAGTATTTCTTTTACTATTCTGTGTTTAATCTTAATAAATCATATTGTTATTTTGGACAGAACTTTCATTCTGTTAATCGATAGAGCAACCCCATCATTCCTCCCTATGTTAATGAAACCTTTGTTTATTTAACTTATTTATCAAATTAAATTATTGCAGGTGCCAAACTCTGTTCTACTCCACTGGCAGGGTTGATTAGAGTCAGTTCGCGTATTTTTTTTTATCCTTGTGCAACAGCAAAAGTCGGAGTTAGAATAGGGGGGGGGGGGGCTTAGAGCATGATTTACATATTTGGATTCTAGTAAAATTTAGTGATAAATACACTGCTAGCCCCGGCACCTCGCATAATATGGCGACCCTTGGCCTCGGATCTTTCCTGAGAATAACTGATTAACAAACAGTATTCTTAGTACGAACATTCAAATTTTTTTCTCTAATTTTTTTATTGATTAATACCCAAGTTTTTTTCTGGTAGTTCCGCGTTTAGTTTTAAGTAGCGGCGCATGATTACAGTTTTTGTTTTCAGTGTATATATTTTTTTTGTTCATTGTTTTTTTGTGTTTCGTTGATGTGGTGTCCGTACCACATCGCACTTTGTCGGATTTGTGTGCGGTTTCTGTACCACATCAAATTGTGTTTGTGATTACAGCGTTGGAACAGCGTTGTTGAAATTTTATGTCTATGTGTAAAAATATATGGAGTAGATTAATTTAATTGTGCATTCTAGATAAATTTGTTTTTCATGAATGATAACGAGAAGTAAGGCACGACTATTATCGATCGAAGCTAAAACAAAAGAGGATAGAATAATGGATAAGGGGCAGTTTACTGACGGGGATAGGTTCAGAGATGAGATGGGCCCATTTTTAGCAGGACAGGACGGCAGGTTCATTGATGAGGAAGGTGATTTGGACGCGATCTTAGAGCAGCGTCGCGGCCGTGGTTATGATAGTGAGGTAGAGGATGAAACAGAGACAGGCACACGGGTCGAGACAGTAGCAGAAGCTTATAGTCAAACGATCGAAAGCAGACAGAGGCCAGCTCGGTCACGTCAGAGCTCTAGCGCCCAGGTGTCCAGAGTTACATCACCCATGTGTGACGAGGATCAAAATGATGACATTAACCCAATACTAAGCTTCCTACGATCAATGAAAGAAGAAGCTGACGAACAACGTAAGAAGGAGAAGGAAGAAGATGAGAAACAACGCAAGAAGGAGAAAGAAGAAGCTGACGAACAACGTAAGAAGGAGAAAGAAGAAGCTGACGAACAACGTAAGAAGGAGAAGGAAGAAGATGAGAAACAACGCAAGAAGGAGAAAGAAGAAGCTGACGAACAGCGTAAGAAGGAGAAAGAAGAAGCTGACGAACAGCGTAAGAAGGACACGGAGGCAATAATTTCGCATATAGGGGAAATTCGTGGGGAATTATTAACAATAAAGAAAGAATGTGGAGAAGCAAAACAAATGTCAATGGTAGCACAAAAAGTAGCAGGCCTAGCGAAAACGGCAGCAATAGGGGCAATGAAAGTCGCGGAAGCAACTTCTAAACTCGCAGGGCGCTTGCGACGTACAACACAATCCCACTCAAAATCCCTAGCATTCTTAAAAACTCAAGGTAATATCGCGGTTGCGAACACCACGAAACGAATGGAAGAAGTAGAGAGTCGGATAGCAAAACTAGAGCAAAATGGGCACACGAGCACTGCGCGTTCGGGTACCAATGATGGAGTACAAAGAATTGTGTCTCCGAGGAAAAGCCCGCCGTGCTCTAGCCCAATGACCGAGTGCGGAACTAACAATGCACACGCAGAAACAGCGAGTAATAGCTCCAATAATTATAGCCCACTTAGGAGAATGAATTCTGAGTGCCACTTCCACTGTGATACAGAGGTAGCACATCACAGTTATCAGCAAGATAGAGCAGGACACTCAGCAGACGTGCAAGTATCGGAAACGAGTGACAACACCAGTGCGAGGATCAGAACGGATTTTGATCACAATCACTTCCTATCGATGCTAAAATTCCAGAAGTTCAAAGAAAATGGAGGGTCGATGCATCCGAAGAGCTGGGTGATGCAGTTCACAAATTCATTACCGGCATCATGGCCAACCCAGGCAAAATTAGAATTCATGTGTGGACACATCGAAGGCCAAGCCGCGGAAAAGATGCGGGGTGTGGCAGTGACGTGTCGGACTTATCAGGAATTTGTTGGTGCATTCCTGCGGACCTACTGGTCAAAGGAAACGCAAGACTGGATTAAAGAGGAAATAATATTTTGTCCTGAACTGGAAGTGTCCGGGCATAGGAGCGCAACCAAATTTCTTGATGATTTACTCAAGAAGAATCAATTTTTAGATAGTCCATATAGTAACGGAGAAATCATTAAATTTTGCTTTTCCAAATTGCCAGTTAGGTACCAACAGACACTTGTCGGCAAGTGTGGATCTGACATAGAAGCATTCAAGAGTCTATTGCGCGAACTCGAAGTAGTCTTTGATAAACAAGACGCAAAGGACAGGAAGAAGGGGCAAAGTAACAAATACCACCGGCCAGGAACAGAAGACGACAACAGATCGCATAACCGCACTGGTCAGTTAGGAAACCAGGGTTACGGAAGTCAAGGTTACGCTATTCAAGGTTATGGAAACCAAAGACACGGAAACCAGAACGTCAGGGAGCAGGGTCAATCTAGACAAGGAATCTGGGATAGGAGGAATAACGAACGGCAAAGCGAACGTAATTGGAGAGAGCGAAACCAAGGACAACAGTGGAACCAGGAGATTGAAACTAGACCCGCAAATCCTAATGCACGTCAGAATAGGGGGAGCTTAACAAGGGATTGACGCCAGACTAGTGCGAACACAGGCCGCCGGAATTTCGCACGTAATCTCGGACCTGGCCAACTACGGATGATACATTACGAAGATTTATCAGAATTCCTGCTCGAGGAACATAAAGCAACTCCTCGACAAGATCGGCAGCCTCTTATCACAGTAGCAATAGCTGAAAAGGGTATGAATGCGATAATAGATAGTGGAAGCTACATAACAGCAATATCCGAGGCAGCATACAAGAGGTGCTCTCAGGAGATGGACTGGCCTGTCCTATCGGTTAAGAAAACCAAAATAAAAGGGGCATTAGCGGGTAAATGTACGGAGGTCACCCAACAAACAAGACTGGAATTCTCCTGCCAAGGACACCAAATAGAGTCTAACTTCTGGATCGTGCCAAATCTGGCGATCGACATGATAATAGGAACGGACTTCCTAAATGAACATGAAGCGATAGTTGATCTAGGTCGAGGTGAAGTGGTTTTGAGGAAAGGGAATCCCGTCCACATTAAGTTCGACGACCAGCTGATCCCAGCTCAACTACCGTCTAACTGTGTACGGATAAACTATGCGTGTCTGAAAGACAGAAAGGAAGAATAGGTCGACGTTGCGGGTAAGGGAGAGGACACGGATGAGAATGAAGTCGGAATAATGGAAGAAATAAAGGAGAAAATAGGAGAAAAAGTGGAAGCAATAAAGAATATAAGGAGCGACCACCGCAAAGAACTTCATAAATTACTAGTAGAAAATGCGGAGGCCTTCCTTCCCAAGACAGGATCGATAAAGAAATTCCAATATGAATTTCGTGTACGTCCGCACAACCAGTTTCGTGTGCCACCCTATCCAATCCCCTTGGCATATCGACAGAAAGTAGCAGCTGAAATTACGCGAATGCTGAGTGAAGGAATAATAGAACCTACAGCTTCAGCCTATAATAACCCGTTAAGAGTAGTCGAGAAGGCAGATGGTAGTATTCGTTTAGTCTTGGACTCGCGACAAATTAATACCATAATAGAACCCGAAACAGACAGACCGGAACGATTAGAGGAACTCTTACAAAACTTCCATGGAATATCAATCTTCTCATCAGTTGATCTAAAATCTAGTTTCTGGCAGATCGAGCTCCATCCAAATTGCAGACAGTACACAGCCTTTTTAGCATTTGGAAGATGTTACCGGTTTCGTCGTCTACCATTTGGTTTGAACGTTTCATCTGCCGCATTCATTCGGGGGCTGGACGGCATACTAAGCGATAATTTGAAACGTCATGTCACCAGCTATGTGGACGATTTGCTGATCGCGGAGAGATCTTGGGGAGAGCACAATGCGGTCCTCGGTGAACTCCTTGCGACATTCAAGGAATACGGAGTGACTATCAATATCGAAAAATCGAATTTTGGGACGTCCTCTGTGAAATTTCTAGGACATATCATCACTGGTGAGGGCATTGCGCCAAATCCCGAAAAGATCGAAGCGATTGAAAAGTTTCTCATTCCTACGACAAAGAAGCAGTTAAGGGGGTTCTTGGGGATCATAAATTTTTACAACCGCTTTATACATGTCAAAACTCAGAGCAGTCCTCGGTTGCATCAACTTACAGGAAAGAAGATTCCTTGGGAATGGGATGAGGCGGCCGAATCCGAATGGAAAGCATTAAAATTCGCATTATTACAAGCACCCATCCTATCACACCCTAATTTAGCAGAAGAGCTTTGCATAGTAACGGACAGTTCATACTCCGGTCTGGGTGTCATGGTGTTCCAAGACTATGTACATGAAGGAAACAGGGTGTGGAAGACAATTGCGTTTGCTAGCAGAGTACTAGCCAAGAGTGAGAGGAATTACTCAGTAACCGAGTTAGAGGCGCTGGCTATTGTATGGGCGTTTGAAAAATTCAGATACCTTCTGTTTGGTCGCAAGACGAGGGTCTACACAGACCACAAGGCACTCGAGTTCTTGATGACTGCAAAGCTTAATCACAGGCGGCTCATTAGGTGGGCATCATATCTACAGCAGTACAACTTTTCGATAGAATATATCCCCGGCAGTCAGAACATTATTGCAGACGCCTTATCACGGTCACCGATCGGATTTGAGCACAACATGGAAGAAGATCTGGAGGAAAATCACTACTGCCTTTACTATATGCAGAAAGTAGCCTTTGAAAATTTTATTACCTGTAGTATGCAGGACATCAAGAACGAGCAAGACAAGGACCCTGCCCTAGTGTTATTGAAACAGAAATGGATAGACAGAAGACACGCCACCATCAGGCAGTTCTACCTCTTGCGGAAAGGGATAATTTTCCACCGAAATTATGCCAATGACACTGAATGGGGGGTATGCATCCCTGAACACCTAATAAACAAGGTTATATGGCATACTCACCTCAGCTATGGACACTTCGGACCACGCAAGTGCAATCTCAAGCTAAGGACCATGTGTTACTTTCGAAACATGGAGCGTCGAATTCGGAGGGTACTGTCGGTGTGTAAAGACTGCCAAAAGGCTAAGCACACCACTGTGAGCATGCAGGCACCATTATACCCAATCGTACCGACCAAATTAAGACAATTAGCAGCAACAGATTTAATGGGACCTTTGCCAAGAACAAGAAGAGGATATACTTACGTATTAGTGTTTGTTGAACTAACGTCCAAATACGTTACCTTTACGCCACTGAAGAGGGCGACAGGACGAACTGTATCACGAGCCCTAATCCGGGATTTCCTACCACAGGTTGGTCATGTGAGTAGAATCATTTCTGATAACGGGCCACAGTTTAAGTCAAAAACATGGAAGGAGACGTTGCGTCGATGTAAAATTGATCCCATTTTTATATCTTCACACCATCCGAGCTCGAATGCTGCAGAACGGGTTATTAAAGAACTCGGAAACTTGTGCCGGTTGTACTGTAACAAACAGCACACGACATGGGACGTTTTCCTTAAAGACTTCCAGGAGGTGATCAATGAGGCACCCCATGGGATAACAAAATTGGCACCCATTACAGTACTGAAAAACCGGATTCCTAAGGACTTGATAACCAAGGTCGTAAACTTCCCACCAAGGGCGCGAACGCAGCACCAAGCCATAGTGGATTTGGCTCTCAAGAGGATACGGGCTGCAGCAGAGGTCAGGAAGAGACGTGCCGACAGGGGAGCTCGTCTACGACACTTCCAAATTGGACAAAAGGTGCTCGTTAAGTCTTTCCGACTTTCGAACAAACAAAAAATGAAATGCCAAAAATTCTATTCTGTTTACAACGGCCCGTACCGAATAAGGAGAGCAGCTCACCACAATGCTTATGAATTGGAGACGCTGAAAGGAAAGAAGTCCATAGGACTTCACCACATCTCTCACATAAAGGAGTTCGTGGATTAGTAGTAGTGTAAGTGGTGTACATAGTAGAATAGGCAAAGATATGAACCTTTCTTCGGGGAACAATAACCGTTGCATTAATAGATTAAGATTGCTAAAGTATTAACACGCTGCGTTGTCTTGCATAAGAATTTACTGCTGCTATCCTCTTTTTTTTGTCTATGTTCGGGATCTCCTCTGTCGTTGCGATAAGAGGGACTACCTTTCCATGAGCAATGTTTTTGTCCTTTCCTATCTGGTGTCCATGTTGTGGGATAATGATGAGTGACGAGATGTCGCACAAACGGGCGCATACAAGAACGTGCTCTTAGAAGCGTTCTGAGAAGTCGTGATACGCTCCATAGCGGCCACAACCAGTTCGTGAGTCGTTCATACCAATGCTTGCAGGCACGCGTCAGTGCACTGCAAGATTGTGGTATATTGCGTGATTTCGAGGATGAATATGGGCAGTATTGTTTTTTTTGCAGAGCTGCGCCAGCATCGTTGTCTTGCAAGTCGGGGTGATCCTGTGAGCGTTTGACTCCAATGGTGCCCTAGACGAGAGAAATGCGAGCATAAAGCCTACCATGCCAATGTGCTGGTTGGGGATTTAGCGTGCTGCTCGTGACTGTCACAGATGAATAACCAGGGACTTATACTTGGATATTCGTGACATACTGTGTAGCTGGCGTGTGTTGGGCGACTGAATCTTCAACAGGAACCACCCCTGGCTTGGTCATATTACATTGCTTCTGGAAAGGTGTGCTTTGATCGCGAAAACCGCATCACATAGAGAAGGAAGTTGCAACTATAAATTTATTGTCTTGTATAGCCATTTCTAACCCAGTCTCTGGAGTTTCAGTGAGGCGTAATGAAAACTCGGAGGTCATGTCGTACGGCGCGCACATCACTGTCGGCAATAGCGGCGAGCGGCGAGACATCTCAACGTAACAGGAATTATGTAAAAAAAAAAAAGGTCACCAAACCACAGACCCGAGATGGAGGGACGACCGGCGAGCGAAGTTGCATGTTCTTTATAGCACAGTAAAACTTAGTCCTGCATAACAACATAATTGAATTAAAAGACATAGAATGTAGATCGTTGGCAAATGGTAGTTAATTCTTGAGCATGTCTACTGTCGATCTATGTAAGTAATAGTAATATTGGTGCGGGCCCGCACATTTAGTTGTTCATCCATTACATAGCATCAGTTATCACCAACCATGTACAATACTGAGATCGGTCTCTACACGTATATCAAAATAAATTATTTCCATGTCTAGATTAGAGGTTATAATGATTGTCATAGATTAATAACTATAAAAGTAAAATAAGAGTGTCTGAAATAACAGACCATCAATGTGTCATTATGTAAATTTATTATAACATAGAAGGTCATGGGAAAAAGTTAGGCATAAGATTTTTGTAAGAATTGTGCAGATGACGGGGATCGTGGCAATGCGGAGGCCGGTCGGAGCGGGAGCAAGAGGTCTGCGGCTACCTGCAAGAAAAGAGCGTCAGCGCGCTACCTGACGTGAAGGGTGCGAGAGCATCCGGTCCTACAGGCTGTCAGTCACGGGGCCGTGTACCTGAGGGATTACGCGGGACCCTCGCCTGGCCACAAGCGAAAGTGAGGCTGGCTGTTGACACTGACACGCGACCCACACGCGACAGCCTGCTAGCTCTCCAGACGCGGCAGCCGTTTGGAGGGATTCCCTGCGGCAGACCACGTTGTCGTGAGTACACGAAGAAGATCACATATCGTGTCAGAACCTGCGCCTCATGTGCCTCAGGACAGAAAGGGACGCTATATACTCACCTGTTTGGGTTTTTACAACTCACTAGCATTGGCCGATCTGCATACACAAAGTAGTATCGTGCCACACTAACAAATGTATGGTCTCATTACTTACTTCTCCTCTCTATTAGAGAGCAGTTTTAACAATAGTCGCTCCTAGTTCAATCCTGTATGGATGACCTCACACACTTGTGGAGTCACTCCACGTGCCATCATCCCTCGTCGAACTGCAATATTGGGAAACGTAAAGTTCTGTCCAGCGAGAGAAGAGACCTAGACTAGTGATGTATCCCAACAAGTAGATCTCAGAGACAATTAATCGACGTGAGGAGAGCCTATCACTGTGTCTTCCTACCGTACTACCGTGATCATATGCGTGGGTCTTGGTGCAATCTCAACAGAGTACTGCAGAAGCTCCAGCACACCCTATTGCCGTTGCAACAACGTAGCAACAACACCCGACGTTTAGCCTTATGTGATGTCAGTACTGTAGAATTTGTGAAGTGCTACGGATATTTCAAACAATGTGATTTAGTGCCTCATTCTCAGCACAGTCGTGAACTTTGTGCAATGTGCATGCACAATTTGATGCCCCATGAACCTTGTTTTTTTTCTTAAATTTCTTTCTCTTATGTTGTTTTTGTAATGTATGTTATACCTTGTATGCGTTTGTGTTTTACACTGTAATTCTTATTACAGATTACTGTACTGTTCTCCACACCATGTTTTTTTTTGTATTTTGTGTTTATTGTTGTGTGTATGCAAACAGTGTGCCTGAAGTCCCCATAAACGGAAGCAGATACCACCACTGTCATTGTGAATGGACCATCAGTTCAGGGAACATTTTGTAAAGGTTATTCTTGCTGCAGGGAGACAGAATGAATCGGAGGTTGTAATTAGATTCTGAAAGCTCACAAAGAGATTGTTAACTTATATAGTATCATGTGTGAGTGAGTTCAGGTTAGTTTAATGATTAAAATTGTTGTAACATCTTGGGCATTTAATTGCGGAGCACTCCAACTCTGATTGTAAAGAATAAACTGCTCCATATTTGGCTCAGATGCCCGGGCCATATTTAGAGAGTGAATGTCTGCGTGAATCGGTGTTTGGGAAGGGGCTCCCTGGGTATGGATGTGTGATGTGAGTGTTAGTGTTCCATATTAAGAAGGTGAAGTTGGCTACATCATAAATAATCCTCCCTCTATGAGTTGCATTTTTCAGTTGCAATGATCATTTTTATAGAGTGCGGTATGTGGAGTCACTTTGTAAGATTGTTCTTGGGCGATTGACTCACTACCTTGCTCCTAAGTGAGCCAACCGCTCACCAATTACAATCTAAAATGGCGTAGGGGCAATGAGAGGTGGCATGAGCCCCCTCTCATATTTCTATCTTGCGATTCTCCTCTCTAGTTGCATGCGGTGGAGGGTTGCTTTTCCTTCACACGCGAACTTCCCACGCAGCGTCTCTCGTCACCCGGGTGGTCCGGTGACAGGCGGGCTCTGTAGAACTGGAGAGGGTTAAGCCGACGTGTGTGAGGCAGTCGAGTGAATGCTTTGCAGACGCCGACATTGTCAAGAGACACGCCCGCTGGGGTGTGAAGTAGCGGCTGGGCTAGAGGTTCCGTTACTTCGGAGAAACTTTGCGAAAACACTTTCTGGCGGGCTACCAGCGAGCCGTGGGAATGACTTGTGTAGCCACGCAGTTGTGGCGGGAAAATTCCCGCACTTTCTGCAAAATAGTAACGGTGATTGGTTTGCTCAGGGCATAGCTCCGTGACGTAGCAAAATCAGCACAGAAATTGGCGCCAAGAATCTCCATTGGTGGAATGGTAGTGCTCCGGCAATGGAGTGGAATTTCCGCCGGTTTTCGAGTTGCTGATTGGAACGTAACCACGGCCACTGTCGTGGGAGCGGGAATGTTCTGTGTTCGGCCTGTACGGGTGCTCTTGTGGTGGTCGGCAGTCGCCTTTCGGTCGAGGACGTCGAAGCATCCAGCCCTCGCCCGCGGTACGCCAGATCGTGTTCTAGCAGTTGATAAGGCAGTTTTGGTAATGTATGTCCGCAGCACCGGCAGATAGGGATTTTCCTAGGTGATAATCAGAGCTCAGCAGAGCGCGCCTGTTCGTCTTTTTCTAACTCTGTTCTGTCTTGAGTAGCAGCAATTACTGTTGGGTTAGCTGTGTGTCTCTCTTGAGATTTGAGTGGCTAGGAATTGGCTCCACATACCACTTCGTCTTAAACCTCACGATCTAAGTTAGGGACAACTTCACCTTTATAGTGTTTGTATGAATCTCCAATTTAGCCAATTTGATGTTTTATAAATATTTCCAGTATTTCTTTTACTATTCTGTGTTTAATCTTAATAAATCATATTGTTATTTTGGACAGAACTTTCATTCTGTTAATCGATAGAGCAACCCCATCATTCCTCCCTATGTTAATGAAACCTTTGTTTATTTAACTTATTTATCAAATTAAATTATTGCAGGTGCCAAACTCTGTTCTACTCCACTGGCAGGGTTGATTAGAGTCAGTTCGCGTATTTTTTTTTTTATCCTTGTGCAACAGCAAAAGTCGGAGTTAGAATAGGGGGGGGGGGGGCTTAGAGCATGATTTACATATGTGGATTCTAGTAAAATTTAGTGATAAATACACTGCTAGCCCCGGCACCTCGCAGATTTTTATTATTTGTTGTTTATTTACTTTCTTTTTTTCACACCAGGCTGTCTGATTGTGTACATATATGATCAACGAAAAGAAGAAAAAATTTGTAATTATGTGTCAACAAAATTTACTAGGACTGGAACCTCAGCATAATTAAAATTAAGTTCTGAAGAATGGTCATCATTTCAAGTGTTTGGTTCTTATACAAGCAGACTATGTTTTCTGTTAATCTCTATGAAACTGTCACACAAAGGGATCCATGTCAAGGGCAGTAAGAAAAGGGAAGGTGGCATTATTCACATTTATAACTGAGATCGTTGTTATTATTGTTTATTTTCTAGTTTTATTAAACGAAAGTTCATTCGCTTTACTATCTTGAATGACAATTAAAATCAGGTCAAAGTTGTCGTAGTTGGTTAACGGCGTATTTGCTGTTGAATAACGATGTACTATCACGCTCAAAAGTATCTGAACGAAATAACTCTCTCACAGGTCCTTCGCTCTCCTTTCGGTAGTCTTTTGACTATACAAAAAATTACTGTAAGAGGTGACAAGAGGTATATACCCTACATGGCTATCAACCAAGACATAAATTAATATCCGAGAGCACGTTATTAGAGATAAAGCAGCCATTACAGTTGAAAACTGCATTTTATTTCTGTAAATGACATATCATATAGCAAATTTCAACTTGAAATTACATTACGAAGAATTTTGTGCTGGTCTGGGATCCGGGACTCCAGTCCAGCATCTACGGTTCCTATGAACCAACCACGAAATACCTTAAATATACACTGCTGGCCACAGTAAATGCAACACCAAGAAAGACAAGAGGTAGCACAACAAAATTTATTTTGTAGGTAACATGTTGACCAAGTATCAAATGATTACGTTTACAGACGTCTGTGACATGTGGTTCCTGCCAGAATCAGTAGCCAGAGTAGCCGCCATTGTTGGAGATCACCGCTGCCACACGTCTCGGCATTGAGTCAAAGAGACGTTGGATGTGTTCCTGGGGTACAGCAGCCCAAGCAGCTTCCACACGTTGCCAAAGATCATCTGGTGTGGCAGCTGGGGATGTAATCTGGGTCACTCGTTGAGCAACCATGGACCACATGTTTTCTATCGGCGAAAGATCCGGAGAGCGAGCCGGCCAGGGAAGCAATTCAATCTGGTTATTGACGAAGAACCTTTGGACAATGCGTGCCACGTGTGGTCGCGCATTATCCTGTTGAAATATGGCTGTGGCCGAATCCTGAAGGTAAGGAAGGACAACTGGCTCCAGCACCTCGGACATGTAGCGCCGGCTATTTAAAGTACCGGCAATGCGTACTAGAGGCGTGCGAGAGTAATATCCAATACAGCCCCATACCACAATACCCGGTGCAAGACCAGTGTGGCGGTGCATAATGCAGCTGACCAGCATCCTCTCTCCACGGTGTCTCCACACTCGAATCCGACTATCGTGGTGCTGCAGACAGAAGCGTGCCTCGTCAGTAAAGACAACGTCATTCCATTCTGCCGTCCACATCCGTCTGTCATCACACCATTGGCGACGGAGACGTCTGTGGTTCTGCGTCAATGGTAGACGAAGCAATGGACGTCTTGCGGACAGACCACTCTGCTGTAAACGGCGTCGAATGGTACGCGCAGGCACTGGATGATGCATTACAGACGCAATGTGCTGTGCTATGGTTCGGAATGTCACTGAGCGATCCGTCACTGCCATGCGCACAATTTGCCTATCAGCACGTGAAGTGGTGCACCGAGGTGAATGCGATCGACCACGTCGGTCCGTCGTACCCTCCTGCATCCGACGGTCACATATCCGCATTACAGTTGTTTGGTTTCGTCCAACACGACTAGCGATATCTCTGTATGATAATCCACATTCTCGGTAAGCCACTATCCTTCCTCTGTCGAACCCGGATACTTGATCAAACGATGTTCGCTGATGTCTACGAGGCATAACTGATCGTCTTGTGAAACAACCACAAGGTAAACACACGTGCCGAACGTACACTCGTCGAAATCGCCAAGCCTTAAATGGCGCTATGAGGTGGCGCCACAGGCGCGCGTGATGTGCGTCTGCGCTGAAATTCTAATCAGTTGCATATCTCATCGCTGCAAACTCATGGTGTAAATTTCACTTGATTGGGATGCTTCCTTCAGGGTGTTGCATTTACGGTGGCCAGCAGTGTAGTTTCAGTCAGAAATAACAACCGTTAACAATCGGTTTATTTCAGAAGTAGCTAAATGTTCTCATGGCTAAATATGAAATAACATGATAAAAATTTTTGTGTTAATTGGGAGTTGAACTGTGCTTCTTTTCACGATTAACTAACAGTATTATTTTTGAACCTGATACAGTTTTAAGAAAATGTTCTGTATCTGACTGGGAGTAGAGACCGGCACAAAACGTTTTACTGCTGGAAAGCACGGAGAGACGTTGAAAATCCAAACCGTGTGCCACCTGTAATTCGGTGTGCATGCTGCAACTTAAAATTACGGGACAGAAAATCGTTTGTGTCAGATCAGGTTTCAAACCAAGTCATGTCCCTTTCTCAAAGATCTTGAGGGTTCAGAATCTTGACGAAACTCTGAAACGATGGACCTGCATCGTCTCAAACGGGAAAAACCCAACGAGAGCATTGCCTCAAGTTCAGATACAAGAAAAAAACAAGGGGTCTGTGACGTTATATGATGATTGGCTCCTTAATATGAAAACATTCTCGAATAAGAAATCAAACTGGTAACCGAGTTTCCTCCTAGCCTGTCTGAATTCCGTCTCTGTCATGGCCCATGGACCTACATAGACTCTGCTAAAGCCGGTAGTGAAGGGACATCATTTTTAATGTGGGTGTGTACCCACGGTGCAACGCTGTAGTGTTTACCAGAGATTAAGAGGGTCTTTGTGTGCTTGTTGAAAGTGGTTACCTAGTCCGTGAATTGAACGCAGACTTTAAGTCTTCTTAGCTAGAATCATTAAAACAGACCGTGAACCTACATATTGTACAGGTTCTTGATTCTGTCGTAAAGAAATATGCTTCACAATGAGATAGAATTCTCATTCCCTGGGGTTGGTTACAACTTGTCTGAAACAATCATACCCTTTTTCGTCCACATCGATATTCATTAGCTGCCTTGGCTGCACAATACAAGTTTTTGATTTGATGTTGTAAATACTGAAAAAAGTCAGATAACAGCTAGCTGCACGAAGTGGACGTATGGAAGGATGTGAAAATTTCTGTTGAAAATGCCGCTTTCCACTTGTGATTCTCTGCTGCTGTACGTATATATGCTCTACTAATAAATATGGCGCATTTTAAACGCTAACGCCAGATATGGAGCACACTCTCATCTTTACGTTTTTAAACCGCATTTAGTTTCAAATAATTACGTAAGTAATGGCGTAGTGACCTTTTCTCATGGCGAATATTTTGCGAAAACGAGAGACGTTTGTAGATTAGATTAGATTAGATTAGATTAGATTAATACTAGTTCCATGGATCATGAATACGATATTTCGTAATGATGTGGAACGAGTCGAATTTTCCAATACATGACATAATTAGGTTAATTTAACAACATACTTAAGTTAATATAACAACTTTATTTTTTTGTGTTTTTTGTTTATCTTTATTTTTTATTTTTATTTTTTTAATATTTTTCTCTTTTTTTTTCTTAATTTATATCTAAAAATTCCTCTATGGAGTAGAAGGAGTTGTCATTCAGAAATTCTTTTAATTTCTTCTTAAATACTTGTTGGTTATCTGTCAGACTTTTGATACTATTTGGTAAGTGACCAAAGACTTTAGTGCCAGTATAATTCACCCCTTTCTGTGCCAAAGTTAGATTTAATCTTGAATAGTGAAGATCATCCTTTCTCCTAGTATTGTAGTTATGCACACTGCTATTACTTTTGAATTGGATTTGGTTGTTAATAACAAATTTCATAAGAGAGTATATATACTGAGAAGCTACTGTGAATATCCCTAGATCCTTAAATAAATGTCTGCAGGATGATCTTGGGTGGACTCCAGCTATTATTCTGATTACACGCTTTTGTGCAATAAATACTTTATTCCTCAGTGATGAATTACCCCAAAATATGATGCCATATGAAAGCAATGAGTGAAAATAGGCGTAGTAAGCTAATTTACTAAGATGTTTATCACCAAAATTTGCAATGACCCTTATTGCATAAGTAGCTGAACTCAAACGTTTCAGCAGATCATCAATGTGTTTCTTCCAATTTAATCTCTCATCAATGGACACACCTAAAAATTTGGAATATTCTACCTTAGCTATATGCTTCTGATTAAGGTCTATATTTATTAATGGCGTCATACCATTCACTGTACGGAACTGTATGTACTGTGTCTTATCAAAATTCAGTGAGAGTCCGTTTACAAGGAACCACTTAGTAATTTTCTGAAAGACAGTATTGACAATTTCATCAGTTAATTCTTGTTTGTCAGGTGTGATTACTATACTTGTATCATCAGCAAAGAGAACTAACTTTGCCTCTTCATGAATATAGAATGGCAAGTCATTAATATATAATAAGAACAACAAAGGACCCAAGACTGACCCTTGTGGAACCCCATTCTTGATAGTTCCCCAGTTTGAGGATTGTGCTGATCTTTGCATGTTACGAGAACTACTTATTTCAACTCTCTGCACTCTTCCAGTTAGGTACGAATTAAACCATTTGTGCACTGTCCCACTCATGCCACAATACTTGAGCTTGTCTAGCAGAATTTCATGATTTACACAATCAAAAGCCTTTGAGAGATCACAAAAAATCCCAATGGGTGGTGTTCGGTTATTCAGATCATTCAAAATTTTACTGGTGAAAGCATATATGGCATTTTCTGTTGAAAAACCTTTCTGAAAACCAAACTGACATTTTGTTAGTACTTCATTTTTACAGATATGTGAAGCTACTCTTGAATACATTACTTTCTCAAAAATTTTGGATAAAGCTGTTAGAAGGGAGATTGGACGGTAATTGTTGACATCAGATCTATCCCCCTTTTTATGCAAAGGTATAACAATAGCATATTTCAGTCTATCAGGGAAAATGCCCTGTTCCAGAGAGCTATTACACAGGTGGCTGAGAATCTTACTTATCTGTTGAGAACAAGCTTTTAGTATTTTGCTGGAAATGCCATCAATTCCATGTGAGCTTTTGCTTTTAAGCAAGTTTATTATTTTCCTAATTTCAAAGGGAGAAGTGGGTGAGATTTCAATTGTATCAAATTGCATAGGTATGGCCTCTTCCATTAACAGCCTAGCATCTTCTAATGAACACCTGGATCCTACTATATCCACAACATTTAGAAAATGATTATTAAAAATATTTTCAACTTCTGACTTTTTGTTCGTAAAGTTTTCATTCAATTTGATGGTAATACTGTCTTCCTCTGCTCTTGGTTGACCTGTTTCTCTTTTAATAATATTCCAAATTGTTTTAATTTTATTATCAGAGTTGCTGATTTCAGACATGATACACATACTCCTGGATTTTTTAATAACTTTTCTTAATATAACACAGTAGTTTTTATAATTTTTGATAGTTTCTGGGTCACTACTCTTTCTTGCTGTCAGATACATTTCCCTTTTGCGGTTACAAGATATTTTTATACCCTTAGTAAGCCATGGTTTCTTACAAGGTTTCTTACGAGTATATTTAACTATTTTCTTGGGGAAGCAGTTTTCAAATGCATTTACAAAAATGTCATGAAATAAATTATATTTTAAATTGGCATCAGGTTCACGGTACACCTCATCCCAGTCTAACTGCTGTAGGCTTTCCCTGAAATTTGCAATTGTTAAATCGTTGACTGAACGTACCACTTTGGAGGACTGTTTAGTATTGCTGAATGGAGCTATGTCATATATTGTAACTAGCTGTGCACCATGATCAGAAAGACCATTCTCAACAGGCTGAGCATTTATCTGGTTAAACTTATCTTGGTCTATAAAGAAGTTATCTATCAGTGAGCTGCTATCCTTTACCACCCGAGTAGGAAAATCAATAACGGGTGTCAAATTGAAAGAACCGAGTAATACTTCAAGGTCATTTTTCCTATTACCCTCTTTCAGAGAATCTACATTGAAGTCCCCACAAATAATAATTTGCTTCCCCCTGTCTGACAGATAGCACAACAAGGAGTCCAAATTTTTCAGAAATAGATGAAAATTTCCTGATGGGGACCTATATACAGTTACAATTATAAATGTGCCTTTATTTAATTTAAGCTCACAGGCACATGCTTCTATATGTTTCTCTACACAAAACTTTTTTGTTTCTATACTTTTTGCACAATGATAACTTTTGACATATATGGCAACTCCTCCTTTCTCCATATTTTCTCTCATTACATGTGCAGAGAGCTTATATCCACTTACATTTACCTTATCCACATCAGTAACAATGTGATGCTCAGACAGGCATAGTATATCTATTTCATTCTCAGCTTCTAAATCTTCTAAACAAACCAGAAGCTCATCTACTTTATTCTTTAAACTCCCAATATTTTGATGAAATATACTTACATTATTTTTAATTATACCTTTATGAGAACCTTTCCTTATTCTAACATTTGCAGTACTCTCCTGTCTGAGTTTCTCATTGTGCTTAGGCCTAGTTCCTATACCAGTGGTCACACGGTGTTCAGAGAGGCAGATTATGTCAACTGGGTTGGGTGACTTTAATTCATCAATGCAATTACCTAGGACTGAGCTACAACTTGGTGGAAATAAAATTTCTGGTGATTGGTGAAAATTTATAATTGATAGCTGTGATTGGTGATCCAATGTGCTAGAATTGTGCTGTTTAATTTCTTTCCTAAACTGAAGATTTGTTTCAATCCTGACCTCTCATAGAACTTGACATCTTTCTGTCTTACCTATCCTAAAAAAGGTGCTGCTCCAACACCTGTAACCACTGGTATTTTACCATTCATGGCAGTGCCTCCCCCCCTTAAATTTCCTGCTATTACCCCAGCCAGTTTCCCCTTCCCTTTCCTGTTGAGATGTAGGCCGTGCCTGGTATAGTCCCACCTACTGAGATAATCAACAGGAACCACACCAATATGAGCCCCCGCACCTGACCCAAGCAGCCGTTCCAACTCCAAATTAACTCTCCCAACAGAAGAGTCCAAATGAGGCCGGTCATGACGTCTCAGGACAGATACAAATTCAACATTGGTGTGTCTCGATGCCGACGCAATCTTTACCAGGTCACACTCTATACTGTACCCAGGATCTCTGTCAATGCTGTTCCCTGGCCCTCCCACAATAACCACGGTGTCTTCCCTGGTAAATCCTTTACAGAGTGAACCTAAATCCTCTGTCACCTGATCCAGACTAGCACTTGGTTTGAAAAAATTTGTGACCTGGTATTCTGGTCCTAATTCCTCCTGCAGAAGTTGGCCTACACCTCTGGCATGAGAACTGCCTAACAACAAAACTTTCTTCCTTTTCGATAACTTTCCTACATTCTTTTTCAATTTCCTATTGAAAGTTTGTTGTGTCCTGTCTACACCTACCTCTGCTTGAGGCTCATCAGTTTCTAACTGAAGCAACAGGTCAAACTTATTTTTGACATTCACCACAAAACTGTCAGACTTAGTTCTAGGCCTGTTCCTTCTGCTACCTGTTGCCACTTCCCACCTCTCTTTGCCCTTCTCCCTCCTTAACCTGTCCAGATCTTCCCTAGCCTGATCTAGCTCAGCCTGAAGGGCAGCAATTTTCCCCTCCTGTTCCACTATCTTCCTATCTCTGCTGCAAATCCTACATAACCACTGATGAGCCTGATCCACTTTCCCAACACCCACGCCACTGCAGTCCCCCCAGTGAAAAAAACTACTACATCCATCACACCAAACCCCGGAACTAACAATTCTACGGCAAGTCAGGCACTTCTCACTCATGGCAAAAATAATACTTTAGCTAGAATAAATCAATTAAATTACCGAAAATCAAAAAAGACGTTACAAGAATTAAGCCTATTCACAAATGTATATAAGCAAGTTTCTGATTTAAAATTCCGCTGTTTTTCTGAGATCTGTATTAAAACAATGAAGGTATACGCTATTTATTATATATTTCACTCGATGGAATGAAAAAAAGGACAATTAAACGAGATACTTTAACTTTGATTCTCCAAAAACGTTACGAGAATTAGGCCTATAAACAAATGTATATAGGCAAGTTTCTGATATAAAGTTACGCTGTTTTTCTGAAATCTGTATTAAAACAATGAAGTTATACGCTATTTGCGGTAGTTTACTTATTTGTTACCGAGAAACTAGTTAAATTACCGTGAAACAAGAAACAAACACGTTTACAAAATTTAAGCCTAAGCGCGACTTCGCGAAGTTACGATCTTTTTGTGTTTTCTGAAAAAATACGCAAAGAAAAGTGAAACCTTTAATGGCAAGACTAAACGATACACTAATGCACGTATTTAATTTGTTGTCGGCGTTAAACTAAATTATATTACTGTCTAAATCACTTATCTTTCTGGAAATGGTTTCTGGCGTCACTTACTCGGCGGCCATCTTGGAACCACTCCTTATTAAAATTTACTTGAAATAACGGACATACGCGAGTAGGACCCTCGCTCTGAGGATTCCGTACAAACTTCATCATAGTTACCGAGCTGTAACCGGGTAAGGTTTGCCGTGGTTCTGTCTGCTAAAATAGAAAAGATAGGAAAGAGGAATCACACGTTTCTCATGCATACAGAAATCTGGTATACGTCCTAATCTCCTTTTCTCGCCATTTTATATCCATCTGCCCCCTCTTCTAAACCACCTCCTCCTCCTTCGTACACAATAACCTCCTCCTCTTCTCTGTCCATCGTCTACTCGCCTCCTCTCTCTCTGCATCTCGTCCTGACTCTCTATTTCCCCTGTCTCAGTCCATCAGCTTGTCACCCCTATCTCTGTCTATCTCCTCCTCCCCACTCTCTCTCTCTCTCTCTTTCTCTCTCCATGTCCTCCTGCCCACTCTTTCTCTCCATCTCCTATTTCCCGTTTTCTAAGTCCATTTGCTCCCGGCCCTCTGTCCATTTTGTCTCTCCCCTCCCCCCCACTGGTTCAGAGCTTTGTTTATTTTTATTGCACATTCACATTCGGTAGCAAAATTCGAATCAAAAACCAAAGGTCATAAATACAACATCGCTGTTTGCCTAGAACGTTTCAGTATTATTGTGTATACATATTTTTATATTAAAGATTATACAGCCTATATGTGTCTAAATGTTTCTTATAGTAAGGTGTTATTATATATATATATATATATATATATATATATATATATATATATATATATATAAAAATTTGTGTGTGTGTGAGTGTACGTGTGTGTGTATGTGGGTGGGTGGGTGTTAAAATACACATATATTAAACAATTAGGTACGTAAAAACACGACCGTATTGAAATTCTACTTTGTGTTAAAATCTCTAAGCAGTCAGTCAAGAACATTCGGAGATTAACGATTTTGAACAAACCAACATTTACATTTTTATAATGTTGCCTCTTTTATTACAAAAGCAGCAGATGGTGTATAAAAAAACACCTATGTATTCGAAAGGAACGTTGCATCAAAATTTCATATCAACCAATAAATAACTTTCGTAGATGTAAGATTTCGAGTAAACGAACGTCTATGTTTGTACTTACACAGAAAATGCAGATGTTCCTAAACGCAAATCTTCGAGAGTATCTCACCTATTGCTCTGCAATTTTGACACAGAATTCACCTCGTATACATATCTGATATTATTTGCCTCCTTTTTAAATCTATATAATACATAAATTTATGTAAGTTTAATAATAGGCCAACGTTATTAAAACATACATATTGTATGAAAGAAAAAGTTATCTAAACACACGTATGTCCCATAATGCAACGTTGTGTCAAATTATCAAGGCAGTCGTTGAAGAACTCGCGGATGTAAAGGATTTCGAACAAACGAACATTTACGTTTTTATTTAAAGTAATAGCCATAACAAAAATAATAATAATGACAATAATAATAATTTCGTGTGGCTTAATGGCCCGGTGCAAGTCTTTCAGTTGGACGCTACTTCGAAGACTTGTGTGTCCCTAACCCACCCCAGGGGAGGGAGAAGGGGACCTACAGTTTAACAATGAATCCGAACCACGTGTTGTTTCTGGCAAAGGCTAGGTTAAAACGAAGACTGAAAAATCGGTGAAACAATCGAGAATCGATTCCGCCGCTTCTCGATGGCTATGAGCGCACCTGGACGCCTTTTTTCTCTTCATTTTGTTCGTCGTCGTTCTCGACCGTTGGGTCGTCCCGACGTCACATCACATCCCTTCAAATTGATCACTGATTTCTTCATTCAGTTGTTTCCTATTACAGAGGGCAGTTCTCTGACCAAAGGAAGTGTGCTACCGTGCTGGCGCCGCTGGAGCGCTGTGACCTACGTGCACACAGATTGTTGATCTATAGCATTTGATAAGCGAATTCCCAAATATCAAAATATGTGACATACTTGGACATATCTTTTGACAGCATTGACTTAGAAACTTAAATTATTTACACCGCGAAGTGACCATAGATCTTAGAATTGGTCACAAATCACAACCTAACGCGTCCACCAATTCTTCGAAACTCCATAAACAGAAAATAATGTTTGATTCTGTTTCTTTATTTGGAAGAAGTTCATAGACCAGTGTGAGTGCTCAAAACGTAACGTTATGCATCTAGTGGCACAAAGAAGATAAGAAGTGCGTCCCAGGGGTGAGACTATTACAGTTGCCATTGGTGGCAATAACTAGTGTGCTTTGTGCTCGCAACATACGAAAAGTGAGCAAGTAAACTGCAGCTAGTGTTGCTACTATACGTGAACGCTCGTCCACACTCAGCTCATTTCTCAAAATAACCTTTCCTTGAGCTTGACTGGACATCAATCTGCAAAGCATTTTTGTTTGTAATCTAGTGTTCTCAGACGTTAATCATTCTCATTTGCTGTCAAACCACCATTACTAAAATTTCTTTATGGATTTATGGTATCCATACCTACAGGCCTGGAAACTAAAAACTGCCTGACCATCGCAGGCTTGTAGTTAATGTAAAGGGGGGGGGGGGGGGGTGAGAGAGAATATATTGCTGATGATTATTTTGTCTCTTATGTTTTTGAGTCATATTCAATAAAGCGACAAGAAATGCTGTGTAAAAATGCTCTGTTCTAATACAAATCATTTACCATTTACCATGATGCCGTTAAAATAAACCGAGCGAGGTGGCGCAGTGGTTAGACACTGGACTCGCATTCGGGAGGACGACGGTTCAATCCCGCGTCCGGCCATCCAGATTTAGGTTTTCCGTGATTTCCCTAAATCGCTCCAGGCAAATGCCGGGATGGTTCCTTTCAAAGGGCACGGTCGACTTCCTTCCCCTTCCTTCCCTAATCCGATGAGACCTATCACCTCGCTGTCTGGTCTCCTTCCCCAAAACAACCACCCAACCAACCTTAAAATAAAATTGTAATTTAACAAAGCAAACATTATCTGAGCACGAGCATATACAGTTCATCGCCCATTTGCAAGTCATTACTCATTTTTGAGCCGATACAGTCTGTGCTTAGTGAAGGCCTGTATCCTACCCAAGAAGCATTTTGTTATAACAATGCAAATATGTATACCTTTAAATGAGAGCAGACCTAAAAAGAAAATCAGTTAACAGACACTCAACTGAATTGTGTATTCATAAAAAACTAAGGTGTTTGTCAGTATAAGTAAACAAATTTTCGTTATAACAAGTAAAGAAGGTCACATTTTCTTATATATGTCACCCTTAGATGTGGAGGATACTAATTCCAAATTACGATAGTACGATGATGAAAAATTAAGATTTCCTTAATGATTTTCCATGTGGCAACTTACAGCTTGGTACGAGAACCCATATAAAGCATACAAAATTTTAGTGTTCTAGCAACACTAGAGCGTAGAGCCAACGTTCTCTCCACAAAAGTGGCCACTTTACCACCTAGACAGCGGGCTGGTCCTGCTAGGATTATTGACAGAGATAATTATTAATGTTAAATGTTAGATTGGTTGTATATTCTGTATGATATGACAGGCCTGGAATCAAACAATTAATTTCACAACTCAGCGTTAAAAACCTAAATGAGAATCATTCAGATTATTTATCAGAAATGGCAAGAATGTATCACGTCAGTTTGGTGGGATAGTTCCGAACCATACCAGGACGTAATTTATGGTCACGTAGTTGCGAAACATATTATACGATGTTGTCAGTTCTCCATTATACCCTGACGGTTAGCGAGTGTCTTGAATGTCTGTCCGCTCCAACGACTATTTTGACAAGGCCGTTGGCTGTATGAGGGTGGCTTCTTATGTAGGAAGAAAAAAAATCTTCAGCAATGGCAACCAAACACCTTCAATAACCATGGTAATTCTTTTTTTCGTAAAACTGAGAAACTAATTTTTCAGATACGATTCCCTTTTTGTTATTTTACAGCGTCACCCACGGTTATTCTGTAATCATTACGAGCAGTTGACATTTGTCTATTCTTTTGACCACTATGACTTTATAAACAGTAGCTTCAAAGGACCAGTTTCATAGGTATGATAGAAGGTTTCAAATTAAGGATATGAAGTAAACTAAAAAAATTCGAAAGGGAATGGATCCGGTGAGTGTGTGCAGAGCAAATGCGACTGGAACTTCTGCTAACATGAAGAGAGAAGCAGCTGTCGTTGGCACAACTAAAAAAAGGAAGACTAAACGCTGAAAATATTTTCTGTACTTTCTGAAATAAGTCTTCATTATAAGAAACAGCCATTCTGTCTGCAGTAATCAAAGTACCGAATGGTATCACATACTTTTAGTGATTACAATACAATATATGGCATTCCTTTGTCAGTGAAAGCGAAATGTGTGTGATGAATAACTGTTCCAACATGCAGTACACTTAAGACAGGGGGAAACCAAAATATCGGTAAGGGGTCCATCAATCTGATGTTTATTTTACAATTACTTCCTGATTCTCCATACTAGCGAAGCTTCTACGGTATCTGAAACTTCATATGAGAGTTTTTATTGTTGTGGTATTCAGTACGAAGACTGGTTTGATGCAACTCTCCATGCTATTCTAAGATGTGCAAGCTACTTCATTTCCGAATAACTACTGCAAACAACATTCTTTCGAATCTGTTTACTGCACTGATTTCTTGTTCCCCCTCTACGATTTTACCTTGCACATTTCACTCCAATGTTAAACTGCTGATACCTTGATGTCTCAGAATGTGTCCTGTCAAGCGATCTCTTCCTTTCGTCAAGTTATGCCACAATTTTCTTGTTTCCCAAATTCTGTTCAGTACCTCCTCGTCAGTGATCCATACATCTTCTGTAGCTTCTGTTCTCTTCTTGTCCAAACCTTTCCAATTCTATATACGGTTACACTCCATACAAATACCTCCAGAAAAGTTCATAACACCTACTATTTCGGCCATAATCCGTTACTTTGCTGCCCGAGTAACAAAAATTCGTCTATTACTTTAAGTTCCTCATTTCCTAATCTTATTTCCTCAGCATCGCCTGAATTAATCAATTACATTCCGTTACCATCGTTTTACTTTAGTTGATGTTCACCTTATATCCTCCTTCAAGTCACTGTTCATTCCATGCAACTGCTCTGGCAAGTCCTTTGGTGTCTCTGGCAGAAATACAATGTCATCGGCGGACTTTAAAGTTTTTGTTTCATCTCCTTAAGCTATAATTAACACTCAATTTCTTTTCTTTGGTTTCCTTTACTGCTTGTTCAATATACAGACTGAAAACCATCAGGGACAGGCTACGAACTTTACTCACTCTCTTCTCAACCACTGCTTCCGTTTCAGGCCCCTCGACTCCTATGATTGCCATTTGGTTTTGTGTAAGTTCTAAATAGCATTTTGCTCTCTGTCTTTTGCCCCAGCTACCTTCAGAATTTCAAAAAGAGTATTCCAGTCAACACTATCAAAAGCTTTCTCTAGTCTAGAAATGCTGTAAACTCATGTTGCCATTTCCTAATCAGTTTTATAAGATGAGTTAGAGTCTGTATTGCCTCGCTTTTTCTTACATTTCTCTGTAATCCACACTGATTTTCCCCGAGGTCGGCTTCTGCCATTTTTTCCACGATTCTGTAAATATTTCATGTTAGTATTTTGCAGTCATGATTTATTAAACTCAGGGTTAGGTAATTTTCATACCTGTCAGCAACTGCTTTTCTTGGAGCGGGAATTATTACATATTTCTTGAAGACTGAGGGTATTTCACCAGTCTTATACGTCTTACACACCAGATGGAAGAGTTTGGTCGTGGCTGGCTCTCCCAAGGCTGTCAGTAGTTCTGACGGAATATTATCTAGTCCTGGGGACTTGTTTCAACATAGTTCTTGCAGTGCCTTGTCGATTTCTTCTCTCAGTATCATATCTCTTATCTCATCTTCATCTACTTCCTCTTCCATTTCTATAACACTACCTTCCATTTCATGTCTCTTGAATTGGCCCACTACATACTCCTTCCACCTTTCAGCTTTCTCTTCTTTGCTTAGCACTGGTTTCCCATCTAAGCTCTTGATCCTTCTCTTCCGTACAAAGGCATCTATAAGTTTCCTGTAGGCGGCGTCTGTGTTTCCTACAATGAAATATGGTTCTAAGTCCATACATTTGTCCTCTAGCCACTCTGGTATAGTCATTTTGTACTTCTTATCAGTCATATTTTCCACCGCTGTTTGCTGCATTTTTATATTTTCTCTTTTTCACCCGTTAAATTCAATATTTCCAACGTTATCCAAGGGTTTATACCACCCTTTGTCTTTTACCTATTTCATCATCGGCTGCCTTCACTGTTTCATCTCTTAAATCTACCTGTTCGTCTTTAACTGCATTCCTTTCCCCTGCTCTAGTCAAACGTTTTCCAATGATCCCTCTGAAACCCTCAACAACCTCTGCTTCTTTCAACCTCTCCAGGTCCCATCTCCTTAATGTCTCACCTTTTTGCAATTTCTTTAGTTACAATCCGCTGTTAATTGGGGTCAGAGTCCACATCTGCCCCTGAAAATGTCTTACAATTTAAAATGTGATTACTAAATTTCTGTCTTAGAGTATGTAGTCAATCTGAAACCTTCCGATGTGTCCGAATCTCTTCCGTGTATAAAACGTTCTTTCATGATTCTTAAACCAAGCGCTAGCGATGATTAAATTATCAAAAAAATGGTTCAAATGGCTTTGAGCACTATGGGACTTAACTTCTAATGTCATCAGTCCCCTAGAACTTAGAACTAATTAAACCTAAGTAACCTAAGGACATCACACACATCCATGCCCGAGGCAGGATTCGAACCGGCGACCGTAGCGGTCGCGCGGTTCCAGACTGGAGCGCCTAGAACCGCTCGGCCACCCCGACCGGCATTAAACTATCCTGTGCGCAAAATTTTGCTAGACGGCTTCCTTTCTCATTTTCTTCCCCAGACCATATTCTCCCACCATCTTTCTTTCTCTTCCATTTCATCGAATTCCTCTCCAACATCAAAATTAAATTTTCACCTCTCATAACTGTCTGAATAACTTCTTTTATCTCATCATACATTTCTTTAATATCCTCATCATCTGCGGAGCTAGTTGGAATATAAACTTGTACAACTATGATACGCATAGGCTTCCTGTCTCTCTTGGCTACGATAATGCGTTCACTGTGCTTTCATAGTTGTGTACCCGCACTCCTATTTTGTTATTCATTATTAAAGAAAATGGTTGAAATGGCTCTGAGCACTATGGGACTTAACATCTGAGATTATAAGTCCCCTAGAACTTAGAACTACTTAAACCTAACTAACCTAAGGACACCTCACACATCCATGACCGAGGCAGGATTAGAACCCGCGACAGTAGCGGTCGCGCGGCTCCAGACTGAAGCGCTTAGAACCGCTTGGCCACAACGACCGGCTGCATTATTAAGGCTACTCCTGCATTATCCCTATTTGATTTTGTATGTATAGCCATGTATTCACCTGATCAGGTGTCCTGTTCCCTCTGATACCGAACTCCATTAATTCCCACTACATCTAGATTTAGTCTGTCCACTACCCTTTTTAAATTGTATGATGTACCTGCCCGAGTCAGTGATCTAACATTCCACACTCCCATTTTTAGAACGTAAGTGTTGTTTCTCCTGATGCTTACGTAGCGTAATTGTTAAAACTGACTACTGTGTTAAATGTTACTGTACGTGCGTGTGAATATGGTTCAGTCAGTTACCCTAATTTTAATTTTATTCCGTTTTCTGATGACATGCGGAATGTGTCAGAACTGCTCTGAAAGTAGTACTTCCTGCCTTGTGAAATCTCAAAGACCATGATTCATCGACTGACGGTCAGAACTGGTTGCAGGCATGCGGCAAGCTCTTCATTGTTATCCAGGATTATCTCTTCTTAGCTTCTTGTAGCTCACTGTAATAATTTGTTACTTGCTACAGTTTTTGTGTTAATTACCAGGGCCGGTTGCTCTCCGCTTTTCCCTCGTACATTCTCACCTGCGTCAAATTTCGCTACCAATTACCCTAAGCACAGTATACAAATCCTGCGTTTGGGCGTCAAAGCAACACCTTCTAAAAAAAGAAAACCCATCTAGGTAGTGTGTGACGTCAAAAAATGGTGTCGTGCGTAAGCAACACAGCAAAATTCACATTACACGCTATTTATCGTAAAGGAGTTTGTTCGTGAGTGTAGTCACTATGCCACCGAATGTGAACGGTTTTTCTTTACTTTGTGTGCGCTACACTGAACGATCTGTGTCTGTTCGATCAACTTACGATCTTCTTTTTACTACTAAAATGCCATTCAGAGATTCTGTGCTGACTTAGAGAATAAACTACGACAGGGTCAAAAAATACTGTATTTAAATTTCAGGAGATATAAACAATGAGGAATCAATGGTTATCAAGGAGTCACAAAGAGAACTTTTATGCTCATTCAAGTTCAAGGGTGGTTTTTTTTAAGATCTAAAAAGATGTTAATTATAATGACGAGAAGTACAGTTTATCGTCATTGTAAGTGAATGTTATCCAGAGGCCTCTTCGAAAACGATAGCTTCCTTACATTCACATGGCACTACATTCCCTTCTTAGTATTTGTTGCTAGTAACATAAATCGGTTTGGCTTTAGTATCCAGTATTGTTTTCTGCTGCGAAGCTTTCAGTAAGCATCTCGTTGAAAACCGACAAGAAATTTACTACAGGTCTACCCAGTAAACAAAAACTAAATGAAGAGTAGCTACCATATCAACACATTTCCCATACATTAGGCTATCTGTAGCAACTTGATGTTTAAAACTCATGTGAATAATCCAGTGCACAACGTTCTGAACGAAAAATGCTTCTGATCTTACATTGCACAAGTAGGCTAACTATTTTTCATGCAAATTATCGATAGAGTCCACCAAATGGAAAAGTCCGTGAGTAGGTGAATGTATCAAATGGAAAGATAGGAATTATTTTTTCTTTTAGTTTCAAGGATTGTCCTTCAGCAGATACAAATATAAAAATTATGTGAACACATGTGTAAAATATTAAACGTATATCTTATTAGTTTGGCTGTGCAAACTGTCCCAATTTCTGGGTCTGAATTTCCGGTACGATTAACTGGCATACACTTCATTCCTAAGTACATCGTTAAATTGCTTGAAAATTACTGTCTGCATGAGTTTCTACTATTGTGCAGCATACAAGTGGCAGTGGTTTAGCTATCTTCACTCTGTCAGTTTCTGTGACTGAATTAGGAATTTAGCTTTGAAATAACAGTTAAAACACATAAATACGAAAGGACCACACAGATTTTCCATGAAAACACTATAAATTAAAGTAGTTCATAGTTTAACAGCATACAAAATTTTTTTATGTATACATAAAGGCACTACTTGCAGTAATTATGTTTATTTCTTCCACAATAGCTTCAATGGAACATGTCTCCATATATCTACTGTCAGGATTTGGTTATTGTTGTTGTGTGTCACTATGAGTGTGGCTGTGTGTATGTCGGGGGGAGCCCTTCCCCATGTTTTAGATTTGCAGAGCTCTCTGTCTTTGAGACGTGAGTCTTGTTGTGTTCTTACAGCGCGACTGTAACTTCATATATGCAGAGCAGTTACGCAGTCTTAATACAGCCAGTACCAGAAAATCACCTCCTGATCGTTCATGGCCATCTCTTGCAGTTCTCAGATAAAGTTTGCTAAGAAATACAAACTCCTTGTTTAAATTATCTGGATGCACAATTCCCATTATGTATTCATTTTTGTTTACAGGTGCACCGCATTTATTCTGAGAAGACAGACGTTCTTTGGAAAACACAAATTTGACATAAAATATCAATATGAAGAGCACCCCTTCGAAAACAACGTTTGCACCCAGGTGTAGTTCCTTTCTCAAAGGAAAAGGGCAGACGTGAATGGCTACAGGATGAAAAGTTAAGCGAAAATGAACAATTAAAAGCTTCGTTACAGTGCAATATGTCTACTGAAAAGGGCTGTGGTGACGCCTTGGCCTCAGTTCTGCAGCAGTGAAACGTGTCGTATTTCAAATCATTTCATCTGAATAGTCGGTACAAACTGATACGTAGATAATTAATTTGGATATGATTTTGCAGTGCCTTTGTTGTACAGAAAAACTATGGAATGGCCTTTGGCAACCGCAGTCATTATGAAATACATGAAACGTATTCGCAGTTGCGAATCTGGACAACCATCAGCTGTATAAGTTAAGGACGACAGCAAAAATTTATGCTGGACGGAACTGGAAACTTGATTTCCCGTTTTGCACGAGCGGTCTTCTTAACTGCTTTCGCTATCCACGCACAACTGACGGCCAGATCCAAAGTTCCACACACCGTCGTTCCTCGGTCGCAGCCTATACTCCTATGCACATTACGTAATACCTGTACGGGAAGGACATTGTAATTGAAAGTCTCTGCCTGGTATCGGCGGATAAATACAGTATTGCAGTTCCTGTTTTGATAAGAAGAGCGCAGCAGTTTTTCGGACAGTCTTCCAGTTTCAGTAGTATTTACAAAATATCTTGTGTGTTCATTGGTATCACTCCCTCTTTTGTACATGTTTTAAAGTCCACTGCTTTTTCCTTCGTTGTCACCGGAGGTTGAAGTCGAGAAAAATGTGGCTGCACCTTTACTTTTTACAATTTCTAATTTATTGGTTTACAAACTCCTGTTTCTTTCGTAGCATTTGTGAACTTTTGCTCAGTACTTCACTTTTGTCAACATCACAAAAGCATTCGTAGAAATCGACTGTAGTTTCAGCTCAGCGCTTGTGAAAATATGACTTTTTCTCCCACGTCAACCTCTGCTAACGACGAATGGAAAAACAGTGGACTTTAAGACATGTAAACGAGAGGGAAAGACACTAGTGAGCACAGAAGATAATTTATAAATGTATGCGGAACGCACCTACTGAAAAACATCTTTTAAATTGCAATAAACGTAAGTTGGGAAAAAACAATAAACGTAAATCTGGAAATAACAACAAATTGCACGAAGCTTAAGACGGGGGAAAGACAATTATAATTAATACATAGCACCTGCTGCGGAAGTTGGTTACACAAGTAAACATAGAACATCATTTTATTTACAAAAAGAAGTTCAGCTTCGCTCGTAATGTCATCTGCAATTTTTACTGAGCTGCAGAGGTAGAATTGAACTCACAGTGCAGCTATCATCAGTGTGATAAATACAAACAATACAAGAATCACACATAGAAGCACCACAATGATCAAACGCCATGTCACACTTGTACACAATTACAATTCTACAGCTGCATACCATTGTAACTAATCGATTAGACTGAACGAGGTTGTAACGACAGATATTCCATTCCAGCTCACGTACGTACAAGTATCAGTCCAACTGCGACCGCTGATTAAAAATCCGTAATCTAACCTTGGTTTATGTCCTTCTGGATAACCAACGCCCTCTATTTCTTACCCATATGTAAATGCATGATTTTTTATACACAAAAATACGAAGTATTAATACAGGAATTTAAAATGCAATTTCTTGTAAAAATGTAAGAAATTCAAATAACGATTTAAATAAAATACATGTTTGGCTAGCAGTATATAAATTCAGAAAGCTTTTTGAAAAGTGTTACATTACACTGAATCTCTGATCATGAAGTACATTGGAATGTTAAACGTTGTCTCCATAAATCATTGGCCAATGATCAACAGGTAGGTGTAAAATCATGATTTACCATTCTTAGCCTAACTGCATATTTTAAATGTAAATCATAATGGTGATGGTGCACATATAGAGATGTTATGTGCTGAAAGTTTGAAACAGGTGTAATAGAGGCACTGCGAATGAGACGCACAGAAATTTTTTTATAAATTGTTTATAAACTAATTTGAATCAACATGTATGGCTCACACTGATTTTAACAACCAGGTCGAAAGCCACCCTCTTACCTATCACCATCCCAATGACATCATCCACGCTCTGTCCTTCCATCAGAACGCCATTACTGACACCGTGGAGACCCAGGTTCCTACTAAAACCATCCACCCCCACTGTACCACTTTCCCTCCATGGGCGGTCCTCCTCCATGAATCCCGCCGCCTCTATCTCTCCTTCCTGCGCACTGGTGTCAGGGATGTACTCCACCACCACTGGCAAATGCAGCGACATGTTTGGAACCTCATTACAGCAAAGAAATGCTGGTACTGGCGCCAGACCTGTTACATGACTCAATTCCACCCTGCCTATAAACTACTCCTAGTACTGGTTTTCCTTCCATCACCTCACTTCCCGACAACCTCAGTAACGCCAACGACTTTGCTTCCCACCTTTCCAAGGTCTTCTCCTCCCTGATGACCCCCATTCTTATTATTTCCTATTACCGTCATGGAATGCACCGATACCTCGGTCGCTCCACTTGCTCCCAGTCCCCAGTACTTGCGGCAGTTACCCCCTCTGACATAAACACTCCAATCACAGCACAAGGCATTAAACTTATCCTCCAGCCAAAATGCAGGACAGGCCTGGTCACAGCAGTGTCACCTACTCTTACCTCAGAGTACCTACTGACCCTTCTCCTTCCTGACTGTCTTTGCCGATTTTATAAATCATCCTCTCCACAGGCTTCTACCCCGATCTGTGGAAGACATTCAGCGTTCTCTTATTCCACAAAACCAACAAACCCCCTTTTGTCGCCTCTTCCTATCGTCCAAACTGCTTCACCTCTCTCTTCAGAAAGGTCTTTGAATCTGTCTTCTCCCATTGTATCCATTACTACGCTACTTAACACCACCTCGTCCCCCTTACCCAGTGTGGCTTCCGACCCTCCTTCTCTGCTGAAGACCAACTTCCTAACATTGTCCAACTTCTCTCTCTCCAACTTAATTCTGGTCACTCCGCCATTTTTGTTTCACTCGACCTCCAAAATGCTTATGACCGCATGTGGCATCCCTGTCTCCTCTTTAAACTCCAACCCATTTACTGCCTATCAATTTTGTCCATCTGGTCTCCTTCCTCTCACACCGTCCTTCCTATGTCATCCTCTATGATACCAACTCCCATATCATTTACCCCACTGCTGGCATCCCCCAAGACTCTGTTCTCTCCCATCTCCTCTATCTGCTGTACACTGCTGATATCCATGTGCCACCCCCACCTATACACTTCCTCCAAGATGCTGACGACACCACCTTCCTGTCTCTCTATCCTACCCTTCAACAGTCCCAACGCACCCTCTAAACACACCTTGACCAGTTCACCACTTGGTGCAACCAGTTGTTCCTTCATTTGAACCCCTCCAAGACGCAGACATTCATCACAATCTGCACCACCCATTCCTTCCATCTCCATGATTTCTACCTAACCATTTATGGTTGTCCATCCAGCTCAACCCCACCCTGAGGTACCTTGGCCTCACTCTCGACCTTCACTGTAGATTGACCCTTCACCTCCTGACCTACCAGCAGGAGGCTGATACCCGCTTCTGCCTCCTGAAACTCGTATCCGGATGGGCATGGTGATATCATCCTTCTGCCATTCTCCAAACCTGCAAATCCCTAATGCATCCTATCCTCTGTTATGCCAGCGATGCCTGGATTTCCACCGTCCCCTCCTTTAGAAGGCCCTCCAAATCCTAGAACGCCACACACTCTCTGCCTTGCCTTCTGTATCTGTCCCCCACACAACTCCTGTATGACCTCATCCTCTTACCCCACCTCCTCCTCCCCTCCAACATATTTGAATCCCTTACACTGCCAATAGGCTTGATTCTCCCCCACCCCCTGTTGTCCTCCTTCCTCTCCCCCCTCTGCATGCTGCCACACCTCTATCACTGTATCCGTCCCTCTCTTCACCTCCACACCCTTCATCCCCTTCATCAGGGCAACTTCCAGCACCTCCCCCTCCCAGACGATGAACTTTGCCGTGACATTCACTCTTCCTACCGACTGTAGCTGGCCTTGCCCACCCATCTCCTCAGGGTCACCATTTTTTCCTCTCTCCTCCTTCTGATAGCGGTTCTTCCTCTTTACCCCCTCTGCTGAGTCTCTGCACTCCCTCCTCAGCCTTTTCCCTCTCCCGTCCTTCCCTCCCTGACCCAATTTGTCATGCCCCCACCCAGTTTTCCCTTCCCTCCTACCCGCTTTAGCACTGCCCATTCCCCCTTCCTTCCATTCTCCCCCATATGCTTAACCCTGGCAGATCCTCACAGTTTATCCTTTGTCATCAGTGTGCTACATCACTGCGCGATAACAACGGTGAAGTCAGTGATGACTGTGCCACTAAAGCAGAGTTATTAAACACGGTTTTGCGAAACTCCTTCACCAAAGAAGACGAGGTAAATATTTCTGAATTCCAATGAGGAACAACTGCCAAGATGAGAAATATACAAGTAGATATCCTCGGTGTAACAAAGCAGCTTAAATCATTCAATAAAGGCAAGGCCTCTGGTCCAGGTTGTATACCAGCCACGTTCCTCTCAGAGTATGCTGATAAAGTAGCTCCATATTTAGCAATTCTATACAATGACTTGCTCACAGAGAGATACGTATCTAAAGACTGGAAAATTGCTGAAGTCACACCAATACCCAAAAAGGGAAGTAGGAGTAATCCGCTGAATTATAGGCCTATATCACTAACGTCGATTTGCAGTAGTTTTAGAACATATACTGTATTCGAACACTATGAAGTACCTCGAAGAAAACGATTTATTGACATATAGTGAGCACGGATTAAGAAAATATCGTTCTTGTGAAACACAACTAGTTCTTTATACTCATGAAGTAATAAGTGCTATCGACAGGGGATGTCAAATTGATTCCATATTTTTGGATTTCCAGAAGGATTTTGACACCGTTCCTCACAAGCGTCTTCTAATCAAACTGCGTGCCTATGGAGTATCGCCTTAGTTGTGCGACTGGATTCGTGATTTCCTATCAGAAAGGTCACAGTTCGTAGTAATAGACGGAAAGTCATCGAGTAAAACAGAAGTAATATCCGGCGTTCCCCAAGGAAGTGTTATAGGCCCTCTATTGTTCCTGATCTATATTAACGACATAGGAGACAATCTGAGTAGCCGTCTTAGATTTTTTGCAGGTGATGATGTCATTTACCGTCTTGTAAAGTCATCAGATGATCAAAACGACTTGCAAAATGATTTAGATAACATATCTGTTCGGTGCGAAAAGTGGCAATTGACCCTGAATAAACAAAAGTTCGAAGTTATTCACATGAGTACTAAAAGAAATCAGCTAAATTTCGATTACGCGATAAGTCACAAAAATCTGAGGGCTGTAAATTCAACAAAATACTTAGGGATTACAATTACAAATAACCTAAATTGGAACGAAAATATCGATTACGCGGTAAATCACAAAAATCTGAGGGCTGTAAATTCAACAAAATACTTAGGGATTACAATTACAAATAACCTAAATTGGAACGAAAATATCGATTACGCGGTAAGTCAAAAAAATCTGAGGGCTGTAAATTCAACTAAATACTTGTTGTTGTTGTTGTGGTCTTCAGTCCTGAGACTGGTTTGATGCAGCTCTCCATGCTACTCTATCCTGTGCAAGCTTCTTCATCTCCCAGTACCTACTGCAACCTACATCCTTCTGAATCTGCATAGTGTATTGATCTCTTGGTCTCCCTCTACGATTTTTACCCTCCACGCTGCCCTCCAATGCTAAATTTGTGATCCCTTGATGCCTCAAAACATGTCCTACCAACCGATCCCTTCTTCTAGTCAAGTTGTGCCACAAACTTCTCTTCTCCCCAATCCTATTCAATACCTCCTCATTAGTTACGTGATCTACCCACCTTATCTTCAGCATTCTTCTGTAGCACCACATTTCGAAAGCTTCTATTCTCTTCTTGTCCAAACTGGTTATCGTCCATGTTTCACTTCCATACATACTTAGGTATTACAATTATAAATAACCTAAACTGGAACGATCACATAGATAATATTGTGGGTAGAGCAAACCAAAGACTGCGATTCGTTGGCAGAACACTTAGAAGGTGCAACAGGTCTACGAAATACACTGCTTACACCACGCTTGTCCGCCCTATTCGGGATTACTGCTGTGCGGTGTGGGATCCACATCAGGTGGGACTGACGTATTACATCGGAAAAGTTCAAAGAAGGGCAGCTCGGTTTGTATTATTGCGAAATAGGGGAGATAGTGACACAGACATGATACGTGAATTGGTGTGGTAATCATTAAAACAAAGGCTTTTTTCGTTGCGACGGGATCATCTTATGAAATTTTAATCACCAGTTTTCTCCTCCCATTGCGAAAACATTCTATTAACATCCAACTACATAGGGAGAAATGATCATCATGATAAAATAAGAGAAATCAGGGCTCGCACGGAAAACTTTAAGTGCTCGTTTTTCCCGCGTGCCATTCGAGAGTGGAACGGTAGAGAGACACCATGAAGGTGGTTTATTGAAACCCCTGCTAGGCAATTTATTGTGACTAGCAGAGTAATCACTTAGATGTAGATGTAGATTGTCTCCGGTGCTGTTCTACAGTGATGTCAAGTGCTGTGACTTTAATCATGTGTTGAAATCGTATATAGTACTGCTGTCCATGGTCATTCTGATCTATGCCGCACATTACATGGCTGTTTTACCATTTTAAAACTTTATATGCTCTGGCTGTACGTTGCCTTGTGTCTTTTAATTCTTACAGTATGTGGTTTTTGGTGTAAAATTCTTTTTAGGATTCTATCTCGAATTTTACAGACACCCCCTTTTGTATGCTCTCTTCCATTATGTTCCCCCTTTTTATATCTATGTTCCGCCATATTTTCTCATTTATGTTTACTTTTAAATGTCTTCCTGTTACATACTTGTACTATCTGTTGATTGAAGAGCAGTACCTATGCTGCTGCCAGCCTGTCCCAGATGGGGAACTGAAATTCAATAAAGGAAAAGATTGAATATGTCTCTCCTGTGTCTTCATCATGCCCTGTGCCAAGAAGGTGTTTTCAGGTGCTACTGTACCTACATAATTATGCCCATGGTTTCTCCAATGTAGCTGATAATATCTAAATCTGATCTCTGTTTGGTTTCTAATAGGGGTAAAAACTAAAAAAGTGCCTTCCTACGTTTGCTTGGGTGGTTTGAGTAAACATGTAAAACACCATCTGCACAGCTATCTTTCCCGAAAATACCAGCGGCATTTTTCCTCTCTTTTATTCCAAATCTTTAAAGCTAGAAACTTCATAAACTTGTTATCTATTTCATCTGTGAACTTCATTTTCTCCTGAAAATTATTAAACTCCATAACAGTTTTGTTAATATCATGTTCACGGCCTTTTATTGTTAAAAGTGTATCAGCTGCATACCTGTATTAATAAACAGTTCTAAGTGTCAAGTCGGGATTGTCATGAAAAAAATCTTTTTTCCGAGTAGTTAATAAAAATGTCTGCTAATAAGCCAGAAAATAAGCTTCTTGTACTTATTTCATCTTTTTGGACGTATACTTCATCATTGAATACCAAATAAAGATTTTTTGGATTAGGGGCAGCAGGCCAATAAATCTGTCAATCTAGTCCATTGAATATATATTTTGTGTTACTAAACTTATCATAATAATTACAGCGTTAGCCTGAACAGGTATATTTGTGTATCAGTTAACTGTATCCAATGATACATATTGCGTTTCTGTTATATGTACATCACGAATGTTATTAACCTTTGCGTAACTGTTTTTGCGTGAATACTGATTATTATATTGATAATGTCATTTTCACTGTGTTTTGTTTCAAATCAAGACATAATTAGCGACTTTGCTAAAAGGCCCACAGCACCCATCAATAACAGGTGTCACTGGGGTTTCTTTCCTGTGAACCTTAAGTCATGCCATAAGCTTGGATGGATATGCCTACAGTAACCTAAGCTGCTGTATCTCTTTTTGTGAATGTATTTAATTACATTTTTTAGTTTGTCTTTACGCTTTTTCTGTGGCTTCGCAGTGGATTCCTATCAATTCTTTCGACGTTGTTACGTTGTTTTCCTCAAAAACCTATTAGTTATGTTTATATATTCATATTTCCCTATAAAGACCTTTATCTGACGTCGTAACTATGCCACCAGCTTCGTTGAGGTTTTCATTTATACTGTCTACTACGTCTGCAAGCAGTCTTTCACATTTACCGACATCAAAATGATTTTTTGAATTACGTACATCAAGACAAAATTTTATTTTATCATAATTATTATTTGAATTACCTCTATTTTTTATGTAAAGAAACCTTAGCCTGACCCATTCTTTAATACATGGGCAATAAAAGTAGAGAGCGTTGGCAATGCAGTATGACATAATATTACGCTTGTCATAACGATTATTTTGAATTGTGTGCCCCCAGACCAAATTGTATTTTATTATAATTACTATTTGATTGTCTGTATTTTGTAGTATAAAAATTTAATGTAACCCATTCCTTTACATATGCGCAACAAACAGAGGGCTTTAGCTATCCATCGTGACGTAAGCCCAGGTTAGCTTTATGAATTTGTAAACAACGGCCTCAGTTTGACTAATAATTTTACATGTCTCAGCTAAGCTGGAATACGTGTCGCTCTCATTACGTTCAGTCTACATGAATACTTATAACTGTATGTAACTGTGCAGTTGTGATTATGTACCACTGTAGCTTAGCGTTTGGTTATTGCGCTGTTTGTGTGTCTGAGTCTTGTATTATTTGTATTTATAGCATTAATGATAGCTGCATCGTCAGTTGAAATCTAGATCTGCATTGCAGTAAAAAATACTGGTTACATTACGACATTCTTTCTGTCCTGAAGAACATCACAGTCGTGGAGCACAGTCATTCGCGTGTAATGGAAAGTGAGTACATCATTTTGATCAAAATCACTTCAAAGTAATTAACAATTAATATCAAATAAAACACGTTGTTTCAAAGAGGAAATGTTGCCACTCCATAAACCATCAGACAGTTCAAATCGATTCCTTCGCTAACTTTTGACCTCTAGATCCCTTCAGTGAATAGATAGCATTGTAAAAGGCTCTGACTACGCACGATGACGTCACAGGCTTTGTTGTTTTAGGAGGTGCTGACGAGGGACCCGGCAAGCGGCTCTTTTGATTGTGATGAGTCCTGCATATAAATCCTAAGTGGCTACATCCCTGGCGCCAATGTCAGTTTGGCACCCCAAGCCTAAAATCATCCCTGGTAACACCATATATATAATTTACGTAACATATCTTATTGTCTGGTACACAAGAGAGAGGAATACAGAAACAGCCAAAGCAGCAAGTTTCACTTTTCACTACAGACTTTCATGGATGATGGAGAAGGATATATGTGCGTTAGAGGTAAGGGTCCGTGGACCAGAAATGAACGAGTCGAAAGGTATAAGCGAAAGCCGTTCTGATACCCACGACAGTGGAATACGTGTACCGCTACTATTGTTTACTAAGATTGTAGGCTAGGCAACTGTCAAAGGTGGTAATAAGGACAAAAACAAGAAAAAATTGGTTCTAAAATGAATATCGTAACAGCTCTGAGCACTTGTGGAATAGAGGTGATGAGTTTCACACTAGCGAAGATGAACAAGTGTCCATTGCTTCTCAGGTATGCATTTCAAAGCCCACGTTTAATAGACATTTCTTTCTTACTTTTTTCCATTCCATCACTTCTAAAAGTGGCATATCCTACAATCTTAGCAACAACAGTATCGGTACATGCGTTCCAGTGGCAGAGGTATCAGAATGGTTTTTGCTTATAGTTTTCGACTCGATCGTTTCCGAAACAAGTGCTCTTACCACAAATTGATGCATTTATCCTATTCCATCACAGTACCCCTTATACATACATTTACCGAACACCCTGATCAAGTCCTGTCACGGCTCATCGTTCAACTTGACTATGTTATACGATAATTATAATGTTGACATGGTTTATAAGCTATTTCGAAAAAAAGTTTGGTCTGTCTTTATGTTTGGATTCAGATAACACGAAACTAATCATCAATTAAATAAACAGTGAATCTTACAACTGTGGCTGTTGCATTATCGAAATGGTTAACACAAATTGCTGTCCTGCAATTAATCCAGCTTGCATGAAACCCATGACAAATAATTAGTTAACTGCCACGTACCTTCCAATGTTCATAATTTTACTGCACCTTAGCATGCCCTGTGCTAAAGTTCCCAAGAGTATAATACATTTCTGTAGACTCATTCCGGTCTACACCTCATTTTCGATGCACTACCTTGATCTCACATGTTAGCAACTCTTTGCAGAAGCTCCACAGAATTGTCGAAAGCCGAGATATGTTTTGTAATACTAGACAAATGCCTGATGTGTTCTATTAGAAAGACTCATTATAAAAATGTTAGACAGGATCATTCCCTCTTGACAGCATTTCTGACACAGATGAAAGGGTCTATGGGTTTGCACCTTAGCCGTACAGTACGTAACAAGTGCTCGGCAGCTGACCTATCTGGGAATGCTGACAATTTGCTTGGTGAGTAGACGTGCGTCCGACCACAGTGAGCCACAGGGAGTAAGCGACTGGCCGGCGTCCGCAGCGCGCCGTATAACTAGTGCGGCATCGGTCCCGAATATAGCTCCTTCCTTAGCTCACCATGGAGCCTTTCGATACGACCGTAATTTGCCAGCGTTAGGATGTGAGACGTGATGGGTGCGTGTAGCGTGTGTGTTTTATAATCAGTCTTTTGTTAATAAACTGTTCAAACTTACTTCTCGGTGTTCGCGTATTCTGTACCTCAAGGACCCACTGCTTACGAATCCTGACAAATATTTTGTTTAAATTATCATCAGGGGCAAAAAAACAAGCAACCTCCTTATACAAATATATTTGTATTTGAAAACCGGAGAAGAAGAGAATCGATTCATTTGAGGTGCGATTTTACAGAAAAATGAAGAAAATTAAGCGTCTGACAACATAAGAAATAAAGAGCTTCGCTTCAGAAAGGACAAGGAAATGAATACCTGTAAAATATTAATTAAGCCTGGGTGACAGAACACGTGTTAAGACAGCAAAAGGAGACACCCATGCTAAAGAGTGAGCCATAGAGGGCAAAAGCTTTAGGGCAAGACTGATATTGAAATGCATTCCTCATATAACTGAAAGTGGAGACTTTGGCACTGGAGTGGAAGTTGTGACGAGCTGCATCAATAACTCAGAGGACTGGAGGGAAAAATAATTATAGAATTATGAATAGGTTCCTGTAGATGCAGTTGTGGTGTTCAGTCTGAAGAGGGGTCTGATGCAATTATCTACACTAATCCACAAAGTGCATTATCTCTACATAACTACTGCAATCTGCTGCCACTGTGACCTGCTTACAACATTAAAACTCGGTCTTCCTCTACCATTCTTCACCAACCTCCTCCATTTCTCTACACACACCTCCATCCATTACTAAACCACGATAACTTGATGCCTCAGAACGTGTGAACGTGTCCTGTGGAATACTCCGTACTTTTAGTCAAGTTGTGAAATAAATATCTTTCCACAATTGATTCAGTAACTCCCCACTGTCCAATTTACCCTTCTAAACAACAACACCGCATTTCAAAAGCTTCTATGTTTCAATTCCACACCAGACAAATACCATCCAAAAAGACTTTCCTACTTTTAAATTTATAGCGAATATAAAGTGGTTTCTAATGAACAGAATCGTTATTTTTGATATTGTACCCAGCTTCTTCTATCCTCTATTTTTCGGCCATCTGCAATTACTTAGCTATCTAAATAACAAAACCATTTTACTACGTTTACTGTCCTAGTTCCTAATCTAATTCCCTCAACACCATCTGCTTTGATTCCGATAAATGTAATTATGTTCCTACTATTTTTGTTTATATTTATTATATCACCTCTATTCAACACACTCTACTCTGGAGTCCTTTGAACTTCTCCTCTAAATCTTTTCCATTACTGACAGAACTACAGCGTTATCGGCAAAATCCTAAATTTTCTTTTTTTTTTTCTCTGAAATTTCAAACCCTTTACGATATTTTCCTCGGTATCCTTGAGCGGTTGCTCTGTGCACGGATTGAGTAATATCAGGAACAGACTTCAGCACTCTGTCACTGCCTTCTCAAAAACTGCTACCTTTTATGTCCTTCAATCACAGACTGGTTTTTATACAGATACCTTCAGAATGTCAATGCGTCTTCCAGTCAATATTTTCAAATGCATTCTCAAAACTGGTGAGTGTTAGTACCATTTTTCAACTTACTTTCTAACATACTATCGTTATTGCCTCACGTGTTTTTACGTTTCTCCAGAATCCAAACTGATCTTCCCTGAGCCTAACTTCCACTAGCTCTTTTCTTCGATACTTCTGTAAATAATTTGTCAAATTTTTGCAATCATGAATTATTAGACTAATAGACCGACAATAGTGTCATCTGTCAATATCTGCCACCCTTCGCACAGGAATTATTACGTTCTTCTTGAAGTCGCAGGCCAATTTTCTTACATCATATATCTTTGATACTTGATGGAATACTTTTGGCGTGGTATTTTCTCCAGAGGATTCAATTTAGAGGGAATACCATCAACTCCAAATGTCTTGTTTCGAATTATGCAATTCAGTGCTCCGTCAATTAGGTTCGCATCTCATGTGTTTGTTTTTCTATCATTATTGCTGCGGTCAGCATAGAGCCTTGCTGCATTAACTTTTTAGCAAAATGATTTAGTTCTAGCGGGGAATTTAGATAAACGAACAACAGATAGTGTCAATAATTTGTTACCAACCAAGTTCGGGTGCTGTGTAGTGTGTGGGGGCATGGTGTGTTGAAGCAGTTAACATGTAGCTTAGCATCTTCTTCCCTGTGTAAGATTAAGCATGAGTTATAATGACGCAACAAACAGCTGTTGTTGAACACTGCGCAGCAAATAAGATTTTTAGTTTGCAGTGCACATATGATAGAATAAAAAAATTGCCAGTATTACTAAAGAGCTGAATCGACAAAAGAATCCCCAGCCTCCTAATTCATAGTGCTTAGGCTGCAGTCAGTGAATCTGAAAACTACTCGTAACTACAATCAGCTTCAATGCCTGGTTATAGAAATGTAAATAAAGTTCACTGCTCAATTCATTTGGCTGTGTCTACCATATCTTGCAGAATAGACTAGGAGACGCACTACAAACAGCTTAGCTGAAGAAACATTTTTCTTGCCAAAAGCTAGAGACTTGTCGACATCCCAGAATATATTTGGCAACACTGTGACCTTCGGCTTACTTAAAAGAGAGACAGAGAATAATCCTGTTATATCTATTAGATATTTTCCTGTTATTTTGATTAAATATTCAGAATAGTTCTTACTTATTGAAAGACACAGTGTTAGAAAATTTTAGTTTTTGAGTACAGAAAGCTCGTTACAAGCTGAAACTACAACCACTATTATCATCTACATTTCAAACCATCCGTCTTGGCCATACGTGAGGCAAAGACAAAGGTCCAAGTTACAGTTGTCAGCTAGTTTCATGGCATTGTGTTCACCCTTCATATGGAAGACTGTGACAGCTGTCAGTTCAAATCCTGCTGGAAACAAAATTTTTACTTCCTCTGTGACAAAGAGCTGTATTTAAGCAGATGGAGAATCACTAAAGAAATCTTTAGGAAACATTTCCCTCGTAAGTTTTCTTGCTACTTTAATTCAGTACACAGTAGATCTAAAAGTGAAAACTTACCTATTTGCACACTTGTTATTGCTGCTTTTTCTGCTTTTGCGGAGGTAATGTTCAGCTTTTTTGTGAAGAAACAGTTGCAGTGACTTGATTGGGACAATGAATAATTTGTTAACTGTATTTCGTTATGCGTCTGTTCTCAGTGCACATACACTGCTTTTCTGAGTCCTGCTTTTTGGTCACTGCGAAAGACTTTCTTGCTTTTCTTATTTCAAACTGTGTTTTATTCGCAGCTTATGAAATGTCTTCGTGTATGTTCGTGTTTTGTAATCTTTATTATGTTGTCTTCTCATTTGCATTATTATATGTTAAAGGTGGCGCCAATGAAAGCTTTCTTAAAGAGTATTACATCCAGAAAGAATTTTATGCACTCATAATGCTACTGATGTGAGATGACGCTGAGAAAGTAAATCACTTCCGGTGAATGAGATTCATGTTTGCAGTACACGTAAGACATAAATAACAAAAATAGCTATGACAGCTGCTGGAGTGTAGCGTCGTCGAAATAATTGCTCCAGCACTTTATTTATGATGCCTGAGTTAGAATCGATGTGCCTGGTAGTTATGTATGTTGGAGATTTCGTCACTCGTTGGGGACGGTCTGAAAGCTACTTTGCCAACATTGCTAGTAATTGTTTAAATTACTATTACCATCGTGGTGTCAAGGGATTCGGGTGTGCTGGAACATCAGAACAAGATGATTTATGTTTTAATTGAGTGGTACTTTACTTGTGACATGCTGATCATCCACAGCACTTTTTATTACAATTTGCAGTAAATTCGATAAGTGACGTTCAGTGTTGCAAAAAGCATGTGCGTCTAATAATTTTACAAGATCGGGTGATGACATCGCAGATACTAGTATGTCGAAACTGGTAGAAGTAACAAAAAGACTTGCGAATGGTTTTGACAAACTTGATTCTTCGAGTCTGGATATTATTTGCAACCACGATTTGATGAAAATCATGGTTAAAAATTGCAAAAAAAATTCGATATACTTCAGGTATTTCGGTTGTCAGTCAATGCCGGAGCAGCCGTTTTGGAAAGGCGAGCTTTCCAACTGCGAGGCAGCTTAGTACGCTGGTTTACCAAGCATATTCTTGCTGTCACCAGATTAATGGAGAACTCGCAACATTGCAGAATACCTTTGGCAACTACGTGACTCTCGATTTACTTCCTAGTGTGGATCAGAAATGTCCTGCTAAATTCACTTGGTATTTTGTTTCCATTAAATAACCTGAATGATTCTCACTTAACGTGTAACACTGCTATGTCTAATTCCTTATTTAATGACAGGAAGGTTATTACACTCAAACTCTGTATTTAATCTCAAATTTAACAGTACTAATTGTTAACAAACGTTACCACAGTTACAGCTTATCGTAGCATTAATGGCTCGCTAGCTAAGTAAAACGTGTCCACTTTGGGCTTGGAACGCAGCATTAGCTTTAGGTGCTAGCCCGTCTAGAATCCTAAACATTTTATCTATTTCAAGGATCTCTGCCGATGCCGAGCTGTAAGCTGTCAGATGTAAACTGGTAAGATCATAGCCTCAATCTCATTGCAATTTCGATTTAGTACCCCCTAAGTCGTAAGGTAAAAAAGTAAGATATTGTGACCTTGTATCTACGTTATAACTTATACCGACAGACATACTAGTTTTTTTTTTTTTTGTTTTTTTTTTGTTAATACACAAGTCAGTAGATGATGTGTGTCAATGAATAAATAATTTGTTAACTGATTTTGGGTCCACGCTCATTGCGAGGTTCATATAGTTTCGTTGTAATTCCGAAATGTGTCTTCGGTAGGATACGGGACTTCATTAGACACAGGCCACATGAGACGCAAAAGTCCTTTATATCTTGCAAAGTGGGGTGATTTTTGTAAGTTCAGTTCAGACTCTTAACCTGACAGGAAGTTTCAGTTTTGTTTTATTAAACTAGAGAATTTGTATTGGGATTTCCTGGTAAATTATAGTTCATTTGTCTCAGAACAGAACACATTTTATAGCATTTCTTGTTGGTTTATTGAATACAATTAAAATCGTAAGAGCGAACTTCATTATCAACGATAAATCCCCTCTCCGTTAAATAAAACCGTCTTATTGTGATCAGGCAGTTTTAGGATACCACGCCTGTAGAAAGCTACTATTTTGGAGACAAAGATGTTGTCAATCCAAGTCTGACTTGAATGTTCAAGAAATTTTGTTGATGGTTGTTCGACAGGGAGCAATAAAGATAAACATCTGAGGGCTCTTGGTAAGAAGAAGAAACGCGAAACGTATTTACTTCCAGCGATGCTCCTGGATAGCTTCTTTTGTGAAATGAGCAGCTTGTAGACTGGTGTTCTCGTACAGTCGTACTGTTTATGAAGCTCTCAATAGCAGGTGGTGGTATGAAGCTTAAATTTATGTTAAATACTCAGATCTATGTTCACTTGGGGCATCCTTCTTCACGACACGATCGCGAACTAATGCTCTGTATAAGTTGGTGGTCTTTTGGAATAATTTTAGGAACATATACTTAAGGTTGGGTTCCGATTCACACATCTAACATCTATTTTCAATAAGCAGATACAGATCCTCTCTACATCTGGTAACATGGTAGAACAGTGTAGGTTTACATGTAGTCCCATATCATATCCACATTGTACTTGACTTTCGTTCGCTTCATATTGGAGGAGACTCGGTGTAGGTTGACAGAGGCGGAAGTCACGCCAGGATGAGACTCTGTCACTAGAAAGCTTCCTTCTCGAGGACATTTCCTGCTAATGAGCCACGAGTCATCTAAGGTCACAGGGCACTTATTTCTTATTGTGTTTGAACCAAGGTGTTGAAAATATCGGTGCAGGACTGGGAATCGAACACATATCTCTTGTTTCGCAAGGTTTGACTCTTTTCAGATGATACAGTTTTATCATTTCATTCCCTTCACAAGATTGCAGATTCCCTAAGGCCTGCAAAAAAGGGGCATATCTCGGTTCGAAAACTTGTCTGGTACTGAAGTTTCCATAACGGCATTTCAAGTTGCGACACACGCACTCTGAACTACAGGTGAGACCCGGTTATGATTTTCAACGTCTCTCTGTGCTTTCGAACAGTTACGTTTGCTGCTGGTTTTGAGTCCCAGTCAGATACAGACATTTTCTAAAATCATTTTGAACATGCCACAGTTAGGTACCGGTAAAAAGAACTCGATAGTTAATGCATTTTCTTGTGTAGTCAACAACGACGATGTGGCATGGTTCACCTCTCAGCCAGCAGAGAGATGTTCTTCGCGTTATTTCCAGCGTAACCACGTGCATAATTAACTACTGTTGAAATAAACCGATTTTTGACCCTTTTTGTAGCTAGAAATAACGACAACAGGGGGATGTTTAAATCCCGGTAAGGCAGAAGTTTTGGTCTCCAAATTTCAATTTCATTCATATCGTTGCAAACTTTTGATAGCTAATATTTGATTTGCTATGTTAATAATCGGATTAGGTGCTGGGTTCGAATTCCCGTCCGACAGAAAATTTTATGATGTGTCAGTCCATGTTTAAATCAGCGCATACTTCTCTATTTGATTGAAACCATATTTAAGATCTTTCGTTGTTACTTAATACGTACAGTAGTTGCTGGATTGTAATGCCAGGTTCCACTCCAGTACCAAATTGTTTGTAATGTAATTTCAAGTAGAAATTTGCTTTTTAAAATGTCATTTACTGTAATAAATTTGATTTTACAATCATAATGGCTCTGTCATCTCTAATAACGTCTTTTCTGATATTTGCGTTATCGTAATATTAATTTTGATGTGGATTGACAGCCATACAGAGTCGATATCTCTAGCAGCCTCTTGCAGTAACCATTCTGTATAGCCAAAAGACAGTGCCAAAAAGAAAGTAGAGGACCTACGATATAGATACGTTATATGGGTTGCTTTCAAATCAGGCGAAACGTAATTAAGGCCTTAGGAATCTTTTGAGCATGGTGGTTCATAGTTAATGTTAATACAAAGTAAATTATTTTGTGAAAAGTTAATCTGACTTCCAACTAAGATACTTGTTCGGCTTACTAAAACTGAAGTAACTAACGATAGAGTACTCATGGCTCACGATTGCTGCGACATCAAACATTTCGCTTCCAATCTAATGTAAATGGACAGAAAATACTTATGTAATTAAATAGTGGGAACTGGGTGTTGGTTAGCCTAAAAAATAAACAAAGTTTAAAATATAATGATCCAATTATTATTGCCAAAATATTAAAACGGATTCTCTTACATCTATATCGTTCAGCTAGCAGAAAAGGAGAATGGAAACAATGTAACATCGCTTGTTTTACAGATCAAGTAACTACAGCTTCGCAGTACACAAATTACCATCATATATGGGTATACAGATGTTAATTTTCAAAATACTTAACCTTCCTGCGATACAGTTAAACAATAAAAATAATTTCGTGTGACTCACTAGTCTCGTGCACGTCTTTCAACTGAACACCCCTTCGGCGACATGTATACCCCTAACCTACTCGTGTTATGCAAGCGTGGAAAGGAGGCCTACAGTTTAACGTGGAATTCGAACCATGTGTCATTGTTGGCAGCTCTTAAAATCCGTGAGATGCGAAGTTTGGGTTAAAGTGCATATTGAAAAAGCCAAGGTCCGTCGAGATTTCGATCCCACGGCCTCTTTGTTTCCAACATAATACTGTTAAAAGGAACAGTTCTTTAAAACACTCACCGCTGTTACCATAACTTTGCAAATTTTTTAACAGAAATAACACTAACCGTTATTACTAAGGAGCCGATAAGCACGAATATTAGTTAGTGGTTTCATTAATAGATATGTTACTATATAGGCACAGTGTGCCCATCTTCGGGTTCACTGAGCTCCTGCATAATGCTCTCACACCTACAGAGAACACTATTCTGACGACGACTGACACTTGCGACGCATTGCTTACATCCCACATTTTCTCTTCATGCTTCAGTAGGACATACTGGCTTAGTTACCTCTTGCATTTAGTTCCAAATATGCATCTCATGTGGTGTTTTCATGATTTTGTCCAACCCCAGTGTTTAAGAAGTTATTGAAAGAAATGCGCATAAATGGTTTCTCATTGTGTCTTTCTCTGACAAAATAAATATTATTACATCCCGTGAGTAAATATGAAGAAAATGCATTTAATTACGGAAGGAATGTAAGGAGACATTCTTACAGAATTCATAGGACTGGGAGCATTGATGTATACTCTTAAAACTAAGGCTCAGTGCATAGTGCCAAGAGTGGAAGTTATGAAATATTCATCAACAAAAGAACTCAGCACTGTTGATTGTTGGGAATGTGTGTTGAATAATACCGACAGTGAAGTATATAATTCATTCGAAGATGGATATAGGCTCGACTTTAAAACTACTCAAATTAGTACTTTTGCCTATAGCTGATAAGCATTTCCGAGTCCCAGATAAGGTGGATACATTAGCTCAGGGTCACTGCCAACTGAAGAATGAGTATGAAGATGACTGATTAGCATTTTAAGGAATGGGAAACCCTAGAGAAAGTAATTATCTTGTAACGTAAAATATTTAATCCCCCTCCCTCTCTCAATTTCTCTCTCTCTCTCTCTCTCTCTCTCACACACACACACACACACACACACACACACACACACAGAGAGAGAGAGAGAGACAGACAGACAGAATATTTAAGAATTTAAGAAACATAAAAGCTTTTTACAAATTAACTTATTGCAGTTTATTGGCTGGAAATGTAGGAACTTTGAATATGAAACACGTAAACACATTGATTGTAAAAATATTGTACAGCTTAAACGCTTGTGACTTGTTGTATGAAAACTTCAAAATATTTGTGCTAGATAATACTCTACAATATTTTTCCTTCCATTCCCTACCTAATATTTACTTAGTGTTTCATGCCAGTAAAAATTACAAAGAGAGAAAGACATAGAGAGAGAAATCGACATAACGTCAGTGAAGCAAATATGTGTCGTCTCTCTTAGCTGCTGGCCGCGCGGAGCGACCGCGCGGTTAGAGGCGCCATGTCACGAATTGCGTGACCCCTCCCGCTGAAGGTTCGAGTCCTCCCTTGGGCACGGGTGTGTGTGTTGTCCTTAGCGTAAGTTAGTTTAAGTAGTGTGTAAGTCTAGGGACCGATGACCTTTGCAATTTGGTCCCTTAGGAAGTCACACACATTTTTGTTAGCTGCTTCACACACACTAACCCCTAGGTCTCTCTCTCTAAGCCATCCGCAACTAGCAGCACATGTTTAACGAGTATATTATTTTACGTACAAAAACGAACAGATGAGTGTTTGTGTAAGTGTGTGTGTCTGTGTGTGTGTCTGTGTTCTGCTGACGTGTCTTAGATGTGCACCCACAACAAGCTAAACCGTGTCTGTAATTTTATTTGCTTGAATAATTTTGCTCATAATGCAAAAAACCCTTCATATAATTCTGATACTTCTGAGCACAACGATAATTGCTGCTCTGGGGTAGATTCTGATTGTCTGTTTCATTGTAGTGGCTGCTAAAATACTAGACTGTGATTCGTCTGATGGCAGGTAAAATGTTAGGTACTGAATGGTGGCGACTGCTGGGAGGCGAGTGTAGGGGAAGAGAGTATGATGACGTTCAAGGTCTAGCATGAGGTTGAAATCAACGGCAAGGGACGACTTCATACTATTGCTTCTGACGTATGGGCAGCTCAAAGGTCAGTTTGTAGCACGAACGAACTTGGTATTCCTACTCTCCATGAATATAATTTGTAGTTAAAAACTCGTACAATTTTTGAGGATAACTATTTTAATCTACAGCGGAAATGAATTTCAGTTAAACATCGTTGAAAAAGTAACAATTCGCGGCCCATTGCTCGCAAGAGAGCATGAAACTCTGGTTACTGGTCTCCTTAATCATCCGGAACACAAATCTGTAAATTAAGTAATATGTCGTCATAGAACACAGTTTCAATAATTTAAATGTTTGACAACGGTAGAACGCAGGTGACTGCTTGCTGCTCAGCAGCGAACGGTCCTTAGTAATATGCAGACAGATCTCATATCCTCACCGGTGGTCATTCAGACACGCATGGGATTAACTACCAACGGTCCGATACACTGGCCAACCATTGTATTTAGGTAAATTGCCACATACCTGGAGACGAGTCCACAACCTCTGTTTCAGAAAATATAGTACACTAATGTTTAAAACTCGATAACAGAACAAACTCACTGAAATTCTAATGGATTTTCTGCTTCATCATCATATGGAATATTCAAAATACCAAAATAAAAAACGCTTCGGCCATGTTGTAGCGGCCTTCCTTAAGGCAAAGACTAATTAGCCACAGAGATGTTGCTTCATACAGCGCATGCACAGCTGTTGTCGTTCCGCCGCAATCAACAGTAGGAAGAAACTGTCCCAGAACGTGTAGCTAATTTGTATTAGAGTGGCAATGGCCAGTAGGTCTTGTAAACCAGCAGAGGACTGCCACACGCCTCACCCTCTCTCCTAATATCAACCAATATTTTATTTTGTGGCCGAAGTCCGTGGCGTGGTGACACCGTTGGAATAGCGGCTTGTTGAAGCACCCACAACACAATTAGTTTGTCTGTACCATGCGAAAGACCGCTGCAACACAGCCGAAACGTAGGTTTTCGTTTTGTAGTATATAAATATTTTGTAAGATGACGTGGCTGCACAATTACAACAATTTTAATAAGTTTGACACCTCCTGCAGAGACCTACGTATTTCCTTAGAACAAAGTTTACACGATGACACAGGGCACAGATGTGACATAAGGAAGGATGTCCAGCCACGAAGTAAAAATTAAATTGTCGGGTAACGGGAACAGCGGATCCTGTACGACGGGGTAACCGCTATGAAACAGAGAGATAACAATGATATACTTCAGAAAATACAAGGAATGCGTTAGAAGTAATATTGTACTGAAGAAGAAATTCTGTAATTCTTTCGGTAAAATACTAGGGTGTTCCGAAAGTCGCGTTACAAACTTCTAGGGCTTGTAGAGGGGAATGAGTGAAGAGTGTTTTGAATTGGAACCCATGTTCCGGGGTGCACCGCCCTACGGCGGTTTCAATACATATGTTAAACTCATGCACTTCTGCCAGAGGAAGTGATTTAGGCATGACACGGTACAATTATTACGTAACAGTTCTAAAGCGAACAAAATGAAACATCGCTTTAGCACTCAAACAGATTTGTTTGTATTAGCATTAAACATTACGTGTTTACATTATTCATAACAAAAAAGGAACCCAGCGTACTGTACGTACAGAACAGTACTCCTGCAATACAACAGCAGCTCGATGTGGCGACCACAATTGTGGTTACACACACTGTACCTAAGAAGTATGTTCTGATACACATTCTACATTGCACCTGCTGTCTCTTCAGTTACTAGTGCAGAAGCCAGAACTCGTGGCAGAAGATTTTCCTTTGACTCTACAAGAGTCATGTAAATAACTTTGCATACGTCAAGTGACATCAAGTGACCGTCTGACGCAGTACACGTCATCTTGTGCACCCTGCGTATATCAGGACAAGCTCTGAGACTTTTCTGTTTCCCTCAACATTCGTGGACGCCTTACCCATCTGAACTGAAACCGTCATAGAATGAAAGCTTCCGGACGTTTGTTCCTACTCAGAATGACAGATGACAAAATGGTAGATGTCGAAATAGACGACAGAGGGATAGAGAAACAATTAAAATCGCTCAAAAGAGGAAAGGCCGCTGGACCTGAGGGGATACCAATTCGATTTTACACAGGGTACGCGAAGGAACTTGCCCCCCTACTTGCAGCGGTGTACCGTAGGTCTCTAGAAGAGCGTATCGTTCCAAAGGATTGGAAAAGAGCACTGGTCATCACCGTTTTCAAGAAGGGACGTCGAACAGATGTGCAGAACTATAGACATATATCTATAATGTCGATCAGTTGTAGGATTTTGGAACACGTATTATGTTCGAGTATAATGACTATTATGGAAACTAGAAATCTACTCTGTAGGAATCAGCATGGGTTTCGAAAAAGACGAATGTGTGAAACCCAGCTCGCGCTATTCGTCCAAGAGAATCAGAGGGCCATAGACACGGGTTCCCAGGTAGATGCCGTGTTTCTTGACTTCTGCAAGGCGTTCGATACAGTTACCCACAATCGTTTAATGAACAAAGTAGGGGCATATGGACTATCAGACCAATTGTGTGATTGAATTGAAGAGTTCCTAGATAACAGAACGCAGCATGACGTTCTCAATGGAGAAAAGTCTCCCGAAGGAAGACTGATTTCAGGTGTGCCGCAGGGGAGTGCCGTAGGACCGTTGCTACTCACAATATACATAAACGACTTTGTGGATGACATCGGAAGTTCACTGAGGCTTTTTGCGGATGATGCTGTGGTATATCGAGAGGTCGTAACAATGGAAAATTGTACTGAAATGCAGGAGGATCTGCAGCGAATTGACGCATGGTGCAGGGAATGGCAATTGAATCTCAATGTAGACAAGCGTAATGTGCTGCGAATACATAGTAAGAAAGATCCCTTATCATTTAGCTACAAAATAGCAGGTCAGCAACCGGAAGGAGTTAATTCCATAAATTATCTGGGAGTACGCATTTAGAGTGGTTCAAAATGGAATGATCATATAAACTTGATCGTCGGTAAAGCAAATGCCACACTGAGATTCATTGGAAGAATCCTAAGGAAATGCAATCCGAAAACAAAGGAAGTAGGTTACAGTACCCTTGTTCGCCCACTGCTTGAATACTGCTCAGCAGTGTGGGATCCGAACCGGATTAGCTTGATAGAAGAGGTAGAGAAGATCCAACGGAGAGCAGCGCGCTTCGTTACAGGATCATTTAGTAATCGCGAAAGCGTTACGGAGATGATAGATAAACTCCAGTGGAAGACTCTGCAGGAGAGACGCTCAGTAGCTCGGTACGGGCTTTTGTAGAAGTTTCGAGAACATACCTTCACCGAGGAGTCAAGCAGTATATTGGTCCCTCCTACCAGGGTATATCTTGCGAAGAGACCATGAGGATAAAATCAGAGAGATTAGAGCCCACACAGAAGCATACCGACAATCCTTCTTTCCAGGAACAATACGAGACTGTAATAGAAGGGAGAACCGATAGAGGTACTCAAGGTACCCTCCGCCACACACCGTCAGTTGGCTTGCGGAGTATGGATGTAGATGTTGATGTAGAATATTGTGTAATCACTCATCTCTATAAGACTAAAAGTTTGCAACGGGTATTTCCGAATGCAATGTATATTTGCAGACTGATTCCATGTAGCTCTAAAAAGAAAAATTAACTGTAAAGGCAGGCACTTCTAATGACAACAGATTGCATTGTGATTTCACTCCATTAATTTAAATAAATACTGAGTAATCTATGTTCTGGAAACAGCTACTGTTTGCACGTTGTGTGTGGTGCAGTTCACTAGATGAAGTAGTGACATCATAAGTGTTCTGTAACATTTCCAGAAACTGCGTCGGACTTGTCGCCGTCCGGGGATTCAGCGGGGTGACGGTGGACGGAGGCTGCGGTAACGACCGGTTCACGACTGTCCGCCGGAACTTGGCCATCTCGCGGGAAGGAAGTGGACACCAAAGTTGGCCGTGCAGCGGCGGCCGCCCTCTGGGATCGATCAGGCGGCCCAGACAGCGGCACAGCAGGCCGGGGGCGGGGGACCGACGTGTGCCTCTGGCCGTGTCTCACGCGGCGACTTCATTTGTCGCGCAGCGCCGCTGATGCCAGCAGCGGGTTGCGCGATCCGAGCTCATCCGACGAGGCGGGAAATTCAGCGGCAGCGTAACTTACCGCTTTGGGCGTAGCATTGAGCAATCATGTTCATCCAGGATACTCTTTGGTAAGGTTCCTGCGAGGAGTCACACAAGGAAACATAATCTCGCCTGTTTTTCACACTGAAGTTGGATGTTCTGCTCAAGTGTCTACCCTAGCGACAAAAAGTTATTGCCTTGCAGACGGTATCGTGGTGTACAGGAGTGACAGAAACGAAATGAGGTCAGTGATGCTTCCCGAGGTGTATGCCTCAAAATCAGTCTTCAAAAGAGCAAAGCCATGACACCGGTCAATATTTCGGCCTCCAACGAAAGCCGTGCTCTGCAAGTAGTAATTTGTGGTATCACAGATCGATGCTACCCTCGCCAGCGTCTCACAGTTGGCAACGTAAATTCGCATTGCCGTCAGACGCTGAAAGCGAACGCGCAAGGTGCCAGCGAATTCAATGACGCGACGCAGCTGAGCCACTCATTCAGTGGCTCTGGCTACGAGCGCCCTCTGTGCCATGACCGGCGGCAGCCACACGGCACAGTTAAGTATAACTTTACTGTATTTACGTGGTCGACAATAATTTTTGCTCCTCTACAGCTTCCTTACAACAACCGCTGCACCACTCTGTAGCCGACTTCTTCTTACCGTTGAGCCGGCCGGAGTGGCCGTGCGGTTCTAGGCGCTACAGTCTGAAACCGAGCGACCGCTACGGTCGCAGGTTCGAATCCAGCCTCGGGCATGGATGTGTGTGATGTCCTTATGTTAGATTTAAGTAGTTCTAAGTTCTAGGCGACTGATGACCTCAGATGTTAAGTCCCATAGTGCTCAGAGCCATTTGAACCTTACCATTGTGTGGGGAAGCAATACACAACGTAAATATACAGTCACCTACGGCATAAAACACAGCTTTGGAAAAGATAAAGAGACAGCAGAGATAAGCCGGTGAATATATCTCACTTGGATGGCTTTTTTGAAGCTTTGTTTCATTCTCTACAAACCTCATATATAAATAATTTAAAAGAGGGAGGTTAATGATACATCTATCACGCTACTAAAAAAATAAGCGCTCGAAATAATGACACTTACAATAAGCAGCGCAAATAGACACCGTGTCTGCCAAAAGGCAATACACAGAGCTTACTGACACCTCAAGAACCTAACAATAATATAAACCTTTCTCCCTCACTGGGAAAGAAAACGTCTTTCAAATACATCCTGACCTGGTGGGGCGTTTGTTTACAACATTTCGACGCTGTAACAAGGACAATTGCCTTTTGAGAAAGATATTCTCGAATTTTAGATCCAAAGTTACCATTGGTTTACTTTAAAATTATGAAAAGGGGGTTGTCAGTGTGAAAAATCTTTTTTGGACCACATACCTGAGGGGAAGAAGCTTGTTCATCTAATTATCACAAAGGGCTCGAAGGCACACGTACGGTCGTGAGATGTACGGTATACGGCTTTCACGGCTGGAAGAACTTTGTGAGAAGATTTTCATATGTAGTTGTGTTGAATAAATGTGATGTCAACTCCACTTCAGAAACTGTATAATTAAGCTGCAGTCACTAATATAAAATCAATTTCAAGGCTTCTGAAATATGCCTTATACAGTTCAGAATGTGTAGAGGGTCACCGGCGACAGTTTTGAATCAGTAGATAGGAAATGTATGTTCTACCCCAATTACCAAAATCAGCTATTTAAACCCTATTTTATGCTATTTTTAGACCATTTTACATCGAAATCAGCTATTGTTCATATTTTTACAATGATACAACCACAAAATTAGGGAAATGCATAAAGTGTCTCTTTTAGATAGTACTATATAAATTATAGATGGTGTTGAATAAGAAAAATATATACGATTATAGATGGTGTTGGTTATTCTAAATATATACATATATACAATTACAAATAAATATGTTTACATAATATATACATAATATATACAATATTTACAATAAACTATAATGTCCAAGTGGTAATGTATTTATTCCATCATTCAGAATGTGTCTTTTATCATCATTTGCACTTAGTGCTATTTTATTTAATTTTACTGTATATATTTCATGTTTATAGCTTCTAATTAAATTCATTGATCTATATAATTCACTATTATTGAATAAGCAGTCTTTATAGTCATCCATTGATATTTTATTCATTACTACTGATTTCTTAACACCTTTAGATTTTTTATTTTCTTTTTCACCAACACAATATGCATACATATTAGCTCTCAAACCAACAAATTCAGTCATTATTTTACCATTACATTCATCTTTCATTTTACCTAATACCTTTTTGTTCATTTGTGGTATATTGTACACATTATTTGTTGCATAATCACTTGTATCAAAATGTTCAATCATATTTTTCATATCTTTATAAAAGTCATCTGTTTTTATATTGTATATATAACTATCGGTATCTTGATAACATAACTCAATATTTGTACCATATTTAGGTTTCATTACATCATAATGAAAACTATACATTAATTCTTTTGATAAATCTAATATACTCATTCCAACATAAATTGGTTTATTAAATTTAATTTCAGTTTTATTCATATGAATAGCTACCAGATTTTCATTAAATATTGTTCTATGTTTGAAATTTGGTTTAGCTATTAATTTATCACATTTTTTACCATCTGATACTAATTTTATATTAACTCTGTTTCTTATATTTTCCATTGTTTTTCCAAACACACTATTATTCATCAGTTTAAAGAAATCTTTTTCAAAATCATTTTTAGCTTTTGTTCTCATTTCTGTATTTAAGTCAATGTACTTTTTCAACCAATCACTTTGTCTGAATTTTAGTGCACGATGTATTTTTGTTAATTTCAATCCTAATTTTATACATTGTTTTAGGTTTCTATAATGTACAACATATTTATATTTATTGTTTAATGTTGTTAATATTTATGTCCATTTTCTGGTGCTAATGGTAAATCTTTATGTTTATCATGTAATTCAATTGGATATTGTAAATCAACTTCTAATATATATCCATATTCAGATTTATCTGGAATGTTCATTACATCAATATTTAAATTATTTTCCCATTCAAATCCACCATATGGTAAATATTGTGACATTGCATATCCATATAAATTATTAGCATCTAAATACATTAAATAATTTGATTCTTTATTTTTATTGTAATCTTTCATGTATTTATTATTTGCTTTAACATATCTTTTACAACATTGTGCTATACCACCTCTAATGCCTTTTTCAACCATTAATATCATATCATAATCATGTAATAATTCAAGTGGTTGTTTAGTCATTTTTAACATTGCATCCCAAGATAAACCAGGTGCTGTATAATACCATGCTGGATCTAAATCATATGACTTCATACATGTGTCTCTAAAGTTCTCAAATACATCAGCTAATAATAACACATCTGTTTTCAAATATAAATCATGGTATTCACCCATATTTTTTATATTAAATTTATTCCATACTAATTGTGCATGCTCATAATCATCATCACTTAAATTACATTCATTGATCTTACTATAGAATTCATTTTTAGGTGGTAATTGTGTTTCATTAAATCTATTCCAATTATCCATATAATCATATGGGTACACACCTTTTCTAATAACTAGATCAACTTTATCTTTTTGAAAGAATAATTCAATATTTTTCATTTTATCTTTTGATAAATTAGATGATAGTTTATCTAATGATGATGCCATGAATCTAAATGTATCAATAAATCTCATTTTTAAGTTATTTGTTTGCTTACCAAAACTTATATATTTTTCTTCATTATTTGGAATCAATTCAATTTCTTTTTCATCATAACCAAGTTCTTTAATAAACAAATGTGAATCATAACCAGTTAGATTGTGTAAGAATATAGGCACAAATGTTGGTTGTTGAAGTTTAAGATTACATTCATTACATAATGGTGCTATATAATTACCAGTTAAATGATCATGATGATGTACTTTTTTATATATTTGGTGTATATGGTGATTCACATAATGTACATCTTTTAGATTGGTTATGTATTTTTATTTGTTCATGTGTTAACTGTTTCATTGGTTCTATTTGTGAATATATATGTCCTATTTGTTCAACTTCATTTTTAATCATCTCAATAAATTTAGTTTTAGCATTTGGTCCTCTATAAACAACAGGATCTTTATAACGATTATGAATGTATTTCACATAGTAACAAAATCCAGATGGTTCATGTTTTTGATATTTCATTGTGTACGATTCATTTGGATTTGGTTCACATGTGTCCATTTTCAATAATAAGCTTTCAAAATCAGCATATATAACAAATGGAACAGGCATTGTATGTTTATAATTCTTAAATGTTATGTATTCACCTTCATTTGGTACTCTAATTTTAACTGATTCATTTTTAGAACAATCTTCTTTATGTACATTTAGTTTACTTTCTGAATTAAAGTGTTGTAGACACATTTTACATACATGAATATTTTCAGTATGTTTTGTACACTGAGATCTAATTAATCGAGATAGATTTTTAATCCAACAATAATGTGAATTATTATTATTTTTCATGTATAATAAATCAATATGTGTTGATTTTTCATCTTTAGTTATCTTTAATGGATATATTTCATATTTCTCATCATATGCATACACATTAATCGATATATTAAGTTTACATTCATATTTAGGTATATTATCAATTTTAACTGGATATTCAATTTGACCAATTTTAGTTTCTAATTGTTTGACACATTCTATATAGTTACTAGTTCTGTATGGGTTTTTACATTTTGTAGGGTCAACTGGATTTAATGCTGATGCTATTGACCACAAGAAACATTTTTCGTCATTATTCTTAACATTTATACATGCTTTTTTATCTTTTATTGTTTTTGGTAGTTCAATATATGATGAACCATTAAGTGGTGTATATTTGTTAATTCCTAATTGTAAACCAATTACACTATTTAACATCCAGCCTGATCCTCTATCTTGAAAATTTTGCATGTGTGTTAATATTTGTTGTTTACCTTTTGTATAAAATTTATTTAGATCTTTTTCATTTGTGATTGTATAGTTGTATGTTGAGAATCTAAATTCTTTTATTTCATTAGTAGTATTCAATTTGAATTCACAGTACAATATTAGATTAACTTTTAATCCATTGTATATTTTAAGATTATCTTTTATTAACTGACATACAATAGGTTTTGCTGATGTCATAATGTGTTGTGGATCTTTAATTTTTAAGTTGTTTTCAATATTGTATGTTTGTAATCTATTTTGAAATGCTTTTTCAATTGAATGATAAACATGAATTTTTCGTTCATTAGGATGTTCAAATATATCTGTAGCAAATGGAAATAGTGTTTGAGTATCTTGAATCAACTGTAACAAATCACTTTTACATAATTTAGAATATCCACTAAGATTTAAATGTTTAGCTAATGTTTTAAGTTCATTAACATTCATTTTTGATGGATCTTTATCTTCTATATTAGCAATAGATTCATTTTTAGGTGTTCTTTTTCTTTTATTAGATTCCTTAGCAATATCAATTGTATGTGGAAATAATAAATCCATTAATTCACTTTTACGCATTTTAGAGTAACCTTTAATCTTTATGCTTTTAGCTATTGCTCTAAGTTCATTCATCGTCATCTCCATTATGATAGCTCTATTTATTAAGGAAGAAAACTATTATTTTTGTTGTCTGTATTTGTTGTCTATTTACTTATGTAATTATTATTCAGAATATTTGGTAACTGTATTTTTACAAATAGATACAGATATATCTATTTATTAGGGATAAAAAGTAAACTAATTGTTGTCTGTATGTGTTGTCTCTTTTGTGTTTTTTTATATTACATAACTGATATTTATTAGCCTTATTTTGATAACTAGATACAGTTAGATGTATCTATTTACTTACATAATAATTATTCAGAATATTATACTCTATACAACATATGGTTATATAATTTGATAAAAAATATATTATAAGAATTAGTAGATATTTATAGATTCTTTTTCTTTTATAAGATCAGAATGAATTAATGATTTTTCATGCTGTTTAAGTTTACATCTAGCTACAATTCTACCACATTCACATGCTACCTTTTCAAATAATTTATCTTTGTTTGCTTCATAATATCTTTTAGTATAATAACATGCACACTGGTTACATACTCTACGGTGTCCATCTTTTACAAATTTATCAAAATGAAATTCATTAATATTTTTATCTTCTTTACATCTACAACATTTCTTAGTTGTATCCATTTATTACACTTAAAAACTCTAATTTATTGTTGTCTAAATTCTAATACATGTACCTTTTTATCTGATCTATCCATCATTCCTTTATATACAATATTACAACCAATTATAGCTGTACAATCATCCCAACCAATCATTTTTGCATATCTATCTGGTAGTATTATATTAAATTCATTATTAAGTTCAATAAATGTTTTAAAACCTAATTTAGTATTTTTGATTTCTACATTTGTAATATGATACACTTTATCCACTTCAATGTCACATAATTTCACCAATGGTGTATTTTTATTAACACTATTAAGTCTAGTTAATAGTTCCATTTATATAGAAGAAAAATGTTTTAATTGTTGGATTGTATTGTTTAGTACAATTATTAGTTCTGATATTAACGAAGATGATTTAATACAATCTATACCAAATAGTGATAAATCAAATATACCATACTTTACTACTTTTTTGGTGAATTCATTATATTCATAAAAGGCATCATCTCTAAAAAAGTACAACATACCATTAATGTACCTAAATACTGAATTTATACCAGTTGGTAATTCAGAATATTCTCTACTTATAATACCACGTACTTTATATTTTAAATTACATTCATCTATTTCAGCATAGAAAAAGTCATTAAAGAAAATAAATGTTCTACCAGAATAAGTGTTCACTATGCCATTTAATTTGAAATTATTGCGTAAACCTGTACTAGATAGTGGTTTTGGATATCCTGATATCAATTGTAATGTATGTAAATGTATCATATATACCATATTATTGGAAAATATAACAAGTTCACCACTAGGTCTCTGATATATACCATCTATACGGTTTACATCATTTGGTAAAAATGTTAACCAATCAGTTATTAATTGTGATTGTGGTATTGTATTTTGAATTATCCACACCCATTTCTGATAAAAAACATATAAAATCCCATTCATAAATAATATGTGATGAATATGTTTAGTTTGACATAATGATATAGGTTCTGATTGTATAGGTGGTGAAATTGGTTTAATTGGTACTTGTGTTGGTTGTGTTGATTGTTTACCATATAAACTTTGAATAGCATCAATATCATCTTGAGATAATTCTAAATGCGATCCATTATAGTATGCATACATTATTGAACCATAATCATCTGAATGTCGTAGACCTAATGAATGACCAATCTCATGTATTAATACTTCAAATAGATTTGTTTGTCCTTTTGGTGTATTAGTATTCATCTCTAAATACCATATTTCATCATCATCCATATGTATTTCTACAGGATTATTATTCATATCTGGAAAAAATGCATGACCTAAAACATTACCTTTACCATCTAAATCCTTTGAACAATGTATACTTTTATCAATTTCAAATTTATGTTTACGTCTTTTATTTGTAATTAAGATATCAGGATTATTGCTATCTTGTTTAAACTGAATATCTATTTTATCTTGCCATATTTTAAATGCTGCATCAGTTAATTGTAATACTTTCTTAGTAGCACCTTTATAATGCCATTTGATATGTTGCTTATTCCATTTATACAAACTAGTTCTATAGCTACCAAATTCATCTTTTACACCACATCTAGGCATGTTCATAAAATTTAAAGTATCATCACTTAATTCACCACTTATTTCAAGATTATATGTTAACTGAAATAACATTAATGCTTCTCTAAATGTATCATCACTAACATGAGTATTATCATTAACATTTGTAATATCTAAATATCCATAATCACTTAAATACTTTATTGCTTTACTCTTATCATTGGCATATATAATTTTAAACAACAATAAGAGTATTATTGTTTTCATTTATACAGACTTAATATTCTCATTCTTATCACTAAAATATAAATCAATAATATGGTTATCTATAGTTGAAGAAAATTCCCAATCAGATGATGTAATTGATTCTTTAAAATTTAGAAATACCTTTTCATCATAATTATGAATAATAATTCTATAAGTCGTATACAACATTTTTTCATATTTAATATAACCAATTCTAAGATTATTATGTAAATAAAAATCAATGTTGAATTGTTCAAGTTTAGATATGACTTCTATCAGCCTCATTTATTATATAAAAAATAAACAATTTGTTTCTTAAAATATTCATAAACAACACATATTTCCTCACCATTCAGATCATATACATAATTCAAAGATTCGTCATTTAACTGATTAATGAATATAGATACATCATCATCAGGATAACAGACAGATAGAAAAAACAGAAGTGCAAACTTCTTCATTTATATATATAAAAATTATTCACATAATTATGTTGTCCTTACTAACCCAACTATTATGTGAATTATCAAATCCTAACCATTTAACATATACTTTATCACCTTTTGTTCTTAACACCTTTTCAATAAGATATACATCTGGATATTTTGTTTTCTGTAACTCATGTTCATTGAAATTACCTTTAATATCTTTTAATTTATATGTAATTGGATCTGAATAAATAACATCTTCAATTTCAAATAATTCTGTTGACCAATTAGCTGTATATCCTTTTTCAAATATTCCTTTTAATTTACTTATTCTAACTTGATCACCAATAGAATATTTAGCTTTATATGGATATATTACAGTAGCATTTGGTTTATAATTTTTATCATTAACATCTATTGGTTTCATATTTATTGTACTATGTTTAGTATTATTATAGTCATTTACTAGTTTTTGTAATATATCAACCCATTTATAGTTACCTTGAATATCAAATTGTTTCCACAATTTCTCTTTTAGTGTTCTATTAAATCGTTCTACAACTGATGCTTTAATTTCAGTAAATGTAGAATAGTGATTAACATTATATATTTTCATTAGTTTATTAAAATATTTATTATAAAATTCTTTTCCATTATCTGTTTGTAAATGTTTTGGTGATCTACTTTTAAATATATTATCAAATGCATTTGCTACATTTTCACCTGATTTATCCTTAATTGGAATAGCCCATGCATATTTAGAATATACATCAATAATAGTTAACATATATTTATATCCTTTATTAATTTTTGATATACCTTTTAAATTACCTGAATCCATTTCAACTAAATCAGCCTGCCATAAATCATCTATTCCAAATGATTCTACTTTTCTTCTATTATAATTTTTACTCATTGGTTTATGTAGTTCATTTATTATATTTTCTCTACTTACAATTAAATTTTTTTTAAAAACTTACTCTTTTTTGTTTTAAATACTGAACATATGCCTTCAATTCTATTACGTCCATTTTTAGTTATTGATCTATGTAGATCATGTGTATCTGTAAATGTTTTACACTTCAAACAATATATTTTATCATTCATTTATAAGGCTTAAAATTCTTCTTCATCTATTAATTCACCAAATATAATTAACTTAACATCAACTGGAACAGTTTTAACTGCATCATTTAATGTAACAGTTAGAAAATTTGATTTGTGTACAATTATTGATTGATTACCATTATTTACTTCATATAATTTATCAGCTACACTTACTGCAATATCAAAGTCATCAAATTTCAAATCTTTGTTTATATTCTTACCAACAACAACAATTCTTTTAAGTCTGAAATCATATTCAAAGTTGTGCATTTTTTGTTCATTTCCAGTCAGAAAGGTAAATTCAATTGTTTGTTTATCACAGATTTTATTTTCAAGATTATTTATTTTATTTATGTATGGTGATAAATCTGACTTTGAGAAATAATCTGAAAAAGCCTTTGCAATCTCCTTTTTTGTGAAGAAATTCTTAAAAGTGTTGTAGTTATCTTGATGAATCTGATTAATTTTTTCATTAAATTTTGTATTGGTAACATAGTTATTAAATTGTGTTAAAATAGACATGTATTCAGGTTTGGTAACATATTCTTTTTCTAAGTATCCTTTTGTAACAGCATCATAGTCATTAACTGGGTCATTTATATTTACTAACCGTTTACCTTTAAAACTAATATATTTTTTGGTAACCTCAAAAATCTCAATCAGTTCTTTTTCAAATTCATTAATTACATTTTGAATTTTTGAATCCAATATTGAGTTTAGTTTATTAATTTGTTTGTTTTTTATATTTTCTGATTTTATTTTATTTCCAAAAATGTCCATTTATTAGATTCAAAATATCACTGAATTTATAACCATCTGATAATAGCTTTAACACAAATATACATAAATGTCCACATATCATAATTTTGTATTCTCATTGCATTATAGTATAATTCATTTTCACCTAAATATTTAACTAGTTGATATGGTATATTGCCACCAAATGAATCAAACACAAATTTACCATCATTATTCTTATAATAACATATCCAATGTGTACCAACATGATCAGATGTGTCTAAATTTACTATTCCACATTCATTATTTTTAGGTTTATTAGATAACTCATCTATCATAAAAACACCTTTAAAATGTTTAATTTTTAGTTTTTTAGCTATATTTTCTAAATCAAAATTACTCAATGCTTGTGGATACATTTTCATTATTTTTTGCATCGTTTTTTTAACCCTGTACCTTTTTTCTCCATTTCCATATTATGCCTCTTTAATTCAGCTAATTTAGCATCATTTTTCTTTTTATTCATAACTGAACTAGCAACAGCTGCAGCACCACCCGCTAAAGATCCCAATGCTCCTAATGCTGCAAATAGTAAAGGTAGAAAACCACCTTCATGTTGTGTTAATCCACTACCTTCTTTCTTTTTCTGTAAATATTCAATAATCTTTTTCACAACTGGAATACCTAGTGTAATAAGTAAATTACCACCAATTTTTTTATCTCTTTTTCTTTTTTGAGCATTAGTTAAAAACTGATCAATACTATTTAGTTGATCATTATTGGCTTTAATTTTAAGTGCTTTTGGTTTAATTTTTCCACTAGGTAGTAAAGTATAGTCAATACTGAATGTATTCATTTATATAGATTAAAAATCCCATCTATCTCATCAAGATATAGTCCCATTCCTAATTTTCTTTTAGTATACATTATACCTCTAACAGCAGTAGAAGCTAATTTTTTACCTAATGATGCATCTGAACTATACATTCTCTCTTTTGCTACATTTTGTAATATTTTATCAGCTATATGTCTTTTTTCTATATCTTTATTATCCCTATATGCAATATCATGCTGTTTACATGCTTCATCTAATGGATTTATACCTTTATCACCTCTAGATAACCTTTCATCTAATTTTGTACCTGGTCCACAATAATTATAACCAGGTAGATGCATTTCAAATGGTAATTTATTAATTAATGTATTTATCAAGCCTTTACCATATTTTTCATTCTTCCAAAATGTATGTGGTATATTATTCAAGAACCTAATTAAATATGGAATACCTTTTGGATCATTAATTATAAAGTCATTAAATTTATTTGTTAACATTTTAGTTATTCCTACCTTTTCATTGTAATAATTATTATTACCAGCCATTTCCTCACCATGAATTACCATTAATCTATCAATTAGTTGTCTAACATCATTCATCCATATATATTCACTATATTTTTTAACAAATCCTGTACCTGATTTGGTTGGGGACACATCTGAATAATCTGATGAATCTATAGTTTGTTTTCTTTTTTGGGGGAAATAAATATCAACAATTTCTTTTATCAAATTATTGTATTTAACACTTTTACTTGATTTTATTTTATTTGGATTTTTATCAGAATATAACGCATCTGATTTGTATAATATATCCGCATAATTTGATAGATCGACAGGATAAAATTCATCATTCAAATCATCCATAGAAATATGTTTTTTAGTTAAAAGGTTCATTAATCCATCTGTACCATCATATTCATGTCCACCAATGATTAGTTTATCCCCTTTGAATTCTACAGGTAATTTACCAATGTACTTAAACATTCCAACAGGTCTTAATCCAAAAACTGGATCCTCACTGTTATTGATATATTTTAACATTCTTTCACTTATATTTATAATTTTACCTTTGCTATCATCATTTTTATTAAGCATTTTTTTATTTTTTATTTCTTCATCATATTGAGTTAAAACATCTCGTATTTCAGATACACTTAATGTAAAATCATTAATTGGTGCTATGTCATGATGGTGATGATATGGAATTATTTGTTTTTCTACCTCTCTATTTTCTTCAATAGCTTTCAGAACATTATCACCTATTTCTTCAAACCCTTGTTTTAATTGTTCTATAGCATCAATAACAGGTTGATCCTCTTTTTTATATTTTTCATATTCTGTTCTTGGTTGTTTTTTCCATGTTTTAAATTGTTCTTTTAATTTTTCTACTTTTTTTCTATTACGTTTAGCTTGTTTAACTATAGCTGAATCATATTTTGTAAACATTTATTTAGAATGAAAATGTGTTTATGTTGATGTTTGAGTTGACGTTTAACGTTTATGTTAACGTTTATGTTTATGTTTAACATTTATGTTTATGTTAACATTTATGTTTATGTTTATGTTTACGTTTATGTTCTTATGAAATGTTGTATTTTATTTCTATATTTTCCATCATTACATTTCCTTGTAATATCTATTGTTATAAAACCAAATTCATCATTCCAACATTTACTACATATTTCTTTAAATTCGTTAAATTTTAAATCACCACCAACAAATTCATTATAAACATGATGTAGATTTGTATCATCCTGTCTAAATATATTTAAGAAATTCAGATTATCTCTGACTAACTGTTTAGGTATTTTTGAGTATGTTTGAGCTAAATAAAAACATTCAATTCCTTTATGTCTACCTCTAGTAAAATATTCTCTTACTATATCTTGATTTTCTAGGATAAAATCATCAAATATTACAATTGAATTATCATCACAATCATCTAATGGTACAATGTCATCATTGCTACTATAAATGATGCTAATGAATCACCTGTTATATCTTCAATTTTATTACATTTTTTAATTAGTTGTTGATATTTTGATTGATCTAAGCTTTTCGAATAAATATATACATGGTTTATTTTATCCCAATTTAACCAACCTGGTGCTAATAAATAGTTATCAATCATTAATGTTGTTTTACCACATCCACTTGGTCCTATAATTGCACATCTAATTGAATTAGGTAACAGTTTCCCATGCTTATTTTTTACCTTTTTCTCTGGTATTCTAATTTTTGGTTCCCAATCAATTTTGTTCATTTAATTAATAATAAATGAGTAGATTATTTCAATTGAGTGGTAATTCATCAGTACTTAAAAAAAGATTAAATGTGCCTATTAGAGATAACTTTAATAGTGTAGCATTAGTTGGATTTTATACTACATTTTTAACTCCTAATATAACATCTAAAAATAATAAATTATATTGTGATGGTGAAACAATTGTATTTCCTGTTGGTCAATATAATTTAAAAAATATAGAAAAATTTATTCATACAAAAACCCCTAATATAAATATTAAAGCAGATGAAATTTTAAATAGGGTTGTTATTGAGAGTGATAAAAAAATATATATGGATATACAAAAAGAAGATAATATAGGACCTCTGTTAGGTTTTAGTAATCAAACAATTAATCCAAAACAAAGAACTGTTGCTAATAATGTACCTAAAATTATACCATTTGAATTAATTAATATTAATTTTAATTTAGCTGATGGTATGTATATAAAGCATAATGATCATTTTCATAGAGAAACTAATATTATTGCTTCTTTTAAACCAAATGTTGAATTTGGTGCACCAATAATATATGAACCATCTCATCCATTATTTGTTCCTATTCATGATAAAATATATGATTTAGAAGTAACTATAACTGATGACAATGATAATTTAATTGATTTCAATGGGGCACAAATAACAGTTATATTGGAAATGAAATGACACATTTTTCTTCTTAATAAATGAAGAAGATTGAAAGCTATCAATTTCAATCATTTCCAGTGAATGAAAAAACAAAAAATAACCTAAATATTCCCAATAAGGATACAGAAATTAATATACATGTTGGTGATGCATGGTTGCATCCTAATATGGCTCAATTGTACATGAATTTTAGTATTATTAAAACTGATGGAACTAATTATCCAACATATGATGGAAAATCCAATAAGATGCTAATTGATAACTATGTAGCAAAACTATTTGACTTTATAACCATAAGAAAGGGTAATCATGTTTTATCTAGAATTGAACATCCATTTATTTCATCATCAGTTTTGTTACATTTAACATCATGTGTTACTGATAAAATAAGTATGGAAGGACATATAGTTAACAATGGAAAATTAAGAAAGAAGAAAAATGAAGTATTATATCCATTGGAAATGTTAGGTGGATTTTTTAATGATTACCAAGAAATGATGTTTGAAGGTGATCTTACTGTATGTTTCACATGGTCATCAAGTGCAAATGATTGTATTTTGAGATGGGCTGATTATAATAATGCTGGAGTTGAAATTAAAGATACACTTCCAAGTGAAGGTAAAATCATAGTTGAGAATATGGAAATTCGTGTACCCGTTGTTAAATTTGAACCTAATTATGAACTTGAACTACGAGAAAATATACTTAAAAATCCAAAAATACCAATATCATTTTATGAATTACAAACTGTAGAAGTAGCTGGATTAAATGGTAAGGAAAAATTCGAATTAGACATCACAAATTATTATAACTCAATGGAATTTGATATGCCTTACTTTATATTTGTTGTATTTCAAACTAATCGTAAAAATAATCAATTGCTTGATTCATCATTATATGATCATGTTATGTTACAAAACCTATATCTGAAAAATGGGAGAAATGAATTATTTCCTCAAGAAATGTGGAATTTAGATCCACCATACGATTATTTGAAAGCTTATGATTCATTTCGTGATTTTAAAAGGTTAAAACAAAATGGAGATGGAAATGTTGATGTTAATCCATATAATTATATAACAAATTATCCTATTTATGTAATCAATATGGCACATAGAAAAAATACAGTTGTTACACAAAAAACAACTATGAAGTTATGTGCTACTTTTAAGGATAAAATACCTGATAATACACTAGCCTACATAGTCATGTATGGAAAGAAAAATCTCACTTATGATGCACAACACAGAATACTGACAGAGAACTTTTAATCCCATATATCAATATCTTCATCTTCATCTTCTTGTTTCTTATACTCATTTTCTTCATGTTTCTTTTTCTCATTTAAAAATTGTTCCCATATACTAATATTACGTTTTGTGTTTTGTATTTTTATTTGATGTTCAATATTTAATAGTTCAGCTATTTTTGCAATTATATATTTGTATGGTAATGCCTTACCTTTGTAAAAGTGATTAAACATCTCAAATAATTCTATAATACGATCCTTTTCATTACCAGTAAACATGTCCACTATTGCACCATTTTCTATAGTTACACGTAAGTTCATTAAATGTTTATTAAAATATTTAAATCTATATTTTTTATTATTATGAACACTTACTTTATCAGGATTACAGATATAACATCTTGTACCAACAATATTCCATTGTGAACAATTTTGACAATATTCAGGTGCATAATATTCAGATGGATAATGTATATCATCAGGTATATCAATTTGAACTGCTTTTTCGAATTGTTGAACTAGTCTACTATCATCATTTTGTATTTCATTTTGAATGTTACTAGTGTTCTTTGAATAATATCTATTTTTTCTATCTTGATTTATACATTTCTTAGATATAGATCTTGGTTTACCTAATTTCATTCCATATTCTGATATATCTTTTATCATCTCACATTTAGTACATTTTTGTACTGTTTCATTTTGAATGTTACTGGTTTTCTTTGGCTGATATCTGTTTTTTCTATCTTGATTTATACATTTCTTACATATTGACCTTGGTTTACCTAATTTAAGTCCATATGCAGATATATCTTTTACCACATCACATTTGGTACACTTCTTTGATATGTTGTCCATTTATTATATAAAAAAATGTAAGTATTTGTTGTCCACTATTTGTTGTCTATGTTTTATATATGAAAATATATTGTATATTATTGTTTCATCATCATTCATTGTATATATGTATATATTATATAAACATCATTATTAGTAATTGTATATAAGTAAATAATTAGAATAACCAACACCATCTATAATTGTATGTATGTATATATGTTGTATATATTATATTTATTAATGTATGTATTCTATATATTTAGATTATTGTTTCATCATCATTCATTGTATATATTATGTAAACATAATTATTTGTAATTATATATATGTATATATTTAGATTATTCAACACCATCTATAATTTATATAGTATTATCTAAAAGAGACACTTTATGCATTTCCCTAATTTTGTGGTTGTATCATTGTAAAAATATGAACAATAGCTGATTTCGATGTAAAATGGTCTAAAAATAGCATAAAATAGGGTTTAAATAGCTGATTTTGGTAATTGGGGTAGAACATACATTTCCTATCTACTTGAATCCTCTATCATGTATATGATGTGCAGAAATTTCTTTCATTTTATGCACATGGTGCAAGGAAACGTTACTTTTCAAGCATTTGCGTACAAATTCCTCCCGCATGAACCACCGATCTTGCCGTTTGATGGGGAGTCTTGTGTGCCTCAGCGATACAGATAGCCGTGCCGTAGGTGCAACCACAACGGAGGGGTGTCTGGTGAGAGGCCAGACAAACGTGCGGATCCTGAAGAGTGGCAGCAGCGTTTTCAGTAGTTGCAGGGGCAACAGTGTGGATGATTAACTGGCCTTGTGACATCAACCAAAACGACCTTCCTGCGTTGGTACTGCAAACGGCTGAAAGCAAGGGAAAACCACAGTCGTTATTTTTCCCGAGGGCATGCAGCTCTGCTGTAGAGACAGAGTTGTGTGGACAGCTGCATCAAAGGAGTCTTTAGACTGACGACCACAACAACAACAACATGCAGATTATCATTACTGTAATCATATTGTATAACAATAATGAGTTACTGATTATTTTCAAGTAACAAAACATATTTATGGGAAACAGGGAATTAGTTCACAAAAATAAAAAATAAAAAATAACCAACAACGAAGATGAATGCAAAACGTAAAATACACTACTTGCCATTAAAATTGCTACACAACGAAGATGACGTGCTACAGACCCGAAATTTTACCGACAGGAAGGAGATCCTGTGATATGCAAATGATTAGCTTTTCAGAGCATTCACACAAGGCTGGCGCCAGTGGCGACACCTACAACGTGCTGACATGAGGAAAGTTTCCAACCGATTTCTCACACAAAAACAGCAGTTGACCGGCGTTGCCCGGTGAAACGTTGTTGTGATGCCTCGTGTAAGGAGGAAAAATGCGTATCATCACGTTCCCGAATTTGCTGACGGTCGGATTGTAGCCTATCGCGATAGTGATTTATCGTATCTCGACATTGGTGCTCGCGTTGGTCGAGATCCAATGACTGTTAGCAGAATATGGAATCGGTGGGTTGAGAACGGTAATACGGAACGCCGTCTGGATCCCAACGCCCTCGTATCATTAGCAGTCGAGATGACAGGCATCTTATCCGCATGGCTGTAACGGATCGTGCAGCCACGTCTCGATTGTGAGTCAACAGGTGGGGACGTTTGCAAGACAACAACCATCTGCATGAACAGTTCGACGACGTTTGCAGCAGCATGGACTATCAGCTCGAAGACCATGGCTGCGGTTACCCTTGACGCTGCATCACAGACAGGAACGCCTGCGATGGTGTACTCAGCAACGAACCTGTGTGCACTAATGGCAAAACGTCATTTTTTCGGATGAGTCCAGGTTCTGTTTACTGCATCATGATGGTCGCATCCGTGTTTGGCGACATGTCGGTGAACGCACATTGGAAGCGTGTATTCGTCATCACCATACTGGCGTATCACCCGCCCCCATGGAATGGTGTGCCATTGGTTACACGTCTCGGTCACCTCTTGTTCGCAATGACGGCACTCTGAACAGTGGACGTTACATTTCAAATGTGTTACGACCTGTGGCTCTACCCTTCATTTGATCCCTGCGAAACCCTACATTTCAGCAGGATAATGGACGACGGCATGTTGCAGGTCCTGTACGGGCCATTCTGGATACAGAAAATGTTCGACTGCTGCCCTGGCCAGCACATTCCCCAGATCTCTCACCAACTGAAAACGTCTGGTCAATGGTGGCCGAGCATCTGGCTCGCCACAATACGCCGGTCACTACTCTTGATGAACTGTGATATAGTGTTGAAGCGTCATGGGCAGCTGTACCTGTACATGCCACGCCATCCAAGCTCTGTTTGACTGCCGGAGTGGCCTTGTGGTTCTAGGCGCTACGGTCACAGGTTCGAATCCTGCCTCGGGCATGGATGTGTGTGACGTCCTTAGGTTAGTTAGGTTTAAGTAGTTCTAAGTTCAAGTGGACTGACGATCTCAGCAGCTAAGTACAATAGTGCTCAGAGCCATTTGAACCATTTGAACTGAATGCCCAGGCGTATCAAGGCCGTTATTACGGCCAGAGGTGGTTGTTCAGGGTACCGATTTCTCAGGATCTATGCACCCAAATTGCTTGAAAACGTAATCACATGTCAGTCCTAGCATAATATATTTGTCAAATGAATACCCCTTTATCATCTTCATTTCTTTTTGGTGTAGCAAATTTAATGGCCAGTAGTGTAGCCATTTAAAACGTAAAACAAGTACTATTAAAGTAAGTAACTACATTGGAGGTTACTATGTTGAAAATAGCCTTACATCAAATTGTGTACGGTTTATTTTCCGAAAATGGTATAACAAAAACCAGCTTTAATACATACATGTATATGAAGTTTGAAAAATTGGTAGCTTTATATTGTAGCAAAATTTTTCATTTTTGAAAATTAATTCAGAATGATGGGGTATTTTGCAAAATCCAGAATTATTACCTAATTCGATTATACAGTTTTCAAGAACATTAATTACAAGTAACTTTTATATGAGAAATACTTTTTATAAATAATCATTTCGATTAAATTTTCTTCAAATTAACTTTCGTTTTTTTTTTTACCCTTTAAAAGTGAAACTGAGCACAAAAATAAAAATACGTATCGCATTGTTTTTCTCCGTTTGCATTTCCGCAACGTCCTATCAAAATCATTTGAGAATGTTCCCTTGTAAGCGCCGATGGGCAGGACACATATCCAGGAAAAAATTCAGGTGGATTAAAACTATGCTGTAGTGACTTCCAAAGAAGTCAAAGAGATGTATCGGACGTCCTCTGGAAAGATGAAGACATCACATTCAACGTTGTGGTAAACAACTGGATTCAGACAGCCCAGCGAGACGGACATTTGAATCTTTGGAAGAAGCCTATGTCCAGCAGTTGATATCTAGAGGCTGAAGAAGAAGGAGGAGAAGGAAGGAAGATGGTATGAGTCCCTTTAGACAGCCTAAAGGGGCGTCTTAAACTGCTAGTTTGCTGCTCGCACTTCGACAGCAAGGCCTGTCCAAGACGAATCCAGCCACTGACCGTTGCCTGCAGTTTTACAGCTCGCACTTTTGTTTGCTGCGAGGCTCGCCAGGTGGGAATGTCAAAGTAGTTTCTGTATACAGCTGCGGACATCGCCGCTCATGCTGAAGCCCGAGTCGTTATTGGCAGTTTCAACGTCTCTCCTGCAGCGCCATTGTTTAGTCAACAGGTCCTCATTTAGGCGGTTTCTTGTTAACCATACAACTACATCTCCATCTACACCCGCACGCCGGAAACCACTGTGAAGAGCACGGCGGAAGGTACCTCCCATTTTATCACTTATTAAGATTTCATCCCGTTCCATTAACATACGGAACACGTAAAAATTAACTACTTAGATGCTCCTGTATAAGTTGTAAAATATTTCAGGAGGTAGACCTCGGTGACGCTCGATTTTGGAACCTATATTCGTGATTACACTTTCAGTAAAATAACAAACAAATGAACTGACTTTGGACCTTTATTGTACACTCTTAAGACGTTGTTACGTATTTTTTAAGTAAAAGATTTGCGTTTGGGAGGGTGGGGTGGGGGGGGGGCACTACAAGTCATCGACGAAAGGCCGTCACGGAAGCAAGGACCGGTGTTGGGAGCGATGAACGCCACAATTTTAAATCTAAAACAACACCGCAACAAAAAATGTTCTGAAACTGATGATACTGTCTATAGGTGTATGTAGGGATATTTTTCAAAATGGTTTTCAACAAAATGGCGGCACTCGGAAACAAATCGAAATTAAAATTGAATTATATCGGAAAAATCTTACCTACTACAGTAGAGGGAACGTTTACTCACAAGTTCCAAAACTTATACTGTAGTGGCGTATATATTTCATAAGTTATAGCTACCACCAATCGGAAAAATGGTTTTTTATTTCCAAAAACAAGCGTTTTAAATTTCAACATGTTCATTTTAATATTGAAACTGTAGAAACCTTTAATCGGCAATACACAGTTGACCTATTTCTCGCCGACACCGAAATACTCCATCTTTGATGAAATGGTATCAATTAACCGACTTCTGCTTACAAATAAAGCATTTTTTGTACAATTTGAATTACTTATCGATTCTTTTCTCTCCATATAAGTGTTTACTTCGCATAAAGGACAAGCGAAATGACAAGTTAAGTAGACGCAAGACAAGGACGTGCTTTCAGACTGTACTATAAACGATCCGTGTTAAGAAGAGATATCTTGTTGTGAATTGTATTTTAGTTAATACTAGTGTCCCCTTTCATACTACCTGAAACTTACAGGACCCCTGTTTCGTCAGTAACTATCCTAGTATTACGTTGGCTGTATTAGAGCGCTCGTTGCGCCAGACACCCATACGATAAATCGTGGCTGTAATCTGTTTTGACATTTATGACACACCTAAAATGAATGAACCTTAAAAACAGAACATCCAAGAAACAGTTTAAGCCAGTAAAAGGATGAGGGTCAAAAAGTTCTAAGTGGTCCACCCCATCAGTCTTGTCTTCGCGCACCCTGCAAGACCGATATGTAATTGATTCCTTGTTTTCTCACTTGGTACTGGTAGTTGAGACATTTTAGGCAGTCTTTCGCAAGATAGTTTGTGTTTATCTTCAAGCATCAGCCACCTCAAGTTTTTCTGCATTCCTGTGCAGCTCTCTAGTGGATCTTAAAAACATGGGATCATTGCTGCTTCCTTCTCTGTATATTTTGAGTATTTGCTGATCGTTTTATCAGATATGGGTCCCGCACACTTGCGGGTGTTTCCTTATAGAACCACGGCAGTACAAGGCATATTAAATTTAGCTGTTCGTTTCTTCTGTGACCTGAGTTGTAGTCGAGTACTGCTCTTCCCCAGTTGGTCAATTCACTAATTGCTAGTTGTAGTTCGTTTCCGAACTGTGCGTTTAAGTTAAACAAGCTATTGATACAGATTTCACAGGTGGCACCGTGAATTTGTCAGTGGCCACTACTCACGTAGCTAGTTAGACATTGGAGCTTGTATTTGTAATCATCTCGTCACCGTGTGGTGTTAGCGTTAATATCCAAAGTTACTGTGTGTAAGAAGCCATAGGAATAATTACGTTTATGTTTTAATGTTTTGTGTACTGACTGGTCCAGTCACAGCACTATTGGGGTAATGTCTGTTCTGCACCACTCTGTATTGTTGCCAAACGTATTGAAGATGGCAGACCACACTGATAAAACTCTCGCCCCTCCACTAAACCTATTGAACCGTTAATTGATTTATGACACGATGAGGTTGATTTATGATCCTCTGGGGATAATCTGTATTTCTGACTATCCCCCACACCCAATCCACCTCACCCAACCCACTGGGAAATCCCCAGCCCCTCCACCTCCCCAATAAAAGCAAACTTTTGATACCAAATAAATTGACTAATTAACTAAATATATCAACTAATTAATCCCTCCATCTCCCGTGAATTCCCCCAGCTGTCTCCTTTACTCCCCAACTTTCCCCCTACCAACACAGAAAAAAACATTGGTGGAAAAATCGCTCAGTCTCTCCAGAGCTGTTGGTCTGGAAGGTGCTAGTATTACCCTGTCCAGCAATTACATGTCCTAATTAGGTAATTACACCACTGCAGATTGGGGGTGTTACCTTGTTAGAAGATTTACATGTGTGTGCTCACCTTGACATGAAAGGATCAACTGAGCTTGTGTACAATGCCACCACTAGAGAATGTTGGTGGAGATTTTTAATTTAATCAGGAGACAGGGAGCCCCCATTTGGCTTGAGCTCATATCTCGAACCCTCACTCCAGCTTTCCATGACGTAATAACTGTAAGCACCGATTAATGGAATGAAGTGCGGCATAGCAGCCACAGTTTTTGGTCTCCCCTACATGTGTCCGTCGTCCTGGCGCCGCCACGGAGTTCAAAATCAGCCCAATATACTAATTACAGAACACAACACTAAATAGCGCTGAACATGGACTGGAAATCAACTTCCTCTGACAAAAGAACCAAAAGTGGCGGCAGACTCGTTTCCTGTCTCTGTCTCTCTCAAGAGTTTACTTCATATTTGTGCGTGAACCATCATCTCCAAATTCGCAGATGGAGGTTTCCATTTCTCCTCGGAGTACTGTGTCCCTATTGGCTAATGCTGGGGAAATAGGTAGGGCTGACGCCATTTAGATATCAAAAATTGATATAGTTCACTTGCACAACGCTATCAAATTGATAGCTTAACAATTTACAGAGAGATCACTTAAAATACTCACCGTCACCTTAAAATGATACTTCTTTGTAACAAAAACCTATTTCATTGTTTGAGGATCTCACACAAAAATATTGCAAATCAAGTAATTAAATTTACGACACAAATATATCGTAGTCCCAAATATATCAGAGGTCTTGTGTACACCTAAACTTGACAACACAAGCATTCTCCTCCTGCCGGCCGCGGTGGTCTCGCGGTTCTAGGCGCGCAGTCCGGAACCGTGCGACTGCTACGGTCGCAGGTTCGAATCCTGCCTCGGGCATGGATGTGTGTGATGTCCTTAGGTTAGTTAGGTTTAAGTAGTTCTAAGTTCTAGGGGACTGATAACCACAGCAGTTGAGTCCCATAGTGCTCAGAGCCATTTGAACCATTCTCCTCCACCAAAACGTTTCCACTAGATATACCTGGCAAAACAATACTACCAATCATACACACTCATAACTGTATACAGTCCACTATCTGCTGACTACCGAGAGCTGCGACTCCGATGGCAAACAGGACGTCACGTCGTTATGCAGGCGCTGGTGAGAAAAGAACCGCACATGCAATAATCGTCCGGGGCAAATACCTGTCATACTGAATCTTGTCACACTTCCAGAAGTTAAAAAATTCACTTACAATAAATGCAGATTCCTTTTTTTTATACGAGTTATTTTCGAAGACAGAAGAAATGGGGGCATAAACCGTTTTCAAATCGCTAAATTGTCGTTACTTGTTGTGGATGTTCTGTAACAAAATTGCATAGCATACATTTCTCATGAGGTAAAACAACGTGTTCTAATCAGCTTAGTATCAGTTACATCCACCGTTACAGAACTAGAATGATAAAGTCATTTTTGACTCATGACAGAGTGTGAAGAGCATACTCTACCTCTCTCACAGGGTGCTTTCTCACTTTTGAACTCTCGTAAAATAACCACATGCCTTGTCACATATGAAGTTTCTTAAAGTAACAGCACGAAGAAGCTGTAAATATCAGGATTACACTACATATCACTTCATAAATTCTCCAATATTGAAGATTTTGTTACGATAGCCATTTCTCCTTGTGTAGATCGGAGATTGAAATTTCGTTAAAACATGTCATGGCAATGGAATAACGCCTGATTACTGCTGCTACTTCCAAATCACATCTGTAGTACTATAACCCTTGCTTCCACCCACATGGCGGCACATCGTTAACATAAAATTGATAGCCTAATTATTTAAATTGACCTTTTATTAGCGGGTAATTTTTTTTCCAGCTGTTGGAATACACTCGCTAGGTAGCTCAAATGCAAATCCCTGCAGAGAAGATGTTGTTCATTCCAAGGAACGCTATTGAGACCTGACATTTGAAACTGACTGCAACACACATTTTCTGTAAGGACCATCGATATAAGATACAAGAAATTAGCAATCATGAGGAAGCATGTAGGCAGTCTTCTTCCCATGATCTATTTGTGAGTGAAACAGGAAAGAAAATGACTAGTAGTGGTACAAAATACCCTCTCCCACAAACCACATGATGGCTTGCCCTGTATGTATATACTTTAAATGTAAATATAGTCTTCCTGTTAAGATTCAATCGATCTATTTATAGGTGCATAAAAATCATGGGAGAATGCTGCCTCTTATTTATCAAGAAAACAATAGATCGTACTTCTGCTACTGAATGTATGTATCTTGCTAAAATTCTTCGTATTACCTCCTAGTTTTCTCAATGCAGTCGCTTTGTGAGATGAATGTGAGAGGTTGTAATATGTTTGCCGACAACCTCTCAACTCCCCTTTCAGCAGAGTATTGCTTAGCTTCTATATTCTCACGAATCTTCCAGTTTTTGATATGTCGCATTTAAATCCACATGACTACCACGAGCATGACAGGTCCCACCCCCAGCACATCACAGAGCTCTGCTAATTCTGTTAAGTCCCATGAGGTTAAGAAAAATGGCTCTGAGCACTATGGGACTTAACATCTGAGGTCATCAGTCCCCTAGAACTTAGAACTACTTAAACCTAGCTAATCTAAGGACATCACATACATCCATGCCCGAGGCAAGTTTCGAACCTGCGACCGTAGCGGTCCCGCGGTTCCAGACTGAAGCGCCTAGAATCGCTCGGCCACACCCGCCGGCCCATGAGGTTGTGACATGAGTTAGAAGGCTATCTAGTCCTCAACCAGTCACTGACTAGTTAGAGGGCTAACACAAAGAGGAAAATGCACGCTAACACATAAGAGGAATTTCCCAACTGTGCACAGTATACACTGACTGCTTAAAGAAATTTAGAAGCATAACATTTACAATTAATCTGTATCATATGATGGCTTATAAATATCAGTCTCTACATGTCATGATCTCCTTTATCATATTCCTATGACTAATACATTAGAAATACGACAGTGTAACGGTGCTAGAGGCTTTGTTCACAGCATAGTGTCTCTATTTCTCTGTCCTTGTTATTTTTATAACAGCGAATGAAGTGAAACTACGAACTATAGAAACTTGGGCAGCGTCAGCTGGTAGAGAACTCGAAAAGATATTATTGTGTCTCTCTCTTTGGATATATCGAAAAACAGATATCTCCTGCAGCTCGAGCATGTTAAATATACAATTGTCAGTCCATTCGAGCAGGTGGCCTGTGACTGAAAGCGCTTACACAGACCTGTGTAAAGGAATGATAATATTCCTGTGTTGTTCTTTCACAATCAGTTTGATACATTGTTTTTCTGCTGCAACAAATCCAAGCAGTGTATGAGTACAGCTTTGTTCAGTGCCATGAGTTTAGTTTTTATACCACGACTCTGAGGTCTGAGTGAACTGGTGAACTGACCTTATTATGTTTTGATCCATCTGCGCTCACAGAAAACATGACATCATATGGTGTAAACTATGCTGCTCCCACAACACATGGGATGGTTGAAAAAAAAAAGGACACAGGATAGTGTTTCTTACTGACAACAATGTGGAAGACATCTCCATGCATGGAAACTGGAAGAGGGTGCAGTAGTATTGAGCACTTCCAAACATCTATCCAAAGGTGATGACCTCTACCTTTACCATAATCTTACCTTCCACAGTGACAGGATAGCTGAGGGCTTGGTGTTCTCTTTTCAAAGAGACCCAGAGTATTGATATCTCATATTGGTGGTGCATATTGCACCCAGATATGTGGTCGCTGTTTCATTGTCCTAGGTGGTAATCATCCTGACCACAAATCTTTGGACACCGCTACTTTCATGTTTTTGACTTGCAGTGCATAACCACTTGTGGAACAAGGGAGTATTCTGCAGGACTTAAACCCATTGAGTATGAATAGTATACATCAGTTGTCAATTCCACCGGTGGAGAAATGGAATAATTTTCATACTTGCAGGCGAGCATGTAAGTACCATCATCCATTCACATTTTTCTCATATTATTTTCAAGTTTCATATTTCCCATCACTTCAACAAAACATCTCATCGTGTCAATCTCATGAGTGTATCAGCCATTGACAATGCAGCGTGGTTCCCAGTTTCTGTGTCATTGCTATTCCACTCCCTCCAATACTTTGTGAGGGTCATATACATATTGCAAACCCTTTTACACTGCCTGCATCACCTGACACAAGTACTGTTTCTTAGTGTAGGATATAGCCATCAGCAGAGAGAAGTTACCATAACTCTGTTCCTTATTCAAAACACTTTGTAAATTCAGTATGATTTTATTACAATTTGCGTCTCCCTCTGTGTAAATAGGAGTCACATACTATTCCCACATTAATACGATAAAGTAGGAGATGCAGTCCTGTATTTCAAAAGGAGCTACCCCTTCACTGAATGTATCAGATAAGGGCCCTAACCAAAATTCTAGATGGCTCTCTCTAGGCATCTCGTAACTCTTTCTCTAACCAACCCTCCCCACAATATTGTCTCTGATTTAATTTGGAACTCACCATAAGTAGGAGGGTACTATACCCACTACGTTCGATATCTCTTGAAGGAACAAAACGAAATGTCTTCCACGTAATTAATACACGGCCACAGTTTGCTTTTGCAAGGAATATAAAACATGTTCCAAACTTGTACTGACTGACATTAGTGATATAGGCCAGTATTCCCATTCCAGTACTGTACGTACCGTTCTGTGAAGACTGTTCCATACCAATCTTACATCACCCATCCAATTAAACAATCTCTCTAGGTGTTTCAATACTGAGGAGTTTAGCGTTCCTTATTGGTGTATAGTAGATATGAGTGTGATAAGTTTGTGAGTATTGTGCCGATGTAACAGACGATTAAGAAGAACATAAGTATGATTCATGCTCAGTGGAGCTCCAGATAGGAGTTTGAAACACCTTATGTAAATCTCTTGTGACATCGGTTCTGCAGAAGTGTTATAGTGTTTAGATTCCATACCAAGAAGGTACTGCAAAGAGACAAATGATCATAGAACATAAACACACTCCTTTAAGGCTACGCAGTTCTGCACTTAAGCATGTTGTTGTAATGTTAAAGCAGTGTGGTCTCTGATATGTTAGTCACATGGAATGAAACATTGTTAATACACCAAAACAGAAAATGTACTTGCAGCACATGACATACATTCACCTGGCAAGTTTTCTATCCCGCACACTATGGTGAGAAACTTTAGGATGATAAAAATACTGCCTTCTACACGAATGGAAAGAAATAAAATTCTTTGTGATCCATGCACTATATAGCTTTCCAGAGGTATAAAGCGCCACCTGTTTGCATCCAGTTATGGTTCAGAAATTGCGCTATGCAAAATAAAATCCTCGAAACGACATTTTATGAGGAGATAGACAAATGCATAGCAATGGTGTTTCACATGTGAAATTATGCCCCAAGCTGCTCTAGCTCCATGAACTGAACACAGACCCCAGTCACTAATTGCAATCACTGCAGTTATGAAACAAATACTCGATTTATGTCCAAAATGCGGCAGGGAACAAAGTACTTCACATAGACTTTCCATCAGTTGTTAGACATGATTCATCACACATGCATTGGAAGTTCTCTCCTTACTGTGGTATGGAGAGGTTTGCAACTAACGATCGCAGGTAGACAGTGCTCTAAGTCAGACATAGAACATGCAACAGTATGTGAGTCGAATGCATGATATACCAAACAACTGACAGACGCCGAGACATCAATGTGAAAAAGTTGGTTTAAATTTGTGATAAACGACCTCTAGAATGCATCATCACTCTACCATTAAAAAATACTTAGTTACAGCCTTTCTCAACCGATTACTCCATCTACTTTCTATCATCATTTAACACAGATCCATGTCAATTTTGAGGCAGATGGTTCTCTTTTCTAGGAAAGCATTAAAAGCAGCAGTCATCTTGTATGTATCGTTACTACCTCAATAGACGTACGGCACAATGTTGTTAAAAATCATGCAGCACTGTTCTATAAGATATCTGTTACCTGACACCACATGCTTGTGATTGGTAGAGAATACAGAGAAGCATATTGTAAATACTGTTTGTTAGGGCTTAAATCACGTATATAGTTTTTCACAGGGTCAAACATACGATCCATTCTGTAGCTGTCTATTCCACTCCTAGCCCCCAAGCTGGTAATAAAATGCTCTTTAGCGAAGGAAGTTTTATAAAAATGTATAAGTTGGTTGCCAGTAACTTTGGGGTCTTACCTAGGCTTGTGATCCATCACATACAAATTTATTACTCTATGCTTGATGGTCATACATGTTAAACAATCTATTCCAACCATCTTGTCGCTGCCCACGAAGAATGAATGTTTCCATGGTGCACGATGCTTTCATATCAAGTCATATTCCTCTAGCTGTCACATACCCGTTCCCATGTACGCGAATTTTCGTACACTAGGGAGACACATAAGTAGTCCCTCACTCTCCTTCAATTCCTCACCGTTTTTCCCTCAGTTTATGCGTATTTGCCGTCAACTTTGTACGTTTACTGAGTTTATGTCTCTTCTATTCATCTGCTCATGACATCACTTCTCGCCACATATTCTAAAATGGAGATGTAAATGTAGTACAGCCTGTCAACACTAGAGGAACTTTGCTCTTTTTCTGTCAACATGCAGACAGTATCTGTTTTCGATATATCAGAAGAGACAGACACGGTAATACCTAATCGATTTCTTTACCAGGTGACATTAGTGAAGTTATTATAGTTCGTAGTTTTACTCCGTTGGATGTTACAAAAATAGCGAGGAGATAGACAGAGAGGGAGAGAGAGAGAGGGAGTGAGGGAGACTGTGCTGTCAGTGAAGTCTCTGGCATCATTTAACTGTTGTATTTCTAATGTAGCGATCACAGGAATTCAATCAAAGAGATCAGGAGATGTAGAGGGCGATATTCATAGACCATCACCTATTATAATAAATTATTGGTGTTATGCTTCTGAATTTGAGTTTAATATTCTAGTCCAGCGATGCCGGATATAATAAATATTAAGCTGGTTCAAACAGACTGTTTTACCTGATGAGACAATGCATAGAGGAAATATGGGCTATGCCATACCGTTACAGGATTTTCACAATCAGTAACGATACTTTAGGGATTTGAAAAAGCGTGTATGCCCCGATTTCTTCTGTTTTCGAATGAATCTACATTTCTCGTGAGAAATTCAAAGTATATGGTCAACAAAGTCCTTGTTTCATTTCGGGTAAAGTGGAGAAGTGTTTGTATCAGTTTGAAATTGCCGTTAGAACAATACGTCCAAGGTGTACATGCTTGTGTAACAGTGCGCCACTGCCGACGGCGTGAGTGGGCCCAAGTGAGCATCAGGCTTTGGTCAACCTGAAGCCACAGATAAGCTCGGTCTGTTATGGGTCACAGCGGCAGCGCTCTCTGGATGACTGTCGAAGTGACCAGTATGCTGACTGCGCAGCGACAGAAGCCGACGTATCTGTTGCATGAGAAGATTCAGTCTGATGTATGTTTGCCCTCGACTTGACCAGTGGACTTCTTGGTGAGAGTCTCTCCAACCTCTGAGTACTTGGCAGGCCCGACATGCGAATGCCATGGGATGGGTGTGCAGCTGCCGACTCATGTGCCGTTATCTCCTGACTGACGTCTGCTCGACGACCAGATGTCCTTGTTGGCAGAGTGCCTGTGGCTCTCAACAGTTCGTAACAATCCTAATGTCATTTTGTTTATTTTGATCATAGTATTGCAAGTAACATGAACCTCGGACGTGGGCTGTAAAGTATTCGTGGCACGTGATGTGAGTAGGATTGCAGTTAACATGCATCAGTCGGCTGTTCCCAGAGGTAGTCAGTCACACACTGGCATCATCTGCTGAAAATGCTGGTAACGTAGTGGAGCGTAGTGCAGTGATGTCCGACCACCCTTGTCGTTAGAGCTATAGCAACGAGATGACCTGCAGACGCAGATAAGTTTCCAATGAATTTTGTGACCTTCTGTTTGCTACCTTCCAAAATTACGTCATTCATTTCCTGTGGTTCGTTGAACTAAATGTATGCTTTTTCTTTTCTTTTTTTGCAGTTGCTGAACTGTGTATAAAATTTCATTTTTCAGAAATGATCTTGAAATGGTGTTATTTGTTTCCACACAGTCGCTAACAATTTAAGATTCGTCGAAAACGCCATTAATTAATTTCTAATGCTAAAGGCATTTGCCCCTTATAGTTGAAGCGTGTGATTGAAGTCAGAGACCCTGTTACATACACGTGTTTCCTTGTTGTTTGTTTTCTGAGTCTGTTGCATAACATTTTTGCGAATACATGCACGGTAATAACTGAGCGTTAACTCAATCATTATAAATTCAGCGATTAATAAGTTATGCATTCGGTGAGATTTAAGAGTTTATCCTTGAGTACAATGATCCGCATGATCGCTCAATGAAATTACTACGTAACTATGGCATCGAGAGGATTCATTTGTCCATTGTAATAATTGACGTCATATGCGATTATCTGTCTTGAGTATTGTCACTACCCATTCCACACCGTATCCTACGTCAATCTGATAGCCTTCATAGCCCTTCCGGAAGAAAATAAAAGTTTAATGCGTTTCGACAGGCAGGTAAGAGCTCCTAAATTTATTCTGAATCCATTAGTGTCTTATCGTAAAGACCATTCAATCGGTTATTTGATCCGCCAAATGGACTTCTACAGCAAAAATATATAAAGTAGCAACTAATTCTTTCACCTTCCCTTTTTAAACAGCTTTCCAATAAAGGCAGGTACAGAAATATCTTCGTTTGTAAATTCTTTAGCTGTTGAGACAAACATGACAATTCTGCTGATGACCTTGTAAGCCCAAAAAGGGGTTAACTAAACAGAGTATCATTGTGGAACATTCATATTTTTATGTCGTACAACAGTTCTGTAGCTTTCCTTGGACATACACTATGTGATGAAAAGTATCCGGACACCCCCAAAAACATACGTTTTTCATATTAGGTACATTTTGCTGCCACCTACTGCCAGGTACTCCATATTAGCGACCTCAGTAATCATTAGACATCGTGAAAGAGCCGAATGGAGCACTCCACGGCGCTCACAGACTTCGAACATGGTCAGCTGATTGTGTGTCGCTTGTGTCATACGTCTGTACACGAGTCTTCCACATTCTAAATATCCCTGTTTCACTGTTTCTGATGTGGTAGTGAAGTGGAAACGTGGAGGGGCGCGTACAGCACAAAAGCGTACATGCCGACCTCGTCTCTTGACTGACAGAGACGGCCGACTGTTGAAGAGGGTTGCAATGTGTAATAGGCAGACCATCACACAGGAATTACGAACTGCATCACGATCCACTGCAAGTACTATGACATTCAGGCAAGACGTGAGAAAACTTGGATATCATGGTCGAGCGTCTGCTCATAAGCCACACATCACACCAGTAAATGCCACACAACGCCTCGCTTGGTGTAAGGATCGTAAACATTGGACGATTGAACAGTGCAAAAACGTTGTGTGGTATGACGAATCACGGTACACAATGTGACGATCCGATGGCAGGGTGTGGGTATGGCGAATGCCCAGTGAACGCCATCTGCCAGCGTGTGTAGTGCCAACAGTAAAATTCGGAGGCGTTGGTGTTACGGTGTGGTCGTGTTTTTCATGGAGGGGGCTTGCACTCCTTGTTGTTTTGCGTGGCACAGGACAGGCCTACATTGATGTTTTAAAGCACCTTCTTGCTTCCCACTGTTGAAGAACAATTCGGGAATGGCGATTGCACCTTTCAACACGATCGAGCACCAGTTCGTAATGCACGCCCTGTGGCAGAGTGGTTACACGATAATAACATCGCTGTAAAGGACTGGCCTGCACATAGTCCTGACCTGAATCCTACAGACCACCTTTGGGGTGTTTGGGAACGCAGACTACGTGCCAGGCCTCACCGACCGACATCGATACCTCTCCTCTGGGCAGTGCAGCACTCCGTGAAGAAAAGGCTGCCATTCACCAAGTAACCTTCCAGCACCTGATTGAACGTATGCCTGTGAGAGTGGAAGCTGTAATCAAGGCTAAGGGTGGGCCAACACCATACTGAATTCTAGAATTACCAATGGAGGGCGCCACGAACTTGTAAGTCATTTTCAGCCCGATGTCCGAATACTTATGATCACATAGTGTATATGAGTCAATTCTAAACTTGTCCTTGACAATTGTCTTCCGTAGTTTCAAAATCGTGTCATTTCGTCCCAAATTTATACTTTACTAAAGTTTACACACTGTTGTAACGAAAACAATGACTGTTGTCAGTGACATAAAATTGAATGGGACAAAATTTAATATTTAATTCTGTCCTTTAAGACTCCGAAATCGGAAAACTGGCCTATTAAATCCAGAATATTTTCAGAGAGGAGAGAATGCTGTAAACTTAAAAGAAAGTTAATAACAGAATTATAATATTGACCCTCTAACAACAACAAAAGCTAAAACAAGTTTCCTTTGTTCCCCGTTAGTTAGCCCCCACAATTATTAAAATATTTCGTTGGGTGTATCCTTGATGTTCCGTCTAAAACGGTCTACGAGAATATCCATCCGAACTTCTTCGCGACTGCGTTTGAAAGCAGATCCTTAGACAAGTGGTCTCATCACACTCAGTACGCTGTAGAAAACATTTCAGTTAGGTGTCTACAGAGTCGAAGGCATTTTTTCTCTCAGTTGTCGGACCACGTTTCTACCGATGAAAGAACAAAGTCATTAATGTATCCAATGAAAGCAACTTACGAAGCTGTTTTAAACGTTTTATACGTGATTCACAGCGAGAAACAAATAAATGATCTCATCATATAGGCGCTAGGTAAATGTTAAAACATTTGCAGAATTTAAAGTCTGTTAATTAGCTGAAGTAGTTTTTCAAGAGAAGAGGTACACATGCGTCAAATGAGATGAAACGCAGTTTGCAATGGAAACACAACGTTCTATGGATTTCCCTTAAAACGTAAGTCTATGAGATTTAATATGTAATCCATCCTCAAATGCATTCTCACTGCAGAATGACTTACTTTTTCTACTCAGAGAAGCGAATTTAATTCGCACGAAGTTCAGTTTACTTGAATAGCAGGGAGAGTTTTTCCTTGGAACTCCTTCCACACTTTCGTCTCCAAACAGTTTTGCAATAGATGTTTGATATAATTCTTATTCAATGCTAGCATAGACAAGTCTTTTCCTGAAATTACAAATATTACTCCAGGTAAGTAAGCATTCTTAGTAACAATCGAGATGGTGCTGGCGCCGGCAGTTGTGGCCGAGCGGTTGTAGGCTCTTGAATCCGGAACCGCGCTGCTGCGCAGGTTCTCAGGTTAGAATACTGCCTCGTTCATGGATATGTGTGATGTCCTTAGGTTAGTTAGGTTTAAGTAATTCTACGTCTAGAGGACTGATGACCCCAGAGTTAAGTCCCATTGTGCTCAGAGCCATCTGAACCATTTATTTTCGATGGTGTTGGCAATATTGTGTTTAATAGTTCACATTCGAACAACGAGTAAGTGAACTCAAATTAATTGGAACTACTACCAAAAAACAGTTACAGGGAAATACATTTATAAATATAAGCTAATGAAAACTAACATAAATTAACATATTCAAGACAGTTAAAACTACTATGACATTACAGGAACTCGCTCGTTTGCAAATATCACATGACCTACTGCCATTTCACGGTGCAACACAACGCTTGATAGAAGAAGTATAGTTGGCTGTCCACACGTTGCATAATCAGTTTTAAGACTTTATTGAATTTTACACGATACGAAAATCTGTAAATGAAGAATTAAAATGGCTTCCAAAGAGCCGTAATATATTGTACAGAATTTAAATGTATTAAACTAAAAATACATGTAAATGTTACACAAAATACCTAATGTCTCACAACAACAAAAGTGGGAGATAGTGCCAGAAACTGCTTCTGGCTGTCTCTAGCACGCATACCGTCATATGATTCTATAATCGGTCACTATATTAAAACCCCGACCAGGAAACATCGAGTGCAGCTCGACATTAGCTCTCTCCCCTATTTTCAAATACCGTTGTATGTATGTATGCGTGTATGTATGCACGTTCCACACGTTACTTACTATCTGCAAAGAAACACTACGGATGTTGGAAACAACCTTCCATAAAAGTGGGGGTGGGGTAAGAAGTGAATGACATAGAAGCATAACTGAGAAACATCTATAGCATGTGCCACTACATTGGTATGTGCATCACATATTCCTTGTATTATTTGTACTGTGGGGGAAACACATTCTTGCTATCCATATGAGTGAGGCAAGGGATTCGAGCCTGTGTCATATAATTGTATTCTACAACGTCGGATTTTAGTTTTCAGTTTTCGATGTCTCTAGGGTCATTGATAACAGTCCCGGCGACGTTTCGCTACAAGGGTGAGGGAGTGGAGATGGTGGTTTTTAAGGGCACGAAACAGTTACATATCACCAAATGTGTGTAAAGCCTGAATTAATTTTTACAAACACATGTCACATGGTATGTTAAGAAAGATAAGGAAATAGTTTTGCTTACCAAGAGCGACACGATGCAAATTGCTGAGTAGGCAGTGTTAACTACCGGCTATTGAAGACGAAGATGAAGAGCACTGTCGAAAACTTCCTTCAATTCACCTTAGACAAGTATGTTCCAAGCAAGGTCTCAGGGGGGATGAGAAAGCGCCACCGTGGTTTAATAATCATGTTACAAAAGGGGTAGATTAAAAAAAGAGCTTCCCCACAGACAGAAGAGAAGTCAAAACCAGCTTACAAATAAAAGCTAAACCAAGCGAAAATAGAGTAAGGGAAGCAATAATAAAAGCGTTCATTGACTTTAAACGTAAATTGTTGCCAACGGTGTGAGTGAGAACACTCTAAGCACGCTGGGACTTAACGTCTGAAGTCATCAATCCTTCAGTCCTTTAGACGCAGAACTACTTAAACCTAACTAACCTAAGGACATCACACACATCCATGCCCGAGGCAGGATTTGAACCTGCAACCGGAGCGGCAACGCGGTTCCGGACTGAAGCGCCTAGAACCGGTCCGCCAAACCGGCCGGCGTTCAGTCAATCTCGGGCCATACAGGAACCGTAATGGAAGATGACAGAGAGGTGGCCGAAATAATGAATTCGACATTCCGAAATTGTTTCACTGCAGAAGATTGTAATATGGTCCCTCCTCTGCTCATCGTTCGAAAACCGAAATAACAGATATTGGGATAAGTGGCCATGGAACAGAAAAGCCATTACAATGTCATAGTAGTGGAAGAGAATCAGGACCAGATGAGATCTCAGTAATATTATGGAGAGATTAAAGAGATTCGGTGCCCTACCAGCAGCAGTTTATCGGAATTCGTTGGAGTAACGAAACTTGCCTACCGACTGTCATATCGCGCAGGTCATTACCGGTTTCGAAAAGGGTCGTAGTACAGATGCATGTAATTATAGGCTTATGTCGCTGATGTTAATCTGTTGTAGATTGTGTAACAAGCTTTATGCTCACGTATTATCACGCGTTATTGGGTACCATTTTTAAATTTAAAAATTAACGGTAAATTAGCAGTCTTTAAATTATGGGAAATATACTGTACTTCCAATATAGTAAAAAATATTCCGAAAATTTTCTTATTTTATAATAACAACAAAAGAATAGAAGCTTGTAATTTTTATCTCCGGGAAATATGATTCCTAATTTCGGGTTTCAGGGTTTCCTAATTACGAGTTGTACAAAAACCACTAAAATATAATGAAGTGGTGACATCGACTTTATCCGCACTAAATGTTTATTTCAAAAGTAAAGAGTGTTCCTTACTCGGCGTTTATTTGGCGCTGGTTTCAGCCATAATAAAAAATTGCTCAGTCTTTGTTGCTATTTGGTACGGAAGACACATTTAAAAATTCTCCAAGTACCATCGTCGAGGCCTGCATAAAGCTCGTGACACCAGCGAAAGCAGCTGATGCAGTCTCCTTAGAGATATGGTTGACTGTTGTTGGTCGCGTTAAGTGCGCTCCTCGTCTTCTTCATATTCAGATAATGACTCTTTCAATACCGTTTCATGAAAGCTTGAATTAGAGTTTTCCTCGCCGTGATCCTGCAGTTCCATGACTCTCTGGTTCTTTCTTATGAACAGCTTTCTTTTGGTAGCCCCATATGTTGAATGTCTATCAGATGCACCAGACGAATCTCCTGGAGTAGGTTTTGTTGAATGTGGTGTCAGCCCTGTATTTTTAGTACTGGCTTCTTCTTCCCTTTAGCCAGGTACTCCTCCAAAGCCTTTATACTGCTTTATCTGCTCTTTATGTGGTGTTTGATGGTGGTGGTATAGGAGCTGATTTCACATGTAGAAATCGCTGTTTCTGGTATTCCATTAACTACAGTCGACAATGGCCGTACTGTAACTTCTGTGGAATTATCCGTACTTGAAGCTGAATGCTAAGTAATAGCATTTGCAGCTGACTGCTGAATAAGAAAATCCATATATTAACACGCCAGTGGGCGACAAGGACAGATCCCACATTTTTAAAAATCATTTGCAGCCTTCGTTACGACTCTTCGGCGTATCCTACCAGTCAATGGCCTATCGTCTTTGTTACTCAAACACAGGAAAGGTGGCAACTGGAATAAAGTTCGGAGCATGTGTTTGTATGAACTGACGCCACATTTCGGGTATCCGAAATAGTGCAACCTATTATACCTGCAATTAGGGACCAGCCCTTAATTCTATTTAGGTACAACCCAACCCTTAATTGGACTGTGAACGACGTCATTTGTCAAATGTGTAAGGAAGAGTCTGCTTCACACTACTGTCTCATGAAACATTTTGGAAGCACGTTTTAACAGGCTTGAGGAAAGGCTTTATCCTGAAGACAATGCAAAAATAGCTGTGCATAACGGAACGTTAACAACACCAAAATCATAAAGGCGTATCAGAATAACCTGCGATACTGCTCGTCGGAGCGAGCTGCGGAGTGCAGCACCATGCAAGGATTCAGATACCTGGAATTAGGTAACCACCCGAAATACGGGCACCGTAGCCTATATATAAATGATCTATTAGAAAATATCGAAAGATTTGTGAGGGTATAAATGCTGATGTGGTTGTGTCCAATAAGGTAGCAATACCAGAAGACTAGCGACATGCATAAGAAACTGTGCAGAGGAACTGTACGGGCTCTGGCAATGGTCCTTGAGCGTGTATAAATGTAACATTCGGCGCGTACGTGGTATAAGAAATCCATTGTTGTGCAACTAAACCATTTTCTCTGGAACAAAAACATAAAATATCCAAGAGTAAGCATAAGAAGCGATCTTGAGTGCAACGACCAGCTAAAGCAAATGGCAGGAAAATCATACAGTAGACTGGGATTCACTGGAAGATTCTTAAGGAAATGTAACTCGTCCAAGACATAAGTGGTTTGAAAAACAGTTTTTTGGCCGATTATTGAGTATTGCTCATCACTCTGGGGCACTTACCATGTAGCAACAGTAGAAGAGCTCGAGAGGATTTAATGAAGAGCACTGCGGCTCATCGTAGGCGCGTTTAGTCGGTTCAACATTCTTCAGTGGCAGGCGCTACAAGAGAGGCGTTGTGCATCGTGGACTGGTTTACTATTGAACTTCAGAGACAATAAATACCGGAGAGACTCACACAACATATTGATTCCTCACAGTTACCTCTCACGGAGAGAGCACAACAAGAATGTTTGAGAAATTAAAGCTAATACAGAGGTTTACCGCCAATCAGTCCTCCGAAGTACTATTGCGAATGGGACAGGGGGGGGGGGGAATCAGATAGTGATGCCGTAAGTACCCTTCACACACTGTTAGATGCTTTGTGGAGTATTAATGTAGATGCAGATGTCGGGGAAAAAAATCACTGTCACGGTACGAAACTCGTAGCACCTCTATAGCTGAGGGTGTGGTGGAACATCGTTCAGGAACGTCTGGAGCAGTTTCAACCAAATTTTTACTTACGGGACTCACAAATCTTTGCACATTTCTTACCCTGACAGAATTTTAAGTTTCCTCAGGATTCAAATGAAACTACAGGGCGATTTTCGCTACACATACTCATGAAATGTGTGTAACAGTATACGTGAAATATTTTGAATTTAAGTCAAATGTACAGGGTATGCACATAAACATGGAAACACCCAAGACAACAAATGAAAACGCCTAATACGGTGTAGGGAAATTGTTAGCGATCGGAACAGCTTCCTGCTGTTTCCCTGCAAAACACTGGCAAGTTCACGTAACAATGATGGAGATGGTTAGCCATCACGGCCCCTTCTCTCCAAAGTAGATCACAAAGGCTCAATAATAATGAGATCTGAAAACTGCGATGACCAGAGGAGATTCGGTAATGTATCCTCGTTCTCACAAAACCAGTCCTGGACGATGCGAGCCGTCTAAACATGGGAGCTATCATCTTTGAACACAGGGCCACGATAGGCCAACAAACGTTGTATCATTGTACAAAATATTTGATCAGGCGAATATCCGCAAATAAAGAACATAGTAACGCACTAACTGTACCGCGGGATGAATTTGAGCAGTGAGAATGGTTACATAGCCCTTGGCAGTAAAACGACCTTGCAGAGTTGGCTTGGCACCATGGAATACGACATGGCTGCCCAAATCATCATCCAGGGCCTCCTGTTTCACTTTTGGTACGTAAACTCGGACAGAAGTTAGTGTGGAACAAGACTCATCCGACCAGCTGACATTATTCCACGGCTCAACAGTCAAGGTTCAGCTTTATCGGCACCCCGTTTCCTGTTGTGGACATTTGCACCACTGATGAGTGGCTTTGGAATTTCAGCTCGCCGTGCAGTTCCCTCCTTGTTTTGGTGCCTACACTTGCAGCCGTTGTCCTTTCATTGTTCATTGCAACTCTCTTCAACGACCATCCGCCACTATCAACCATCACACACTTTTGTCCGAGTTGTGAATTAGTGAATGTTTTCCAGATTTTCCGTGTATGTAGCATAAATCTTCTATACGGTACCGCGTCAAGCACCAGACAGTTCGGCTACCATAGTTAGGCAATCACCCACCATACAAAACCAATATTGAGGCCACTTAGGAAGGTCACAACGCGCTCACAACTACACACAACACTATTCGGACAGCAAGCGACACTTCAAAAGTATTGAGGACATTGCTGTTCGTCGTCAAATACAACTGTGCAACATACAGCTTTCGTAAGCATCTGCATCTACGTTCAAGCACGACTTTCTCGCAATATTTTCATATTTTTGTCCAAGCCCTGTGTGTAACATATGCGTAGGCGAGCGAAGCTGCGGGCATAAAGCTAGTAAGTAAGTAAAGCTCTTGTCCTTGGTACTTTGAAAGAAAAGGAAAAACGATATCAGGCTTCAGTTCGTAACAAAGGATGAGATTCCTCATTTCGTGGGCAAATTATCGTCGTGACAATTGTGAAGACATTTTGACGAACTGCAATAATTCTCATTTCCTAACTTTTAAATTTGAGAAAATATATTGAGGAACGAAGAATGCTGGGCCACCTGCGTTAGAAACGCCCCTCCTCTTTGTAATGGTTCTTTATTTACGTGACCATTACGGCACTACAACGCCAGTTCTAGATACCAGTAATATCGTACTACTTTTCTGCGAAGTAACAGACATATTTTTGTGACAATATTCACATTTTGTATTATTAATGTATAGGTACTCCGATGTATCGATATATTACAGTGATATGGTTCTTGTGTGTGTTCATTTCTGTGAGACTGTCATAATCTTTGACTTACTTGAAACCGTTTTGGCGAGAATGCGCACAGAGCAGTCTTTGTTTCACTTTGCAGAAGTTAAGTTGTTATTCGGCTCTGTAAAAGAACAGTCAAGTCTTGTGTTCGGTTAAAGTGGAAATTAAATATATGAAGATTGATACAAAACTGTTTTCTTGATGATGTGACAATTAAGAAGAAGTATATGTGAATTTACATGAAGTTTAATAAAAATGTGGATCGTGAACACCAAGTCAAAAATTATTTCTACCATACCATTGTTCTGATCTGGGATTGTTTGATCATTAAGAATTTCCTGAAAAACGCATTTGTTAGGTTTTCAAATATTGCTAAACTACAGATCTGTACCTTCTAGCAGTCAAAGTGGAATCACCCTAGAATCAACAAGATGAGCCATAACAACTTCGACGAAATCTACGTGAGAAACCATTCAAGTGCCAAAATTAATGACTTTTTTACAGTGACTTCATTATTTCGATTCTGACAATACCATCCACAGTCAATAACTTTGTTGTTGCCCAATAAAGCGAACATGTGCTGCGTGAGCAACATTATTAATCTGATTTCTAACCTACTTTGCAAGTGGTGGTATTGTTAGACTTTCCAACCTCCTCCCTCCTTCTCCTCTTCCCACGAGTCGATCGGCCCCCACTTGCAGGTCGTTAATATGCTATACTTTTGGACTTTTACCTCACTGACTATGTAGAGGTGGCTAGTTGTGATAAATGAATAATAGTAAACGGTCATTTTAATGTTAACGAGTACTACGAAAGAGAAACTGTTCTCATTGATGTAAGTAGTGTTAACAGAAATTCTCAGGATCCTAGCTGCTCCTTATAAAAGCTATATTGTAACCATGGATAGATTACAGAGCTGTAACATGAGCGGGGAAAGCCACAAATCAATGATTGGATTTGGTTATTGAAAAGATTCATGAACACATGAACCATCTTAATCAAATTCAATGTAAAGTGAATTGCAGTTTACCAGCGGCGATTAGAAAAACGCATAGTATTCCGTCGAACGTGGGAGACATGTGTGGAGCTGCTGCGCCTTGGTGTTGATACGCGCCGGAGACTCCACGTTTCTACTGCATGCTGCATGGGTTGATGCAGTCACAGTGACCTCAGTGGCGCGTTTACTTCAGCATCGGCAGCGGCACGCGTGTTGCCGGAATGCCTGCAAATCCCTATGATCTTTTCACGAAACGGCATGGAATCAATGGCAACTACTTCGCTTTGCCGTTACTAATAAGTTTAATTAAGTTTTAGCCACAAGTTCATCTTTTCCCGAAGTAGCTGAACGACAAGTTTGCTTCCTAAAACTATCTGTTAGAAGTTGCCTCTTGTTCCACCACCAAAACCTTTTCCCGGTGCCACCAGATAAATACGATACCACAGTGCCTGTGTTGTTAAGAAGAACGATGCAGTCTTCCTTCGGACATGCATGATGTCGGAGAGAAGAGTCACTGCGGCGACTACTGCCGTTATAAAATACACGAAATATATGAGCAATTCCGAATATGGACAACTATCGTCAGTATAATGGAATGGTGACAACGAAAATTTGTACCAGACCCAGACTCGAAACCGCCCGGGGTAGCCGTGTGGTCTAGGGCGCCTTGCCACGGTTCGCTCAGCTCCCCCCGTCGGAGGTTGGAGGCCTCCCTCGGGCATGGCTGTGTGTGTTGTCCTTAGCGTAAGTTAGTTTAAGTTAGATGAAGTAGTGCGTAAGCCTAGGGATCGATGACCTCAGAGTTTGGTCCCACAGTGCTTACCACAAATTTCCAATTGCCAGCCTCGAACCTGATCTGGCACAAACCGGATTTCCTAATCGCGAACGATCACCATACCTACCTTTATCTTTTATTTAAGGAATTCACCAGTGGCGCTTGAGGGGGCAGAGAGGCAAGGGCCGAGTCCCGAGGCCTGGCCACAGTGTCCCCCTCACCGCCACCGAATCCATGGGGTACAGAAAAGGGGGGAACACGGGAAGCAATAGAAGTGGAAGGCTTTGTTTTTGTTAATTTTCTGTTATAATTTTTACTGTTATTACGAAACGTTGTGGAACGGACGTAATCCATATAGAAAGAAAAGCAAAAGACTGGCTAAAAGAGCAGAAAAATTAATACAATCCACACACTTACGGCGCGCTCTTCCGTCCGCAGGGGTCGAGGGTAGAATCGATCATAGGCGGCTGAAACTGAGACTCCACTAGAAGAGGGGAGGTGGGGAGGGGGAGGAGTGATAGGTGCCCTCAGCTCCATGCACTCTCCAAATGAGTGGAGGTCTAAGAAAGACCCCTTGATGATAGTTAGAAAAAAATGTTCGGTAACGTGGCTTGTTCTCGAACGCTGTTTGAGCTGTTTGTAAATACGTAAGGAAGTCGAGGCGGATTTTTGGGAATCGGCCGCCCACCTCTTGGCATATTTGTCGACAGGAAAATGTTTGTCCTCCAGATATAGAAACTTCACGGTTCGATAGTGTCTGGTGAGACATGGATATAGCAGGTAGTCATTTGCCGCACGAATGGCCAGACGTCGCGCAATGAAGTGCAGGTCAGACGGTGGTCGTGAATATCAAGTTGCTGGCAGAGGAGACAAAGAGGTGAATCCAAGAAACCAATGTTGTGCACTCGCTGTTTGGTGGCAACGTGATACCACATTGCTCAGGCATCAACAGAGATAAAAGGTTGGCGGATGGTACTCCTCACTATGGGCTACCGGATGGATGGATATTTGGTCTACATCACATTATGGGGAACCTGGTACAATTGTAGGTCGTACAAATCCTTGGTGCTGGGCAGATGCGTTTCTGGGGCGCTAGTATGTGTCTAACTGTAAATGTGAGACAAATGAGGCAGAATGTGGTCGACAGACACCAGTGATGAGTGGGGATGCAGGCAAGAGGACCTCAAGCAAGCTGCATGTTACGGATGGTCCCCATCCGGTCCACTGTCCTCTCATAGTACTCATATTCCAGGCTGCAGATCGCATCGGACGTAGATGAGTCCGAGGCCACCATCCTGTAGGGGCAGGGTAAGCGTCTCAGAACGACTTTAAAAATGGAATTAGCTGTAAGATAATAAACAAGGACGGCCTGAAAATTGGGTCCAGTTGCTGTTGTCAGAGGAAGGACCTGCCCAATGTGGACCACTTTTGATGCCACGTAATGATTAAGAAGCTCAATGCATTGAAGTGTAGCCTAGTGGCATAGGGGTTCTTTGGGATGTCGTTACTGATGAAGTGTAACAGCCGACGGGAATTCGTCGCCGCTGTGTATGCGATGGTGGGGGTAAGCGTAATGCCCACGTCCCGGAACGTCGGAAAGAGAGGCAGGGGTGCGACTTCACCTTCCTGGAGGCCTCGTCCACTGTACATTGCAGAAGATGTGGCGACGTTCATGGCACTGCCAGCGGCAGCCCCATGACGCGTATTCGAATCTCGCAGTGGACGAGGAGAAGGAGGTCATCAGCATATGCTAGACAGCGAAAAGTGTGTTCAGGAAGGGTGTGGCCAGAGAGCTCAGTCGTCAGGCCCACCAACGAGGGGCTCTAGGACAGTAGCATACAGAAATGCAGAGAGGGGTACCCTTGCCGAATTAAATGGGAGATGGGTAACGGCACTGCTAAACGTCCATCGACTTGGACTCGTCGCTGTTCAACATTGATGAAGGGAAGTGGGGATGCCCATTCGGGTTGCCACCGAAAACGGGCGCTATCGAAATTTATAGCGACGACCGCTGCACGGAGTATGCAGCTTGCCGTCATCACAATTCAGCCGCGGTATTCCCCACTGGCTGTATGTACGTTAGCCTAAAAACAGTGGGACGGTGTCCTCAGAATAAAACTCGGCCTGTTCATTTTGTCAGTCAGAGACGGAGGGGGCGTAGACGTTAACGAAGTGCGTCCCCATGGCAATGAGTGCCATGCACCGAGCTGATCGAAGGAAGGTGACATCGGTGACAGGAATCCATTCGCGGACGTACATTGCCACAATACAGCCCACAGGATCATTTGCAGAGGCGTAGGTGGTATAGCCACTGACATCCGGGAGACTGGCCAACTGAACTACCTGCAGGAGCGCGAAATCAATGTCAGACGCCCACAACATCTCCTACATAAGGCGGATTTTCACCCTTGAACGGATGTAGTTAGCGTTGATAGCTGCTATCCGATAGGCCTGGTGGCGGAGTGCTGGAAGCTGGTCCACTCTGGTCCCAGCGGAAGGTGTTGGGTATCACGGTGGAACGTTATTCTGCTCGCCCCCATGGGTTTCTGGAGAGGGGCTCCGACGACGCAAAGTCTTGTAAGAGGGGTTGCTCCTCGACCCCCACGTTGTGTCATGACGTGGAGGCTGGTGTATCGTCCATTCATCTTGCTCAGGGTGCTTTGGGGAGGGCTTAGGCATACTTGTGGATGTCGCCGCGTTCATATCGTCTTCTTCGGCAGTGGTGGACCCATGGGTATCTTTCGGGTCGACAGCGGCCTCGTCCTCGACGTGCAACGTCTCCTCTTGGCAGGAGACGATTCGGCTCGTTCTCTTCGACGTTTCGGAGAACTTTGTTTTCTCACGCTGCCTTCTGTGTCTGATGACGGAATTAAATGCATCGCTCTGTCATGTAGGCCACCGTGGGTGCGATGAGCGCTTTGATCTCCCTGTTGTTGCCAAGTGCTGGGTCAGCGGCTGGCAGCGGCGGCACCATAGGAGCGCGGTAGATGGCCGTCCGAGGACATACGGTTGGGGTGTGGCCGAGCTCAATTATGGAGCCCGAGCGACGTTGTCAGGCATTAGGAGTAGCGAGAGCATTGGCGTAGGTCACCGGTAGCACCGTAGGTCAGACGCGGGTGGTCCGTCTGTAGCCAGAAGTTGCGAAATACGCAGTTGTAGCCTTCTTTGACACACACGGAACAGGTTCGAGGCTGGTCGTCATAGATAATTATTGCACTGCATCCGTCGATCTGTAAGTGGGACGAGGTGTGGCTCCGGACTTCAATGCTGACGTGTCAGATGTTGTTTAGGAGAGGATGTATTAGGATCTGCGTCCACTTCTCAGCAGCATGGCCATGGACTGTGCCGTATGGTCCGAGTGCCGCGATGACTTCCCTTGCAGGGAGTTCGAATGGCAATTCGAAAATGCGTATCGTACGCGTGATCCGCGGTTGTCACCGCGACATTGCAGTCAGAATGACAAAAGCGGAGCACCTGGTTGGTCTCGCGTAGGATGCGTTGGCATGCAACGTCGTTAATGATTTTAACATAGACCGTGCTGCTCACGAACGACATATGTATTTCAATGACGTCGGTCGTCATGATCTTCATTCCTCTCGCAGAATACCTCCACCTCGAGCGCTTTGGATCAGGTTGCAGAAAGTAAATGTAAGTGTAGATTTGCGCTAATGGTTCGCCATGTTTCGTAGACGGTAAGCCAGTACGTAAGCAACGGCCGTCAGAATGTAAACATGGCGAGCTCGCGCTCGGCACACGGAGGCAGTGGGGTGTTCACTCTGTTGCCCTGCCAAAGGCAGACTGCAGCCATTGGGCTCTTCATGGCCAGACGTAAACTTCAAAATGTCTTCAGCCATATGTCTACAAACGTCACTCGTACATCCATTATGTATATTCCCGTTCAGTGGAGACATTTTAATTGGAAGTTGCTTGCGCGTTAAATGAAACGAAACGACTGTATGGCATTTTTAGCTCGCGTACCCCATTTCGATTTGCCCAGTGACGGTGGATAAATACGATATTGCAGTTCCTGTATTCTTCAAAATTACGATGCAGTGTTCCTTCTGAGATGCATGCATGTCCGAAGGAACTTTGCATCGAACTTATGAACAACACAGCACTGCCACATTGTGGTATGTATACTACCTCATTGGCCCAGGCACAGCTAAGTGACAACGAATCAAACTTTTGTATGATTACACACGGATATTGAAAAGACACGTCAACGCTAAGGGGACTTATATGCTTCTTTAGGTAATGTATCTTAACCTACTTGCTAATATCGGTAATGGAAGTATTTGACAAAAAATTACAGTTACGCAGTTCTCAGAGCAATACATATTACCCATAATTTAATGAGATGCAGTCATAAACACAGCCTGAGAAATCGCGGCAAGTCATTAGTATCAAGGACATTGTGGCACTTAGGCTTTTCCAAAAGTCGCAATTCTTTGGCACAAAATTCTAGAATCACTAGAAGTGTACCCTGCAAAAGTGGGATAACGTTGTAATAAAGAGTGAGGCGATTCTCTTACCAAAATATGACAAATTGTAATAAAATATTTTCATTCCTTTTTTAATCAACTTTCTTTATCACCACGATACGTATGTAAGTTATCAACGTTAGCGTCTCATAGACTAAACTATAACCAAGATCTGTTTCCCATGTGATGGCGATATCCTGCAAAGATATCACATAGTGTAACAGTGTCTGTATGCCCAGGTCTGAGTGATTTTGCTGAATTAAAAAATATTTTTCAGATAGTTAAGTTTCATAATTTCCATAAACTAACAATGCTTTACATGGCAATTTTACTGAATTATCATGCATAATTTTCCGTGTCATGTCCAGTAATTTACATATCCATTTTACATAAAGTAGATATTCCAGCTTCTTGGAAAACGTTTACTCGGCTCAGTCAGTTCTGCCACATGCAGTAACAAAGACTTGTTAAAGCTGAGGCTACAGTTCATGGAAAAGATGGTGCCACCATCGGTTAACTCGCTTCCTGCGCATACCGACTTTATTTGCCTTTCAGTTTTCGGGATCGTTGTGTTAAAACGTTGCGGTACGTAACTGGACTGTTAATTGGAGGTATGGTGCCTCAAGTTTAATTAACAAATCGGCGTTCGCCCTGCAGATGGAAACTTTCCCGTTAGCGGCTTTATTTGATTGGACGACTTGAATTGCTTTCGGAGGTGGTTTCAGCAGTAGCTGATTGGTTCCGGCCAGCATACCCGTTCGCTACAGAGGGTCGAACAGAAAAGACTGTACGGCGAACAGAACTTGAAACGTTAACATGTCCACTGTATCAATCACATTTATAGCATCTGTTCTGTATTCTGAGTAATCACTTGCGTTCTCAAAAATGTTTAGTTTGTGTCTGGAGCATATGACAAACAAAACGGGAGCTTCACGTCTACTGAATAGGCAAAGATACAACGTAGCAAGCGTCTGTGGTGAGATGGGATAACGTACGATGATCAATTACGATAATCAGAACAAAATTCTTTACTTTTCCTTTCTTCACAATAATTAATATTTGCAAAGAAAAGAATTTAAGGACATAATTAGTAAAGTGTGGAACATAATTAACTACTCACAATTCAATGAAGGAGGCCAAGTCCTTTTTATTTCAATTAATAAAGGACCTTGTATTACATAAATCACCAACAAATCGTAAGAAATACATCGTGCCATGTGGCCACCAGCTGTGGAGAGCTGCGATGGAGAAATAGCACTCATCCTTATTACTGTTGAACACAAGATCTAGAAATTCTATTTACCTAAAAGCAATTTTCTACTATTACTACTGTCGACTATTACGAAATAAATGTTAGGTTCTTTAAGATATCTAACCGTTATAGTGATTGTTATTTTCATGTATGTTTGGTTACTGTCTTAATATTTAAGTAAACAAGAAAGTTATTATAACTGGAAAGAAGAAATAAAGTTAAAACGAACATATCACATATGAAACCATTTATCAACTAGAAACCGATGGATGGTGCTTCTCTACAAACATTTGACAAATATACAATTATTCAAAAAGAAATTAAGTAATAGTGCACAGTTAAATAAAAACTATTTTGGGATTTCTAGGTGTTGTAAAATTTACAGGAATAAAACGAAATATGTTAGAACGACAAATGAAAATTAAATGAAAATAAAATTTGGAAATTAAAAGAAAATCAGCAACAGTATGTCATTTTGCAATACTACTGTGGTAATTTTAGATAACTAGTAATGAAATACCATATTTAAAGCTTTAGGAGCAAACTAAATTACCTAAAAAGCTTAAATAAAAGTAGCAGGGGAGTAGGCGGTTCCATCAAAGGTCACAATCTTTTGTCGTGGTTATGATAAGATAAGGCCCCTTCCCACCCTCCTTTCGAAACTGGACGTAGGGCCATTTCAATCTCAAAGGCATCCATCGCTCTAGTATATCGAAGTCATTGATAAGATACGGCCTCATTCCGATATGTGGCGAGGCCACAGAACCACAGGACTAGTAATGGAAAAACGGCTATTGTTCTAGTATGCTGAGGTCACTGGCGAAATAGGGATCGAGTTCCCCCTCCTCTTTTCTCACTGTCCCAGCTGTGTAAATTGCCTCATTCGCTTTTTCTACGTACTATGTAGCAAAAGGAGCTTTTTTGTTGCTGCAGATAGTGCTTATAAACAACCATAACAAATTAATAACGGGTTTAGTGTTAACAGTAATTTGTTTCAACACGTCCCTGCTTCCTAGTCATTCTAGGTCTATATCCTGGACCAGCCTGCTTATAAAATGGTAGAAACTAATAATGAGACAAACAGCTTTGGCATTTCGATGCACGGTAATAAAATGACGCCCCTATATTTTCTGATATCCCATTGCTATTTGCTATAATTTCCACAATTACCCTTGCCTCCATTCCAAGAAAGAACATTTATCTAATACTGCAGCACGTTATTCTTACAAAATACACCGATAAACATTAGGTACAGCGGTATTACCCGTCGCAGAGGCGATCTTTTAATAATAGTCCATAGCTGTGTACAGACTACCGCCTGATTCTGCTCTGGCCAGTGATGCGTCGCGACTGACAAGGGAACCTCCCCATCGCACCCCCCTCAGATTTAGTTATATGTTGGCACAGTGGAGAGGCCTTGAAAAACTGAACACAGATCAATCGAGAAAACAGGATGAGGTTGTGTGGAACTATGAAAAAAATAAGCAAAATATACAAACTGAGTAGTCCATGCGCAAGATAAGCAACATCAAGGAAAATGTGAGCTCAGGCGCGCCGTGGTCCCGTAGTTAGCGTGTGCAGCTGCGGAAAGAGAGGTCATTGGATCAAGTCTTCCCTCGGGTGAAAAGTTTACATTCTTTATTTTCGCAAAGTTATGATCTGTCCTTACAGTTCGGAAAATATTCATTGACCTTGTCATTGCAGTCGCGAGCGATATTTTCTGGATTCATATTGCCCACGGAATACATCTCACGTATTTAATGCACTCTCGTCCAAAGTAGGGAACAGTCAACTGCCAGCCTGGGAGCCTCGTCAGCAGGAATACTCTCTCTTCCGTGCGCTGTAGTCGACTGACGCCGTGTGTTTCGATGTTTGTTTAGGTGTAGCGTCCCCATACTACTGCGCAGTTACCTCGCATCGGACGGACGGACGGACAGATAATAATTGTCTGAAAATAAAAAATTAAAGCTTTTCACTCGAGGGAAGACTTAAACCAAGGACCTCTCGTTCCGCAGCTGCTCACGCTAACCACGGGATCACGGCGGTCCTGAGCTCACGTTTTCCTTGATGTTGCCTATGTTGCGCATAGACTACTCAGTTTGTATATTTTGCTTATTTTTTTCATAGTTCCACACAACTTCTTCCTGTTTTCTCGATTGATTTGTGTTCAGTTTTTCAAGGCCTATCCACTGTGGCAACTTATAACTAAATCTGAAGGGGGTGCGATGGGGAGGTTCCCTTGTGAGAACTGGCCACGAGCGAGGAAGTTCCTGGGGTTGTGCCGTGCCCTGTCACTCCGTCCGACCAGTGCCGTGCTAAGCTGTAGCAACTGTATCTTAACAACATAATGTGGGATAGTAAATGGTAGAGGAGAGGCACTTTACTCTAACAAAATATATGTGTAGCATTCCACCGGAACTCAAACGTGGTTTCTCGACAGTCTGATGGGAGAGAAACTGACGTCACAGCTTCCAACCATGAATCGTCTCCCAACCCCCTCCCTTCATCTCTTCCCAACAGACACCTTACGCCCATACACTCAGCATGCCGGCGGAGAAGCGATAAGCAGGCTGGACGCTACCTGTTGAAGAACCAACCAGTAACTGAGCTTAACGTATGATGTTTTAAATAGTAATAATTTCTTAGTACAATATGTCCATAATTTTCGAGGATATTTCCACAACTGAGAAACATTACAGCATTTGCGATATTTTCTCGGTTTCAGAAGTGCAGGTTGTCATTTAGAGGACATGAGCACTTATTCCAAAAAACTAGGAGGAAGAAGTACACTGCGTGGTATCTATATAATTCTGAGGATAAAATGGTTTCAACCTATTGGAAGACTGAATACGTTTTGCATGACAATTCTATGACTCGGCACTAAATTTGTGAGTCTTTAAGGCAGATCAGTGTTTTTTCGAAGTAAGTGTTAAGATCGCTGTGTGACATAGTTATATAAAATCAGGGAAGAAATAGTCTAGATAGCGATGGCTCCGTAATTAAAATTGCGGGTTTCGTCCTAGTCTTAGGCCGTCTTCAAATCGGCACCGTGAAAGTTATGAAACGTACTAGTTACATAAAGAGGTCAGTGACTTACAATAAAGTAATTAATATGTGTGAAAATCGAAGAGTCACTACTCTTCAGCAGAAGTTGACGATGTCTGGAACAATCAGTAGACCTCAGTCTCTGAAACGGCTGCTATTCACTAGGCAACACTGCGTTATATAGATCGGATGAGGGCGTGTTTGTGCTGTATGACGTCAACGTCAGCAATTGAGGAACGATTTACATAAATTACGTATCATTTGCACATACACATTGTTTAAAAATGAATAATTACAAAAAAAATTCTGCCTATACGACAGAACAGAATATTAAACATAGCGAGCAGCGCAATAAGTTTATTTAAAACTTATTCCTCTTATTTCTTGTACTATCATCTGGCGCATATAATTTATCTAACTAGTATAAAATATCCCTAGAATCAGCTATTTCATTAATAGGATGTGTATATACACTCCTGGAAATTGAAATAAGAACACCGTGAATTCATTGTCCCAGGAAGGGGAAACTTTATTGACACATTCCTGGGGTCAGATACATCACATGATCACACTGACAGAACCACAGGCACATAAACACAGGCAACAGAGCATGCACAATGTCGGCACTAGTACAGTGTATATCCACCTTTCGCAGCAATGCAGGCTGCTATTCTCCCATGGAGACGATCGTAGAGATGCTGGATGTAGTTCTGTGGAACGGCTTGCCATGCCATTTCCACCTGGCGCCTCAGTTGGACCAGCGTTCGTGCCGGACGTGCAGACCGCGTGAGACGACGCTTCATCCAGTCCCAAACATGCTCAATGGGGGACAGATCCGGAGATCTTGCTGGCCGGGGTAGTTGACTTACACCTTCTAGAGCACGTTGGGTGGCACGGGATACATGCGGACATGCATTGTCCTGTTGGAACAGCAAGTTCCCTTGCCGGTCTAGGAATGGTAGAACGATGGGTTTGATGACGGTTTGGATGTACCGTGCACTATTCAGTGTCCCCTCGACGATCACCAGTGGTGTACGGCCAGTGTAGGAGATCGCTCCCCACCACATGATGCCTGGTGTTGGCCCTGTGTGCCTCGGTCGTATGCAGTCCTGATTGTGGCGCTCACCTGCACGGCGCCAAACACGCACACGACCATCATTGGCACCAAGGCAGAAGCGACTCTCATCGCTGAAGACGACACGTCTCCAATCGTCCTTCCATTCACGCCTGTCGCGACACCACTGGAGGCGGGCTGCACGATGTTGGGACGTGAGCGGAAGACGGCCTAACGGTGTGCGGGACCGTAGCCCAGCTTCATGGAGACGGTTGCGAATGGTCCTCGCCGATACCCCAGGAGCAACAGTGTCCCTAATTTGCTGGGAAGTGGCGGTGCGGTCCCCTACGGCACTGCGTAGGATCCTACGGTCTTGGCGTGCATCCGTGCGTCGCTACGGTCCGGGCCCAGGTCGACGGGCACGTGCACCTTCCGCCGACCACTGCGACAACATCGATGTACTGTGGAGACCTCACGCCCCACGTGTTGAGCAATTCGGCGGTACGTCCACCCGGCCTCCCGCATGCCCACTATACGCCCTCGCTCAAAGTCCGTCAACTGCACATACGGTTCACGTCCACGCTGTCGCGGCATGCTACCAGTGTTAAAGACTGCGATGGAGCTCCGTATGCCACGGCAAACTGGCTGACACTGACGGCGGCGGTGCACAAATGCTGCGCGGCTAGCGCCATTCGACGGCCAACACCGCGGTTCCTGGTGTGTCCGCTGTGCCGTGCGTGTGATCATTGCTTGTACAGCCCTCTCGCAGTGTCCGGAGCAAGTATGGTGGGTCTGACACACCGGTGTCAATGTGTTCTTTTTTCCATTTCCAGGAGTGTAGAATAAACAAATGGATTAATATAAAATAATTATTATCTATGATAGTTATGCAGTAGTTACACTGTGTTCTGAATAAAACGAAATTCAGTAGAACAATGGCTCACTCTTCTAGCCTGAACTTGCTGTCTACGGCCGCCGTTGCCAAAGAGAAGTCGTAGTAAGATGGCCAGCAAGTATCAAAGATTTGTGTCATAGACGCCATAACGACTGAGGTCGATCGTAGATGTCGAAGTTAATCATGATAGTGTCTTCTGAAGTGGCACGAATACAGTTTTTGCTCTACACTGCCAACAAAAAACTAGTCATACTTCTAATACAGACACGTTTTACAAAAGAATAGTAGTAGTTGGAAGCAAATAAACCGTTGTTTGAGGGGAAATTACGTCAACGCACAAAATCTGTTCATAAAATGGCGTCTGATTATGTGATAAAACTGGAATACTGATCATATTGTTCAATACAGCTTTATTTTTTTACAAAAAACAATGTAATTTGCAACCCATAAACCGTTATTTGTCAAGAAATTACATCAGCATATAAAATCTGGTCATAAAAGAGCGTATGGTCAGACAATAAAACTCGGAAAAATCCAAGAGTAGTTACTCATGTCGACGTGTTGTTAATAAATCCACAAAAACGAGATCTTAGTTTACAAAATGAAAATACCACTGGAATTAAAGTAAAACAGAAATGCAGCAGTCTATTTAAATGACGTCTTCAAATAATTCGAAGAAAGCTTGTTCTCGGAAATCCACCTCTTCATTCAACAGGGCTGAAGAATTAACTTTGAGTGCACTATAACTCTTTTTGCACCTGTTCTGCAGATAAACAATGACTGTGATCAATGTATCGTTGACTATACGTTTCTAAAAATTTTGTTAAAACAGCCACAATCACCCGCGAAACCAGTTTTTATATAATGACACACATGAGAAAGATAACTGAGAGAAATAAATCTATTCTGCTTAAACTCTTGTCTTTCCAACTACAAATACGCTTTTGAATAAACTGAAGCACGCCAGTGCAGATCAGGAGTTTATAAATTAACGTGCAGCGACAGTGATTTTATATACGGTCAAATTGGGCGTTGTTTTACAACACGATTCAAAAAACATATGTCACGTAGAGTTCGTAATAAATCAGTCTTTGGACAGCATCTGAATTGTAATAATCTTTCTGAAGGAGATATCATGAATGACCTCAAAATGATGCATACTATTCCAAAAGGTTTATTCCTGAACACTCCGGTAGAATTATAAATCTTTGTTCATTCAAAAATAATTCGTCAATCCTTTGTAATGAACAAGTGCATTTCAGAGAAGAAGATTTCTTCGAACTATTTGAAGACGTCATTTCAATAGACTGCTGCTGGTATTTTCATTTTGTAAACTAAAATCTCGTAACAGATAGGTAATATACCCTCGTAATTATGTTGTTGTCGATTTATTAACATGTTGACATGAGTGACTACTCTTGGATTTCTTTCAGTTTTATAATCTGACCATACGCTCTTTTATCGCCAGATTTTATACGCCGACAAATAACAAATAGCCCTGAGCACTGTGTGATTTAACTTCTGAGGTCATCAGTCAACAAATAACAGTTTATGGGTTACCAAGTACATTTCTTCTTGTGAAAAAATAAAGGTGTATGAAACAATATGACCAGTACTCCAGTTTTATTATATAGTCAGACGCTGTTATATAATCAGATTTTATACGTTGACGTAATTTCACCACAAATAACAGTTTATTGGCTTCCAAGTACTATTGTTTTTTTTGTAATACATATTTGCATTAGGAGCATGACCAGTTCTTCCATTTCTTTGTTGGCAACTTATAATAGAAATTGTATTGGTGCCATTTCAGAAGACACCAACCTGATTATCTGTGATAGCAGCGATCAACCTCAGTCGTTATGGAAACACATGGCGTCCATGATATAAATCTTCGATACTTGCTGGCCATCATACTACAATGTCTCCATGGCAACTGCGTCCGTAGGTAGCAATTTCTGGCCAGAAGAGTGCGTCATTGTTTTACTACGAAATTCCGTATTATTCAGAACACAGTGTAACTACTGCATAATTATTACAGATGTTAACTGTTTTATATCAGTCCATTTGTTTATTCTACAAACACATTCATTTGATGAAATAGCTGATGCATGGATGCTTTGTACTAGCTAAATAAATAATTTCACCCAGATGATACAACACGATACGAGAGAAATAGTTTTTTAATATTCTTCTTACATTACTCGCCATGTTTAACAGTCTTTTCTGTTCTATAGTCACAATTTTTTATAATTATTCAATTTTGGATCAACTATATCTTCAGATGATACGTAATTTATGTAATTTATGTAAATCGTTCCTCATTGACTTTCGTTGACGTCATACAACGCAAAAACGGCCTCACGAGAACTATATGACACACCGCTGCCTTGCGGACAGCAGCAATTTCAGAGACTGAAGTCTACTGACTGTTCTAGACATCGTCAACTTCTGATGATGGGTAATGACTCTTCGATTTTAATGTGTATAAATTACTTTAGTTTAAATCACAGACTTCTTTATGTAACTATCACGTTTTCTATCTTCCACAGTGCTGTTCCGGAGTCGGCCTAAGATTAGGCAGAAACCGATCATAAAATAAACATCGCGGTCCACACTGTTTTTTCACTGATTTTATATGGCTTACAAGATCACTGTTTCCCAAAAGTGCTACCAAAGAATTTTAACATTGTTTTATTAAGATCAGACCTAATTGTGGCTGTTATAGGAAACAAAAAACCTTGATTTAATGTTAGTGCTTTGTTTCTCACAAAGCATATTGACAGTATACAAATATGTATTAAATACAGTAAAAATCTTGTAAGAAATCTTTATTTTCGTCAAAAATTCTCTTACTTCACATTTAACAAGTGTATGTCACGCTAGCAACTAGGAGCAAGTTAAATTCGCTGATGTGCGTTCAGCAAGCGAATAGCACCATGGAAAAATGAAAAACGCACTTATTCTAAGATGACGGTTCTTAAGCACCTAGAGAGGCCATCTACGTACATTAATCAGTGTCACACAGTGTATAAATGTATATAGTTGGCTCAGCAGAGATTTTGTAATGGAAAAAGTGATCGTGACCTGACAGCGTGTGTCCTATGTGTGCTTGGAGAGTTAGTGAAAGGGTGGACCACAGTCATCAAAAAATCCTAGTGGATACATAGAACTTTTGCATCGCATTACTGTCAAAGGACTAATAAATGTATCATAATTACGCACGGGTATGTAACCAAAGAAGACGAAATATTTTCCGGGAAACATGAGTCGGATAAAATGAGTTAAACGTGGACTTGGATCCCATTATGTCCTCACAATCGTATATCCCGCGTAGATACCATAAGAGGGATTACGGTAACGGGTAAAAACGTAGGTGTAAGCCTCTGCGGCAACCTAATGCAGGATGCGTAAAGCGTGTTTCTGGTTCGGATTCACTTGCAGGAATGCACTTCATGAACTAAGAGGAAAGAAGATGAAATCCATCCAGATATCTGCGTATGCAGGAGATAGTGCAATTGTGGCAAGGTATGTAAACAGTCTTTAAGAAATGTACGAGATAATGGAGGCAGAAGGAGCAAATATTTTACTTACCGTAAACCAAAACAATACGAAATACATGTTTGTGTCCGATTCTAATGCAAGATGAACATGGCATAACTTGAAGGCCAGTAATAAATGTTTTAACCTGTCAGTTACTTCAATTATTTAAATGTCCTCTTAATCACGATAACAGTACGAGATAGTGTGTTAGAAAAAGCATATAAGCAGGACACAAAGCATGTTACGCGAACATACAGGTATTTAAGAACTCTCTAATTACAAGAAAAATCATGTTAAGAGTATATTATGCCCTTGTGCAACCAGTTATTACAAATATGTCAGATAGGCGGACGATGCCAAAAGCAGATATGAGTAACCGAAGGGCATTGGAAAGGGTCCGTTAGGGAATAAGGTACAACCATGAAAACCAAGAGCTTTTATAGGGGAAGGATATACTGAATTTGTTAAATCTAGAACAATACGCTAATTGGGACATATGGAGAGGATGACAGTTGAAAGGACGCCTAAACTAATAATGAAAGGCAGATTGTATTTCACCTGAAGCAAGCTCCGACCAAGGGCTAGGTGGCTCGACAATGTGTTGGCGGACACATGGATGGAGATCCGAGGAAGGAGCAGCAGAGAACGGAGATGTATGGACGAAGATTGATGAGGACGTCAAGGATCATGAAGGGCTTCAGTACCAAAGAAGTAGAAGGTGAATAAGTATCAAGGACAGAACTATGGAAGCGTACTGATATTTCTCATTAGACAGTTTATCCAAAATTCAGATCGGGCTACTACTATCTAGGCAGGAATCAAGTTTCCACACGCACATTTGTCACTCAGAATAGTACATGGGAAAAAGGAACACTAATCTCATTATAAAATGATGGTTAATAAGCTTTTTGCAAGGCTTTCTATATTTATTAATGAGTGACATGAAGTGGTTAAAAGTATCTCGGTAGCTCAGCTGAGAGTTTTAGTGGGCAAGACGATCGTGACGTCGACATCATGTGCTCTGTGTATTTATTGGGGGCGGCCATAATCATCAAGAAATTTTGTTAGTACATGGAAGTTTTCCTATAGATATCGCTTTACAGCGCAAGGACGTAGTATAGATGTCATATTAACACACAGATATGTAACGGAAGAAAACGAGGAATTTATATTGAAAGACTATTGAGAGAAAATGCAATCAATATGGATTACGATTCCATTTTGTCGCCACTTCGGACATCCAGCGTAGCGACCATACGAGGGATTACGATACGCGATGAAATACCTAGGAGGAACTTTCTGGGGTGATCTAGCGTAGGTTGCATAAACCATATTCTTGCTTCGAGCTCACTTGCGGGATTGCACTTCGTCAGTCATGAGAGAAGTAGTTCACAAAACACCTACTACATTGATCTTTCTTAAGACTACTTGCCCAACAGCAGAGCTCCTTTCGCGGATTGATTAATAAAAGAGACGTGCTTCATTCGTCATAGGTTAATGGGGCAGTCAGCAACAACAACAGGCATCTGTGGTACATTATTAGAAATCACCGATCACTATGTTGGTCCAAAAGAGATGTGCTTACTAAAGTACGCAAATTCTATTTCCAAATGATGTCGATTGTTGATGGGGAAGCATATGCTATGATACGTTTCGGGGAATGGCTTCGATTTTTAAGTACTTTACTGCATGGAGAGAAGATGCTAGCGACAACAGTATGTTATTAAAGTTTAATTTTGTAGAAATATCCTCGAAAATATTGGTTTGTCAGGGGGGAGGGAGGTGGGGAGATTCACAGCAGGAGTCTGTGATGTCAGCTCCTCTTTACGTAGCTTGTCGAAGAGTCACGCTTGGGCTCCAGTGGAGCCATTGTTTGAATAAAATGCGTATTCTCTGTCACTTCCTATCCTGTAGTGTAAGTAGGCTGTGTTAGGTTTTTATGTAGGTAACTCCACGTAGCGCTCTGTATGAAAATCACAGACTATGCTGTGTGCAGTCTGTGGCTGGTTGGCATTGTTGGAATATTCGCTATTGTAGTGTTGGGCAGTTGGACGTGAACAGCTCGTAGCGTTGTGCAGTAGGAGGTGAGCCCCCAGCAGTGGTGGACGTGGGGAGAGAGATGGCAGAATTTTAAAGCGGACGATGTGGACGTGTGTCCGTCAGAAAAAGGAAATTTGTAAGTCTGTATGCCATGAACTGATATATATATATATATATAATGCCTTTTGAACACTATTAAGGTATATACATTGTTTGTTCTCTATCAAAATCTTTCATTTGCTAACTGTGCCTATCAGTAGTTAGTGCCTTCAGTAGTTAGAATCATTTATTTATCTGGCAGTATTGGCGCTCGCTGTATTGCAGTGGTTCAAGTAACGAAGATTTTTGTGAGGTAAGTGATTCATGAAGGGTATAGATTATTGTTAGTCAGGACCATTCTTTTGTAGGGATTATTGGAAGTCAGATTGCGTTGCACTAAAAATATTGTGTGTCGGTTTAGTGCTGATCAGAATAAGTAAAGGGAGAAATGTCTGAGTATGTTCAGTTTTGCTTAGCTGTTTGAAAATCAAATAACGTAGAGGTTTTCCAGCACTGTCATTTATAAATTTTTCTACGGGGACGTCTCAGTACTATGGTCGTGAGATACAATGCCTACAACTCAGACTACAAGGACAGAGAGGAGTGGTAGGGCGCCACACAAAGCCAGGAATTACGTCGCTCGCGGTCTTTGGCAGCCCCGGAGATTCCCTGGCCATACCAGTCAGACGGCAGCCTATAGACACCTGTGGGCCTTATAGAATTATTACGTGATCGCACCTGTGACCGGTAATAACGCTTTACTTCTTGTTTATCGGTATAAATCATATGGCTTTAAGCACTATGGGACTTAACATCTGAGGTCATCAGTTCCCTTGACTTATAACTACTTAAACCTAACTAACCTAAGAATATCACACATGTCCAAGCCCAAGGCTGGATTCGAACCTGCGACCATAGCAGGAGCGCGGTTACGGAATGAAGCTCCTAGAACCGCTCGGCGACACCAGCCGGCGTTTATCGGTGTACTATATTTTGTTAGAATACTGCGCTGCAGTACAGACTACACATTCTTTCATAGATTATAGGCTTGCGTATTTGGGGAAATTACAACAACTAGCAAACGGTCATCCAAAAGTGACTTGGCTTTATTTTAGTATTGCACTTCGGAATACCAAAGCTGAGTATCTCAGTAAAATTTATCAATATTTTCTAAGTTGAAATAATCTGGTATGTAGGCATAGAGCGCGAAAACGGGGGAAAGTGTAGAAAAACTTAGTGTTGATAACGAACCTAATGTCAATTTGTGATTATTGTGCAGGGTATATGAAAAAGAATCATCCGATTTGACACGTCTATATCTCTCAGACTAATAAACATATACAGTGAATTTTGTTTTTTGATGAGCAATGAGCTCAAAAAGTTTTTTTTTTTCATAGCTTTCCATAGATGTTCAGTGTGGTCCCCTTGAGATGTTCGGCACATGTCAGTGCAATATTCAAATTGTTCCCACATTGCAGCGAGATTATCTTGAATCACAGCTTCAACAGGTTTTGTTATGCAATGTCTCAGTTCATTCATTATTGTGGAGAGGGGATGCAGATAAACAGTCATTTTTAAACGACCACAAGAAATAATCACGTACAGTCAGGTTCGGGTACCTTGGAAGCCAGTAACGTAAGGCTGAAGCACGTGGTCCAGTGCTAGCAATCCGGCCTTCCCTAATCCTTTCATTTAAAAATTCCCGCACTTCCAGATGGGGTGGGAACCATGTAAGACTCGAGAGTTTGCTCTTTCCAACAGTACTTTGTTCACGCAAATATCTGAAATAACATAATAATTAAGATTTTATAAATCGAATGATTCCATTTTATAGACTCACTATATAAGAAATACCTCGTAAAACAAACACGCCTCTCTCAGTACAGATAACAGAGCATAAACGAATGTCATAACTTACACAAGTTGGATAGGGAAGAAATAAGGAGGTTAGGATAGGTCGATTCCTTTTGGCCCAGTGAGCTCGGAATACGAGAGCAGTAGCCCTTTGTTCTGGTAACGGCCCTGTGTTTCAGTGACCACGTCACAAGCCGTGAAGAGAGGAGCGGACGGAAGGGACGTTATTGTATTGGCGACCTTGGTATCTACAACAGTGGACATCACTAAGGTTGAATGAGGGGAGCGGCTGATCGATGTTGTCGAGATTAGAAGATTATCTTCTGTTGATGTTGTATCTACTGTCCTACCGCTAATGACGGACAAAAGGAGCCATAGAGTTAAAACGTAAGACTGGAGAAATAGGTCCGTCAGTTGTTGTTAATACAATGTTTGTTTCTTTTGCCTTTAATTGCACTGCATTTCACGATGTCACTTCCGCGACAATACGTGAATAAAGAAACACAAGATTCGATTTGGAAACGCGTCGTAAAATCTCGAAACCATGATCTCAGCCACTGAGCGACCAAAGCACATTGTCTTATGTCTCACGTGTAGCCTGATGACGTCGCGTCCAAAGGTCCACCGTCATTTCCTCGGAAGCTGTTATGTGTTGGCATCTGAGCCAAAGCAGTCGTCCCTGATTTCATCGATGTCTCACCCTGCCAAGTATCGACTGTATGAGAGAGCGATGTATGGTACGTTTCCCGAAGAGGTTGCGGCAGGCGAGGATATCGTGGTGGGCCTCACCAAACCCATCGGAGGAACGATAACTAAAGAGAAAGTCAAAGTTTCGAAGTAAGTACTATAAAAATAGCTAGTAAAACACTGAGTTCGAACTCTAACCTCCACATTTCTTTTTGGCATCTTTGCTTTCTAACAGAATACGCATTCACAGAATTTCATGTTTGCCCTTTCACTTGTAGCATTGTCCTCAGTAGCTGTTCTGTGCCATCCTGCATGGTGATGTACAAATACAGGGAACTCGTCTCTCCGTGTTCAGTTATTACGGTTATTGTATGGCAGTGAACCGCTTTGTGATATTGTTTATTTCTACGTCTTCGACGCTGTCAGAGAAAGAGTCGTGTTTTCTACCGGAATGTAAACGTTTTTGGTAACCGTTCGATTTCCTTGTTTATTTTTCTTTCTGGCTGTGGAGCAACATACGCAGTGACGGATAACTGGTAATTAACGTGAGGGCATGTTACTCGGAGCAGACAAACACAGAAACAGAGAAGGAAAGAAAGACAGAAAGAGTGCAAGAGAGGATAGAGAGAGAAAGAGGGAGAGAGTGGAGGGGAGGGATAGGGAAGTGAAACGATAGCCCTTCTCTTTCTGTCTTTTATCTGCGGAAGTCGACATCGAATTGCTAGCTAGTTTACATACTTGGATCCCACACTAGAACACAGGTTTTGTTTTTCGACATTTGCCATCACATGAGGATTGCGGCCATTTTTATGACGTTATAAGCAGAGATTTTGTAATTAGAATTTTTCAAAATTTTCGAGGCGTAACGGATGAAAGGATAATTCAGTTGTAGGCTTGCGAAGGCAGCTTGCTTGTGACAAGAGATATACATTTACCCTACGTCATCAATGTGATCAATAGCTGACTAACAACAGAATTTTCAATTTTATATTATTCTTATTTTAAACTAAAATGACTTAATAGCTTACCTATTTATATCTTGAGACTTACATCATAACATTCACAAACATTTTTACAGTGACTATTATTGCCCATTCTCAATAAATGAACGCTGCGGGAGCACTGAGTCTCTCATGCGAAACATTTGGAAGTAGTTCAGTAGCTCATATTTTCAGGACTGCCAGCTCTTACATTGCGCATGCTACATGAACTTTACTGTTGTATGGACTGCCACAGCTGCCTCTTGAAACAATACAGAATGTAAGGAAGAACGACGGTTACCTTACAGTTATACTCAAGACATCATTAATACACAACAGTAATGTTTCAAATTTTGGCCAAAACTTTTTCCGTAAAAAGTTTCGAGCGTTATGGTAAGACAGATTGCCGGAATATTTACGTCTGCGGCGTATCGATAGTAGAGATGTTTACAATTCAGCGCCAACGGTACCGTCGTTGGGTCCTTACGTGCCGGTAAGACATAGAAGACGTAAACTCTTGGTGCCGTATGCTGGTATGTACAGGAAGTGTTGAATCTCTCTGCCCATAGACGTTTGCAATATCGTGAACAATAGAGCTACTGCTGGCGGAGAATCACACATTGCGACAAACTACGGAAACGCATTTTACACTGTACGTGTTAGGTTCTGCTGGATTTCAGAGTGCTGCAAGGTGTCTGTAAGAACTTTCATTTCCTTAGAGTCCTTGTCATTTTCTGCGTATCGGTGCTTATATTATCTATAAGCTATGAGATACTGATCCAGTCACATTCAATATACTGATACTGCTCACTGTGACGAACTAAACTCTTTCGCGAATAGGCTTTGCTCTCAGCGAGTAGTATTGGTCTGAGGGGTTTGGAACATGTGGGCTTGCTTCTCGTGGTTAATTCTTGTTTTGAGTTGGTTTGGTGTAGACGGAGAGGCACTCTGTGTTGTGTTTCTGATGCTGAGGAAGGAGCTGTTACTTTCTGGCCGGGGTCCACGCCATTGAACCGACAATGCAGTGCCTAAGGACTGAGTGAGAATAACTCGATTAGTTTTATGTCTTCATGGTGTGTAAAAATAATTTTTAACAGGATAAGGATCATGCTGCTTGCGTTTGTGAAATGAATTTGGGTTGGAATATCCGTACGGGGTTACAAGTGCCTAGCGAACTTAATTACGAGAACCATGTTACTCATTGTACTTGATATGTTTGAATGTGCCACGCTGGTGGACCACTATCTTCTCGTTTTACAAAAGTCATATACACTAATCGTAATCACTCTGAAGAATCACCACTCAGCTATACAGTCGGCACTGAGAGTTATGAACAACTAGCTATAGCCGACCACGCTCTGCTGTGGCTCAGTCTGTTTAAATTGAAAAGAAAGAAATAGAAAGTACGCACACACGTTTCTAATATGTATGGGAAATACTAATCTCCTTCTCTCCCCTGCCTCTGACTATCTTCTCCTTTCTTTGTCCACCTCTTTCTACTTCCGTCTCTCGCCATCCACCATCACTGTCCCCTCCCTTCCCCCCCCCCCCTGATGCCCTGTCCATCTTACTCTCCCACCTTCTCTCTATTCATCTCCTCCTTCACCACTCTCTCCACCTCTCTCAGCCTAACACCTCCTCCCCTCTTTCTCTCTTTTTCTGTCCATCTTCACCTCGTTCTCCTGTCTCTCAGTCTCCTCCTGCACCTCTCTTTCTGTTTTCTATGTCCATTTCCTCCTATCTTTCTGTCTATCTCCTCTTCCCCCCCCCCCCCCCTCTCACGTTGAGCTTTGTTTATATGTACAATATAGGTTTAATAATAGGGAAAGGCTGTCACAATAATCTCAAGAAATTCCGTGTATAGATTAAAGAAATGGGTACATAAAAGCACACCTGCATTAGAAGGCAACGCAGTGTCAAAATTTCAAAGCTGCCACTCAGGAACTTCCGGAGGTACACGATTCTGAACAAACAAACAATTATAGTTTTATTTATATAGATAATAAACAGAATATCTCGGCACTCCACTTAGGTCTCCGGTGATTATAAGAAAGGTATGTCATCGTATGCTGGACTGCTGGCTGCTGCGATGAGAAATTGGGTTGTGACACATCATTCATCTAATGCTGTGATATGTACAAAATGAACTAGGGTTGCAAGATCTCACACTGATAACTATTTTCTGCATACTGAATTTATGTGTACATTACCAGGGAGAGCCCGTAGCTCATCTGGACTCTGTGAATATAGAGCTAACGCCGGCATTCACCAGTTTCTTCATTTACGTGCTACTTACATATCACAGATTTGCAATCCCACATTTTCCAACGTTACAGTGAGTTAATGTATGGCTGTGATGTGTGACTCTTGTACTATTTGCTTGCGAGTCTGATAGCGTACTAAGTTTGTTCTTTTGGCCCCTTGAAGTTTACATCCCCGAAGATTTGTAATATTCGCTTGCGTGCCTGTAAACTCCCTGTGCAGTCCTTATCAATTTTCGGGGTAATGAAGGCAGCTCATCCTTTTCTTTCAGCCGATGTGAAATTTGCTAAGGCGTCTGGTGTCACCAGGCCTTCAAATAAGCAGGACAGATCGTTAACCTCTCTGAGAAAATATGGTCGTTGTGACGGTGAGTTCGTTGAAGAAAGCAGAACGTAACGAAGTCTAGCCAACTGAAACAAATAAATTGAAGGAGTACTAAGCTAAAACAGAGTAGATGTTTGATAAAAAATGTTATACAAATAAATAATAATAGTGATTATGAAATATACAACAGCCCACATAACACCTTCACTTTTTACTTTTTTACTTCTTTTTTCACTTTCTAGAAATACTTACCCCCCAAGATATGCATAACACAATACTAACACCTCTTCCTCTTTCTGAGCTCAACATCTCACTCATTATGGAGGGATGCTGACTCAGCTTTTCAGGATAGCAAATGGAAAGATGTGGTACAGAAAATGGCCGAGAGATCACCAGTGTGTGTGTGTGTGTGTGTGTGTGTGTGTGTGTGTGTGTGTGTAGTGAGTGAAGTACTATGAAACAATGTATGTATAGTATGTGCAATGACTGATAGATATGAGTGAACAATGTGGCATTAGATTATTTAATAAGTTATTTGTAAAAAAAAAGGTATTGTAAACCAGGAGTGAATCTAATGATTGTCTCTAACTAGAAGCTGTAAATATATGTGTATACGAATTAGTTTATTTTAAATTGATCTAAATTTGTAATTACTTTGAGATGCCCTATATCCTTGTAAAAAGAGATCTACGGATGAGTAAAGCTACTACTACTACTACTACTACTACTACATCCACTAAACACGACCAGGATTAAGTTACTGGTCATCTGCATACAGGACAATCCAAAGTCAGCTTTGCCGGCCAGAGTGGCCGTGCGGTTCTAGGCGTTGATGTCTGGAGCCGAGCGACCGCTGCGGTCGCAGGTTCGAATCCTGCCTCCGCCATGGATGTTTGTGATGTCCTTAGATTAGTTAGGTTTATTTAGTCCTAAGTTCTAGGCGACTGATGACCTCAGAAGTTAAGTCGCATAGTGCTCAGAGCCATTTGAACCATTTTTTGAATGTCAGATTTGGCGCCTCGCGGCAAAACCTCATTATCGTGGACACTGCTTAGAATTCACAGAATTTCCTTGGCCTATCGTGATTCACAAATCTCTAGTGTGAGCTAAAATGTCGCTGAACGTCGTACTTTGCCTACCGACTTAAGCATGTGACTTCAATCGCCGGAAACTTCAAATGCGCAACCCCTATTTGTCAGCGCTTATAGAAGATTTTCCATTGTTAGATTATCACCATTCAGGTGTAACAATGGGGCTTTAGCTCCATTCTTTGGCTTTAGTGACGTGATTTGATGCACAGTCGATGTTTTCCAGTATTCGTTTCTGTTAGATGCTTCATTGTTGCCAGCGTAACTCAAGTAGTTTGTGAGTGCAGTTTTCCGTGGAGCGAGTGGAATTACGCGACATTGAAACTACGTACTCTCCATTATCACATACAGAAATGAAATTGTATTTTGACAGCCTTTGTTTACGCAAGCTAAGTCATTCCACAGTATTTGTAAGAAAGTACAGAGACTTGTAATGTAGTAGTAATAATATTTACTAGCGTAGGAAAGCACAGGCTCGGATTCTCAAGACATTACAACTGAGATTCGGTGATAATTCACAATTTCACACACATTCATCCATGGGTTGTATGGGAAAGAAGTAAACAAAGCAGTCAGACTCGCACGCTTTAAACATTTCAGGAAGCAGTAGAGGCAGCTGTCGGTTTTGTCAAAGCATTGAGACGCCCAAATGACGTGCGAAAAGAAGAACGTCGCGTGTTCAACTCAAATGTGGAATGTTACCTATGCATTAGGCCCAGTCACAAGCGCAAGGACTGTAAGGAGAACAGGACCTTCCACAACTGTGGGATACGGGGTCACTTAGCGAGGAACTGTCGCAACAAAAAGAAACCAAATATGAGCAGCAGACAACTCGGCAAATCTTTAAACGAGTGCGGGGACGTACTTGCCACCACAGCGTCCGCCCCTTGCGCGAGGCAGTGATTCCTGTTACTGCAGCTGAAAATCATTTCGTTAATGACTCGAGGCAGTGATTCCTGTTAGTGCAGCTGAAAACCAATTCGATAATGACTTCGTGATATATGCTGTTTATCGCGGAAAAAATATTAGATTATTTATCGACACAGGAGCAGAGACCTCATTGATGTGGTATTCTATAGACTAAAGGGACAAGCTGAGACCGCCAATGTTTAATGTGCGGGGGCTGAACGGTGGAAAACTACGTAACTATGGAGAAGTTGATTTAGAATTGTGCCTAGGCCGGGACAAATACACAGCAACGGTGCAAGTGGTTTTTAATAACGAAACGCGCTACGATGGTGTACTTGGATCTGATTTCTTATCCGCTAACGGGGCAGAGACATTTGTCGCAGAAGGGAGGATCAGATTAGGTCGTAACAATTACAACCTGGAAAATCATTCTTCATGTCGCACTCAAAGTAGCCGAAATTCTGACGTCGGAGGACCGATCACACCGACCGACGCGTCAGTTGGAACTCTCCGAGTCGAAGTACAAATTACTCAGCCACAGTAAGTTCCTCAGGGAACAGGAAGCACAATCAATGTTGAAGTAAAGTCGCCACTGATCAGAAAAGGAGCTCAGTTGTTGATCGAACTGTCGGAAAATTGTTAATTATTCGACACAATGCATTGTTATGTAGCCCGATGTATAGGCGTAGCTACAATGGTGAGGCCGAACGTGGCGAGAGTCCCAATAACAATAACGAATATGAGCAATACACATGTCGTTTTGCCACGAGGAACGAAGGTTCCTGAAGTGCCGAGCGTAAGTAAATATACAAAATTGTTAAGGCTTTCGTGGCCACTTGTTGACAAACTGCCTATTGGCTTCTGTCTCGGGTTCTTCGGACGACGTTCATCTAATGATTTTTCTGACGTTTCGCCAGCACGAGTGGCTCGCATTGTCAAAGCTTCACGCTCCATTGCCGGTGGTTAACTGGAGGCGAGCTCGCGGCCGCAGACTATATGTAACTGGCGCGCCAACGTCCGAGGGCTTCTCCGCGGTCATTTCCGGTGCGGTTCTCCTCTTGCTGCCTGCGACGGTCGTTCGCTGCAGTACGGGCAGCCAGGATCCGCTTACCTTAAGACTTTCCTCTTTCTTGTTGAAACTGTTGGCGTGTTTTTGGATTTCTACAGCTTCTCTGAACAAGCGCGTGTGATAGTGCTTCTCTACAGCCAGAATTTCCGTGTCGGCGAATTTTATTACGTGGTCGGTCTCATTCAGTACGTGCTCTACCACGGCCGATTTCTCCACCTGCCCCAACCTGCAATGTCGCTTATGCTCTTTGATCCTGGTGTTAATTGATCGTCCAGTCATTCTGACATAAACTTTTCCGCATGTGCATGGTATACGGTATATTCCCGACATTGCAAGTGGGTCTCTTTTCTCCCTCGCCGATCTGAGACACACTTTGATCGTCCTTGTCGGTTTGAAAATCGTCTTTACGCCGTGTTTGCGCAATATACGGCCGTTTCTGTCCGTCACTCTAGGAATGTATGGCAGAAAGGCCGTACCCGACATTTCTTTTTCTGGTTCCTTACTTCGCCGAGTGTTTGGCTCTGTTACACTTCTAATGTAATTTGTGGAGTACCCATTGCTCCGCAGAACAGTTTCCAGGTGTTGCATTTCTCGTTTGAGGTGTTGAGGCTCACATATTCGTCCTGCTCTCGTTACGAGCGTACTAATCATGCCTCATTTCTGGCTCGGGTGGTGGTTTGACAGATTGTGCAGGTATCCGTCCGTGTGTGTCGGTTTCCGATACACGCTGTGTCCCAGGTTTTCGCCGTCCCTTGTGACCAGCACATCTAGAAATGGCAGTTTCTCGTCCTTTTCTACTTCCATGGTAAATGTTATGTTGGCATGGAGGCTGTTCAAGTGTCTCAGGAATTCACCGAGCTGTTCTTCACCATAGCTCCACACCACGAATGTATCATCGACGTACCTGTACCACACCTTAGGTTTGCAATTCGCCGAGTCCAGTGCCTGTGCTTCGAATTGTTCCATGAAGAAGTTGGCCACCACTGGACTGAGAGGACTACCCATGGCGACACTTTCCAGCTGTTCGTAGAAATCGCCATTCCACGTGAAATAGCTCGTGGTGAGACATGCATGGAAGAGCTTTTTATGTCTTGCGGGAACATGAAACCGATGTGCTCCAGAGCGTCACTGAGCGGCACTTTCGTAAATAACGAAACAACATCAAAACTGACCAGTATGTCGTTTGGCGCAAGTTTCAGTTTCTTCAGCTTCTCAATGAAATGTCCTGAGTCCTTAATGTATGTGTCGGTCTTCCCCACGTGTGGCTGGAGCAGAGAGGCCAAGTGTTTCGCCAGTTTATACGTTGGTGAGCCAGGAGCGCTGACGATCGGTCTCAGTGGAACGTTGTTCTTATGGATCTTGGGTAATCCATACAGCCGAGGCGGTAGGGCTTCTGTGTTGCGCAGGTTTCTCTGTATGTCCGCCGGCAGAGAAGACGCCTTGATTAATCGATTCGTATTCCGAGTGATACGCTGCGTCGGATCTGCGCTTAGTTTTCGGTACGTCGTCGGATCTAATAGGTCTCGGATCTTTTGCTCATAATCTTCGGTCTTCATTACGACGGTCGCATTCCCCTTATCGGCAGGCAGTACCAATATACTCTTGTCGGCGTTGAGATTCTTAATGGCTTGTACCTCTTTTTTCTTCAGGTGTGATGCTGGTGGTTTTGCTCGGCGCAGTATCCTGGCTGTTTCAATGCGTATTTCCTCTGCCCTTTCACAAGGAAGGGTCCGCATGGCTGCTTCGGTGTTGGCAATGATGTCCTCCATAGGTATAGTTCTCGGGATGATAGCGAAATTCCCTCCTTTTTGAAGAACAGCCACTTCCTCTTCGGTCAATTGTCGTTCAGTGAGGTTGACCACTGTGTGTGACATGTCGGGAATCGCCTTGTCGGTCTGCTTCCGGCATCTTTCAAACTTTTTCTTTTGCCGCTCGGTGCAGCGCTCGAGTGCGTTCTGCATGCTCCTGTGAGTGATGCTGTCGATCTTGTCCCAGTCGTCTAGATGCATTCTGCAACTTAGTTGATAGAAAATTTCTAGAAGATCCTGATCCGTTCTTGCCAAGTCTCTCCGTGTTGTATGTATTCGCTCACGAAGAAAAGCTCGTTCCATTCTGTCGTAGATACGATGTGCTTGGGCGGTGGTGAATAGGCGCTTACATCACAAGAACTTCGGTGTAGCACATTCATCTCGGCACCGTGACAGAAAGGCGAGAGAGGACATCAGTCGCGCTTTCTTCTTCCGTCGTTGGTCAAGGCGTCGGTACAATCTGCAAATCTCCTCCCCGTAGAGGCGTAATACAAAATTGTTAAGGCTTTCGTGGCCACTTGTTGACAAACTGCCTATTGGCTTCTGTCTCGGGTGCTGGGTGCTTCTGTCTAGCTGTGCTGGTCACAAGTGACGGCGAAAACTTGGGACACAGCGTGTATCGGAAACCGACACACACGGGCCGATACCTGCACAATCTGTCAAACCACCACCCGAGCCAGAAAAGAGGCATGATTAGTACGCTCGTAACGAGAGCAGGACGAATATGTGAGCCTCAACACCTCAAACGAGAAATGCAGCACCTGGAATCTGTTCTGCGGAGCAATGGGTACTCCACAAATTACATTAGAAGTGTAATACAGCCAAACACTCGGCGAAGTAAGGAACCAGAAAAAGAAATGTCGGGTACGGCCTTTCTGCCACACATTCCCAGAGTGACGGACAGAATCGGCCGTATATTGCGCAAACACGGCGTAAAGACGATTTTCAAACCTACAAGGAACATCAAAGAGTGTCTTAGATCGGCGAAGGAGAAACAGACCCACTTGCAATGTCGGGAATATACCGTATACCATGCACATGCGGAAAAGTTTATGTCGGAATTACTGGACGATCAGTTAACACCAGGATCAAAGAGCATAAGCGACATTGCAGGTTGGGGCAGGTGGAGAAATCGGTCGTGGTAGAGCACGCTCTGAATGAGACCGACCACGTAATAAAATTCGCCGACACGGAAATTCTGGCTGTAGAGAAGCACTATCACACGCGCTTGTTCAGAGAAGCTGTAGAAATCCAAAAACACGCCAACAGTTTCAACAAGACAGAGGAAAGCCTTAAGGTAAACGGATCCTGGCTGCCCGTACTGCAGCGAACGACCGTCGCAGGTAGCAAGAGGAGAACCGCACCGGAAATGACCGCGGAGAAGCCCTCGGACGTTGGCGCGCCAGGTACATATTAGTCTGCGGCCGCGAGCCAGTACATGCGGCCCTTTGTTATCTGGGATTCGACTGTAAAAGTGCCTCCCGGATGACAGGGTTCCGTACACACGCACCGTTACCACACTACATGGTTGAGTTAGCCGACACGGCTGATTCCCGCGCCATCCTGCAGATAAATAGCTTTCTGCGGATGGACGTACGTGTAGAACTTTACGAACCACCCAACGTCCGCCAACAATGCAACAACTGCCAGCGGTTCGGCCACTCGGCCCTCCGCTGCGGCCTGGCAACTCGCTGCCGCGGATGCGCTGGCAACCACAGATCCAACACTTGCACACAAACACAACCAAACCAGCGACGCTGTGCCAACTGCGGTGGGCCCCATGCGGCCAACTTCAGACAGTGCAACTCATACAAACAGGCGCTGAAGCGAAAACAAGACAAAAGCAGGGTACTGTACGACATACCACGCCCAAGGCCAGCGCCGAACCCAGTAAGGAACGGCGTAACGTTTGCCACGGTTGCACGCCCTGGTGGAACGGCACAGGCTGCGGAACCTCAGCGCCCTACACACACACGTGAAACAACCGCTGCAACAGCCACACAACAGCCACAGACAACACCTGAAACCCAACAAGCATCGGTACCAACACCTATGCCCCCAAACAACACGACCCCACTCCCGGAAATCACGAGCTGCGAAGAAACGCACCATATACAGGAAAACACATCCACACAAGAACCCCCCGAACCCCAAGCCCAGAGGAGGAATAGACGTACACGCAAACACAGGGCGGGGAACACGAAATCACCACAACAGGCCACGCAGCAACAACAGAACAGCAACACACAGGAAAACAGTCAACAAGACACCGAGACTGTAACTCACACTACCATCCCCCTCACCACAGAAGTAACGCAGGCGCCACAACCTCTGTTACAAAACACAAATGCCGCCCCAAACAACACACCAATACCCGCACAAGCGGCCGCTAACCCCACAACAGCACCTCAGGCTGCCACACCCAACACCAACACATCACCTGGGGGAATATTGGAAACACTATTCCCCCAACACACGACCATTGAAATCCTTACCAAGGTGCTGATGGCCGTCACTACACTCATCACCCAGCTCATGAGCGCCGAACCCGGGCAATACTGGGCTGTCATACACACTGCCATCACAACACTCTTTCACACTCTTACATGAATAATATACCACACCTGGCCCATAACGCAGACCCGCACACACTATCACGGATCCTGTTCTGGAATGCAGACTCGATCCACAACAAAAGGGCAGAATTTGCCGCGTTCATGGAGCGCAAGGGAATCCTTGTGGCGCTACTGAGCGAGACTAAACTTAAACCGCACAAACAATTAAACTTTCCTGGCTACTGTGTCTATCGTACCGACCGACCGGGCGGCGCCGTGGCAGGTGGAACTGCAATCGTCATACACAAAGCCATTGAGCACACAAACATAGAGCTCCCTGAACCGGAAAAAATCGAGGCTACGGCCGTCAGAGTCAAGTTCAACGGAGCCTACACCACACTGAAATCGGTATACAACAGCCCTGTAGGCATTTCAACACGTGATATCAGCACATTACTCAACATCTCACCGCGAGTAATAGTCGCTGGAGATCTGAACGCAAAACACCCAGAATGGAATTCACGTATACGAAATCCCAACGGCAAAAAACTGTACGAACATTCACTTGGCAGAAACTACATTATACTAGCGCCGACTGAACCGACGCACATTCCCTATCAGAGGGGACTCAGGCCAGACGTGATAGACATGGCCCTCATCAAGGGCATTACAACGACACTCAACGTTGCCGTTGAAAACGATCTGCCCTCAAACCACCAACCTGTAATACTATACATTGAGGAAACACTGCAGCACATGGAACAACGCAAGATGTTGGACTACGGGCGTGCGAATTGGACAAGGTTCAAGCAAACGCTCGATAGCCACATCCCACCTATACACGAAATTAATGAAACAGCACAAATTGACGAGGCAGTAGAAACCCTCACTAACGCCGTCCAGGACGCAATGGCAGGCACCATACCTGATCGCACCTCACAACAACGCAGTGCGGCCCTGCCCCAGGAAATCCTGGGCCTAATCTCAATGAGGAATCGCCTCAGGAGACAATGGCAGCGCACCAGGCGTCCGTACTTCAAACGGCACATTAACAGACTACAGGGCATCATACATGATAAAATACAAACACATAGAACACAACAGTGGAACCAAAAACTCGAAGGGCTGGACACCACACGACCTGGCGTGTGGCAACTAGCCCGACACTTCACCAGGGAGAAAATATACACCCCAACGCTTCAAGGGCCCGACGGACCTGCATACTCAGCGGAAGAGAAAGCAGAACTAATGGCCCGAACACTCGCAGCGTCATTCACACCGAACCTGGTACCATCAGATCCAGTGTTCACACTAGCTTCTGACCAAGAGGTTACACGCATTCTAGCCCAACCATCGCGCGACGACATTCGTCATGCTAGCACAGCCGAAGTCTCCTGGGCTATAATGCATTCCGCCGCTAGGAAAGCCCCTGGTCATGATGGCATTCAAAACCGTGTCCTCCAGGAGTTCACGGATAAAGCAACTGAGTACCTAACACACATAACGAATGCCATACTAAAACACCAACACTTCCCCGCCTTTTGGAAGACGGCCAAGGTCCTGATGTTCAGGAAGCCGGGGAAAGACCACAGCCTCCCACAAAATTACCGACCCATCAGCCTTCTGAGCTCGCTCAGTAAGATTGTTGAGAAGGTGATTCTCAAACGCATCACTAGGCACTGCATAACAAATGATATCCTGAGACCGGAGCAATTCGGCTTCAGGAATCACCACTCCACAACACAACAACTCCTACGGGTCGTTGAACATATAACACATGGTTTCAACATAAACAAAGCTACAGGGGCAGTGTTCCTGGACATCGAAAAGGCTTTCGACCGTCTATGGCACAACGGCCTCATCCGCAAACTCAGCGACGCGGGATTCCCCGACGGGCTGCTGCGTCTAATACACTCATACCTCACAGACAGGAGTTTCAACACTGATGTGTAGGGAAAACAATCAACACGACACGGTATACACGCGGGAGTACCCCAGGGAAGCATCCTAGGGCCCCTACTTTTTAACCTCTACATAAACGATCTCCCAACCACACACAACACAATGATGGCAATCTATGCGGATGACACAGCCATCCTTGCGCAAGATTGGAAACCATCAAACATTACGTCACGCCTACAGACTGCACTCAGAGTGGCCGAGCCTTGGTTGGAGAAATGGCGTGTTAGAGTAAACGTCGACAAGTGCGAAGCCGTTCTGTTCACTAGAAGACCGAAGCAACTGCGCAAACACCGTTACTGCAGACCAATAACCCTACATGCACGTCCAATACGTTTCCGCGAGAAAGTCAAATACCTCGGTGTCTGGCTGGACCGGAAATTACTCTGGGGGGACCACATACAACACATGACCAACCGAGCTAGCGCGAGGCTCAAACAGCTCTATCCTATGCTCAACAGGCGTTGCACACTGAACAGAAGGGTGTCGAGGTCCATGTACATGACACTTATCCGACCCCTGATGACGTACGCAGCTCCTGTCTGGGGATACGCTGCGCCTACACGCCTGCGCCGTCTGCAGCTCATACAAAACAAAGTACTCAAAATCATAAGCAATGCTCCACGATACACACGCATCGCGGACCTTCACCGGGAATACCGACTTGAGACTCTCACGGAGGTAATCCACAAACTCACCACAAGACTATACAGAAACTCCAGACATTCGCAGAACCCGTTTATTCTGAATCTGGGGAACTACGACCATAACCATAGATGGAAACATAAAAGACCAAAAGACATACTTGTAAGGGCATAACATCTATGGCAAAGCATACGCAAACATAACGGCACTGGCGAGCCCCTGTTAATCAGACGCTATTACTGGATATCCAGCTGAAATACACTGCCGAATAACTGGCACCACACAGGGAAGCCGTACCGTACACCGCATGCAAACAAGCTCCACACATCCCCCACACAGTGTGACGATCTATGGCCGATCTCCCACTACTGTATAACGATCTTGAATGTTCCAGGAATGTAGCAGCTGCAGCCACTGGGATACATCGCCATCGCTTGTCACGGTAATGATGCATGATACCCATACTAACAAATCCAACCTTGCATGAGCTATCGCAGCTAGTAAGCCACTACTGCTCTTACTACCCATCCCACTGTCGCAGAGTTTTTTTTTCCCACGGCACGAGCCATGGCACTTTTTTCCCTCTGCTCTTCAAATCGCTACCATCACTCGCGTTTCGTCCACTATCTATCACCTGATGGACCGTGTTAATGCGTAGCCTTACCCAGACGCACGGACAACATCACAGCCCAGCATCCTGTGATCCACTTACTAGATAACTAACATGTTTTACGGAAGTGACGGTAGAATATTTGGTTTGGTCACCACGTTGGTGCGGGCGTGGAGGGGCCCCATCTCTTGTTAAAGCTCGCCTCCAGTTCACCACCGGCAATGGGGGGGTGAAGCTTTGACAATGCCAGCCACTCGTGCTGGCGAAACGTCAGAAAAATCATTAGACGAACGTCGGCCGAAGAACCCGAGACAGAAGTCAATAGGCAGTTTGTCAACAAGTGGCCACGAAAGCCTTAACAATTTTGTATTACGCCTCTACGGGGAGGAGATTTGCAGATTGTACCGACGCCTTGACCAACGACGGAAGAAGAAAGCGCGACTGATGTCCTCTCTCGCCTTTCTGTCACGGTGCCGAGATGAATGTGCTACACCGAAGTTCTTGAGATGCAAGCCCCTATTCACCACCACCCTAGCACATCGTATCTACGACAGAATGGAACGAGCTTTTCTTCGTGAGCGAATACATACAACACGGAGAGACATGGCATGAACGGATCAGGATCTTCTGGAAATTTTCTATCAACTAAGTTGCAGCATGCATCGAGACGACTGGGACAAGATCGACAGCATCACTCACAGGAGCATGCAGAACGAACTCGAGCGCTGCACCGAGCGGCAAAAGAAAAAGTTTGAAAGATGCCGGAAGCAGACCGACACGGCGATTCCCGACATGTCACACACAGTGGTCAACCTCACTGAACGACAATCGACGGAAGAGGAAGTGGCTGTTCTTCAAAAAGGAGGGAATTTCGCTATCAACCCGAGAACTATATCTATGGAGGACATCATTGCCAACACCGAAGCAGCCATTCGGACCCTTCCTTGTGAAAGGGCAGAGGAAATACGCATTGAAACAGCCAGGATACTGCGCCGAGCAAAACCACCAGCATCACACCTGAAGAAAAAAGAGGTACAAGCCATTAAGAATCTCAACGCCGACAAGAGTATATTGGTACTGCCTGCCGATAAGGGGAATGCGACCGTCGTAATGAAGACCGAAGATTATGAGCAAAAGATCCGAGACCTATTAGATCCGACGACGTACCGAAAACTAAGCGCAGATCCGACGCAGCGTATCACTCGGAATACGAATCGATTAATCAAGGCGTCTTCTCTGCCGGCGGACATACAGAGAAACCTGCGCAACACAGAAGCCCTACCGCCTCGGCTGTATGGATTACCCAAGATCCATAAGAACAACGTTCCACTGAGGCCGATCGTCAGCGCTCCTGGCTTACCAACGTATAAACTGGCGAAACACTTGGCCTCTCTGCTCCAGCCACACGTGGGGGAGACCGACACATACATTAAGGACTCAGGACAATTCATTGAGAAGCTAAAGAAACTAAAACTTTCGCCAAACGATATCCTGGTCAGTTTTGATGTTGTTTCGTTATTTACGAAAGTGCCACTCTGTGACGTTCTGGAGCACATCGGTTCCATGTTCCCGCGAGACATAAAAAGCTCTTCCATGCATGTCTCACCACGAGCTATTTCACGTGGAATGGCGATTTCTACGAACAGCTGGAAAGTGTCGCCATGGGTAGTCCTCTCAGTCCAGTGGTGGCCTACTTCTTCATGGAACAATTCGAAGCACAGGCACTGGACTCGGCGACTTGCAAACCTAAGGTGTGGAAGCATGGTGAAGAACAGCTCGGTGAATTCCTGAGACACTTGAACAGCCTCGATGCCAACATAACATTTAACATGGAAGTAGAAAAGGACAAGGAACTGCCATTTCTAGATGTGCTGGTCACAAGGGACGGCGAAAACCTGGGACACAGCGTGTATCGGAAACCGACACACACGGACCGATACCTGCACAATCTGTCAAACCACCACCCGAGCCAGAAAAGAGGCATGATTAGTACGCTCGTAACGAGAGCAGGACGAATATGTGAGCCTCAACACCTCAAACGAGAAATGCAGCACCTGGAATCTGTTCTGCGGAGCAATGGGTACTCCACAAATTACATTAGAAGTGTAATACAGCCAAACACTCGGCGAAGTAAGGAACCAGAAAAAGAAATGTCGGGTACGGCCTTTCTGCCACACATTCCCAGAGTGACGGACAGAATCGGCCGTATATTGCGCAAACACGGCGTAAAGACGATTTTCAAACCTACAAGGAACATCAAAGAGTGTCTTAGATCGGCGAAGGAGAAAGAGACCCACTTGCAATGTCGGGAATATACCGTATACCATGCACATGCGGAAAAGTTTATGTCGGAATTACTGGACGATCAGTTAACACCAGGATCAAAGAGCATAAGCGACATTGCAGGTTGGGGCAGGTGGAGAAATCGGTCGTGGTAGAGCACGCTCTGAATGAGACCGACCACGTAATAAAATTCGCCGACACGGAAATTCTGGCTGTAGAGAAGCACTATCACACGCGCTTGTTCAGAGAAGCTGTAGAAATCCAAAAACACGCCAACAGTTTCAACAAGACAGAGGAAAGCCTTAAGGTAAACGGATCCTGGCTGCCCGTACTGCAGCGAACGACCGTCGCAGGTAGCAAGAGGAGAACCGCACCGGAAATGACCGCGGAGAAGCCCTCGGACGTTGGCGCGCCAGGTACATATTAGTCTGCGGCCGCGAGCCAGTACATGCGGCCCTTTGTTATCTGGGATTCGACTGTAAAAGTGCCTCCCGGATGACAGGGTTCCGTACACACGCACCGTTACCACACTACATGGTTGAGTTAGCCGACACGGCTGATTCCCGCGCCATCCTGCAGATAAATAGCTTTCTGCGGATGGACGTACGTGTAGAACTTTACGAACCACCCAACGTCCGCCAACAATGCAACAACTGCCAGCGGTTCGGCCACTCGGCCCTCCGCTGCGGCCTGGCAACTCGCTGCCGCGGATGCGCTGGCAACCACAGATCCAACACTTGCACACAAACACAACCAAACCAGCGACGCTGTGCCAACTGCGGTGGGCCCCATGCGGCCAACTTCAGACAGTGCAACTCATACAAACAGGCGCTGAAGCGAAAACAAGACAAAAGCAGGGTACTGTACGACATACCACGCCCAAGGCCAGCGCCGAACCCAGTAAGGAACGGCGTAACGTTTGCCACGGTTGCACGCCCTGGTGGAACGGCACAGGCTGCGGAACCTCAGCGCCCTACACACACACGTGAAACAACCGCTGCAACAGCCACACAACAGCCACAGACAACACCTGAAACCCAACAAGCATCGGTACCAACACCTATGCCCCCAAACAACACGACCCCACTCCCGGAAATCACGAGCTGCGAAGAAACGCACCATATACAGGAAAACACATCCACACAAGAACCCCCCGAACCCCAAGCCCAGAGGAGGAATAGACGTACACGCAAACACAGGGCGGGGAACACGAAATCACCACAACAGGCCACGCAGCAACAACAGAACAGCAACACACAGGAAAACAGTCAACAAGACACCGACACTGTAACTCACACTACCATCCCCCTCACCACAGAAGTAACGCAGGCGCCACAACCTCTGTTACAAAACACAAATGCCGCCCCAAACAACACACCAATACCCGCACAAGCGGCCGCTAACCCCACAACAGCACCTCAGGCTGCCACACCCAACACCAACACATCACCTGGGGGAATATTGGAAACACTATTCCCCCGACACACGACCATTGAAATCCTTACCAAGGTGCTGATGGCCGTCACTACACTCATCACCCAGCTCATGAGCGCCGAACCCGGGCAATACTGGGCTGTCATACACACTGCCATCACAACACTCTTTCACACTCTTACATGAATAATATACCACACCTGGCCCATAACGCAGACCCGCACACACTATCACGGATCCTGTTCTGGAATGCAGACTCGATCCACAACAAAAGGGCAGAATTTGCCGCGTTCATGGAGCGCAAGGGAATCCTTGTGGCGCTACTGAGCGAGACTAAACTTAAACCGCACAAACAATTAAACTTTCCTGGCTACTGTGTCTATCGTACCGACCGACCGGGCGGCGCCGTGGCAGGTGGAACTGCAATCGTCATACACAAAGCCATTGAGCACACAAACATAGAGCTCCCTGAACCGGAAAAAATCGAGGCTACGGCCGTCAGAGTCAAGTTCAACGGAGCCTACACCACACTGAAATCGGTATACAACAGCCCTGTAGGCATTTCAACACGTGATATCAGCACATTACTCAACATCTCACCGCGAGTAATAGTCGCTGGAGATCTGAACGCAAAACACCCAGAATGGAATTCACGTATACGAAATCCCAACGGCAAAAAACTGTACGAACATTCACTTGGCAGAAACTACATTATACTAGCGCCGACTGAACCGACGCACATTCCCTATCAGAGGGGACTCAGGCCAGACGTGATAGACATGGCCCTCATCAAGGGCATTACAACGACACTCAACGTTGCCGTTGAAAACGATCTGCCCTCAAACCACCAACCTGTAATACTATACATTGAGGAAACACTGCAGCACATGGAACAACGCAAGATGTTGGACTACGGGCGTGCGAATTGGACAAGGTTCAAGCAAACGCTCGATAGCCACATCCCACCTATACACGAAATTAATGAAACAGCACAAATTGACGAGGCAGTAGAAACCCTCACTAACGCCGTCCAGGACGCAATGGCAGGCACCATACCTGATCGCACCTCACAACAACGCAGTGCGGCCCTGCCCCAGGAAATCCTGGGCCTAATCTCAATGAGGAATCGCCTCAGGAGACAATGGCAGCGCACCAGGCGTCCGTACTTCAAACGGCACATTAACAGACTACAGGGCATCATACATGATAAAATACAAACACATAGAACACAACAGTGGAACCAAAAACTCGAAGGGCTGGACACCACACGACCTGGCGTGTGGCAACTAGCCCGACACTTCACCAGGGAGAAAATATACACCCCAACGCTTCAAGGGCCCGACGGACCTGCATACTCAGCGGAAGAGAAAGCAGAACTAATGGCCCGAACACTCGCAGCGTCATTCACACCGAACCTGGTACCATCAGATCCAGTGTTCACACTAGCTTCTGACCAAGAGGTTACACGCATTCTAGCCCAACCATCGCGCGACGACATTCGTCATGCTAGCACAGCCGAAGTCTCCTGGGCTATAATGCATTCCGCCGCTAGGAAAGCCCCTGGTCATGATGGCATTCAAAACCGTGTCCTCCAGGAGTTCACGGATAAAGCAACTGAGTACCTAACACACATAACGAATGCCATACTAAAACACCAACACTTCCCCGCCTTTTGGAAGACGGCCAAGGTCCTGATGTTCAGGAAGCCGGGGAAAGACCACAGCCTCCCACAAAATTACCGACCCATCAGCCTTCTGAGCTCGCTCAGTAAGATTGTTGAGAAGGTGATTCTCAAACGCATCACTAGGCACTGCATAACAAATGATATCCTGAGACCGGAGCAATTCGGCTTCAGGAATCACCACTCCACAACACAACAACTCCTACGGGTCGTTGAACATATAACACATGGTTTCAACATAAACAAAGCTACAGGGGCAGTGTTCCTGGACATCGAAAAGGCTTTCGACCGTCTATGGCACAACGGCCTCATCCGCAAACTCAGCGACGCGGGATTCCCCGACGGGCTGCTGCGTCTAATACACTCATACCTCACAGACAGGAGTTTCAACACTGATGTGTAGGGAAAACAATCAACACGACACGGTATACACGCGGGAGTACCCCAGGGAAGCATCCTAGGGCCCCTACTGTTTAACCTCTACATAAACGATCTCCCAACCACACACAACACAATGATGGCAATCTACGCGGATGACACAGCCATCCTTGCGCAAGATTGGAAACCATCAAACATTACGTCACGCCTACAGACTGCACTCAGAGTGGCCGAGCCTTGGTTGGAGAAATGGCGTGTTAGAGTAAACGTCGACAAGTGCGAAGCCGTTCTGTTCACTAGAAGACCGAAGCAACTGCGCAAACACCGTTACTGCAGACCAATAACCCTACATGCACGTCCAATACGTTTCCGCGAGAAAGTCAAATACCTCGGTGTCTGGCTGGACCGGAAATTACTCTGGGGGGACCACATACAACACATGACCAACCGAGCTAGCGCGAGGCTCAAACAGCTCTATCCTATGCTCAACAGGCGTTGCACACTGAACAGAAGGGTGTCGAGGTCCATGTACATGACACTTATCCGACCCCTGATGACGTACGCAGCTCCTGTCTGGGGATACGCTGCGCCTACACGCCTGCGCCGTCTGCAGCTCATACAAAACAAAGTACTCAAAATCATAAGCAATGCTCCACGATACACACGCATCGCGGACCTTCACCGGGAATACCGACTTGAGACTCTCACGGAGGTAATCCACAAACTCACCACAAGACTATACAGAAACTCCAGACATTCGCAGAACCCGTTTATTCTGAATCTGGGGAACTACGACCATAACCATAGATGGAAACATAAAAGACCAAAAGACATACTTGTAAGGGCATAACATCTATGGCCAAGCATACGCAAACATAACGGCACTGGCGAGCCCCTGTTAATCAGACGCTATTACTGGATATCCAGCTGAAATACACTGCCGAATAACTGGCACCACACAGGGAAGCCGTACCGTACACCGCATGCAAACAAGCTCCACACATCCCCCACACAGTGAGACGATCTATGGCCGATCTCCCACTACTGTATAACGATCTTGAATGTTCCAGGAATGTAGCAGCTGCAGCCACTGGGATACATCGCCATCGCTTGTCACGGTAATGATGCATGATACCCATACTAACAAATCCAACCTTGCATGAGCTATCGCAGCTAGTAAGCCACTACTGCTCTTACTACCCATCCCACTGTCGCAGAGTTTTTTTTTCCCACGGCACGAGCCATGGCACTTTTTTCCCTCTGCTCTTCAAATCGCTACCCTCACTCGCGTTTCGTCCACTATCTATCACCTGATGGACCGTGTTAATGCGTAGCCTTACCCAGACGCACGGACAACATCACAGCCCAGCATCCTGTGATCCACTTACTAGATAACTAACATGTTTTACGGAAGTGACGGTAGAATATTTGGTTTGGTCACCACGTTGGTGCGGGCGTGGAGGGGCCCCATCTCTTGTTAAAGCTCGCCTCCAGTTCACCACCGGCAATGGGGGGGTGAAGCTTTGACAATGCCAGCCACTCGTGCTGGCGAAACGTCAGAAAAATCATTAGACGAACGTCGGCCGAAGAACCCGAGACAGAAGTCAATAGGCAGTTTGTCAACAAGTGGCCACGAAAGCCTTAACAATTTTGTATTACGCCTCTACGGGGAGGAGATTTGCAGATTGTACCGACGCCTTGACCAACGACGGAAGAAGAAAGCGCGACTGATGTCCTCTCTCGCCTTTCTGTCACGGTGCCGAGATGAATGTGCTACACCGAAGTTCTTGAGATGCAAGCCCCTATTCACCACCACCCTAGCACATCGTATCTACGACAGAATGGAACGAGCTTTTCTTCGTGAGCGAATACATACAACACGGAGAGACATGGCATGAACGGATCAGGATCTTCTGGAAATTTTCTATCAACTAAGTTGCAGCATGCATCGAGACGACTGGGACAAGATCGACAGCATCACTCACAGGAGCATGCAGAACGAACTCGAGCGCTGCACCGAGCGGCAAAAGAAAAAGTTTGAAAGATGCCGGAAGCAGACCGACACGGCGATTCCCGACATGTCACACACAGTGGTCAACCTCACTGAACGACAATCGACGGAAGAGGAAGTGGCTGTTCTTCAAAAAGGAGGGAATTTCGCTATCAACCCGAGAACTATATCTATGGAGGACATCATTCCCAACACCGAAGCAGCCATTCGGACCCTTCCTTGTGAAAGGGCAGAGGAAATACGCATTGAAACAGCCAGGATACTGCGCCGAGCAAAACCACCAGCATCACACCTGAAGAAAAAAGAGGTACAAGCCATTAAGAATCTCAACGCCGACAAGAGTATATTGGTACTGCCTGCCGATAAGGGGAATGCGACCGTCGTAATGAAGACCGAAGATTATGAGCAAAAGATCCGAGACCTATTAGATCCGACGACGTACCGAAAACTAAGCGCAGATCCGACGCAGCGTATCACTCGGAATACGAATCGATTAATCAAGGCGTCTTCTCTGCCGGCGGACATACAGAGAAACCTGCGCAACACAGAAGCCCTACCGCCTCGGCTGTATGGATTACCCAAGATCCATAAGAACAACGTTCCACTGAGGCCGATCGTCAGCGCTCCTGGCTTACCAACGTATAAACTGGCGAAACACTTGGCCTCTCTGCTCCAGCCACACGTGGGGGAGACCGACACATACATTAAGGACTCAGGACAATTCATTGAGAAGCTGAAGAAACTAAAACTTTCGCCAAACGATATCCTGGTCAGTTTTGATGTTGTTTCGTTATTTACGAAAGTGCCACTCTGTGACGTTCTGGAGCACATCGGTTCCATGTTCCCGCGAGACATAAAAAGCTCTTCCATGCATGTCTCACCACGAGCTATTTCACGTGGAATGGCGATTTCTACGAACAGCTGGAAAGTGTCGCCATGGGTAGTCCTCTCAGTCCAGTGGTGGCCTACTTCTTCATGGAACAATTCGAAGCACAGGCACTGGACTCGGCGACTTGCAAACCTAAGGTGTGGAAGCATGGTGAAGAACAGCTCGGTGAATTCCTGAGACACTTGAACAGCCTCGATGCCAACATAACATTTAACATGGAAGTAGAAAAGGACAAGGAACTGCCATTTCTAGATGTGCTGGTCACAAGGGACGGCGAAAACCTGGGACACAGCGTGTATCGGAAACCGACACACACGGACCGATACCTGCACAATCTGTCAAACCACCACCCGAGCCAGAAAAGAGGCATGATTAGTACGCTCGTAACGAGAGCAGGACGAATATGTGAGCCTCAACACCTCAAACGAGAAATGCAACACCTGGAAACTGTTCTGCGGAGCAATGGGTTCTACACAAATTACATTAGAAGTGTAACAGAGCCAAACACTCGGCGAAGTAAGGAACCAGAAAAAGAAATGTCTGGTACGGCCTTTCTGCCATACATTCCTAGAGTGACGGACAGAATCGGCCGTATATTGCGCAAACACGGCGTAAAGACGATTTTCAAACCTACAAGGAACATCAAAGAGTGTCTTAGATCGGCGAAGGAGAAAAGAGACCCACTTGCAATGTCGGGAATATACCGTATACCATGCACATGCGGAAAAGTTTATGTCGGAATTACTGGACGATTAATTAACACCAGGATCAAAGAGCATAAGCGACATTGCAGGTTGGGGCAGGTGGAGAAATCGGCCGTGGTAGAGCACGCACTGAGTGAGACCGACCACGTAATAAAATTCGCCGACACGGAAATTCTGGTTGTAGAGAAGCACTATCACACGCGCTTGTTCAGAGAAGCTGTAGAAATCCAAAATCACGCCAACAGTTGCAACAAGAAAGAGGAAATCCTTAAGGTAAACGGATCCTGGCTCCCCGTACCGTCGCAGGTAGCAAGAGGAGAACCGCACCGGAAATGACCGCGTAGAAGCCCTCGGACGTTGGCGCGCCAGGTACATATAGTCTGCGGCAGCGAGCCAGCCTCCAGTTCACCACCGGCAATGGAGGGTGAAGCTTTGACAATGCCAGCCACTCGTGCTGGCGAAACGTTAGAAAAATCATTAGATGAACGTCGGCCGAAGAACCCGAGACAGAAGCGAATAGGCAGTTTGTCATAAGTAAATATGATGTAATACCGATTCCAAACGAAGCAGCAGATGTAGCAGTCACGAAAACAGATTCTTGTAGTGATATTGAACCATTGAAACAAGGAACCGAAAATGAAATCGAATTAAAAGACAAAATCTGGAAGAAGATTGAACATTTGTCAGCTGATGATCAGAAGATTTTAACACCTGTTTTGTTAGAGTATTCAGATCTTTTCAGAAAACGTTCTAATTTACCTATTACTCACTTAGTTCAGCATCGCATACACACTGCAAACTGTACTCTGCAAAGCTACTATTAAAATGGAATCTGATAACTGACCGTACAATGGATTTCTGTAGCAGTTGGAAGACTGGGTTTTTGCAGTTCACCGCGATAGATTAGCATAAGTTATAGTTTGCAATGTCTCATTGCCTAATCAAATGCCCCCAGCTTTGCCTGATGTACTTCCACTACGTTCCATTACCTATGTTTTAGTACGGTTGATATTCACCTTGTAACTTATTTTTAAAACAATATTCATTCCGTTCAGCTGTTCTTCAGAGTTCTTCGTCGGCCTTGGCACAATACAGCGTCAACGCCAAATCTCAAAGATTTTATTTCTTATTCCTGAACTATAATTTCATTTCCAAATTAGAAATTGTGAAGAGGCACGGACTTTGGGAAGTGGAACGTACTGGATGAGAACTAGTTGTCAAAGAAATGCTTTTAAACACTTGATTTCAGGCACAAATGCAACATTTCTGAACAGTTACACAGTGCTATAGTACAGCACTGTTAGTGATCATAACGTTTCATGAATGTAATTTGCTTCCTTACAAGATGTACTAACATTTGCTCATGCAGACTGCATGAGAAACTACTAAAGTACATTTAAAACTTTGTGTACACAAATACAGTCACATTGAACCAGCAACCTTAACGAACATATAATTCTTTTCATTATTAAAAGTGTATTAAACTAATTTATTAATCTTTTCACAAATACAAGTTGAAATTGTCTTAAACAGATAATCTTAAAACAAAAGAATTAATTTCATTATACTGAGGAATGTTCAGTAGGGATGTTAATTATTAACATGCTTTTGCCCAATAGCAAGTTTCATATAAACATACATTCTGTTGTTGTTGTGGTCTTCGGTCCTGAGACTGGTTTGATGCAGCTCTCCATGCTACTCTATCTTGTGCAAGCTTCTTCATCTCCCAGTACCTACTGCAACCTACATCCTTCTGAATCTGCTTAGTGTATTCATCTCTTGGTCTCCCTCTACCGTTAGCATTAACCTATACAAAAAAAGCTGAGCTACCCTCCATTTTTGACCGGTCAGAAGTACCGCTTCGTTATTGTCTTAAAATTAACGAGGTATTTTAGTGAATAAGACCCTAAGTTCCTAGGGTCTCGTCGTATTACCGGTTTTAACTGCAATTACAAAGAGTACTCTAATTCTTTAAACGGACACAGCTCTATAATAGACACATTTTCAGAGATATGACGTTCAAATTCACAGGAGATGTACATTAGAATGTTCTGCAGAAATGATTAGCATTTCAGTCACCTCGGTTCTGCGTGTGTCCTGTGGTCTAGCTGGCACAGTGTCCGCCATGTACTCAGACAACTTGTTCCATGTGTGATGGAATCGATACTTATACGGCACGAATGGCATCCTGTGGTATAGCCAGCCATACATGCTGCATCCACCTGGCTGTTCGGAAGTTCACCTGTGGCGGTTGGGTCATTGGGTAATAGCGCTGTACCCGTGGTTTAACCATATGCCACACGTTATCGACCGGTGAAAAGTCTAGCGATCTGGTGGGCCACGGCAAAAGGCTGGCGTGACACCGAGAAGGCACGTGTTCCTGACGTAGCATGTGGCCGTGCATTGTCTTTCAGAAAATTGGCGTTTGGGGTGTTGTGCAGAAACGGTATGGCTGGCTCCAAGTTGCAGAATGTCATTCACATCGGTCATACTTGTCTCAGTGACATGGACACGCACCAATTATGACTTGTGGTTGTACGCAATAGCATATCACACCATAAGACCTTGAATTGGCGCTGTATGTCTTGTGCGAATGCAGTCAACGTGATGCCGCTACCCTTGTCTGCAGCGAACCGAAATTCGGCCCTCATTTTCAACCAAACAGAAATTGGATTTGCCCGAAAACACTACCCGAAGCCATTCCTGTCCCCAGTGACGTCATCCCATATACAGGGAAAGTGGACGTCGCGCACGTAACCCATGCCGTAATAAACGGCGTCGGACTGTCATCCCTGATAGCGTACGATGAGTTATACTGTTGCGCCAGAGCCGAGGAGGACGCAGGTCTGTCTTGCAGTGCTATTCGGATGAATTGTCGATCTTCTACGGGGTAGTTCGGGCCGTGCGAAATGAACCATCTTGTCGTGTTCAACGGCCTTCCGTGAACCATTCTGCACGATCTCTGGCTCTGAGCACTATGGGACTCATCATCTAAGGTCATCAGTCCCCTGGAACAACTTAAACCTAACTAACCTAAGGACATCACACACATCCATGCCCGAGGCAGGAATCTATCCTGCGACCGTAGCGGTCGCGCGGTTCCAGACTGAAGCGCCTAGAACCGCTCGGCCACACCGGCCGGAATGGCGAGTCACTTCGTCCCGCTCGAGCAGCAGTTTCCTGGATGGATGCATCACATTGTCTCGTACCAGTAGTGAGACCTCTTTCAAACTCAGTGATCTGACAGTACGTTCTGCGAGGCATCCTACAGGACTGCTCAAGACACATTAATCCATTTACTTCGATTTATAGTGACTGGCATCCACATGGCGCCTCAGTTACACTATTCGGAAATATTTCTAAATCTGTTTGACACTTTAACTTGCGTCACACTAGCGATATGGGAGTGGGTGTTTATAGTGACAACTACAGCTGCAGGCACATTTTACCGGTAGGTGGTATTGCGCTGCGATATCGATGTTGACCTTGAACATGCGGACCGATATGTTTCAAATGCTAATCATTTCTGCAAAACGTACTAAGGTATATGAACTATGGATTTGAAAGAAGTATCTCTAGTAGTACAACGTGCACCGTTTTTTTTCTGAACGTCAGTGTACAATTAAATAATGTTCTCTAAAATGAAAACTTCGTATTGTTATCACATAATATTTACACCCTTGCCTTAAACCTCCACAACAACTGTTGAAGATTCCAGTGTTCGTCATTCACGGCGGATGCATTCCAAATCCATCCACCGGGATCTAGTGCTGTGGCACTACTACTAGCAGACGAGACTGCTGTCCCAATACTGGCATTCTCGCCTCCAGTCTCAGCATCCACACACTGCCCTCCGTGTGTGCAGAGGGACAGCTAAGTCTCACAGAGGCACACTCGCTGTCGGTGACCACAGTTAATGCCAGGTTATGTCGAGCAGACTGCAGAGGTACGTCATTGCATTTCATCGGAACTAATTGGTATTTTCGTTGTAGAAAGCGTGTAGGCGTCAACTCCGGGGAGTGGATCGGCCGAGGTACAGGCACTCTGCGTCCGGTGCAACAATTTTGAAACAATTCGTGAAGCCATGCTGCAGTACGTAGTGCACTATGGGCTAGATAGCTATCACGTTGATACGACAGATTCCTCTTAGTCTGCAGACGAACGTCTTCTAGAGTACGTCGAAGGCTGTGTGCACGTTCAACGTTCCATAAGCTGACAGTTCGCTATGCCACATCACGCGTCTACACTTCATGGACGCTGACGTTTCACATGAGGAAGCCAAAGATAATTGTCAGCACACCAATTATCCATCTTTTGGCTGTTTGTCTGAGTATGACTGGTAAATGTGTCTTCACAGGTAAACAAAATACTTGATATATCTGGTGTTGTTGTTGTTGTGATCTTCAGTCCTGAGACTGGTTTGATGCAGCTCTCCATGCTACTCTATCCTGTGCAAGCTTCTTCATCTCCCAGTACCCACTGCAACCTACATCCTTCTGAATCTGTTTAGTGTATTCATCTCTTGGTCTCCCTCTATGATTTTTACCCTCCACGCTGCCATATTTTGATGCCTCAAAATATGTCCTACCAACCGATCCCTCCTTCTAGTTAAGTTGAGCCACAAATTTCTCTTCTCCCCAATCCTATTCAATACCTCCTCATTAGTAATACGATCTACCCATCTAACCTTCAGCATTCTTCTGTGGCACCACATTTCGAAAGCTTCTATTCTCTTCTTGTCCAAACTAGTTATCGTCCATGTTTCACTTCCATACATGGCTACGCTCCATACAAATACTTTCAGAAACGACTTCCTCACACTTAAATCAATACTCGATGTTAGCAAATTACTCTTCTTCAGAAACGCTTTCCTTGCCGTTGCCAGTCTGCATTTTATATCCTCTCTACTTCGACCATCATCAGTTATTTTGCTCCCCAAATAGCAAAACGCCTTTCCCACTTTAAGTGTCTCATTTCCTAATCTAATTCCCTCAGCATCACCCGACTTAATTCGACTACATTCCATTATCCTCGTTTTGTTTTCGTTGATGTTCATCTTATACCCTCCTTTCATGACACTGTCCTTTCCATTCAACTGCTGTTCCAAGTCCTTTGCTGTCTCTGACCGAATTACAATGTCATCGACGAACCTCAAAGTGTTTATTTCTTCTCCATGGATTTTAATACCTACGGCGAATTTTTCTTTTGTTTCCTTTACTGCTTGCTCAATATACAGATTGAATAACATCGGGGATAGGCTACAACCATGTCTCACTCCCTTCCCAACCACTGCTTTCCTTTCGTGTCCCTCGACTCTTATAACTGCCATCGGGTTTCTGTACAAATTGTAAATAGCCTTTCGCTCCCTGTATTTTACCCCTGCCACCTTTAGAATTTGAAAGAGAGTATTCCAGTCAACATTGTCAAAAGCTCTCTCTAAGTCTACAAATGCTAGAAACGTAGGTTTGCCTTTCCTTAATATAGCTTCTAAGATAAGTCGTAGGGTCAGTATTGCCTCACGTGTTCCAACATTTCTACGGAATCCAAACTGATCTTCCCCGATCTGGTGTATCCTGTGTTAATGCCTAGGGATAGAAGTTAACACGACCCACATTATCGTTTCCATGTAGCTCTTGATGGAGAGAGATGTCATAGCGATGGAACCTTTGTCAATGGAGAAAGCGTAGGATACTTACCTGACTCATGCCACTTTCTCATGCGATTGCACGAGAGTTAACGTGCTGATAGACTGAAACAGCCTCGCTAACATTAATTTCCCATTCTTCTGTCGTCATTTGTTTCCTTCTGTTACGCTGTCTAGTTCTTACACTGCCAGTCTCACGCCACTAGTAGAAGAGGCTAATAAATAATAGGCGAGAAGGTCGAGGTCTATTGGGATACCTTGCAGCATGCACATACAAGAACATACTGCATTCTTCTTACTCTCTCCATACACCATAATCATGTAGGCCTTTTTTGTATCAATAAATCTCACCGTCTAAGCACTTCCTGCTGCTTGCACTGTCACACGCTTACTGACTAGGAAGTCGCAGTGCACTGATGTAACACACACGCACATTGTAAATAAACGTGACAGCATCGTACATAGCAATTACGCAGGTACAATGGCACGGACAAGTGTTAGTGTGGGAACTTTTCAAATTGTGATATCTCTTAAACGACTCGTACTAGAATCCTGCAAAGGACATCACTGACATTCTAATTTACCTGCGTTTTGCGTCTTAATGTCAACAGTCAATGTTCCATTTAAAAAATTATGTTTGCACCAAAAATACACATTCTATGTGTTATAATTATCTGTTGACTGGTTAACAATACGAGCCCCTGACTACCAATCCATTCTGTGAAAACCGCACACAAACAGCACTTTCCATTTCCACGCTATTTGTGGTGAAAGTTTTACTAGATTTACTTTGTATACATGCACCCCATAGTTCACATCTTTGATAACAACCGAATGACAGCTCGACCATAAATTAGGTAATCGATAATGTGAGAGGGTCCAAATTTGCCTTGGTTCCTTTCACCGCTTGGTTTCCACTCTTGTAACTATAGTTTGGTTTCCATCATTTTATCCTCGATATCTTCAAAATTTCAAGAATTTAGTCCAATCAACATTTTCAAAACTTTTGTTTGCTGATGATGATATCCTTCTGAGTAGTTTTCGACTCGCGATCTGAATGTGTGACTATTTTTCCCTTTAATATTTTACTCAGGGAGGTGGTATCGTCCACAGTGAATATGTAGGCAAGCGGAAATCACGTAGTTTAAATACTGCAGTCTGGACGCGGATGCATCCCCAAGAACCCAATGGGACGTCTCAAAACAATAAGCACAATACAAATGTTGAATTGAAAACAGAGGAATATCGCAAATTGTAAGAATAATAAGTCAATGTGCAATACAGTGGCCAACGTAATCAAACAACCTGTCTATCACAGCAGAGTAACAACACGTAACGGCTATGTGGTAATTGCAACCTATCTTAAGTGCATTGTAAAGCTGTAAGAAATTACTTACACACTTGACAGCAACTGAAACACGTCACATGACTTTAAAAGACACGAACAAGATCTATGCAGCTTCACTTGACTGGCAACCCATGATAACCTTGCGGGAGATGTATTATTTTGCCACTTATTGACTTTGTGTTTCACGACGCTGCCACCATTTTGAGAGAGTGAATTTGAACTGAAGTGAGACTTGTAACAAAAATTCCAAATAGAGAAACTTATAGCGGTCTTCCTTTACATTATTTAACAATGGTCAGTGTGTCACTGCAGACGACGCCCACGTACAGAAAAACGTGCAGTGTTTCCAGTGAAACAGTTCAAAATATAGTCACTGCCTGTCTCTCATCAACAATGACATTTAGTTTCTGGGTCGCGTTCCTGTGCAAGATTCATTGACAATGGTAGAGACTGCTAAACAGTTCAACGTGATTGCATCAATAGCAGACCGCCCTGGTTCTGCACCTCCGGCATAATTCATAGCGATCTTATGAAGCCGGTGCACAGTTTCCACCACAATCGCTGACAGGAGTCTATTAAAGAACTGCAGCGACCACAGCTCACAGTCAAGTCATTTTTGAAAGTGAAATACGAGCAAATAACGGAAAAACTGGAAGTGTGAATAGCCATAAAAAAATCACTTCCAGGTCACATTCACCAAAATTCACGTAGCAAAAAACTTAGTCACACTGTCTTTTCATTGGAACTGCCTTTCGATTGTCAGTTGCTCATATTTTTGATATAAATGCTTCTAGATATGCCTTTGAAAATGATGTGTAATCGAAATGCACAAAGCAGTTCCAATCAATAAACACTGTGATTAGGAAATGGCCGCTGTGAATCGTACTGCACTTTTCCAGGTCACTAACAATTCACCTCTACGTAAATATTCTACTTCAAAAAATTACTTTGAGCTCTGTGAGATTGGACAATGAGACATCAGATATCAGTACTGGATGATTTTGCTTCAAATATATGGTGTCATGTACAACCCCGGGACTAGGAAGTTAAAGCCAATACGTGGATTACCGATCGAAAGGTATTACTGAAACAAGCTTTAAACTGAATTTTCTCTGCCAATTTAGAGCATTCCTGCGTAGTTTCTTTTAAAGCCATGACATGCTATTTCAACAACTACAAAGAACTAACGTTCATAAAACAATTAATCATTTTTTAGTCTTTAGATATGGTGACTTCGAAAGAAACTATGGACGTAGAAAAGAAGCAATGGGTAAACATATGCAAGCGATATCTTCCTCTTCAAAATACTGTAGATCTAGTTCTATAAAATTTAAGCCGATCATCACTACAAACTCAGTAACCTTAACGTCGTCAGTAAAACCTCATACCAACTGTTTTCTGAAATGTCCGATATACATGGAACAAAATGTCAGTATGTTAATATGTCTTAGGACACTTAAAGGGCGACCACTTTCAAAAATAATAGCCGATAACACTGGTTTCTTCATTGTACGTCAGCTTAAAGTATCGGCCATTCAAAGCGCAAAAAAATCTTCAAGACTATAGCAAGGCTGGAGTAGGTAAGTAAAACTGTAGGTCAGCACCTCAAATTATGTAGAGATCAAATGACCTTTCAGATTTGAATTAGAACCTATTTCAACTTCAGAAATATTATGTACGCATGATGTTTGACGTTCCTATATATTAGTGACTTTCCGCTAGTAAGATGAGGAACCTTGGTGATCAGAATGGGAGCAAGCAAAACCGCTAAAATATTTTCATAGCTACGTAAGAACTGATGCACCAGAATCAGTGGATGGTTTTGCCACAGCGCATTTTAATTTGTTCGACAAGTGAGGTCCGTAGCACGTTTATGAAAATCCCTGCGGTTTCTCTTCCAGTTAGGACTGGAAGAGCTGTCACTTGCAGGAATTCTTTCCCAATTGTGTTTCGCTCCGCTCGTTCAGAATAGCTTGTGATTAGTCTTGTCTGTCAGAAACTCTGATGTTTTTACCAGTAATGCTAAACTTTTGTGTCAATTTTCATCGTATAAAGCTACGATCTGTATATGGTAAATATGTCATAAAGCAACGCTTAAATCGAGTTTTAAATTGCGAGAGTGTCTCACTGCGAAACGCTACAAGTTACAGTGAAGAGGATAGAACAGACAAAAGTACTCACGAAATTTTTACTGCTGCCGAAACAGACTTGCTGTATACCTGTTGATAAGGTTTGGTAACCTATCTGGAACAGTTTGTATTTATTTCCTCATCGTAAAATTCTGTATTTCTTCATTAATGGTAAAAGACAATTTGAGCGGCTACTCTAACAGTTATTTTAGAATGCTTTCTAAAACCTGTTACTGAAAAAGTAGGATAGTACTATAGCGCCACAAAGATAAAATAATATACAAAGTGATTTATATGTCCCTACCAAATGCGTTTCACGAAATCCGAATCTCTATTTCCAGCCTTAAAAAAACTACGCGAGAGATTTTCATAATCTCTCGCTCGCTATGCGCAAAGTATTAATCCTACAGAAAATATGAACAAGACCTCTCTGTGGGAAATTTAATGTAGTTTAATTTTTTACTGGGACACGTTTTCGCTAGACGCTGTAATATTCCATTTATTCCAGAAAAACGTACGAAAGAAACCTTTAAACGCGCCTCCCAATCTTACACTCAGCCCCCACTGGTCAGGAATTCTGGTGTGCTTTTTATGGCATTCCATTCTACTATGGCACAAAAATTTGTGACTGCATGACTTATTTCCCACATTCGACATTTTTTATGCTTTGACTGGCCTAATAATACCAGTAGCTTAATCAAGAATTTACAGATTACAAAACTGACGTTTGTGTAAATTTTACCTAACAATTTTGTGAATTTTAACACCATAAAATTGACAATTAGATCGTTGTATTTATCAGGCGTTCTGACTACAAATCTGTAGTGCTGATAAGAGTTGACTTTGAATCGAATTCTCTACGTAATTAGTTTTAACTTAGTGTTGACAAAATTGAATGCTCGGATTAATAATGTTGACGAAATAGTCGACTGCGCTGGTGCAGACAAAATAAGGGCGAATATATTACATAGTTCGTGTACTAGGAAATTTTTGTCCGGTAGTAGAACGGAGTCCAACGAATAACATAATAGAAATCCTGGCTGGTGAGGGATGAATCTCGGGGTTCATTTGAAAGTCAGTTTTGTAGGTTTTTCTTCAATAACTAGATGGCCGTGGTCTCCAGGTATACGTATCCCAGTACGAAATTTAACTACATTAAATTTCCTACACAAAGGTTCTGTTACTTTTTTCTGTAGGACTAACAGTTTGAGGGTAGCGAGCGAGAGAATACGTAAATCTGACGCGTGGTTTTTGAAGGCCAGATATAGCATTGCGCGTTGTATAAAACGACATCGATAGGGGCAGGTGAATCATGCGGTATAATGACGAAAATCACACAAAACTCGCAACAGTAGTGATGAAGTGATAACAGAGTTACTGCACGTCCGCACTATTCAGTGGTAAAACAATTTTATACTTACTATTACCTTCAATTTCAGTGGTCGATCGACCTGGTGCAGTGGTGGATACTCCGATTTCCAGATGAAAGCGACCCATTTCTCCGACAAATCGTCGCTACATATTTCCCGATTCTGAAGAATGAGGGCTACATTTCCATAAAAACAACGCAGTTATCTTTTTCGTCATTCTCGTGCTCCAATGCGAATTTCGCATCAAATGAACTCCCCGCCAACGGGATGTTTCACCTGATGCTTTTTTTCTTATTATTTGTTCCTCATTGGACCGAAGTGGAACGCCAAATGTTGCACTCACAGCATGGTCTCTGGTAGTCTAATGAACAAAACTTATAACAGGATAAAAAGTGGATCACCCAGAAGACGTGGGATCATGTCTATATAAATTCACACACACACACACACATACCATCGGCGTTTATGAAAATGATTAGGTAGGACTGCCACCAGAGCGAATTACTGTTGTTCGGTTTTAGTATTGTTACCAGGCGTGGTAGGGTACGTAATGGGCGAGAAGAGAGTGATACATTCAGTGATCACTGCGAAGGATACGACGATGCAGAGCCCCGTATGAGTCGGCGTTATCAGCATCTGACATAGTTTGAAAGGAACGTTATTCTTGATCTTCATTCAGTTGGCTGGTCGAATCGTGCAATAATGCGATTTGCGGGTGGGGGTTGGGCGATGAGGGGGAGGGGGGGGCTTAGATGTGACAGTGGGCGGATGTCGGACGGCAGCAAACGTGTGGTCACACGTACCCGTCGTCAAGCTTTCCGTCTTTGTCTCATCACCACAAGCAAGCATCATGTCGTTGTGCACCAAGCACATCATAGCCCCTTAACATCTATGACTGGTTTCCGAGAATCGCTATCGGACTCCATGCAGCAATCTGTAGCACCACGCACCGTTGGTCAGCCACTAGCATCGACCAGGCGAAGGAATTGCCGTCCTATGCGTATGCCGCCGCAAACACCACAACACAAACTGCTATGTCTGGAGTATTCCTGTGACCGGAAAGCGTGGATTCCTCTTCACCTAAGAATCTCCCGTCTGCACCCACCCGGATGATCGTCGTTGACATGCACGACTGTCACCAGGCAAATAGGCACCATTCTACAATATTATGAACATGCACAGCTGTGCTACACCTGGTTCATGGTGGTGGAGAGCCATGACTTCAAGTCAGTGATTGCGGTAGGGATTGAGTGAACTCTGATGGCATTGTGGTATGTCACAGACACCCTGCGCACTCATGTTTTACCTCCTATTCGACAATATCATGGCGGCATTTTCCATCAGGATAGTGCTCGTTCACACAGGGTACGTATCTCTTAAAGAGCCATCAGTGCGACCTTCAGGTCCTCTCATGGCCAGCAAGATCTCTAGGTATGTCCCTAATAGAACATGTGTGGGATCAGCTCGAATGTCAAATCAATCGAGGGTATCAGAGACCAGTTACACCAGTAAAAATAGTCCTGAGCTAGGATCAAAACTTATACCATGTCAACCAAAAATGGCTCTGAGCACTATGGGACTTAACATCTGTGGTCATCAGTCCCCTAGAACTTAGAACTACTTAAAGCTAACTAACCTAAGGACATCACACACATCCGCGCCCGAGGCAGGATTCGAACGTGCGACCGTAGCGGTCACGCGGTTCCAGACTGAAGCGCCTAGAACCGCACGGCCACACAGGCCGGCCATGTCAACACATGGTTGCCGTAGGAAGACTGAATATTGTACCCCTAGTTACCCCAAAAATAAACGCAAAATACACCGATTCCAAACAAGAAAAGAAAGATAAAAATCTGACTTGACGCCTCGACTCCTTACAAATTACCAACAAAAATATAGACCGCATGTGGCTTGCAATCAAAGAAATAGTATCGACAGCAATTGAGAGACTGATACGTAATAAATTAACAAACGACTGAGCTGATCCCCCTTGGTACACAAAACGGTTAACAACACTTTTGCAGAAACAATGAAAAAAGAATGCCAAATTGAAACGAATTCTAAATATAAAAATTGGCGATCTTTTACAGAAGCTCGAAATGTAGCGTGGACTTCAGTGCGAGACGCTTATAATAGTATCCACAACGAAACTTTTCTCGAAACCTGGCAGAAAATTCAAAGAAATTCTGGTCCTATTTAAAGCATGCTAGCAGCAAGACACAATCAATGCCTACTCTGGGCGACAGCAATGGAAATAATATCGACGACACAGCAGCGAAAGCAGAGTTACTTAAAACAGCGTTCTGAAATTCCTTCACCAAAGAACACGGAATTCGAATCAAGAACAGCTGCCAACATGAGTAACTTAGAAGTAGAAATCCTCGGAGCATTGAAGCAACTTAAATCGCTCAATAAAACCGAGTCTTCCGGTTCAGACTGTAAAACAATTAGGTTCCTTTCAGAGTATGCTGATGCAATGGCTCCATACTTAACAACCTTGTACAACCACTTGCTCGACGAAAGAACCGTACCTAAAGACTAGAAAGTTGCACAGGTTACACCAATACTAAAGAAAGGTAGCGAGAGTAATCCACTCACTTACAAACCCATACCATTAACGTAGATATGCAGAAGGATTTTGGAAGAAACATTATGTTCGCAAATTTTGAATTACCTCGAAGAGAACGGGTATAGAAAGCATCGTTCTTGTGAAACACAACTAGCTCTTTACTCACACGAAGTGCTGACTGGTATTGACAAGGGATTTCAAATTTACTCTATATTTCTAGATTTAGAAAAGAATATTGACACCTTACCACACTAGATTGCTTATGTGATATCGTCCCAGTTACGTGACGGGATTCGTGATTTCCTGTCAGAGAGGTCACAGTTCGTAGTAGCTGATGGAAAGTCATCGAGTAAAACAGAAGTGACTTTTGGCGTTCCCCGGAGTAGTGTTATAGGCTATCTGCAGTTCCTTATGTACATAAACGGTTTTTGAGACAATCTAAGCTGATCTTTTAGGCTGTGTGGCATGATGCTCTCGTTCTTCATCTAGTAAAGTCATCATAAGATAAAAACAAATTGAAAACGATTGAGAAAAGATATCTGTATGGTGCGAAAATTGGCAACTGACCCTAAATAATGAAAAGTGTGAGGTCATCCACATGAGTGATAAAGGAAACCCGTTAAACTTTGGTTACACGAGAAATAAGTCAATTTCAAAGGCCGTAAATTCAACTAAATACATAGGAATTACAATTACGAACAATTTAAACTGGAGAGAACACACAGAAAATGTTGTGGATAAGTAAAAACCAGAACACTTAGAAAATCTAACAGATGTGCCTACACTACGCTTGTCCGTCCTCTTTTGGAGTAGTGCTGAGCGTTGCGGGATCCTTGCCATACAGGATTAACGGAACAGATTGAGAAAGGAGGTTACATTGCTTACGGAAATTACGTATAATTCCTTTCGTATTATTAACGGAGAAATATGACTGATAGTGTAAAATAGTATAGAAACTTTATTTCATCGTCATATTTCATGTATGTACAATTTAAACCAACCATCGACGGCTACTGTACGAAGGCGTGCAGAAAAGTAATGCTGCTGAGGTTTTGATTTGTGAAACCTCCTAAATCATTTTAAATAAAACAAACGATATCAATATACCATATCTTTATTTTCAAGTCGACATACTTAGTTCTCAAAATAATCAGCATGGTGACAAACATGCCCCTCCCGACAAGAGATCAGTTTGTTGATATCGTCACTACAGAATGTCTGACTTTTTTGCCAAACTGAAGGCCTACAAGGCGTTTTTATAATTCTGGAAATATATGTAAATCGTAAGAGACTAAGCTGAAACATATTGGAGAGTGAGGGATGTCAATGAAGCCAAGACTTTAGTTTGTTATAGATGTCGCACCAGTCGTGTATGGCCTGTCATTGCCAAGTTAAAAGAGAGGACGCACCATTTGTGGACAAACTTTTTCAGTTCAAGCTTTGCGTTTTTCGAGAGTCTCGCCATACCTTGCAGAGCACATGGAAGTGCCTTTACCCATTTATTCCAACTGCATCACACCTTGAACATCCCAGAACAGTGTGAGCATGAGTTTGCCTGGAGATGGCTTGGTCTTGAATTTTTCTGGCGTCGGTGATCCTTTGTGGTGGAACTCAAATGATGCTCTTTTACACCGAAGCGACCAAGAAACTTGTATATCTGGTACCGAGCGCCGCGGGTTTTTAATCCGCACCAGACGGCATGGACCTCGATTACCACTAAAGGTCTCTACAGCCGTCGCTCCATACGCCGTGGCTGCGCACGCTTCTGGTTCGCGTATAAGGTGAGGGCGCCACGGTGGAGCACGTGGTCCCAGCAGCAAATAGGGCAGTATCGTTTCCAGTATATAAGTGCCAGCCTCTCACTCAGCTAGGTGCCAATGGCCTCTACCCCGACCTGTGGAAAACCTCCCATATCCTGATGTTCTCCAAACCAAACAAGCCTCCATCTGATGCCTCTTCCTATCATTCTATCTGTCTCACATCGGTGTTCAGCAAGCTCCTGGAATCCATCCTTATCCGGAGCATCCGTCACCACCTCCACCAAAACCATCTCCTCCCCAACACCCAATGTGGCTTTCGGCCTTCCTTCTCAAATGATGACCAACTACTCCGTCTCACTCATCTCCTCTCCTTCCAGCTTAACTCCCGTCGCTCCGCCATTTTTGTCTCCCTCTACCTCTAAAAGCCTACGACCGTGTCTACCATCCAGGTCTCCTGTTTAAACTCCAAACCTACGTCCTTCCTGTCAACTATATCCATCTGATGGCCTACTTCCTCTCTCGCCGCCCTTCTTATGTTACTGTCCATAATGCCAATTCCCACACCTTCTAACCCTCTCCAGGTGTGCCCCAGGGCTCTGTCCTCTCCCATTTCTTCTACCTCCTGTACACGGCAGATATACCCCCCCCCCGCCCCTCCCCCCCCCAGTACACCTCTGGCAATATGCCGATGACACCACTTCCTCGCCCTCGCTCCTACCCTCCAACGGTCCCAACGCCTTCTCCAGAATCACCTTGACGTTTTTTCCGCATGGTGTAACCAGTAGCTCCTGACAATCAATCCTTCCAACACCCAGGCAATCCCTTATCGTCTGCGCCCGTGCTGTCCACCTCTCCCCCACTCTCACCTACTTTATCCTCACCATAGACCGTCACCTCACCTGGATCCCTCATCTCTGCTCCATCCAATCCTAAGCCCACAACTGCCTCCGTCTCCTCAAACTCCTCTCTGGCCGGACATGGGGGTTGCACCCCTCTACCATCCTCCACACCCACAAATCCTTAATCCATCCCATCCTCTGTTATGCCAGTCCCACCTGGATATCTGCCCCCCCCCCAAATCCTTGAGCGTCATGCACTCCGCCTCGCCTTCCGTATATGCCTCCCGTCCCCCACGCGGATCCTCTATGATCTCATTCCGTTCCCCCATCTGCTGCTATTTCTCGAACATATCTACATACTCTACACCTCCCGCCGTCTTGATTCCCCTCACCCTCTAGTTGCTCCTCTCCTCTCCTGTCCCCGCCCCCTGCCATACCATCACTGTTGTGTCCTCCCTACCCTCCGTATCTACACCCTTCATCTGCTTTCCCAAGGTGGCTTACATCAACTCCCCCTCCCAGATATTGCCCTCACTACCTCCATCTATCCCTCCTGTCAACTCTGATCCTCACCTCCCTCTTTTCCTCCATCCTTTCCCTGGGCTCCCTCTCCTCCCTCTTCGATCCTGTTTTCTCCCCGCCAAACCTCTCCATAGCTCCCTTCCCCCCCCCCTCAGTCCTTTTGTATTCCCCTCGTCTGCCCTCCCCACTCCCTGTCGCGTCTGCCCAGCACCCCCCCCCCCCACCCCTCTTATGGGTCCTCATCCTCCATCGGCTCCTTTCCCCACTCCCCCTTCGCTTTTCCTCTCTTTCGGCCACCCTTTTTTACTTTTCCATCATCTGTCCAGTTTCCCCCCACCTGCTCTCGGCTGTGGTATGTCACATTTGCCAACTTTTTAGTGCAGTGTTCCAGTGAATGTTCAGTGCTGTTTGTCTTTCTAATGTTGCGAACAGAAACCAAGCTGTCGCTGGGTGTGACTTTTATGTCTTTTGCCAACAGAAACCAGACTGCCGCCGTGTTTTTTTTAAATTGCCTGTCTATTATTTTACCTGTCTGCTTCGTATGTATTTTATTAGCATCATCGCCCCTTTGATCACCCCTTTTATCACCCCTTTGTTCTATGTTTTAAGTTCCACAATTTTTTACCCCTATTACTATTTAAGTCTCCGATTTTATCGCCTGTTTTTATTATTTATTCTCTCCATCTTAGTCTGTAGGCTGAAGAGCAGAATACTAAGCTACTGCCAGCCCGCCCCCTCGGGGGGATTCGAAATTCAATAAAGGAAAAAAAAAAAAAAAGCTCATCACGGCAGTCTGAACTTTGTGGAGTCTATCGACATCTCGGCAACAGACAGTGTGTTTACAGTACTTTGTTATCGTTATTCCTGGGCGTTGTAGATTCGTTTGGTTTTCTCTTGTCACCCCATTGCCTCTTACGTGTTGTCGTCGTAAGGTCTCGCTCGATCTTCCGTCGTTGTTTGTGTCCGTCCTTTCCAGTTCGTCCCGCCGCCCTTAGTCCTCGGCAACCCCTCCACCGTTCCGGCCACGGTTGCAACAGTAGAGGAATGCGTATTCAAATACAGAGATATGTAAACAGGCAGAATACGGTGCTGCGGTCGGCAACGCATGTATAAGACAACAGGTGTGTGGCGAAGTTGTTGGAGCGATTACTGCTGCTGCAATCGCAGGCTATCAAGGTTTAAGTGAATTTGAACGTCCTGTTATAGTCGGCGCACGAGCGATGGAGCACAGCATCTACGAGGTACGACCATTTCACGAGCGTACCGTCAATATCAAGAATCCGGTCAAATATAAAATATCCGACACCGCTGCGGCCGGAAAAATATCCTGCAAGAACTGGACCAACGACGGCTGAAGAGAATCGTTCAGCTTGACAGGAGTGCAACCCTTCCGAAAATTGCAGCAAATTTCAATTCTGGGCCATCAGTAACTGTCAGCGTGAAAAACATTCAACGAAACATCAACGCTATGGTCTTTCGGAGCCGAAGGCTCACTCGTGTATCCTTGATGTCTGCTCAATACAAAGCTTTACGCCTCGCCTGGGCCCGTCAAAACTGGCATTGGACTGTTGATGACTAGAAACATGTTGCCTGATCGGACGAGTCTCGTTTCAAATTGTATCGAGCGGATGGACGTCTACGTGTATGAAGACAATCTTATGAATCCATGGGCCCTGCTTGCCAACAGGGGACGGTTGAAACTGGAGGAGGCTCCGTTATGATGTGGATCATGTGCAGTTCGAGTGATCTGGGGCCGCTGATACATCTGCGCTCGTCTCTGACAGGTGACACGTGCGTAAGCAGAAACCTGATCACCTGCATTCATTCATGTCACTGTGCATTCCGGCGGTCTAAGGGAATTCCATCAGGACAATGCGACGCCCGACACGTCAAGAATTGCTACAGAGTAGCTCTGGGAAGACTTTTCTGAGTTTAAACACCTCCGCTGGCTACTAAACTCCTCAGAAATGAACTTTATTGAGCATATCTGTGGTGGATTGCAACGTGCTGTTCAGAAGAGATATCCAACCTCCCCCCCCCCCCCCCGTACTCTTGAAGAATTATGGAGAGCCCTGCAGGTTTGATGGTGTCCGTTCCCTACAGAAATACTTCAGAAATTAGTGTTACGGCACTTCTGCATTCTCGCCGGGGCCCTACAAAATATTACGCATGTGTACCAGTTTCGTTGGCTGTTCAGTGTATTTTCGGGGTCAAATTGGTGAATCCAGCTTTCATCACCTGTCACATTGTTGTTAAGTAACGCTTCACACTCGCGCTCAAAATGCAACCAAAACCCAATGTTACCTGTTTCATATGATGAGTCATATTCGAGTCACCGACACTGCACACGGTTTTCTGTACCGCGGTTCTTCAGTTACGGCCTGTACTCGCTTTTTTCATATGGCACATATACTCGAGAGGTGTGGTCTGTATTATTCAATGATTTTCTCGAGTTCAGCAACCACATTGCGATGAGTCTTACAAGTTTTTTTTTTTTTTATTTTCCTTGGTTGGATTTCCATTCCCCCGAAGGTGGCGGGCTGGTAGCAGCTTAGTACGCCGCTCTTCAGCCTACAGAATTTTTAAAACATAAGAAGATAAGAAACAATAAAAACAGGCGATAAAACGGTGACGTAAAATGTAAACCGGCGGAAAATTGTGGAGAGTTAGAACATAAAACTAATCGTGGTCGATGATAATAAAATACACAGGAAGCAGACAGGGAAAAAGTAGACAGGAAATTAAAAGAACACGACGACAGTCTGGATTCTGTTCGCAAGAGATATAAAAACAGTCACACCCTGCGACAGCATGATGTCCGTTCGGAAAAGACCCACAACACTTAACAACCACTAGGAACACTGCACTAAAGGGTCGGCACGAAGATGACACTCCACAGGCAAGGGCAGATGGGATGGGGGACCTGGACAGAGGAGAGGGAAGAAAAAAAAAAGGGGGGGGGAGACGAGAGGAAGAAACGAAAGGCGGAGGGTGGTGGGAGGGGTGGGAGGAGGTCTTACCGGTTGCCGTACGCGGTAATCCACTCAGAGCCCTGTCACACGCGTTGAGATTAGCACCACCATTTCCTTCATTACGAGCGCAAAACTTGCAACGTCGCGCATTACTGATGTCGATACGGTCATCACCGTACGAAACTATTGTTTTCTACGGTTTTCAATTGGAGCCACGTTTTCTGCGATTAGAAACTCGACTGTAGAGCGCGGTCTCTCACTCTCCGACATAGTTACTTTGCACACCGCCATGTTCTACTCTACAGTTCAGGGCCCTCTAACGGCAGAGGGTTGCAACTTGGTTTGGCGAAGTGAGAAAGTCGACGCATGAAATATGACATGTCTGACACTATTGAGGAAGAAATAAAATATATAGAGGCATTATTTTTCAGTACGTCCTCATATCTATATCAACCACAGTTAATGGTATAGTATCGAAGGAGAGAATTAAATGCCGGTGGAAACGAAAGACTAGCTGGAGCCATTAGGAAATAGTTTAAAAATTTCAATATCCTCCATCTGAGAAGAGGGTCGACTTCACAGAAAAAGTTGGTAACAAAATATTTTAGTTCAGTACCCACGATTACTAGTGATTTATCGTTTCCTGTTTCTGACTGAGCAAAAGCAATATCAGTCCTAACAGCACAATAAAACCACGTAATGTGAAAAGAAAACGAACCGTCTTCTTTGTTCCCGGCAGCCGTAATTCAATGATATCTATTGAGAATTTCTCAATGAGTCAAAAATATTTAAATTTTAACTCATTCAGTATGATTTATGCAGCTAAAATATACAAATTCGGTGATTTTGAGACCTGACAGTAGCAAAGCGTTCGTGTCTTGTCTTTCATTTGCACTAGAAGTGCTGTTCATATTTACTCTATCGAATACGTGGAACAACGTAACTAGACTCAATTCTGAAAAACAACTCGCTTAGCTGGTAAAGCACGAACATCATTTCCTCGATGCACGTACCCACCTGATAAACGTGACTCACAGGTGGTGAGCATCTCTACTTCTCAAAAATTTATTTTCCTTAAACTCTCTTGCCTCTCAGATGAAATCAGTTCTTGGCTCTACATAAAGTGCGATTATGCATTTCGTGAAATCGCGATTTATAACAGCACTAGTGTTGAGTCCATTACTTCTCTTCCGTAGACTGTATAGTCGGAATATATTTTATCGAATTTGTATGTTGTTCACAGATTGCAACATCGTCCAAACATTTCACTCTAATGAATGTCATAGAGGTATGATCGTTTGAGGATATATTTTGGATAAAAAGCGATTCTGGTAGCTGCAGCTGGTGGCCTTAATTACCCTGCCTTTGAGTTTCTGTAGCGATATTTCGATTAAAAACTTTAATCCCTTGACACATATTTCTTTCGAAGTCAAAATACCAACATCCACAGATTTAGCTCTACGTATGTTTTAACGTAATGCAATATTTTCATAAAAACTTTCATAGGAATCTCAAAAAAAAGAAAAAAAACTGAAACACGTTTTTCTTCCCTACCCTACAACCCAAAGTCAAATTGTCACAGATTTAGCTTTAAAAATGCTTTCATAGTGACATTTCTCCATAACACTCTTCGTCACCTACTTCTCCCTATTAGAAACGGAATATTCGAAATCATGGAGAAGTATTTTTTTTTTAATTTTTAACTGTGAAGCCAAATACCAGTTTTCATACATGTATCTTTAAAAATTCTTTTATGGTTCTTTAATAGTGATTCATTTAAAAAGCTTTCACCCACAACTTTACCCCTCCCCCCCCCCAAAGGCGTTATATTTACATAAATTCAGAAAGAGGAGTATAAATACTATCAGCCTATCAGCAGTCATCACTTTTCCTTTGTTTACAGTATACAAAGACTAGCTCAGCACCTGCTGCTTCACTCGCGTAGTCTTTATTGGTAGCACAGATCGTTTTCTTCTTTCTTTTTTTTACAAAATCGAATTTTTATGTTGTTAACTAACCTTATAAACTTTGCATGTTAATTAAGTCCACAGAAGCATGGTGTTTTCAAATGTATTTCTGGCCAAAAAGCGATTCTGGTAGTTGGAATTCAAGGCTTTTGTTAATCATGCCTTTGGCGTTCTTGTGTTGATATCTGCATAGAAACTTTTATTCCCAACACTTATTTCTTTAGATCTTACCGACAGTTGAGCTACCAGTTTTCATAAATCTAGCTTTAAAACTTTTTTCATATAAGGAAATATATTTTTAAAAACTTTCTGCCCGCATTTCACCCTCTTAGGGGTTGAATTTCCTAAAACCCTAAAACATGTATTTTTTTTAAATTTATGACACAGGAATCAAATACCAATTTTCATAGATGTAGCTTTAGTAGTTCGTTAATAATCATACAATTTCTCAAACAGTTTGACCCACTATTTTAACTCTTAATGGTTGAAGTTCCAAAAATGCTGAAATACGTAGATTTTTATCTCTCCCTGTGAAACGAAATACCAATTTTCGTACGTCTAACCTCAAAATTGCCTTAATAGCAATATATTTTCAAATAGCCTTTCATTTACTAGTTCACCCACTTGGGAGTAGAATTTCGAACAATACCTTTTTGAGCGATACCTGCTGTTGGATCCACATCCTCTCTAAATTTCAAATATTATGCTTAGGAATTTTGACTGGGTGATAATGGGTCAATGAATCTGTCTTGCCCTATTTCACCTCCTTACGGGATGAATTTCCAAAAACTGAAACATTAATTTTTTCATTTCTGACTGAGAAACCAAAGACCAGTTTTCAATGGTTTCACTTTAAAAATGTTTCCACAACGAGATTCTTTCATAATATGTATGAATCCTCATTTCACTCCCTAAAGCGTGAAATGCGTATTTTTTTATTTCTTAGAAAGAAGCAAAATACAAATTTCCATAGGCTTAGCTTCGAAAAAGCCTGCGTAGTGAAACATTTCCACAAAAGTTTGCATCCCCTATTTTTTTTTTTTTTTTTTTTTTTTTTTTTTTGTTGTCATCAAGCGCTTGACTGGTTTGACACGGCCCATCACGCATCCTCTCCTGTGCTCACCTCTTCATCACGGGGTAGCACTTGCAACTTAAGTCTTTGATTATTTATTACATGCATTCCTATCTCTCTTTTCTTCTACAATTTTTAACCTCTTCAGCTCCCTCTAGCTCCATGGAAGATATTTCCCAATGTCCTACCAATCTGTCACTGCATCTTGTCAGTGTTTTCCATATATTTCTTTCCTTTCCGATTCTGCACAGAATCTCCTCGTTCCTCACCTTATCACTCAATCTAAATTTCAATATTCTTCTATGGTACCACTTCTCAAGTGCTTCATGTCTCTTCTTTTCTGGTTTTTCCATAATCCATATCTCACTAGCATCAAATGCTGTGCTCCAAACGTATTTTCTCAGAAATTTCTTCCTCACATTAGGGTCTATGTTTGATACTATCGGTCCTCTCTTGGCCATAAAATCCCTTTTTGTCAGTGCTAGACTGCCTTTGATGTCCTCCTTGCTCCCTCCGTCATGGGTTGTTTTGCTGCCTAGGTGGCCTACTTCGTGAAACCAATTCTGATGTTTAGTTGCTCACTGCTCTCATTTCTGCCACTCACTACGTGTTTTGTACTCGTTAAATGTTCGTTCGATTCAGCACATCTTGTAACTGTTCTTCTCTTTGACCAGGGATAGCAATGTCATCAGAGAACCATATCATCGTTAACTCTTCACCTTAAATTTTAATTCCACTCTTGAACCTTTCTTTTATTTCCGTCATCGCTTCTTCGATGTAGAGATTCAGCAGTAGAGGCGAAAGACTAAATGCCCGTCTTACATGCTTTTTAATCCGAGCACTTCGTTCTTGGTCTTCCATTCGTATTATTCCCTCGTGGTTCTTGTACATATCGTATATTACCCGTGTTTCCCTATAGCTTACCACTACTTTTCACAGAATTTCAATCGTCTTGCAGTATTTTACATTGTCGAACGCTTTTCCCCGGTCCACAAATCCTATGAACGCGTCTTGAATTTTCTTTACAATTGCTTCCATTATGAACTGCTACATCACAATTGCCTCTCCGGTGCCTTTAGTTTTCCTAAAGCCAATCTGATCGTCATCTAACACATGCTCAGTTCTCTTTGCCATTCTTCTGTATATTAATGTTCTCAGCAACTTGGATGCATCAGCTGTTAAGCTGACTGCGCGGTAACGCACTTCACGGTTGATACAATCTTCGAAATTGTGTGGATGATATTTTACCGGTAGTGATATAGTATATCGCCAGACTCTTACATTCTACACATTAACGTGAACAGTCGTTGGTACCACTTCCTCCACCGATTTTAGAGATCCAGATGAAATGTTGTCTATCACTTGTGCCTTATTTGCTTCTCGATCACCTATCTCCTCTATATCGACTCCTGTTTGTCCTTCTATCAAGTCATCAGGCAAGTCCTTCCCTCAAAGAGGCCTTCAATGTATTCTTTCCTCATTTCCGCTCTCTCCTCCGCATGTAACTCTATTCCCACTGCACTCTTAGTGTTACACACCCATGTTTTTAGTTTCGGCGAAGATTCTTTTGGCTGCGTCCATCCTACATTCATTTCGTTTTAGATTTCTTCACTTTTTTAGTACAGCCATTTTACCTCAGTTTGCGTGCAATTCCTAATTATTTCATGCCCATTATATTCCGTATTCCAGAATTTCCTTAAACATTTTTATACATGCTTCTTTCACTGTGCAAGTGATGTATTTCTTCTGTTACCTATGGTTTTCTCGTAGTTACCTTGCTGGTACCGAGGATTTTCTTTCCAAATTCTAATATTGTCGTTTTAAGATACACCCATCCCTCTTCAACTGTACTGCCTCCTGAGCTATTCCATATCACAGTGCCGGCCGGAGTGGCCAAGCGGTTCTAGGCGCTACAGTGTGGAACCGCACGACCGCTGCGGTCGCAGGTTCGAATCCTGCCTCGGGCATGGATGTGTGTGATGTCCTTAGGTTAGTTAGGTTTAATTAGTTCTAAGTTCTAGGGGACTGATGAACACAGAAGTTAAGTCCAATAGTGCTCAGAGCCATTTGAATCATATCACAGAGTCTATAGCCTCAGAGACTTTCAAGCGTACCTCTTCATTCCTTGGTACTTCTGTACCCAGTTCTTTGTCCATTGATTCTTCCTGACTAGTCTACTCTTCATTACTACTAAATTTTTATCTGCGTCAATATCTGCTGCTAGATATATCTTACAATTAAGTATCTGATTTTGGAATCTATGTCTGACCATGAAGTAACCTAACTGAAATCTTCCCGCATCTCCTGGCCGTTTCCAAGTACACATCATCCTCTTGTGATTCTTGAAGAGATTATTCGCTGTCACTAGCTCTAATTTATGGCAGAACTCAATGTTTCTCCTCTGTCATTCCTAGTACCAAGCCCATGTTCTCCCGTAACACTTTCTTCTACTACTTCCCCTGCAACCGCATACCAGTCACTCATGACTGTTACCTTTTTCTCGCCCTTTACCTGATGAATTACCCGTTCAGTATCCTCATACACTTTCTGTGTGTCCTCATCTTCGGCTTGCGACGTCGGCATATATAGGGTGATTCACCTAACGTTACCGCTGATTATATTTCGTAAAGCACATCAAATACTGACGAACCGATTCCACAGACCGAACGTGAGGAGAGGGGCTAGTGTAATTGTTTAATACAAACCATACAAAAATGCACGGAAGTATGTTTTTTAACACAAACCTACGTTTTTTTAAATGGAACCACGTTATTTTTGTTAGCACATCTGAACATATAAACAAATACGTAATCAGTGCCGTTTGTTGCATTGTAAAATGTTAATTACATCCGGAGATATTGTAACCTAAATTTGACGCTTGAAACCTCCGACGTTCAGTTGCGTGTTGTAACAAACACGGGCCACGGTCGGCGAGCATAGTGTATTGGAACTCTGAAAAGGCGGAGATGATACTCATCTGTGGCGAGTGTCGACGAAATGCAGCTGAAGCCTGCAGGGTGTATGCAGAACGGTACCCGGACAGAGAGCATCCAACGTGCCGCACATTGCAAAACATCTACCGCCAACTGTATGCAAGAGGTATGGTCGTAGCATGCAAACGGGTCCGTAACAGGCCCGTCACAGGAGAAGCGGGTACAGTTGGTGTGTTAGCTGCTGTTGCCATGAACCCACACATGAGTACACGGGACATTGCGAGAGCCGGTGGACTGTGTCAAAGTAGTGTCATGCGCATACTGCATCGTCACCGCTTTCACCCGTTTCATGTGTCGCTACATCAGCAATTACATGGTGATGACTTTAATCATCGAGTGCAATTCTGTCAATGGGCATTAAAAGAGAATGCGTTGCAGTTCCACCTGTTTACCGGTGAACCTGGTTTCACAAACCACGGGGCAGTGTATCTACGGAACATGCATTACTGGTCCGTGGACAATCCTCTCTGGCTCAGACAGGTAGAGCGACAGCGACCGTGGACTGTAGATGTATGGTGTGGAATCATTGGCGACCACCTCATTGGTCCTCACTTCATTGCAGGGGCCCAAACAGCTGCAACATACATCGCGTTCTATAAAATGATCTGCCAACGTTGCTCGAAAATGTCCCACTGGAAACGCGTCGACGTATGTGGTATCAGCATTATGGTGCACCTGCACATTCCGCAATTAACACTAGGCTGACCCTTGACAGGATGTTGGACGGGCGTTTCATAGGACGTGGAGGACGCATAAATTGGCTAGCCCGTTCTCTTGATCTTACACCTCTGGACTTCTTTCTGTGTGGTACGTTAATGGAGAATGTGTACCGTGATGTGCCTACAACCCCAGAGGATATGAAACAACGTATTGTGGCAGCCTGCGGCGACATTACACCAGATGTACTGCGGCGTGTACGACATTCATTACGCCAGAGATTGCAATTGTGTGCAGCAAATGATGGCCACCACATTGAACATCTATTGGCCTGACATGTCGGGACACACTCTATTCCACTCCGTAATTGAAAACGGAAACCACGTGTGTACGTGTACCTCACCCCTCATGGTAATGTACATGTGCGTCAGTGAGAAAGACCAATAAAAAGGTGTTAGGATGTGGACGTAATGTGCTGTTCCAGTCTCTTCTGTACCTAAGGTCCATCACCGTTCCCTTTGGATCCCTACGTAATTCGGTGCTCTCCGATACACACGATCGAACAGCGGAGGAGTGGTACTCAAGCGTCAACTTTAGGTTACAATATCTCCGGATGTAATTAACATTTTACAATGCAACAAACGGCACTAATTACGTATTTGTTTATATGTTCAGATGTGCTAACAAAACTAATGGGGTTACATTAAAAAAAACGTAGGTTTGTGTTAAAAAACATACTTCCGTGCATTTTTCTATGGTTTGTATTAAGTAATTACACTAGCCCGTCTCCTCACGTTCGGTCTGTGGAATCGATTCGTCAGTAACCCTTAGACCGAGATATTGTTTGGACCTTCAGCCTTATTTAGAGAAATGCTTTAAGATAAGGCCTTCTGCCTTTTAAATTCAAATTCCTGTTTTTGTATCTTAAGTGACTGGCCTTCAGCCGGTTTTAAATTAAATGTGTTTTGCCCTTGAGGCGTGAGATTGAATGGCGCATTTAGCCGGGAACTAAGTTCTAAAATTAATGTTTGGCTTGCTCTGTTCTTAGTGTTTTCTTTACTCTTGTAATATCTGTCAAATGAATAAGTTAATATGCTCGATTTCAACTGAGAGCCACTCATTTTGGCCCCTTTCCACAAATTAATCTATCTGTCCTGGCCTGCGGGTAAAGCAGGAGATCTCAAATATGGAATTAAGGAAAGCAATCAAAGACAATGCTGCTTGGTAAAATATTGCCTTGAGCACAATATAATGGTTCCAAAAATTTGGTTGTATGCGTGTAAGAGACCTGGAACACTGGAAAATTTTAGACTGATTATGTAATGGTAAGACTGAGATTTAGGAACCATATTCTGAATTGCAAGACATTTTCTGCGGCATATGTGGATCCTGAACACAATAGATATGTTATGAATTCAAAAAAGTGTGAAATTAGGGAGATGGGACCTAGCGAGGCTGTAAGAAACGGTGGTTGTTGAGAGTTTCTCAGGGAGCATTAGGGAACGATTGATTAGAACGGGTGAAAGGAACTCAGTAGTATACGAATGGGTAGCTTTAAGAAATGATATAGTGAAGGCAGTAGAGAATCAACTAGGTATAAAGACAAGGCTTAGCAGAAAGCCTTGGATAACACAGGACACAATCGGACAAGTCCGAAAGAACAGATACCATCTTCATACATATATAGTTAAGGGTCACGGGCCATTTGACCATCTTCTTCCATGCAGATTCACAAACAGTGCCCGAACTCTTACGGGAATCGGCAGTAAAGCCGCAAGTAATGATTATAATGGGCAGGGGCACTATGAATATAGTGTGGGACAATAACTTGCGAATGTGGGTCTCACGGGAAGCGTGCCAGAGATAAGTCCCTGCAGTCGCACTATGCTCTGTGCCCTCGGTGGCTCAGATAGATAGAGCGTGTGCCATGTAAGCAGGTGATCCCGGTCGGGGCACACAGTTTTATCAGTCCACGTTGACTTACATCGAAGCCTGTAAGCAGCTAAGGGTATTCATTTCATTGTAATTTCAATCTAACAAGGTGCATGGTAACCGATGGTATCTGTTCTTTCGGACGTGTCCGAGGTTGACACAGGAGAGGAATTCGTGGCTGGTAGCATCAAGATTTGCACAAAGCCTTCCCTCACCTATTTCAACCCCTTAGGCATGAAATATCGAGGAAACCAATCCTATCAAGGCCTGCACTATAAGATCAATACCCTCTGTAAATTTCAGATTCCTATACGTGTCCTGGGCTGGGCGACGATGAGTCAGTAAATGTGGCAGTCGGCCGGAACGTTGCCTTTTGTAAATAGAGATTTCCTGTCTCATAAGAATTCATTGTAATCAATACCTTTTTTTCTGGGATATACTTGTCGCCGTGTCAGGTGCGCACAGTCTTATCGCACCTCTAAACTGCAGAATGTGTTGTTTTCTGGCAACGGCAATGCATATACGGATATTTCGCAAACAGTAGACGTCCTAAGTTGTGTCGCTCTGTATATCATTGCCTACTGATTATAAAGCTATGACAGAAGAAATATGTTAATCGTTCAAAGACGTTTAGAGAAATTGAAACGATTATGTTGTAGTGCATGACTAAATCTCAGCGAAAATGAAGGTAACTTCGAATGTGGTTCAAAGCAGCATAAATGGACCACTTACGTTACCCAAATAATGAGTCACAGTAGGAATTAGTGAACTCATACAAATACGTAGATTTAACAGTTTGTGTGGGCACGACACGCTATGATCACAGGCTCAGTCGTGGGTAAAACAGATATCAGACGTCGGTTCATTGGCAGGATAATAGGATAACGTAGTCGGTCTACAAAAGAAAATGTAAACAAATCAGATGCGTGTTCCATCTTAGAATATTACTGTAGGGTGTGGAACCCTGCCAAAATAGACGTAGCAGTGGGTATTGAACGTATAAAAAGATGAACAGCACGAATGATCACAAGTCTGACTAACGGTAGAGCATAACAAAAATTCTATAAAGAATAACTTACAGATCCCTGACGATAAACGACCACTTTCTCGAGAAAGCCTGCTTACAAAGTCGTTCTTCCAGCACTTCATAGACGACTTGAACGGGAAGAAAACCTGCAAGGTGGAACATGACACGAAGCGTGGTCATGTTCCACCCCACTCTACCACGCGGCTTCGCAAAAACGTTTTAAGGAGTATTTACGTAGATGTTCACAATTTTAGCAATACATAGTTATCGCGTAAGGTCAGCGGCACTATCAAACAGTTTGCAGTAATCCACACGAGAGTATAGTAAAGGAAAACCGTATGCAGTGCTTCCAATTGGTGTTCTGAATGGCAGCTCTCTTCTGGGTGCCTAAATTATTCGCTAGAATTTTCCAGAGTGTTCCGCAAACCGAATGCGAAAACGGATGTGGTCCCGTTATACGGCACACTGTCATCCATAAAAATTCCATCGTTGTTTGGATACATAAAGTCCATGAATGGATGAAAATGGTCTCCAAGCAGCCGATCTTAACCATTTCCATTCAATGACCGTTTCAGCGGGACCAGAGGACCCAGTCAGTTCATTAAAAAGCAGCCCACACCATTATGGATCCTCCACCAGTCTGCACTGTGCCTTCTCGGCAACGCAGTCACATGCTGGCGTCCACGCGCAGTCGGAGTGTGAGGGGCGGATCCCACTGCTACGAGGTCCGTGGCTCACCGATCCCAGACACGAAAGTTGAGTCTTAACTTAATCTACCAGCCAGCCCCAATGGCTCACATTGTGTCGTTTGAATTTCGTTGTGGGTTGTTGGGTCATTCCCGCGAGCAACAACGTGTGATTTCAAGTTGGCACATCTTCCATGCCCAGTTCTTAATCGGTTCAGAGTTGACCAGATCCTGTGGGGCTGGTCAAACCCAGGTACTGCCTCAGTAATACTGTCCACAGTCGAACCAAACCATCAGCTCTTACCTACTGAAATCGGGTCTCTTCTCAGCAATTTCGATGCACTGTCCTACAGGACACGTTCGTCATACGTCCAACAATGACCTCTGCTGCTATTTTATGCCGTATTTCTTGTACGTCAGCACTGACAACTCTTCGAAAACGCCGCTGCTCTCGGCCGTTAAGTGAAGGACGTCGGCCACTGTGTTGTCTGTGGTGAGAGAGGGAATGCCTGAAATTTGGTGTTCTTGGCACAGCCTTCACACTGTGGTTCTCGGAATATTGGTTTCCCTAACGATTTGAGACATGGAATGTCCCATGCGTGCAGCTGCTACTCCCATTACACGTTCAGAGACGGTTCATTTCCGTCGTGTGGCAATAATAACGTTGAGGAGAAATGACAGCTTTGTCAATGCACTGACCTTTTACGCCTTTAGTACGAGGTACTATCGCCATCTGTATATTTGCATATCGTCACGCCATGAATTTTGTCACCTCAATACATATGAATAAATATGAATTTGACCATGCTCATGATAAAGACAACCAAGTCAGTAGTGTGCGAGTACACGACCAGTCCTGCACAACTGGCATCTGCCACAATAGCTTAAATACCTAAGAGTTCAGACTATGAAATGGTATGACATGGGACAACATATGGAATTGGTAGTAGGGTACGTCGGAATTGTTCTGAGAAAGGTCGTTACATCTACTAAGAAACAGCGTGCTATAAGATAGTGTGACCAATTATACAGTAATCCTCAGCGTTGTTACTAAGCATGAATATCAAGCTTCGAATGCTATCAAACAGGCTTTGCTAGATTTTTAGAATTCATTCCTTCCCAGACATCTCCAACAGTAAAAAATATTGCAGTGTGACCCACAAATCTCAGTAGTTTCATCAGCTTTATGACAACTACAACGTTCTTTCGTTACATAACATGAAACACAATGGGCAACATACCTCTGTAATAAAACTTAAATGCAATATTACACAGTCTAGTCGCTATCCGAAAGCACGTAGTATCGTTTCACTACTAAATTGGGCAGGAGCTCTAATGCATAGATTCCTCAGTCCATGTGAGAAATGCACAACTCGTAATATAAAAAATTAAAAACTAAATTGGGCCAAAAGCTGTAATGCATAGATTTCTCAGCTCAGGTGAGAAATATACAGCATGATCTAGTTTGATTGTTTTGGATTGTGGGGCGCTAAACTACGAGGTTATCAGCGAGCATGTTCTAAAAAATTTAAAAAGAAATAAAGAAAAAGCGTTGCTGCAAATAATTTGTCTTCCAATTTTTGTGGAGGGAAATGTATGCAGCTCTGTATCGATGGTGGCATTACCTGGACATTGTGTCTCCAGCACTACAAATATTTGTTTATCATACGACAAATCTTATTTTGCCATATAGAAACACTTAGGAACAGAAAATTTGTGCCCTTGAAATAACAATAATCTAATTTTAGAGTCATGATAACAAACGGGCGCTTGAAGAGGATAGATCATCTCGGATTTCTATGGTAAGCTGCAAGAATAAGTGTCACTGGTAAGTGCACTTCAGTGTAATACCCTGGATTAATTCGTCGAAGAGTCCTTTTCCTTTAATGCATGTGGCTTCGAAGTCAGTGTTCTTGATAGCCTCCTTGATTCTGCTTGAATAGTGTGGCTGTGAGGGCCTACAGTAAGTTTAGGTTTTTGAAATTACTGATACCCTGTAGTCCTGATAACTATCATATTCCAGTTTCTGTCGCCCACTGTACAGTAGGAGAACGCCACTAAATGCCTTAGAACCCTAGTATGTAGCTTGCGACACCTACCTGCCTCTTATACAGATGATATGATTACATTACCCACGTACTGCAGCGTACAGAAAAAAGGTAGATCAGTGTAGCGTGCAATCACAGTAACGTAGGATCACGTAGTGATGAGACTACTAGTAAGGACATTATCATCGATATAGAGTACGACGCGTCATGAAAGAAAACTTTTCACGCAGCACGGAATGCATTCAACTACGGAGCGCTGATGTATCTTCTCAGCGTAGACCTGGATGGCTTGCTCTACCATTTGTAGCATTTCATCCTTAGTTTACCAGCTCAACAGTGAAACAATCATGAACCTTACGTAATTTATTGGTGGAGAAATAGACTGAGCACACACAAGTTTCAGGGAAATACTAGGCTAATTTCTGTGAGTAATTCATCGCTAAAGTAAATATAAACGCATTAAACATAACACGAGCGTTTACTGCAATGTGTAGATTATTAACTTACAGGACTGGTTTAGAATTGTGTAAAAGGCAATACTGAAACACAATACCACTGTTCCCTCGGCCATCATATTTGCATATTCGACACCATTCGCGAAAAATTCTTGGTAGCTCTCTCTTTGCCGATACTTACCACTAGATAATCTGATACAAAATGCGTTTTATTTTCTCGGAATTTTAGCCAGAACATTATTTTAGAATGATTACGTGGCAGTTGGAAGATCTTTTCGACTTGAGATGGATCGTGATGTCCAAGAGATCCACAAAAAGTGATCGAAAAATTTTAGAAAAACAAAATATGACAGCAAATACCAATATACGATCAGTAGGAGGAGAGGGAGTAGGAGGAGGAGTAGGTTGAGCAGGAGGAGGAAAAGTTAGAGGTAAAAAAGAAGAAGAAGAAGAGGAAGAAGAAGAAGATGATGATTATGGAAGATGAGCCAAAGTCGCAGGAGAGTAAGTAGACGATAAAAAGTTTTAGAAAGAGAAAAGTAAAGAGAATTAAAAGATGAAGGAGCAGCAAGAAGTTCAATAAGCAGAATACGACGCAAAGTCACACGATAAGTAAATTAAATAAGCCGAATGTGCAGAGAGAAATGAGTAGAAATTCGAGAGTTTTGTCAATTCGTTTAGTTGGTGGCCTGAAGTTGGCATCGCCTTGCCTGGAAACCAAAACAGCTGAGTGGCATCTGCCGCCTCCCCTTCCGCTTAAGAAACTCAAGCCGGTGGAAAAATCAGCTTTTGCAGCGAAGGCGAGGACTGGGAAGGTGCGGAAGGAAAGCGCGTCTTTGGCACACATCACGGCTGCACATCCCGCCAGGCGTGCGTCGGGGACAAAGGCAAGCTCAGGAAGACAAATCGTCTTATTTGTATTCAACGTCGACTCGGCATATTTCTGGAGAAACAAAATCCTTCTCTCGTCGTGTAAAGTGCTGAATATTAGAAGCCCCACCGCGGTCGGAATATCCGATGCAGCCAGCGCGGTCCCTGGCAGCAGTCACTCGCTCCTCCGCCTGCGCACGTCTCAGAGAAGCGGGACGGCTCGTACGGTGAACAGCTCTGCCCCACGGCTCACCAAAATCCCTGTAGGAGTTGCATCTACAACAATATCACAGTCTTAACTTCGTAACGGAAGAATAAGCCTCATGTATGAGTTAATACAGATACGAGGGTTGGAACTTTAATAGTGGCAACTATTTATTTACAGCTCGTACAAAATAGGTACGTGTTCCAAAGTCTTACTGACTTTCAAAGTAGTCACCAGCATTGTTTATAACCCGTTGCCAGCGATATGGAAGTCGTAGGATACTCTTGGCAGTGCCAGTTGTGTTGACAGTTTGAGCGGCGCGGTCTACTGCCCGAAGAATTCGATGCAGTTCTGAAACGAATGCCGTGAAGTGTATCTTTCGGTTTAGAAGTGGAGTTGAACTCACGAGGGCTTAAATCAGGGGAGTGCAGTAGGTGGTATAGCACTTAGCATCCCCATCAGTCAAACAAATCAGTAACAGCTTGCACTTTATATGCTTGAGCATTGTCCTGCAAAATGATGGTCAGGGCCTGCAGAAAGTGTCATCACTTCTGTCTCTATGCTGGTCGTAGGTTGTGTTCCAAAAATGAACAGCCGAGAGACAGAAGTGATGACAATTTCTGCAGGACCTGACCATCATTTTGCAGGACAACGCTCAAGCACGTAGAGTGCAAGCTGTTACAGATTTGTTTGGCTAATGGGGCTGGTAAGTGGTATACCACCTACTGCACTCCCCTCATTTAAGCCCTCGTGAGTTCAACTCGATTTATAAGCTGAAGGAAACCCTTCACGGCATTCGCTTCAGAACTACTACGAATTCTTCGGGCAATAGGCAGCACCGCTCGAACTGTCAACACTACTGGCTCTGCTAAGATTATCCTACGACTTCCACATCGCTGGCAACGGATAATACAGAATGCTGGTGACTACTTTGAAAATCAGCCAAACTTTGAAACACTTATCTATTTTGTACGAGCTGTAAACAAATAGTTTCCAATATTAAAGTTCCAACCCTAGTATTTGTGTTCATTCTTTAAGTGGGACGTTCAAACGATTAATGTCATTATCTGTCATTAGGAGAAACGTCAACTATCAGAGTTTATAGTGCCCACGAAATGAGTCCTCTGGCATCATTCGCTAGTTACCTCACGACATCGGGTATTAATATTCCGACAGCTCCCTTGCGACTGAGAAAGAAAGCTCGAGGGCTGTTTGTTTTTCAAAGTCCGATCGCTAGCGAAATTGAAATCACTGTGAAAATCAGATGAGTTTCGCAATGTCTCTTACTGTGCTTGGCGATCATGTCAGGTCGCGCTTTTCTAGTCTGAGCCCACAGTGAGGTCGTAAAGAAGCCAAGAGCAATAGAGTCTCTCGCCAAATGTGAAATGCGTGCTGTCATTCGATTTCTTGAGTATGAGGGGTTTCGCCTGATTCCATGCAGCCCGCATAATGTAGCTGCCATGAGTGACAGCAATGTGCGGCAATGCTGTAGGAGCTTCGAAGGACATACAGATGTTCATGACTCAGGCAGTCAGATGAGGAAACGAGTGTCAGCTGAATAACTTGTTCAGCTAGTGGATGAGCCGGTTCGGGAAATTTTTCACCATACAGCCTTCACTTGGCTTCCTTTGAATATTATCTCTTTTCCCAGATGAACCGCTGACTGTGAGGACAGGATTATGGCACAGACAGCTAGCTGTAGACCAGCTTAAAGAATTAGCTAAAAGCACAGGAGCTTGAATTCCTTGATGAGGGCGTTGTAAAGTTTGTACTACGCTACGAAAAAGTCTAAGTCATAGCAGCGACTTTCTACAGAAGTAACTGGATGGTGTAGTTAAATGTTAGGAATAAACATTGTTGGTTTTGACTGTAGTTTAGATTTCGCGATCTATCGGACCTTGAAAAGCAAACAGCACCTGCATAATCTGTAGGGGTACATCAAGCGTGATGGCATGCACGAAATCCTGCAGTAACGTTCACTTTCAGCACAGCTGTCACGGTGATTTCGAAAACTATCAGGCGTCAAATGTAAGAGAAGCTGAATGTTACCTACACAATAATAGTGTCCCTATTGGCATTCGTCCGTGGCGTTTTGGACGTTTTGACTAGCTGTACGCCTTGATTATGGTATATCCGGGCACAGCCATAGACCTAGTGTAACTAGAAACGTTATTCTTCCGACTAGGCTAAACATTTAAAATGATCCTCAGTCCAATCTTGATGAGCCCGTATCCACTGCAAGCGTAATTAACGCTGTCGTTGAGCCAACATGAGAAAACGTTAGGGCCGTCTATGATGGAGCCCCGTGTACGACGCTGTGCACTGTAGTATGTATTATGAAACACTTGTGACAGCAGCAGCTTTCTGATCGACCATCTGATGTATCATTGATCACTACATATCACGCTTTATGCTGTAGGCAAGCCTCCGATATCGACGTCTTGTGACGTGGTATGTACGCGCAACACCTTCGGTCCCACTCGTGATTTCACTGTCCTCCGTCTACTTTCCATAGAAGCTCACAACATTAGCACGTGGACAGTCGACCTCCTTCACCATTTCCGAGTAGCTGGGTCCCAAGAGTTGGCACATAGCGCTTTCCTTGTCAAAGTCGCTTCTGTGCATTGTTGCCGCTAGAATGATTACCCGTTTGTCTCTGCTTTGCTAGTACACTTTCCTTACAGCGTCATGTGGCCACATCGCCACCAGGTGGCTTTCAGTCTCGCAATGCGTAGTGGTCACAATTCTTTAACTCACCAGCATGTGAATCTTTACGCTGAGGCCAACTGGTGAGTTACACAGACTATTCCTTTAAGTGAATTAAAGTATGGGATACTGTGTCCAATAAAATAGTCTGAAAGTCTAATTGTTCCAGCTCAGATCCATTCATTAACTGTACACTAAGATGTGGAAGGTCCTCTGTGTCCTTTATTTCAGATCTAATTTTGATTTCGGTTGCATTATAATAACTTTTTTATTTAAATCTAGTTTTCAACAAAACAAGAGGGAAGGAAATGTGTATACAGAAGGAATAGAATATGAACTGACTGCTACTAAATATCACTTTACAGTGCAATACAAAGGATGTTTTCTGTCTTATCACGTATCAGGATACCTAAGAAAAGTCATCAACGAATTGAAAGAGGAGAGATTGACAACGTACCTGTGGGTCAGTGTTAGCTGTTTTTGTACATAATACACTACAAAGTTTCATTTGATCTTCCATAGTGTTTTACCAGACGATGTATAACAGTGAGCCGCCTGGAGTAGCCGCGAGGTCTCAGGCGCCCTACACGGTTCACTCGGCTCCTCCTGTCTGAAGTTCGAGTCCTCCCTTGGGCATGGGTGTATGTGTGTGTTGTCCTTAGCGTAAGTTTAAGTTAGATTAAGTAGTGTGTAACATTAGGGACCGATAACCTCAGGAGTTTGGTCGTACCACAAATTTCCAAAATTACAACAGTGAAACTTTGACTTTTAATGCGAAAAACCATTCTGAAACTGAGATTAATTCAGTCAGAAATGACGAGAAGAACGTTGACAATTACGTGGAAAGCCCGTAAAATAAGTGGGCCAGGGATCAGCTGAGTGGAAATCGTAACTGTCGGAGTATTTGTGTATTAAGTAGAAGTGGGCAATACATGACGACGCGTTAAACGATGACTTAAGGATCACAAAAATCGTTTGCTGGATTCAAAGACATAAGAAAAGAACGTGGGAATGTTTTAAGGGACAGTGAGTAGATTCACTAGATGTCATGCCGAACCAGAATGGATATATTTAGTTGAATAAAGTCAAGAAATACCAATCTCTTCATTTCAGAATAACACTTACACTCTACATCCTTCGTTATTTGCTGGATGTATTCCAGTCTCTGCTCCTATACTTTATGACCTCTACAGTCCCCTCCAGTATCCTGGAGGTTAATCACTGTTGTTTTAACAGATGTCCTACCATCTTTTCCCTTCTCCTTGTCACTGATGTCCATATGTTTCTTTTTTTGCTGATTCTGCGGAGAACCTCCTAATTCCTTGCCTAATTAATCACCGCGAAAAATCAGTGCATTCTTCTGTAGCGCCACATCTCAGATCCTCCGTTTCTCGTCTGTTCAGGTTTTTCGGGAATCATTGTTCCACTAACGTTCAATATTGTGCTCCGAATACACATTCTCGGAAGTTCCTATTACATCTTATAGCCTAATTTTGACACCAGGAATGCCATCTCTGCCTGTACTAGGCTTCATTTTAAGTCGTTCTTGCCTCACCTGTCATGGTTACTTTGCTTCCAAGGTACCAAAATTCCGTAACTTCGCCTTCTTTGTGACCAAGATCTTTGATGTTAAATTCCTTGATGTGCTAATTTCTGCTACTTCTCATTACTTCTGTCTTTTTCAGGTTTTGTTCTCGACCCGTATTTCAACAGATCCTGTAAATTCTCTTCACTTTCACTGAGGGTTGCATTGTCATCAACGAATCTTATGGTTGATTCCATTCACCCTGAACATTAACCCCGTTCTTGTAACTTTCATTTACTAGCAGCACTGCTTTGTCGATGTATAGATTGACAGTAAGGGCGAAAGACTGCATCCTTGTATTACACATTTCTTAATCCGAGCACTGCTTTCTTGGTCTTCCAATCTTGCTGTTGCTCCTTGTTTCTTGCAGAATATCTATATATCACTTTTTTCCCTGCAGCTTCCCCTACTTTTCTCAGAATTTCAAACGTCTAGCTCTATTTCACTTTGTCTAACTTTTTTCTTGATCGACAAATCGTAAGAGCGTATCTTGATTTTTCTTCACTCTTTATTCCCGTATCAAGCACAAGGTCATAGGTGCCAAACTAATCGGCATCCAAGAGGTCCTCAACTTTCTTTTCCACTTTTCTGTTCATTATTCATAACCGCAGCTTAAATTCAAGATATGTTAAGCTGATTGTGCAACAGTGTTCGCACCTTCGCACCGCTTACAATCTTCGGAATTGAGTGTCTTGTGGTATGTTATCTATCTCAGAAGCTCTACTCATCGCCTTCGATAGTCGCTTGGCTGCAATTTCGCATAATGGTTTCAGAAATTACGATGGAATGTCATCTATTCCTTCTGCTTCATTCGATCGCCGGTCTTCCAAGGGCTCTTTTATATTCTGACTCCACAACTGGATCCCATATGTCTTCATTATTTATTCCAGTTTCTTCTTCTATCGAGTCATGAGACAGAGGCTGGAAAGTTGCAGACGTCGCACCAATATTCAAGGAAGGCAGTAGGAGTAATCCAGTGTATTACTGACCCGTATCAGTAACATTTATATGCAGCAGAATCTTGGAACATATATTGTGTTCGAATATTTTGAATTACATCGAAGAAAATGGTCTATTGACATGGATTCAGAAAATCGTTCTCGTGAAACACAACTAGATCTTTACTCACACGAAGCGCTGAGTGCTATTGACAAGTGATTTCAAGTGGATTCCGTATTTCTGGATTTTCGGAAGGCTTTTGACACTGTACCACACAAGTGGCGAGTAGTGAAATTGCGTGCTTATAGAATATCGTCTCAGTTATGTGACTGGATTCGTGATTTCCTGTCAGAGAGGTTACAGCTCGTAGTAATTGACAGAAAGTCATCGAGTAAAACAGAAGTAATTTCTGGCGTTTCCCAAAGACCCTTTGCTGTTCCTTATCTATATAAATGATTAGGGAGCCAATCTCAGCAGCTGTCTTAGGTTTTTTGAAGATGACGATGTCGTTTATCGACTAGTACTGTCATCAGAAGAAACAAGTTGCAAAACGATTTAGAAAAGGTATTTGTATGGTGCGAAAATTGGCAGTTGAAGCTAAATGTAACAGATCTATCAAAGTGACTGCCTACACAGCGCTTGTCTGTTGTCTTTTAAAATACTGCTTCGCGGTGTGGGATGCTAACACATAGGGCAGACGGAGTACATTGAGAAAGTTCAAAGAAGGGCAGTACGATTTGTATTACCGCGAAATAGGGGAGAGAGTGTCACTGAAATGATACAGTATTTTTGCTGGACACCATTAAAACAAGGGCGTTTATCGTTGCGGCAGAATCTTCTCAAGAAATTCTAATCAGCAACTTTGTCCTCCGAATGCGAAAATATTTTGTTGATGCCGACCTACATAGGGAGAAACGATAACCATGATGAAATAAGGAAAATCAGAGCTTGCACGGTAAGCTATAGATGTTCGTTGTTTCCGCGCGCTATACGAGACGAGGTTAATAGCGGTATGTGAAGGTGGTTCGATGAATCCTGTGCCAAGTACTTAAATGTGATTTGCAGAGTATCCGTGTAGATGTAGACGAATACCAGTTTAACAGCCTAGCTCGATATCGCACGAGAGAGTAAAAGTTTCCCAAGAACTCATATCAGCCTGCTGTAACGAAATCGTGCTGCTCACGGAACCACGGGGTTTTACGGGTGGCAGAATTAGCAGGCGAACGGCGAACGTTGTACGACGGGTGCGCTTGACCAAGACGAAAACCGCGAATTACCAGGGCACTCTCGTTGACGTCGAAGGGATTGCACCTATACAGTCTCTCAGGAGCTCTCTGTGGGGAGGATATGATCCACATAATACCCATTGTATCAAGGAAGGGCAGGTATGTCGAGGACAGCATCGGCAACAACATTCGAGGCCGCTTAGCTGCACCGCCGCTTGCGTGGGCGCCAACAGAGAACAGAATATACGATTGTGAACCTCATAAAAAATTCTTGTTCCGGTAGTACTGTGTCATTAGCGCCCAGCGCACCGACTGGCTTGCTCCACCGCCCAACACACGCCGTTATTCCGACAACAGTAGAGATCTGAATCCAGGCCACTACAATGCAGTGGTTTTGTAATATTTCTGGCCTCACATCCATAAAATTCAGCTACCAGAATCTCCTCTTAGAGCAGCTGAGAAGGCACCACTGTTACGATGACGTAACGTGGTACGAGTTACCGGTGGCAGATGATTTATTCGGTATGCGTATCGTGCAAAAGACCGCATAAATTGTGGTCCTTCTACACGGTTGACTGGTGTATTCGAAACTAACGCAACAAAATGATAAACTTCTGCTAATAATAGAAAAACAAAACAGTGAATTTACTTGAATTTCATATAAAAGCGTCATTCCATTATTTCGAATGTGTTAATTACCAGCAGAATAATAAACAACTGCTAAACGAAAAGGTGGATGAAGGCCTTCGTTTAGCAGTTGTTTATTATTCTGCTGGTAATTAACACATTCGAAATAGCCTTCGGAGTTCTTCGGGTGGCGCCTAAACTGGATGACGGGAAAAGTGCTTCGGCTGTAAGATCAGATCTCGATCGGGAGTCTCGGAGGTCAGACATGTTGTCTGCCGCCGTCCGTACCAGATTAGACTTAATTAGCAACCTTTGGTTTGTAAATGTAAGCGCTCGATCGGCAGTCAGGTGGTACAGTCATATCTGACGCGGTCGGTATTGGTTAAGATCTTAATTAGCAATCTCTGGTTTTTGGACATGTAACTGAGAAATAGTCTGAAAGTAACAACGCAAACGCACAAGTAATTATTTTATTTATTCTCTGCGAAAATGTGTAGATTGGAAATTATTTGTGATTCATAAAAGGACTATAATTGTGCAGTTTCTCATATTTTGCAAATAAAAATCGAGTGCATCCCGTTTAAACTAAATAATTTGAAGTTTAATTATTTATACAATAACAGTTCCTCGCCAACTATTTATTACCCCCTCAAGATAGGGGAGTCACGAACTACGTGCTTTTTCCTGCACAGGGGACAACAGCTAAATGAAGCTGCATGTCAGTGAATATTATTTAGAATTTATGCATTCCACTCTGGGCGGTAGAAGCAAATAGGCATCTTGCGTGTGTTGCAATCTTAGTATATATGAGGTCAGTGACACGACATCTGTGGTAACAGAGAGGGGGAATGAAACAAGGAAATTTTAGAGGGAACGGATTTATCTTACGGACACAAACCCCTCTCGCTGTCTCTCTTTCACTTACCGTAGTTTCCATCGACTGATGCTATTGATCATTGCTAATTATCCCGACCTGTTGGGAAAATTTCCAGTCCAAAGCCCCAAGAGACTGTCCTGAAACTCCGTCTGCTCCTCCACCCGCTTTGACAAGTACGGAGGTCTTCAACCGCCTATGCTCATGACATTTACTAAAAATTTAAGGAATGACTGGATTCGAACCCGCGACCCAAGACGTTTTGAATACTTTTAAACAATATTGGAAGGTAACTATGAACATCTATCAAGTAATGCATAAAATGACTCTTTCACCATCAGCTGCTTTTATTTTAAACCCAAATATCAACCGGTTTGTCATGGATCGTCTTCATGGATAAGGGTTAAAATTATTGTAGCCACATCACATTTGATTACTATTTTTCTTTTATTATGTGGTATTTTTGTGGAGCTCTAATTCTTTGTTTTTCCTCTCTTTTTTCCAGCAACATCTCACCAGACATCTTAAAATTGTATGACTCCACTCATTGGACTGTATTTTATTTTTTATTTTCCAGACTGTGACTCGAACCCTTATCCTTTTTCTTTTGTAGGAAAGCACTCTAACAAAACTTTTTGTAACTAGAACCAGGATCTCCTGCTTATTATTTTTACTTGTAGCAGCAGCAGGGAGGAATGAACGAAGTCAGCTTCAGGTTGGGTGGAGACAAGTTGGAGCAAGAGTCGAATCCCAAAGCCCGTTCACGATTCTTTCCCACACTCCACCCTGGTCCCCCGCCCGCACAGCCTGTCAATGTGCTGGTCCCTCACATGGTACTGACCTTTCTCACTTTATATATATATCTGTTTATTTTCTTTTTTGATACCTTGCAACTTGCTACTCTACGAAGAAGGAAACAAAACCGGAGTTAACCCTACATGGCTTCCGCCACTAAACAGAAATCGTGTGAAGTAGTGGCTTGAAACAATTTGTTTACTTTTTAATAATTACAAAAAGAAAAACAAGACAAACAGGGCCACCAAAATCCGATAAACAGTGTAACAATACACATGAAAAGGGACCATGACGAAAATAACGTGAGTGCCGGTTAACTCACCTTTTTTTCCCTTTTCAATAATTTTGCCAAACATAAGGTAACAGGAATGGAACATTCGAGCAGAAAAGGAATTCTGCGCTTCATCCTACGTCTTGGCAATTAAATACGAGGTATAGTACATTTACAAAAAGTGCACGATAGCGTGGCATTCTTTGCTACGTCCGCTTGGGCCCAACCACACACTGGTGAAAGGCACAACGGTCAGAGTAATACGTGTTCCCTATCACGTAATGAACAAATGCCCGACAAGTCACAAAATTGTATATTTATTAGATCTGGGAAAGAAGATTGAATCGAGAAGCAGGAAATCTCATCAATGATTGCCGCTTTGTCGTCCTGGCAAGAAAGGCTAATTGTCGGCGGAGCCAACTCCAATGTCTGCGTCCGCAGGCGACCAACCAGTTACATAATGTATCCGTTTCATGAAAACTGCTGCACCGGTCTGTCTCACTAAAGCCAATGCGAAAATGTCGAACGTTGGTGGAGACGTAGGGATGAAAGAGTTGGTGCCATAAGTACACCACTTTCGTCAGAAAATTAGGTTGGCTGACATCAAATAGGGGTAATGCAGGAGTAGGTTTAATAATGAATAAAAAAATAGGAGTGCGGGTTAGCTACTACAAACAGCGTAGTGAACGCATTATTGTGGCCAAGATAGACACAAAGCCCATGCCTACTACAGTAGTACAAGTTTATATGCCAACTAGCTCTGCAGATGATGAAGAAATAGATGAAATGTATGACGAGATAAAAGAAATTATTCAGGTAGTGAAGGGAGACGAAAATTTAATAGTCATGGGTGACTGGAATTCATCAGTAGGAAAAGGGAGAGAAGGAAACATAGTAGGAGAATATGGATTGGGGGGGGGGGGGGGAGAAATGAAAGAGGAAGCCGCCTTGTAGAATTTTGCACAGAGCATGACTTAATCATAGCTAACACTTGGTTCAAGAATCATAAAAGAAGGTTGTATACCTGGAAGAATCCTGGACATACTAAAAGGTATCAGATAGATAATATAATGGTAAGACAGAGATTTAGGAAACAGGTTTCAAATTGTAAGACATTTCCAGGGGCAGATGTGGATTCTGACCTCAATCTATTGGTTATGAACTGCAGATTGAAACTGAAGAAACTGCAAAAAGGTGGGAATTTAAGGAGTTTGGACCTGGATAAACTGAAAGAACCAGAGGTTGTACAGAGTTTCAGGGAGAGCATAAGGGAACAATTGACAGGAATGGGGGAAAGAAATACAGTAGAAGAAGAATGGGTAGCTCTGAGGGATGAAGTAGTGAAGGCAGCAGACGATCAAGTAGGTAAAAAGACGAGGGCTAATAGAAATCCTTGGGTAACAGAATTTAATTGATGAAAGGAGAAAATACAAAAATGCAGTAAATGAAGCAGGCAAAAAGGAATACAAACGTCTCAAAAATGAGATCAACAGGAAGGCTAAAATGGCTAAGCAGGGATGGCTAGAGGACAAATGTAAGGATGTAGAGGCTTGTCTCACTAGGGGTAAGATAGATACTGCCTACAGGAAAATTAAAGAGACCTTTGGAGATAAGAGAACCACTTGTATGAATATCGAGAACTCAGATGGAAACCCAGGTCTAAGCAAAGAAGGGAAGCAGAAAGGTGGAAGGAGTATATAGAGGGTTTATAGAAGGGCGACGTGCTTGAGGACAATATTATGGAAATGGAAGAGGATGTAGATGAAGACGAAATGGGAGATAAGATACTGCGTGAAGAGTTTGACAGCACACTGAAAGACCTGAGTCGAAACAAAGACCTGGGAGTAGACAACATTCCATTAGAACTACTGATGGCCTTGGGAGAGCCAGTCATGACAAAACTCTACCATCTGGTGAGCAAGTTGTATGAGACAGGCGAAATACCCTCAGACTTCAAGAAGAATATAATAGTTCCAATCCCAAAGGAAGCAGGTGTTGACATATGTGAAAATTACAGAACTATCAGTTTAATAAGTCACAGCTGCAAAATACTAACACGAATTCTTTACAGACGAGTGGATAAACTGGTAGAAGCGGACCTCGAGGAAGATCAGTTTGGATTCCGTAGAAATGTTGGAACACGTGAGGCAATACTAACCTTACGACTTGTCTTAGAAGAAAGGTTAAGGAAAGGCAAACCTACGTTACTAGCATTTGTAGACTTAGAGAAAGCTTTTGACAATGTTAACTGGAATACTCTCTTTCAAATTCTGAAGGTGGTAGGGGTAAAATACAGGGAGCGAAAGGCTATTTACAATTTGTACAGAAACCAGATGGCAGTTATAAGAGTCGAGGGGCATGAAAGGGAAGCAGTGGTTGGGAAAGGAGTGAGACAGGGTTGTAGCCTCTCCCCGATGTTATTCAATCTGTATATTGAGCAAGCAGTAAAGGAAGCAAAAGAAAAAATTCGGAGTAGGTATTAAAATTCATGGAGAAGAAGTAAAACCTTTGAAGTTCGCCGATGACATTGTAATTCTGTCAGAGACAGCAAAGGACTTGGAAGAGCAGTTGAACGGAATGGACAGTGCCTTGAAAGGAGGGTATAATATGAACATCAACAAAAGCAAAACGAGGATAATGGAATGTAGTCAAATTAAATCGGGTGATGCTGAGGGAATTAGATTAGGAAATGAGACACTTAAAGTAGTAAAGGAGTTTTGCTATTTAGGGAGTAAAATAACTGATGATGGTCGAAGTAGAGAGGATATAAAATGTAGACTGGCAATGGCAAGGAAATCGTTTCTGAAGAAGAGAAATTTGTTAACATCGAGTATAGACTTAAGTGTCAGGAAGTCGTTTCTGAAAGTATTTGTATGGAGTGTAGCCATGTATGGAACTGAAACATGGACGATAACTAGTTTGGACAGAAAGAAAATAGAAGCTTTCGAAATGTGGTGCTACAGAAGAATGCTGAATATTAGATGGGTAGATCACATAACTAATGAGGAGGTGTTGAATAGGATTGGGGAGAAGAGAAGTTTGTGACACAACTTGACTAGAAGAAGGGATCGGTTGGTAGGACATGTTTCGAGGCATCAAGGGATCACAAATTTAGCATTGGAGGGCAGCGTGGAGGGTAAAAATCGTAGAGGGAGACCAACAGATGAATACACTAAGCAGATTCAGAAGGATGTAGGTTGCAGTAGGTACTGGGAGATGAAGAAGCTTGCACAGGATAGAGTAGCATGGAGAGCTGCATCAAACCAGTCTTAGGACTGAAGACCACAACAACAACAACGACATTGGACCAAATAACCTTTGAGTATGTCTCTGGCGATTGGGACTCCACAGAGGAAATGGGATTAGGAAACGTACAGCGACATAACAGCATTTTCACGGAGGGATGCGACCATACAACGGAATGCTTCCTAAACGTTCTTCAGCAGCGGTATGTCCTCATGAGTACGATGAAGTACCATAACGTCATTGAGATACCGAAGAATGATAATTCTTTCACCCAGTAACGACCAGTCTCCCAATCGAGCAGAATTGTAATAATGGTTCCAGACGTAGCACGAATAACGTCATGATGGGGAACATCCGTGCAGAACACCTCGACACACACCTACGGGGGCAGTAAAACGACCATTCACGTCAATTCACGTCTGAATATCAGTAATCAGAGAGAGAGGTGAACATCCTTCGTGCAGAACCATTAAAACCAACAGATGCCAACACTAGCCACAGAAAATTAAGACTAACTTGGTCAAACGCGTGATTGAAAGCAATAAAACGTAAAGTTCCCGGCCTAAAAACATTGGCAGCAATTGCCATTAGGTCTCGATGTTCAGCAATGGGAGTCAGCAGAGTACGACCTGGAAGATAAATTTGGTAACACGCGACAATATCAGCAAGCAAAGCTGACTAACGGCTGTTTATTGCTACAACTACGTTTTATAAAGAAAACTGAGTAAAGGTTTCTGTCGGACCTGATCCACGGACAGACGTCTCATCTTTTTGGCGATTAAAACAATTTTTTTGACCTTCAAACGGCTCGCGACCCATGAAGTTTTGATTGGTAATCAATGACGTTACCTAAAGCCCAAGGGCTGTTTAGATGAAGATATTACACCGAGAGTCTTACGAATCCAGAAAGTAGTATGTCGTGGTATGCTATAAAGAGTTTCAGTTACCTTCGGATAAAGTTGAAAGATATTTTCCGAAACATGTAGTGGGAGGACCAAAAAAGTTTACACGGTTGAATATTTTATTACTTCAATCTAACTTCGCATCAACTGAACTATGAGCACCCCTATAACTGAATTTCACTTTGTCTCTAACCGTCATTGCTCCCACCATGCTGATGGATTAATCCAAAAACTTTTGTACTAATCCCGTAGTTGAGTCATTTGTAGCAAAGAGATGTGGAGGATATTACTCCACTAATGGCACAGCAAGCAAACGGAGAAGGAAAAAGAGGCAGTACGAAATATTCCGTAGTTTGGCGAGTGTGGCATCCTTGTCTTCTAGCATGTTGTTACAGGCTCGCAGAGGCTGCTGTCAACACTCTGCGAAACGTCAGCCGGCAGGTATTCGAGACAGGACGTGTACGGAGCGCGAGTACCACCTGTGAAGCCGGCAGCAGCGGCGGAATGCCGGGATTTATGAGCCCGGTTTAATCTGCACGCAGATAAACTGCCGCCGACTCTCCTTTCGGTCGTCGCGGGCGCCCTTTGCGGCGCAGCCAGCCGCGCCGCAGTGCTGCCAACTGCGCGCCCTTTGATCACGGCCGTGCGCCGCCCGCTCGCTGCAGACGGCGCACTCCCGCAAAGCGCGAAGAGCGCGGTTCCTCGCTGTAAAAGTTCTCCGAGCAGAGTTTCTCGCACTCCGGCTCCGCTTTTGTATCGCGTAAATTAGCACGCCCCGGAATGTCCGCTTTTGAGTTTATTACTGTGTTTAACGCGTTGCGAGAGCGTGTCTGCTATAAAGCCTGCAGCAGTGTAATCTATGGCTGGATTGTTCTGTAATTTCTAAGAATAGGCGAAACGAGTTGCAGAACTGCTGCTGCAGAGAAACTTGGTAACGGGGTGTTGTACACAGCAAGGGCGTCCGTTAATCGCGGAAAATCTCGGTGGCGTGTATTCTGGCTTCATACATGTCGAGGTGATTCTGTTCTCTGAGTTCTCACAATCACAGGTAACACAAGCTTTGTCTCACATGCAACACGTATCAAAATACTGAACACGACTCTGACATTACAATGAATGGAAGTACTGATTTTAACAGGATAATAATTTCTGCTACGGTCTACAGTATCAGTTTTGATTCTCTCATCAGATAGTGAAATACTTCGCCTTGATACATAACCTGAAAGAAGCAGAACCCGTGAAAAGTGCTCGTATAGTGTCACATTTTCTAGTCTGATCCGACACTTCAGTGCGTCTATTTAAGACTATTAACCATTGTACTAGGTTGGTGTATAAGTTCGTAAAGAATTTGGTTTCCATGTCGGTACTCCGGCTGCTATGTATTTATTCCTCGATTCTCATTTTATGCCTAGTTCATTGCTGCTATTTGAGTTTACTTATTGCCATTTTGTCAATTCAAGATACTGAGTGGAGCTGTGGACGCTAGGAAATGGAATGCAAGTGGGGAAATCAAAATACAAGTGGGGAAATCAAAATATTTCCAATAAATTGTTCTTTTTGATTTCAGTGATAGGGTGACAGCAGCGGACGCAGGCAGAAACATCTTCGCCGTGTATGGAGATAATGCCAATTGATAGAGCATGACATGAAAATGGTTTCCTCGTTTTAAAGAGGATCGTTTTGATATTAGTGACTTTCACAAACAACTTCGGGGTCCACTGAAGACCGTTAAAACGCAGTAATTCAAAATAATCCATGACAGTGTACTCGAGAACTGGCAAATGTGACACATTGTCATTATTCCACCACCATGTTACACTTTTATGCAATGCGGATGCTAAGAAATGAGGTGGATGGTACCGCTAAAAGCACAAAAATCAGCGGTTGGCAGTATGTGCAGCACTGTTTACTCGTGATCAATTGTCTAGTGAATAACACCGTCCATTCGTATCCTGTATCGTTACTGGTGACGAGATATTGTGTCTTTATGCTAACGAAAGGAAACGAACAGTTGAGCCCAAACAATCAACTCTTAACCCGAAACACCTCTGAAATGTGCGTAACTAGAAACATGGGGTCTCTCAGAACACTTAAATGTTTTATATCATAGAACTCCAATAAGTCGACAGAAATAAATTAAATAGTCATTTAATTCATGTTATAGGTAAATTTAATACTTTTCAGTCCAATTAACACTTTGTTGTTTAAATTACATGAAAGAGACATGAAATATCACAGGTAAGGGCAGTCATTCAGTGTCAGATTTCATATGACTTTCACCACTGTTGTATCGGACTTTATTCTAAATATAAATAAAATGATGCAGAAAATGTAAAAAAAAAAAGATAATAATCAACTGACCTGAAATACTAAATCACATCTCTCTTGCACAGTCGACACACATCTTTCTACTACATTCCAGGCAAAGTGGGATGCACTTATACGTCGTTCTCCTCTTCTTGGACGCAGGGCACATCACACACGTCTTCCTTCTGTCCATTCTACCACTTGGTATGCCTTCGCTTCACTGCTGAGTGTCTCCCAGAACTTTGTGGATCATTTCCTTGATATCTGTGGTAAATTTTGAATTTCTTGGAGTGTTCTTAGATGTGGCTCATTCAGCTCCATGGACAGATTTTTGGTGAATCTGAGACGAGTTAGCAGCGGGTTTCCTCTGTAGCACAAAAAAAAAAATGGTTCAAATGGCTCTGAGCACTATGGGACTTAACATCTGTGGTCATCAGTCGCCTAGAACGTAGAACTACTTAAACCTAACTAACCTAAGGACATCACACACATCCATGCCCGAGGCAGGATTCGAACCTGCGGCCGCAGCAGTCGCGCGGTTCCGGACTGAGCGCCTAGAACCGCAAGACCACCGCGGCCAGCTCTGTAGCACAAATGTGGAACAAAACTGTTCACACAACTCATATTTACAAGTATGTTAAAGGCTGGCACTGGCCAGCGCTTTGTACGTCTGTTTGACGAATAATTGGCACATTTCATGTCGAGCAAATCTACTCCAGATTTCGTTGCATTGTAGTAACAAATAATTTCTGGCTTATTTTTTAGGGTATCATTCTCAATGGAATGAAGCGTTGAAGATACAAGAATTACTGCCTCGTTTCTCTTAGGAATAAATGAAACCAGTGTTGCATCCTCAGAGAATCCACATAATGCTGCCCCAAGAGGCCTACTTTTATCAGCCAAAAACTCTTGGGGAATTTCGCGTTTGTTCTTTCCGACCGGTCCTACGTATGTTAGTCCTCTCTTTCTCAGCTCACGAATGAGTTCTATAGATGTAAACCAGTTGTCAGTGGTAATGTTTCGGTTACTTCCTTCTGTTGGTTTGCACAGGTGTAAAACAGCCTTAGTTGGTTTGGCAAGCTTTTTCTCATCTTCTGTCAGGCCACATCCATCACTATCTTTCCCTGAATATATGTAGGCATTGAAGAGGTAAGCGCTTCCAGAGTCTGCCACGCATATACTTTTTATGCCGTATTTGGCTGGTTTGATAGACATATAAACGCGGAAAGAACATTTTACCCTGAATGGTACTAAAATTTGATCTACTGTAACGTTGCCTTTTACACAGCATTATTGCTGAGAATTGAAAATGAATTTCTCGAAAACGTTTTATATTGCACCTGTGCGATCTGACTTCTTTCTTTCGTCTCTGGTAGACGCATCGTCAAGTCTCAGGCTGCTTAGAAGTAATTCAGAGCGGTTTGCCGACATGGTCACCACAAATATAGGACAACCGGTCAGAACCTTTTCGAAAAGAGACAACAAATCTTCATGAGACGATTTGAATATTGATGTCAACATTAGAAAGCCTATGAAAGCTTTAATTTCATCGTTGTCAGTATGTCTGTAATTGGACGGATTAGTTGTTTCCTGTTACTTTGCCCTTATTGTATACAGTTTCACGTTTGTATGCAAGACTATTTCATCTATCATGTCATCATCAAATAAATTCTCCCATATTTGAGACTGAGTAGGACTTTGTCCCAAACTTATAGTTTTGGCTGTTAGGCCAAGCATTCCTCGTTTGAAAATGTTGTGCTCTGGTGTTCGTCTCGTCCTAACAGGCTCAGTACGTTCCCATTGGAAACTGTTTTTGCCATACAAGTACTGTGTTTGCTGTGAGTATTATCTGTAGCATAGCCCGCTCCAGCCCTTTCTTCTAATAAAACATTTTCTTCACTAGTATCACCATCTGTTTCATAGTGACTATCACCTATCACTAAATCTGGATCATCATCAGAATCATCAAATGTGTCGTCATCGATCTCATTTTCCTGTTCATCTAAATCCCGTAACTGCGCTTGCACCCAAGCTTCCAAATCTGGATTAGCTGCAGATATGTTACTCTTCTTAGAAATTCGATCCATATTATACCTGAAATATGACATAAATTCACGTATAGGAGAAGACGCCCTAAAATAACAGCCACTGAAAGCAGAATACGTCGTAATTAGAAACATGCGGTGTATTGGACCAACCAAATTTTTGTACGTAATACGAAATATGCGGTATCTCAGGCACACAACTTCGCTCGCTCCTCTAAACAATACTCTGTATGTCTTCACTGACGAAGTAAAACTGACTGTTGACTGCTGCTTTACACGAGGCAAGTATTGCGGCGAAGGTACTGGGAAAGTGATGCCGCGCATTTTCACAGTGCTGCCACACTCGACATTTAAAATAAACGAAGGGTCAGAGAGACCTATGTTTCGGGTTAAGGGTTAAACATCGGGTGGAAGAACGTCGGTGTGATGTACTACGAACGATTTCTCCGAGGTGTAATCATCGCAGATGACATTTATTGTTAACAACTGGACAGTCTTGAAGACGCAGTCCATAAACAACGACCACGAAAACTGCGTGATGTTAGTCCATGGTGATGCCCATCCTCATTCTACCAGACTGAAAAAAAACAAAAACAGAAAAACACTGTACATTACTTGGGGTGAAAATCGTTCCGCACCTTCTTTCTTCACCTGATGTTGTGCATCAGATTATCACCTTTTCGGTCTATCGAACAACCTTTAAGGAATTTCCTTTCCGGATGAAAATTCTATCCGAACATAACTCGATGAGTTCTTCGCCTTAAGACCACGTAATTTCTACAGTCGAGCAATCGAAAAGCTTCCGCAGCGTTGGCAGAGTGTGAGATAAAGAAGAACATATTACTGACGACTTAAGCCCGAGTCATGTTTATCTGTTGTTTTTATTAAACTTAAGGAAAAATGCTAAGAGCTTATGCACCAACCTAATAAATTGGCAGAGAACCATTGTTTTACCAACAATTCTGAGTATCCTATCGTAGCTCTAATATGCGCACTGTCTGCTGTCATTCTTTGGTATCAAATATTGTAACACATCCATGTGTGGTAATGTGAATCTGCATAGTACCGACAAGTCGTGAAGGAAGTAGTTAATAAGTGATCAAAAGAGTTTTGCGTGACATATGAATTGAACTGAGGTGAACTGTCGAGATGAAGGACCCAAACAAGAGAACGACGGTGAGACTCAAATTATATGCACTTATTTCGTTAATCTCTCATCAAGTTTTTAATTGTGACGGTAGGAACTTACTAGGAATGTCAGATAATGCGGACCAGCCTATTAAGCGTTCAACTCTATTTCATGCCTCCGCTACGAGAGCTTCCAACTTCGCTATCTGGGAAAGCATTGCACACAGCGAAGTCCCTCCGACCGTAGACTAATCTTAGTTCACAGGTGCTGCTGCCTCACCTGGACTTTACGTGTGGAATTGTAGACTAAATCATAAGCTACTTCTGAAAATTAGACATTCAATTTCATTAATAACCATAGTTACAACAACATCGTAAGAAAGAATACTTCACAGGTTCGCCGATACACACAATTAACTAGTCTCTGCGCCAGTTTCAATGTTTACTGTTAATAGGTAAATGATGATAAACTCTTGTAGTAGCCTACAAAGATATAAGAAAATTCTGCATGATGATGAACTAATTACTCAAATAATTCATAAAATGTTCATACATCTGCAGCCTAATGGAGACCAGATACATAGTTCAAGTTCTGCCTTACAAGTACATACAGTTTGAAACTGCGTAATGTTTTCTTCCATTGTACTAATCGTTCGTTGCTCAAATGTGCAGGCAGCAACTGCTGCTCTCTATACATCCCAAACCTACTCAAATAACCAACAATAGATCAAAAAAGACCATATAACATTAGTATCATTTGATTTTATTCATAATATACAAACACACACGCTGTGCAAAACATATTGACGAAAGGAACTTCCGTATTATGTGTCACTGCCAAGTAACAAAGCTAGATGAAACGTGGACCATACATAGACACAACTGCTGCAGTACAGTTCAAAAGGAAACTGAAAGAAATACGCAATGAGCGAACAGAAATGACACTTCTATTCAAAGACAATAATTAGACTGAAGTCACCGTGGTTTATGATGGTGCTCTGGACATTATAAAAGAAGGGACATGGTTCTTAATATGGTGTGTAATCACCATGGCCAGCAGTGTGTGCTCTTCAACGTTCTCCTGTGCTGACCAAAAGCGCTTGGTAAGGAGTTTTTGCGGCAGGGCGTTCCGTTCCTCCGCCAGCATGATTGGATGTTAGTGCATGTGGCAGTGTTGCATTACATCTCCCCAACACATATCACACGTCGTCAATGGGGTTTTGTTCTGTCAACGGTAAGTACGATCAGTTTCCAACATCCTGTCGTTCTCAGGGCTCTTCCATCTGTGATGTTCGAGGCGATCATGCTCCATCATCCATAAAAACGACTTAACAGCCCAATACACCACTGAAAAGACGCGAAGTGGGAATGAATACAGTGTCACAATAACGGTGACCAATAAATGTACTGTGTTGAAAGATTTGCGATGGTGGCAAGTACTTAGGAACAGGACAAACGACGAACGGGATCTCGTGTTCTTCTCGGGAGAAAGCAGGTTCAATCTGCGTAAAAATTGTGTATGTACGGTAAAATGGCTTCAGGTGGAAGCGTATAATGCACCCAGGAACACTGTCGAACATGATCGTCTTCGTAATCTAGCTATTATGTTGTAGGAAGGCATAATGTTACGTGGGCGTACTGACTTCCAAATCTTTGAACTCAGTCACTCGGTGGTTAACGATGTTGTGATACTGTATTCTTTAGCCATGTGCGTCATTCCAGAGGTGCATTCGGCCTTGAAGTGTTGCATAATCACGTCACTCAGCGATAGGAAAGATATTCTTGGATCGAGAGAATATTCGGCGGAAAGAGTTGCCAACCCGTTATCTTGACATACGCCCCATCTATAACGTGTGACTGGAATACTCTCTTTCAAATTCTGAAGGTGGCAGGGGTAAAATACAGGAAGCGAAAGGCTATTTACAATTTGTACAGAAACCAGATGGCAGTTTTAAGAGTCGAGGACATGAAATGGAAGTAGTGGTTGGGAAGGGAGTGAGAGAGGGTTGTAGCCTCTCCCCGATGTTATTCAATCTGTATATTGAGCAAGCAGTAAAGGAAACAGAAGAAAAATTCAGAGTAGGGATTAAAATCCATGGGGAAGAAATAAAAGCTTTGAGGTTCGCCGATGACACTGTAATTCTGTCAGACACAGCAAAGGACCTGGAAAAGCAGCTGAACGGAATGGACATGGTCTTGAAAGGAGGATATAAGACGAACATCAACAAAAGCAAAACGAGGATAATGGAATGTAGTCGTATTAAGTCGGGTGATGCTGAGGGAATTAGATTAGGAAATGAGACACTTTTGGAGTTTTGCTATTTGGGGAGCAAAATAACTCATGATGGTCGAAGTAGAGAGGATATAAAATGTAGACTGGCAATGGCAAGGAAAGCGTTTCTGAAGAAGACGAATTTGTTAACATCGAGTATAGATTGAAGTATCTGGAAGATGTTTCTGCAAGTATTTGTATGGAGTGTAGCCTTGTATGGAAGTGAAACATGGGCAATGAATAGTTAGGACAAGAAGAGAATAGAAGCTTTCGAAATGTGGTGCTACAGAAGAATGCTGAAGATTAGATGGGTAGATCACATAATTAATGAGGAGGTATTGAATAGAATTGGCGAGAAGAGGAGTGTGTGGCACAACTTGACTAGAAGAAGGGATCGGTTGGTAAGAGATGTTCTGAGGCATCAAGGGATCACAAATTTAATACTGGAGGGGCGAGTAGAGGGTAAAAATCGTAGAGGGAGACCAAGAGATGAATACACTAAGCAGATTCAGAAGGATGTAGGTTGCAGTAGGTACCGCGAGATGAAGAAGCTTGCACAGGATAGAGTAGCATGGAGAGCTGCATCAAACCAGTCTCAGGACTGAAGACCACAACAAAATAACAACAACGTGTGAGAGGTGCTGGGGAGACGTACTGTTGCTCATCCACATGCACCGACGATCAATTAGCAATTATGAGTCGCGCTTTTGGAGGACTGGAACGTGCTGCCACAAGAACTGACACCCGGCCTTGCGGCTAGCACGGGGACACCTAGCAGAGCACTGCATTGCTGTCCGAGGTGATCACATACCGTATGAAGAACAATGTCCCCCCTTTCTTAATATGCAGGGCACCAGCATGAATCTTTGTCACCTCAGAGTGAAAGGTTGCCTGGTGACAAGGTGAAACTAGTCACCTGATCTGAGTAAAACTTTTTTCTCAATATTATGGTATTGAGAAGATACCCCCCCCTTCCCCAAGAACGGTCACCCTCTCTACTCTGCGCAAGGATATCGGAACGCAAAAGAGTCTATTAGGCTTTGTTTCTAATGGAAATCCTTGAGTTGACCCTTTCAGATAATTTACAGTAGTCTGAACAATCAATCTTCCCCCCCGCCCCAAATAAAATGTGATTAAATTCTGATATTCTGAGAAGATTCTGTAATTACAGAAGTCATAGCAGGAATTTGTATCACAACGCACAAGGGGATTTACTAATTTAAAAGACAAAATAAATACAGGTTTCAAAGAGTATGACAATATGTGGATACTGAAATACATGAGAAATAGAACGAGTTTCCATTGCGAATCCGCTGAGGACAAGTGGTCGAGTAGCAGAACCCATCTATACGAGGTGCGGCTGGAAGAAAACCGGACTGATGCTGGAAAAAAACATTTATTTACAATTATTTACAATTTCATGTTATCTCCTTCAATGTACTCTCCTCCTCGCTCTCTACACCGCTGCATACGAATTTTCCACTATTCATAGCAATGCTGCAGATCATTTTCGGTAAGTCCATACATTACTTCCGTCGCTTTTTCTTTTACTGCTTCAACAGTGTCAAATCTAGTTCCTTTCAAAGCTGACTTGACTTTAGGGAAAAGAAAAAAGTCACAGGGGGCCAAATCAGGTGAGTAGGGTGGATGATCTAAGATGTGTTTTGCCAAAAACGTCTTCACTGACAACGCACTGTGAGCTGGGGCATTGTCTTGGTGAAGGATCCATGACTTTTTTCTCCACAAATCGTTCCGTTTTCTCCGTACTCGATCACGTAGGGTAGCCAGGACGCTAATGTAGTAATGCTGATTCACTGTTTGTTCCTCTGGTACCAAATCAATGTGCACAATCCCTTTGATGTGAAAAAAAAACAATCATCATTGCCTTGAATTTCGATTTTGACATTCGTGCTTTTTTTTGTCGTGGAGAACCAGGAGTTTTCCAATGCATCGATTGGCGTTTAGTTTCGGGATCGTAAGTAAAAAACCACGATTCATCGCAAGTAATAACATTTTGTAAGAAGGTGGGATCACTTTCAATGTTTTCCAGGATGTCAGAACAAATCATTCTTCGGCGTTCCTTCTGTTCAATTGTGAGACACTTTGGAACCATTTTTGAACACACTTTGTTCATGTTGAAACTTTCATGAAGAATATGCCTAACACTTTCATTGTCAACTCCTGTTAACTCAGACACTGCTCTGATTGTTAAACGGCGATCTTGTCGAACAAGTTTACCGATTTTTTCAATGTTTGCATCAGTTTTTGCTGACAATGGTCTGCCAGTGCGAGTGTCATCACTGGTGTCTTCGCGGCCATCTTTAAATCGTTTAAACCACTCAAACACTTGTGTTCGCGATAAACAATCATCGCCGTACACTTGTTGTAACATTACAAACGTTTCACTTGCAGATTTTCCTAGTTTGAAACAAAATTTTATGTTAACACGCTGTTCTTTCTGTACACTCAACATTTTACGACGCACAGACAAAACGTCAACTACTTAAAACAGACGCCACGGGCAGACTGAGTACAGGAGGCAGATGAAACTCGAGCAGTAGGCGGAGCGAGAGTCACGTGACAGGCCACGCGACTTTCAGCCTTATTGCATTCGTTTTATTGTTTCACCAGTACTAGTCCGGTTTTTTTTTCTAGCCACACCTCGTACAATCCCACATGTAAATTAGATCCTCTGGGGGGGGGGGGGGGGGGGTCACAGTGCGGTGAGGCGCGCTGCTGGAGGTGATGGAACTAACTGACTGAGGCGCTGAATTGCAGGAGTCCCAAATACTTATACCAACTGGTGGTCAGAATCAGCGGTAACAAAAACTCTGTCTGGACTACTCAAGCAGTGAAAACTCTTAACTTATCCAGTCTCTACTCCACGTGTTCTCTCTCCAGCGGTCTGGAATGTAGTCCCTCAGAAAATTCAGTTTTCTGTGCAAACACCAAAAAATTAAAATGCATGGCTGCCAATAATGGCCAGTCGGGGATCGCAGCGCATATCTCCATCCCTCCGCACATCTCGGAAAATCCTATTCCAAATGACAAACTTGCTGCCCAAAAAGTAGCAGCTCCTGCTTATAAGTGTCACTGACGGCCTACGAATCAGGCTGCTATTTCAATGTGTGCGCAAGATGTCCGCGGTGTAGTAAGAGTAGCCGACGAAGCAAAATACTAGGCCCACTTCAGGCACCGATTTGGCGGACACCTCACTCTCACTGAGTCATGATTCTAAGAACACACTGATACAAATTCCGACCACCCCAGCCCAGGCGCCACGTCATCACGCTGGCAGCTTCCACACTTACTCGGGGTGCCAACCTCCAGTCGTAAACCTATTAATATGACACCTTATTGGCACGCTTAGTAGTTTACACAATCCTTATTGCCTTTCATCCGACTGAGAGAAACCCAGTAGTTCCCTGCCTCCTAGGATACCTTTGAAAGGGACCGTATCCGACCACTGCCATTGTACCTGCGCTCGACCATCCTGGAACATGGCGGAAATGGCCACACACAACACCCCTGTTCTGGTCACCTCTCCTACACAGAATGTCCACCAACATAGGAAATGAAGTAATACCCACCACCTGATTTACTTTAACCTACGTGTAATTAAAGTCCCTGATATCCTATCACCTACCTATCGACTTCCCACAAGAAAGAAATTAATGAAAATGAATGAGAGAAGACAGACGAAAAGGATTTGATATCTGCTGTAACGTTGCCCCCGCCTCCTCACAGTTGATCTGTCCTCTCAGTGAATGAATCACTTAGGATTTGGTTAGTGTTTCATGAACACGGAGAATGATGTGAGCAGCCTAGCACGTAAATATGACATCAGAAATTGGAGTAAAGGAAAGGAAAAATAGGTTACTATTGTCGCTGTCAACCTCTTATTTTCATTAAAACTAACACATCTCATCCAACATAGAAGAAATCTCAGGAGTGCCTCCTGTGACACCTATGTGCTTTCAATCCCCTGCACGATGGGTTGGACTTGAGGCTGGCATTAGTGCTGGAAGTGGCTGATATTTCTAATATGACCTCTTGGTCTCTGCAAATGTTAGACATTAATTAACTGATCAGTGCCCAACACAACAACATTTAACGTTTTCAGTAAAAAGGAATACTAATACAGTGGTTATCTCAGCAATATTCTGCGACGCTTAAGAAAACTGTACGTCTGATGAAAAGCGAGAATCTATAAGGATTACTGAACTGACAAAAGATACATTGATTAGACATCCAATTATTGACACATGATGATCGCTCGATCTTACTGCTATCATACACACTACATAAAACGTGTTTATGTAGATAAACTTTAGTGTGTCAAACTGGTAAATGTTTAAAGGAGAACAAAACGACAGAAATGTGTGTCGCACCGAAAACAAAATATTTTAGGTTGCCACTGCCAAGTAACATAGCTAGATAAAATGTGGACCACACATAGACACAACTGCTGTAGTATAGTGCGGAAGGTAACTGAAAGAAATACGCAATGAGGCGAAAAGAAATGACATAACACTTGACCACATATTGAAAAAGGCCGTCTTTGTCGGTCGCCAAAATAGACAGAAATACAGCTAACATAATAATGTAATGCTAGTTATACTTCACTATTATGTAGAACTAACCCTAATACATACGAGCTCGAAGAAACCAATCATTTAATGACATGTTAATATGCGATGGTTAGTTGGAGGACGCTGGTTGTCAGTTCTAAGCTAGATCAGTACATGGTTACGGCTTGGTCTGGCAACCGGAAAAAAAGTTCCCTGCCTCTTTTCCTTGCTTGTCTCACACTAATATTGCCTAGCGAAACGATCGGAGTATCGTCCCACGTTATGCCCATCAGATATGCTCCGGTCTCACCTCCTATCAGAGTTCTGTCCTCTATAATTTCGTCCTCCAGCATCGCACCATCTCGGTGTGATGGAATTGTACGCGTGCTCGCTGTCGGTTTGGCACAATGCTTCTTTCCGGTGAACCCGTGTGCATCGAATTTCTCTACAGTTACACAATTCTGTGAGCGCCTGCGGTCGCATTTAATCGTAATAGGACCTTTCGCAACTTTCATTCTAAGTAGGGTATACGATACTCCGTCTCGCCCAGTCGTTGCAAGGTCCCGGCAACTACGTTCTGACTTAGCATTCATAGGGAGACCAAAGGTTTTGTGTTTCTGGTTGCACCGCGTTTTGCTAACATGGCGCCCTTATTTGAAGCCACTGCTGCTTTCGCGTCTTCCGCTACTATCCTGGCTTTTTCACCTCCACCACAATCCGTATTGCTTAGATGCTAAGGTTTCCTAGTTCCTCCACCTGTTCTGCTATGTTGCTTAGACCTTCCGTCATTCACGCATCAAATTTCTTGAATTAATTTTCTATGGTCTGTGCTAGTGTTTTACCTATTGATCTCAGATGGTTCGAATGGCTCCAAGCACAATGCAGGCCTGAGGCAGGATTCGAACCTACGACCGTAGCAGCAGCGCAGTTCCGGACTGGAGTGCCTAGAGCCGCTCGGCCACAGCGGCCGGCCGCGCTTATTCTCTCTTCAATAGTACTGTCTCGTCTCCTTTCCAGTTCTGTCATTTCTCGTTCTCTCTCCTATTCTTCCTCCTCTCGGTTCCGTTTGACCTGCTCCTGTTTCTTTTCTAATTATTTCGCTCCCTCTCTTCTGTTCTTCATGTTCTCGTTTCCTTTTCATCTTCTTTCATTTCTTGTTCTCATTTCCTTTCTGATTCTTTCATTCCTTCAGTATTTTTAGGAATGAACATGGCACCTTCTCGCGCTTTGTCATTGTTACAGGCGCCGAGACACGTAGTTCACTTGATCGGCGGCACTGACCTAGTAGAATTGGTAGCTCATCAATTTCAAAACGTACCTTGTCGGGTTAGTTCTACTACTTCTACATTAATGTTACCATCTATCCGACTTTCCTCTTGTTCTAGCCTGGATGCCTTGAAACTTTCTTCTTTTCCTGTTGTACCCGTTGTTGATGCCTCTGTGCTCGCCCAGCTGCTGTCTTCCTTTGCCTCGTGTGACCTGTCGTGAGTTCCAACTCCGTTATTATGCACGGCGCTGGTGGCATCCGTAGGACGTAGGGAACTTCCGTCCTCCTCTCGAACGATTTTATGGTCGTCATTTTGTGAGACGTTACTCATACTGGTTTCATCGTCCCCATTCCCAATGTACTTGCCTTACGAGGTTTCCTTCGTGTCATCCCTGTAAACGGCTTCACCAATCTTGGTCCGTGTCTTACTCGAATTGCTATTCTTCCTCGTTTTCTTTGCGTGGCTCTCTGTATCCGTCTCGACTGATAACGTGTCAGTATCCGGGCTCATACTCTTCAAAGGGTGTGATAGCATGTCCCCGATGGTCTGTCCCCGTATCAAATATCCCAGCGGCATAAATGCGTAATATTTCACTTTCATGTGAATGTCGCGGTTTGACCCACTCAGATATGACATGCCTGTCCATTTGGATTCGTCTCCCACGATTATTGTTAGTATTATAGCAGACCCCATGTTTACTGCAGAGAATAATGGAAAATGTGACTGATAACGCTGGGGTAACTTCCACAGCTGGAAAGCGAGAGAAATAAAAAGAACGAACACTTTCGGTCGGATCCACCCCACGCGGTTCGGTATAAATTTGCTTTGCTACTTTCTGCTACTAGCAGTCCACACATATTCGGTGCAGCTACATGCTTTGTGACCCGGGCGTTCGTAGGTCACAAATCGCATTCACTGCTTGATTCCACGGGGCTTGGTGACCCATTAGATAACACTGTGAGTACCGAACAACGTGTAGACCTGTCTCAAAATTCAAGTGAATTTCCGCTAAACTGAGCTACGTCTACCTCTGTTCTTCGTGTCTCCAGAATGACGTTTAATATGAGATAACTCAACATTGTTCCTACAAGTGTGACACATTTACTAGATTACCAACTGTTCTCTAAGTTTTATTGAGACTGTTAACTCGACAAAACAAAAGAATTCAGTTAACGGTGATATACGTACATATTCCACCCGTCCAAATTCATCTACATTGTAGGTATCGACGCCGGTCGTCAAGAAAGTATGTATGATGCAGAAATTACAAAACAGTTGCAGTCAGGACCGCTGAACTCCGCGACGAGCTGCAGCCATGAATGGGGTCGACACTGAGTTATTCTGAATATCAGTACAACTTAGCATTTACAAAACTCTGTCCGGGTTACAGAAACAGTGGAAACTTTTTTATCTGACTGGATCTCTAGCTTCTAATTCACGTTTTCTCTCTCTGGCGCTCTGGAACAGAGCCCCCAGAAAATCCGGTTCTCTACACAAACTCTGAAAAATCAAGATGCGACCCCACCAAGCTGCATGGCTGGCAGTAGTGACGGGTGGAGAATCTTAGCGCCCTACAGAACACCCTGAGAAATACTACTTGAAACAAGAAGACTACTGCCCAAAAACTAGCGTCATCTTGTTACATGAGAAAGTGACACTGTTTGCCAATCATCCTGCTCATTGGAAGTGCACATGTAAAGGCTTTGGCACGGGAAGACTAATCGACTAAGCGGAATACTGTGCCTACGTCAGGCACTGCATGCAATACACACTGCTATCATGGAGTTACGATTTTAAGAACGTACGATATAATGCCGGATCGGCTTAGCACATTCGCCAGGGCATCGCACTGACAGATTCCATTCGCTTTCGCGGCGCCAACCTCTGGTTGTAAATTTATTAACATGGCGGGTTGTTGGCGCACCCAGAGGACTACTCAAGCCTCATTTCTTCCCACCTGGCTGAGAGAATGCCGGTGGTGGCCAGCTGCCGAGGACACTCTCGACAGAGATAGCTCCCGATCATTGTCATTGTGACCTGGGTTCGAGCTCTCTGGAACTCGGCGGAGGTGGGCACGCACAACGCCTCTGTCCCACATGCTTCCCTCACACAACATGTCCCCCAAAATATCTTGGAAAACATAGCAAGTGAAGTAAGACCCATCACCGGTTTATATTGGAACAAAGAGTAATCGAAGCCCTTGATACTACATCATTTCTTATCAACACCCAGTGAGAGAGCAGTTAAAGAAAATAAATCAGAAAGGTCAAGTCATAATGGTTTGGCATGTCTCGAGTGTATTTATTGTCCGTAAATAAAAGCGCCATTTGTGCTATCCTCCACATTTCGCGGTGAAACAGCATTGTCAGCAACACATATTGATACCACAGGTGTTAGCAAAGGCTCTTTGTAATCAGCAACGACGTATGGGATGTGCTCCTGAAGATCACGTCTGACCTTTCGGCACAACAGAAGCTTCACACTGAGATCGATGTAGTGCTGATCATGCAGGAGCTCAGCCCAGTCATTGACCTCATCTGAAGGAGTGAACACCATAGTGTAGGCTAAATGAGTTGTTAAAGTTTCAGATGAAGTTATACTGTTGCAAATGTCGAATGGTGCACCCCCAGAGAACAGTTTATTACTAAGGCATCAAGTGATACTTTCATAGTCAATGGCAATTACAAATTATCCATTACTCCTGTAGCAAAGAATTGTGTCAAATGTAAATAAATCTTCGATTTATTTGTTTAATAAAGTGATTTAATATTTCATTTGTTCTTGTTTAATGAGCATCTTCCCAGAGTACTCAAAAGAACTCACAGTTAAGGCTAGACGATTGTAGTTTTGTCTAGCCACAATATCATTTCTGTTCTTCTGACTGTGTCCTTGAATACTACACAGCATCATTTCTTTGTGTATATGGTACAAATATCATCGAGGTATGTTATTGACAGCAACTACCATGCGAAAAAACTTAAATACTATCGTTCTTAGTTTTACACTGCAGTTTACATGCGTGCACAGTCGATAATCATAGGGTAACTAATGCACAGTTCATCTATTAACACTGTCTGCCAAGGATATAAGGTTTTACTCCGTTACCATCAGCTAATGTAACGACATACACGTCTGCACTTGAGTTACTTTAAAGTGGAAAAGTATTACTTCTTCCAGGAGTTATTAGCTGTAGTCTATTTGCTCTTCTGAATAAGATAGAAGATCAGGAAATTCATGCACACTCTAAAGGGGTGAGCTGTTAAGACACAGTCTACTGTTCATTTGTTGCCGTATATGCCCAAGTTAACGATAAGTGTTCTGTACCTCTCGTCGATAACTTTTGTCAACGTGCACCTAATTATCAGGTCTAGGTTTGAGCAATAGCACTGCAAAATCGAGGAAGGGCGTAAAAGTAGTCAGCAGAAATCCACTGTCCCCCTCACTGCTTCCGCAGCCTTAAAAACAAAGGGAAAAAGAGACACAAAGAATTAACCTCATGTGACAAATTGTAGAGAGTTGTTCAAACCACAAGAAGTTCTAAAGGCGCTGAATCAGTATCAGCCCAATATGTTTTACGCTCTTCATTTTCATAAAATGTTTGAGAACTCGCTTTATATTAAAATTCAGCTGATTTCTACAAGACTAGCAGCCCAGGACAATGAAACAACTACTAGCTGATCTTGTGTATCGCAACTTAAAAAGCGATCCGACTAACAGAATCGTTCAGAAAGTAAAAAACTTGATGTCAGACTCGAGACTGGACAGCTCTATTTCACAGAATCTAACACCTCGATACCTATCTCGCCCAGAATGAATGGCCTACCCAAAATACATAACGAATCTGTTCCTTTGAAGCCTAGCATCAGTCGGATTAACTGACCAACTTTTTCTTTAGCACACCATTTATCTGGTAAACTGAGACATCTAGTTAGTAAAACAAACAATTTTGTCAAAGATTCGAAACATTTTTTTAGAAAATATACGCACACTGAAGATACCTACAGGTGACATTCTTGTTAGCTTCGATGTGACATCGTTATTTACGAGTACTAACGTCCCAGTATCAGATACAATGGAGATAATAAGGGAGAATGTTGCTCCAGATGTTAGTGATTCAAAAGGCTCTGAGCACTATGGGTCTTAACTTCTCAGGTCATAAGTCCCCTAGAACGTAGACCCACTTAAACCTAACTAACCTAAGGACATCACACACATCCATGCCCGAGGCAGGATTCGAACCTGCGGACGTAGCGGTCGCGCAGATCCAGACTGTAGCGCCTAGAACCGCTCGGCCACCCCGGCCGTCCCAGATGTTTGCGACTTAACTGAATTATGTCCTCGTTCGAGCTATTTTAAATACAATGGTGAATTCTACGAACAGGCTGACGGCCTTGCTATGGACTCAGGCATTTCGTCAGTTGCAGCTGACGTTTTTATGGAACATATTTAGCAGCTGGCTAAGTAGTGCTCCTTTGAAGCCTTCTTGCTGGCCCCGCTATGTGGACGATACATTTGTTATACGGCCACACAGCAAAGAAGAACTTCATGGCTTAAATGGCTCTGAGCACTATGGGACTCAACTGCTGTGGTCATCAGTCCCCTAGAACTGAGAACTACTTAAACCTAACTAACCTAAGGACATGACACACATCCATGCCCGAGGCAGGATTCGAACCTGCGACCGTAGCAGTCGCACGGTTCCGGACTGCGCGCCTAGAACCGCGAGACCACCGTGGCCGGCAGAACTTCATGCATTCCACAATTTCTTAAATGGAATTCATCCCAAAATCAAATTTACCTTGGAGGTTGAGAGTGAGGTCGGTCTTCCGTTCCTAGATGTGTTGGTACACAGAAGATCTGATAACACTCTAGGTCACAGAGTGTACAGAAAGCCGACTAACACAAACGGTTATTAGATGCCACTTCGCACCACCACCCAGTCCAGAAGCAAGCAGTACTCGACACTGTCTTCACGTGTCTTCCGTATCAGCGATGACGACCACTTCGAATCGGAGTTGAATTTTTTAAAGACGACATTGAAGGCAAATGGGTATGAAACTTATTCAACCGAGAGGGCTTTTAGGCGGAATATTTATAACGCTAATGAGAATGACGAGGATTCCCCTTCTCACTCCGTTAATTTACCATTCTTTTCTGGGATAACTGACCGAATAAGCAGAATTCTAATGAAAAATGGTATTCAGACAAAGTAAAAGATTTTCTCTGACGGAAAACTGATGCACCTGTTTGCTTCCATAATGAAGGCGTCTATCAAGGGACATGTGGCTGCGGCAAAGTGTATATAGGTGAAACGGGAAGAGCTGTTAAAGAACGCATTAAGGAACACGAACGGCAAGTGCGGCTAAAACAAAGTGCAAAATCGGCATTAGCGGAACATCGTGAGAACTGTACTCTGACATCGATTTCAATATCGTACGTGCGCTAGCTAGAGAAACAAGCATTTATGGAAGAAAGGTCTGAGAAGCGGTTGACATTTCCAAGAATGCATCTAATTTCAACAGAGAGGACGGCTCTAGGGTTCCGGCATCGTGGCTCCACGCCGTCAAGGAAGTTAATATGCGGCCGCGGTAAACAATGCGCCGTAAGTCCCCTCGGCGGACAATAATATTTTGGGTAAACGTTCCTCTTCTCTTGCTCTGTCCGTTTCGAATCTAGCCGATGATGACGACCAACCAATAGCAGTAGGAGGACTTTCAACCAATAACCCTTCTCCAGCGTAAGTGTGGAATAGTGCCTTTCTATCCAATGACGATGAGCCACCAATAGTATGCACAGGAGTTTTGCCAACAGAGCCCCTTCTTGTGCATCATTACGGGAATATTAGCCTATGACTATGGTCCACCAATGGTACCCATAAGAATTTTAACCAGTACTGCCACTTCTCCAGCACGAACGCGGGAAAACTCCCCTTTACAAGACTCTGACACTGTTCTGGCAGTAGTGGGCACCGAAAGATCCTGAGGAATATCCCAGCAGAGGGGTCGAAACGTCGATCATTTTAGAGGAAATATGACGCGGCCTAATGAGCAAGAAGATTTTAAGTTCAAGACTAGCAGCAGTGCCTTTAATACTTTCCACTACTTACGCTGAGCCGGCCGAAGTGGCCGTGCGGTTAAAGGCGCTGCAGTCTGGAACCGCAAGACCGCTACGGTCGCAGGTTCGAATCCTGCCTCGGGCATGGATGTTTGTGATGTCCTTAGGTTAGTTAGGTTTAACTAGTTCTAAGTTCTAGGGGACTAATGACCTCAGCAGTTGAGTCCCATAGTGCTCAGAGCCATTTGAACCATTTGAACTTACGCTGATGCAATAGGAGGACTGTTGAGAGGTATGATGGGGTACTGGCAAAGCTCTCGTGGTTCGTTGCATTCGATAAGCCACCTAATCCATCTTGAGTCGTGCGAAATGGGAAGCTTAGACTTCGTTGACAGCATGCAGATTTGGCTAAGCAGGTATTCCTGAGCTAGAGGCTACTTAATGCCACCGGTCTGTGCTTCTGCGAACTTCATGTGACGTCATGGTGGAATGTCGGGTGACCACTAGTGAGTGTTATCCACAAGGTGACAGAGCGGGTACTATGACTTGCTGTAGCGGTCAAGTTCATACAGCCCGGAAGACTCATCAACAACAATGGATTCTTGCCGCGACTGCTTATAGCAGTGCTACTGCATTTGGAGTACTAACGCGTCGAATTTTAAAAACATCATAATTTCCCAGCTGGTATGAAGCCAGTTACATCATCAAAACTTTCCAAATAAGACCACAGGTGGCAAAAAATAATCAATATTTAGTGGCACAATTGGTGTACGTGAAACACAATATCAGTGGGACTGAGACGACATGCTGAACAAAGAAATGAAGGCAGTGTCTTACAGATGACATGAGATGCAAAATTCCGTCACCCCTAACGAAAGCATGACGAATACCCTTCACTCGGCTCGTATTTGTCAAGTTCTTCGTACTTCTCCAGAAGTGGTGAGTCTGCCAACAGTCCAGTTGTACTCCCGAATGCAGGAAGGAATGGACACGATAAACACTTGCGTAAAACCTGTGATATTATCAGTACATGAAGACGAACAGCGAGTGCCGCACACATGATTCATATATATTGATGTCATGTGCTGCAGGATGAGACCCAAGTGGAATCTAGAACTTAAGGGACACAACTGCTGTGGTAGATAATGTACAGATAAATCTTCACATGTAGTATATTGTTTGTTGACTAAGATGCTCGTGTATTACAAGGAAAGCTAGTTTAAATACAAATTATATCCACCATGCAGTTTTCTCTTCTATAAATTGAAACGTAGAACATCAGCCTAACCAAAAACAAGATCAACCATGCTGTGAACTCAATCCACCAAGTATTTAGAATAATAAAAATGAATTACAATACTGCCAAACAATATAATGAACGATTTTACATTAATCTGTCACATCCAGAGTTCTCCTAATTTAACCAAAAGGATCACCCATGCTGTGAACTCAATCCACCAAATATTTAGAACAATAGAAAAATTTTAAAATGAATTACAATACCACCAAACAATATAACGAACGACTTTACATTAATCTGTCACATCCAGTGTTCCCCTAATTTATCATGATTAAAGGAACATATTGCTCCACTCTGTACCAAACCTACAAAATGAACAAAGGGTGACACAAAAAATAAAGGCCAACACTTTTGTGGTCTGTTTATCAGGTTTGTAACAACTTATTTTATGATTAAAGCAAACATAATCACTTATCTTTCATACCACGTGAATTCAAATCTCATGCTGCAAATGCTCTGTAGCGCATTATCAGTTGCCCCTGAACGTTCTCGTAGCTTGAAGCCAGTAATTTCAGTTTTTTAAATGTTAGCTCTTCTATATTTGTTTATCGTATAAAGAAATTGGCGTGATCGAATTACGAAACGTGGTTTGTGAGCTATGCCATGCGTCTGACCGCCCCAGGATATTTGCCCTCAATAAGCACCAAAAATTGTCCTCTGCGAGACCGGACCCGTATGCAAATGTCGTGCAGTAAACTTTAAAACCAGTTACCTTGACGCACCTGTTTCGTTCAAAACGACTTTATCAATAGCGTCATCTGAAAATCTCAGCGACATTTAAAAGTACATGCTCATCAGTTAAGATAACGATGGTACTACACTGGAACTCCAAAGAAAATGGTGTAGGCATACGTACGTAAACAGGCAGAAGACGACACTGCGGTCGGCAACACATATATAAGGCAACAAGTATCTGGCGCAGTTGCTAGAACGGGTAACTGATGCTACAATGGCAGTTCATCAAGATTTAAGTGAGTTTGAACGTGGTGTTATAGTCGGCGCACGAGCGATGGGACACAGCATCTCCGAGGTAGGGATGAAGTGGGGATCCTGCCACACTACCATTTCATGAGTGAACCATAAATCCGGTAAAACATGAAATCTCCGACATCGCTGCCGCCAGGAAAAGACCCTGCAACCACGGGACCAACGACGACTAAAGAGAATCGTTCAAGGTGACGGATGTGCAACTCTTCCGCAAACTGCTACCGATTTGAACGCTGGGCCATCAGCAAGTGTCAGAGTGCAAACCATTCAAAGAAACATCGTCGATTTGGGCTTCTGGAATCCAATAGTCACTCGTGTACTCTTGATGGCTGCACAAAGCTTAACGCTTCATCTGGGCCCCTCAACACCGACAATGGACTGTTGATGACTGGGAACATGTCCCCTGGCCGGACGAGTCTCGTTCCAGATTGTGTCGAGCGGATGGACGTGTACAATTATGGACACAACCTCATGAATGCATGAACAACGCATGTCAGCATCGGACTGCTGGAGGTGGTGGAGGCTCTGTAATGGTTTGGGGTGTGCGCATTTGGAGTGGTATGGGGCCCCTGATACGTCTACATACGACTCTGACATGTGACACATACGGAAGCATCTTGTCTCATTGCCTACATCCATTCATGTCCATTCTGCATTTCGACCATCATGGGCAATTCCAGCAGGACAATGCGACACCCCACACGTCCAGAATTGCAACAGAGTTGCTCCAGGAACACTCTTCTGAGTTTAAACACTTCCATTGGCCACCAGAATCCCTTGACATGAATATTATTGGGTGGATCTGGGATTCCTTGCAACTTGCTGTATACAAGAGATCTCTTATGGATTTATGGACAGCCCTGCGGGATGCACGGTGTCAATTCCTTCCAGGACTACTTCAGATTTTAGTCGAATCCCTGCCACGTCGTGCTGAGGAAATTCTGCGTGTTCGCGGGGGCCCTACACGTTATTAGGCAGGTGTACCAGTTTCTTTGGCTCTTCATTGTATATACGTAGATCCTGCGCAGCAATTAAAATAATTACAAGACGGTATCGTAAGTCTGAATAACCTGAAATGATCAGAAAAAGGTTTGCTAATCCGATTCAAAAGCTGAGAAATTATTCTGATACCAAAGAATTATGTGGTCGACCTCATTTCTGTATGATATATTGAGTCAAGTTAGAAAATAAATAATTTATTTAAAAAGTTCTAAGTGACAAAACAGTAAACACATTGGTTGTAATCAACAACAACGTTTTTGTTTCTTGAGTTATTTAATACATAGTCACGTTTTATTCGTGACTATAAAGTATAGAAATAAAGCAGTTTATTGTAAATAGCATAGCTGTGGCCGTCGAAAACCACTTCCTTTAAAATTTTTTCTAGATAATAGCAAAATTAAATTGAAGGGAACATTTATCTCAGTATTTATTACTGTTTCTCGTAGACTGAGGTGACAAAAGTCGTGGGATGCTTCCTAATATCGTAACGAATTTCCTTTTGCGTGACGTGGTGCAGCATCTCGACGTGGCATGCATTCGGCAATTCTTTGGAAGTTTCATGCAGAAATAATAAGCAATGCTGCCTCAAATAGCCGTCCATAGCTGCGGATTGTTGCCGGTGGAGGATTTTCTGCACTAACTGACATCTCGATTATGTCCCATTAACGTTCGATGTCATGCATGACGGGATATCTGGATAGGAAAATCATTGGCTTGAACTGTCTACAAAGTTCTTCAAACCATTCGCGAACAATTGTGGCCAGGTGACATGGCGCATTGTCGTCCATATAAATTCCATCGTTGTTTGGGAACATGAAGTTCATGAATGGCTGAAAATGGTCTCCAAGTAGCCGAAAATAGTTATTTCCAATGATCAGTTCAGTTAGGCCAGAGGACCCAGTCCTTTCCATCGAAACACAGGCGACACCATTATGGAGACACCGCAGCTTGCGCATTGCCTCGTCGTCAACTTGGGGCTATGTCTTCGTGGGGTCTGCGCCACACTGGAACCATATCAGCAGCCGTTACTAACTGAAATCATCTGACCAGGTCACAGTTTTCCAGTCGTCTGGGGTCCAACCAATATAGTCACGAGCCTAGGAGAGGCACTGCAGTCGACGTTGTGCTGTTAGCAGAGGCACTAGGGTTCATCGCCAGTTGCCGCTGACTATTAGCGCCAAACTTCGCCTCACTATCCTAACGGATATGTTCGTAGTACTTTCCGCATTGATTTCACGCAGTGCTGCTTGCTTGTTAGCAGTGACAACTCTACGCAAACGCCGTTGTTTTCGGTTGATAAGTGAAGTCCGTCGCCTACTACGTTGTCCGTGGTAAGAAGTAATGCCTGAAACCTGGTGTTCTCGGCACAAACTTGATAATTAGGATCACGGAATCCTGGAGTCTCTAACGATTTCCGAAATAGAACGTCCTATGCCTCTAGCTCCAACTACAATCCCGCGTTAAAAGTCCCTTAATTGCGTCGTGCGGCCATAATAGCGTTGGGAACCTTTTACATGAATCACCTGAGTAGAAATGATAGTTTCGCCAGTGCACTATCCTTACATACCTTGTGATACTTCCGCCATGTGTATATGTACATAACACTATCCCATGACTTTTGTCACCTTAGGTTCAAAATGGTTCAAATGGCTCTCAGCACTATGGGACTTAACATCTGTGGTCATCAGTCCCCTAGAACTTAGAACTACTTAAACCTAACTAACCTAAGGACGTCACACACATCCATGCCCGAGGCAGGATTCGAACCTGCGACCGTAGCAGTCACGCGGTTCCGGACTGAGCGCCTAGAACCGCTAGACCACCGCGGCCGGCTGTCACCTTAGGGCACAACTCCATAACTTGGGATCACTTGTAGCGAAGTATACTGTAAATCTACCTGTGCTGCTGTGAAAAAAATGGAAATGACATGAATAGGTATTTGCAACAGATAAATATGGCTAGTCTTTCAGATACAGTACGGGCATGGCACACATATGTCATTGTCTTCCATTTTCCAAGGGACTGACACTTTTCATTTATTCTATTTCATAATAAGATTTTATATAGCTATTTGAGATGAATATGAGACACTTTGATGATAACGCACAGCCAGGTGTTACACTCCTGCTTCGACAACAATGTCTCAGAGCATCCTTAAAATCGAAGGAGAGGTAAGACTGAATTTACATGGCTCTGAGCACTATGGGACTCAACTGCTGTGGTCATTAGTCCCCTAGAACTTAGAACTACTTAAACCTAACTAACCTAAGGACATCACACACATCCATGCCCGAGGCAGGATTCGAACCTGCGACCGTGGCAGTCGCACGGTTCCGGACTGCGCGCCTAGAACCGCGAGACCACCGCGGCCGGCTGAATTTACATGCAGTCGGTTCAGCAGACAATATTATTTTGTAAATCTTGTCGAACGAAGGCTTCCGTAGTTTCGCTATAACTGCAAAATCTATGTTGTAGCTCAAAAAGCTGTATCCATTTGCCAAATCTAGTGGGTTATCCTTTCAAACATTCCAAGGCTACATCGATGTGTCCTATACTCATTACACTTGTAACTACATTGCGAAGCTCTGTTTGGCCAAAGATTAAGCCACCTAGTATTGAATCAAACACTTTTTCCCTTATTGGACATTTGGAGCCGGCCGGAGTGGCCGAGCGGTTCTAGGCGCTACAGTCTGAAACCGCACGACCGCTGCTGTCGCACGTTCGAATCCTGCCTCCGGTATGGATGTGTGTGATGTCCTTAGGTTAGTTATATTTAAGTAGTTCTAAGTTCTAGGGGACTGATGACCTAAGGAGTTAAGTCCTATAGTGCTCAGAGCCAATTGAACCATTTTTGACATTTGGAACATATCTACTGACGTCCACCAGAACACCGAGAACACAATAGAATTGAAAACACGTTTGGTGAAAAGAGTTGCACTTAGAACGTTATCTAATTCTACATTTAAAATATTTACTATCGACAGACGCGCACAACAGCATCGCAACTGCAACACACGATCACTAACCACGCGGTCTGGTCGCTAAGGGTGCTGCGAAAATTGGTATGTAACGAACCGCATAAGAGGTGTAAGTGATCTCTACGCGGTAAGTCACATCAAGTTTATCGCCGCCAGCTGTGTTAAGCCGCCTCCGCCTCACCACTGCTGCAGCAAGGTTCTGAGACGAACACTTCAGCCAGCTGAACTCTGCCTTATTAGCCAAATCAACAGAGACGAAAAATAGGTAGAGCAGGAGAAAAATTCGTGTAGCCGCCAGTTTTTGTGCAGCGTTAGAAAGGGGTATAATGAACAACATACTGTAATTCGCGTCTTGTGGGGTGTGAGCGTCGAGAATAGTGCGGAGAAGCAAGGGGCTTAGATGTCAAGTTTTAAAGGTTTCTCTCGAATATCTCCAACACCAAGGCTTCCAGCTAAAATGATTTTCTACGGTAAACGAAGTATTTGTTTTTCCTCTGGTAGTATCAGTTCTCGGGTTGGAAGCGATGTAAAAATCGCAGATTATTAATAACAGTGTAAGGTGGGCATGACATTCTGATTTTTGTAAATTATGGATGTGCACGTCGGAGAGAGAGCAAGTCACGTTACTGTTAAACAAACTTTGGACTTGTCATGACACAGTATTTGCCTCAGCGCAGCCTGATAAATTCTTAGTTGCAGTGCTGTAAGTGATGGACGTATTCAGTAGTTCTGTGTTGACTTGGGACTGAATCTGCCAGATGAAGAAAAATTTATTGTAAAGGACAGCAAGGATTAATAAGGTGTATATATTGGAAAGCGAAAAGAATATAAATTTTGAATAACATTATTTCTGAAGAATAGAAGCTTGGGGTAAGACTGCGGTACTGTGCAGCCAGTCGGAATGATCGCCAGCTAGTTAACTTGTTCACAGTTGAGACAAAGACCACCCCAATTCCCCGAGTCATGCGTTAAGATATCAACTGATTAAGCTTTTGTAGAAACTCTCGATTATCATTGTATCCTTTTCCAATTATTGTTCACTTTGTTGAGCATAGTATTGTTCAGACCAATGTTTTGTCTGAAGATTACGCGAGACCTTACATCGGCCGTGAGGGGTTGGACGCCTGCGATGTTTCCACTTTCGGTTCGTCAGTCACCTCTATTAGTCATACATTCTGCTGTTGTGGCTAGAATGTCTGTGGTACCCCCGTTTCCTGAAGTAACCGTGACTGCACTTGACTTGTTGACAGCATGTGGAAATATTTATACTTTTTACAGGATGGGTTAGGTCTGCACTATTGCCATCCAGCCAGTTATCTGGTGCGGGCATGTTGTATCCTTGCCAGTTGTTTGAGTTACTTCCTTCTGATATTTCATTATTATTCCCACGCAATTTCTTGGCTTGAAATTGGTTGGAAGAATTGTTGTCGTTACGTCCCTTCCCTTTAAAATTCCTATTTCCATTACCACGAAACGAGTTTCCACTTCTATTTCCATTTCCTTCATTATTTGACTGTTTATTCGTACTATTATCGTGACAGTTTAGTTGCCATATCTCTTGATCATCACTACGCTTGTTTCCATTCTTTCTTGGGCTATTGCCATTCGATGCTTTATTTTTCGAATAGTCGTTTGATTGATTCACATGTGACTCATTCTGTTTTGCATCCTCCTGAATCAAGTCCAATGAATCGGTTGTAGCCAAAAATAAGTCAAGATGGGTGACTGAAACGTGGAATAACCGTTCCCTAATTGATATTGGCAATTTATATTTGAGAATTCTTAGAACGTCCCTTCCTGACGTCGGTTCGTTCCAGTAACGCGTCTTGTTCAATTATTTTTCACAATACCTACGTAGGTTTCCCTGATGTGGGTTGAATACTTCCGGATTGTAAACTTGTTTACGAAGACGCTCTTGGGCTGACTTCGACCAAAAATTACCTAAAGATGCCGTTTCAAATTCGGCAAAAGTTTCGCAATTATCTGCTATATCCATTGCCCAGAGATCAGCGCCTCCCATTATGAAAGCAACGACAAACAGCACCTTTCTGCGTTCACTCCACGAATTAGGTAACACATTCCGAAAACTTTTAATAAAAATAACAAGAAGTGCGGTCTTGTTCTCTTCGGAAAACGTTTGAAATTGGCGGTGCTTCAACAACGTCTCTTCATGTTCGTACCGCGGCAGCTAACTACATGGGCACGACAATATGATTCCCACAGCGCGAGCTGTGGAAAACAGCTTGGATGTTACCAACATTCCCATAACATTTGTTTGAATTGACCTGTTGCCTTATTGATAGCTGTTACAAGCGCTAACATTTTGTACAGCAATGCCGCATACCTTTACGTTATTCTCGGCCCCCGTTCTCTGCATTTGCAAATCACGCATCTTACGTAGGAGAGAATAGCTATGTTCGTTTTCGTCATTTGATGGATTAATATTTAAACGCTGTTGGGTAGCAACTACCTCTGTCTTTATTGTCTGTTCAGAGTTCGTAGTTAAATAGTCAACCGTATTTACTATGCTCTTTACACTCTTTTCTAACCATTCATGAGCTTCGCTCAAGCTTTCAAGTTTCTCGTGAAGTGCGTTCACTTTCTGAGGTAAGTTCAGTGTTTTACTGACCAGTTCATCTACGTTTAACTTTATCTTTTCATCCCCTCGGAGATCTGCTCAGTCATACGTTCATCGTGCGCATCAGGTCCTTTATTTCATTCCTATGCAAAGCGTCGTTCTCTTTCTCTTTCTGTTCCCTTTCCTTTCCGTGTAAACGCTCCTTTTCTTAGCGTTCCTTCTCTCTAATTCGATCTTTCTCTTCCCGTTCCTTTTTTCTCTACATAATAGTTTCCTTTCCCGATTTCAATAAAACCCTATCTTTCTCTTCTCTTATCCGTTCTCTCTCTTTCTCTTTCTCATCAAATTTGGCAAAGAATAAGGTTGAAAACTTTCCCGACGACTGGAAATGACATAGCATCTCGTATAGTCCGTCTTGTAACTGAGTTACTTTCAGTTGAAGTACCACATTTGCTATTAGTTTGCTGTATACCTATGGCAGAACCTATAGTTTCATGTGCTTAATCAAATTCTGAATCTTGCACGTTATGATTTACATCTGTCTCTCCTGGCTCCAAATCATGGATCTTAGAATCAAATTCATCACTTTCGTGAAATGGTCTTCCGCGATTATTATTTGTATCTTCAACATTTCCTACATCGTCTCCTTCCACACGTACCACTTTCTTAGGTCGTCCCGTATCTAGACGTTACGCACAATAAATCACTTTGGCAAATAAAATCTCAACTCATAATTAAGCATTGACTCCAGTTTCTGTATATCACTTTCTCCAAAAGCCAAAAATTAATTACAATCACTGTTAAAAACTTTCCCCAGAAAATACAATACCTGATGTCCATGGAGTGCAGTAACATCCTTAATAATGATATGCTGTCTACGCTGAAACACTGAAATGCATGGCCCCAATTTACTAATTGCTTAAGTAGCAGAATTTCAGTATCACACCCTTGTGTCCTTATCTTGGCATGTAGCAGACAAGGTTGCAGTTTAACAGTTAGGTTCAGTTCTCAGATTCGTTCTATATATATATATATATATATATATATATATATATATATATATATATATATATATATATATATATATATATATATATATATATATATACTTGCTCGTCGTTATTGGTTGTTGAGTACATGAAAGAAATATACGATACAAATTAGTATAAAACACATGAAATGTCCCCTTAGACTGCAACTACAAAGGAGGTTCTCTCTACAATAACGCGCTAGCAACAAACAAAAGCTACACTAATTACACAAACTACAAGAAAAAATCAGAAGATTCCATTGAGGTATCCTGGCAAGGTCACCATATGAAACGTCCCCTTAGAAAAATTATACATGTCTGTGCTTAAACTGACACACAATATTTTTTAGCGCAATGCAATCTGACTTTCAATAACCCCTACAAAAGAATGTCCCTGACTAACATTAACCTATACCTTTCACAAATCACTTAGACCAAAAAAATCTTCGTTACTCGACCTACTGCAATGCAGTGAGCACCACTACTGCCAGCTAAATAAAAGATTCAAACTACGGAAGGCACTAACTACTGATAGGCATAGTTAGCAAAAGAAAGATTTTGATAGAGAACAAATAATGTATTTACCTTAATAGTCATAATATATATAGCAGTTCATGACTTCCATTCCTACAAATGTACTGTTTCTGATGGACACACGTCCATATTATCCGCTCTCAAAAATCCGACATCGCACTTCCCCACTTCCACCACTGCTGGCGACTCACCTCCAACTGCGCAATGCTGTGCGCTGTTAACAGCCAACTGCCCAACACTACAATAGCCAACAACAATGCAAACCAGCCACAGACTGCACCCAGCACAGCCAGTGATTTTCATACAGAGCGCTACGTGGCGTTACAATATAAAAACCTAAACAGCCTACTTACATAGCCTCCATACTGTTGTTGTTGTTGTGGTCTTCAGTCCTGAGACTGGTTTGATGCAGCTCTCCATGCTACTCTATCCTGTGCAAGCTTCTTCATCTCCCAGTACATACTGCAACCTACATCCTTCTGAATCTGCTTAGTGTATTCATCTCTTGGTCTCCCCCTACGATTTTTACCCTCCACGCTGCCCTCCAATACTAAATTGGTGATCCCTTGATGCCTCAGAACATGTCCTACCCTTCTTCTGGTCAAGTTGTGCCACAAACTCCTCTTCTCCCCAATCCTATTCAGTACCTTCTCATTAGCTATGTGATCTACCCATCTAATCTTCAGCATTCTTCTGTAGCACCACATTTCGAAAGCTTCTATTCTCTTCTTGTCCAAAGTATTTACCGTCCATGTTTCACTTCCATACATGGCTACACTCCATACAAATACTTTCAGAAATGACTTCCTGACACATAAATCTATACTCGATGTTAACAAATTTCTCTTATTCAGAAACACTTTCCTAGCCATTGCCAGTCTACATTTTATATCCTCTCTACTTCGACCATCATCAGTTATTTTACTCCCCAAATAGCAAAACTCCTTTACTACTTTAAGTGTCTCATTTCCTAATATAATACCCTCAACGTCACCCGACTTAATTCGACTACATTCCATTATCCTCGTTTTGCTTTTGTTGATGTTCATCTTATATCCTCCCTTCAAGACACCAACCATTCCGTTCAACTGCTCTTCCAAGTCCTTTGCTGTCTCTGACAAAATTACAATGTCATCGGCGAACCTCAAAGTTTTTATTTCTTCTTCATGGATTTTAATACCTACTCCGAATTTTTCTTTTGTTTCATTTACTGCTTGCTCAATATACAGATTGAATAACATCGGGGAGAGACTAGAACCCTGTCTCACACCCTTCCCAACCACTGCTCCCCTTTCATCTCCCTCGACTCTTATACCCGCCATCTGGTTTCTGTACAAATTGTAAATAGCCTTTCGCTCCCTGTATTTTACCCCTGCCACCTTTAGAATTTGAAAGAGAGTATTCCAGTCAACATTGTCAAAAGTTTCTCTATGTCTACAAATGGTAGAAACGTAGGATTGCCTTTCCTTAATCTTTCTTCTAAGGTAAGTCGTAAGGTCAGTATTGCCTCACGTGTTTCATTATTTCAACGGAATCCAAACTGATCTTCCCCGAGGTCGGTTTCTACTAGTTTTTCCATTCGTCTGTAAGAATTCGTATTAGTATTTTGCAGCTGTGGCTTATTAAACTGATTGTTCGGTAATTCTCACATCTGTCACCACCTGCTTTCTTTGGGATTGGAATTATTATATTCTTCTTGAAGTCTGAGGGTATTTCGACTGTTTCATACATCTTGCTCACCAGATGGTAGAGTTTTGTCAGGACTAGCTCTCCCAAGGCTGTCAGTAGTTCCAATGGAATGTAGTCTACTCCGGGGGCCTTGTTTCGACTCAGGTCTTTCATTGCTCTGTCAAACTCTTCACGCAGTATCGTATCTCCCATTTCATCTTCATCTACATCCTCTTCCATTTCCATAATGTTGTCATCAAGTACATCGCCCTTGTATAGACCCTCTATATACTCCTTCCATCTTTCTGCTTTCCCTTCTTTGCTTAGAACTGGGTTTCCATCTGAGCTCTTGATGTTCATACAAGTGGTTCTCTTATCTCCAAAGGTCTCTTTAACTTTCCTGTAGGCAGTATCTATCTTACCCCTAGTGAGATAAGCCTCTACATCCTTACATTTGTCCTCTAGCCGTCCCTGCTTAGCCATTTTGCACTTCCTGTCGATCTCATTTTTGAGACGTTTGTATTCCTTTTTGCCTGCTTCATTTACTGCATTTTTATATTTTCTCCTTTCATCAATTAAATTCAATATTTCTTCTGTTACCCAAGGATTTCTTCTAGCCCTCGTCTTTTTACCTACTTCATCGTCTGCTGCCTTCACTACTTCATCCCTCAAAGCTACCCATTCTTCTTCTACTGTATTTCTTTCCCCCATTCCTGTCAATTGTTCCCTTATGCTCTCCCTGAAACTCTGTACAACCTCTGGTTCTTTCAGTTTATCCAGGTCCCATCTCATTAAATTCCTACCTTTTTGAAGTTTCTTCAGTTTTAATCTACAGGTCATAACCAATAGAGAGTGGTCAGAGTCCACATCTGCCCCTGGAAATGTCTTACAATTTAAAACCTGGTTTGTAAATCTCTGTCTTACCATTATATAATCTGTGTGATACCTTTTAGTATCTCCAGGGTTCTTCCATGTATACAACCTTCTATCATGATTGTGCTACCCACAAAAAATTTTACAAATTGTTTTGGGCAATTAATATAACAAAGAAATCAAATGCACACACTTACCGATACAATGTTGGTCAAAAGTTAAAATTTTTTCACAGTCCATAAAGACAGTCCTGATCGTTCATCACAGTAAAATTGCAGTGTTCTTTTTTTCTCGAAGTCTGAGCAGTAAAAGAAAATGCACACGGAAGTAGTGGATTTACATGCAGTCTTGAAGAAGTAGGGTTGTCCTTCCAACGGAAAGCCATTGCTGACCCTTGACATGCAGACAGGTAATAGGCACAACAGAGCAAACCCACTGCAGAGCCAGTCGAAGTTTTGAAGAATGTTGGTAGGTAGTTCATCAAAGAGCAGACCCACTGTAGTCCTGGTAGAGATTTCAGTATTGGTGGGCCACCAGAGGTGCCGACCCACTGCAGTCCTTGTAGAAATAATGGTATTGGTGAGTCATCAAAGGTGTAGACCCACTGTAGTCCTTGTAGAGACGGCCAGCAGCCATATGTTGCGACTGTGCAGGTGCACAATCACCATCGAAGAGTCTTGCGGACAATATAGCAAGTCCATAAACCACCACTTGTGCTCTCACAAAGGTTTTGGATTTGTCCTTAGAACCAGCAATGCCGTTAACCAGTCCCATGCTGTGCACTAACACGTGTGAGCACTAACAGTCCCTACTTCTCACGTATTGTCCATATACTATGACCAACAGAAACGTGTGCAGTGAAATGGAACTTACAAGTTACTTAATTTGATAAACTGGTGTCAATTACAAATTTATAACATAAGAATACAATAACAAAAGTACAAAATACATCGTTAAAGATCGTAACTATACAGTTAACATTTGTAGTAAAACAGGCTTTACAAAAGAATAGAAATAAACATGTACTTCAGTGTTACAAGAAATATGACATAAGTACATACATAAAAGATCAGAATAACTTTTGAAACACCAACTTCACTCATTAGCATTAAAACGAAACAGAATAAATAATGTCTAAACATCTTTACAAAGTAAATAACATATTGTCAGAAAAATTCTACAATGTAAATCTTATTAGCTAAACACATAAAGACAGGAAAAACACAAATTCACATAGCATAATAATACAAAAGTGCAGGACAGGGTTTGTTTTCAGTGTGACAATTTGTACTGCAGTCCCACCCATTTCAACATTTGTTTCCACCAAAAAAAAATCCTATCCAAGCATGCATTCTGTATTTATATGTTCACATGTTTCTTACCTCATTATTTATTTTCCATTATCTTACCTCATCATTTATTTCCAAGAAAATCCTACCTAAACCTGTTGTCCCTAAACCCTACTTTTTTGTTCATATTCTCTTTCAAAATACTTTTTTGACCAAACCATTTTCTTATAGCTTCTCAATGCTTTTCTTCCAATTCATCACAACTCGTTCTCTTATATAGCCTACCCCATCTTAAGCTAACTTAAATCTACTGAGCTCAAAAAAATGGCTCTGAGCACTATGGGACTTAACTTCTAAGGTCATCAGTCCCCCAGAACTTAGAACTACTTAAACCTAACTAACCTAAGGACATCACACACATCCATGCCCGAGGCAGGATTTGAACCTGCGATCGTAGCGGCCACGCGGTTCCAGACTGTAGCGCCTTTAACCGCTTGGCCACACCGGCCGGCTACTGAGCTCAGATGCTAAACTAAGGGACGAGACAATGCAGCAGCACAAAACAATTAACACACACAGCAATGACAAAAAATGCAAATTGGCAAAGCAAGCAGCAGTAAATCTAAATTGGCAAATCAATTGCAATATTACAACTAATATAAGGCCCTGTGCAGCAAACAAGAAAAATAAATCAGTAGTAAAACTGGCTTAACAGAGTAATACAAAGTGAAATTCAGTAGCACTATGCCTCGCAAGCAGCAGCAGCAAATGCTATAACTTATACCTAAACATGACAAACCCACAAGCAGAAAAAATAGTACACTAAAGACAACAATACAGATAAGGGAAATGAATATTCACATCTTAACGGCTATGTAATTAACGTGGTGCACCACAAAAGCTTATTCTACAAAAAATTACCAAGTACTTGAAAAGAAAATTACGTATGCAGTTAGTATTATTAGTCCCTTCTTACTGTTCTTTCCTTTCCAAGTGCTCCTTTTTCGAAGAATGTGGATCATAAAACTATTATTTAATAGATCTGTTGACATAAAATGTTCACATTAGCAAATGCTTGTAATTTTACTTTATAAAACCAATGCTGCAACACAGCTGGAAAACAGATATCAAATGAAATAAGCAACTATGTACAAAGCACAAAAATATCATTCAATAGTCATGTGACATTTCATAAGTTAATAGAATTCTCTCAACTTTCGTAGAAAGACACTTGTCATAATCAGGTATGCAGATGTAAGAATATTTGCCATCAGTTTATAAGCATTTCAATAAGTAGCACAAAGTACGTGCTCCACAATATGATCATATGTTTCCAAGTAATGAGCAAGTCGTATTTGCAATGCTTTCTACAAAGAAATGTCAATATCGAGTTTAATGGTCTCTCTTTTCTTTCTCCACCTAATGGCTTTTTTTTCCACGACGCATTATGTGAAGGTCACTTAACTTTCTTGCCGAAATATTTACGACAGCAGAGACAGTCTCATATAAAAAAAATTCACAGGTAGATGTTTTGCGTTACGAGTGTGGAGAAACAAAATCCTATAAATATAACAGCGCCCAAAAAATTTTTGCCGGCATTGTGATACATTACGCATATACACACATTTCATAACTCGTAAACTAGAATTCTTGGTTTCCAACATCCTTTTTCACAAGTCAGAGTTCCTAACCACTACTCATAATTCCTTACCTTATTACACATATACATATTCGTTGACACTTCTTCAATATTTCATCATAATAAATACGTAGCATAATCAAATTCCTCATATAGCATCAGCTTATTGATCATAAACATACCTCAACAGCATAATACACATCGTCGACGTAATAATGATTTCATAACACCTCAGTGAAATCTCAAAAACGTCATAGCTTTCTGCAATCATTTCAAAACCTAAAAAAAATTCTCTGCTCATTTCAGTAGTGTCATCTACCTCAAATGTACTTTAAAAATCATGATTCCATACCAAATACATCATTCAAAACTCTCATAGAATCACAATGGTTCCGAAAAAATATGAACAGTTCACAAAGTACAGACAAAATACAATTTCATAAGTGTGAAGTTATCCAACTGTGTAATTGCGTAAACATGTGACACTGATGTAGTAAAAAAAAATGTTTGTCTCTCTCAGTTAAATGATCAGATAGCTGTGTAATTTATGTGTTAGAGAAATATGGTTTTGATTTGTAAAGTTGTATAAACAAATACCATATTAGCAAGGGATCCTTATGCTTGCCATAGACATTGTACACAAGGTAAGCATGTACCCCCCTGAGGATTAATGTAATTACACACTCAGGTGTTACAGATTACAGCAATGGAATGAAATATATCACAGAAAATCTTTGTATCATTGTAATTCAAAAATCTTTAAACATAAATGTTTTAAGTTCGAAATTAATCACTCAAATGCGTGTCTGTGCAGCGCTAAATGTGCGTTTTGCTGTAAGACAATTCTGTGGAACTGTCGTAGTTATCGTCCTCTGTAAGCAAAGTTCTGTTGAAGTCAATGTACTCACCTCCTGATAAACAAAAGTGAAATGCTTTGCGTATAGATATCTCAGTTATTACGCTCATTGCCGTGATGAAGAAAGTACTGTGCTGTAACGTATTGTTGTGCTACGGAAAAGCCTCTCTCATTGTAGCTATACCACAAAAGTTACTACTAAAACATGTTTTACTTTCCAGAAGAGTTCAGAAAAACCGTGCAGATATAAAACAGATACAGCGCAAAAGCAATAATGTGAATTATGTCACACATTAGTAGCGTCGTGATATAATCGTGTAGCTGTCAAAGAAACCAAATACTAAGTCATCTTTAATCTCACAGAAAGTACTTAAAATAAAGAATGTCTTTTCAAGTAAACCAGAATGTTGCATTAAAATCTCATTAGCAGTATATATTCTAAGTATGTAAGCCGTATATTTTTTACGTAATCGTGCAATTAACTAGGAAGAACGTACAAATAACACTGTGTCGTCTTTTCACTACAACAATGCATTCGTAATTATTTGTCTAAGTTTCCTAGATTCTTGACTGGATAGTTACCTTAAAAGATAGTTGCATGTTAACAGTTTGTAAGTGTGACAAAGAGTACTTGTAACGTGAAGTGAAAAATTTTATACAAAGACTAAGTTAAAAAGCTGATTACCACTCAATAAACAGTTTTACATGTGAAATGTGGTGTAAACCTTTAATCTTCCTAGTACGCAGAGTTTCAACTTCAACGCAATTATCATTTGGTATATGTCGGATTCTGTAAGGTCCATTGCAAACTAGGAAGAATTTGTGACTCAAGTGTTTCTTCTTATGCGACAATGAATGAGCTTTAGTGAGAACTTTCTGACCAATACATAATTTCTTTGCATTTGCTTTACCGTGTAGTTTTCTCCTTTAGTCTGCTGCAGATTTTATATTTTTAATAGCAAAATCAATTATGTCTTTGTGTCGAAGTTTACGTGTATTCGGGAAGGTACAAGCTCTCTGATTCTGTTCGGTGGTTCTTCATTCTTCAGTACAAGAGTAGGTGGTAAAGCAGTGGAGTCATGAGGCATTTCATTCAGCACGTTTGAAATAAGTGTAAATATCTGTCCCAATGCTGATGCTTTCTGTGACAATAAAGTCTGCAAAGCTTATTGATTTCTTTCATAATCCGTTCAGACGGGTTACAATGTGGTGAGTACAATGAAATAAAAACAGTTTTGATTTTATGATTCCGAACGATGCGTGACCAAACAGCAGATCTGAATTGCGGTCCGTTATCTGAAATGACTTCGTAACGGAGTGAATGAAAAAAATTTTGAAGTAAGTTCAACAGCGACTAGAACGTACGAAAATCCATTCGATGTTCTGACAAGGGGTCCCAAGAGATCAACAGCAGCAAATTCTTTTAATTTAGAAGGAATGATAGGAAACAACGGAGCACGATGTGAGATAGTAGATGGTTTCGCCATTTGACAAAGTTTACAAATAGACAATACTCTTCGAATTCTCTTTTCCATATTGTTAAAATAACCAGTCGTTGGAAGAATATGATAACATTTTCGTGGACCAAAATGTGCCTAGCTGAAAGGAATGTACCAAATGAGCTTATTAACAAAAACATCTGGAATGCAAAGTACCCATAGCTTGTTATCAACAGTGCAGCGTTTGAAGAGTAGGTTGTTTCTAACCAGATAATAATGCCGAATCTGAGTGTGTGTCTTTTCATGCCATTTACTTTTGATGTCTTTCCAAATCGGATCTTTATCTTGTTCATGAGCAATGTCCTTTAAAGATGTGGTTATGAAGTTTTCAAAGGCGACTTTCTAAATGTAAATAATACTGAAATTTTTCTCGAGGTTGCCTTCTGTGTTATTTTTCTCAAGCCCAGCCGGTGCGCGTGACAGTGCGTCCGCAAAAATGTCCTCAAAAATGGTTCAAATGGCTCTGAGCACTATGGGACTCAACTGCTGTAGTCATCAGTCCCCTAGAACTTAGAACTACTTAAACCTAACTAACCTAAGGACATCACACACATCCATGCCCGAGGCAGGATTCGAACCTGCGACCGTAGCAGTCGCACAGTCCCGGACTGCGCGCCTAGAACCGCGAGACCACCGCGGCCGGCCAAAAATGTTCTCCTTGCCGGGAATGTAGACTATTGTGAAGTGGAATTCTTGCAGAAACAGTGCCCAACGTTTTAACCTGTCATGATTTAACTTTGAAGACATAAGAAATTGTAAGGCACGATGATCACTGTATACTTTTACGTGCTTACCAGAAAGAAAGAAACGGAATTTGCTAAATGCCCAAGCGATTGCTAAAGCTTCTAATTCAGTAACTGAATAATTTTTTTCAGATTTTGTTAGCACTCGGCTAGCAAAAGCAATGGTTTTCTGAACAGTAGTGTCATTTTCTGTGACTTCTTGAAATAAGTGGTCACCAAGATCGACTTTAGAAAAATCCGTGCTAAGGCAGAAATCTTGTGACAGATCTGGATGAGCTAGTATTGGCGCGTTAAGTAACGATTCTTTCAAAGAACTGAATTCCAACTGTGCTTGTTCGTCCCAGTTCCAAATAGTATTTTTTCCAGTGAGAGAACAAAGTTTTGGTGTAACTAGAAATTGCATATTCAGAAAGCGACGGTAAAAATTTACGAGACCTAGAAAACTGCAGAATGGTTTTTTTTGTGGATGGAACTGGAATGGCTCTGATTGCTTCTAACTTTTCAGTATTCGGCTGAATGCCTTCAGAAGAAATAATATGTCCCAAAAACTTCACCTTTGTCCTACCGAATTCAAACTTTTCCAAGTTAACTATAATTCCAGATTCTGCAAAAATATGTAACACGCTGTTGAGGATGCGATTGTGTTGTTCCCATGAGGCTTCTGCTATCAGAATATCGTCCACATATAAGGTGACGTGACGTTTTAAGAACTCAGGTAATATGGAATTTAGCCCGCGAATGAATGCTGCCGAAGAAATGTTCAAACCAAAAGGAAGTTTCCGAAACTGATAACAAACGCCGAAACAAAGCAGAGCTGTGTATTTTCTACGAGGTGCATTCAAGTTCTAAGGTCTCCGATTTTTTTTTCTAATTAACTACTCACCCGAAATCGATGAAACTGGCGTTACTTCTCGACGTAATCGCCCTGCAGACGTACACAGTTTTCACAACGCTGATGCCATGATTCCATGGCAGCGGCAAAGGCTTCTTTAGGAGTCTGTTTTGACCACTGGAAAGTCGCTGAGGCCATAGCAGCACGGCTGGTGAATCTGTGGCCACGGAGAGAGTCTTTCATTGTAGGAAAAAGCCAAAAGTCACTAGGAGCCAGGTCAGGTGAGTAGGGAGCATGAGGAATCACTTCAAAGTTGTTATCACGAAGAAAGTGTTGCGTAACGTTAGCTCGATGTGCGGGTGCGTTGTCTTGGTGAAACAGCACTCGCGTAGCCCTTCCCGGACGTTTTTGTTGCAGTGCAGGAAGGAATTTGTTCTTCAAAACATTTTCGTATGATGCACTTGTTACTGTAGTGCCCTTTGGAACGCAATGGGTAAGGATTACGCCCTCGCTCTCCCAGAACATAAACATCATCATTTTTTCAGCACTGGCGGTTACCCGAAATTTTTTTGGTGTCGGTGAATCTGTGTGCTTCCATTGAGCTGACTGGCGCTTTGTTTCTGGATTGAAAAATGGCATCCACGTCTCATCCATTGTCACAACCGACGAAAAGAAAGTCCCATTCATGCTGTCGTTGTGCGTCAACATTGCTTGGCTACATGCCACACGGGCAGCCATGTGGTCGTCCGTCAGCATTCGTGGCACCCACCTGGATGACACTTTCGGATTTTCAGGTCGTCATGCAGGATTATGTGCACAGAACCCACAGAAATGCCAACTCTGGAGGCGATCTGTTCAACAGTCATTCGGCAATCCCCCAAAACAGTTCTCTGCATTTTCTTGATCATGTCGTCAGACTGGCTTGTGCGAGCCCGAGGTTGTTTCGGTTTGTTGTCACATGATGTTCAGCCTTCATTAAACTGTCGCACCCACGAACGCACTTCCGACACATCCATAACTCCATCACCACATCTCTCCTTCAACTGTCGATGAATTTCAATTGGTTTCACACCACGCAAATTCAGAAAACGAATGATTGCACGCTGTTCAAGTAAGGAAAACGTCGCCATTTTAAGTATTTAAAACAGTTCCCATTCTCGCCACTGGCGGTAAAATTCCATCTGCCGTACGGTGCTGCCATCTCTGGGACGTATTGACAATGAACGCCGCCTCATTTTAAAACAATGCGCATGTTTCTATCTCTTTCCATTCCGGAGAAAAAAAATCGGAGGCCTCAGAACTTGAATGCACCTCGTACATTCTGGATGAAGTTAGATCTGATAAAAGCTGTACCTGAGATCAATAGAAGCCAACACTTTTACACCATTAAAATTTTGAAGAAGTTCTTCCAACGTTTGCGGCCTGTCTGTTTCAGGTATGATAATAGTATTGATTTGCCTCGAATCTAAGACAAGCCTGATCGATCCATTTTTATTCCCAACAACATGTAATGGATTGTTGTACGAGTATCAGCTCACTGGAGGCTCAATAACGCCCTCGTCAAGCATAGATTGTATTTCTGTTCTAACACGGTCCCTATAATGTGCCGGAATTACGTATGGTCTAACACAAAATTTCGTATGCTCACGAACACGAAATTGGTATTGAAATCCCTTGATTGTTCCTGTTTTGTGAGTAAAAACTTTGGAATGTGCTTGTAAAATCTCAAAAAGGTCTTGCCTATCAGTCTCATTACAATTCTTTATTGTTCGAATTTTATTCTGAATTACCTCATTAGTATCAAATGCGCTGTCGATATCATCCCTGTCAGTACTTCCAGAGTGATTGTTAGTGTCAAGTTCCGTCGAAAATTCTTAACTGTTGTCTAACAGGAGGTAAAGCCGAATAATTTCTTCGTCATGGTTTGAGAGCCAATCTTCAAATTTCAAAGTTATTGACTTACCTTCTTTCTCTAAACTTATTTCAGCATCGTGAAAGTTTAAGATTGCTTTGTATTCATTCAAAAAGTCTACTCCCAGTATAATTTCCGTCGACAATAGTGGAACAATAAGAAAGTTCATAGAGAAGCTGTGGCTTTGACAAATGAATTCTAAATTGGTTTGTTGGCGTACATCTACACTTTTTCCAAAATTTGCACCTTGTAATTTAATCGTACGTAACGGAAGTGTGGGGCAATCGTTCGATTTGTTGCATTTGCTAAAGGCTGTTTCACTAATTACTGAAATGGGACTGCCAGAGTCATGTACTGCCGTAAATTTTACGTCATTTACTGTAATGTGAATCACAGGATATGCAATGTTGTTATATTCTACGTCGTGTTCCTGGAGTAAGATGTCCTTAACGTCTTCCATTTTTACGTAATTACTAGCTACGGCAGTTGCGTCGTCAGTTTCATAAGTACGTTTTGTGGCTGCCAGCGGTATGAGTCATTGCATATTGTCTATGTTGGCGCGCATCGTTATTGGGATTTGGAGACCTAACTTCTACAAATTCACCTTGTCTAGATGGCCCTGCCCTGTTTGAATCCCGCCAGTTCTGAAGCAATTCAGGTCTATTGTTACGATTATATCGTCTGTTGTCATGTCGGTAGTTCCTGTAGTTTCTTTCTAGTATGTCACGTGGTGGAGAATTTCTCCATGAATCGTAACTGCGCGCTGGACCATTGTGTCTAAAGTTATTCTGTCTCCCTTGATAATAATTGTTTTGGTTCCCAGATTGTCTGTTTCTCTGATTGTCTCTGTGATAGTCACTACCGCGGAGAGGTGATCTTTCCCTGTAATTATTACTATTCTGCCAATGGTTATCATACGGGTGGTGTCTGTTTGGTCACAATTTGTGTTGTGAGAATAGCCTTGTCGTGTCCAGTTATTATTTCTTTCATCGCGGAATTGTGACGGATGTGACCTGTAATTGTTGTGTTCCTGTTTTCGCGTTCCGCGATTGTCAGTGTCACTTTCTAATTCTTGTAAGAGTCCCTGAAAAGTTTGAATGTCGTCTTTGCAACGTCCTGCCAAATTAATATGTCGTAAATGTTCAAGCGAATGCGGATGAGTTCTGAGGGGCTGTATGGGTTTGACAGGTACTGATTCTTGTGCAACATGTCTTCAAAATATTTCATAAGACTGGGGAATTCAGATTGTTCGAAATGTTTCATCATTATGATGCTATGTTTTACTCGGTCTTGTGTAGCTTGAGACTAATATGCTGAGAGGAAGGCATGATAAAATTCTCCTTCACTGTGGCAATCGTGAATGACCGATCGCATTCTTACAGCTGGTTCATTCTCTAAATAGCTACACATAAATTCTAATCTGTGCTCTAGTGACCAGTTGGGAGGTAAACAATGATAGAATTGGTGAAGCCACGATTGTGGATGAATTTTGTCGCCGGAATTGTTAAATGTTTTGAATTTACGTGTAGTAATAAACAGCTTATAGTCAAAATCATCATGTGGGCGATTCACATATCTGTCATTGTTACTTCGTTTCGGCGGATCCATCTCAAAATTCGGTGTACCTTTCCAATTTCTTTCATAATTTCCGAAGTACCCCGTGTTATTGTTTTTCGGATGTTCCGTATTTCTATGTCCCTCTTCCCGTATTGGAGCGTGAGTGTCCTCTGAAATACGTAATTCTTGTATTACCTGTGTCCCCCGATCTTGTACTTCCGGGAGTTCTCTTTGGTGTTGTGTATTAATTTGATTCTGATTTTGTTTGAATTTCCTAATTTGTTCTCACTCTTCTGTGTCATTAAAGACTACCGGTTTTGTGTTATTCAGATTATCATCTGTCCGCAGCTCGTGGACGTGCGGTAGCGTTCTCGCTTCCCACGCCCGGGTTCCCGGGTTCGATTCCCGGCTGGGTCGGGGATTTTCTCTGCCTCGTGATGACTGGGTGTTGTGTGATGTCCTTAGGTTAGTTAGGTTTAAGTAGTTCTAAGTTCTTGGGGACTGATGACCATAGATGTTAAGTCCCATAATGTTGAGAGCCATTTGATTATCATCTACCTTCGTAGATAAATTATTTAGCTGATCCGAAAGTTCAGCTACTTTCTCTGATAATGAACTAATTTCCTCCAAGTGTCTTTCTGAACCAATTTTCAGAGTATCTACTGTGTCCTTTAAGTTTTCCTGAGTTTTTGCAAGTTGTGTAACCAATCGGTTGATGCAACAGAGTCAATTTTAGCTTGCAGGATCTCATGATTTTCATTAACAATAGTTTGCAGTTCTTTTATGGCTGCTTCGTGATTCTTTAATGCATTTTCATGCCGCGGAAAAATAGGTTGAAAATGCTCACAAATTTGTGTTTTTACGTCATTACTGACCTTTTGTCATTTCGATTCAATGTTATGTAACTCAGTAGTTAAATCTTCACAGGTTTGTTCAAGAGTGGTGTCTAACTTCCGAAGATTTTGTTCCATTGTGTCTAACTTTTGAAGCATTTGCTGTGTTTGTCTCTGATTTTGTTCCAGTTGTTGCATTAATGGTAATAATAATGTATTAGTGTCTGGAATCTGTTTCTCTATGCTTTTTGGCAGTGCATTTTCACCGGCAACATTCACATTTTGACAAGCAGAAAATGTGCCTTAATTCATTTGAGAAAACGGTGAGGACCCAAAACCTGAGTCTATAGTATTTGCAATATTGTATTCTGTCATTTCGGATTCCTGAGGCGAGCTGTTGCCGACCGATCGATCGATAATGCTTCCCTGTTCACTACTTGTTTCACTGTCTACACCATTATTTGCCGCCTGCTCCATTTCCCTGTGCACAATTACCACATTACTACTCTGAATGTCTGTTAATTCATTGCACAGTGGTGCTGAATCGCTACGCTAGTCGTCACTATTATTTCTCATTTTACTTTGGAGCCAAGTGTTACGTTTTTCACACGCCATTATTGTCCCAATATTTCACACGATAACACAGAAAAGCACAATTTGAAAAGCAAAAATAAGAGAACACATTAACATAGCACTGAAAATAATATGTAGTTAATTGCAAGCGCAGCTGCGAAATACTTGGTGCAAATCTACATGCATGCCACAACTTTTTTACTGTACAACAATGAAAGACTGGAAGTACAAAGGAGATTCTCTCTACAATTACACACTAGCAATAAAGAAAATCTACACTAATTACACAAACTACAAGAAAAAATCCGAAGATTCCAGTGAGGTATCCTGGCAAGGTCGCCATATGAAACGTCCCCTTAGAAAAATTATATATGACTGTGCTTAAACTGACACACAATATTTTTTAGCGCAATGCAATCGGACTTTCAATAATCCCTACAAAAGAATGTCTCTGACTAACATTAACCTATACCTTTCACAATTCACTTACCTCACAAAAATCTTCGTTACTCGATCTACTGCAATACAGCGAGCGCCACTATTGCCAGCTAAATAAAAGATTCAAACTACGGAAGGCACTAACTACTGATAGGCATAGTTAGCAAATGAAAGATTTTGATAGAGAACAAACAATTTATTCACCTTAATAGTCATAATATATATAGCAGTTCATGACATCCATTCTTACAAATGTACTGTTTCTGATGGACACACGTCCAGATTATCCGCTCTCAAAAATCCGTCATCTCACTTCCCCACATCCACCACTGCAGGCGGCTCACCTCCAACTGCGCAACGCTACGCGCTGTTAACAGCAAACTGCCCAACACTACAATAGCCAACAACAATGCAAACCAGCCACAGACTGCACACAACACAGCCAGCGATTTTCATACAGAGCGCTACGTGGCGTTTCCAATATAAAAACCTAAACAGCCTACTTACACACAAATATTGTCTTATGGTACACACGAGTATCTCATGTGCCTTAAGTTGGGGCGCCAAATGTAGTGCGTACAGTGTCATGTCTTGTAGAATGTCTGTCTGCATGAATTCTGTTATTGTATTAATGTATTGTAAAGATATGCGCATGCTGTGAAATTTATTGTACGAATCAGATTAAGCTTGTGTGTGTACAGTGAATCTTAGGATGTGGGCCTAGTTTAATATTGTTTACGTAAGATGTTACGTGAAACTTTCAAAATATACACTGAAAACAATCTGCGAGGAACCTGAATGTATTAAAATGCAGGTTGCTAGCTCTACTCCTGAAACATCCTTTAAATTGAAGCAGCAACTATATACGTAATAGCAGTTCTCTTTGGTGGCAAGATTCTGTCAATTGTTCATCTGCTTTATCAGGAAATAGATCTCACCTACAAACAGAAACTATAACCACACATTATTAAACTGGGTTTGGTGGATTGAGCTATAAGTTCAGGCTAGGAAGCTCTCAGGGTGATCTTTTTACTAAATACCAAATGTAGTTCTTTAATAAAATATTTAGCTATCATGGGTTACATCCTAGCAGGAAAAACTGTATGTAACATTTCGTAATTTTTGAAACATCTCTGTATATTTTTTTCATTGAAAAACGCCGTCTTTGTCACAGATTCTATCAGCACACACAAGGAGGATATTTTTACGTAAAAGTTCTTGAAATTAAGCAAAATATCCATCTACAATGGAGTATTTTTAGTATTTTTAACTAAATCTGAGCTGAGTACTATTAATCAATTCAGAAATATAGTGAAATAACGTTATCGGTCTTAAGATGGCCGACAACTATGTGAATAGCATCTGCGGCTCTAGCGCGTTATTTAAGATATTCACGGACACTTCTTAAAGCGTAGGCTGGTGCGGTTAGCAAATACTACAATACGAAAGTACAAAATTAGGTAAAATTTCATCTATTGTTTAAATTAGCAAATTACACTTACAGCAATCACGTCTGGCTTCCGGCACGCTCAAGGTACAACGTCGATAATCGAAGACGAAGAAGAAGAAGTGAGAACAAAAAAAGTCATCACAGTATTTGTTCTAAGAATGACAATGGTCATAGATATTATTGTCCCATGTAACTGTTCTTTGCAGGCCATGACATATTTAATCAATATTTTTCGTAATATTTTCGTAAGGAAAGTACGTCTTTATTTTTTTTAGACTCTTTATAACTCGTAACGAAGTGTTTCGTTGTAAATGAAGTTAAGTTTCATGATAGTGTATCGCACAAGTGTCTGCTCCAGAAGGCAAGCAGTACACAATGCAGTAAAATTTTCGGACACTGCGGAATACCAATCATTAAGAAACTTCAAAGACAACCAGGAGAAAATTAGTCAGGAAAAAAAGCGTTACAGGAAAACTAAAAATGAAGAAGTCGTGGGCCGCGCGGGGTAGCCGAGTGATATAGGGCGCCTTGTCACGGTCCGCGCGGCTCCCCCCGTCGGAGATTCGATTCCTCCCTCGGGCCGGGCGTGGGTGTGTGTGTTGTCTTTAGCGTAAATTAGTTTAAGAAGTGTGTAAGCTTAGGGACCGGTGACAACAGCAGTTTGGTCCCATAAGACCATATATATATATATATATATATATATATATATATATATATATATATATATATATATGAGGTCGTGGTTTTAGAAGAATGCGTATTCGCGACGACGAAAACCAGGAACTAGTCATTATAGATTCATATTTAGAAAACTTTGGTGACCATACAAATTTCTGGCACTCAGGTGGTTTTTCACGAGTACGGTGCCACACATGCAGATAAGACAATGAAATGCCGATGTTTTGTAATACACAACTACCTGGTTCACACAGAAACAGTAACTTTGATTACACACACTCTTTGACAGTACGTAAAGTCAAAGTCTTCAGCAATTACAGTAACGGAATTTACACCCAAGCTGGGTTGATGGGCTCCTATGTTCCTTGCCACCAAACAGGCCATATGAACACATATTAGAATTTCTCAGTGGTTCCAGAATGAGATTTTCACTCCGCAGCGGAGAGTGCGCTGATATGAAACTTCCTGGCAGATTAAAACTGTGTGCCCGACCGAGACTCGAACTCGGGACCTTTGCCTTTCGCGGGAAAGTGATCTACCAACTGAGCTACCGAAGCACGACTCACGCCCGGTCTCACAGCTTTACTTCTGCCAGTATCTCGTCTCCTACCATCCAAACTTTAGAGAAGCTCTCCTGCGAACCTTGCAGAACTAGCACTCCTGAAAGAAAGGATATTGCGGAGACATGGCTTAGCCACAGCCTGGGGGATGTTTCCAGAATGAGATTTTCACTCTGCAGCGGAGTGTGCGCTGATATGAAACTTCCTGGCAGATTAAAACTGCATGCCCGACCGAGACTCGAACTCGGGACCTTTGCCTTTCGCGGGCACACAGTTTTAATCTGCCAGGAAGTTTCATATCAGCGCACACTCCGCTGCGGAGTGAAAATCTCATTCTGGAAAAATCCCCCAGGCTGTGGCTAAGCCATGTCTCCGCAATATCCTTTCTTTCAGGAGTGCTAGTTCTGCAAGGTTCGCAGGAGAGCTTCTGTACAATTTGGAAGGTAGGAGACGAGATACTGGCAGAAGTAAAGCTCTGAGACAGGGCGTGAGTCGTGCTTCGGTAGCTCAGTTGGTAGAGAATATGCCCGCGAAAGGCAAAGGTCCCGAGTTCGAGTCTCGGTCGGGCACACAGTTTTAATCTGCCAGGAAGTTTCTCAGTGGTTATTTGGAAAATGAAACTGCAGCAACATAGCGCTCCACAGTTAGACATTGCCAAAGCATAAATGATTTCTACCGAACATTTTGGCAGTCTGCAGGTCTCAGGCCTCACAATATCGACTAAAACATAGCCTTACAACATTGCCAAACTTTGAACAGTATGACTTTTCTAGCCCGGCAAAATATTTCAAAATATGGTACGCGGAAATCAGCACCTATCAAACCCATGCAGTGTAGTGTCTCACTTCAAAATATCACACTGTGACATGGAACAGAGCAAATCATCCATCTATTTGAATATGTCACAATGAAGAGATGAGAGTTTTGGGCGGCTTCGCCAACCAAGATTGCACATGAAGTAAAGATCCAAACTTCACCTGTTCACCTCACTCACAGAAAGCTGCATGCCTGCAAGACATACAAATGAACGTTGCTGTTTGTATGATTCAGGTGCACTTACGACTCGTTGCTATATCACAGCCTTCAGACAGACTTTACTAAGTGATTGAAAAGGCTTTGCAGACGTATTTTTACTCACTCATACAATGTCTGATGTCGGAGGCGACTAACGTCCCTAATCATACACTCCTGGAAATGGAAAAAAGAACACATTGACACCGGTGTGTCAGACCCACCATACTTGCTCCGGACACTGCGAGAGGGCTGTACAAGCAATGATCACACGCACGGCACAGCGGACACACCAGGAACAGCGGTGTTGGCCGTCGAATGGCGCTAGCTGCGCAGCATTTGTGCACCGCCGCCGTCAGTGTCAGCCAGTTTGCCGTGGCATACGGAGCTCCATCGCAGTCTTTAACACTGGTAGCATGCCGCGACAGCGTGGACGTGAACCGTATGTGCAGTTGACGGACTTTGAGCGAGGGCGTATAGTGGGCATGCGGGAGGCCGGGTGGACGTACCGCCGAATTGCTCAACACGTGGGGCATGAGGTCTCCACAGTACATCGATGTTGTCGCCAGTGGTCGGCGGAAGGTGCACGTGCCCGTCGACCTGGGACCGGACCGCAGCGACGCACGGATGCACGCCAAGACCGTAGGATCCTACGCAGTGCCGTAGGGGACCGCACCGCCACTTCCCAGCAAATTAGGGACACTGTTGCTCCTGGGGTATCGGCGAGGACCATTCGCAACCGTCTCCATGAAGCTGGGCTACGGTCCCGCACACCGTTAGGCCGTCTTCCGCTCACGCCCCAACATCGTGCAGCCCGCCTCCAGTGGTGTCGCGACAGGCGTGAATGGAGGGACGAATGGAGAAGTGTCGTCTTCAGCGATGAGAGTCGCTTCTGCCTTGGTGCCAATGATGGTCGTATGCGTGTTTGGCGCCGTGCAGGTGAGCGCCACAATCAGGACTGCATACGACCGAGGCACACAGGGCCAACACACGGCATCATGGTGTGGGAAGCGATCTCCTACACTGGCCGTACACCACTGGTGATCGTCGAGGGGACACTGAATAGTGCACGGTACATCCAAACCGTCATCGAACCCATCGTTCTACCATTCCTAGACCGGCAAGGGAACTTGCTGTTCCAACGGGACAATGCACGTCCGCATGTAACCCGTGCCACCCAACGTGCTCTAGAAGGTGTAAGTCAACTACCCTGGCCAGCAAGATCTCCGGATCTGTCCCCCATTGAGCATGTTTGGGACTGGATGAAGCGTCGTCTCACGCGGTCTGCACGTCCAGCACGAACGCTAGTCCAACTGAGGTGCCAGGTGGAAATGGCATGGCAAGCCGTTCCACATGACTACATCCAGCATCTCTACGATCGTCCCCATGGGAGAATAGCAGCCTGCATTGCTGCGAAAGGTGGATATACACTGCACTACTGCCGACATTGTGCATGCTCTGTTGCCTGTGTCTATGTGCCTGTGGTTCTGTCAGTGTGATCATGTGATGTATCTGACCCCAGGAATGTGTCAATAAAGTTTCCCCTTCCTGGGACAATGAATTCACGGTGTTCTTATTTCAATTTCCAGGAGTGTATTATGTATCCACAGAATATGCACCGTTCTCTCTGTCAGTCATCCATAGTACATAAGCAGACAATAATTACAAGTTAAGAAACGCACCCATTCGCAAGCTCTAAACAACCGAGTAGTATGTGTCATTTGTTGTATTTATTTCCTTGGGCAACGTAATACTGTTTCTTCTCCCTGTAAGTTATTGGAAAATTATGAGTTCAAGTCAAATTAATATAAATGCTATACAAATTATCTACCCTAAATCAGTTGTAACAAAAATTAATTCAGTTACACAAGAAAATATACAGAATTTCATGAAACTATTGGTCATGAATCATCCCATCGCCCCCTCCACAATTATAAATTGGGAGATACTTTACAGTTATGAAGTCACACTAATTGAACATACCACTAAACACACACACACAAATGGCATCTGGACTGGCTGAAGCATCATGATGCTTCGAGGTTACACAAGAGTGACGGTCGCCCTTCATGCAGCGCTTGATGTAGGAGCGGCAGCGGATGACTCTGGTCCACAATCTGGTACATGTCACCATCAGCAAGGCAGCTGGGCTGTTGGCATCATCACGATCAGGTAGCAACTGGATGTGTGGCACTGTCAGATGTGACAGATACGACATCTGGTGGGAGGGAATGAGACACCAGTGTTGTTGGGTGGCGCCCAACATCTCCAAATTAGTTAGTGATGTGTCTGCCCCTGTCTTGTCTTTCGATCCAGTAACTGAGAGCGCGAAGTATTCCGTTGGTTTAGACGCTGAAACAGCGTCCTACTGTCGAAATCTTCTCTCACACTGTCTCAGAGTGTGGCCTGTGATGTTTCAGCTATAGCCAGCACCCGTGTGCCTCATAGTACATGACTGCAGGAGCAACTCGTCAAGATCTTGGACACCTAGATCTGCACACCATCTGCCGAGGGAGCGTTCCATCTGGAGAGATCTCTCTAGGCCTTGATATGATATCAGTTCGTCTGTGGGTCCTTCGAAGGTGTGCCGTGACGTCAGGGATGAACCTCCAGTCTGGCAGTCCCATTCACAACCGCTCGTTGGGTGGTTGCTTTCGGCTGTCATTTACTCGGCGTCAGCCTGGCTGCCAAATTGTTGATGATGTGAGGTGTCTCCACAGATGGCCCACCCTTCTGTGGCGGGCTGTTTCGATTCACAGCCACCCGGGTCAGGGTAATTTACGGCAGCCGTGACTCGTGACGCAGCTCCGCCTCTGCTTTCACCTTCGCTGGGCTGCGAAGGCGGCAGGCAGACGCTAACTGTCCCTTAATTCATTCAGCGTTGACGACCGCCCCTCCACTCGGTATGTGTCCGGGCCACACTGACACAGGTATTCTCCTTCATGCTGCCACATGTTGGTTGTTGCTGGCCGCAAGGTGTTGCCTCACGATGTTGCACAGGATGCATCGATAGGGATGGACAGCTACCAAAATCTGTACAGTACTCTTAGTATGTTTCAATGCCAATGTTTTACATCGACCTTTGTACATAGTTGAATAAAGCAACAACCCAAAAATAAGCTCTTAGAATATATGCAGTATGAGCACATATATAATTACTTGAGTGATCTCAATTAAAAAAAAAAAACCGGAAAGAAGAAGTACGTGTTATATTATTGACAGAACATATCTTTAACAGTTACAATTGGCTTAAAATATGGTGTGAAATGTCTCAGGTATGTGTGTGAGATTTGTGTTAATACCATTCCGATCATGCATGCCACTATGATATGCCGGCTCTGTGTCCACTCTTCACCAAACATGCTCTTCCCACTCAAAATATAGTATGAGCTTCTTTTCTTTACTCAACATTTGCCAGCTCTACCTCTAAGACCTCTCTAGTCATAGATTATGACGCATACTTCTCCACTCCTCCTGTTCCTAGTACTTCCAGGGCGTTGTCACCCATGTAAAAGTGGCCTGAAACAACACTCCCGTTCGTCCGCATACATGGTCCGTCTCATGACACTTCCTCCTGCATTCACATATCTGAAACTTACAAACATCATTAGTACCCCCCTCCATGTTGCTTTATTTGTTACAAAAATACCTAGAATTTCCTCTCGTTGGTCGCCACTGTAATAAAATACAAGAAGATAAATTAGTTCTCTGATGTAGGTTGATCTTCAACCTCACCAACGGTCGCCTTCTACTAGTACCCTCCTTTTCCTGAACATGAGGTACGCTACACCACCGTGACTCGCACTGTTAGTGCTTACGCCTCATACTGTACATGCATACAGTGCGCACATGGTGCCAACAAAATGCATTGATCCCGAGAAAGGCTTCACAGCATGCATGGCGATGGCCCAGAATGCCAACAGACTTTGCGCCTCCAGGCACCTAATATGTGAGCAGCTACTACCACCCATAACACACCCGAAATTTGAGGGATGCATGCGCAGTGGCATGACCGCAATCTGGTCATCGCTAAAAGGCGGAAAGCAACGTACACTTGGGCAGTACATAAGATACAACGTAAACTGGACAGAAATACTCTCACAGGCCATAGCGGTATTAAGGAAGAGACTATCACGAGAACCATACAGAGGAATTTAACGTTCAAAATGAGGCCGTTTCTTGACTAACATTCTTAGACTCCTTGGACAACGACGGTGCGGTCCGAAGACATAATGGCCATTTGCCGACTGGACCCTGAACGTAGTTCAGTCAACGTGCAGAAGTTATTACGCCACTAAAAAAGGTGTCACTTAATACGAGGAACTGTCACAAAGGGCGAATTTCTGTTCAATCCTCACTCTGATTTCCAAGCAAGCACTGAACGCGTTGATACGATAATGTAACAACCACTCTACTCATTTGACCACGTTCCTTAAGCATCGCGCCATGACAAATCACTACTACAAATATATCCATTACAGAAATTCAACAAACAGATAACGTGGATTGCGCCACACTTAATCGCCTAGAATTTGCTACTCCATTGAAGATGTATCTACAAATTTATTATAATGTAACTAAACTACTATCAACACTTATTTTACAAATCTTGTGTCTTCACAGTCTGACATGTTGATGTTGTTCGTTCCGATTGTTTCTGCGTCCTTGTTTTCAGCCGTCTCCGCAGCGGCCGACCGTCAGTTTCTGTTTAGACTTCTGCTACTTTTCCCCTGTGACGGATTGTGTGGCCTGATCTGGATACTATGATCTTGCTGGTTTTCTTGTCGCCATTGACCGTTGTTCTGAAAGTTGTCTCTTTGCTGTTATAGTTCTCCAGAATTCCGCTAGAACTGGTTTGGGTTTCATTGTTCTCTCCAGATTTCGTTTTTTTGTTCGTTTTGTTGTTGTAATTGCCTAGTCTGCCACTGTTCTCCCACATTGGCTGGTTACTCCCTCTATTGTTCGAGTTGCTTTTTCCCGTGATCGATAAGTTCCCCCATTTCGTCTGTTGTCGATTCTTACTGACAAGCCTTGCCAACTCCGATCACTGTTTCTGTTTCTATCTGCTGCGCTTGTATTTCTTAGACATGGTCTAATACGCGTCGTGCGCTCTTAATGAATCAATAAAAGCGTTGCATCGTGTTTTTGGTAGTGTTGGGGCGATCTGACGTAACAGTGCCTCATAATTTCTTTGGGACTCTGTGGCTGGACCAGAAACCGATTCTTCTTAACTAGCGACTCAAAGAACTCCTCCGGCTACGGAATCTTGAGGATTCTGGGTCTTTGGCCTGCATAATTTGCCGCTTCATTCTTTGTTGCATCACCTGCGACTAATATGTCTTGAACACTAATTTATGTGAGCGAGAGCTCTCCGCAACATTGTGCATACGTTCCGCAATCGACCCCTCTAAAAATCCGCAAAATAAATTCTAGCATGTATTTCAGTGGCCACTTTGTTGCAATGGTCTATCCAACTTTTTGGATTTAATGTATTGTTATTGTCATTGTAAACTTCCAAATTTAAAATAGCTAAGAAATATTTGTGGTCGAATGGTTCGACATATCCTGCTTTTTTCCCTCGCTTCTGCTGCACGCGTCTCCATAAATCGGCCTCTAAACAATCCTTGTGCACTGGTCGTCAGATTCACCGTGTCGCCTACGACGTACACAATTTTTTACAGGTTCGGTTTCTGCCATACTTTTACGTCACCGACGACGCGCGTTCTTCTGCGGAATTCTCTTGTGTGCCTGTGATGTAGTCTCACATTGTGCTCTCCTCTCCTTCCCCTACCATGTGGGAGTGGGGAGCGCTACCATACCAGACTGTGATTCTAACTGCACAACCCGCTAACGGGCAACCCGCCGGAAGGGCCTGCTGGACGTCTTATGCAAGCTCGTTTTTTCTGTGAGGTCATCCAGGGCTGCTCGTCTCTAATCTCCGATATTTCCAGATGCTTGTTCTCGTATGTTCGATGCACTTCACGTTCTCGCAAATTTTTTATGGCGTTTCGAGGACGATCCTTAATCCCCGTTTCTGGAGCGTGGCAAGAAGCTTTCCGGTTTTGCATATTTCGGTATTGGACTGTTTCTTTTTAAAATTCTTTATTCTTCAAACTACGTGTTACATGTTAACCCAGCACCTAATGCATTAGTGGGTCGTAATATATATATTTATTTACAATACAGTAACTCATCTTAATTAGTAACTAGAGAAATCAGTAATTTCTATTTTCCCTATGGGCATTTCTAAGTTCTACTGGTGTCCAATTCTACATATTTCTTTCACTGTTACATTCTTGAGTTGATATTATTCTGTATCTACTACTCTGGTAGCTGCTCTACTCTACCTGCAGTGTTACAGGTGTTCCAACGTGTTACAAAGGTATGTTTTGGCAGTGCCCACCGAGCTAATCCCAGTGGGCATGCCCCTGGCACCGGTCTGGCCTAACATATTTGAATCGCTGCAGATCTATGCTAATGGGGTTATTCTACCTTATCCTACGGCTAACTTAATACTTATTCCTACTGTCATGTCCGGTGAGTATCTTGATCAGTTTAATGTGCACCCTCCCCCTAGTCCGAGACGTGGCGGATCCCAGCCATGAAGTGGCTGGCCAAGTCCACGCCGCGACGGAACAGGACAGGTGTACGGAGTGTAAATCAGGTTTGGTCAATTGTTGATTGTTCCTTAAGAAATATTTTAAAACTTTGCTCGATATTTCATTGGCAAGTTTGTCTAGGGGTTGAAAATGGTCCTCTTGCCTGAGCAAGTGGTACGTGTCATGATTTGGTAGTTGTAGTCTTAATTGCGCCGCTACATCATACACCACATGGTCTCGGGTACCCTGTCTGGCCCCACAGTCACACGTTGGTGTAGCTCGCTCCCCAATGTCCGGTAAGGAAGTGCAGCAGTCCTCTTGATGGTTTGAAGTGTTTGGGCTGTAATAGCTCCATAGTATTGAACAGCTGTTGTTGTTGTGGTCTTCCGTCCTGAGACTGGTTTGATGCAGCTCTCCATGCTACTCTAACCTGTGCAAGCTTCTTCATCTCCCAGTACCTATTGCAGCCTACATCCTTCTGACTCTGCTTAGTGTATTCATCTCTTGGTCTTCCTCTGCGATTTTTACCATCCACGCTGCTCTCCAGTACTAAATGGGTGATCCCTTGATGCTTCAGAACATGTCCTACCAACCGATCCCTTCTTCTAGTCAAGTTGTGCCACTAACTCCTCTTCTCCCCAATTCTATTCAATACCTCCTCAATAGTTATGTGATCTACCCATCTAATCTTCAGCATTCTTCTGTAGCACCACATTTCGAAAGCTTCTATTCTCTCCTTGTCTAAACTATTTATCGTTCACGTTTCACTTCCATACATGGCTACACTCCATACAAATACTTTCAGAAACGACTTCCTAACACTTAAATCAATACTCGATAGTAACAAATTTCTCTTCTTCAGAAACTCTTTCCTTGCCATTGCCACTCTACATTTTATATCCTCTCTACTTCGACCATCATCAGTTATTTTGCTCCCCAAATAGCAAAACTCCTTTACTACTTTAAGTGTCTCATTTCCTAATCTAATTCCCTCAGCATCACCCGACATAATTCGACTACATTCCATTATCCTTGAACAGAAGTTCTTGCATTCTACGACCCGTCCCGTCGTTATCCCACTGTTCCTGCCAAATTCGTCCCCCTCCCCCCCCCCCCACCCGTTTAATTTCAGATTTATTCCATACCTCAATCCCCATTAGTTCGATTATTTTATCCCCCCACTCCTTCTTTACCCAGTACCACATAGTTCCATTAGTACTAATGAGGCCCCCCTGGGAGATGTCCTATATCCCTCTACAGATCGCTGCGCTCTGCTTAAGTCCATGGCGGGCTTGACATTCGTGAGCCAGCGAGCCCATACTCCTGACCAGTATCTTAAAATTGGTGACAGAATACTATTATGGTAAAGCTTTTTTTTAAGTATGGTGGGGAGTCAAAACGTTTATGTCGAATTACAATCAGGTTACTAAGTGTTTCTAGGGATCTTTGCATCACGGTGTCAATATGTGATGCATAATTCCACCTCTCGTCGACGACTACACCCAGATATCGGGTCTCACGGCGCCGAAGAACTGGTGAGCCAACTATTCGCATTGTTGGATTTCTTAGGAGTTGTCCCATAAGTAGTAGGTATGTGGACTTGCTAGGTGAGATTGTCATTTTGTTTGTACGGCACTATGTTGTTAGGATGTATATGGCCCTTTCGATTTTCGGTTCCAAATCCTCGCGGCTACGACTGCCAACCAGCAGGAGCAGCTCGTCTGCGTATACCCTCTAGCACATCGTTGCTGTTCTGCAAATTATCCAATAGGAGTTCCTTAATAATGTCACAAGAGAGTGGCCCCAGGACAGAGCCCTGTGGGCACCCCTTTGCAATCCTTTTACTGATTCTCTCGCTAGGAGATGATAGCCAGACCTGCATTTCCACAACTCTAACCTGAATTTTTTTTCTGGTGAGCCACTAATTCTACATCCTTCAAAATGGATATCGAATAAAACAACCCTAATCTACGACAAAACGCTAGAACCACAGATAATTTACAGTTCAATACGTTAACACAACACCGTTATCCGTCAGGAATAATCAACAACTGACACAGAAATCACAACAACAAATGAATGAAAACGCAAACAAGCAACACACACAAATATACAAATCATCAATGTATTATCACCAGCAATTACGGTTAGCGAAACTTATTTACGCCAGTGCACCAACTGTATTTCAACATGGAAAAGCAGAAACATTGTAGCGGAAATAACATCTGATGATCACAGAAGAAGCTGTCAGTTCAGGCTCCTGGCAGCGGTCGCCAAATTGGAAGGCTACACTGGACGTGGTGTCCACTGTAATTTTACGCTTTGATAGCAATAACTTTAACTAGTAAACCTTCCACTTGACTCTCTGGCGCATGCATCTGCTAAATTAATTTTTGCCCTTTGATTGTGTTTGTAGTTGTTAGCCTGCATTAGAGATTATCACGTTTATCAGACTCTATATGAAACTGAATGCTGAAATAATATTATTGAAATAGTGGCCCTGTCACTATTGTAGTCAATTGTTGATTGATTATTAATATCAAAACGGGATTCATCTTTTATAAACGTTTTGATACAGGTTTATTGATTAAAAAATAGGACGAACAATACATGTTAAGCGAGATGAGAAATGAAACGTGAACTGTTGGCAACAGAAATAGACGCAACAAGTAGTTAACACTCCACTGGGTGGCGACTGGTTGGCAGAGACTAAGGTGTGTATGATTCAACTATTTACTTTGGCTAAAAACATGATAACGCAAACTGAAATCATCCCGCACTTAATAGACTTCGATGGATTTATACGACGCAGATGTTATTCTACGTTGGTTCAACTGAGAGCAAGTAGCGATACTGTGATCTTGTTTGCCAAAGAAGCCGGAGCAGCAATACTATACCCATGTCTTGATGTGTAGGGCTGTCTCAGGCGATGGTCATGCTCACCTATATGCAGAGCATCGATCTGCAGCGCCTGTAATTCGTTGTCGGGGCACAAAACATCCAAAGTCACGGCTAGTGATCCGTTAGACGGATCGCAATTACAATCTAATGGAGCAATGAAATCTCACAGATTTCAGCGTGCGACACTCCTACTCTATGGTCATACGACGGATAAATTTGGCTCACATATACATCAGTGCGCACAAGCAGATCAAATGTCGAGGCATCTGATCTATCATTAATAAGATTGACCTTTGGACAGCGAGCTGACCAAGATACTCAGATCTAAACTGTCCAAAGACCGAAGTTCTCAGCACAGCCTCCCCATTCAAGACCGATAGTAATGCGAAGTTGCGATCAGGACAAGTGTTCCAGGTGCAACCCACTCATAACAAGAATCATGAGCATAAGCATATCCAGACCAGAGTCTGAATAAGAAGACCCTCTCCACATTGAGATCTGAATCAGAAGACCAAGTTCATCCTCTCCTCACTTTCCCTCCTCCTCACTTTCCCTCAAAGCTCGGCAAACTCCACAAAAACACTCTCCTGCGGGAGAGCTTCTGTAAAGTTTGGATGGTAGGAGACGAGATACTGGCAGAAGTAAAGCTGTGAGACCGGGCGTGAATCGTGCTTCGGTAGCTCAAATGGTAGAGCACTTGCCCGCGAATGGCAAAGGTCCCGAGTTCGAGTCTCGGTTTGGCACACAGTTTTAATCTGCCAGGAAGTTTCATATCAGCGCACACTCCGCTGCAGAGTGAAAATCTCATTCTGGAAACAATATTCTTCTCTTTTCTGGAGAAGCGGACAATTCTTGACTCGCAACTTCTCGTGCCGAAAGGAGAAGACCTTATGCTCCCAACTTGGTTTCCTTTCCTTTTTTTCCACGCACATTTTAGGCAGCATGTTTCAAGTTTCCTTAAACTCTAAAGTAAACCACACATTTATCACAGATATCATTATGTGGACCGTCTGAACGTTATAGCATGTCTGACCATGGATGTCGCTTACGTTAAGTGATGTGATTTTGTGTCCCAGCGTAGATCATTTAACGGCCACCACAAATGTTGCATTCATTCTAAAATTGTTTTGAAGTTCTGAGGCTTCCCAAAAGGCTCTGCTGGCAGTGGGTTAATGCCACCTGACGGCTCGCTCAGTAGCGTCGGGTCCACAGTCAACATGGAAGCTCGTGAATATTTATGGTCGCCTTCTCTGTTCACAAAGGGCGGTTACGACACTGTCGCGAGGGCCTGCCCTGGCGACCTAGATTTCTCTCACGCCCTGTCATGGCTAGAGGCGCCTATCAGGTAGGTCTAGGTATGCAGCTTTTCCGCTTCTTTCGCCGCGTGTGTTGTCTGTTTACTGGTGTGAGAAATTCTTGGGTCCAGAATTTTGTCTCTGGTAGGTTCTTCGAGACGTTCCTTTCCCTCATAGCCATCGTAAGGACCCTACACGCATTAACAATGTACGTGGTCTGCTCAAAAAGTTCTCGAACTTTGTTCACAAAATTTTCTTTACTCCTACTTTTTTACTTATTATGCATGGTCTTCTTCAAAATGCTCTCCTCCACAACTGATACGCCGCTCCCAACGCCGTTTCCACTTCCAGGAGCTGGATCGTGCGAAGCGTAGCAAATCTTCATCTTTTCTTAGGGGTTTTCAAGTTTGGAAATAAGAAAAAATCCGCAGAGGCCAGGTCTGGAGAGTACGGACGATGAGGCACTGCAGTGATTTCGTCTTTTGTGGAGTAGTCACGCACCAATAGGAATGAATGTGCGGGTGCGTTATATTGATGCAAAAGCCATATTTCTGGCCGTTTCCTTCTCACATTTTCTCGCAGGCATCGAAACATGTCCCGATAACCCCATCGATTAGTAGTTTGTTCCTATGGCACAATTAATGTCGAACCAATCCTTCAAAAGCAAAGAATACTGTCAGCGCGGCTTTGATCTGACCTGATGAGCTTTCTTTGGTCTTGGTGAACCTTTCCAGATCCATTGTGAATACTGAATCTTGGTTTCAGCATCATAATCGTAGGTCCATGTCTCATTGCCTATTATGATACTTTTAATGAACATCTCGTTCTCATCAGCACGAGCCAAAAGCTCTTCACAGATGGCGAGGCGATTGTCTTTCTGGTCTTGACTCAAGAGCAATGGGATGAACTTGGTGGCCCGACGCATTCCAAGTTACTGTGTCAGGATTTAATGACACGATCCTACTGAAATGTTACATTCTTCTGCAATTTTCGGTCAGTCAATCTTCGATTGACACGTACCATTTCGTTGACGTTCCTGATATGGGCGTCGTCGGTAGACGTCGAAGGTCGCCGTGAACGAGGATCATCTTTCACTTCTGTCCGGCTATTTTTAAACCTTGTGAACCACTTCCAATACCGATTACGGCTTAAGAACTCATCACTGTAGTCTTTCTACATCATTTTGTGTGTCTCTGTAAAGGTTTCCTTGAGTTTCAAGCAAGATTTAATGCAGGTTCTTTGCTCCTCTACCTGTCCCATCTCGAAATTCGCAAACTGTGCAACGCAACGCTCTACTCAATACACTAACTAACAGAAATAGACAATGAAATATCCGAAACTTACTCATTAAATACAGGCGTATGCTGGGATGCTAACCAACCGCATTTCGCTCCAACATACCATTGAGGCGAAATCACGAATGTTCCGGACTTTTTCGAACAGACCTCGTACATGTTCCCATCAGTGCCTACTCATGTTAACAATTACCTCTTGCAACACAAAAATGATGTCTTGGCTGTAAAATCAATATTAAATAGTAGCGTGAAATGTGGGAAATAGTGAGAGAGTAATTCGCCCTGTCTCTCACTCTTTCAGCTTATGGTACCTCAAGAATTTTTGACTTGTTTCTGTTTTAGTGCCTGTTTTCTGATTTATGTTGGTGAATGAATTTTTCCCTCCTTTTTATATAGACACATGTTCCCAAAAATATAACTTCTACTGAATTCTGTAAAATTAATCTCCCTTTCCTTTGTCTAACAGATAAACTTTCCCATATGAACGAAATGACGTCAGAACCATATTGTTCATCAATCTAGGTGTTTGGAAAATTTTTGAAGTGAAGATGACATGAAGAGACAATACTCTTATAATAAAAGAACAGGAAGAAGAATAGAAGCAATGAGAGAAAGAATATACGGGATATATGTGAGATAATAATGACGAATTTTTACTTTTCAGGTTATTTTGTTTTCCATGGCGTAGGAGTATGTACTTTAATATATTTTTTTCTGCTAACATGTGTGACATTGCTGAGTAACTGTTTTCTCATATTTGCATATGATTTAACATAATAACATGCAGTACTTTAGAGTAAGAAAATTTTGAATCCTATTTGCCTCTTACACGTATATGTTGAAGTTCCTTATAATGACTATTCTCTGCGTAGATTGTTACCATAGGATGTGGCGCCATTTCTGTTATAATTATGTTAAGGTAGTGCTGTAAGAAGCTCTCACAAGTCATGAAAGATGTATAAGAGGTCATGAAAGATGTGTAAGGAGGAAGCAAACAGAAGCAGGTAATAAAAGAAGTTGTACAACATGTGCATGAGTAAATCAATTTCTACAAAGATGAATCTGAAATGAGAAATCGTCAGGTGGGGAAAATATTTGAAATGGTAAGGCAGGGCCAATATCACAAAGGTTTAGGTAGGGCAAAGATGATAGAAGGTTAAGTAGGGCATTTGAGCTAAATAATATGAACTTATAAGGATGTATGGACCATATGACAGAAAGAAGCAAAGAGTTAAAGGAAACAGTTGAATTTGTTGGTAGTTACATGAAATTATGGCTAAAATGATTAAGATATGTACAGACCAAAGTATAAAATATAACTAGATAACATGCTAATCACTGACCACATTCTGTACAGTAAGAGACTGACATTTTACTGTCTGCATAAAGTATTTTTTTAAGTTGAACCTTGGTTACTCCCTATCCATGCTTTTCCTAATTATATATTTGTGTTCTCCTTATCCGTGTTATGACCACTACCCTCATGTGTTTATTTCTTGTGTGTGATCACTATCCTTATGCTTCTCTTTGTACCTTACTCCATACACCTTTGCGTATTTCACTGATGTCCACACATATATAAGTATTTGAATAGATTTAGGATTTTCTGTAGGTCATTTTCTACAAATACTTATACAAGAATTGTTTCTTATCATGCCATTTACTGTACACTGTTTCAGATTATGTACTTGTCTGATGTTTCTATAATTCATCATTGTAAAACCAAGATGCCATTTTTTTCTCATTTTTATAGACATAGAAATCCGTTGTTACCATTATATTACATGTCCAGTCCATATATACAACTACATAAAATCTTATTACTTCTGTCTTCATGTAGATAATTCTGAATTGTAGGTGTAACAAATTATAACTAATTGACCATTCACCACAAATGACTGAGACTAGCCAAGGCAGGAGAAATATGTCTAATGGCTATATATTGAAATATTCTAAGCCAAATGTTGTCATACGTCATCAATACAACCTGTAACCGACGTTTATAAAAGATTTTTTCGAAACTACATGATGTTTTGGGAGTTATCAATGGATATAGGCTGTTCGTGCACGTGTGGTGTTGTTAACTGAGAACTGTGCTTAGTCTCACTGAGTCTTCTTCCACATAACTTCCCACAACAGTGACATAGCTTAACTAGTTGACATCTTAATTAATGACTCAGGGAAGTGGGGTGGTCCTCCTCTCAGCTCTGAGCAAGTTAACTAGCTATCATTCTTCAAGATTTTAAACATGGCTGCTTTGACCCTGTGCCCATAGTCATGTTGTACAAATGGAGAAGATGTCTTAATTATTGACGACGCCATTCGCATAATTGTTTTATTAATCTCCATTGCATGATGTAATTTTAGATTTTTTACTTCTGATGAAGGTATACTTATATGTACCGAAACCTTGGTCAAGAATTTTAATAAATTTTTATCCTGCAACTGTTTTTGGCTGTCATCCTTTATCGTGAAGCTATCATTCTGACTAGCTGCGCAGTGCACTTCTTCTCTTCATAAATAACAACGTTATTCAATTCTTATGTTAACTTTGCTTACCAATATACACATCTTATTCATCCTTGCTGTCCTTTACAATTAATCTTTCTTCATCTTACAGATAAAATTCAACACAGCACTACTGACCATGTCGATCACCTACCACACTTCTCAATGTATCAGACTACTCAGAGTCAAAGGCTGTGCCACGACAAGACCAAAGATATCTTAACGGTAACATAACTTGCTCTCTCTCCCTGACGTGCACATCGGTAACTTAGAAAAATCAGAATGACATGCCCATCTTACATATTCCAAGTAGAATTTTGTGCGAGGGTTATTTCAGATAGGAATGAGATAAGGACAAAATTCCAAACGTTATTGATAGGAACATAAAAAACAAGTATCAAGTACAAAGAACAACATAGCTCTATAAAAATATGAGTTAGGAACTGTAAGTAGAAAAATATTCAAAAAACTCAAGAAAATGTGAATGAAGTAGTCAATATAATGCACCACAGGTAACTTACCATGTTTCATTACGTCTACGAGAACGTTCTGCAGAGGACTATTTTGAAAGTTTATACGTTACATTCTATTTTGAAGTGGTATTGGTTATCTACATTGTTTTCGTAGCATACAGGAAGAAGGTAACGGTGTCTATACCACACAAGGCGTACATTTCTGAAACACAGTCACATAAGGCAGTAGTAATTTGCGGGCTGATAATAGGTAGAAGAGTGTGTCACAAGCTACCAGACTCTCTCCACCTCGTTGCAGTTATGACACTGTTCTTATAGAAACTCTCTGTTAACATTGTATCTTTTGAAATTCAATTTCTTAAGCATAGTATTGTTCAGACCAATGTTATGTGTGAGGATCACGTGAAATGTTCTCTGTCCTTTCGAATACATACTTCATTCTAAAATCGTTGTCTTGGAATATCTTTCATAGGAATAGTTACTCTTCTCATCCCACTGTTAAAGGGTTTTCAATTACGCTTAACCACAGTGAACCATGTGGTAAGCAACGGGTTAAATATTGTCTGTAAGTTTTATTTATAAATAAAAATCTAGCTTAGTCGCTGTCTTCTTGCTGTTTGCTGCTGAGCTTTCAAGAAATCTCCAACAATATTGTCAAAATGCAATTTTTGAATAGGACCGGATAATTATCTTACTTCAGTTGCGCATTTAACATATAGACATGTTGCGGTCAGATCAGTTACAGTTCAATTAAAATTAAGTTCTGTTTAGTCAAAGGTTAGCATACGCGTTTTAGGTTGGATAACAGTTTGTGGTGACATAGTTTTGGTAATATATACACTTTTTATATTGTGAGAGGTTAATCTGGGCTAAATTTCATACAGAAACATATATAGTGAGGAGGTTACAATAGTATTTTAATGGTATCAAATTAATGTTTATTTTTTTAAAGAAGAGGGCGAAGAAAAAATATTAAATGTGCGTGCCACATCTATATTCATCAGAGCCTATTCACGTGTAATCTGTGTTCTGCGGGAGTAACAGGCAGTTACGAGGGTCGGGAATGGATGGTTTATGCGTGAGGGAAGAGAGGTCGTGGGATTGTGGTTGTGCACTTCTTTCACGTTCTGTGAACTGAAGAGGTAACAGCCGATTGCCCACTCTCTCTATCCCACTCTGTCACCAAATGCCGGCCGGTGTGGTGGAGCGGTTCTAGGCGCTTCAGTCTGGAACGGCGCGACCGCTACGGTCGTAGGTTTGAATCCTGCCTCGTGCATGGATGTGTGCGATGTCCTTAGGTTAGTTAGGTTTAAGTAGTTCTAATTTCTAGAGGACTGCTGACCTCAGATTTTAAGTTCCATAGTGCTCAGAGCCAGTTTTTTGTCACCGAATAAGCCGCTGCGTGGTATTTCCCAAAGTTACATCGACCTCCCCGCAGCTTGCATTATGAATCACTGCCGCGGAAAGGGGGTGTATGTAAGGAAGGTGTCGAGGCAGGGTTATTTTCACGAAGCGTGTTAACACAATATGGGAAACAGATATGACCTGCAAATAATAGTAATGCAAAGGAGTGTATGGACAGATTCTACGTAAATCTCTACATACTGTTGTACACTGTTTGAAGGGAAACTGATTCACAGTCTTTCTGTGTGAGAGCTGCAGCTTTCTAGCAGGAAAACTGACTTCCCCCTCCACCGCCGCTGCTCATTTTTCAGTTCTGTTAGGTAAGTACACAAAATAGCTGCACTGAGCTCATGTTTCTATAGTGGAGTTATTTTGAGTTTATTGACTGAGTGCTTATTTGCATTGTTAAGCGAGCTTTAATGTAAAATACGTCTTTACAAACAGAGGCTGATAAGGGCTTAATTTGTGTGATGTCGTCATTGATGTATGTAGTGTTGGTGGGGAAGAGACTGCCTGTAACTGTTTTGTTGTCACTTAGTAAGTAAATAATGAATGAGCAGAGCATTGCTGGACTTATCTCACCTTTAACTGTGTTCCTGATAGACTGCATCTATCTCTTCCTTTTAGGAATTCCTCGAACCTGTAGAGTGAACTGCACTGAGGTGGAGCCATTTGCCACACATTCGCAGTATATCGTCCAAGGTTGATGTCAATACGTCTGCTAGAATAGGACAGATCGTGTTCAGATCTAGAACAGTAATCTGATCTTCTGCATTGCTCGTCTTAACGCTGAAATATCTGAAGTTCCATAACACCAGGCGACGTACTTGTGTTACAGAGGGAGTCAGTTTAAGCCCCTGGGCCTCTTCAGATGCTGGGAGAGTTGAGACTAAGATGATACATTTGATAAGTGTCATGCTGCAAAAAGTATTCTAGCCGTGGACAGTGAAGGTAATGAAATCAACGTTGTCGAGTACATATTGTCAGCTTGTTACGCTTGGTACAGACTCTTCACTGTGGTAGACAGTTGCGACTTCCAGTTGAGCTGGTCTTTCACATAATAGCTCACTTGACTACCTAAAATACATACTAAATAAGCTGAAAACAACTCCACTACATATACACGAGCCCAATGAAGTTACTTAGTCTACTCACATGACAGAAATGGAATGGGAATGCTGGAAAGGTGTAGTCTGTGTGTAAACTGAAAAGAGAGCAACACATGTAGTGGGGGAATTTACTTCCCCAGAACAATGCTAGAGCTACCGTACAGGATGACTAAGAATCATTGTCAGTCTAGCAGCTTTGAGCAGTGTACAGAGACTTCCACAGAATACGTCCACATATATTTTGTTGCGTTGGTATTAATAGTAATTCATATCTAACGCACTTTGTGAAAATTGAACACCCCTGGGCACGTCTGCACATTGCGGTGGCTGTGGCTCATAAAGCAGGCTGTGGAAAGGTCAGTATAATTAGTGAAACGCCCTGCGGTGGCTTTTTATAACGTACTGCAGTAGAGATAATGAGGAACTGTCTACTTGCTTGTCAGTTGGAAGACTTACGCAGGACAGAAGTGCATGAACGCGGTACGGCGACCTACCTTCATTCACGGTTCATCTTTGACAGAACAGACACCCCTCAGATATATGCATTACGGGAAAAGGGGGTATCCGCCCTCGATGTTTATGTCAGTGTGAATGGACAGATGTCCGAATTTCTACTGCAATCTGGATCTGTAAGTAGAGACTTTCATGGACAAGGGACTCCGCATTGCACCGTGTCATAAGTTAGAAATTTGAGTCTGTCGAGGACGCTGTTCGGATGGCCGAAGCGGTTAAGTCAACTGCTCACGAGAATCAGTAAATCTGGATTCGAGTTCTGGTCCGGCAAAAGTTGTCAGCTTTCGTCATTGCATTACCACAGTGTTCTCTACGGCTACCAGACGTTTTCCCGCCGAATCTATCCCTTCCCTTCTCTTCCCCTTACAACATATGTTTACATGTATGTACCAACCGCGTCATGACGAGTGATATCTGTTTTGTCAGACATGTCCGACAGAAAAGACACCGTTAAAAACACTATATTTTATAATCTTTCATTTTCTCATCCCCTGAAACCTGGATACTTATAGTTTTCTTTTGTAGAAAGATGTCTTTGCTTCCGCGGCCAGTACATTATAAAAAATCTGACGATTCTCATGTTCTTACGTTTCGTCTATGATTACAACTTGTGACAGACACTGAGAAACTGGGACTATTTGGCCATCCTGGAGTTCGTGGCTTCTAAGAAAGCGTAAAATAATGAGTAGCACACATTGTGTTTGATAACTTCTTTCACTTTCTACAATAACAGAAAGTCCAGGAGAGCTGCCGGCTGGAGTGGCCGAGCGGTTCAAGGTGCTACAGTCGGGAACCGCGCGACCGCTACGGTCGTAGGTTCGAATCCTGCCTCGGGCATGGGTGTGTGTGAGGTCCTTAGGTTAGTTAGGTTTAAGTAGTTCTAAGTTCTAGGGGACTGATGACCTCAGAAGTTAAGTCCCATAGTGCTCAGAGCCATTTGAACCAGGCGAGCTTTGAGACAGGCTGGTTCGATATCCACTATAACAAGAGAGGCTAAATGTCAAAGATTCCACAGGCAGAACGAAACCGACGGGCTAGCATCGAGGTCGGTGCAGCGTCCTTTAAGGCTGCGTTCAGAGAAGCAGTGATATCAGTCGTCAGAAGCCGTCGCCAGAGGTCGTCCGATAACATCGGCCGACAGCTTGGTCACCGTGCATTAACGTTCTAGAGTGGAATGGATACCACGACGTCTCTGTGCTAGGAGCAGAGTGCTGAAGGGCTTCTTTTGCTATTAGAATGACGCCGAAACCATATGAATGAGCAACAGTACATCTGTCTCGAAAAGAACGGGCCATGTACTGTACACTTTGCCCGCAGTTACGTGGATACCCAGACAAGTTTTACGAATATATGTGATAAAGGGAGAGACATTCTGCTACATCCTCTAGATGATTCGTGGAGACCCTCAAAACCAAGATTAAATCACTCTGTTTTGCTGTTATGTTTTTGAAGTTCTGTACTCATATTCAATGAATCTTCAGCAACTGACATTCAGCGTATGTGTGAATAAAGAGCATGAAGCCTTTCATTAGGTGCTGTGAATACCTAAAGCATTGAAAAGTGAAAACATGTAGAGGGTGGGGCTGTTAAAACTGTTCCTGGAAATATCTGGGACACTACAACCAAGATGGGAAAAAATTTGTAATAAAAGTTGTTCGTCTCAATAGCGAACATCCTACGACATTAAACTCCAACCCCCCATTCCAACACAAAGGGTTGGGAGGGGGGGTTACAGCTCTGAAGTCTTTAGGACGTGCCTCAGATTTTTATTGCGGATTTGGATTGGCCGAAACAAAATGTAATTTGTGTATGGAACAATTTTATCGTTGAAGATGGATGGCGCTGTAATCAACACAAATCAAAATGGGTTAATATCCGTTGAAAAGTGACAGGGGAATGTTCGATATATTAACCATTGAAGATTTTCTACTGCCTAATAGTGCATATTATGGTAGTTTCCATGACCACCATTTGTAAACGTTTTTTCATCAGAAAAGTACCTATGTTAATGAAACTCATCATTGGCTACTGGGCTGTGACGAACGAGCGACGAGCATGCATCGTAGTCTGCGGTCAGACTCGCGCTGTAGGTGCAACACCTCTAGGTACACGGATGTACGTAGTTCCACTGTGTCGAGAGTGACTACGGTCGTACAGCGAACGATGCACAAGGTAACACAGGCGCGAAGTGGTTGGGGTTTTCTTGACCTCAAACATTCAAACTGCAAATATCTCTTCCTACGTGTGCAACGGTGTCGACGATTTCAGAGAGGGTAGATGTCATAGCTTCGTATTTTGAGTCAAATAAGCATGTAGGGAAATCTCGTCAAAAGTAAGCGAATCTGTTCCCTGAGAGGAAAGTTCCTTGTGGTATGACATCTTGCAGCATTATCCAACTCTTCAGTTCAACTGGAAGTGTTCACCCCACACGAAGGATCCGACCACGGCCTGTGACTAACGAAAATGCATCAGTGGATGTTTCAGCTTTAACTGCTGCATATCCTCACATTAGTTCGTGGCACATCGTAAGAGGTGCCAAAATTTTGCGACGAAGTGTCTTAATCATACTACATGAACATAAATACCACTCATGTCACTTGTCATGCGCCTACACGGGGGCGACTTTCAGAGCCGCTTTAAATTTTGCAATTAGATACAACAATTAGTAGCCAATGATGAGTTTCATTTATAGGGACGTTTCTCTGATGAAGAAACATGTACAAATCGTGCTCACGTGAACTAGTATAATATGCATTATTGGACAGTAGAGAATCCCCACTGGTTGAGGCAAGTAGCGCCCCGGGAGCTTCGGTGCTCGGTGTGTTAGGTGCCCTGATAACTGGCCCTTACTTCGTAGATGGTGCTGTAAATGGTCTAAAGTATGGCGACTTTTTAGAAAATATTTGGCCAATACTACTGAAAGTTGTCCCACTTCAAACAAAGATGGATATGTGGCTTCAAGATGATGGTTATCTAGCACATTATTCATGGAGACATTGTGAAGTTCTGGAACGACACTATCCTGGTCGATGGACAGGACGATGATGCAGTCATGAGTGCTCGTGCGCTGATCCGATTTGACACCTCGTGATTTATTCCTGTGGGCAACAGTAAAAGAGAAATGTTACATGGACGTACCAATAACCCCTGCAAATAAGTAGCAGCGAATTATCACTGAAGTGCAAACATTACTGAAGAGTTAGAAACGTTAAAAGCTGGTGGTGACTTCCGGGCACGCCCCTGCCTTGGTAATACTCGTCAGGCACTTCCCCATTCATTTTGTTTTGGTGATTATCATACAATTGCAATCGCCTTCGGTGTTTCTAAATTTTCCAAGATTGATATTAATCTGATGGACTGTTAGGGTTAGGGTAAACCACTGATTGATCTCACAGTACTTGCATGACTTGAGTAGCACTAGTAGAATTAAACTCGGCTAGACATATAGATTTTTTGGACGCTGGAGGCGACCATTGCATTAGGGGCAGCCTTAAAACTTTCCCCGAGCAGCAAGTGAGTTGGCGGATTTCTTTGTAGTCACCGGAACTGTCCGTGGACTCTGCAGGGCAGTGGTTTATGGGCCGCCATCCTGGTGGACGGCCTTGTTTCGCTAATGGCCAAGCAAGAGGGTGGGAATGCCGTGGCTGAATACGAAATGACACTTCTTTAGAAACTGGCAGCGCCGGGCATCCTGGCACCGACCTAACTGCTTTATTAGTGAGTGGACGTGGTTAGGGAGTCTGGTCCCCTTATCCCGAGTGCGGGTCCAGGTAAAGTAGCGTTGGGCTGCCGCCCGGCTATTGTGTTTATTGCGAGAACAGCGTACCTTGTGAGACGGGACGACGAATTTCTATGGATGTCGTTTTTCTTAAATGCCGCTAAGACTCGCCAAAACGGCGCCCACTAAATCGTTTTGTGGACGAGACGGAGCTTTTTTTCACTGGGAAGCCTCCGTCATCTTGTGAAATGCACTAGGGGTTTGGCTGCAGGACCTCGAGACATTGTGTGATGTTTTTTTCGGAGAACAGAATGTGTACTGCACTGCAATGATTGGTTTGGAAAGATCGGGTCTCCTTGCTAAAAAGAATTATTGGCACAGTAACCATTGTTGGATCATGATAGGCTTATTCAAAAACATTTGGGGGAATGCCTGTTTTTTGGAAAGTTTCGAACAACAGCTAGAGCTCCTCCATTTCTATGGACAGAGCAGATACTTGTAAACTCTTCTGGTCAGCCGGGCGAAACTTTAATATTTTCACGGACGTGAGACAATCACAGGTGGACATGACGTCAACCCCCGCAGTACGACCTGCGACCCGCCACTGAACATAGCAGCTTCGGCAGCAGACCACAGCATCTCATCTTTCACCAGCTACATCAGTAATGTTCCACAGCTTCTGCATTTTCAGAAGCTTATCAATAAATTTCACGGCCATCTTTTTTAAAGCAGCCTTGTACTCATAGCAGTCACTCCCAAAGTCCATTGCATGCTTCTTTATATTTTGACGTGAGAGATGAATCAGTGGAACGATATAGCAGAGTGTGCTTGCCTAAACTGGCATCCTTCCTCTCACCGAAACCAGTCTCATCTAATGGTACAGTCGTGCTCAAAAGTATCCGAACGACCTGAACTGCATTTCGCCTGATTCGCATGCAACCGGCATAACGCGGCTGTCTAGCAGGTCCTCTAATCGCTCCTTGGTACAGTCGTTTGACTATTGAAAATGGTTCCCACATGTCACCACTAGAAAACACTGCTCTGTATCGCAGTAACACAAGATATAAAGTAATACAACGATGCTACAACTATCAGGGAACACCTTATCCCAGATAAGACTGTCCTTAAGGCTTGTAAGCTCACATTTATTACAATAAATGACATACCTGAAATGTTACCACTCTCATTATTACGTCAGGTAGGTAACGCACGTAGTAAGTTCGTCGTATTCATGATTACCTCTTCAAAGAAACATACAGTACTTATTATTTAACACAAAATGACATTAAAAATTTAAGTTATCCACGAGCAGCTAGTTGAAAATATGTATGAACTTCAAGTGACACGACGAACCGTCTCATTTTGCATATGGATTCAAACCCAGGTCAGGCAAACTAAGCAAAGATTTCGAGACTGACGCAAACTAACAGTCATTCCTGATTAGGCATACAGAGAGTGATATACCTCCATTTTACACAGTATCAGCAAATATCAACTTTAAATTACACAACGGAAACATTTTTAACGGACGCGAAATCCTCCCCAGCATCTCTTGTCCCTGTTAACGTTCTACGAGAGACGTTAAATATTGCTTCTTCACAAGTAACTTACTTGAAATGCAGTGAAGTAAAGCTTTGTGTTGGACAGAGATTCGAACCCAGAACCTAATCGGATTGATATCGAAACACAACCAACTGTGACATATCGGATTTCCTTGGCAGTAGCTAGATGTTTTATCTCAAATGACGAGACGAAACATTAATTTTTTCCTTCCCAGGACTCCAACCCAGCACTTATCGCTGTTATATTCTAGAGAAAACGAACGTTAAATATGGGTTTGTTGCACCAGCAGCGACATGTGAGCATGTCTGAACTACAAATAATATGTCGAAGAGTTCAGTACTCACTGGGAATAGAGCCCCGCACATATCGTTGTTGACTACACACTAAGAGACGTCAGCTACCGAATTTTTCTCCACCAGCAGCTCGGAATAACATCTTGGACTTACAGTGATCTCGCAAATAGTGTCCCACTGGGAGTCAAAAGCGTCAGATATCGTTAGTGTTGACAACGAATGAAAAAACATTAAAAATCAAAATTATTATCCTCCAGCAGATAGGTGTTCTCATGCTAGAGCTTGATAATACATAATGAAATGTTTAGTGCCGGGCCAGGATTCGAACCCATTCACGCGTAATATGTGGAGATGTTGAGGAATCTGCAGTTTTGAACAAACAACAAATTCTAGCCGAGCTGTATTTTCACGAAGGGATCAAATTCCGCGTTAAGGGCGGTCTGAGTTGCATTCTCTGTTCAGAACCAATTTTATCGACATACAGAAGCTCAGATAAAAGATGGAATAAGTGTCCTGTGACCCTACATAGCGTTTGTTTCGTCACTAGAAATAAGTAACTAGTATAAGAAAGGTTACTGCTGATAGAGTTTCTACATGTCGCCACTCCAGACTATTGTGGTTCGACCTAACGTCTACTTGGCAGAGAAGGAATATCATCTTTAATGTGAATTTAAGACCACACTGCCATTATATCTTCTTTACTTGGTGTAGTCAGAAGAGAATGGAATCTTTCACTCCCTATCTAAAATCATTGACAGAAGTGGGAATCGAACCCAGACCAAAGGTATAAGAAATTACCATCAGTCCAACGCACCACCAAACTCTCTTTTCTATGACTCATTTTTCTATCGAAACGCCGTTGCGCCCCACTAGATGAGAATTCTGACACACAGGTTCCCTGTAGTAAATGGCAGCATGTTCAGTAAATTCATTTACTTGGTTGACCGAGTCACCATGAACTAGCTGCCTCGGCTACCCAGTGCATATATTCGACTCTATTTTGTAATCACCGAAATAAAATCACGTAACCGCCACCTACACAGAACCGCCAACAGTGTAGGATGCAGAAATTTAAATAGCAAGTGTTCCTTTCCACTTGAGCTATTCTATTGCGCTATCTGTTTGTAAAAAACATCATGCAGCGCAACAGAAAAGCTGTAACTTCCTCTCAGAAGTCTAGACCCGGCCATTTGCATTATCTCGCAGCGCTGTGGTATGCAGATGTTCTGGAGGAAATTTTGTTCAACTCTGGAGGTGTTGTAGCTATGTGTCAGCTTGTAGCGTAACGGTAAGTGTCGTGCACCACAGATAAGATGTCGCGAGCTAGAATACATTTACTGCTAAATTTTTCTAAAACACAATTCTGCTGTCCGCTGAAGTTACCTATCTAATGGAACTTTGAACATAATTCCCTTCACTTCTCAACCCAAAATAATTACATAACCATACGACGAAAGTCAATTTTAATAAAACTGAGTATCTGTTCACAAGCATGCCTCTATCGACACGAATTAGTAAAATACTACTCACTTACATTTTGATTGGGTCTGTGTTTAATTGGTATGCTGTGTCATACTCAAGAGGTATGCAAATGTGGCATTTCATAAATATAGTTATGTATTTCTGGAAACCCAAAATTTGCTTGTCAACAGCGGAAAGAGGCATTAACTGTTGTACAGCATCATAAGATTTTCACCATTGCACTATGAGCCGAAAGTATTTTCTTGCAATTACCTTACTGATGTTCGAACTGACTGCTTGTAGCTCTTTCACAGAAGGGGTAAAAGACGTTGAAATCAGCGATACTGGAACTGCGAACCACAACAGACGCTTTTTCACAGGTCAGCACGTTACCACAGAGTTGACGAAGAGGTATGTGTCTTAGATTCGTCTTACGCGGCCAATAGTGACTAGAACGCATAAACCGCTATTTAAAGGACGAGATTAGTTGCGATTTCCACCTGCAACGACTTTCCTGGGCTGAAAACCGTAAGTTTACAATCTTTTGTTACACCTCAAGCGATAATACCTGAGATTATTCAATGGAAATGACAGGTAAAAATCAAGTGAAATTTGAGGCTTAATTCCGTGCACACAAGGAAGTAACTCGTCGATCACAGAGTTGCCAAACATACGTTGCCTTGTTGCCAAATCCCAGTTACAGTACCAGCAGGAAGAATACGAACCGATGTGATCCTACAGCGGACTGGGAAGTGACCATAGCTGGTGTCTCCGAGTCGCAGCTCCTACGGCCTGGAATACGTAATGCGTCTGATTCCCATTTCTGTAACTAGGTTTCGGGACTAGAGCGTAGTTACTAAAAATACTCAGAACTGACTGCAAACTAAGCATCATAAATCAGTAACTCTCATTGTTGTTTTTATATTTCTGTCGTAAGTGTACTCAAAACTAAGAAACTCATTCACAGGCGATTTCGGGCCTCACCGATGGTCCAGCACAACAAACAAATAAAAATAAGAAAAGAATGTGTGTGTGTGAGTGTGTGTGTATGTGTGTGTCTGTGTGTGTGTGTGGCAGAGAGACAGAGAGAGAGAGAGAGAGGGAGAGAGAGAGAAATAAAAAGAATGAGAGTGAGAGAGGTGTGTAAAAAATTGTTGTAAAGAAATTGACTCATGGTATGTAAAGAAATCTTTCATCTAAAATGACATGTTCCACATCATTACGAAATGTCGTATTCATGATCTATGGAACAATAATTAATCTAATCCAATCATATCATATTGATAACTAGCCAGGAAGAGTCATGAATTACTGAAATTTTGGCCAATACTGGTAACATAATCTAAACTTGAAATTAACAGAAGAAAATTTTTTAATTAACCGGGACTCCTATCAAGACCTTTTCGTCCCTGTTATCTAACCACGAAAGATGTCTGATATACCTCCATTCTGAAGTAACAAAGTGTGTATGCAATTAAAGATGAAGTGCATGATGTGAAGTTGTGTTACAGATATACGAACACTTAATCGGATTGTTAACTAAGAAAAATCAAATGTTACGTATCGGTTTTTCTTACTAGCTGCTAGGTGTTTGAATCTAAAATACGGATACAAACGCTTGTGCCTAAGCGGCAGTCGAACTGCAGACTTGCCGTGCATCCACGAATATAGCTTAAGTATCAGTTGCTTACGCACCAACAGTAAGATGTGAGCGTGGTTGACCAGTAATAACGACACCTATTGCAATTGTTGGGAACACATCAACAGACATTCAAAATGCACGTTAATTTCCACTAGAAGGTGGGTGTGCACGTGATAGGGCTTTAAATGAAATTATGAATATTTTTGTACCGGATCCTTTGGAGGAGACCTAGAGAAGATTGCAGTCTTGGGAAAAGGAACGAAATGATTCGACTATACTGTTCTGAGAGATTCAGATCCTCGAAAGAGGAGATACGAATTTGAATCACAGTCCAACACAAAATTTTTCGACGTCTCTTGTTCAATAGAGCACGAATAAAATAAGAGACATGTTCCTTTAAATGGCTATCGGTTCATCAAATTAAATAAAATTTTCTAATGTAAGTAAGTTTACTGGCGACTGTATTTCTGTTTGACTTGACTTCCGCTATGTCATTTCCCAACGTAAACCGGCTCTGCCCCGTTGGTAATGAAGGAACGTGATGTTTAATGTGGTTATGGATTATAACGTATTTCTCATGAGGTTACCAGATATATAATAATGACACGTTAAATGTAAATTGCTGAACCCACGCAGTGCACCTGTGATAATTAGTTCCACGAGACCATTGTGGCCACATTTCCCAGCCTCAAGTGTGTGCTGAAACGGATGATGTGCGATCGAGAATATCCACTGTGAAGTGTGAAGTTACCGGATAATTCGATTATTACTGTCATTATTACTATCATTTTATTCATACCGCTGTTGGAACACACGTGCTTGAAGATCATTTAATGCCTTTTGGTCAATATAGAAGCAGTTTCCCAAGAACAGGTTCTTTACCTGTCTACGGAGTCCTTTTCATGTTAATATCAAACATCAGCAATTAGTTGCAGATTACATTAAAACTAAAGTAATTGATGAAGACGTTAGTTGATAACAAAAACGCGCTGCCTTTCTTCATTTACTTGCCCCTAGAAATGGCTATCGAGTACTGCCAAACCAAAAGGCAAGAGATCTTACTGCCTTCCGATATACGTCGCTGTCAGTTCTTCCATACGATTTGGTCGACATGACCTGTTTCAAGTTGTGAATGACAGACAATGTTTTAGAAAATCAATTGCTTTCCTTTGAAATAAACAGAAAGATTTTCATTCTAAGCTATCCGAGTACAAAATTTTCGCAGTATTAGTTCTAATTTAATATTCGCATCTATAGTGTAGGAAAGTATTTCACAGTTGGAAAACTGGCACCCGACTCATTGACCTTACACTTAGTCGCTGACCATGAGTTCTAGCTCAGAGTGACACCAGTTTAAGTAACCTAATGTAGCGAAGACTGTTTGCCAGGGCTCTTTCTCACCCGAAAACATTCAATTCACTCATTTGGCTCCATAAGTACACTGTAACAGTAATTTCTGAGTGTATACAATGCATACGGATTGTAGATTTTACAGGTGGTCTCTCTTCCAATTGTGTATACAATATGCCTGACCTATAAACCCCCTTTATCATTGCAGGCGCTGGGCAGTGCATCATCATACTGACAAGAGTAATGTGCTTATACTAACAACCTGACTATTCGTTTTACCTGATTTTGTAATCATTTAAATAAAACATTATGACCTTGCAATGGGAGACATTTTGTCCCCTTTTCCTTCTGTGAAATTTGTCAGTATGCTTTTTGCCTTCCAACCAGCGAAATGCGGCAGAGTACGGCTGGTAAACGATTCACAAACCCCGATTTAGTGCCGTTACGACGATTTCTCCGAACATTGTCGTAGCTGAAGGAATTTAGTTTCTTCTTAAATCGTCTTAAACTGCAACGTTTACAGATATCACAAATAGGAAAAAGCTCATTATCCAGGTAAGAAGGTTATAAAACAAACTTCTCAGAGTTTGTGTCAGGTTGATCTTTACGTCTGATAGCACTGCGTAGGTATTTTGTCTAAGAGGTATCACAGGTAGTGTTCCTGTAGCTGTGGGAATCATAGGTTGAAAACCTAAACTGGTGTCACTCTTAGCTACAGTTTATGGTCAGCGCCTAAGTGTAAGTTCAATGAGTCGGATACGGGTTTTGCAACTGAGAAATACTTTCCTACATTATAGAAGCGAATATTAAATTTGAACTAATACTGCGAAAATTTTGTTCTCGGATAGCTTAGAATGAAAATCTTTCTGTTTATTTCAAAGGAAAACAATTGAGTTTCTAAAACATTGTCTGTCATTCACAACTTGAAACAGGTCATGTCGACCAAATCACATTGAAGAACTGACAGTGACGTATATCGGAAGGCAGTAAGATCTCTTGCCTTTTGGTTTGGCAGTACTTGATAGCCATTTGTAGGCGCAAGTAAATGAAGAAAGGCAGCGCGTTTTTGTTATCAAGTAACGACTTCATCAATTACTTTAGTTTTAATGCAATCTACGAGTAATTGTTGATGTTTGATATTAACATTAAAAGGACTCCGTAGACAGGGAAAGAACCTGTTCCTGGGAAACTACTTCTATATTGACCAAAAGGCATTAAATGATATTCAAGCACGTGTGTTCCAGCAGAGGTATGAATAAAATGATAGTAATATTGATGGTAATAATCGTATTATCCGGTAACTTCAAACTTCACAGTGGATTTTATCGAACTAAGTAATTTGCTCAATTTCTGAAAATTCAAAATGGCTTTACTTCGAGTCTATGATGCTCGAAAAGTCTCTACATACTGCTGACTTGAGAATAGCATAATCTCCGCGTCAGAAGCTTGCTTCTAGGTAACCATTTAATAGACTCGCGTTTTTTCCACCGAGACTAATTTTGTAAGCTAAGCACATCATCCGTTTCAGCACACACTTGAGGCTGGGAAATGTGGCCACAATGGTCTCGTGGAACTAATTATCACAGGTGCACTGCGTGGGTTCAGCAATTTACATTTAACGTGTCATTATTATATATCTGGTAACCTCAAGAGAAATACGTTATAATCCATAATGCACATTAAACATCACGTTCCTTCATTACCAACTGGGCAGAGCCGGTTTACGTTGGGAAATGACATAGCGGAAGTCATGGCAAACAGAAATACAGTCGCCAGTAAACTTACTTACATTAGAAAATTTTATTTAATTTGATGAACCGATAGCCACTTAACGGAACAGGTCTCTTATTTTATTCGTGCTTTATTGAACAAGAGACGTTGAAAAATTTTGTGCTGGACTGTGATTCAAATTCGTATCTCCTCTTTCGAGGATCTGAATCTCTCAGAACTGTATAGTCGAATCATTTCGTTCCTTTTCCCAAGACTGCAACCTTCTCTAGGTCTCCTCCAAAGGATCCGGTACAAAAATATTCATAATTTCATTTCAAGCCCTATCAAGTGCACACCCACCTTCTAGTGGACATTAACGTGCATTTTGAATGTCTGTTGATGTGTTGTCAACAACTGCAATACGTGTCGTTATTTCTGGTCAACAATGCGCACATCTTACTGTTGGTGAATAAGCAACTGATACTTAAGCTATACAGGGTGAGTCACCTAACATTACCGCTGGATATATTTCGTAAACCACATCAAATACTGACGAACCGATTCCACAGACCGAACGTGAGGAGAGGGGCTAGTGTAATTGGTTAATACAAACCATAAAAAAATGCACGGTAGTATGTTTTTTAACACAAATCTACGTTTTTTAAAAGGAACCACGTTAGTTTTGTTAGCAAATCTGAACATATAAACAAATACGTAATCATTGCCGTTTGTTGCATTGTAAAATTTTTAATACATCCGGAGATATTGTAACCTAAAGTTGACGCTTGAGTACCACTCCTCCGCTGTTCGATCGCGTGTATCGGAGAGCACCGAATTACGTAGAGATTCAAAAGGAACGGTGATGGACCTTAGGTACAGAAGAGACTGGAACAGCACATTACGTCCACATGCTAACAGCTTTTTATTGGTCTTTTTCACTGACGCACATGTACATTACCATGAGGGGTGAGGTACACGTACACATGTGGTTTCCGTTTTCAATTACGAAGTGGAATAGAGTATGTCCCGACATGTCAGGTCAATAGATGTTCAATGTGGTGGGCATCATTTGCTGCACACAATTGCAATCTCTGGTGTAATGAATGTCGTACACGCCGCAGTACATCTGCTGTAATGTCGCCGCAGGCTGTTACAATAATTTGTTTCATAACCTCTGGGGTTGTAGGCACATCACGGTACACATTATCCTTTAACGTACCCCACAGAAAGGAGTCCAGAGGTATAAGATCAGGAGAACGGGCTGGCCAATTTATGCGTCCTCCACGTCCTATGAAACGCCCATCGAACATCCTGTCAAGGGTCAGCCTAGTGTTAATTGCGGAATGTGCAGGTGCACCATCATGCTGATACCACATACGTCGACGCGTTTCCAGTGGGACATTTTCAAGCAACGTTGGCAGATCATTCTGTAGAAACGCGATGTATGTTGCAGCTGTTTGTTACAACACGCAACTGAACGTCGGAGGTTTCAAGCGTCAACTTTAGGTTACAATATCTCCGGATGTAATTAACATTTTACAATGCAACAAACGGGACTGATTAAGTATTTGTTTATATGTTCAGATGTGCTAACCAAACTAACGTGGTTCCATTTAAAAAAACCTAGGTTTGTGTCAAAAATCATACTTCCGTGCATTTTTGTATGGTTTGTTTTAAACAATTACACCAGCCCCTCTCCTCACGTTCGGTCAGTGGAATCGGTTCGGCAGTATTTGATATGGTTTGCGAAATATATCCAGCGGTAACGTTAGGTGACTCACCCTGTATTCGTGGAAGCACGGTAGGTCTGCAGTTCGACTGTCGCTCAGGCACAAACGTTTGTATCCTTATTTTAGATTCAAACACCTAGCAGCTAGTAAGAAAAACCGAAACGTAACATTTGATTTTTCTTAGTTAACAATCCGATTAAGTGTTCGTCTATCTGTAACACAACTTCACATCATGCACTTCATCTTTAATTGCATACACACTTTGTTACTTCAGAATGGAGGTATATCAGACATCTTTCGTGGTTATATAACAGGGATGAAAATCTCTTGATAGGAGTCCTGGTTTATTACAAAAATTTTCTTCTGTTAATTTCAAGTTTAGACTACGTTACCGGTATTCGCAAAAATTTCAGTAACTCATGACTCTTCATGGCTAGTTATCAATATGATGTGATTAGATTAGATTAATTCTTGTTCCATAGATAATGAATACGACATTTCGTATTGATGTGGAACATGTCATTTTAGATGAAAGATTTCTTTACACACCATGAGTTAATTTCTTTACAACAATTTTTTACACACCTCTCTCAATCTCATTCTTTTTTATTTCTATCTCTCTCCCTCTCTCTCTCTCTCTCTCTCTCTCTGTCTCTCTGCCACACACACACACACACACACACACACACGAACACACACACACATACACACACACACACACACACACACACACACTCACACACACACATTCTTTTCTTATTTTTATTTGTTTGCTGTGCTCGACTATCGGTGAGGCACGAAATCGCCTGTGAATGAGTTTCTTAGTTTTGAGTACACTTACGACAGAAATATAAAAACAACAATGAGAGTTACTGATTTATGATGCTTGGTTTGCAGTCAGTTCTGAGTATTTTTAGTAACTACGCTCTAGTCCCGAAACCTAGTTACAGAAATGGGAATCAGACGCATTACGTATTCCAGGCCGTAGGAGCTGCGACTTGGAGACACCAGCTATGGTCACTTCCCAGTCCGCTGTAGGATCACATCGGTTCGTATTCTTCCTGCTGGTACTGTAACTGAGATTTGGCAACAAGGCAACGTATGTTTGGCAACTCTGTGATCGACGAGTTACTTCCTTGTGTGCACGGAATTAAGCTTCAAATTTCACTTGATTTTACCTGTCATTTCCATTGAATAATCTCAGTTATTATCGCTTGAGGTGTAACAAAAGATTATAAACTTACGGTTTTCAGCACAGGAAAGTCGTTGCAGGTGGAAATCGCAACTAATCTCGTCCTTTAAACAGCGGTTTATGCGTTCAGTTACTATTGGCCGCGTAAGACGAATCTAAGACACATACCTCTTCGTCAGCTCTGTGGTACCATGCTGACCTGTGAAGAAGCGTCTGTTGTGGTTCGCAGTTCCAGTTTCGCTGACTTCAACGTCTTTAACCCATTGTGTGAAAGAGGTACAAGCAGTCATATCAAACATCAGTAAGGTAATTGCAAGAAAATACTTTCGGCTCATAGTGCAATGGTGAAAATCTTACAATGCTGCACAACAGTTAACGCCTCTTTCCGCTGTTGACAAGCAAATTTTGGGTTTCCAGAAATACATAACTATATTTATGAAATGCCACATTTGCATACCTCTTGAGTATGACACAGCATACCAATTAAACACAGACCCAATCAAAATGTAAGTGAGTAGTATTTTACTAATTCGTGTCGATAGAGGCATGCTTGTGTACAGATACTCAGTTTTATTAAAATTTACTTTCGTCGTAAGGTTATGTAACTATTTTGGTTTGAGAAGTGAAGGAAATTATGTTCATAGTTCCATTAGATTGGTAACTTCAGCTGACAGCAGAATTGTGTTTTAGAAAAATTTAGCAGTAAATGTTTTCGAACTCGTGACATCTTATCTGTGGTGCACGACACTTACCATTACGCTACAAGCTGACACATTGCTACAACACCTCCAGAGTTGAACAACATTTTCTCCAGAACTTCTGCATACCACAGCGCTGCGAGATAATGCAAATGTCCGGGTCTAGACTTCTGAGAGAAACAGTTACACCTTTTCTGTTGCGCTACATGATGTTTTTTACAAACAGATAGCGCAATAGAATAGCTCAAGTGGAAAGGAACACTTGCTATTTAAATTTCTGCATCCTACACTGTTGGCGGTTCTGTGTAGGTGGCAGTTACATGATTTTATTTCGGTGATTACAGATTAGAGTCGAATGTATGCACTGGGTAGCCGAGGCAGCTAGTTCATGGTGACTCGGTCAACCAAGTAAATGAATTTACTGAATATGCTGCCATTTACTACAGGGAACCTGTGTGTCAGAATTCTCATCTAGTGGGGCGCAACGGCGTTTCGATAGAAAAATGAGTCATAGAAAAGAGAGTTTGGTGGTGCGTTGGACTGATGGTAATTTCTTATAATTTTGGTCTGGGTTCGATTCCCACTTCTGTCAATGATTTTAGATAGGGAGTGAAAGATTCCATTCTCTTCTGACTACACCAAGTACAGAAGATATAATGGCAGTGTGGTCTGAAATTCACATTAAAGATTGTATTCCTTCTCTGCCAAGTAGACGTTAGGTCGAACCACAATAGTCTGGAGTGGCGACATGTAGAAACTCTATCAGCAGTAACCTTTCTTATACTAGTTACTTATTTCTAGTGACGAAACAAACGCTATGTAGGGTCACAGGACACTTATTCCATCTTTTATCTGAGCTTCTGTATGTCAATAAAATTGGTTCTGAACAGAGAATGCAACTCAGACCGCCCTTAACATGGAATTTGATCCCTTCGTGAAAATACAGCTCGGCTAGAATTTGTTGTTTGTTCAAAACTGCAGATTCCTCAACATCTCCACATACTACGCGTGAATGGGTTCGAATCCTGGCCCGGCACTAAGCATTTCATTATGTATTATCAAGCTCTAGAACGAGAACACCTATCTGCTGGTGGATAATAATTTTGCTTTTTAATGTTTTTTTCATTCGTTGTCAACACTAACGATATCTGACGCTTTTGACTCCCAGTGGGACACTATTTGCGAGATCACTGAAAGTCCAAGATGTTATTCCGAGCTGCTGGTGGAGAAAAATTCGGTAGCTGACGTCTCTTAGTGTGTAGTCAACAACGATATGTGCGGGGCTCTATTCCCAGTGAGCACTGAACTCTTCGACATATTATTTGTAGTTCAGACATGCTCACATGTCGCTGCTGGTGCAACAAACCCATATTTAACGTTCGTTTTCTCTAGAATATAACAGCGATAAGTGCTGGGTTGGAGTCCTGGGAAGGAAAAAATTAATGTTTCGTCTCGTCATTTGAGATAAAACATCTAGCTACTGCCAAGGAAATCCGATATGTGACAGTTGGTTGTGTTTCGATATCAATCCGATTAGGTTCTGGGTTCGAATCTCTGTCCAACACGGAGCCGGCCGTAGATTAGCGGCCAGTTACATGTAACAATTCGTCCTCTCATGAGACCTGGAAACTCGTTGACAAACATCTGGCGACATCACAACATGGAATTCCACGTTCCACTACACTGCAGAGCGTGAAATGAGAACTCTGACATTTCAGATTTTTGCCTCTGGTAGAGCAACGTGGCCAATAATATGCTACATCCTTTTACGCCACAAGCGGGACTTACAAGCCACCATATTATATTGAGTAAAACTAAGTATTTTGTGTGTGTGTGTTTTTTTTTATCATAGGCGCTTCAAAGCATCACAAAACTGAAGATCTCATGAAAACGTCTCATTTCAGCTGCGATTTGTAACAGGATAATGACAGGTAACTACACATCGGTTGGTAACTGTTAACTGTAGTTGATGTTTTTAGTGTTGTAACTTGCATCCTACGAAAGCCTCATGTTTGAATGCAATGGGACAATGATTTATCAAAATCCAGTCTCTGTGGTACAGTTTGCACATTAAATATCAAATAATGGCATTTGTGGTTACATTCTGTTCACAGTCTATGTCATATGCGGAGGTCTCAAGCTATGGCGCAGTTGGAAGCGTCGTGAGCTCTGAGTAGTACGTCTTTACTGTTCTCTTAGTAGGAGTATTATCTCAAAAGTCGCACTGATTGTTGAGAAGGTCAACGACTGGAACGTTTCCCCAGAGTCCTGAAATCATAACGTTACTGTCAGTTTATGTCTGAAAGTAAACACAAGTTACACACTGCGCCGAAGAAACGATATAGGCACGCACGCTCAATTACAGAAATATGCAAACAGTCACTAGACAGTACTGCGGTCGCTAACGCCTATATAAGACAAAAAATGTCTGTTGCAGATGTTAGATCGGTTACTGCTGCTACAATACCAGATCATCAAGACTAAGTGAGTTTAAACGTGGTGTTATAGTCGGCGCACGAGCAATGCGACATAGCATCTCCGAAGCAGAGATGAAGTGTGGATTTTCCCATACCACCATTTGACGACTGCACGTGAATATCAGGAACTTGGTAAAACATCATATCTACGAAATTGATGCGACAGGAAAAAGATCCTGAAAGAACGGGACCAACGACGACTGAAGAGAATCGTTCAACGTGACAAATGCTACCTTTCAGCAAATTGCTGCAGATTTCAGTGCTGGGCCATCAACAAGTGTCAGCGAGCGAACCATTCAACGAAACTTCATCGATATGGGCTTTCGGAGCCGAAGGCCCACTCGTGTTACCTTGATAACTGCGCGACACAAAGCTTCACGCCTCGCCTGGGCCCATCAAAACCGACATTTGATTGTTTATGACAGGAAACATGTTGCGTGGTCGGATGAGTCTCGTTTCAAACTGTATCGAGCGGATGGACGTGTACGGGTACGGAGGCAACCTCATGAATCCAAGGATCCAACATGTCAGCAGGGGACTGTTCAAGCTGGTGGAAACTCTGTAATGGTGTGGGGCTTGTGGAGTTGGACTAATATGGGAGCGCTGATACTCTGGAAACAACTCTGACAAGTGACGGTACGTAATCATCATATCTGATCACCTCCTTCAGTTCATGTCCGTCGTGCGTTTCCACGGACTTGGGCAGTTACAGCAGCACAATGAGGCAGCCCACACGTCCAAAATTGCTACAGAGTGGGTCCAGACACACTCTTCTAAATTTAAATACTTCCGCTGGCCACCAAACTCTCCAGACATGAACATTATGGAGCATATCTGTTCACAAGAGAACTCCACCCCCTCGCACTCTTACGGATTTATGACAGCCCTGCAGGACCCATGGTGTCAGTTCTCTCCCGAAATACTTAAGACATTAGTCGAGTCCATGCCACGTCGTGTTGCGGCACTTTTGCGTGTTCGCGGCGCCCCTACACGATATTAGGCAGGTGTACCAGTTTCTTTGGCTCTTCAGTGTACAAGTACCTATCACTGGGTTTCTAGACTCGCCCATGTTTGCATCTTGCCACCACACTTTTTTTCAGTGGTAGTAAGCTGGTTCGAAAAACTCATCTCTCCCATTCCAATGAAATTACGAAAAGAATCTCGACCTTTATATCAGAGTGACGGTAGTCGATGCAACACCGAGAATAAGGATATTATGCATGCGCAACCTGATATGACTCGCTATACCTTAACAATGTTCAGTTTAAAACGAATGTGGGATGAGAATTCAATTGAATTAACGAGTAACTTCTTCTGAAATGTATGTATGTCATATCTTGTACATCATTATTCGCAGTTCAGGCTAGCAATGAGTCCAGAATCTTCGTCGCGTTATCCTTCGCTTTTCTTCGACAGTACCTAACACAATAAACGTAGCTATTTTACTCGCTTGAATTTCGTAAAGTGCCAGTGTGGCCCGAGAGCCATATAAGGCCGACAACGGCCGAGAGCTGTGAAAGCGCAGGTCACTTTAACCAGCTCGTACCGTGTGTCGACGGCGCTGTCCCTCGTAAGGTCACATGTCACGTCCGCTATCACGTCAGCAATAGCTATCTTGTGAGGATGGCCTTGCTGTCAACTTCTAGATGTAGTTCGGTGCATTGTGGTGTGGATAGCGCGCAATGCCACAGGAGGTAAATTGTCAGTTCGATATAATTCATTTCCTTGTGGGCTTCAATTTCTCCTGCGTACAAGCAACCGTTGAATTGGGCTTTACCGCACACGTACACTGCTCACACACAAACGGTCCATTACTATGATGCGAAAAAGTACTGGCCACACCACTATATCTGACCGTCATCTACAGCCTTTTCATTTTAGCTGCAGATTTTAAATTTTCTCCAGGAACATATGTGCGGGATTTGTGTATTCTGTGCTTCGGTTTACTCGCTACTTTGGGAGCGGCTTTCACCTCTAGTGCGACAGTGTTGTGCTGGCAAACTCGTTCAGGGCTTTTACAGCTATAGCGAGTCACCTGCGATGCCCGAGCGAATCGGCGCCTTGACACCCACGGGCGGGCAGCACTTCATGGCCCGGTCCCCAGGCGGTGCGCCAGTCGCCCCGCCCGCCCCGCTGCCCTGGTCTCCCGCCGGCTGCGCGGCTGGCAGCCGCAGCCGCAGGCACAACCTTAGCCGGCTCCGCCGCTAGCAGCCAGCAGCCGCGGGAGTAGGCCTGCCGGAGCGTCCCACGGGACCGCCGCCCGTCTGCAGAGATACCGCCGCCGACCTCCCGGCTGAAAGAAGATAATTGAAGCTGGCTTTGAGGCGAGACCGTGGGGATGTTGCGAAGAAGCGATCGGCGGAGGCGAATCCGCCGCTGACGTCTCCACAGAATTCCTCGGGAGACGTCTCAGGGACCCAACGTTACAGCTCCCAGCCGCTCACGGTCCACGCACAATCCTTGTTGGCCATTTCAATGCTCTGCCAGCTGGCGTTGGAAGCCATGCGTTCAGGAAATATTTGAGAGCACGCCATCTACCACCGCCCTCCTTGTGGCCAGGAACGAGGATGTCGTCTCGAGTCGACGTCGTGTTTTGACTGAGTCTCAGGGGTGACCACACATCGGTAAAATAAATTCCAGTTGTATACAAAGTTCAACAATTATGTTTCGGAATCTAGCAGGAGACTGTCGTTAACTGTGACAGTGACAGAAAGGCTCTGCTCATAAACTAACAATTCAGTGTCATCACATATTTAAGTTCTCATTGACAGTAGTCTTTCTTGTTATTTATTTCCAACACGCTGCGTTACAATATGTGTGATTTCTACAAGTATGTGTGATTTGTGTGTATGTGTCTTTGGGTGTGCGTCTGTTTGTATGTGTGTGTGTGGAGTGTAGTGTAGTGAAACGTTTGTGTCGTATGATGATGTGATGATGATGATGTGAGGAGGAAGTGTGAAATTTTTTCCACCAGCCGGATTCTAACCGACAAACCCCCGGCTCCAGATCCAATCCGCCAACTGATTAACAGTAGAGACACGGAAAGTAATAACGACGACAACTAAGAGCCGCGTCTACACTCAACGGCCGAGCTTACTGATCGCCGAATAAGCCTAGTTTATCGCTGGAATTTTAATGTAAGTAACAATCTCCAACATAAATTTGCACAATTCCGAACGAATCTCGAAACAAATTTCAAATACTTCCAAAGCGACTTTCAGACAAAGTCAAAGTAATGCAGCTCACCGAGTTCTTCCAATGCCGAATGTGACTGAGATTAGCATTCTACACTCCTGAAAATTGAAATAAGAACACCGTGAATTCATTGTCCCAGGAAGGGGAAACTTTATTGACACATTCCTGGGGTCAGATACATCACATGATCACACTGACAGAACCACAGGCACATAGACACAGGCAACAGAGCATGCACAATGTCGGCACTAATACAGTGTATATCCACCTTTCGCAGCAATGCAGGCTGCTATTCTCCCATGGAGACGATCGTAGAGATGCTGGATGTAGTCCTGTGGAACGGCTTGCCATGCCATTTCCACCTGGCGCCTCAGTTGGACCAGCGTTCGTGCTGGACGTGCAGACCGCGTGAGACGACGCTTCATCCAGTCCCAAACATGCTCAATGGGGGACAGATCCGGAGATCTTGCTGGCCAGGGTAGTTGACTTACACCTTCTAGAGCACGTTGGGTGGCACGGGATACATGCGGACGTGCATTGTCCTGTTGGAACAGCAAGTTCCCTTGCCGGTCTAGGAATGGTAGAACGATGGGTTCGATGACGGTTTGGATGTACCGTGCACTATTCAGTGTCCCCTCGACGATCACCAGTGGTGTACGGCCAGTGTAGGAGATCGCTCCCCACACCATGATGCCGGGTGTTGGCCCTGTGTGCCTCGGTCGTATGCAGTCCTGATTGTGGCGCTCACCTGCACGGCGCCAAACACGCATACGACCATCATTGGCACCAAGGCAGAAGCGACTCTCATCGCTGAAGACGACACGTCTCCATTCGTCCCTCCATTCACGCCTGTCGCGACACCACTGGAGGCGGGCTGCACGATGTTGGGGCGTGAGCGGAAGACGGCCTAACGGTGTGCGGGACCGTAGCCCAGCTTCATGGAGACGGTTGCGAATGGTCCTCGCCGATACCCCAGGAGCAACAGTGTCCCTAATTTGCTGGGAAGTGGCGGTGCGGTCCCCTACGGCACTGCGTAGGATCCTACGGTCTTGGCGTGCATCCGTGCGTCGCTGCGGTCCGGTCCCAGGTCGACGGGCACGTGCACCTTCCGCCGACCACTGGCGACAACATCGATGTACTGTGGAGACCTCACGCCCCACGTGTTGAGCAATTCGGTGGTACGTCCACCCGGCCTCCCGCATGCCCACTATACGCCCTCGCTCAAAGTCCGTCAACTGCACATACGGTTCACGTCCACGCTGTCGCGGCATGCTACCAGTGTTAAAGACTGCGATGGAGCTCCGTATGCCACGGCAAACTGGCTGCCACTGACGGCGGCGGTGCACAAATGCTGCGCAGCTAGCGCCATTCGACGGCCAACACCGCGGTTCCTGGTGTGTCCGCTGTGCCGTGCGTGTGATCATTGCTTGTACAGCCCTCTCGCAGTGTCCGGAGCAAGTATGGTGGGCCGGACACACCGGTGTCAATGTGTTCTTTTTTCCATTTCCAGGAGTGTAATTAAACGAAAATGGTCTATCACCGAATCTTTTGGCTACATGCTGCCCTGACTATCACGCTAACTAGTGTCACACTTAAATGGCGAACCAAGTGTCTGTCTGCAGTTTGAGCACATAACTCTTACCCTGTTGCCGGCATCTGAATGTGCGTGAACTGTATGCAAGTCAACAGGTGATCTCAAGATCTAAACACGTAAGTTCAAATAATTCATGAAACCCTGCTCATATAGAGATACTGAAATTCTCGTGAGGTCCGTGACTGAACGTGGCACCGGTCGACATTAAAATCGACGTCGTTTACGAAATAATTTTTTGAGTAATCATTATACAGGATGCAAAGGGTAGACGTGCATATGATTCTATTTCAGGCCAAGGACGCTGTTCTGAGCAACATGATATTACTATTTATTTTAATTGCCGAATAACAGCTATTGGTAGCAGTTGCTGTTGTTGTGGTCTTCAGTCCGAAGACTGGATTGATGCAGCTCTCCATGCTACCCTATCCTGTGCAAGTTTCTTCATCTCCCAGTACGTACTGAAGCCTACATCCTTCTGAATCTGCTTAGTGTATTCATCTCTCGGTCTCCCTCTACGATTTTTACCCCCCACGCTGCCCCTCAGTACTAAATTGGTGATCCCTTGATGCCTCAGAACACGTCCTACCAACCGATCCCTTCTTCTAGTCAAGTTGTGGCACAAGCACCTCTTCTCCCCAATTCTATTTAATACCTCCTCATTAGTTATGTGATCTACCCATCTAATCTTCAGCATTCTTTTGTGCCACCACAATTCGAAAGCTTATATTCTCTTATTGTCCAAACTAGTTATCGTCCATGTTTCACTTCCATACATGGCTACACTCCATACAAATACTTTCGCAAATGACTTCCTGACACTTCAATTTATACTCGATGTTAACAAATTTCTCCTCTTCAGAGATGCTTTCCTTGCCATTGCTAGTCTACATTTTATATCCTCTCTACTTCGACCATCATCAGTTATTTTGCTCCCCAAATAGCAAAACTCCAAAAGTGTCTCACTTCCTAATCTAATTCCTTCAGCATCACCCGACTTAATTCGACTACATTCCATAATCCTCGTTTTGCTTTTGTTGATGTTCATCTTATATCCTCCTTTCACGACACTGTCCATTCCGTTCAACTGCTCTTCCAAGTCCTTTGCTGTCTCTGACAGAATTACAGTGTCATCGGCGAACCTCAAAGTTTTTGTTTTTTCTCCATGGATTTTAATAAAAATGGTTCAAATGGTTCTGAGCACTATGGGACATAACATCTGTGGTCATCAGTGCCCTAGAACTTAGTACTACTTACTACTTAAACCTAAGGACATCACACACATCCATGCCCGAGGCAGGATTCGAACCTGCGACCGTAGCAGTCGTGCGGTTCCCGATGCGCGCCTAGAACCGCTAGACCACCGCGGCCGGCGGATTTTAATACCTACTCCGAATATTTCTTTTGTTTCCTTTACTGCTTGCTCAATGTAGAGATTGAATAACATTGGGGAGAGGCGACAACCCTGTCTCACTCCCTTCCCAACCACTGCTTCCCTTTCATGCCCCTCGACTCATGTAACTGCCATCTGGTTTCTGTACAAATTCCAAATAGCCTTTCGCTCCCTGTATTTTACCCCTGCCACCTTTAGAATTTGAAAGAGTGTATTCCAGTCAATATTGTCAAAAGCTTTCTCTATGTCTACAAACGGTAGAAACGTAAGTTTGCCTTTCCTTAATCTTTCTTCTAAGATAAGTCGCAAGGTCAGTATAGCCTCACGTGTTCCAATATTTCTACGAAATACAAACTGATCTTCCCCTAGGTCGGCTTCTACTAGTTTTTCCATTCGTCTGTAAAGAATTCGTGTTAGCATTTTGCAGCTGTGACTTATTAAACTGATAGTTCGGTAATTTTCACATCTGTCAACACCTGCTTTCTCTGCGATTGGAATTATTACATTCTTCTTGAAGTCTGAGGGTATTTCGCCTGTCTCATACATCTTGCTCACCAGATGAGTTTTGTCAGGACTGGCTCTCCCAAGGCCGTCAGTAGTTGTAATGAAATGTTGTCTACTCTCGGGCCCTTGTTTCGGCTCAGGTCTTTCAGTGCTCTGTCAAACTCTTCACGCAGTATCAAATCTCCCATTTCATCTTCATCTACATTCTCTTCCACCTCCATAATATTGTCCTCAAGTACATCGCCCTTGTATAGACCCTGTATGTACCCCTTCCACCTTTCTGCTTTCCCTTCTTTGGTTAGAACTGAGTTTCCATCTGAGCTCATGATATTCATACAAGTGGTTCTCTTTTCTCCAAAGGTCTTTTTAATTTACCTGTAGGCAGTATCTATCTTACCCCTACTGAGATAAGCCTCTACATCCTTACATTTGTACTCTAGCCATCCCTGCTAAGCCATTTTGAACTTCCTGTCGATCTCATTTTTGAGACATTTGTATTCCTTTTTGCCCACTTCATTTACTGCATTTTTATATTTTCTCCTTTCATCAATTAAATTCAATATTTCTTCTGTTACCCAAGGATTTCTACCAGCCCTCGTCTTTTTACCTACTTGATCTTCTGCTGCCTTCACTACTTCATCCCTCAGAGCTACCCATTCTTCCTCTACTGTACTTCTTTCCCTCATTGCTGTCAATTGTTCCCTTATGCTCTCCCTGAAACTCTCTACAACTTCTGGTTCTTTCAACTTATCCAGGTCCCATGTCCTTGAATTCCTACCTTTCGGCAGTTTCTTCAGTTTTAATCTACAGTTCAAAGCCAATAGAGAGTGGTCAGAGTCCACATCTGCCCCTGGAAATGTCTTATAATTTAAAACCTGGTTCCTAAATCTCTGTCTTACCATTATATAATCTATGTGATACCTTTTAGTATATCCAAGTACATATGGTTAGAGAAAGCCATTAATTCTTATTTTCCCCTAGGTTGAAGCTCAGGTGTTGTGTAGGTACGTGGACGTAAAGCGGTTACGCTATACTGACAGGCATAGTCAATCTAGTGGTGCAGGTATGGCCATGCAGAAAACCTGCGGTCGTAAAGTTTGTAACGTGTTGATGAGAAACTATTGGAAAAAATATCTGATGTTTATACATCCTACAATTATATCTGCACTTATACCCGTTACACCATGTATAAATATTTATCTCTTTCACAAACAGTTTCTACTCTGCATTTTTTCAAATACTGCAGCTATCATTACATGTATGGACCTATATCAACGAAAATTGCCCGCTTTACGTGTTAGAGTTGATCAGCAAGTTCCATTGTTTACAACGGCCTCCACTTAAATAACTTAAATAACACCGTATAAAATACGTACATCCCAACAAAACCCATCCTATACTAACAATACAGAGTAGAACTATCGTAGGCTGTTACTGAGCAGATTTAGGGAACTTACGACTAGCGCAGATTAACTTTTACTGATGGATACCAACTAAATGAGGCTGACAACTGACTTGAGACCTTCACATGAAATTGCATAATATCGTCAGATTGTGCAAACGCAACAAATTTGGTGGCGTGTCTCAGGGTGTTGTAGATTAATTATTTTAGGAACTATTCATATTCGTGATTTTAATGCATATACTGTTCTTACATTAACTCTACTAATTATCCATATTGTAGTACTGGTATACGCAACAAATTCGGCATGTGGCAGTGATAATGCATTTACAAGACTCTATTGATAGCTCCAAAATACTAACAACAGTGTTTCCGAGTTTTTTAAGTTGGCGCCTTTTCTGCGGTTTGGTGTACGGCAGTCATTGATGTTCCTCAGCAAGTACTGTTTCGGTTTTACCTACTTACTACCACGAGTGGCACGTACCTCCTGAATTAGGTTGGGTTCGTAACATTGACAGCAGAGGGTACACACTCTGCTCACGTGTTCCAACTCCTGATCTCTCACAGGTACGTCGCCACTGTCGTATGACAGACTACTCTCTCTCTCTCTCTCTCTCTCTCTCTCCCCCTGACCGCAACCCGTCCTACTTTCCACGTTCCTTGAGAGTCTCTTACGATAAAGGTATACGAAATACGTCTCTCCTACGCTTCTTTTCCTTTTAAATTCCATTATTATTTTAGTAATTTAGCATTATTTAGTCAGTCAGGTAGCATCAACCGGTTCAAATGGTTCAAATTCCTCTGAGCACTATGCGACTTTATTATCTGAGGTCATCAGTTGCCTAGAACTTAGAACTAATTAAACCTAACTAACCTAAGGACATCACACACATCCATACCCAAGGCAGGATTCGAACCTGCGACCGTAGCGGTCGCTCGGCTCCAGACTGTAGCGCCTCGAACCGCACGGCCACTCGCATCAACCGGCAGAGGCACAAACAGCAACAGGGAAGTACCCGATTCTGTGACACTGCAAGAGCTCCCGATCAGGAACGAAATGTATAATTTCATATGTGTGGCTTGGTAGCTTAGTTTATTCAGTTTCTGCGTGTTAATTTAATATTTAATAGACACAGTTCTCGCGTTTCCGTTTGCGTCGGAAAGTAAACAGATTTTCTGACATATTACAAGTTCATAGTCAGGAGCATATTATTTAGTCTCACCGGAGTGTTTTGGTAGTTCAGTTTTGGAATCTCTGCGTATTAATCTAATTTCTTACACACAGTTCTTGGCTACAGTAAAGTTACGCAGCACGTATCGATAGTCCGTTTGTTTGTGTAGTGTAGTTTTCCACGGACTTTAGTATAGATAGGGACTGTGATTGCAGTGTGCTGATGCGAGCCGAGTTGGTGACACTTCGCTCTCAGCTTCGGGCTTTGATAGCTTCGGTTACTCAGCTTGATGCTACAGTGGATGGGCACGACTGTTATGGGCCGCACGTGGTGATCAAATGGACGTCCAGCACGTCTGAGTCCTTCCATCGGTAGGTGAGCCCAGTTACCGCTTGCACTAGAGTTGACCCCTCACCGGTGGTCGAGTGGGAGGTCGCTTTGGGGTGTACAGGAGGCGAAAAATCCTCCTAGTGGCCGCGCGTAAGGCCTCCTTTGTTAGTCTGATAAACAGGTTCCAGATGCTGTCTGTGGCTGACACTGTCGCTCAGCCAGATGCAGTCCCCCTTTCCTGTTTCAGAGGAAATCTCTCAGCCTGCAACATTTGGGCAACCACAGCGCGTGGGATTTTTGGCAGTTTTGGCAGCTGGGAGCTCCAATGTTAGGCACTTTATGTGGCCCCTTAGGAATGCGGCTGCCAAGGAGAGGAAGAAAGCCAATGTCCACTCCGTGTGCATACAGGACAGAGTCATCCCTGACGTGGAACCGTGTAGGCAGCATGTTCCTCGAATTGTGTCATAAGGTTGTTAAAAAATGGTTCACATGGCTCTGAGCACTAAGGGACTTAACATCTGAGGTCATCAGTCCCCTAGAACTTAGAACCACCTAAGCCTACCCACCCTAAGGACATCACACACATCCATTCCCGATGCAGGATTCGAACCTGCGACCGTAGCAGTCACGCGGTTCCGGACTGAAGTGCATAGAACCGCACGGCCACCACGGTCGGCCCACGCGTTGATTATTGATGTCACTATCGATAACTTCTGACGTTGGTCATCCTTGATTTGTGATGGCGCTAGTGTTAACAGTGTATGTGAGTGTTATCCCTCCGGAGGTTCTCTGGAAACCGAGGTTTTAGCGATTTAGCGGTTCCAGCCGGAAGCGCCTAGAACCGCTCGGCCATAACGGCCGGCATAGGGTTGTTGGGTTTCGGGTTCCGCTGAATAGGTCAAGAGCCCGCTACACGCACGAGGCGGCTACATGGGTAGCAGGGGCTGTGTGGCGTGGACTGGGCGGCTTTTTAGTTTAGAGGGTCTCGGGAAAACACACAAAAAGCGCTCCAGTCTCAAAGCGTGCAGGCCGAACTCAGGAAGAACGTAGATACAGAAACCATCGGTATAGCAGTTGTAAATTGTCTTAGCTGTGTTGGGAAAGTACCATAGCTCCAAGCGCTAATAGAAAGCGCTGATGCTTAAATCATTATAGACACTGAAAGCTGACTAAAGCCAAAGAGACGTTGATGCGAAATCTTTTAGAAGAACCTAACGGTGTTACGAAAGGGTAGGCTAAAAACAGTTGGCGGTAGCGTGTTTGTTGCGGTTTAAAATGGTTCAAATGGCTCTAAGCACTATGGGACTTAACTTCTGAGGTCATCAGTCCCCTAGAACTTAGAACCACTTAAGCCAACCTACCCTAAGGACATCACACACATCCGTGCCCGAGGCAGGATTCGAACCTGCGACCGTAACGTTCGCGCGGCTCCAGACTGTAGCGGGTAGAACCGCTCGGCCACCCTCTCCGGCTGCTGTTTAAAGTAGTTTCTCTTGTTGCGAAATAGTAATAGATAGCTCCTGTGAGTTAGTATGGGCAGAGATCATTCTTGATAATAGGAATAAAATAATAATTGGATCCTTAAACCGAGTTCCCCACTCAGATGACACAACAGCTGAAAGGTTCAAACATAGCTTAAATTTAATTTGAAATACCTAGGCAATTCATACATCTATGGTTGGTGGCGACTTTAATTTACCCTCGATATGTTGGCGAAAATACATGTTTAAATCCGGAGATACGCATAAAACATCATTCGAAATTGTGCTAAACGTATTCTCGGAAAATTATTTCTAGCAGTTAGTTCATGAGCCCACGCGAATAGTAAACGGTTGTGTAAACACAGTTGACCTCTTAGGAGCAAATAATCCTGAGCTGATAACGAGCATCAAAACGGATGCAGGGATTAGTGAGCACAGGGTTGTCGTGTCGAGACCGGATATTTTAATGACCAAAGCCTCCAAAAATAAACGAAAAATATACCTATTCTTAAAAAACATTAAAATTTCGTGACACCCTGTTGAGAGACAATCTCCACTCCTTCCAAATTGACAATGTAAGTATATACCAGACGGGGTTTGAATTCAAAGAAACAGTGTCGACAGCAATTGAGAGATTTTTAAAAAAATATATTAACAAACGACGGTTCTGATGCTCCTTGCTACACAAAACGGATCAGAGCACTGTCGCAGAAACAACGAAAAGAGCATGCCTAGTTTAAACGAGCGCAAAACCTCCAAGATTGGTGATCTTTTACAGAAGCTCGAAATTTGGCGCAGACTTCAGTGCGAGATCCTTATAGTAGTTTCCACAACGAAACTTTGTCTCTGAACATGGCAGAAAATCCAAAGAGATTTTGGTAGTACGTGAAGTATGCTAGCGGCGAGACACAATCAATGCCTTCTCTGCGTGACATAAATGGAAATACTATCGATTACAGTACTGCCAAAGCAGAGTTACTAAACATAACTTTCCGAAATTCCTTCAGCAAAGATGACGAAGTAAATATTCCACAATTCGAATCAAGAACAGGTGCCAACATGGGTAACTTCGAAATAGATATCCTCCGAGCAGCGAAGCTCCCTACTTAACTATCATATACAACCGCTCGATTGACGAAAGATCCATACGCAAAAACAGGAATATTCGCAGGTCAAAACAATATTCAAGAAAGGTAATAGAAGTAATAAATTAAATTACTGGTCCATATCATTAACGTCGATATGCAGAAGGGTTTGGATTATGTATTGTGTTCGAACATTATGCGTTACCTCGAACTGAACTGTCTATTGACACACAGTCAACACGGATTTAGAAAACATGTTCTTGTGAAACATAACTAGCTCTATACTCACACGATGTGTTGAATGATATTGACAAGGGGTTTCAAACTGACTCCGTATTTATAGATTTCCAGAAGACTATTCACACTGCAACACACAAGAGGCTTGTAGTGAAATTGCGTGCTTATGTAATACGTTCCAGTTATGTGACCGGATGCGTGCTATCTTGTCAGAAAGGTCACTGTTCGCAGTAATTGACGGAAAGTTATGGAGTAAAACAGAAATGATTTATGGCGTTCCCCAAGGTTGGGCTATAGGCCCTCTGATGTTCTTTATCTATATAAACGATTTAGGAGAGTATCTGAGCAGCTACCTTAGGTTGTTTCCAGATGATGCTGTCGTTCGTCATCTATTATAGTCTTCAGAAGATCAAAACAAATTGCAAAACGATTTCGAAACTACATCTGTATGGTACAAAAATTTTCAATTGAAAGCGTGAGGTCATCCACATGAGTGTTAAAAGGAATCCGTTAAACTTTGGTTATGTAATAAATCAGTCAAATCTAAATGCCATAAATTCAAATAAGTACTTAGGAATTACAATTACGAGCAATTTAAATTGAAAAAAGAACACATTGAAAATGTTGTGAGGAAGGCAAACCGAAGACTGCGTTTTATCGGCCACGCCCTTGGAAAATGTGACAGATGTATTAAAGAGACTGCCTACACTACGCCTCTATGTCCCCTTTTAGAGTACTGATACGCGGTGTGGGATCCTTACCAGATAGGACTGACGGTGTACATTGAGAAAGTTCAAAGAAGGGCTGTACGACTTGTATTATCGCGATATAGGGGAGAGAGTGACACTGAAAAGATACAGGATTTGGGATGGACTTCATTATAACAAAGGCTTTTCTCGTTGCGGCAGAATCTTCTAATGAAATTCAAATCAGAAACTTTCTCCTACGGATACGAACATGTTTTGTTGACACCGCCTACACAAGGAGAAACGATCATCGCCATAAAATAAGGGGAATCAGAGCTGGCAAGGAGAGATATAGGTGTTCGTTTTTTCTACGCAGTGTTCGAGATTGGAATAATAGAGAAATATTGTGAAGGTGGTTCGATGAAACCTGTCAGGCACTTAAGTGTAATTTGCAGAGTATCCATAAAGATGTAGATGTAACTCTGCCTTGTTTTCTGACCTTAGTACACACGTTTTCTTTTCTACTTACGCGTAGACGTGTATTTCTTCTGCTGCTGGTGGTGGTGGTTAGTGTTTAACGTCCCGTCGACTACGACGTCATTAGAGACGGAGCGGAAGCTCGGGTTAGGGAAGGATTGGGAAGGAAATCGGCCGTGCCCTTTCAAAGGAACCATCCCGGCATTTGCCTGAAACGATTTAGGGAAATCACGGAAAACCTAAATCAGGATGGCTGGAGACGGGATTGAACCGTCGTCCTCCCGAATGCGAGTCCAGTGCGCTAACACTGCGCCACCTCGCTCGGTTTTCTTCTGCTCTTACCAGAAATGCTCATACTGAAAAGTGGCAGTTTATTCCTCAGCCTTTCATCTTTGGTTCACCTTCGTGTTTTTCGTGAAGCAGATGGGCTGTACTCTTCCCCCTCCGCATTTAAATCCATTTTTATAACCCCTATGTTTACTGCTAGCGATTGTCACGAGATGCCTCTTTGCAAAACACACATGTGTGCGGTGGCTAAGAGCAACAAATGCTGTGGAGTGGAAACGCTTTGCTCGGTGGGGCGTGAAGATGTGGTGAAGATTTTGGACTCTTATTGTTTTATGGTATGCTGCCATTGTAAATGGCCCTTCTTCGAAATTTTTATAATTTGATGTTTTATCATCACATACTGCCTACAGGAAAATTAGAGACCTTTGGAGAAAAGAGAACCAATTGTATGAATATCAAGAGCTCAGATGGAAACACAGTTCTAAGCAAAGAAGGGAAAGCAGATAGGTGGAAGTAGTATATACAGGGTCGATACAAGGGCGATGTACTTGAGGACAATATTATGGAAATGGGAGAGGATGTAGATGAAGATGAAATGGGAGATACGACAGTGCGTGAAGAGTTTGACGGAGCACAGAAAGACCTGAGTCGAAACAAGGCCCCGGGAGTAGACAACATTCCATTAGAACTACTGACGGCCTTGGGAGAGCCAGTCCTGACAAAACTCTACCATCTGGTGAGCAAAATGTATGAGACAGGCGGAATACCCTCAGACTTCATGAAGGATATAGTAATTCCAATCCCAAAGAAAGCAGGTGTTGACAGATGTGAAAATAACCGAACTATCAGTTTAATAAGTCACGGCTGCAAAATACTAACGCGAATTCTTTACAGACGAATAGAAAAACTGGTAGAAGCCGACCTTGGGGAAGATCAGTTTGGATTCCGCAGATATATGGGAACACGAGAGGCAATACTGACCCTACGACTTATTTTAGAAGCTAGATGAAGAAAAGGCAAACCTAGGTTTCTAGCATTTGTAAACTTAGAGAAAGCTTTTGACAATGTTGACTGGAATACTCTCTTTCAAATTCTGAAGGTGGCAGGGGTAAGATACAGGAACCGAAAGGCTATTTACAATTTGTACAGAAACCAGATGGCAGTCATAAAAGTCGAGGGGCATGAACGGGAGGCAGTGGTTGGGAAGGGAGTGAGACAGGGTTGTAGCCTCTCCTTGATGTTGTTCAATCTGTATATTGAGCAAGCAGTAAAGGAAACAAAAGAAAAATTCGGAGTAAGTATTAAAATCCATGGAGAAGAAATAAAAACTGTAAGGTTCGCCGATGACATTGTAATTCTGTTAGAGATAGCAAAGGACTGGAAAGAGCAGTTGAACGGAATGGACAGTGTCATGAAAGGAGGATATAAGATGAACATCAACAAAAGCAAAACGAGGATAATGGAATGTAGTCGAATTAAGTCGGGTGCTGCTGAGGGAATTAGATTACGAAATGAGACACTTAAAGTAGTAACGGAGTTTTGCTATTTGGGGAGCAAAACAACTGATGATGGTCGAAGTAGAGAGGATATAATGTGTAGACTGGCAATGACAAGGAAATCGTTTCTGAAGAAGAGAAATTTGTTAACATCGAGTATAGATTTAAGTGTCAGGAAGTCGTTTCTGAAAGTATTTGTATGGAGTGTAGCCATGTATGGAAGTGAAACATGGACGATAACTAGTTTGGACAAGAAGAGAATAGAAGCTTTCGAAATCTGGTGCTACCGAAGAATGCTGAAGATTAGATGGGTAGATCACATAAATGAGGAGGTATTGAATAAAATAGGGGACAAGATGAGTTTGTGGCACAACTTGACTAGAAGAAGGGATCTGTTGGTAGGACATGTTCTGAGGCATCAAGGGATCACCAATTTAGTATTCGAGAGCAGCGTGGAGGGTAAAAATCGTAAAGTGAGACCAAGAGATGAATACACTAAGCAGATTAAGAAGGACGTTGGCTGCAGTACGTACTGGGAGATGAAGAAGCTTGCACAGGACAGAGTAGCGTGGAGAGCTGCATCAAACCAGTATCAGGACCGTAGACCACAAAAACAACAACAACAACATCATCACATCTTACAGACTCACAGTTTTACTATTTGTCTAAAGATTCTACATAGTTACAGTTCCTGTGGTGTGGTAATGTTGTCATTTTGGGCTGTATTTAAGATCTATGTAATCGATGTATCTAACGGTAGTCGTTTGTCTACCGTGATCTCTGTCAGTAACAGTATGTATGAAATTCATATACATTAAATCCGCAATGCAACGCCCAGATTACATTTTAAATGGACAAACGGATTTAAAACATAAACATTTCGTGTAAAACTTTATTTGATTCGTAACCAGATATAACGGATGGACACAAATAACTACCCACAGGCACATTGATTACAAAAATTATCCATACAGCCCAAAATAATAAGATCAACATTCCATAGCAAATGTAACCAAATGGCGTCTTCGGCCAACAGCCGCAACGTTTATGTGTCAAATATGCCGATAAAACAGCAACTTATAAAAACTTTGAGTGTTAACAACAGCAGCAAACCATAAATCAGCTTATAGCAAAAGAGTCATAAACTACACCACATTGTAGTATGACACCGAGTGACAAGAGACCACTGACGATGTATGGTAGAAAGTAACTTAATTGCATACCCAAAAAGGCGATTAACCAATATCATGATGAAATAAATAAAAATATTATTTAACTTTCGCAGATGGTTTGAAGATTTCAGTCTAGTCGAAATGCATCCATTACAGTTCTAAATGCGGCATTGCCCGCAATACGTAGCCAATACAGGCATAGAAAATTCTTTCCAGCATCTCATACTCCTTGCTTTGATAATACAGACATGAATTTCTTTTGTACGTCATTCATCCAATGGATAAATAGCTATTGGCAATAAGAGACTGCAGCTACAGAACTGAGAACCAGACAATACCGATGCACAAAATTTTGCGATTTAGAGGAATAAAACATATACATTTATGATTCAACTGAAGTTATTGTGATCCTTACCCTCACTCACGACGATGTACATACCATAATTAAATAAATTCTATAAAGTAATTGAGGTACATGGCCGACGAGTGCCGTCATATACTTGTAAAAAGCCTAGTATGCGGGGTTGTCCAGAAAGTAACGCAATGCATTTTTTTCTTCAACAATTCTTTATTGAACATAATGAGAATTACACGTAGGAAAAAAAATGGTGTTTTATTTACTTACTCTATTTTTCCACGTAATCTCCATCCCGTTCTATGGCCGTCCTCCAGTGCGAAACAAGGGCGTGTATGACCTGTCGGTACCAATCCTTGTCCTGGTGGCGGGGCCAGTGATCCACTGTGTGAATCGCCGCCTCATCGCCCTCAAAATGTCTTCCAAGAACGACAACCTCCAATGGCCTAAACAAGTTGAAGCTCGCTGCAACATGTCAGGTGTACCAGCCGTGGATGATCTGCCCGACCGTTGCAAACCGTGGAGCTCCGCCGAACCGCTTTCTGATCATCTCACCCTCCGTGCCCGGCGACTAACAGCGTACTTCAGTCTATAGTAGATGCTCCATAGACTTTGCCCAAGCGTTTTTGAATGTTCCCCAAAGTTTGTTTCTCTGCAGTGAGAAATTCCATGACGGTACGTTGCTTGTAACGTACATCACGTACAGACGCCATTTTGATACTGTCCTGCAGCTACGCTATCTGTCGGAAGTGTCGGAAACTTCGCGCGCTGACTCAGGAGACTTCAAATAATACACACGTAGCCTTTCGCATACGTACCATTGTTGTCGGCTGAGAAAAAAATTTGTGGAGCATTACTTTCTGGACGACACTCGTAATAGTTAGCTTTCATTTTGCGAATCCTTAAATGGACTTCGTACAAAGGAGAATAGTTAAAAAGCAGAGAGGTTTAAATATCCATCCTTTTCTTCTATCGGCATCTTCCTAGAGTCTTATTTCTGCTAACCTGTTAGTGCTAGAATTTAAGTCATTCCAATGCAATGTGAGATCTGAAGTTCTCCCGCGGAACACAATTAACTTACGGGAATGCAGGCGGGTGACGTAGTCGAAAACCAGCGATATTTCGGTAGGAGTACACGCAGCCATTCTCAAGGCAGACCTGCAGCAAGTAAGCTCTGTGTCTGGGAACTTTAAATCTCAGTTTTCAGGCGACCCCCGGAAAGATAACACTCGTACTAACCAAATACGACCAACGTTTATTTAATCGTGCAATTAATTAATTTCGACTAAGCATCATTTTCAAATATATTTGTAAGATCTGTATTTCATGTCATTTTCAAATCGCTCTTAATTAAAAGTAAATCACACGATTAAATAAATATCGCTTTACAGCGCACTACGGCCAATGTTTACGTTTATTAAGCAGTGTGAATCATCACAAATACAAAATTTTGATAATTTCAACATATTCCTTGATAATACTGCCCCCACAGACAGATGAACACGTCAGAATCTCCCTGTTTTATATTCCATTGGGTGACCGATGCCAACAGTTGAGCAAATCCATCATAGCAGAACACTGTCTTGGCACCGGTCAACCAATGGAATACAGCATCACAGAACTTTTGGCATGTACTTCCAGCTCTTGGGATAGTGTTATTGAGGAAGTTACTGAAATTAAGTTAGCAAGTAAGCTTATAGAGACGGTGGTTTTCGTTTTAATTCTACATCTCTCCATTATCAAAACACTGAGGGGCGGAGTTAATGTTACTTCACGCGTTGATTATTAATGTCACTATCGATAACTTCTGACGTTGGTCATCGTTGATTTGTGATGGCGCTAGTGTTAACAGTGTATGTGAGTGTTATCTCTCTGGAGGTTCTCTGGAAACCGAGGTTTTAAATTCCCTTGCACAGCGCTTCCTTACTGTCGTTTTGCCTCGAAAATGGCAGCGTGTGCTCTGTCGAAATATCGGCGGTCATCGACGATGTCACCACCCAGAATTTCCGTAAATTATTTGAACATTCCTGTCGTCCATCGCGTGCGTTTCACACTCTTAACCCTATCTTCTTGCCAGTACAGTTAACAGTGGTAGCAGGTAGAGTAGTCTCTGTAACTGAACCTTAGGGTATCAAAAAGAAATAGATTCTGTTACAACTAGAGCACTGATTATTTCGAAAAGGTACGTGATATAAATGTGATTCAAAACAGAAATGATGAGACAAAACATTATGATCATCCAGTAACTTCTCGTGGTTGGACTTCACAGTCATGTAGAACTTCTTGACATGGTAGTCGCCAATGACCGTAAATTAATTTTTCCTACTGAAATTTTGACACTGAGTCCATTATCAAGTGGTATAGTGGAGAAGACTGTGTTTAGTCTATGAATGATATTCCTACCCTTTGAATGTACAAGCTTCTTTATGTTATATTACTATCATGACTTCGACTTAATGCCGTTATAAAGTACAACAGTGTTGAGTACAACTACACTTTGTTAAGTGAAGTCATTGTCAAGAAGAAACTGTCTAATATGTGTTGACGATGATTTACCGGACAAAGTCTACTTATACCCAATACTATTGTACTTGATGATAGCTTAAGGACGGCATTATCATAGTAACACACACTGAAGCGCTAAAGAAACTGTTATAGTTATGCCTATTCAAATACAGATATATGTAGACAGGCAGAATACGGTGCTTCGGTCGGCAACGCCTATATAAGGCAACAAGTGTCTGGCAAAGTTGTTAGATCGATTATTGCTACTGCAATGGTAGGTTAAAGTGATTTAAGTGAGTTTGAACGTGGTGTTGCAGCCGGCGCACAAGCTATGGGACACCGCATCTCCGAGGTAACAATGAAGTGGGGATTTACCCGTATGACCATTTCAAGAATGTACCGTGAATATCAGGAATCCCGTAAAACATCAAATCTCCGACATCGTTGCGTCCTGAAAAAGATCCTGCAAGAATGGGACCAGCGACGATCGAGGAGAATCGGTCAACGTGACGGAAGAGCAATCCTTCCGCAAATTGCTGCAGATTTCAATGCTCCGCCGTAAACAAGTGTCATCGTGCGAACCATTCAACGAAACACTATCGCTATGGGCTTTCGGAGCTTAAGGCCCACTCGTGTAACCTTGAGAACTGCACGACACAGATCTTTACGCCTCGCCTTGATCCGTCAACACCGACATTGGACTGTTGATGACTGGAAACATGTTGCCTGGTAGGAAGAGTCTCGTTACAAATTGTATCGATCGGATGGGCGTGTATACGTTTGGAGACAACCTCATAAATCCATGGAGCCTGCATGTGAGCAACAGACCGTTCAAGCTGGTGTAGGCTCTGTAATGGTCTGGGGCGTGTGCAGTTGGAGTTATATGGGACTCCTGATACGTCTAGATAGTATTCTGACAGCTGACACGAACGTAAGCATCATGTACGGGCACTTGCATCCATTCATGTGCATTGTGCATTCCAACAGACTTGGGAAATTCCAGCAGGGCAATGCGACTCCACACACGTCCAGAATTACTACAGAATTGCTCCTGGAACATTCTGAGTTTAAACACTTCCGCTGGCCACCAAACTCCCGAGACATGAACATTATTGAGCCTACCTGGGATGCCTCACAACGTGGTATCCAGAAGAGGTGTCAACACCGTCGTAGTCTTAAGGGTTTATTATGGACAACCCTGCAGGAGTCATGGTGTCGGTTGCCTCCAGCACTACTTCAGACATTAATCGAGTCCATGCCACAGCGTTTTGCGTCACTTCTGCGTGCTCGCGGAGGCCCTATAAGATATTAGGAAGTTGTACCAGTTTCTTTGCCTCTTCAGTGTAAAAGAAAGATGTTTTTACAGTGAGATGGCCGTAATATCATTCAAACATTATTACACAACTGAGGCCGAAAAATATGAGATTATGAACTAGGTATAAGGTTCGACATGTCCTAAAGCACAATATTTTGCAGTACACTACTTGACGACTGCCATAAGGCCAAAAGTGCAAAAGTAAAAGTAACAATTTTTACAGTCAGTGGTGAATATAATATCTTTAAAAAACGTACTCTACCTTGCTCGAGACTGAATGACGCCTGGTATGTTGTACGCTCGCTGATTGTCAAGGTGGTGGTGGTTAGTGTTTAACGTCTCGTCGACAACGAGGTCATTAGAGACGGAGCGCAAGCGCGGGTTAGGGAAGGATTGGGAAGGAAATCGGCCGTGCCCTTTCAAAGGAACCATCCCGGCATTTGCCTGAAACGATTTAGGGAAATCACGGAAAACCTAAATCAGGATGGCCGGAGACGGGATTGAACCGTCGTCCTCCCGAATGCGAGTCCAGTGTGCTAACCACTGCGCCACCTCGCTCGGTGATTGTCAAGGAGAGTACAAAATCGAAGCAGAGATGGCTGAGGGATAATTCAGATGACATTAAGGGATGGGAAATACACTAACATTATGACATACAGCAGATCGTTATGGCCTAGCATCTGGTTATGAGCATCACGGAAACAGCGAAGGTAATTAGCCATTTGTGCCCTGCTGTGGTAAGTAACTATAGAAGGTGATTGAAAGACGGTGAAAACACGAATCAGCGGCAAAGTGTTGGGCGTTCACACTCATGTCGAAAGGTGGAGGTCGGATGCTGCCCCGGTCTGTGAAGCAGTATAGGGTGCGGTGTGCGGCATATCTGACGACAGACTACAATGGCGATGTAGGTGCATGTGTTTCGGAACAAACTGTTTAGCGCTCATTGCTGAACATGGTGCTCCGCAGCAGAGGAAGCTCACAAACCCCTATGGCGAGCTAACAACATCGTCAATCATTATTGCAATGAGCAAAAAATCATCGACATTGGATCGTATATTAAAACAAAAGTGTCACCTAGTTGGATGACACCGCTTGATGTGTCTTGATACACCGCTGTCCAGATGAATGGCTGCTCAAAATACATAACGCGCCACAAACACACATCGATGAAGACAGTGTCAGGCAACTCGGGAAAATCACCTAGGCTTCCAGATGGATCTACGACTCCAGCCCCGCAATTACAAACCACAGGTCTGTGATTTAATGCGTTAGTATGAGTTGTACGTAGATATATAATACCACGCAGCTCGAGAATCCTACCAAGGATTTGTCAAATCCATGTCTCATGCATTCGAAAAATGGACGCATACGCTAGCTGGCAGGTGTTCATAATACACTGTAAGACAAAAAAAGTGAACGATGCACAACGAAGGAATTATATGAATGTGACAGACATCGTTAGATGCGATGCACTTGTACAAACAAAAGATTGTAATTTCATAAAAATTGGAAAATTGATGAAAGAGAAAGGGATTCACTAACTGAACAAGTGAGTTACGCGTTGGCCCACCTCTGGCGCTTATGCAAGCAGTAATTCGTATTGGTACTGATTGATGTAGTTGTATATTCTCCTGAGAGAGATCGTGCCAAATTCTGTCCAACTGGCGCGTTATATCGTCAAAATCGGCGGTGGTTGGAGAACCTGGCCCATAATGTTCCAAATGTTCTCAATAGGTGAGAGATCCAGCGACCTTGCTGGCCAATGAGGAATTTGGCGAGCCGTGTGAGGACGAGCATTATCTTGCTGAAATATAAGACAGGGCCGGCCGGAGTGGCCGTGCGGTTCTAGGTGCTACAGTCTGGAGCCGAGCGACCGCTACGGTCGCAGGTTCGAATCCTGCCTCCGGCATGGATGTATGTGATGTCCTTAGGATAGTTAGGTTTAATTAGTTCTAAGTTCTAGGCGACTGATGATCTCAGAAGTTAAGTCGCACAGTGCTCAGAGCCATGTGAACCATTTTTTATAAGACAGGATGACCTACCTTTTAGGGAAACAAAGGGGCGTAGAACATCGTCAACGTAAGGCTATAAGTGTGCCACGAATAACAAATAATCAGGTCCTGCTATGAAAAGAAATGGCACCCCAAACCATCACACCTGGTTGTCAGGCCGTATGGCCTCAGGGCTCAGTTTAAAGCGGAACTTTTCACTGATGACAATTGTACTATATTCAGTGAGATTTCTGGCCACAGTGACCTGCGAAGAAGTGGACTGCGGTCTGATACTAACCTCATGTTCAACCGTCATACGGTCTGAGAACCAGGAGTCATTGTCTGCGAAAATATTTCATTAAATAGAAGAAGCCAACTGGACAGAACCTGGACGTACGTCTCAGGGAGACATCCAGCAACTCTATTGACCAATGCCAAGCCCAGTAATTGATTGCATAAGGGCAAATAGTGTACTAACGCGTTATTGACTTCCTCAATTTGCAGCTCTTCGTGTAGAACAGATCATCCATATTTTTTTCTGAATCTGTAATTGTTTGTTTGTCTGTACCTGTACATCATATCTACTGATTTGCACCCCATTCGGATAACTCTTTCGTACGAATGTTTTTCTTTTCTCTCTTAGAGTGGTATTTAGGGTCATTGGGTTATATAGTTCCTATCACCTCTAAAGATTGTCATTCAACTCGGCCATTCAGAGGGAGCCTATCTCAATTTACAGGCGCTAGTGAAAACCGATCGGATGGTATTATGCTCTAATAACTTGTCTTAGGATACTGCAGCTGTTTGAAGCTTTCATAAATGCAGTGGTTGTGGTAACAATGAGGAAGAGTGAAGGTGTTCTTGGATTGAACATCACATACTACCAGGAGCGTCACTTGAATAGAGAGAGGAAAATAAGATCGAGAATTTAATCCAAATGTCTGTAGTATGTAACACTATGAGCAGTACATCCGGCATTATACTGTGAAGGGCGGCTAAACCAGTGCTTGCGTGAGCTCCAAATCACTATTGAAAGGGGTAGGGGAGATAGGCTGAAGAGCAGGATACAACAGGCAGGAAGCCATCTGTAAATCTCACAGCAGAAAGGGTAAACTGGTCAGCGTGTATTTACCGGCGTTAAGCACCAACGCGAGATTCTGACTTAGTTAAAATTAAAATATCCAGAAATCAAGAAATACACTAGAATCAGTTCCACATAATCTACATAGAATCTAAAGATAGGTTTGAAATCTGAACAAAATTATTGCCACATTGGACCCGCCACCGTATTACAAAGGCACTTCCGACTGTGCTGCAGAACCTTCTCTGGGACGCCGTTGCACATCTTTCCTCTCCTGGTGCGATATTTTTAGAGTCATGAAGAAAGGCATTCATAACCGTTCACATGTTTCTAACGATAAGGTGCACCCCTGAGTACAAGTAATGTTCCTCTAGGCAAGCGCAAATATTTTTCCATGAAGGCACTGACCACCAAGTCTCACTGTGGGATAAATGCATTAACAGTTATGGCGACTGCGTTTGAAACACTAAAAAATTTGCTAATCTTCTTTCCATCTGCTCCTTTTCATTTGACTTCCACTTATATACATGACTCAGGTTGATTCCATAAAATAATATAGAAATAACACGTAAACAACAAGGCCCATACGGCTTCCACTAAAACGACAAGCAATTACACCAGGATCAAGTACCAAATTAAATGACACAAAGGCAGCGCAAATATTGATAAATTCAAAACATTAAAAACCGGTCTGGAACCCGCTAAACAAGAATTACTGTGCCAGGAGCCCGCCGAAAGCTTCAGCACTGAACGTTACACATTGATAAATAATCAAATTAACTCAAACCTAAAACGCAAATCCCTACTGTACAGCTGATTGCTCCGCATTTTCTCACGGACTTCGCACTACTGTAGTTACCAAGCCAGTCCAACAGGCACCAATTACTGTTATTGAGCAATTCCACTTTTCTCGTGCAATCTGTAGTCATAAATAACTAATTTAGTTCCAGCACCGTCATTCACGAAATCCGAGAGACCCGGATCTCGGGCATTCAGCTGATAGGATAATGCCACCGATTGTCTCAAAATAATAAACTATTTCAGCAATTGTTCACTGCGTCCACGTCCAACATGACTCCGAACACTTTCCCTTAGTGGCCGTCCTCCAGTTATCAGTAGTAAACGACTGAGAGCGAGCTGATTAAGATCACCGTTAAGAGGACGTCCTGTTTGAAAAAATAAAAAAATATCATTTTTTTTACTTAAATATTACCTGAGATGTCTAGTGTTCGTCCCAGGTGCTCCAGAACCTCAGTTATCGAATTACAATGCAGTTTGCGGAAAAGTGTCTCCAAAAGTTATTCACAGGGAGAGTAAAATAGTCGTCACATAATTTAACGACGGTCTTACAAGCATTATGGAAATAATGAACGTGTGTGAACTTGAGATCGGACCAGCCTATTACAGCTTCTACAACACAACAGACGAAAAGCGTATCGAGCCATCAGAGCTGTGGATGACAGAAGTTGCCAAAGAGGCCCGGAAGACCACCATGGCCACGATCAAGATGGAGGATCTGGGAGGATTGTTTAGTGATACTGGGACCGTTGACTAGAGGTATATTTAACTCAACTAAAAAAGTGCAACCCAAAACTGTAAACGAGTTGTTTCTCGAAGTCATATTTTTCAAATAGGCAGGAAACGTAATTAGAGGAAGGTGCATACAATTTTGTTCAGAATTCCGTGCCAGATATGAAGTAGTAACAAAAAAAAAAAATTTATGATCTTCTGCAAAGATAACTTATGTTAAAGTGACACGTTCACATCATTACGAAATGTAGTATTCATGATATATGGAACAAGGATTAGTGTATGTATGTGTGCATTATAAATTGAATTCCCTGTCAGCATAGACAGTCGTTTTACGATGTCTTCAAAAGTCTATTTTCTGTACACGTTTTTGTCTCTATATTGTGGGCGAAGGAAATGCCTTTTTTTCGACAGGTCACCATTTTCTTAGCATGAAAAATTTTCAACTATCCTATGAATGCTGATATAAAATGTATTGAAAATGACATACAAAATTATTTTGTTACAGGTCGAATCAGAGGGCTACGGGAATTTAGGCCGAGGGGCAATGTTCCGGCTTCAAGGAGTCTTTCCAGCAGGTGCAGCGCTTACGGGAAACATGTGGTGTGGAAACAAAAATTATTACTTAGAGACAAAAATTACACATCGAAACAACGCATAGGTCAAATCGTACAATTTCTCATCAAAAAAACTCCGCTCCTTAGTCACGGAGACACTCGACAACCGCAGCGTGTGCATCCTCATTGTTGTAAAATCTCTTTTCTCCAGAAGTTGTTTCACCTTGCCGAAATGATGGACGTACCGAACTGCATCACTTTACCTGTTGGGCCTTGGTCAAACTGTCTGCTCCATTTCACTACGGCTGCACTCGACGCAGTATTAGATGCATACACTGCCTGAATTTCGCGGTGAATCTGTGGGAAATTTAGACGTTTTGCCTACATGAGTTGTACCGACCCGTACAACTTTTAAAGCACGTTTCCATTTTCCGCGGCGTTTCAGTCACACAGAGTGAGGCGTCGCAGCAGAACTCCATGTGCAGAAAATCCTGGAATGTGTACTCTCTTCTGACAACGCGATTCTCGTGCAATGGTCTTAGCGTGGGACGACCAGAGTAAATTACTTTATGAGGCCCCAATGAAATATTGTAATAGTGACAGTGTACTTCTGCTACACGAAAGTTTCTTTGCCACAGTTTATTGTGTAAAAGAAGGAAGAAATTCAAGAAAGGTTTAGTAAACTGTATGTTATAAGTCTGGATCTTCCCAGCACTCTAAATAATGACTTAAAGTCACCTGTATGCCAAACGGAGTTAAATGACGAAAGCGGATTCGTATTATATTAAGACACATACAGTTGTATATTTTCCTTCAGTATTGACGGATGCCATGATACCTACAAAAGCAGAGCTACTTTTTCAGCTGACACCTTCGTGAAAATTTCACATGGAATGAGAGCCCTAAGTATTTTACAGAGAATATTAAGCTAGTAAGAGATATAATAAAGTATTTAAAGTCCTCGTTTATACCATCGTTACAGTTTTCTTCTGCGGACGCTCTGAGAAATGTTTGCTCCCCACTGGAATTTTCCATAATTATTGCTTTCTAGAAGTGAAAGTTTCACATAGAGGTAATTACAGTGTGCAGGCTTCAATAGTTACGGTTTAAATACCACAGGAGAAAGCAGTTCTCCGAAAATGCTGTATGGGTATGCCGAAACAAAGTTGATCTCATGAGCTAGACTCCAATACCAGGAAGCCTTGCATCTTCAAGATCTGACAGCTTTCTTCCTTTCCAAGTTGTGAGAGTAGAAAGGACTGTGGTAGAACTTCATTACTCCAGCTGGGAGTACGGCTGAGCGAATCCAAATCGAGAATGTTTTGGAGGAGACTTCCAGCTACGGCAACCGCCTGATAATCAAGAGAAACCTCCTGAATCGCTTGGTCTGACTGGGGGATAGAAATTATTTCAGTTTATAAGTAGGCTGTTTAGGTTTTTATATTGGCAAATCCACGTAGCGCTCTGTATGAAAATCACTGGCGGTGCTGTGTGCAGTCTGTGGCTGGTTGGCATTGTTGGAATATTCGCTATTGTAGTGTTGGGCAGTTGGATGTGAACAGCGCGTAGCGTTACGCAGTTGTATGTGAGCCGCCAGCAGTGGTGGATGTGGGGAGAGAGATGGCAGAATTTTGAGAGCGGATGATCTGAACTTGTGTCCATCAGAGACAGTAAATTTGTAAGACTGGATGTCATGAACTGATATATACATATATATATGTATATATTATGACTTTTGAACACTATTAAGGTAAATACATTGTTTGTTCTCTATCAAAATCTTTCACTTCCTAACTATGCCTGTCAGTAGTTAGTGGCTTCAGTAGTTATAATCTTTTATATAGCTGGCAGTACTGGCACTCGCTGAATTGCAGTAGTTCGAGGAACGAAGATTTTTGTGAGATAAGTGATTCATGAAAGGTATAGGTTACTGTTTGTCAGGGCCATTCTTTTGTAGAGATTATTGAAAGTCAGATTGCATTGCGCTAAAAATATTATGTGTCAGTTTAGTGTTGATCAGAATAAGTAAAGAGCGAAATGTCTGAGTACGTTAAGTTCTTATCAGCTGTTTGAAAATCAAATAACGTAAGGGGTTTATCAACACAGTCATTTATAATTTTTCTAAGGGGAGGTTTCAAGTTCACTACAGGTACAATGTTGGCCATCCTACTAGAAAAAAAATTAAATTAGTGTATGGATATGTTCGTGTGTATGGGGGTGTGAAACTTTGAAACAAGTGCTGTTATTTTACGAGGGTTAATCGGAAAGTAAGGAGAGATCGGTCGCGAAATGGAAACCACAGTGATAATCCGATGAAGTTTTGCACAAGTGTGTTGCACAGTGCCTCTAGTGCTGAGCACACAGGGAGCACATAATGATACCTAGATCAATAGTGTCTATCGCCATATACGAGGGCCTGGAGAGAAACTTCACCTAAAGCTATGCAGCCAACATTATGTAACCGTCGTGCGTTTCCTTCTTCAAGACAATTCTCAGCCGCATTCTGCGGGGGCAACGAAGAGGCTCCTGCATCGTTTTCAATTGTAAATGCTTGATTACCCACAATATAGACCGTAATTGTCTCCCTCAGAGTTTCATCTCTGCTCACATGAACCGCTGGCTCTGAAGATAACATTTTGGAACAGACAACGAGCTGTAGGCCAGCGAAGAAAGTTGGCGGAAAGGACTGGCGGCTGCCTTCTAGAAGGAGGGTAATGGAAAGTTGGTACAACGCTACGACAAACGTCTGAGTCGGAACGGCGATATGGAGATAAGTAACCGGAAGTTGTAGTTAACTGTTGCAAATAAAACAGTTTTGATTTTCACTGTGGCTTCCATTTTGTGACCTATCGTTTCTTACTTTCCGAATAGCCCATGTAATGTTGATAACATTTACGGAATAAAAGAATTGCATTAAGACAGGCAGATTCACCTTCGTGCCTACTGTTTACTCCCACGATGGAGAAATTCATAACAGAAACCGAAGTCGAAGAAGGTGGTAAATTTCAGATGTTTGCTTACGTAGACGACACAGCGTTAGCGAGCGAGAGCGAACCAGATCTTGAAGAAATGTGCAAAACTATCGTCATAGCAACAAGTACAGTAAGGCAACTCATCGATAACCGAAAAACCGATAATGTTCAAATAGGCAGAGGTAAATACTTTCTTGTGAAAGCACTTCACAGTTGAGTCTGACCAACAGATAAGTCCGTGGGAAGTTACTAGAATTGTTATAATGAGGTATCCACAGATGTAAATGGAAGAATCTATGCTGTCTACAGATGTTGATGTGCCCTCAGAGATACGTTCATGTCTAAAGCCACATAATATGCTGCGAAGATAAACGGGTACCGTTCCATTATACGCCACATCGTCCTCTGGGGTTCAGAAAGATGAATACTAAGAGCGAGATCCAAAAGCTTATGACATTTGAAAGAAAGAAAATAACTGTTTCACAAAAACGGTTCAAATGGCTCTGAGCACTATGGAACTTAACTTCTGAGGTCATCAGTCCCCTGGAACTTAGAACTACTTAAACCTACCTAACCTAAGGAGAACACACACATTCATGCCCGAGGCAGGATTCGAACCCGCGACCGTAGCGGTCTCGCGGTTCCAGACTGTAGCGCCTAGAAACGCTCGGACACTGCGGCCGGCCCTTTAAATAAGTTATTGTATTTATTTTACGAATAAAGTAACCCCACGGCTCTTGTTAAAATTTTAATTAAGTATCCAAAAAATTTGTTTGACCTCATGGCACACTGATCCACTCGTACATTATAATTGTTGGAAATATCGTCTAATCCTTCCAGTCTTTTATAAATCACGGCATTCGCTATGCACAAGGTTGGAAATTTCGAACAAAACGAAAATTCAACCAAAGTAACGGTTACTTGGACAACGTCTCCATAATGTGCTACAGCATGATCTTTGACAACGTCTGCAAGGCAATGTGTCCATGGAAAAAGCATAGTCATACATCTTTGGACAACAATAGGAACTCTACAACCTCGCCTAGGCGACAGCGTGCTACAGTGTGGTCTTTGACAAGCAACGGTCAACACAACGCCATTTAAATGGGAACGGTGTCGCCTTGAAGTACCAACAAGCACCACCAGCTGGGCCTCAACGTTAGTGCAACCCTTTTGCTTGTTGCGCTTGTATTTAAAGTTTGTTTAAGGTTAAGCAATCTTATTAATGACCTGCAATATTTATTTAAACAGCAGCTCTTGTATAATGATACGCATATAACACTGTCAAATCCTACTTCACCAGATGCAGTATAGCAACTAGCAGCAGTTATCGTCTTGATAACAATCCGCTGCTCAGTAGGTCACCAACTTTGCCCAACAACATAAAGTGTCTGGCAGGTAGCAGATCAAATTTTAAATCTAGCTTTAAATCACTTGTTTTGTCAACTCTTCTATTCCATTGACGAGTTTCTGTTACAGAGTTGGTAAAGAAAGTATGTGTACCTCTAAATTTAGTTGCATATGTAGAATTAAAAATTTCAGTAACATTTATATAAGCACTATTCATGTGTGTTTATATATCTTGTAATCTGACATGTTCCGCCGGGCGAAGTGGCCGAGTGCTTCTAGGCGCTACATTTTGTATCCGCGCGACCGCTACGGTCGCAGGTTTGAATCCTGCCTCGGCCATTGATGTGTGTGATATCCTTAGGTTAGTTAGGTTTAAGTAGTTCTAAGTTCTAGGGAACTGATGACCTCAGAAGTTAAGTCCTATAGTGCTCAGAGCAATTTGAACCATTTGACCTGTTCCACATCATATCGATAAAATAATCGTGAAGATGATCTACAGAACATGACATAACTAAACTAAACTAAACTTCCAGTAAACTGTGAATTAAACCATTTGTGCACTGTCCCACTCATACCACAATACTTCAGCTAATCTAGAAGACTGTCATGAGTCACACAGTAAAAAGCCTTTGAGAAATCACAAAAAATCTCAGTGGGTCATGTTCGTTTATTGAGAGCATTTAATATTTAGTCAGTGAAAACATTATAGGTAATTTCGTTTGAAAAGCCTATCTGAAAACCAAATGGGTGTTTTTTTAGTACTTCATTTCTACAAATATGTAAAGCTGCTCTCATATGCATTACGTTTTCAAGTTTTTTGGATAAAGTGTGAGAACAGGCTGTAGTTAGTTGCTAGCACCAGACCGACCTCCCTTTTAATGAAAAGGCTTAACAGTGGAATATTTGAGACTGTCGAGAAAAATGACTTCTTTCAGTGAGCTACTACATATGTGACTGATAATCGTACTTATCTGTTGGGAACAAGCCTTTACTACTGTGTTGAAAATTCCATCAATTCCATGTGAGCTTTTGCTTTTGGCCGGCCGGAGTGGCCGTGCGGTTCTAGGCGCTACACTCTGGAACCGAGCGAATGCTACGATCGCAGGTTCGAATCCTGCCTCGGGCATGGATGTGTGTGATGTCCTTAGGTTAGTTAGGTTTAATTAGTTCTACGTTCTAGGCGAATGATGACCTCAGAAATTAAGTCGCATAATGCTCAGAGCCATTTGAGCCATTTTTGGTTTTGAGTGAATTTGTTATTTTCGTAATTTCTATAATAGAGGTGGACTAAATTTCAGTTTTATCGAATTGAATAGGCATTGCGACTGATGATGCGCTATATCATGTTATCTCTACTATACGTAAAAAAAATTGTTTAAAATGTTTTCCACTTCTGACATTTGTTTACAAATTTTTCATTGAATTTGTAGAAATAAAGTGTTCCTGAGCTCCCAATTAGGTTGTTTCACTTTTAACAATATTCCAAATTGTTTTAATTTTATTAGCACCAGACTGACCTCCCTTTTTATGAAAAGGCTTAACAGTGTAATATTTCAGACTGTCCAGACATAATGCACATACTTCTTGACTATTTAATAACTTCTCTTAATACAGTGTAGTAATTTTTCTAATGTTTGACTGTTTCAGGAACATTACTCCTTCTAGCTATAAGATACATTTCCCTTTTCTGTTTACAAGATATTTTTTCCCTTTAGTAAGCCACAGCTTTTAAGACGGTTTCAGTGTTTCCTTAGGAACACTGTTTTCCACTATACTCACAAAGATATCATCAAATACATTAAATTTTAAATTAGCTTCAGGCTACCAGTACACGTTCTCCCAGTCCGATTGTTGCCAGCTTTACATAAATTTCTAATTTTTAAGTCGTTAATTGAATGCACAATTCTGGAGGACTGTTTTGTATTACTTCGCCAGCAGGAAAATAAATAACTGATGTCAAATTGAAAGATCCAAGTAATACTTCAAGGTAATTCTTTCTGTCAGGTTCTTTCAAAAAACCCTGACTAAAATCTAGTTGAAAATTTTCCAATGGTGACCTACAGTTACAAAAGTAAAGTTGTTTATTTTATGCTGAAGGGCACGTTTTTCTATGTGTTGGTCTACAAAAAATGTTCAGTTCTAATTTTATCACAGTACGATAAATTTTACCACATATCACAACTCCACTAGCCATGTGTATTGCTTACATGTATGAAGCTTATATCCTCCTATATTTACCTTTTCCATATTTGTCACTATGTAATTTTGAGACAGGCATAGTAGATCTGTTTGACCCTCAGTTTATAGATATTTTATAGCAGCAAGAAGCTTATTTACATTGTTTTTCAATCTGATGATATTCTCTTACAATATACTAACAGTATTTTTCATTGTATTTAATGAGATCTTGTGATATTTTAAGTTGCTGTCTCCCAGTATGGACTTCTTAAATACGCTAAGAGAAGCAAGAGGTGTTTTCCAGGGGAAAAAATATTAAGGGGACTGACAATGGCAGAGCTTGTCACAAAACGCCGCAATACTTATCAGAATAAATTCGCAAGGGCACACTACCGATCATCGCAGCCAAGTTTCATGACTTCATGAAGTCAGCAACGCACTATTTTCCCCATCCGAAGTGTCGTTTTACAATGATTTCGTATCTGACGACTTGGCATAGGAGTCCAGTGCCTTGTTCGTGTTGAATGATGAATAATGATCATCAGAAACTGCGCGAAATGTACTTCTACGCTTAATAACGGAATGTTGAACTTCATTTCATATCTTTTGAGAGTTAATGAGTGTAGAGGTTATATGCTTTATTGTAATTAGTTGATTCATCTTATATCTTATACGTATTTCTTTAATTAAGACGTATTTGTGCTTGTAATACAATTAATTGGTTGAACACCAAAGATTTGGCCTTCAAAATAGTATTTTAACAGAAACCTAAATAAGTGTGTCTTTGGTGAAAAAAGTCAGATAACACACACGCCTTCAAAACTCTCAAACACATAAGTTTAGTGCAATATATTTTTAATTTGATTGCAGGATAGTTTATTCACCCCAGTCCTATAAATAGTTCATATTTCAGACTAATGGAAAGAAAAATGATTTTTTTATTTACGTTTATTTGACTATCTCAAAATGAGGAAAAATGGAGTCACCGGGTTCTATCGCCAAGCCCTTCAAGTGTACGAGAAGAAGTATTTCCGATCTCCTTGTTTTTAAATGTTAGCGCGTTTCTCGGATTACTGTGCGAAACAATGCCAACATTGACATCATGTTAAATGCTACTGACAACATGACTCGTGCATATGATGTTATTTATATATATTTGACGATGCTTGTGCTGATTCTGTATTTAATATTTTACGATGCCACTATGGCTGCAGTACATTAGGACTTTGTGTTTATGAAACAGATCGGTTGGTGGTCATTACAGAGCGAAACAGGCAATCTGTTAACAAAACGTTTGTGACCATAGACGTACAGTAAAGGAAACATAATGGGTCATATCATGTTGTATTCATTTTTTGAAGAGGCTACGACTGCCGTTAAAAAAGTATATCAATAAATTTAAGGGTACCATGCATGGTTCAAAATCTGGGTTGCTAGAACATGAAGTAGAGCGAGGAATGAGCAGCAGATGGTACTGCAAATACACTTTTCGAGAGAAAATGCACCAACGGAAGAGTCTAGTTATCTGACAGATTCCTGTAACACAGTATCGAAAGATACCCATGGGCTAATGCAAAAAGACTCTCAGAGTAGTAGTTGCAAGCTACGGCCTCAATTATCTGCTGCATGTATCAAAACAGTTGCCCTATCGTGCTGACAATTCTTCTTCTTCGTGTTTCCCATATATTCTACTACTAGCCGATTCTCCAGAGAACATCTTCAATCCTAACCTTATCCGTCCACCTAATTTTCAACATTCTCCTGTAACTCCACATCTCAAAGCTGCCATTCTCTTCTCGTCTGGTTTTCTCACAGTCATCGTTTCACTGCCTTACAACACTATGCTCCAAACGTACATTCTCAGAACATTCTTACTCAAATTACGGCTGATGTTTAGTATTAATAGCATTCTCTTGGTCAGGAATGCCCCTTTTGTCAGTGCTAAACTGCTTTCTAAGTTTTCCCTGCTCCGACCGTCATCGGTTATTTTGCGCCCAGGTAGCAGAATTACTTAACCTCATCTGGTTCCTGATCACGAATACTGATGTTAAGTTTCTCGCTGTTCTTAGTTCTGCTGTTTCTCATTATATTCGTCGTTCTTCGATTTGATCTCAATCCACGTTCTGTATTCATTAGACTATTCATACCATGCAGCAGATCCCGTAAATCTTCTTCACTTCCACAGAGGATAGCAATGTCATCAGAGAATCTTATCAATGATATCTTTTCACATGGAATTTTAGTTCCACTCTGGATCCTTCCTTTCATTTCCGTAATTGCTTCTTGGATGTTTACATTGAACAGTAGGTGCTAAAGACTACATCTTTCTCTTATATCCTTTTCAATCCGAGCCCATCGTTCTTCGCCTCTCAGTCTTATTATTCGCTCTTGGCTCTTATAGATATTGTACATTACTCGTCTTTCCCTACAACTTACCCCCATTTTTCTGAGAATTTCGAACGTCTTGCACCATTGTACATTGTCGAACGCTTTATCCGGGTCAACAATTTCTACCAATTTGTCTTGAAGTTTTTTTTTTCTTCAGTCTTGCTACCATTATCACCCGCAACGTAAGAATTGCCTCTCTAGCGTCCCAAACGGATAACCATCTAACACAAACTGAATTTTCTTTTCCATTCTTATGTATATTTTTCCTTCCAGCAACTTCGATGCAGGAGCTGTTAAGCCGATTCTGCTATAATCCTCGCAGCTGTCGGCTCTTGCAGTCTTCGGAATTATGCGGATAATGTTTTTTCGAAAGTCCGAAAGTCACCAGACTCATTAATTCCAGACACCAACGTGAATAGTGGTTTGGCTGCCATTTCCCTCAACTATTTTAAAAATTCTGATGGAATGTTATCTGTCCCTTTTGCCTTACTCGATCGTACGTCTTCGAAAGCTCTTTTGAGCTCTAACTGTAGTACCGGATCCCCCATGTCTTCTATATGGAATCCTGTTTCTTCTCCTATCACTTCGTCAGACAGGTCTTCCCCCTAATAGAGGCTTTACGCGTACTCTTTCCACGCATATGGTGCCTCATCTGCATGTAACAGTGGAACACTCACTGCAACTCAGTGTTATCACCCTTGCTTTTAATCTCATAGAAAGCTCTTTTGACCTTTCTATATGCTATACGTCTTTCCGATCATCATTTCGTTTCTGATTTCTTCAAATTCTTCATTCAGCCATTTCACCTTAACTTCCCTGCACTTCCTGCTTATTTCATATCGAAGTAACTTGTATTTCTGTATACCTGAATTTCCTTCAACATTTTTTCTTTCTTCCTTTCATCGACCAAACTAAGTGTTTATTGTGTTACACATGGTTTCTTCGCAGTTACGTTCTTTGTATTTATGGCTCCCTCCCCATCTTCTGTGACTGCCCGTTTTAGAGGGGTCCATTCCTGTTCAACCGAACTGCCTACTCAGGTATTCCTTATCACAGTATCTATAGCCTCAGAGAACTTCTAACGTACGTCCTCATTCTGCAGTACTTCCGTATCCCACTTCGTTGCGCACTGATTTTTCCCGATTTTTTTCCATTGATCTCAGCCTTCTGTTCGTCACAACTTAATGGTGATCTGAATCTATATCTGCTCCTGGATGACCCTTGAAATGCAGTATCTAATTTCGTAATCTCTGCCTGACCATGCTGTAATCTAACCGAAATCTTCCTGTACCTCCCGGTCTTTTCCAGGTACACCTCCTCCTTTCATTTTTGAATAGCGTGTTCCCTATCACTAATTGATACTTATTGCAGAACTCAAATAGTCTTTTTCTCTTTCACTCCTAGTACCAAGCCTATATTCTCCTGTAGTCCTTTCCTCTACTCCCCCATACAACTGCATTCCAGTCCCCACGACTATTAGATTTTCATCTCCCTTTACGTACAGAAATATCCGAACAATATGATCTCACATTTTTTCTACCTTCTCTTCTTCAGTTTGCGACGTCGGCATGTGTACCCGAACTGTCGTTGTCGGTGTTGGTTTGTTGTCGATAGTGACGTGAACAGCCCTGTCACATGAACTGCTCACAGTATCTCACTCCCTTCCGTTCCCTCCTCTTCATAAGGAATCCTACTCCTGTTGTATCATTTTCTGCTGCTGTTGATATTATTCAATAGACATCTGATCAGAAATCTTCGTCCTCTCTCAGTTCTCTTTACTGACCGCCACTGTATATAGACTGAGCCATAGTATTTCCATTTTCAGGTATTTTAGTTTCCGTACGACCTTCAAACTTCTGACATTCCAGGTCCCGCCTCGTAGAACGTTATCCTTTCATTGGTTATTCAATCTTTTTGTCATGGTCAGCTCCCCGTTGGCAGTTCCCTTACGGAGTTGCAAATGGGAGGCTACTAGCAATTCTTTTGCCAATGGAGAAATCATCATGACACTTTTTCATTACAGGCCACACGTCCAGTTGATAACAGTTTGTGTATTTCAGACAGGTGGCTTTGATTGCCTTCTGCATCCCCAAGCCGTTGATCATTGCTGATTCGTCCGTCTTTAGGGGCAGTTTTACACCCCAAGGGCAAGACAGTGAGTGCCCTGAACCTCTGTCCGCTACTTCGCCCTCTTTACAAGACCTCTGGTAGAATGCATTCTTATACCGTAAGTCTTTGATCGACGTTGCTGATGATTTTTATTCCACATGTAAGCGGTGCTAGGGTTTGAACCCGGGCCGCAGGACATTTTGGTTAGTAATCAAAGACACTAGCCCTGGATCACTGGTCTTATTATTTAGTATTATTTTCCTGCGAATGAGAAAATATTTCGTTGACGCAGAACTACATAGGTAGAAACGATCATTGTAATAAAATAAGGGAAATCCGATATCGCATGGAAATATATTGGTGTTCGTTTTCTTCACGCTCTGTCCTAGAGTGGAATACACAAGTGAGATTTCCAAAGTAGCCATGCAGCTGTAGATGTAGAATGCTGATTTCGTATATCATCAATTGGGAAAACATCTCGGTAACAGGATATCTCCAAACAGTCAAATATTTTCTCAACGTCAGTTTCGACGATATTTGAATATCGAGGTGCAAGCAAATCCCTGTGTGAGGTATCGGATTTGTGTCGCTGGCCGCCCGGCGAAGCGATCGATTCCTGGTACTCAAGTCAGTTCTTAGTAGAGGGTCCACACAGCATTGTGGGCATTTAAAATCACGACTCTGCGAGTAAAGCTGAGAGGAAGTGTCATTTCAGTTGGATAACATGCATAACAATTTCTAGAATCCAGAATTAGATTTTCACTCTGCAGCGGAGTGTGCGCTGATATGAAACTTCCTGGCAGATTAAAACAGTGTGCCCGACCGAGACTCGAACTCGGGACCTTTGCCTTTCGCGGGCAAGTGCTCTACCATCTGAGCTACCGAAGCACGACTCACGCCCGGTACTCACAGCTTTACTCCTTGTAGTATCTCGTCTAGAACGTCTGTTAGCGTACAGTTGCGAATTATGTGGATGGAAAATGGAAATGCCATATGGCTAGGGCCTCCAGTCTGGTTGACTGTTCGCCTGGTGCAAATCTTTCGAGTTGACATCACGTCGGCGACTTGCGTGTCGATGGGGATGAAGTGATGATCATAAGGACAACACAACACCCAGTCGCTGAGCGGAGAAAATCTGCGACGCAGTCGGGAATCGAACCCGGGCCGTTAGGTACGACACTCCGTCGCGCTGACGACTCATCTACCAGGGGAGCAGGCCGGTGTGGCCGTGCGGTTCTCCGCGCTTCAGTCTGGAACCGTGTGACCGCTGCGGTCGCAAGTTCGAATCCTGCCTCGGGCATGGATGTGTGTGATGTCCTTAGGTTAGTTAGGTTTAATTAGTTCTAGGCGACTGATGACCTCAGAAGTTAAGTCGCATAGTGCTCAGAGCCATTTGATTTTACCAGGGTGGGGGACTGATGACCTTCGCTGTTTAGTCCTCCTTAAACATCCCAACAACCACCACCACCACCATTTTACCAGGGGCGGACGTCATGTGGATGAATAGATACTTTGCGTGTGACTTCAGAAGGTGACATATATTACAGAGTTTGTGTGTTTAGTTTTTGGTTTTCTCGATGTATCTGATATGAAAAACCTTTGGCACGCCAACAAACAATACAATTGTCGTGCTTTGAATGTAGGATAAAAGTAAGAAAGATGAATGAATTAGGAAGACGTATGGGGAGTTTGAGAGATAAGTACGTGGATTAATAAATCTGATACTGGAAGTTGGTCTAATAGAGTGAGATCTGGAGCGGCGGGAAGCGCTAGAGCGGCTGCCCGGCACCTGTCGCGGTCTATCTGGCGGTTCCTCGGCGGCAGCCGGTGTCCGCCGTGTCCGGCGGCACTTGCGGCGATAGCGCCGCCCAGCACAATCGCTGCGGGCGCCGGCGCGTGCGCAGCAGCGGGGCGCCGTGGGCTGCCGGAGACACGCGCCGCCCGCCATTCAGGCGAGCCGCGGAGCCCGGCCGGACCGGCAGATAAGCCGCCGCCACTAGCGCCAAGACGGCACAATGGCGGGCCGCACACACGCCGCAGGCCGCGGCCGGCTAGGGCTCCCCCGTCACTGTGCCGGCGTGACAACCTTCCACCGTCCAACACGACGTCAACGTTGTCATCTTGACTGATTTACATTACATGCATCGGTTGCATATGTTCCTTGCTATATGTGTGTGTGTGTAAAGTATTACTCAGAAATGGATCACCATAAGAAGATACAGCTGCTAAATACTAACACGAATTCTTTACAGACGAATGGAAAAACTGGTAGAAGCCGACCTCGGGGCAGATCAGTTTGGATTCCGTAGAAATATTGGAACACGTGAGGCAATACTGACCTTACGACTTACATTAGAAGAAAGATTAAGGAAAGGTAAAACTACGTTTCTAGCATTTGTAGACTTAGAGAAAGCTTTTGACAGTGTTGACTGGAATACTCTCTTTCAAATTCTAAAGGTGGCAGGGGTAAAATACAGGGAGCGAAAGGCTATTTGCAATTAGTACAGAAACCATATATCAGTTATAAGAGTCGAGGGGCATGAAAGGGAAGCAGTGGTTGGGAATGAACAATGTAGTCAAAATCCGTCAGATTTATTTGATTACGAGGTAGTGACTAACAGTGCACATCCAATTGGCGAACCTGTTCAAGAATCAGAGAATGACCAAATGGTTATACAAAACGCGTCAAATGCAGATACACCAGCACACAGCATAGAAAATAGAGGCGCTAATTTTGGCAGGGATCAAGTTATGGCAGTATTGCTACAACGTAATGAAAAAATAGACAACAATTCCAAACAGTCGAAGAAAGAACAAGACGACAATTACAAACGACTCAATGAATCGAACAAACAACTTAATGAAAATCTCAAACAACAAATTAATGAAAAACAAGACAACAATTTCAAACAACTTAGTGAACAGATTACAGCCGTTGCCGCGCAATGTCATGATACTAAAGAACAAATACGTGACTAAATTAAGGCTTGTGCTAGGAACAGTAGTGAAGAAATTAAATCTGTGGCACAAGAATGAAGTAATACACATGCAGCCACAACTAAATTGCTTAGAGATGAAATTACTGCAGTCGCTAAACAATGCTCTGAAAACACAACACAGTTATGCGACGAGTTTAAATTAATGTCAGCAGAACTTTCACGCACTCTGGATGCGAAAGTAGACGCGAAATTTGAACAACAAAACAGCCAAATTGACGAACGTTCTAATCATCACCTACAAAACAGTGAAACGCGTTACCGTAAATTTATACAGGAACAGAATAAAGTAAAGCAACACGTTATGGAAACAATTACTGCACAGAGACAGGAAGATAGGCGTAAATTGTTTACGAAAGCAAAAACATACGTAGACAACAATATTGCTACAGTATCAACGAAATCAAACAGTTGAACACCGAATTGCATGATGAAATCTCCGATCTTAAAACAAAAACAGACACACACACATTAGACTTTCAGACAATGACCAACAGACTTGAAAAGTTGGAACTAATACAGGATCCCGATGCCATCAAAGCAGACGTTAAAAAATTGAACAAAACCAAACGTAACATACAAAAACAAATCAAAGCTTGTGATACTAAAAACGATGATCAGGTAAGAGCACTGACTTAAAAATATGATGAATTGGCCAGTCGTATTGATGTTATCGAAAATAATAATGACACCAAATCAGACTATACTTCACCAGTTTCGTTTAATCAAACTTATTAAGGTACTTAATAATGACAGAACACAGGTACACACTTTGGACTGGATACGACAATTTGCTTTTGTATTTTCTCCAGCTTGGCCTGTAATGCAGAAATTAGAATTGGCCTGGATACGACAATTTGTTTTTGAATTTTACCGGTATTGCCTGTAACGCAGAAACTAAAATTTATTTGCAGCACGTGAGGGACCTCAGGGATTCATTACGCTTCAATGAATATGTGCCGTAGCGTGCACAGGGCCCTGAGCCGTAGTAGTGCTATTTCATCTTTAGTTTTCGGCACTGCTGCCTTCTCTTCTACTATCCTTTATATCTATCAAAACAACTCTTCAACTATCGATCCATCTAGTATTAGGAATGTGTAAAGAAAACCTGATATGACAAGTTTTACCGAAAGTGACAGTTTTTATTAGACACTCCTGAAATGGCAAGAACTACCAGCATAATTTTAATAACAGACAAAATTTTAACTATCAGTATCGTCAAAATTATCAGCAACAGGAACCACATTTTGGTAATAAGAGACGTTTCTCTCCACAAAAACAACAAAACCAGCTGGTTAGCATACCTAACCAACAAAGTAATCTGCAAGGTCAACCAAGCTTTAATGTTTCGCCACCTACACGTATAGCATCGGCTCTGCCAAATAGTCACGCACAGCAACAAGAAAATAACTACGTACCGAAAACACACCATTTCAACTCATATCGCAACGCACCGTATATAAATGACTACCATGACAGACGTAAAAGTAATGAGCACAATTTTCAGCGTACGTTTAATAACAGTCGGTCTTACCAGCAGCAGAGTCATCCGCAACAACAGGTTATCATGAATGAACCAGACAGTCGGTATCATCCCGAACGTAATACGTCAGGAAGAAATAACAGAACAGTACAAATAGTCGAAATGCCACAGCATCGTCCCACAAATAACAGCACATCAGATTGAATTTGACTAGATACAGTACAGGTTGCATCTTCCAGCAACGCAAACAATACTTTTGACACAGAGAATCTTGTTCACGAAAATGTTATTACTTTTGACGACATCCTGAGAGGTGGCATGAGCCCCCTCTCACATTTCTATCTTACGATTCTCCTCTCTAATTGCATGCGGTGGAAAGTTGCTATTCCTTCACACGCGGACTTCCCATGCAGCGTCTCTCGTCACCCGGGTGGTCCGGTGACAGGCGGGCACTGCTGATCTTGAAAGGGTAAGCCGAAGGTGTGAGGGAGTCGAGTGAATGCTTTCCAGACGCCGAAATTGTAGAATAGCGGCTGAGACACGCTATGAAGTAGCGGCTGGGCTAGAGGTTCCGTTACTTCGCAGAAACACTTTCTGGCGGGCTACCAGCGAGGCGTGGGAATGATTTGTGTACCCAGGCAGTTGTGGCAGGCAAATTCCCGCGCTTTCTGCAAAATCGTAACTGATTGGCTTGCTCAGGGCGTAGCTCCATGAAGTAGCAAAATCAGCACAGAAATTGGCGCCAAGAATCCCCATTGGTGGAATGGTAGTGCTCCGGAAATAAAGTGAAATTTTCCGCCGGTTTTCGAGTTGCTGATTGGAACGGTTAACCACGGCCACTGTCGTGGGGGCGGGAATGTTCTGTGTTTGGTTTGTACGGGTGCTCTTGTGGGTAGTCGGCTCTCGCCTTTCAGTCGGAGTAGGTTACAACACTGAGCTCTCGCTGCTCTGGGCAGCCTGCTTTCCATTGGCTGTCTAATATACTTTTATTTGATTCTAACTGTTTAATGAAGTAGCTGAAGTTTCGACTTCAACGTAACTTTCCGAGTACAGTTGGCAATTGAGCGTTCTGCGTACAAGCGGCCTATGTTGTCTGTCTTGGGCAGTTTTGGCTAAAGTTGACTGTATCGGAGTTACTGTGTGACTTCGCTTGTGAAAATCAATCACTGTACCGTCAGTGATTGTGTGGCGAGCCTTCTTCGTCTCCCTTAGAGGCGCATTTGTATTGATAGGAAGTCTTTAGTCTGGAACAACCAGACCAGGACAATTTGTTTCAGGCTATACTCGCGACATTATCATCACCACGACGGGACGTCGAAGCAACCAGCCATCGCTTCCAGTACGCCAGATCGTGTCCTTGCAGCTAAGAAGACAGCTTGGTAATGTACGTCCGCAGCACCGGAAAAGCAGGCATTTTTGCTAGGCGATAATCAGAGCTCAGCAGAGCGCACCTGTTCGTCTTTTCAAACTTTGTTCTATCTAGGGTGTTCATTGTCTGAGTTCTCACTAATGTAGCAGCAATTAATGTTGGGTTAGCTGTGTGTCTCTCTTAAGATTTGAGTTGCCAGGAATTGGCTCCACATACCACTTCGTCATAAACGTCACAATCTAGTTTAGGGAACTTCAACTTCGCAGCGTTTATTTGAGTATCCAATTTGAGCCAATTTGATGTATTGTAAATATTTCATGTGTTTTTGTTTATTATTTTGTGTTTAGTCTTAATATATCGTATTGTTATTTTTGGACAGAACTTTCATTCTGTTAATCGGTAGAGCAACCCTATCATTTCTCACTACGTTAATGAAACCTTCCTTTATTTAACTTATTTATCAAAATAAATTATTGCAGGTGCCAAACTCTTTTCTACTCCACTTGCAGGGTTGATTACAGTCAGTTTGCGTATCTTTTTAATCCATGTGCAACACCAAAAGTCGGAGTTAGAATAGGGGGGCTTAGAGCATCATTTACATATGTAGATTCTAGAAGAATTTAGTGTTAAATACACTGCTAGCCCCGGCACCTCGCAATCCGAGACACTCTTTTACAAGAAAAACCAGTTATTCAAAAAACCATTTCACACCCTGTCATTGAAGTAAAGGTTGGATCATCCAAATTTTCAGCAGTAATCGATTCTGGATCACCTATGTCAGTCATAAATGAAGAAACCTTCAACGGATGTAATAAAGAGAATATTTATCCTACGTTACCATTAGGCAAAACTAAAGTAAAAGGAGCAGTATCTAGTAAAGGAATAGATGCAAAGTTACAGACACACATATCATTTTGTATTGCAGGTCATACGTTACACTCAAATTTTTGGATTGTTCCCTTATTGACAACAGACGTTATTTTAGGTACGAATTTTCTGGAACAACATGAAGGAGTTATTGACTTTCAAAATTCGTATTTAATGTTAAAGGATGAAAATGTACAACTGGCATTAGAATTTCAGCACTCTTTATCTGCAGCAGAACAAACGATTAATCGGCAAAGGTCATTTCTGCATCACGTAACATAGACTGTCATTCCACATTGTTCACAGATATGTACGTACACAACTATAATACTCCAGACGAAGCCGAATATGACGTTATACAGATGATTTCTGATAAAGTTAAACAGAGCAATGCAAATACAGAGAACGAACGTACTCAACTACACAAAATTCTTTTACAGCAAGTTCCAGTTTTTGACAACGTCCCTGGTACTATGTCCGGATTTATGTATGAATTTTAAGTTAAACAGCACGACACGTTTAAAGCCAATCATTATCCCATTCCGTATATTCACAGAGATCAAGTTAAGAAAAAATTGCAAGCTATGCTTGACCAAGCAATTATTGAACCGGCAGTTAGTCCGTACATAAACCCGCTCCATATTGTTAAGAAAAAGGATGGTTCACTTCGCCTCGTACTTGATTCGCGTCACATCAATGACATTATTATTAATGAAACAGATCGCCCTCAAACACTAGAAGAACTTCTACAGAAATTTCATGGTACTGCTATTTATTCCACGTTAGATTTGAAATCGGGATTTTGGCAGATTCAGCTCCATCCGAACTGCAGAAAGTACACAGCTTTTCTCTGTTTTGGTGACTGTTATCAATTTTGTAAATTACCGTTCGGTTTAACTATTTCTTCAGCAGCATTTATTCGCGGTTTGATTACTATACTTTCGACAGAATTAAAAGACATGAATCACAACATATGTAGACGACATTCTTATTGCAGAAGCTAACTGGTCTGAACACAATTTGATTCTTGAACAACTGTTACGAACTTCTCATGCACAAGGACTCACAGTTAATCTCAGTAAATCGCACTTTGTCAAAACTTCTATAAAATTTCTTGGACATGTAATTTCAGCAGAAGGCATTGCGCCTGACCCGGAAAAACATCAAGCTTTACCTGACATTACTGTTCCTAAGACGAAGAAAGAACTACGCAGCTTTTAGGGTTTAATTAAATTTTTTCGTAAATTTATTCATTACTCTGCTTTAGACACCCTTAGATCATGTCAATTGACAGGAAAAAACACTATTTGGTCCTGGGACAGCCAAACACATTCTGAATTTGTTAATTTGAAACAAGCTTTTTTGAACGCACCTCTTTTATTACACCCAGATCTATCTAGAAATTTTTCCATTGCCCCCGAAAGTTCTAACACCGCTTTAGGCGTACACATTTTTCAGGAAATTGAAGAAGATGGTTTTACAGAGGTTAAAAACATCGCCTTTGCGAGTCGCATTCTGTCACCTGCTGAACGCAATTATTTTGTTACAGAACTTGAAACATTATGTGTTGTATGGGCATTTACGAGATTTAGACATTTTCTTTATGGAGGACATACGACCGTTTACACAGATCATAGAGCTATCCAATTTTTACTTTCAGCAAAATTTACACATTACAGGTTAAGCAGATGGAAACTTTATTTACAGGAATTTTTCTATTGTTCACATTCCCGGTACACAAAATGTTGTAGCAGTTCACTATCCCGTGCTCTCAGCAACAGTCAGCAAGACATCGCAACCAACTTCTGCCAAGCAAATTTTAGCGTCATGTATATTCAACAAGTTGCGTTTGAAAATTTCATTTCGGCGTCATTACGAGATATAGCACAAGAGCAGAGTAACGACAACGTATGGAAAGAAATTAAACACCTTTGGCAAGATAGGAATAATGTTACCATCAGAAACCATTACACTGTACGCAATAACATTCTGTTTCGCCGCTCTCACCCTGACAGCAACAACTGGTTACTATGCATTCCTGAAGACCTGGTTAACAAATTAATATGGTATACTCATTTAAGTTACGCACATTACGGAGCCAGAAAATGTTTTCTTATACTGAGACAGAAATGTTATTTTGCCAACATGGAGAAACGTATTCGACGAGTTTTAGCGTCATGTAAAATCTGCCAGAAAGCTAAGTCAGACACGACTTCACATATTCCTCCGTTACATCCCATTGTACCTGTTAAATTGAGACACATGGCCGCTGTAGACTTTTTGGTCCGATTCCCAGAACTAATAGAGGTTTTTGTTACATCTTTGTCGCTGTTGAACTCACTTCGAAATTTGTTACCTTCACTCCGTTACGCAAAGCTACTGCTAAAACTATTTCGAATGCATTTATAAAACATTTTCTATTTCATGTAGGACATGTATTGAAAGTAATTTCCGACAATGGACCACAATTTCGATCTGCTATATGGACAGGTATGTTACGAACAAGAAACATTTCTCCGATATCCAAGTATCACGCTTCTTCGAACCCTTGTAAACGTCTAATGAAAGAAATTGGTAAACTGTGTAGAATATACTGCCATAAAAAACATATTGATTGGGATACACACATACTGTAATTCCAGGATTAATTAACTCGATACCAAATGAATCCACTATGCTATCTCCGACTGTTATACTGAAAAATGTTGAACCACCTGACAAAATTAAAGAATTAGTATCCTTTCCTGCATCTCGGCGACTACGACACCATGAAATAATTGACACTGCGCTGAACAACATCAAACGTGCCGCAGAGTGCCGGAGAAGACAGCAAAAACAGGTTTGTACACGCCGTGACTTTCACGTTGGACAGAAGATATTAGTACGTACACATTATTTATCTAACAGAGGAAAGAGTAGATGCAGTAAATATGAGCTTCTATACGCAGGTCCATATCGAATTCGCAGCATTCCTCACCCCAATGTAGTACACGTCGAAACTTTGAGAACCAGAAAAAGCAGGGGCAATCACCATGTCTCCAATATTAAACCCTTTATTGAATGAACATACTTTATGATTTATCAGACTGTAATGCCATTTCCTGATTTTTATATGACCACTTATGCAGTTATATTTATATGACTACTTACTGATGATTATCATATTTTTTCTTGGCAAGTGCCCGGCAAGGTAAGGTCAGCAGGTCACTTTTCTTGTCGTTACACATCACACCGTGCACGTTTTTCCAGATAAACTTACATATTTTATGACCACTTATGCAATTCTATGTATGTGACTACTTACTGATGATTATCATATTTTTTCTTGGCAAGTGCTCATCAAGGTAAGGTTAGCAGGTCACTTTCCTTGTCGTTACACATCAAACCGTGCACATTTTCCATTTTTTGTGTATATATGATTGTTTTCCAATTTTGTTTGTATGCACTACGAAATCTATAAGATATAACAAACACCAGTTGACTTTGACATTTTTCCTTATGATATCTTAATATCTTGACTATTTTACATTTTTTTTGCTACTACATTTTTTTTTGCACTTGAAACTTGTCTATGTTTTTGACATTATACGTTTTCTGTCATGCTATGCTGTGTGATTAATTACATCACTATAAACAAGTTTTTATTTAATGAGTATATGATTAAAATGCAAGTTATAATTCTTATTCATCATTTTTGGAAAGCAATAACGTGTAAAAGAAATAAATTAAACAAACCACAGTGGATTACTATCAAATGGGAATTTCACCTTCGGAATGAACGAAAGAAAATGCAGTACCTCGTGATGAAGAGTAAATGGATCAGAGTTAACAAGCATTAACAAGAATATATTATACACATCGTATGATAGCAGTCTTAACTAATTATTTTTCTTTCAGAATACGAGGCGATTGATGCAGGCTGTCAGACAGAACTACACATCTTAGTTTTAGTAATGAAACGTACTAGAAATAAGAAACTCTATACTACGAATAGTTGTATGAAGTAAATGGTAATATGAATAATGAATAATGAAGTGTCTTTTTTGCAGATGATAATGAATGATGATGAATAGTTATATGAAGAATATGCTAATATGAATAATGAAGTTTTTCTTTGCAGCTGATGATAGTGATGAGTTTATGGTAATATGAATAATGAAGTTTTTCTTTGCAGATGAGGATAATGATGATGTTTTTATATTTACTGTTAGTTAAGAAATGCTATGTAGTTATTTAAGTATTTGTTGCAGTTAGTTTTGACAGTATGTCTTATATCGCATGGTATAATGACTGAATGTTTTGGAAAGGACAGCTACAGTACATACATATTGAGTACACGTTTCATTTCCTGTTAATTCGAAGTCCACTACTTTTCAGCATAATATGCATTTCTTCTTTCAGCTCAATAATCAAATTTGTAATTTTTCCAGGAGAAGCTATTCATGAAATTAATGTGCTATAAGCAGTTAGTCATTAAACCTGTTCTAATACTTGCATTTTTTACCCATTTGTGTGTGTCATTCATGAATGTGATCACATATACTCTTCTTGTTTATAACCTTGCTACAGCTGACTCATGACAAATGACGTAATTAATCCTTCTTTCGAGCAATAAGTCAAAAGCAAATATTTTCATGCCCCAGCAATTAATTATCGATCCCAACACAATGCATTGCTAGCACAAAAAATACATTACCAGCCCCAAATAATGCTACTAGTTTAAGAGATATTTCTAGTACTAAATTCAATTAAAATTTCTCAGATGTATTGAATCCATTATATCTATGTATTATTGGACCACAGACCTTGAGTAATAGTTACAGTGTGTTACATTTTAAATATGTCCAATGTCACTTGAATGATGAGTTCTGAGTAATACTGAATGATGTTTTATAACCACAGACCTTGAGTAATAGTTATAGTGTGTTACATTTTAAATATGTCCAATGTCACTTGAATGATGAGTTCTGAGTAATACTGAATGATGTATTATAACCACAGACCTTGAGTAATAGTTATAGTGTGTTACATTTTAAATATGTCCAATGTCGCTTGAATGATGAGTTCTGAGTAATACTGAATGATGTTTTATAACCACAGACCTTGAGTAATAGTTATAGTGTGTTACATTTTAAATATGTCCAATGTCACTTGAATGATGAGTTCTGACTAATACTGAATGATGTTTTATAACCACAGACCTTGAGTAATAGTTATAGTGTGTTACATTTTAAATATGTCCTATGTCACTTGAATGATGAGTTCTGAGTAATACTGAATGATGTTTTATAACCACAGACCTTGAGTAATAGTTATAGTGTGTTACATTTTAAATATGTCCAATGTCACTTGAATGATGAGTTCTGACTAATACTGAATGATGTTTTATAACCACAGACCTTGAGTAATAGTTATAGTGTGTTACATTTTAAATATGTCCAATGTCACTTGAATGATGAGTTCTGAGTAATACTGAATGATGTTTTATAACCACAGACCTTGAGTAATAGTTATAGTGTGTTACATTTTAAATATGTCCTATGTCACTTGAATGATGAGTTCTGAGTAATATTGAATGATGTTTTCTAACCACAGACCTTGAGTAATAGTTATAGCATGCTACATTTTAAATATGTCCTATGTCACTAGAATGATGAGTTCTGACTAATACTGAATGATGTTTTCTAATAATGCATAAATGCTACGCCAATAATTTTTATAAATAATATTTTTGTTATACTCTATAAATGCTGTGCCAATAATTAACTCTCATTTTGAATGATGACTTCTGAATAGTAATGAATAATGTTTTATAAAACTATATGAATACTTTGTAACTGGCCAATGGATGCCACTGTTTCTTATATTTTAAATTTGTCTTATGTCACTTACATGATATTATACATGAATACCAGTAGCTTGATGCTACACTCATTAGCTCCTGTTTTGAATGATGACTTTTGAACAATGCATAAAAATGTTTAGTAACTGGCCAATGAATGCCAATGATTACTAGAACTAGATGAATTATGTAAATGCTATGCCATCAATTAACTCTTGCTTTGAATGATCACTTCTGAATAATGCATAAAATGGTTTGTAACTGGCCAATGAGTGCCAATATTTACTGTAATTAGATGACTTATGAATAATGTTCTGTAATACTCCATACATTGTACAGAAATGTTTAGTAACTAGGCAATGAATGCCAACAATTACTCAAATCGGTTGATAGACTAGTGTAATTCTCAATGATGACTAGCATTAGACTTAATATCCTTCACCTTCTGACCTAATTACCAGAAATTACTGCAATATCCGTTTGTCCTGTCCATCCTCATGATCATGGAGCACTATATTTGGATTTTGCACTAATTCTACGTCGGTGAAAGAGTATGGATTCTACAAGAGTGTGATGTTGACACATCATGCTGTCCACCACCTTGAACGATGGAGATGTTATTATGGTCCTACTGTTTGGTGTACCTAATGTACTACCAAAATGATAACATTGAATATTAATACGACATTTCAGTGTCTTGGCTACATTGATTAATACTTCATGGAAGAGAACTTCAGACTGTCTCACTTGGTGTTGTGCTTCTGTAGAAAGATATGGACTTTCAGTGCAGCTACGTGCAACCTACTGTGCTACAACCATGATGCAATTCTTCCCTTTCCTTTCCTAGTTCTTGTAAAATGGTAAAAGAATATATACAGTGCGTGTGCACTTTATGTCATTTGTTAATATGTTTTGTACTCATTGCGTATCCTAGTTCATGTAAAACGGTAAAAATATACACAGTGTGTGTGCACTTTATGTCATTTGTTAATATGTTTTGTACTCATTGCGTATACATTTTGTCATTTCTTGATATGTTCTGTACTCAGTACATGTGCACTCTATTTCATTTCATGTTCTGCACTTATATATATGTATATAATCTGTGTCTGTAAACTTAGTTAATTAAATAGATTTTAGAAAAATTAGTTGCTCATGGCAAGTCCAATTGACGCCATCGCTGCCAAATTTTTGCCCCCCTGTGGAGGGTTATGTAAGAGGTCCGAGCAGATGTAATTTCGATGTATTGCTCATGCACTGCCTGCGATATGCAAGGTCTCTGACCAGAGAGCAGTGTTGACTGCAGTAGGAACTGTGTAGCTGTAGCAGTAAGTTGTTGCTAGTCTGCAGTCTGCTCTGGTCTGGTCTGGTGTATCGTGTTGGCTGGCCCAGTCGTGGTGCAGCGATGCCGGAGCCTGAGTATTATTGTATAAGGTAAAAAGCAGCCTCGCGCATATGTAGTAATGTAATCTCAAGTCCCATGGAAATGTTTTAAAAATCTCGTAATAAAAATCTTCCTCATAAAAAGTAACTTTTAACAACCATTCATTTCAATTTAAAGAATTTACTAATTTCTCCCATCCATGATCATCCCGATTGTTGCAAAAGAAAAAAATATGTTGCTTCCTTTCATAAATGATAGATCTATCGGCCAGCAATGCACAGGGCTGTGCCAGAAAAAATTATTGTAAGAGCAGATATATATGCGTTATCCGGCAACTTCATTGAGGTAAGAATTTTTCTCCTTTTATTCAGAATGATCTTTCAGGGCCATGACGCAGCACTGCTGACGTCCAAAATTTACCAGGTTAAATTCATAGTCAATTATTGAAAAGTTATAAGTGAGCGACAATGTAATTGAGATGTTAGTTACATTGCATTACTACCAGGTTACTGAATTTATTTTTTCTATTAGGACGTCACACTGAATGTGAACGACATAATTATATATTTTACTGTTGACAGGTGTAGGAATTTTTCTGTTTTGAGCTTGGATAAAATGTGAATGAATTTTGTGGGAAGGTTAAATGTGAATAAAATTTTGTGGGGAGGTTACAAGGGAGTGAGACAGGGTTGTAGCCTATCCCCGATGTTATTCAATCTGTATATTGAGCAAGCAGTAAAGGAAAGAAACGAAAAATTCGGAGTAGGTATTAAAATCCATGGAGAAGAAATAAAAACTTTGAGGTTCGCCGATGACGTTGTAATTCTGTCAGAGACAGCAAAGGACTTGGAAGAGCAGTTGAACGGAATGGACAGTGTCTTGAAAGGAGGATATAAGATGAACATCAACAAAAGCAAAACGAGTATAATGCAATGTAGTCGAATTAAGTCTGATGATGCTGAGGGTATTAGATTAGGAAATGAGTTTTGCTATTTGGGGAGTAAATTAAGTGATGATGGTCGAAGTAGATAGGGTATAAAATGTAGACTGGCAATGGCAAGGAAAGGGTTTCTGAAGAAGAGAAATTTCTTAACATCTAGTATAGATTTATATGTCAGGAAGTCGTTTCTGAAAGTATTTGTATGGAGTGTAGCCACGTATGGAAGTGAAACATGGACGATAAATAGTTTGGACAGGAAAAGAATAGAAGCTTTCGAAATGTGCTGCTACAGAAGAATACTGAAGATTAGATGGGTAGATCACATAACTAATGAGGAGGTATTGAATAGAATTGGGGAGAAGAGGATTCTGTGGCACAATAAGAAGGGACCCTTTGGTAGGACATGTTCTGAGGCATCAAGAGATCACAAATTTAGTACTGGAGGGGCGAGACGAGGGTAAAAATCGTAGAGGGAGACCAAGAGATGAATACACTAAGCAGATTCAGAAGGATGTAGGTTTCAGTAAGTACTGGGAGATGAAGAAGCTTGAACAGGATAGGGTAGCATGGAGAGCTGCATCAAACCAGTCTCAGAACTGAAGATCACAACAACAAGAAGATACATGAAGAGAAAGTATCATCAGACGTAACATTCAGTGGGACATTGCATGCAGTCAACCTAAACCTACCTCTACTTTCACATGACTAGTCTTAGTTCATATTTTATGCGGTTAACACAGAGTTCATCGAAACATTTTCGCACCATGTTTCTACCGTTCCACTCCCGAAAACAATGGGGGAAAGACGAACACTTAATTCAATTGCGTGCCAGGTGTCAAATTCCTTATTTTATTACGATGATAATTTCTTCTCATGTAGCTTGGCATCAACAACACATTTTCGCATTTGGAGGAGAAAGCAGGTGATTTTAATTTCGTGAAAAGAACTCGCGATTCCTAATGACGCCTTCGTTTTCATGTTTGCCACCCAAACTCTCACGATAGTAAAATTCGACTTAGTACATATGGCGAGAATGAGTTTATATACAAACGAACATGGTAGTGGTTCCTTATGTCTTCCACAGTAGAACAGACATAGTATTTATCTCAAGCGCTAAGGCTGTTGTTAATTGTTGCCGTAGTTTCAGTCACACGAGTGGTCTGACACAGCACATCATGCCAGTCTATCCTGTGCGAGCTTCAGCGTTCAAAACCTATCGCAATCTAAACCATTAGAACCTGCGTACATAATTCTAGCCTTGCTCTGTCGCTACTTTCTCCCCCCCCCCCTCTCCCTGCCCCCTCCGGGTTTCGAACAGTAGACTGAGTAACCTCTTGACGCTTCAAGATGTGTGCTATCAACTGCTCCTTTCACTTAGCCCATTTCCGCCATCAGTTTCTTTTTTCCCCATTTCGATTCAGCCCCTCGTTTCTTCTTCACCCTAACAATCTAAACTTCAGCATTCTACCAAAGCACCACATTTTAAATATTTTCATTTTGTTCTTGTGTGAATTGCCTAGGGTCCAAGTTTCTCCTCCTCCACACAAATACATTCAGGAAAAGCTTCCTAACTCTTTCTCTTATTTCTGCTTTTCCTGATATTGTTTATATTGTACTATTTCCAGAATGCATATTATACACTGAAGAGCCAAAGAAACTGGTACACCTGCCTAATATCGTGTAAAGCCACGCGAGCACGCAGAAGTGTCGCAATACGACGTGGTATGGCTTCGACTACTGTCTGAAGTAGTGCTGGAGGGAACTGACACCGTGAATCATGCAGGACTGTCCGTAAATCCGTAAGGGTATAAGGGGGTGGAGATCTCTTCTGAACCACACGTACCGTATCCCACACATACCCAATAATGTTCATGTCTGGGGCGTTTCGAGACCAGCGGCAGTGTTTAAAATCGGGAAAGTGTTCCTGGACCCACTCTGTAGCAATTCTGGCGGTGTGAGGTGTCCCATGGTCCTCCCGGAAATTTCCAAGTCAGTCGGAATGCACAATGGACCTGAATGAATTCAGGTCATGAGACACGATGCTTAAGAACGTATCACATGTCAGAGTCGTATCTAGACGTATCTGTGGTCCTATATCACAATTTGAAAAGAGAGTCATCCGACCTGGCAACATGTTTCCGGTCAACAACAGTACAATGTCGGTGTTGACAGGCCCTGGCAAGGCGGAAAACTTTATGTTGTGCAGTCATCAAGGGTACACGAGTGGGCCTTTGACTACGCAAGCCCATATCGGTTATGTTTCGTTGAATAGTTCGCCCGCTGACAATTGTTGCACTTCTGTCACGTTGAATGATTCTCTTCAGACGTCGTTGATCCCGTTCTTGCAGAATATTTTTCCGGCGGCAGCGATGTCGGAGAGCTGATGTTTTACCGGGTTCCTGATATTCACCGTACACTCGTGAAATAGTCGTATGGGAAAATCTCCTCTTCATTGTTACCTCGGAGATGCTGTGTCCCATCGCTCGTGCGCCGACTGTAACACCAAGTTCAAATTCACTTAAATCTTGATAAATTGCCATTGTAGCCGCAGTATCCAACCTAACAACTGCGCCAGACACTTGTCTTGTATAGGCGTTGCCGACTGAAGCGCCGTATTCTGCCGGTTTATATATCTCTGTATTTGAATACGTATGTCTATATCAGTTCCTTGGCGCTTCAGTGTATAAATGGCAGCAATAAAAATTATTTAGTCAATAACTGGTAAAAATATGCACGAGAGACACAACCAATGATAATCGGCCGTGACAACATGGTTTTCCATTTGTGGGAATTTTCAGGAATCTCATAGATCATAGGCCAGCAATCATGGGAACCTTCTGTGTCACTCAAGCTCTCTCTTTGTTGACATATGGTCTAAAAGGGTTTTTGTAAGTTCCCACACCCACCAATTTATGTTGTCAAAGCCAATGATCAATGTTTGTCAATTTTGTAAGTATCTTAATCACATATTGACTAAATGCTTTGTTTCTGAGGCAGGAAAGGCAAATTAAGGGAACTGAAATCATGTTCGGAGATCGATAGAATACCAAATGCAGAAATTTTCTTACGAACTTACGGATACAGTCTCTGAGCTTGAATTATGCGAACTCTGCTTGGCAGGTATTACTCGATATTTCTTCGACTAAAACGATATCTGCTCTTACTTGGTGAAGGAGTTGGTCTTTCTAGAAGCGTATCGAGGTAAGTGGACCAATTTTTCGCCACCGAAACTGAAACACAGGCTTTTAGACCAAGCTGTGATCTGAAATAGGCGCATGAGCATGTGCAGGTACGTCATGAAAGACCGCTCGAATATGGTAAAGTTAAAATTTATAAAAAAATTATGAAATATCGATCGACCTTAAGTGTCGGCAAAGATATTAATTATGAATGCGCGGTCGGACGCTGACAAATGAACAATAAATCATCATTCATTTTTCTTTGTACATGATTTTGTCTCACTCTCTCTCGTTTGCAGAAGGACGGTTAAGATGTATTTCTCGGAGTAAGACGTGCTACGAGTGTTATGTATATGTGATTCTGAATAAGAGAAGACCTAACAACGGTATTAAGTATTTTTATTGAAGTAGAGTCAATATGGGAGGATTTTCTTCATTTTTTTTGAGACGCACTGGTGTCCTTGAAGTCGGCTGCCTGCATCTTCAAATGTAAGAGAGGAAGTCCGAATAGCCCAACTGTCGTACAAGCAGAACATTTACTAATAAAGGAATTGTACTGTACATTAATTTTTACCATTAATTTATATTTTTTATTTATTATAATACAAGGAACAGAAAAGAATCCATCCCACCACATTTGGTGCACTGGCCGCGAATAGGAAATTTCAAGGGACAGTACACTTAAAAGCAAGAGTGTAAAACCCGAAACGGAAAGCGCATGAATGTAGAGAGACTTTCGAACTTGGAATAAAAGAGGACGTAAGATAAAAACAGGTATGCTCTGCATGGAACAATGGCAGCGGTATGTCAAGATATCACTTGCCAGGATAGCCAATGGGGAGGTCAGGGAACTAAAACATAAACGAATGAACAGCAGGCATCGGCGAGCTGAGGTAAAGCTCGGAGGCACATGCAATGTACAGCGGTGAGCAGCGCGTGCACCTGTAAACTGGACTGGCAGAGCTTGACGGACACACTCGAAGTAACATTGCCTTGTGCTGTCGATGAGAGAAAAAATCTAAATAGTGTTTTATTTCGATAGACATGTGAGTGTGTAAGGAAAAATGTGAACATAATAATGGTTCCATCATCATTGAAGAGAATGTTGAGGAAGATTTAGAAGAGGCAATAGTTGTAAATGATAGTGAGCAGCGCGTGGCTCGTGTTCCCGCCATCATGTATTTTACACCCTTCTTAACATACTTCCACCTCACTACGTTAATTTAAATTACTTCTGTCACTGAGTTGTTGCTTTGCCAGACCGTGAGCGGCGTTAGCAGCTAGTATCGATGTATCCCCTCTCGTAGTATCTTTGCTTGATTCCTATTACTTCCCGGTCGTTGTCTGTCGTAAGCGAGTTCAGTCGCAAGTTTGGGCCGCCAGTCAGTTGGAAATTGCCAGGAGGGCAGTTCGGACCTCCCAGTCGTGGAGTCGGAATGTGTGGCACTGGTGCAGTCGGGTTGGAGCAGTGAGGTCTGCGCCGACATGGCTCGCCCGACCATTGCCACCACACATCATTTGAACCGGGCCACGGTCTTGGTGGATCGTCGGTCGGTCGTCCTACCGAACGACGCATTTTGGCTCGCTGATCATTCATTAGTCGGCTGTGTGTGTGTGTGTGTGTGTGCATAGACTCACAATTTGTCTTCGTGTGTGCTTAGTTACTGTTGGGTATTGTTCAGGTCTTCGTGCAAGTGTATGTCAGGTTGTGTGTGTAGTCGGAGTTATTTCCACTGACGACTATTTTAGATGTTGTCGGCATTCCGAGGCCATTCGGTCGGTTGGCGGGGACCAAAGAGGATATCTCTGTGTGGTCCAGTCGGCTGGGTCCTCTGACGGTCCTTGCGCAGTGTCGGAGAATGTGTGGAGCTGTCTGATCGCTACGAGCTTCGTGGCTCACCGACCCAGGACGTAAAGTGGAGTGGTGTGTTTTGTACCCAAGCCACGTCCGTTCATGTTGCTTCCTTCATTGGTTCGCTGTTGGGGAGCTTTTCCTGTGAGCAACACCGAGTGTTTGTAGTGGTGAAATTGATCTGCCGTGGGGTGGGATTCACTATGTTGGTTCACCATAATTTAAGTGCAACAGCGGAGTTTTCTGCCTTGTAGCCGTTAGTGTTCCGTTTATCTGCCATGGCCACTAAAGTAATTTTAGGCAGCATCCTTTCCTCACCTGTTGTCACTGTCCAACATGGTGCGTAGTTTTGACAGCTTAATACATATTTCATTGTGGATAATGACGTCCATAACACTTAGTGTTTGAGTTCACATGTACTAACTGGTGGCAAGCAAGTCGTTTTGTCGGTCGGTCCGTGGCTGTCCTTTGGTTGGGTTACCGACGGATGAAGTGTAGTTGTTAGGCTCACTACATGTCTCACCTAAGTGAACGAGGGCAGACCGATCCCCTAGAGGCTTCTGAGTGCCGTTGTCTTTATTGTCTTACTCACCGGTGTCTTACTGTCTGTTTATAATCTATCATAGCTGATAATTTAAGAAAACATCTTGGTTTAACTGTGATTTATGTAAATTAAAGGCCTTCAGCCGCGTATAAGTTAGAATTCCGGCATCTTGATATTTGCTGAAAGGTTATTGTCTTTGTGTTGTACTTTCTTGTAGTGCGGTTTCAGTCACTTAAAACTTAAGGGTTCATGGTGGCCCTTCAGCCGTTTGTATTGCATCTTCTTTATGTTTCTGTCCACTTTTGCCTTGAGGCTTTGAGCCTAATTTTATTTGTAATTGTAACTGCGTGGCTTAAGTCACTTGAAATTTACCTTGTTGATTTTTAAGATTCCTAGTTTGGAGGCCTTCAGCCGTTAAAGAATTGGAGTTTGAAACTCGTAGTTGTAAAACTTCGCCATGTGCCGCTTTGGTTTAAATGTGTTATTAAATTACGATAAATTACAATTTGAAGTGAAACCGGCCGCCACCTTATTTGTCCCTTTCCGCAGTCCTAGTCACCTCTTCTGCCTAGCGGGTTTAGCCGGCGTTCCAGATAGTACAGGATGAAGTTAAGATTGATATTACGGAATCAAATATAATACTGAGTTTCCCAATTCATTATCAGCTAATAATGGATTGATAAATGACAATGACACGCTGGAGGCTGATGTGAAGTTTGCATCATTTCTTATGAAGGAAACGAAAAGGCAGCCACAATTTGAAGCTGTTGTTAAGTTGAAACCAGTTAATCTTCGAAAAATAAGAAATCAACCGATATTTGAGACCAAAATTAGATTTGTATCATTTATGTCACAGAAATAAGTAGTGAGCCGGTATTGTGGGCTTATAACCAGAAGGATAGTTTTGCAGTAACGTTACAAAGTACTATGAAAAAAATTGGCGACATTAACTCTAAAGTGAATGAATTGGGTTCCAGTATTATTGGCAGTATGAACAAAGGGTTTAGTAGGTTGTCAGCAGAATCGCAATCTAAATTAAGGTGATTTTAGGGTCGAAATACAAGAGGGAATGGAAGACAGAGACTCGGATTCAAGAGATTCGTTGAAAAAAGATATGATAGAACTTAGTGTTAGCTTGAAAAGACAAATTTATGCAGTAAGATGGGAATCTAATGATGACACTGAAGCACTAAAAAGTGAGCAAAGAAATCATATAAGGCAAGCTTCTGAGGAGGCGAACTGTTTGGTGCACTGAAGCGTTGATCTGAATAAAGTACAAGAACTAGATAATAATTTTGAAAAACAGTGTGAGAATAAACGTAGCAGTCGTGGAAGTAAAATGAAAGAAAAAAATAGAAACTTGCTCGTAAATGGATTGTCATAAATAAGGATATTCCATGAAACTTCTGTAGTAAGATCTCCAGCTTTTCTGGCCTGTTGGTCTCTGGCGTAATTACATTGTTGATCTGCCGAGAGTCTAGTACAAAGCGGATTGATTCATCTACATCTGCTTGTACATGGATACTCAGCAAATCATATTTAAGTGCCTTGCAGAGGGTCCAGCGAACCTCCTTCACAATAATTCTTTATTATTATAGTCTCGTAAAGCGCGTGAAAAGCGACTACCTATGTCTTTTCGTGCGAGCTCTGATTTTCCTTATTTTACTACTATGGTCGTTTGTGCCTACGTAGATCGACGTCAACAAAATACTGACACATTCGGAGGTGATTAAAATTTCGTGGGAAGATCCCACTGCAACGAGAAAGCCATTGTTTTAAAGATGTCCACCGCAAATCCTGTATTATTTCAGTGGCACTCTCTCCCCAGTTTCGCGATAGTACAAAACGTGCTGCCCTTCATTGAACTTTCTCGATGTATTTCTTCAATCCTTTCTGGTAAGAATCCTACACAGCGCAGCAGTATTGTAACGGAGGACGGACAGGTGTAGTATAGGCAGTCTCTTTAGTAGATCTGTTACATGTTGTGTCATTCCAATAACATGCAGTCTTTGTTTAGGCTTCCACGCAACATTTTCTATGTGTTCTTTCCAATGTAAGTTGTTCGTGATTGTAATTCCTAGGTATTTGGGTGAATTTAAGTCCTTTATATTTGACTGATCACATGCAAGGGCCTGTTGTAAGATTGCTATTCCTTCATTCATCACCTTCCATTCTTCACAAACCTTCTTTCTGTGTAAGAGTGGCAATCCATATGGTATTGAGCAAAATGTCTAATGGTCACTGACTTCGAATTTGTTTTGGAGATTTCTTATTGCACCTGTCTTGGGCAAGAATATCTCCAAATTACCCAGCAGCATACTGTATAATGCTTGCTTGTGTTGGTCCTCGACACCGTGCTTTACCTCCAGTATTTCCTTAATCTTCTGTAGTACCTCACGCCTTGTCTGTGTCTCTAATAGGAATCGCCGCAGATTGTTCCGATAGAGTTCTTTGTTCTGTTCTACCTTCATTTCTGGTTCCACGAGCAACCTCACACATTTCGCTAGAACGTGTGCACTAATAGCTTTTTCCGCAAAATGTATTTGCACTTCTTTCTCTATTTGAAGCGTAATTTCGGCACGTCCTATGTCTAATGAGGCCTTATTTTTCCTCATGAAATATATGCCGAAAATGAATTCTGAGAAAGGCTTATGCTCAATGATACACTACAATTCATGTCCATGACACGTAAAGTCTATTCTAGCTGGGCTATTTCCTTCCTTGTACTTGCCTGCAATCGCCCTCTTTATGCGTATCTTTCTTTGAGGGCAGCACCGGGCACTGAGACTCCTTCTCCTGTCTTTCAAAGGCGACATCGGAAATCGAATATTTCACTGCCACTATCAAAAATTCCCTTCAGTTCTACCTACTCCACTCTCAACTTTCCCACTGGATATAGCTCGTGACCGCAAAATGCTTCCTTTTTTCAAACGGGATATCTGACATGGCTTCGTACTTGAGTAAGTTTCCACTGTTTATCACTTCCTTTTTCTCCCTCTGCTTGCGTGATATTTCCGAAGGTTCACCTCTTTGGTTGCAGTTTACTTCTTTCACATCTCTTCTGCTCCGACATACGTTTTCCGCTGCCTCTAATCCAAAATGTTTTTCCAAAATTCCTTCATCATACTAAAAATTTTCTTTCCGAAGCCCTAAATACGATTCTTCATCTACGTCTTGATAATCGTCTAGCATCGCGTCACAGTCTTCGTTGTCTGCTTTACCATCATTTTCCTCCTTCTCCAAAGCAAGGCTTAATGAATAAATGCGTATTCTCTGATCCTCACCCTTATTTAGAACTCGTTCCTCTTCATTACCACCATCGCTCTCATAATGTACATCTCTCCCATCATTGTCGTCTCTCCTTGGCTGCTCCCCCCCCCCCCCCCCCCGTCTGACATGTTTACAGGTGCTACAACAGCGTCCTGGTCTGCTCCAAGTTTTTCTGCGGATGTTCTAATGATTAACTCCGCTTCTGACGTTTGTCACTGTTGATTCTAGTTTCCTGCGTGAGCTCTGTCGCGAGCATCTGGTGACCTGATCTCGGTGATTTTCACTTTTTGTGCCCTTTCATTAGGTTGTGGCCACGTTCCCATAAATTGTGGGCGATTGTTTGGTCGAAAATAGTTTCCTGCGCCTCGGTTTAGTGGGAACGTCTGGAACTGCCCGGCCATGTCTCGTGGTCTGTTCCTGTTGTTTCTTCTGTCTATCTTCCATCGATGCGGTCCACCAAAATTACTAGAATCGTCCCCATTGTACTCCAATTCCCTCCTTCCTCCCTTCGCCTGATGCCCAGTGAAAGCAAACTCCCACTCCCTGCTGACCATACAACAAAATCGTATGATTTCGCTCGCGCTATATGGCGTGTCCAAGTACTGGTTCTTGCGTAAAAGATTTTCAAAGAACTTCAGCAGACTCCTCCGTTCTGATGATTCTTTGTGCAGCGCAATTTCTTGCTTGATACACACTTGAGTTTTCTTCGGTCACTGTATTACAAGGAAAGCATCTTTAAACCCCTGATATATGCTACATGTTTGTGCGATCTTACTTCTTCAGACTGAGAGATTCCCTTTGAAATGTGCACACAAGAAGTATAGGTTGTGGGACAATGGCCATGATAGTGGTAAGGACAAACTGAACTGAGACATCCGCATCTTGCGATGAATAGATTCGCTGTTGTCCATATAGATTTGAAATTTCCTTACGGAAAGAAAGTGCTTAAAATCAAATGCTTCTACCTCACGACCACACGTCCTGTCAGCTGTTTGCATTCCTCTGTATCCCTCTACTGGTCCTCCGTATGTTCTCGACTCACTACTTCTACTGTTACTTGTGACAAACTCATTAAAGTCCGCTTTATGCGTCCTCTTGAATGGAGTACAGTTATTTCGTGGGTTTTCATCTGTCTTCAAACATGAACGTAACGCGATCGGGTCACGAAAATCATTTCTATAATTAATCCTTCTTTCTTGTACCGTACTCGGCAGGAGCAATGATTGATTTTCGCCATTTTCTATGGATGAAGCTATGTTCACATTTGCAGGATCCTTGTGTCTCTTCTGTATTTCGCGGGGGCTTAGCTTCTCCTTCGGCGGTTCTAGCAGTACTGTGGCTTCATCTGATTTCATGACAATATCGGCATCAATATTTTCTAGTCTTCTTCATATTTCTACCATGTGTTTTTCTTGTTCTTTCCGCCTCCTACTTACTTTGCCCAATTGGTTTTCTAGGACCAGAAATGGTTGCCGTTGCATATTTATTTATTTCATGGAGCTGAGAAATTCCAGAAAAAATTCTATAACGAAACCGGAAGAAAACCCATACACATAAAGTGCTCTTGGTCGCTCGACTCAGTGAGTTGTGTTAATGGACATAGTTCTCGGCTTTCTGTCCGCCAAGCTGCTTCACAATACAAGCGCCTCTGAAGAAATTTGAATCGACTGTCAAGTATACGAATTTCATTATCGTTCTTCACTTGAGGCTCATATGCCAGGATAATAGGTATGAAGGAAATGAGCCTCTTGATTACTATAGGGCCTCTATGCTAAATTTCCACAATAGCAATTGGGAACTCCCTGCAGACATTCGCAAACAGTGGCTCTCGCATCTTACTTTTTCTCTGGATAGCTTCAAATATGGGCAATTACCAGTGTGACAGAAAGCATTACACTCATAGCTTCAGCACCGAGAGGAAAGGGGCGATAAAAATTCTGTCGACGTGTGCATTCGGTTGCCAGACGTCGTATTAGCTAGTCTACCGTTTTACCTCAAAACTACGCTCATATTCAGGAGTGATATACTCAGACTTCAGTAAAGACTTCCTCTGGGAATTGCTGCAATCTACAATGTTGCCAGGTCGAGCATATTGCCGAACATAGATTTCTGAGGGGAGCACGACCGTGTTGTCTACCTTACGTGAACGACTCGACGGTCAATTTTTCTGTCTAAGACTGTGTCTACAACACATATTGCACGCTGAAGACACAAAATTAGTTTATGACTACAATGTCAACTATAGCGTTAGAAGTATTCATAGTATTGTATACGTGTGTGTAAACGCCTTCCAATGCCGACTCAAGGAAGACAAGGATACACAGTCCAGGTTCAATATTATAAATACGCCTAAGTTTGTGGATGAACTCAGACTTAAGTTGATAATCATTTTGAATATTTAGCAGTACTGTACCCATTGGTGTCAAACTCGTTTTCAACCAATGATTCCCACAGCTACAGGAACACTACTTGTGGTACCTCTTAGACAAAATACTTACGCAGTGCTATCAGACGAATAGATTAACCTGACACAAACTGTGGGAAGTTTGATTTACAACTTTCATACCTGGATACCTGGATAAAGAGCTTTTCCTATTTGAGATATTTGTGAACGTTGCTGCATAAGACGATTTAATAAGAAACTAAATTCCTTCAGCTACGACAATGTTTAGAGAAATCGTCTTAACGGCGCTAAATCGTGGTTTGTGAATCGTTTACCGGCCGCACTCTGCGCATTTCGCAGGTTGGAAGGCAAAAAGCTTACTGAAAAATTTCACAGAAGGAAAAGGGGGATGAAATGTCTCCCAGTGGAAGGTCATGTTGTTTTATTTAAATGACTACAAAATCACGTAAAACGAAAAGTGAGGTTGTCAGTATAAGCACATTATTGTTGTCAGTATCATGTTGCACTGCCCAGAGCATGTAATACTAAGGGGCCCGTTTACGTCAGGCACATTGTATACAGAAGTAGAAGAGAGAGCACCAGTAAACTCTACCATCCGTATTCATAGTATACACACAGAAAATACTGTTACATTATAATTATGCGGATAGAGCCCAATGAGTGAATTGCGTATTTTCCGGTGAGAAAAAGCACTGGCAAACAGTCTTCGCTACATTAGGTTATTTAAACTGGTGTCACTCTGAGCTAGAATATATCGTCAGCGCTAAGTGTAAGGCCAATGAGTCGGATGCGGGTTTTCAAACTGCGAAATACTTTCCTACATAATTGAAGCGAATATTAAATTTGAACTAATATTGCGAAAATTTTGAACTTGGATAGCTTAGAATAAAAACCTTCTGTTTATTGAAAATGAAAACAATTGATCTTCTAAAACATTCTGTCATACACAACTTGAAACAGGTCACGTCGACCAAATCATATGGGAGAACTGACAGCGACGTATATCGAAAGGCAGTAGATCCCTTGGCTTTTGGTTTGGCAGTATTCGACAGCCATTTCTAGGTACAAGTAAATGAAGAAGGGCAGCGCGTTTTTGTTACCAAGTAACGCCTTCATCAATTACTTTAGTTTTAATGTAATCAACGAGTAATTGCTGATGTTTGATATTAACATGAAAAGGATTCCGTAGACAGGGAATGAACCTGTTCTTGGGCAACTACTTCTATAATGACCAAAAGGCATTAAATATCTTCAAGCACATGTGTTCCAGCAGCGGTATGTAGAAAATGATAGTAATAATGATGGTAATAATGAAATTATGCGATCACTTCACACTTCACAGTGGATTTTCTTCAACTAAGAAATTAGCTGAATTAGTGAAAATTTCAAAATGTCCTCACATCGAGGCTATGATGCCTAGAAGAGTCTTTACATCCTGCTGATATGAGAATAGCATAATCTCCGCGTCAGAAGCTTGCTTCTCCTTAACCATTTAACAGACTCGCTTTTTTTCCACCGTGACTAATTTTGTAAGCTAAGCACATCATCCGTTACAGCTCACTCCTGGGGCTGGAAAATGTGGCCACAATGGTCTGGTGGAACTAATTATCACAGGTGCTATGCGTGGGTTCAGGCATTTACTTTTAAGAGGCAGGAACAGATTTACTTTACCTTTGATAACCTCAAGAGAAAGATGTTATAATCCAGAATCCGCATTAAACATCACGTTCCTTCATTACCAACTGGGCAGAGGCGGTTTACGTTGGGAAATGACATAGGTGGAAGTGATGGTTAACAGAAATGCTGTCGCCAGTAATCTTACTTACATTAGAAAATTTTATTTTATTTGATGAACCGATAGTCGTTTAAAGGAAAAGGGCTCTTACTTTCCTTGTACTTCTTTGAAAGATAGACGTTGAAAAATTTGGTGCTGGACTGTGATTCAAATTCGTATCTCCTCTTTCAAGGATCTGAATCTCTCTGAACAGTATAGTTCGATCATTTCGTTCCTTTTCCCAAGACTGCAATCTTCTGTAGGTCTCCTCCAAAGATAAGTATGTGGGTCCGAATCCTGATCCAGTACAAAAATATTTATAATTTCATTTCAAGCCCCATCAAGTGCACACCAGCCTTCTAGTGAAAATTAACGAGTGTTTTTAATGTTTGTCGATGTGTTGCCAACAATCGCAATAGGTGTTGTTAATTTGTGACAAACACGCAATCATCTTACGGTTGGTGAGTAACCAACTGATACTTAAACTATATTCGTGGATGATAAAGAAGGACGTTAGGTGTACTGTTCGACTGTCGCTCAGGCACAAAAATTTGCATCCTTATTTTAGATCAAAAAAACCCAGCAGCTGGTAAGAAAAACCGATACATAACATTTGATTTTACTTAGTTAACAATCCGATTACGTATTCGGTTCCTATCTCCGTCACAGAACTTCACATCATGCGCTTCATCTTTGTTACTTCTGAATGGGGGTATACCAGACGTCTTTCGTGGTTAGTTAAAAGGGACGAAAGGGTCTTTATAGGAGTCCCGGTTTATTACAAAAGTTGTCGTCTTTTATTTTCAAGTTTAGATTTGGTTACTGATATTGGCGAAAATTTCGGTAATTCATAACTCTTCATAGCTCGCCAGCAATATGATATTAATAGATTAGATTAGATTAATACTGGTCCCATAGATCATGAATAGGACATTTCGTAATGACGTAGAACGTGTCATTTTAATGAAAGATTTCTCTACATACCATGATTCAATTTCTTTACAACAATGTTTTACTCTCTCTCTCTCTCTCATTCTTTTTTATCTCTCCCTCTGTCTCTCTCTCTCTCTCTCTCTCACAAGCACACATTCTTTTTTCGTTTTGATCTGTTTGTTGTGCTCGACTATCGGTGAGGCACGAAAACGTCAGTGAATGAGTTTCTTAGTTTTATGTACACTTAAGAAAGAAATATAAAAACAATTATAAGAGTTACTGATTTATGGTGCTTAGTTTGCAGTCAGTTCTGAATATTATTAGCAAGTACGTTCCAGTCCCTAAACCTAGTTACAGAAATGCGAATCAGACGCATTGCGTATTCCAGGCCGTAGCAGCCGTGTCTTTGCGAGGCGAGCTGTGGTCAGTACCAGACCCGCTGTAGGATCACATCGGTTCGTCTTCTTCCTGCTGGTACTGTAACCGAGATTTGGCAACAAGGCAAGATATGTTTGGCAACGCTGTGATCGACAAGTTACTTCCTGGTGTGCACGGAATGAAGACTGAAAGTTCAGTTGATTTTTCATGTTATTTCGATTGAGTAATCTGAGTTATTATTGCTTGAAGTGTAACAAAACATTGTAAATTTATGGAGTTCAGCCCAGGAAAGTCGTTGCACATGGAAATCGCAACTAATCTCGTCCTTTAAATAGCGGTTTACGAGTTCTAGCCACTTTTTGCCTCGTAAGAGGAAGCGACGACTTACACCTATTTGCTAGCTATGTGGTAATGTGCCGACCTGTGAAAAAGCATCTGTTATTGTTCGCAGTTCCAGTATATCTGACTGTAACTTGTTTATCCCTTCTGTGAAAGAGCTACAAGCAGTCAGATCAAACATCGATAAGAAAATCGCAAGAAAATACTTTCGGTTCATAGTGCAATGGTGAAAAACTTACAATGCTGCACAACAGGTAACGCCTCTTTTCGCTGCTGGCAAGAAAATTTTGAGTTTCATTATTTATGAAATGCCACATTTGCATACCTCTTGAGTATGACACAGCATACAAATTAAACTCAGACCCAATCGAAATCTAAGTGAGTAGTATTTTACTAATTCGTGCTGACAGAGGCGCGCTTGTGTACAGATACTCAGTTTTATTGGTTGGTTGGTTTTGGGGAAGGAGACCAGACAGCGTGGTCATCGGTCTCATCGGATTAGGGAAGGATGGGGAAGGAAGTCGGCCGTGCCCTTTCAGAGGAACCATCCCGGCATTTGCCTGGAGTGATTTAGGGATATCACGGAAAACCTAAATCAGGATGGCCGGACGCGGGATTGAACCGTCGTCCTCCCGAATGCGAGTCCAATGTGCAGTTTCATTAAAACGGACTTTCGTCGTAAGGTTATGGTGGGTTCTTTTATTTTATTTTTGATAATACAGTGCAGAATTTTCGTAAGGTTTCCTTTAGTGTTGTTAAAACAATAGTACACATGAGAGAGAAATTAATCACCAACGACATATGCGAATACTCAGATGTTATCTATAACAGTCTGACATGCACATGCAGTTTATTGATTACATGCATGTAGTGAGTAAAATGACGTATTTTGGCACTATGCGCTCTTCCCATACATAGCACAAAACTTTCGAGATGCATCTGCTGGCTGGCCGTCTATTAAACCTGAAAAGAACAAAATGCAGAACTTAGCCCTTTTCCCACATGCGACTATTTTGGGTTAAAAAATGAAGGGAATTATGTTCAAAGTTCCATTAGAGCGATAACTTCAGCAGACAGCAGGTTCGCGTTTTAAAAAATGTAGCAGCGGATGTACTCGAATTAGCGTCATCGTATCTACAGTGCACGACACTGACCCTTATCCTAGTAGCTACGTGTAGTTACAGGAGCTTCAGAAGTCAATAACAAGACCTCTAGGACTTCCGCATTCCACAGTGCTGTGAGATAATGCATATGGCCGGATGTAGACTTCTGAGAGACAGACAGTTACGGCTTTTCTTTTGCACTGCACGAGGTTTTCAACAAACAGATAGCGCAATAGAGTAGCTCAAGTGGAAAGGAACATTTCCTAATTAAATATATGCACCCTACACTGTTGGCAGCTCTGTGTAAGAGGCAGTTACGTGATTTTATTTGGATGATTACAATATAGAGTCGAATGTATGCAGTGCGTAGCCGAGGCAGCTACTTCATGGCGATTTGGTCAACCAAGTAAATGAATGTACTGAACATGCTGCAAACCACTACAGGGAGCCCGTGTGTCAGAATTCTCATCCAGTGTGGCGCAACAGCGTTATGGTAGAAGAATGAGTCACAGAGAAGGTGGTTTGGTGGCCTGCTGGATTGATGCTGGGTTTGCATTCTTATGGCCTGAGTTCGATTCGCACTTCTGCTGATGATTTTTGATAGGTAGAGACAGATTCTATTCTCTTCTGGCTACGCCAATTGAAGAAGTTATAATAGCATTGTGGTCTGAACTTCACATTAAACGTGATATTCCTTCTCTACCAAGTAGACGTTAAGTTGAACCACAATAAAATCAAGAGTGGCGACATGTAGAAACTCTGTCATCAGTAACCTTTCTTATACTAGTTATTTATTTATAGTGACGAAACAAACGCTACGTATGGTCACAGGACACTTATTCCATCTTGGAATTGAGCTTCTGTGTGTCGATAAAATTGGTTCTAAACTGGGAATGCAACTCAGACCGCCCTTAACGCGGAATTTGATCCTTTCGGGACGATACAGCTCGACTATAAGTTGTTGTTTGTTCAAAACTGCAAATTCCTCAACATCTCCACATATTGCGCGTGAATGGGTTCGAATCCTGGCCCGGCACTAAAGTTTTCATTATCTGTTATCAAGCTCTAGCATGAGAATACCTGTCTGCTGGTGGATAATTATTTTGATTTTTAATGTATTTTCATTCCTTGTCAACACCAACGATATCTGACGTTTTTGACTCCCAGTGAGACACAGAACTATTTGCGAGATCACTGTAAGTTCAAGGATGTTATTGCGAGCTGCTGGTGGAGAAAATTTCGGTAGCTGACATCTCTTTGTGTGTAGTCAACAACGATATGTGTGGGGTTCGATTCCGTCAGCACTGAACTCTTCGTCATTTTATTTCTAGTTCTAAGATGCTCACATGTCGCTGCTGGCGTAACAAACCCATATTTGACGTTTCTTTTCTCTAGAATATAACAACGATACGTGCCGGGTTGGAGTCCTGGGAAGGAAAAATTTAATGTTTCGTCTCGTCATGTCAGTTAAAACATCGAGCTACTGCCGAGAAAATCCGATATGTCACAGTTGATTGTGCTTCGATATCAATCCGATTAGGTCCTGGGTTCGAATCCCTGTCCAACGCAAAGCTTTACCTCACGGCATTTCAAGTAAGTTACTTGTGAAGAAACAATATTTACCATCTCTCGTAGTTCGTTAACAGGGACAATATATGCTGTGTAGGAATTTACGTCCGTTAAAATGTTTACATTATGTAATTTACCCCCGCTCATGACCCATGGACCTTACGGTTGGTGGGGTGGCTTGCGTGTCTCAACGACACAGATACCCGTACCGTAGGTGCAACCACAACGGAGCGGTATCTGTTGAGCCACCAGACAACGTGTGGTTCCTGAAGAGGGGCAGCAGCCTTTTCAGTAGTTGCAGGGGCAACAGTCCGTATGATTGACTGATCTGCCCCTGTAACACTAACCAAAACGGCCTTGCTGTTGTGGTACTGCGAACGGCTGAAAGCAAGGGGAAACTACAGCATTAATTTTTCCCGAGAGCATGCAGCTTTACTGTATGATTAAATGATGATGGCGTCGTCTTGGGTAAAATATTCCGGAGGTAAAATAGTCCCCCATTCGGATTTCCGGGCGGGGACTACTCTAGAGGACGTCGTTATCAGGAGAAAGAAAACTGGCTTTCTGCGGATCGGAGCGTGGAATGTCAGATCCCTTAATCGGGCAGGTAGGTTAGAAAATTTAAAATGGAAATGGATAGCTTAAAGTTAGATATAGTGGGAATTAGTGAAGTTCTGTGGCAGGAGGAACAAGACTTTTGGTCAGTAGAATACTGGGTTATAAATACAAAATCAAATAGGGGTAATGCAGGAGTAAGTTTAATAGTGAATAAAAAAAATAGGTGTGCGGGTAAGCTACTACAAACAGCATAGTGAACGCATTATTGTGCCACGATAGACACGAAGCACACGCCTGCTACAGTAGTACAAGTTTATATGCCAACTAGATCTGCAGATAATGAAGGAATTGATGAAATGTATGATGAGATAAAATAATTTATTCAAGTAGTGAAAGGAGACGAAAATTTAATAGTCATGGGTGACTGTAATTCGAGAGTAGGAAAAGGGAGAGCAGGAAACATAGTAGGTGAATATGGATTGGGGAGAAGAAATGAAAGAGGAAGCCGCTTGGTAGAATTTTGCACAGAGCATAACTCAATCATATCTAATATTTGGTTCAAGAATCATGAAAGAAGACTGTATACATGGAAGAACCCTGGAGATACTAGAAGGTTTCAGATAGAGTATATAAAGGTAAGACGGAGATTTAGGATCCAGGTTTTAAACTGTAAGACGTTTCCAGGGGCAGATGTGGACTCTGACCACAATCTATTGGTTATGAACCGTAGATTAAAACTGAAGAAACTGCAAAAAGGTGGGAATTTAAGGAAATGAGACCTGTATAAACTGAAAGAACCAGAGGTTGTACAGAGTTTCAGGGAGAGCATAAGGGAACATAAGGGAACAATTGACAGGAATGGGGGTAAGAAAAACAGTAGAAGAAGAATGGGTAGCTTTGAGGAATGAAATAGTGAAGGCAACAGAGGATCAAGTAGGTAAAAAGATAAGGGCTCGTAGAAATCCTTGGGTAACAGAAGAGATACTGAATTTAATTGATGAAAGGAGAAAATACAGAAATGCAGTAAGTGAGGCCGGCAAAAAGGAATACAAAGGCCTCAAAAATTAGCTCGACAGGAAGTGCAAAATGGCTAAGCAGGGATGGCCAGAGGACAAATGTAAGGATGTAGAGGTTTATCTCACTAGGGGTAAGATTTATACTGCCTACAGGAAAATTAAAGAGATCTTTGGAGAAAAGAGAACCACTTGCATGAATATCAAGAGCTCAGATGGAAACCCAGTTCTAAGCAAAGAAGGAAAAGCAGGAAGGTGGAAGGAGTATATAGAGGGTCTATACAGGGGGCAATGATCTTATGGACATATTTATGGAAATGGAAGAGGATGTAGATGAAGATGAAATGGGAGATATGATACTGCGTGAAGAGATTGACAGAGAACTGAAAGACCTAAGACGAACAAGGCCCCGAGAGTAGACAACATTCCATTGGAACTACTGAAGGCCTTGGGAGAGCCATTCCTGACAAAACTCTACCATCTGGTGAGCAAGATGTATGAGACCGGTGAAATACCGTCGGACTTCAAGAAGAATATAATAATTCCAATCCCAAAGAAAGCAGATTTTGACAGATATGAAAATTACCGATCTATCAGTTTAATAAGTCACAGCTGCAAAATACTAACGCGAATTCTTTACAGACGAATGGAAAAACTTGTAGAAGCCGACCTCAGGGAAGATCAGTTTGAATTCCGTAGAAGTGTTGGAAGACGTGAGGCAATTCTGACCCTACGACTTATCTTAGAAGAAAGATTAAGGGAAGGCAAACCTACGTTTCTAGCATTCGTAGACTTAGAGACAGCTTTTGACAATGTTGACTGGAATACTCTCTTTCAAATTCTGAAGGTGTCAGGGGTAAAATACAGGGAGCGAAAGGCTATTTACAATTTGTACCGGAACCAGATGGCAGTTATAAGAGTCAAGGGACCTGAAAAGGAAGCAATGGTTGGGAAGGGAGTGAGAGAGGGTTGTAGCCTCTCCCCGATGGTATTCAATCTGTATATTGAGCAAGCAGTAAAGGAAACAAAAGAAAAATTCGCTGTACGTATTAAAATCCATGGACAAGAAATAAAAACTTTGTGGTTTGCCGATGACATTGTAATTCTGTCAGAGACAGCAAAGGACTTGGAAGAGCAGTTGAACGGAATGGACAGTGTCTTGAAAGGAGGATATAAGATGAACATCAACAAAAGCAAAACGAGGATAATGGAATGCATTCGAAATAAGTCTTATGATACTGAGGGAATTAGATTAGGAAATGAGGCAACTTAAAGTAGTAAAGGACGTTTACTATGTGGGGAGCAAAGTAAATGATGATGGTCGAAGTAGATAGGATATAAAATGCAGACTGCAATGATGAAGAAAGCGTTTCTGAAGAAGAGAAATTGGTTAACATCGAGTATAGATTTGAGTGTCAGGAAGTCGTTTCTGAAAGTAATTGTATGGAGTGTAGCCATGTATGGAAGTGAAACATGGACGATAAGTAGTTTAGATAAGAAGAGAATAGAAGCTTTCCAAATGTGGCGCTACAGAAGAATGCTGAAGATTAGATGGGTAGATCACATAACTAATGCGAAGGTATTGAATAGAATTGGGGAGAAGAGGTGCTTGTGGCACAACTTGACTAGAAGAAGGGATCGGTTGGTAGGACGTGTTCTGAGGCATCAAGGGATCACCAATTTAGTACTGAGGGGCAGCGTGGGGGGTAAAAATCGTAGAGGGAGACCGAGAGATGAATACACTAAGCAGATTCAGAAGGATGTAGGCTGCAGTAGGTCCTGGGAGATGAAGAAGCTTGCACAGTATAGAGTAGCATGGAGAGCTGCATCAAACCAGTCTTAGGACTGAAGACCACAACAACAACAACATGTAATTTAAAGCTGATATTTACTAACTGATACTGTCTAAAATCGAAGTATATCACTCTCTGTATGCCTAGTCAGGAATGAGTGTTAGTTTCAGTCAGTCACGAAATCTTTGCTTAGTCTCCATGATCTGGGTTTGAATCCATATGCACAACGAGATTGTTCTTCGTGTTCATACATATTCTCACCTAGCTGCTCGCGAATAACTTAAATTTGTATTGTCGTTTTGTGTTAAATAATGAGAACGGTATGTTACTTTGAGGAGTAAATCATGACTACGACGAACTTAGTACGTGCATTACTTACCTGACGTAATAATGAGTGTTAACGTTTCAGGTTTGTTATTTATTGCAGTAAATGTGAGCTTACAATTCTTAAGGACAGTCTTACCTGTCATAAGGTGTTCCCTGATATTTGTGGTATCGTGGTATTACTTTACATCTTGAGTTATTGCGATACAGAGCAGTGTTTTCTAGTGGTGACTTGTTGGAACCATTTTCAATAGTCAAACGACTGTACCGAGGAACGATTAGAACTCCTGTTAGACAGTTGCGTTATGTGGGTTGCTTGCGAATCCGGGGAAATGCAATGCAGGTCTTTCGGATACTTTTGAGCATGACTGTACATAAAATTTTATAAATCCACCAAATGTAATTTCGATGCTGTAACATCGCTGACAGATAGATATGGTGTAGAGTTAAACCGACAAAGAGCAGAGAATTCTGAAATATCACATACATTGATTTTTTAATTCGTGGAAGTTCTATGACTCACACGGATTTATTTCTCTATAAATGTGCTTATAAACCAATCTAATTTTAATGTCAAAACTTTACTTTCTCTCTTTATTCTTTGAGCTTTACATTAGGCTAAATGTTTTAAAAACTATTCGTGAAAATTTAAAATTGCAAGCTTTGATTGTTGACTACATCACAGTCTCCGATCACTGTCATGAGCCTGGCAGGGCCGCCCAAAAAAACCCATTTTTCCTTTATCTCTTTCTTAGTTACCTTCATTTCACAGCCTATACTTTTAGGTAATTAACCTGTATCGGTTTGTAGACTCCCAATGAACATGGTAAACTATTATTTATTATACATGGAATTTTTATGGACACATATCCCTAAATACTTCAAAAATTTGGTGTAATATCGACAATGTAATTTAATTTTGTGACAAGCTGAGATACATACGTAATGAAAGTCAAAGTTAAAATAAGTTGTATTGTTTACTGTTAATACCCACACAAAACGACTGCAGTAGTTGCACTGTAGTATTACATGGACATGTTTAATAACATGCTATTCACTGACAAATTATCACTAGGACATGAAACAGTTACAAGAAACTAAGGTTGGCAGAGATTCAGGACAAGGAATCGATAGAGAGTTTGCTACATGATTAGCACACCGACTGATTTCCACGATATGAAGACAGTGATTGCCAAGATTTGAGTTCATATAATTGTGCATTCCAAAAGGGCATCTTCCTCCTACTCATTAAACCTCTAACGTTTACTGAGTACACGGCCGAAGCCAATTGCAGATCTTACCATCCACCATTTTTTACAGGATCATTGAGTTGTCTTCCAGTCTTGTAGTCGATGGAATCTGTGTCAGACAATGTCTGCGAATCCCAAAAAGATGCTTAACACAAGCTTTACACATGCTCAAGTTGGAGATGGAAATGACCTCTTCTCACACCGAACTCTGCGAGCAGAATTCAAACTGATTCTCTCACTAGCAGCAGACAAAGTGCCTCTAGTTCGTCCTATCTTCCCTCGTAACATTAATCTCTTCTTCAAGAGCCAGTCTTAGCCTCTCACAAGCAGTCTTCCAGCGACAAGTGTCAATTCTCCTCTAGCATCCTCTCACGTCTTGTTAATTTTCCATCACTACTACATCAGACCAAGCTGACCAATAAATTTTCCGCATTTCCGCGAACAGAGGGCTACAGTTAAAGAAAGGTATTTGTTTTGGCGCGAATGAGCGCGCTATTGTGTTATAGCGTGTTGGTTCCTGTGACCCTCATAAGATTTCTGTCTGCTTTAAATATATAGGGGCCAGAGACAGGCATTTCTGGGATGGGAAAATTGGGGTCTCTCTATTATAGAACCCTTACACATCGACTACTGTATTCCGCTGACAGCAAAGAGTCATAAATACCTGCAACTTTCACAGAGCCTCCATTGTGTCCCCCAATATATTGCTCTCCTTTCAGCACACTGGTGCTGTCTTCTCTACATTCTCCACCAAAGGTTTATTGTTGCCTGCCTTTGGGACCTTTGCTGTAGAACACAATGCCCTTATCGCAGATAAAAGCTTTTCGGAAATTGGGAGCAGATGTCATGTCATAAAAAATTCCAATGACTCTTCTGTTGCCGTCCGGACAGACATGGCATTACCTGTTGTCTACATAGTGTCGACTCGCTGTGGACATTCTTTCATCTTGTCCAGTACACATCAGTCTTTGTGAAGGCTCTCCTACCTGGTGTCGGAGTCATCTTTTACAACCTGCTTAAAAACAGATAATCCTGCTGGAAGAACATCCGCAGCTGAGCACTATAGCAGAGGTTGAAAATACCGCTTCAGTTGTAAACTACTTTATTTTCACACTAGCGGTTTCGGACAGTTATAAACCCATTCTCAGGTGTCGTAGCTGTGCTGTGTTCCCCGAGCGCCGCGTATTAGTGCACTCATAGGCAACACACCGCGCCTGGTACACCCGGCGCTCGGGGACCACAGCACAGCTACGACACCTGAGGACGGGCTTATAACAGTCCGAAAGCGGTCGTGTGAAAATAAAGTAATTTACAACTGAAGTGTTATTTTCAACCTCTGTTAACCTGCTTAAAGTTGATGGTGTCCATCGGCCAACTTTCATCTGCCACCTAACTGTGAAACTCCTAGTCCAGCGAAATGTAATTCTCAAGAAGTACGCCTACAAGTACTTCATATATAGGCAATCACTATCGCATCATCTACAACAAAAATAAACAAATACGCTATATATCGATAATGTGGAAGTTGACGATACCTTCAGTTTTGATACCTTTCCGTTACTGTTAGAAAATGAGGACGTAATGATGTAAAATGGATGTGGAGAAATGGGACAGCAGTAACTGCCTGAACTCAGGGGCCTCAGACTACTTGCGAGGTTAGTTTCTGACGAACGCCAGGCTCCCGCATTATTGACAATACTATTTGTGAATAGTTTTGTACTATCAACCTATGTCTCTATCATTCAGAACTTGCTGCTATAGTCTTTCATGTATCCCTATCTGGTGCAAAGAGTGTACATAATGTTGAAAGTAGGTAGCAGTTATTGGGAAAATTTTGCAGTAAAATGTAAATCAACGACAGGCCATATAAGGAGAGAAATATTTTGTGGATCTATCCCACAGATGATTCATGAGAGTGACCGCTGTGAATATGTGTAAGCTGGGCTGCATTTGGTGATGTGTGACGTAAAGATAACGTAATGTGGTACTGTATACTCACGTGAAAGTTTTCAGGGTATATGCAGAGATGTTTCGAGAAATAAGAACTGTCAATGTAAAGTGACTGAGTAAATGGTACTGAGATGAAGGTAAAAAGGCTTAGTATTTCCTGTCTATTGAAAACTAAGAAACTTACTATAAATATTATTTTCACCATTTGTTATTTTGGATTAAATTTTGATTGGTGTACATCATGTGATGTAGGAAATAGTACTTTTAAGATTTAAAGTCCGTATGGAAAGGAAAGCACTTAACGAATAAGCTTGTTGGTCTCAAAAATTATTTATTGCTGTGGTTCCTAACCTTTCTTAGAACCCCGGTGCGATCTGTTTTCCATCCCCTCACATTATCACTAACTTTAGCATCTAATTAAACTGCAGAATGAAAGACTTCTCTTGGAAGACTTTTACTTTAAAATGAAGAAAGATGAATGACTTTCAGTTTTGTATGTGTGTGTGTGTGTGTGTGTGTGTGTGTGTGTGTGTGTGTGTGTGTGTTATAAATAACGACAGCATTCGTGCTGCATCTAAAGTGCTATCCGCAACTCTTTCTCAGAAAAGAAAGCTGACATCCACTGTGGGGTACACACATTTTAGAAAACTTGTTTCCCCTGCATTAGTCGTCTCCATTGCGGTACTTGTTAGACCTGCAAACTGCATCCAGTGTAAAATCAAACAATTTCAGATGTTTGCACTATACTTTCCGTTCTTAAATCGCTTCATTGCCACGCTCCTTACATCTGAACTGGCAGAAATTTTACGACTTTAGGCTATTAATGCTTTGTGTCTAACCACTATAATAATAATAAGCACAAAAAATGTGTACAGGACTATAGTAGCCCATATGATGATACCGCTGTGCCGTGATGTCAATTAATTCATTTATCTGTTTCGAAGCGAGTAAGGTAGCAATTTCTGGACTACTGCAGTTTCTATCTACAACTTGGAGAAAATAAATTTCTTCTGACATTTAGCGTTAGTTGCGTATGTGCCTCACTTTTATCATCAGCGATGTACGGGACAAAGCAGTACAAATGTTTGTAGTAGGTGTTCTGTATTAGGAGCCGGTAACTTCCACCGCATTAATGCTACTAAATGAGACAAGGTAATTACCGATAATTTTTATAATCAGCATTAGAGCCTTCGAAAATTGTGGTAATAGTAATGATCTTTCGAACATAATTTTGGTCCAAGTGTGAAATAGAATCGAATAGCTTAGTTTTCACCCCTCAGAAAATTTCATTTTGCCCTTTAGGGGGTAATTACCTCAGGTTGGGAACCACTGATTTATTATGATGAAAATACTGGCTTACGTAGTGGATTTTGGAGGTTACATTTTATCGTGAATGGGAATGTTCATGGGACACTACAATCTGCTGTTATAATCACAAACTGATAATATTACACTCTAGGAGGAAAGTAAGTGAGCTTTTAGAAAGTAATGCGCACGACGTGAAAAAGGGAATTTTGTCTTTACTCTCATCTTTTCACCACGAACGACAAAGAGAAACAAACGAAACTGAGAATGGTGCTGATGAAGTCTACAAATTATCATGGTTTGGTTTTAGCAGCATGGCTTTCTTGCAGGAATAATTTGCAGAACAAAAACGATGGAAAACATAGAAGATTTAAAATTACATTACTTTTCATTGAATATCTCAGACTGTTGCTTGTTATACTCTCTTTGAAATTCTGAAGGTAGCAGGGGTGAAATACAGGGAGCGAAAGGCTATTTACAATTTGTACAGAAACCAGATGGCAGTTATAAGAGTCGAGGGATATCAAAGGGAAGCAGTGGTTGGCAAGAGATTGAGACAGGGCTGCAGCCTCTCCCTGGTGTTACTGAATCATTATAATGAGCAAACAGTAAACGAAACAAACGAAAAATTCGGAGTAGGTATTATAATCCATGGAGAAGGAATACGAACTTTGAGGTTCGTCGATGGCATTGTAATTCTGTCAGAGACAGCAAAGGACTTGGAAGAGCAGTTGAACGGAATGGACAGTGACTTCAAAGGAGGATATAAGATGAAAATCAACAAAAGCAAAACGACGATAATGGAATGTAGTCAAATTAAGTCAGGTGATGCTGAGGGGATTACATTACGAAATGACACTTACAGTAGTAAAGGACTTTTACTATTTGTGGAGCAAAATAACTGGTGATGGCAAGGAAAGCGTTTCTGAAGAAGAGAAATTTGCTAACATCGAGTATAGATTTAAGTGTCAGGAAGTCGTTTCTGAAAGTATTTGTATGGAGTGTAACCTTGTATGGAAGTGAAACATGGATGATAAATACTCGTAGTTTGGACAAGAAGAGAATAGAAGCTTTCGAAATGTGGTGTTACAGAATAGTGGTGAAGATTAGATGGGTAGATCACACAACTAATGAGTACGTATTGAATAGAATTGGGAGAAGAGGAGTTTGTGGCACAACTTGATTAGAAGAAGGGATCGGTTGGTAGTACATGTTCTGAGGCATCAAGGGATCACCAATTTATTATTGGAGGGCAGTGTGGAGGGTAAAAATCATAGAGGGAGACCAAGAGATGAATACACTAAGCAGATTCAGAAGGATGTAGGTTGCAGTAGGTACTGGGAGAGGAAGAAGCTTGCACAGGATAGAGTAGCATGGAGAGCTGCATCAAACCAGTCTTAGGAACGAAGACCACAACAACAACATCTCAGTGACAATTAATTTTACTGCTGCACGTGTTAATCTTTTAAGAGAGGTGTCATCTTTAGAAATACTACAGCCTACATAATTCAATAAATAATCATGATATGTAGGTTTCATTCGGAAGAAAATATGAAATAGTCCGTATTACAACAATTCAGCTTTAACTTCAGGCGTTGGTTTTATCCCACCAATCTGCTCCCTATTTCTTTAAGAGACACTTCTTCCACCAGCGTCATTTGCTCTTTTTCTTTTTCAGACGATCAGCTTCTTCAAGTAAAATAAACGCTGCACATGAAGCGGTTGATAAATCCTCTTCTTCTCTTATAATATCGGACGGTAAAAATGTAATTAAGACACTATTTTGTAACACTAACAAAATTGGAGCAACCTCTAGAAATTATGGGAGCCAACAGATTTGCATATGGCGTTATCCCTTGGCCCCAACCCCTTCATTTGGTGAGGATGAGAGACAGAACGCAAACGCCTTGGCGATCAACGTTCAGCCAGATCCACTGGCTGTTGTTTGTTGACCTTCCTTAGCCTAGTGTGTACACGTTTTTACAGGCCCTGATCGTGCACCTGATGCACCCAACAATAAATATCATCCCTCATTCAGAAGAAAAACACGTATGTTTAGAAACATGCCCTTTTGCAAATATATAATAAGTTCAGTTAATCATACTGCTGTGCCTACCAGGTTGACGAAACTACCATTAATCTGAGAACCAGAAACCTTGAAAGTGTCACATATTAGAGTGACACGTAAGCTGAATCATTTGCTGACTATTAATGATTAATGTGCAAATGTGATTCGCTACCCCTGTTGAATGTAGCTAATCTAGTTCGCAATAAAGCTGATCGCTGCTTGTATTAATCTCACAAGTCTTAGAAGGAAATTTGGCAAATTCACAGTTGCATGTAACGAAATCTTACAAATAATCAATGATGCACCTGAACAACACCAAGAAAAAATAGAATTACACCATAAAAGAATTATTCTTAGCTGCACGCTATCTGTTGAACATAGTACTACCAAAACTGTACATAAATTATGCAAATATCCAGGGAGTTTGATGTAGAAAACCAAAATTTGCATTTAAATTTTATAATGCTCACAAATAAGTAACCAGAAGAACCAAAAATTAGATCGTGGCAGGTAACCCAGTTACAGAGTGAATAGAACTTTGACGAAGCGCAACGGGATAAGAAGTCAACTCGGACAAAACCGAATATTGAATTCTCACTGTCGATCTCATGCATTTACTACGCATATAAAGAAATTACATCTTACAGACGCAGTACAATTTGTGCTGTACTAATGTTTTTGCCATATGGGCCCTATATTTTCTAATAACCGGAAAACCCTCGGCTTGTGTGAGTACTGGAGAAGCACCCGTAGTCAAGGGGTACGCTAGCTCTGCGTCAATTTCAAAAAGGGGGCGGGGTAGCGTCTTTGATTAGTAATCAAAACGTCCTTGGTCCTGAGTTCGAAACCTGCCATCTTCCAGTGTAAGAGGTCACCCTCAATCTACCAATGGCCTTGTCAAGGAGAGCGGAAGAGTTAACACAGGTTCAGGGCACTCAGTTGTGCTTGTCGTGGAAAACTGCTCCTGAAGGTGGAAAAATCAGCAATGATCAACGCCATGAGGAAGGCAATGGAAACCTCTGAATTAAGGATACATGACGTGTATACACAGGACATGTGTCCTGTAACTGAAAAAGTGTCATGATGGTATCTCCATTGGCAAAAGATTCCGGAATAGTCCTCCGGGACTGATGACACGTTAGTTTGGTCCTTTATACCCCAAACCAACCAATCAAACAGTAGTCCCCCATTAGGATCTCTTGGAGGGGACTGCCAAGGTGAAGGTGACCATGAGAAAAAGACTGAGTAACCAACGAAAGGATACCGTTCTACGAGTCGGGGAATGGAATGTCAGAAGCTTGAACTTGGTAGGGAAGCTAGAACATCTGAAAAGTTAAATGCAAGGTTCTATCTAGATATAGTAGTGGTTAGTGAAGTAAACTGGTCAGATGAGTATAGGGTAAGTTCATCACAAGCAGAAAATGGGATAACGGAAGTAGGATTCGTTATGAATAGAATGCTAGGGCAGATAGTGTGTTACAGTGAACAGTTCAGTGACAGGATTTTTCTTATGAGAATCGACAGCAAACCAACTTCGAAAACAATAGTTCACGTATACATGCCGATGCAGCAAGATGAAGAGATACAGAAAGTAGAAGAGGATATTGAAATGGTAATACAGAACATAAGGGATAAGGAAAGTTAATAGTCATGGGTAACTGGAATGCAGTTTTAAGAAAAGGATTAGAAGAAGATGTACAGAAGAATATGGGCTTGGAACGAGGAATGAAAGAGGAGAAAGGCTATTTGAGTTCTGCAATAAGTTTCTACTAGTAATAGCGAATACTCTGTTTAAGAATCACAAGAGGATGAGGTATACATCGAAAAGGCCGGTTGATACGGGCAGATTTCAGTTAGATTGCATTATGGTCGGACAGAGATTTGGAAATCATTTACTGGATTGTAAGGCGTACCCAGGAGCAGATGTAGACTCCGATCACAATGTAGTAGTGATGAAGAGTAGGCTGTAGTTTAAAAGGTTAGTCAGGAAGAATCAATACGAAAAGTGGGATACGGAAGTAATAAGGAATGACAAGATAAGCTTAAAGGTCGCTAAGGCTATACATACAGCAATAAGGAATGGCTCAGTAGACAGTATAGTTGAAGAGGAATGGATGTTTGTAAAAAAAGGAATTACAGAAATACGAAAGAAAGAAGAACGCACAAAGAAGGTACCACCGAAGAAACCAAGGGTAACAGAAGAAATACTTCAGCTGATCCATGAAAGAAGGACGTACAAATATCTTTAGCGAAATTCATGAATAGAGAAATAGAAGTCTGTGAGGAATGAAAAAATAGGAAGTGCAGATAAGAGGAGACGAAATGGCTGCATGAAAAGTTTGTAGAAATCGAAAAAAAAAATGATTGTTGGAAGGACTGACTCAGCATATAGAATAGTCAAAATAACCTTCGGTGAAACTAAAATCAAGGCTGGTAACATTAAGACCGTAACTCTAATTCCAGTGCTAAATGCAGACGAGAGAGTGGATAGGTGGAAAGAGTACGTTCAACGCCTCTATCAGGGGAAAGATTTGTCTGATATCATAGAAGAAGAAACAGGAGTCTATTTAGAAGAGATAGGGGATCCAGAATTAGAATCAGAATTTAACAGAGCTTTGGAGGACTTAAGATCATATAAGGCAGAGGCAACAGACAACAGTCTATCTCAATTACTGAAATCATTGGGGGAAGTGGCAACAAAACGACTATTCAAGTTGGTGTGTAGAATGTATGAGTCTGGCGACATACCATCTGACTTTCAGAAGAAAATATCATCTACACAATTCCGAAGACTGCAAGATCTGACAAATGCAAGAATTATCGCACAATCAGCTTAACGGGTCATGCATCCCATATGCTGACAAGAATAATATACAACAGAAGGGAGAAGAAAATTTAGAAGGTATTAGGTGACGATCAGTTTTGCTTTAGGATAGCTAAAGGCAGCAGAGAGGCAATTCTGAAGTTGCGGTTGATAATGGAAACAAAACTAAAGAAATATTTTAAAAAAACTTTCATAGCATTTGTCGACCTGCAAAAAGCGTTCGGCAGTGTAAAATTGTGCCACATTTACGAAATTCTGAGAAAAATAGGGGTATGCTATCGGGAGAGATTGGTAATACACAATACGTACAAGAGCCAAGGGAGAATAAAAAGAGTCGACGACCATAAACTAAGTGCTCGGATTAAATGGGGTGTAAAACATGGATGTAGTCTGTCGCCCCTACTGTTCAATCTGTACATCGAAGAAGTAATGATTGGAATAAAAGAAAGTTTCAGGAGTGGAATTAAAATTCAATACGAATCGTTGATGACATTCCACATGGCCCGTGGGAAAACCGGAACACAAGAGACTCCAAGCATTTGGGATGTGGTGCTACAAAGGCATGTTGATAAGGTAAGGAATGAGGATGTTATGGGCGGAATCGGAGAGGAAATGAATATGTGCAAAACACTTACGAGGAGAAGGGCAGGATGACAGGACATCTGTTAAGACATCAGGGAATAGTTTCTATGTTTCTAGGAAGAGCTGTAGAGGGCAAAAAGCTGTAGAGGAAGAGAGAGATTGGAATAAATCGAGCAGATAATTGAGGACGTAGGTTGCAAGTGCTTATGTGAGGTGAAGAGGATGGCACTGGAGAGGAATTCGTGACGGGCCGCATCAAAATCAGTCAGAAGACTGATGACTGAAAAAAAAAAAAAGAAGGGAGGTGTGCTAGCAGAAATTATCTCGATATATTTATGCTTAACAGTGGCACACACTTATTTGCACAGCTGAAATTGTTATAGAAGAAATCTCTGTTTAACGCAGGCTACTTAACCCCAGCTTTACAAAGAGCTAAAATTGACAGCGTATGTTTCAGGAACGTGATTCTTGAGGTGGTATGGAACAACTGGAAACAATAATTGAACAAAAACAACTGGCCGGGGAGGATTATCAGTTCGTATAAATCCCAACTATAGTTAAAAGTAATATAAATAATAATATTTGAATAAAGGACGACATACTTCATGTATAAATATCATGCAGTTACCCACGTCTGTTCACGTTTGCAGAGGAAACAACACAAAAGAAATAAAACCAAATAATGATAAATCCATAAAACACTGTTTTTATGACTGTGATTGAGATAATTCGCTTCAAACCACGAATGACTGAATAAGGAATGTATACTCATCCCCATGTGTTCTAAAATAGGTGAAAGTGGAACGAAGGTCTACCATTCTCGATGTTAAATAGGATGGCAAAATGAATCAAGGACAGAAATCTAATTCTCAATGATTTGACGAGGCACATAATTAACAATCACGTAAATGCAGCACAAATGAGCAAATCTCAAGTTATCCTTACCACAACCTCGAACGAAGACATTCGAAAGTGCTCATTTCACCACAAAAGTAGAATCGTCTATACGATGAGGAAAATCAACACATCATTTCATCAAGGCATCTGGAAGAAGAGCAGAGTGCTTTTCGTGCGATCCATGAGGCTTCCCAAGACTAATTCTACAGATTAGCATTCCTACTGACCGACTCAAGCCAAATCTCGCATGATCGATTAAGACAAACCTTAGTACATCCACTAAGAGATTTCATGCCCTAGCAGACTGATAGGTGACTGCAACTAATTGCGTCAGACAGGTCAATATCGTCATGTGCACGAATACGCTACATGAAGGGTGCTGACCGCTTCGTTCATGATATGCGTTTCCTTTTTGTAGGTCACTGGGGTCACCACTTGTTGCTCTCCAAGGAAAGTAACCTGAGCATGTTCTACACATCGGTGACACAGGGCTACTGTGAACCAGGACGACGCCACTTCACGGAAGAGGAACTAAGCTTCTTTCTCCACTTCGACAAAGACTTTAAACTATGATGAAGTGTTTACAGTGAATCTCATAGATAATTACACTCCTATAAAATACTGTTGTTACAGTTAAGTGACGAAAAGAACAGCCCAGCTTAGAGCGAAATATCAACTTTCAGTAGCACACAAGAAAAATTATGCTCTCAAATTTCTTTCTAGATTAGTAAATTTACTGTTAATCTCGGCACAAAAGAAGTGATTTGAAACTAATTAATTTTACTAAATTAGGTAGAGATTCCAGAATACAAATGTCTGAATCATTGTGTTGGCCATGGAAAATCAAATAGGGCAATATTGAAGTTTTTTCCTCTCGAAGAATATTGGTATTTATCTAACGGGAGAAAATAAGAAAAGAAGTACTAATGCGAGTGTGGCAGGTAAGAAATCTGTGGGAACCTTTTGCATTCGAGAGCATTTAACTTGGCATACAAAATGCGGAAGAGGGGAAACTTATAGGCAATGACATAGACATCTACGTTTAAAACAGCCTCGAGGTGCTTACAATTAACAAACATGATATTTTTTTTAAAAAAGAATGAAACTCAGCTGTAATCATATGAAACAAAAGATGTGCCAGACAGGCCCTATTTATTGTCATTATGGTTACCTCAACACATTTCTACTAAATAATATAATAATTAATATTTTACGGTAATTGTATTACGTTTCTGGGTGTACTTTGATGTTCATCACCCATCACATTACCTATAGAGAACAGACATTTTCAATTTTGAAAGCATACAGCAATTTTTATCGTTTACTAGTCTTTTGTTTGCGAGTTCCCCCGCGTACGCACACGTCACATATATTTTGCTAACTCACTGACTCACATTTGTTTACTATTTCGTGTATGTGTGTACGAATTTTGCCATACATTTTCATCTGAATCCTGGGCACACTGACTCGCTTTCGGCGGTTTCACGCCACGCGATTCCAGAAAGGACGTTCAATGCAACTGTGATAATCAGACGTGTGCCATAATATTTGCCCTAATCCCAACACTTACTGACAGAGTTACTGGCTCGCTATGGAGCTCATTCTTGAGACCTGATCGGCGCACTGAACAACAAAATTTGAGCTTCATGGTTTTCAGTTTTTTATTCCTACAATATTTTATACACTTACGTATAAACTTTGGTTGAAATTTCTCCAGCCGGTCTTCAGTTATGCTTTTAGGTCACCTCCTCTCACTCCATCGCTGCCCCCCCCCCCATCCCCCTGCCAAAAGACTACATGGCCTGTCTCACTGTGAAAGTTGTTTTTTCTTTTTCAGTATAGTGAGTTTGGCAGAAACTACTTCAGCGTTATAAAGAAAGGCCGATGTGTCACTATTCTATCTCTCTCTTACACCCTCCCCGATCCCTCCAGGTATGTCACATCATCAAAATCACTACAGTTAACCTCGGCGTTCACAAAAACTGTGGATTCGATAGTAACATCAGTCGTTACCGAATTTTTTTTATATGTCTTCGGTTCTCACCCTCAGCCTCACCACCATTCATCCACGGACAGGTGATAGAGATGTGGTCATACTAACGCGAGAAATTTTCGCGGGCACCCGGACAACAGTGTACTAAGGTTTCATCATAATCGGATAAATGGTGTAGGAACGATCAGATAACTTAACAAACAAACTGCCAAACAAATAATCATATTTATATATTAGATTACTTGGTGTAGAGTATTTTCGTAAGTAGATTTTTAAGGTCACTAATACATGAAGAAGTGTAAAAAAACGAGTTTTCAAATTTTTGTGTTAAAAGGTGGTCAGTAGGTTTCTGAAAAAGAAAAAGTTTACTTCGAGGAAATTTTCCAAAATTAGAGGAATTTAAAAGTGTCTGAACAAATGCCGACGCACTCATGTCACGCAGACAGTTCTGTTGGGAAAAAAAATTGATCTCACTTGTTTGTTTTTATTACTTTTTAGCCTATGTCTTAATGACACAATTTTATTAGAGATTTAATTACTCAGTAGGACTCAAAACGCAAATTAGTGTTTTAACTACTGTATATGGAAATGGGTACCAAAAACAGTTCTGGTGGGACTAAATACTTTTAAAGTACGTGTGATGGATGTTCTGCTATATTTCAGTGACGATTTCGAGGTTTAAGGTTGTGGATTTGATGGGAGAGCCTGGTGGACTAAATATGCAAAGAACTTTAATTGCCATTGAGCGCAGGAGGATATTCGAAGCGGAGAAATCAGTGTCGGAAGCCACCAAAGAAGCAAGAATTGGATGAAGATGTCAGAAAAAGAAAATGCAGAGAGATTAACACTAGAAAGAAAATGATAATATGGACGTAGGATGCATTAGCGTTATGTTAGGTTGGTATAGAAACCAGTTTAACTTGAATTTTCAGTAAGTTCACTTTTTATGTTCAGGTATATGCTGATGGAAAACTATAAGATAGAGGGATTAAATTTTGTATAGTATCGTAAAACATACTTAACTAAAAATGGGCTTTTCTTATGACTTAAATTTGAAAATTTAAAGGAAAGTCAATTACTGGAATTTTTGATTGTAGTTATTAAAAACTTTTTTGAACCATAGTTTGTGACAGTATCTTTAAAAAAAGCATACTTTAAACATAATGGGGCAAAGAATTTACAGAAAAATATGTAAGTAGGCTGTTTAGGTTTTCTTATTGGTAACGTTACGTAGCGCTCTGTATGAAAATCACTGGCTGTGCTGTGTGCAGTCTGTGGCTAGTTTGCATTGTTGTCTGCCATTGTAGTGTTGGGCAGCGGCAGCTGGATGTTAACAGTGCGTAGCGTTGCGCAGTTGGAGGTGAGCCGCCAGCAGTGGTAGATATGGGGAGAGAAATGGCGGAGTTTTGAAATTTGTAAGACTGGATGTCATGAACTGCTATATATATTATGACTATTAAGGTAAATACATTGTTTGTTCTTTATTAAAATCTTTCATTTGCTAACTATGCCTATCAGTAGTTAGTGCCTTCCGTAGTTTGAAGCTTTTATTTAGCTGGCAGTAGTGGCGCTCGCTGTATTGCAGTAGCTTGATTAACGAAGATTTTTGTGAGGTAAGTGATTTGTGAAAGGTATAGGTGAATGTTAGTCAGGGCCATTCTTTTGTAGAGATTTTTGAAAGTCAGATTGCGTTGCGCTAAAAAATATTGTGTGTCAGTTTAATCACAGTCATGTATAATTGTTCAAAGCGAACGTTTCATATGTCGACCCTTAGCCGAGGATACCTCACTGGAATCTTCTGATTTTTTTCTTGTAGTTTGTGTAATTAGTGTAGATATTGTTTATTGCTAGCGCATAATTGTAGAGAAAATTTCCTTTGTAGTTGCAGTCTTTCATTGTTGTACAGTAAAACAGTTGTGGCATGCATGTAGATTTGCACCAATTATTTCGCAGATGCAATTAACTAGATATTATTTCCAGTGCTATGTTAATGTGTTCTCTTATTTTTGCTCTTCAAATTGTGCTTTTCTGTGTTATCGTGTGAAATATTGGGACAATAATGGCGTGTGAAAAACGTAATACTAGGCTCCAAAGTAAACTGAGAAATGACAGTGAAGAAGAAAGCAGTGTGTTAGCGCCACCGTGTAATGAATTAACTAATGTTCAACATAGTAGTTTGGTAATTGTGCATAAGGAAATGGAGCGGACGGCAAATAATGGTGTAGACAGTGAAACAAGTAGTGAACACGGAAGCATTATCGATCGATCGGTCGGCAACAGCTTGCCTCAGGAATCCGAAATAACAGAACACAATATTGCAAATACTGTAGACTCAGGTTTTGGGTCGTCACCGTTTTCTCAAATAAGTCAAGACACATTTCCTGCTCGTCAAAATGTAAATGTTGCCGGTGCAAATGCACTGCCGAAAAGCATAGAGGAACAGATTCCAGACACTAATACATTATTATTGCAATTAAGGCAGCAAATGAAACAAAATCAGAGACAAGCACAGCAACAGTTACACACAATGGAACAAAATCTTCAGAAGTTAGACACAATGGAACAACACCAGAGACAAACACAGCAACAGCTTCAAAAGTTTGACTCATTGGAACAAACTCTTGAACAAACACGTGAATATTTAACTACTGAGTTACATAACATTGAATGGAAATGTCCAAAAGCCTGTAATGACGTAAAAACACAAATCGGTGAGCATTTTCAACCTATTTTTTCGCGGCATGAAAATGCATTACAGAATCACGAAGTAGACATAAAAGAACTGCAAACCATTGTTCATGAAAATCATGAGACCTTGTGGGCTAAAATTGACTCAGTTGCATCTACCGATTCGGTTACGCAACTTGCAAAAACTCAGGAAAACTTAAAGGACACAGTAGATACGATTTCAACACAAATGGACACTCTGAAACTTGGTTCAGAAAAACACACACGGGAAATAATTTCACTATCGGATAAAGTAGCCGAACTTTCAGATCAGTTCACTAACTTATCTACAAAGGTAGATGATGATCTGAATGATACAAGACCTGTAGCCTTCACTGACACTGAAGAGTATGAACAAATTAGAAAATTCAAACAAAATCAAATCAATACACAGTACAAAAGAGAAATCCGGGAAGTACAAGATCAGTTGGCACAAGTAATACAAGAATTACATATTTCAGAGGACACTCACGGGAAGAGGGACATAGAAATACGAAGCAACCACAAAATAATAACACAGAAAACTTCGGAAATTATGAAAGAAATTGGTAAGGCGCATTGACTTTTGAGATGGAACCGCCGAAACGAAGTAACAATGAGCGATGTGCGACTCGCTGACACGATGATTTTGACTATAAGCTGTTCATTACTACACGTAAATTCAAAACATTTAAGAATTCTGACAACGACATTCATCTCATTGTTTTCCTCCCAACTGGTCATTGGAGCACAGGTTAGAATTTATGTGTGGCTACTTGGAGAATGAACCAGCTGTAAGAATGCGACCGGTCATTCACGATTGTCACAGTGAAGGAGAATTTTATCATGCCTTCCTCTCAGCATATTGGTCTCAAGCTACACAAGACCGAGTAAAACATAGCATCATAATGATGAAACATTTCGAACAATCTGAATTCTCCAGTCTTGTGAAATATTTTGAAGACATGTTGCACCTGTCAAACCCATACAGCACTTCAGAACTCATCCGCATTTGCTTAATCAAATTACCTGAACATTTACGACATATTATTTTGGCAGGACGTTGCAAAGACGACATTGAAGCTTTTCAGGGACTCTTACAAGAATTAGAAGTTGACACTGACAATCGCGGAACGCGAAAACAGGAACACAACAATTACAGGTCACATCTGTCGCAATTTCGCGATGAAAGAAATAATAACTGGACACGACAAGGCTATTCTCACAACACAAATCGTGAACAAAACTGGCACCACCCATATGACAACTACTGGCAGAGTAGTAGTTACAGACAAAGATCGCATTTCCGTAATAATGATTATAACAGAGACAATCGTAAAAACAGACAATATGGCAACCAGAACTATTATTATCACGGGAGACAGAATAACTTCAGACGCAACGGTCCACCACGCAGTTACGATTCTGGGAGAAATTCTCCACCACATGACCGACAAACAAGAAACTATGTAAACTACCGACAAAACGACAGACTTGAATTGCATCAGAACTGGCGAGATTCAAACAGAGCAGGGCACTCTCGACAAGGTGAATTTGTAGAAGTTAGGTCTCCTAATCCCAATAACGACACGCGCCAACAAAGAGACAGACAATGACTCGCACCGCAGGCAGCCACGTGCGCCGGCTGGCTCAGAGAAAAATAACATAGACGCTAACCTTGAGCCAAATTCCAGTATTCTTTAACGACGTATACCACATGATAATTGCGTTGAAGTTGAAACTCTGCGTACTGGAAATGGGTAAAGGATTGTACCACATTCCACATATAAAACCGTTTATTGAAAGATAATCTGCTTTTTAACTTAGTCTTTGCCATAAAATTGTTCACTTCACGCTACTAGTACAATTTGTCACACTGAGAAACTGTTAACATGTAATTATGTTCTAAAGTTAACTATCTAGTCTGGAACCAAGAGAACTTATTTAAACAGAAATTACGAATGCATTGTTATTGTGAACAGCCGACACAGCGTTATTGTGTGTACATTCTTGCTTGTCAGTTCCACGATTACGTAATGACTATAAGGCTCACATACTTAGAAGATGTATTGGGACTGCTAATGAGATTTTAATGCAACATTTAGGTTTGCTTGAAAATACATTCTGGATTTAAAGTACTTTCTTTGAGATACCAGATGACACTGTAGTTAGTTTATGTGACAGCTACATGATTTTATCTCGATGCTACTAATGAGTGACCATTTACAATGTTGCTTTTGAGGTGTTTCTGTTTTATATCTGCACAGTTTTTCTGAATTATTCTAAAAAGTAAAACATGTTTTAGTAGTAACTTTTGTGGTATAGCTACAATGAGACTGCCTTTTCTGTAGCACAACAATATGTTACAGCACAGTACTGTCTTCATCACGGCAATAAGCGTAATAACTAAGATATCTATACGCAAACCATTTCACTTTTGTTTATCATGAGGTAAGTACATTGACTTCTGCAGAACTTAGCTTTCGGAGGACGATAACTACGACACTTCCACAGAGATTATCTTACAACAAGACGCGCAGTTTAGCTGTACAGTCACGTATTTGAGTGATTAATTTTATACTTAAAACATTTATTTTTAAAGGTTTTTGAATTACAAAGAAAGTTTTCTGTGATACATTTCATTCCACTGCAATAATCTGTAACACTTGAGGGTATAATTGCATTAATCCTCAGGGGGGTACACGCTTACTTTGTGTACCATGTGTTTGGCAAGCACAAGGAGCCTTAGCTAATATGGTATTTGCTTATAGAACTTTACACATCAGTACCATATTTCTCTAACACACAAATTACACAGCTATCTGATCATTTAACTGAGACAGACAAACATTTATTTTACTATATCAGTGACAGATGTTTACGTAATTACACAGTTGGATAACCTCACACTTATGAAATTGTATTTTGTCTGTACTTTGTGAACTGTTCAAAATTTTTTCAGAGCCATTGTGACACTATGAGAGCTTTGAATGATGTATTTGGTATTGGATCATGATTTTTAAAGTACGTTTGAGGTAGATGACACTATTGAAATGAGCAGAGAATTTTTTTTAGGTTTTGAAATTATTGCAGAAAGCTACGACGTTTTTGAGATTTGATTGAGGTGCTATGATGTTATTATTACAACGACAATGTGTATTATGTTGATGAGGTATGTTTATTATCAATGAGATGATGCTATATGAGGAATCTGATCATGCTATGTATTTATTATGATGAAATATTGAAGACATGTTGATGAATATGTATATGTGTAACAAGGTAAGGAATAATGAGTAGTGGTTAGGGACTCTGACTTGTGAAAAAGGATGTTGGAAACCAAGAATCGTACTTTAAGAGCTATGAAATGTGTGTAAATGCGTGAATGTATCACAATGCCGGCGAAAATTTTTTGGACACTGTTATATTTATTGGATTTTGTTTCTACACATTTCTACTGTAATTTCTCGACTTGTGAAATTTTATTTGTATATGAGACTGTCACTGTAGTGCAAACTGGTGGCGTAAATATTTCAGTAAGAAAGTTAAATGAGCACCTGCACGTAATGCGTCGTGGGCACCCAGCTGCGCTACTATTGCCTGGGAAAAAGCCATTAGTGTGTGCCTTTCAGAGGCACAGGTGGAGAAAAAAAGAGGCTATTATCCTCGCTATTGACATTTCTTTGTAGAAAGCATCGCAAATACGACACGCCCAAACTTGAAAACATATGATTACACTATGGAGCTCTTAATTTATGATATTTACTGAAATGCCTAATGAAATGATGAGAAATATTTTATGTCTATACACCTGGTTATAACTACTGTCTTTCTAGTTGAGAGATTTTTTTACTAACTTATGAAATGTCACATGACTATTGTATGATAATTTTATGCTTTGGTTTGCGTAATTGCTTATTTCATTTGATATCTGGTTTCCAGCTGTGTTGCAGCATTGGTTTTATAAAATAAAATTAAATGCATTTGATAATGTGAACACTTTCTGTCAACAGATCTATTAAATAATTATTTTATGATCCACATTCTTCGAAAAAGGAGCTCTAGGAATGGAAAGAACAATAAGAAGGGACTAATAACAGTAACTGCAAATATAATTTTCTTTTCAAGTAGTTGGTAATTTCTTTTGTAGAAATATTTGTGGTGCACCACTTGAATTACATAGACATTAAGATGTGATTATACATTTCCCTTATCTGCATTGTTATCTTTAGTGTAATATATTTTCTGCTTGACTATGTCATGTTTAGACATAAGTTATTGCATTTGCTGCTGCTGTTTTCCAGGCATAGTGCTACTAAATTTCACTTTGTTTTACTCTGTTAAGCTAGTTTTACTACTGATTTATTTTTCTTGTTGCTGCACATTGGCTCATATTAGTTGTAATGTTGCATTGCTTGGTAATTTAGATTTACTGTAGCTTGCTTTGACAATTTCCATTTTTTTCATTGCTGTTTGTATTAATTGTTTTATGCTGCTGCATTGCCTCGTCCCTTAGTTTATGCATCTGAGCGCAGTAGATTTAAGTTAGCTTAAGAGGGGGTAGTCTATATAAGAAACTAACTATCATGAATTGGAAGAAATGCATTAAGAAGTTATACGAAAAAAGTACAGAAAGCAGGTATAGGTAGGACTTTTTGGGAATAATGATGAACGAAGGGAGATCTCCAAGAAGAAAAAGGTTTTGTTTGCAAAATACTGCAGTACCAAATGTTACACTGAAAACAAACCCTGTCCTTTCCCCCTGTGTTATTCTGCTATGTGTTTGTGTACTCTTGTATATTTGTGTTTTTCCTGTCTTTATGTGTTTAGCTAATAAGATTTATGTTGTAGAATTTTCCAAATAATATGTTATTTACTTTTTAAAGATGTTTAGACATTATTTATCTGTTCTGTTTTGTTGCTCATGTGTGAAGTTGGTGTTTCAAAAGTTATTCTGATCTTTTATGTATGTACTCATGTCACAATTCCTGTAACACTGATGTATATGTTATTTCGATTCTTTTGTAAAGCCTGTACTGCAAATGTTATCTGTATTGTTATTTTCTTTAATGATGTATTTTGTACCTTTGTAATTGTATTCTTATGTTATAACATTGTAATTGACACCAGTTCATCATATTATTAACTTGTAAGTTCCATTACACTGCACACGTTTCTGTTGGTCATAGTATATGGACAATATGTGAGAAGTAGGGACTGACAGTGTTTGCACATGTGTTAATAATTCAGCAAGGGGCTCTTTAACAGCATTGCTCGTTCTAAGGACAATTAGAAAAAAACTTTGTGAGTACACAAGTGGTGGTTCATGGACTTGCTATATTGTCCACAAGACTCTTTGATGGTGATTGTGCACCTGCACAGTCGCAACGGATGGCTGATAGCCATCTCTACAAGGACTACAGTGGGTCTGCATCTTTGATGGCACACCAATACCATTATTTCTACAAGGACTACAGTGGGTCTGCACGTTTGATGGCCCACCAATACCATTATCTCTACAAGGACTATAGTGGGTCTGCATCTTTGATGGCCCACCAATACCATAATCTTTACCTGGACTACTGTGGGTCTGCTCTGTGATGACCTACCTACCAATATTCTTCAAAACTTCAACTGACTCTGCTGTGGGTTTGCTCTGTTGTGGCCCATTACCTGTCTGCATGTCAAGAGTCAGCACTCTCTTTCCGTTAGAAGGACAACACTACTTCTTCAAGACTGCATGGAAATCCACTACTTCCATGTGCAATTTCTTTTACTGCTCAGACTTTGAGAAAAACACTGCTATTTTACTGTGATGAACGATCAGGACTGTCTTTATGCACTGTGAGAAAATTTTAGCTTTTGACCACCATTGTATCAATAAGTGTGTGCATTTGATATCTTTGTTATTGTAATTGTGAAATTTTTTTTAACAAATATGCATTGGCCACTGCCGAAAACAATTTGTAAAATTTTTTGTGGGGAGCATGGGGGCTATGTAAGTAGGCTGTTTAGATTTTCTTATTGCTAACGTTACCTAGCGCTCTGTATGAAAATCACTGGCTGTGCTGTGTGCAGTCTGTGGCTAGTTTGCATTGTTGTCTGCCATTGTAGTGTTGGGCAGCGGCAGCTGGATGTTAACAGTGCGTAGCGTTGCGCAGTTGGAGGTGAGCCGCCAGCAGTGGTGGATGTGGGGAGAGAAATGGCGGAGTTTTGAAATTTGTAAGACTGGATGTCATGAACTGCTATATATATCATGACTATTAACGTAAATACATTGTTTGATCTTTATTAAAATCTTTCATTTGCTAACTATGCCTGTCATAGTTAGTGCCTTCCGTAGTTTGAAGCTTTCATTTAGCTGGCAGTAGTGGCGCTCGCTGTATTGCAGTAGCTTGATTAACGAAGATTTTTGTAAGGTAAGTGATTTGTGAAAGATATAGGTTAATTTTAGTCAGGGCCATTCTTTTGTAGAGATTTTTGAAAGTCAGATTGCGTTGCGCTAAATAATATTGTGTGTCAGTTTAAGCACAGTCATGTATAATTGTTCAAAGGGGACGTTTCAAATATCAAGATTATACTTTCTTTATATTTCGAGGTCTCTACACCTATGCTGTAAATAATTATGAAACTTTGTTTCACTTGCAACACAAAATATATTTCAGAAAAAAGACCGAAAGCTGTAGTTCACACATAAAATTGTTCCCACAAGGACTTTTACAAGATTAGTATTATATGGGCCTACAGCTCTTATTCTTTGAGATGCACTATTCAGAAAAATGGCTGATTTCTATGGATTTCCCTCGGTGTTTACAAACCACTCTACTTGAGTGACATTTGCTGTTAGTTTCTAATCCACATGGACTTCTTGCAAGGGATCTTTCCAGTAACCATGATCCAGCCAATCTGCTGCCCCTCTCTGAGCGCAGACTCGCACATTTCCTTCGTGTTTCTGATCTCTTGTGGCAAATCATCTCCGGACGTGCGTGGGAAGAGTTTGCCATCTGAGGGCGATGGAGGGTCGTGACCGCGAGGCGGGTCGGAACTCGTCTGTGGCCGTAAAAGTTGGCAGCCGGCAGCAGCCGCTCGCTTTGCTCCACACACGCCGCGCCCGCCTCCACGATGCATTCCCGAAGAGCAGACTTCAAACAAAGGCGCGCCGGGGCGGCCGTGCGGAAATTTCCCGCGTGTCTGTCGAGGTTCCGATGGATGCAAACTGCGCCCGCTCACCTCATCTGCCTCCACTCCGCACGAGTTCTGTTTCCGCTTTTTCATCTTTTTTTCAGCACCTCTGCCTTTTCCGGACGTGTCTCCACTCCAGGGCTTAACAAATATTTCATGTTGCTCACTTTCTGCAGTACTGTGCTCGTTGAAAAGCTTTCTTCTCCCGTTCTCTGCGTCCGACTCTTTGTTTGGCAGGTATATCTTCGGTGGACGTCAGGATTCACATATGAAAAAAAATTTGCTGCGTTCATTGTGTTGTACACCATAGGTTTCCAACATTTATTTTTTGCTTTAATATTAGCGGATTCTACTTTAAAATTCTTTTGCTTCATTCGACTGATTTTAAATTTAAAAGCCGCCGATTCTTCTGGATGTATCTCAATAATCGACAGTTATTTCTTTGGAGTGTCGAACTTAAGCTTCGCCGGACGGGGTGGCCGAGCGGTTCTAGGCGCTTCAGTCTGGAACCGCGCGACCGCTACGGTTGCAGGTTCGAATCCTGCCTCAGGCATGGATCTATGTGATGTCCATAGGTTAGTTAGGTTTAAGTAGTTCTAAGTTCTAAGGGACTGATTACCTGAGAAGTTAAGTTCCATAGTGCTCAGAGCCATTTGAACCATTTTTTTCACCGCAAATTGCAAAGGAGCTGGCCAGACGAATCTCGTGACAGACTGGCGCAATGGGCCACCTTCGAAGATTACATTCAGAGCACCTTTCTCAGGCTGCTGCTGCAAAGTTAAACCAAGAACTCCCACCTGAATTCATCCAGATGCATGACTTGGTACTTACACCCACATTCACTCAATACAGCGATCACCCATCTTTAGAATTGGTGGTCAATCGTACATAGTGTGCTGAAAATCCATTGCCGCAAAATAAAGGAATAAAACACGCTCAGTTTCGGATCCTGGCGTGATCTCTCCTCTCCCCCCCCCCCTCCTCCCCTCCACACTGGCATGTAAAGATAAATAACAGAAAACGCAGAGGAGAAAACATGACTTGATCTGACCACGAAATCACAAAACCACAAAATTCTTTGAACTGTGGATTGATTGCCGCCTTTAAGCGTAATTTTCAGAAGTACGCACCATGAAATGAGATTAGGTAGGTTTACAAACCTTTCAATGACAACGTTTTTTATCTAGTCATACACGGTCCAGTCACGTTCACGTAACATCTATGTTCGACATCAACGTGCAATAACCACTCACAGACGACATGTGTCAGCACTATCAGTGGGGGTCATGTCAGGAAGACGCGGGAATATCACGACTGGATGTGACAAAGGGCCCATTCAGATGAATGACGTTTTGTGCTCTATAGGACAGATGGCCGATGGCGTGGTCAGCGTGGAACGACTGAAAGTCGGAGGAGAGAGCAGTATGGTCTGAGGAAAGTTTTCATGACGATCCCCAGGTGGTCTCGTTATTCTGCAAGGCATAATGGATCAACAGAAGTTTATCTATTTTTGAGGACCATGTCCAACAATACCGACAGTTTGTTTTTCTTTGACAGTATAACATCTATCAACACGACAATGCAACGCTTCACACAGCTCGCAGAGCACGCTTGTTGTTCTGAGAGCTCCATGTTGTGTTTAATGTACTCCCGTGGCTACCAAACTCCCTGGATTTACACCAGTCAATAATCTATAGGCTGGTTCAAATGGCTCTGAGCACTATGGGACTTAACTTGTGAGGTCATCAGTCCCCTAGAACTAAGAACTACTTAAACCTAACTAACCTAAGGACATCACACACATCCATGCCCTAGGCAGGATTCGAACCTGCAACCGTAGCGGTCGCGCGGTTCCAGACTGTAGCGCCTATAACCGCTTGGCCACTTCGGCCGGCAAGAATCTATAGGACCACCTCGGTCGGGCTGTTCCTTCCATAGATCCTCAACCGAGGAGCTTAGTGCAGCTGGGCACAGCATTGGAAGCTGCATGGCTCCACCTCCTTGTCGAGACCATCTAGAAACTCATTCTCTGTCTTTTTTGGCAATTCGCATTGTAAAAGATGGTAATTCAGGCTTTTGACAGGGTGTCACACGGATGTAACTGGACAGTGCAGGTTTTGAATAAAAAGTTCTCAGGTTTCCAGCCGCGTTGGATGTACCATTTCCACAGCGAGATCGTTGGATCCCACGCCGCCCGAGCAGCAGGCCACCATCTCTATGTAGTGCGTTATGGGTGATTTTTATTTCAATAGCTTCCTTAATTGCACAGTCTCAGAAGCGGTTAGTGTATGCCACATCAGAAGTTTCGTCAAATTTTATCCGGTGGCCGATTTCTAAAGCATGCGTATTTCTCGGCGTAGCGTAAGCGATAAAATCTTTCATGCTCCTTCCTGCGCTGTAGCACTGTACTTACTGTTTGTCCCATGACAGACTCGCCACACTTGGGAAGTCCACAGGTGTCTGGGACCTGGTGTGACTTTAACTGGGCTCATTAACACACGGAGTTTTGTCGGTTGCATGCATCGAGTTGATCTTGCGTCTTTCCAGCAACCGACTCTTCTGTGGCTTCGTGTTGGGATAGATGAGCCGGCTGCTGGAAAGACACAAGATCAATTAGATCTTCAGGTCTCCGACCAAAACCGGTCTGTTACTGAGACTAGTTAAAGATGCACCGTGGCCAGTCGTATGTCGGACATACAATACCCACAGTGAAACAACGCTGGAGGGAGCATTAGTAATTTTATAGCCTACCCCTCAAATAGGCTTTACTTGAGCATGCGTTAGGAAAGGGCGACCGGATGAAATTTGACGAAACTTATGTCGTGACCTTCACTAAGGGCTTCTGGGAATGTGTTAAAGAAACTATTGTAATAAAAATCACAGATAACACCCTAAATAGAGACGGTGGTGTGCTGCTCAGTGCGGCGTGCGATCGCTATTTTGTTTTATTTAGCGATCTTTATCGATTTTATGTTTAGATTATACTAAACCAGTTAATGTTTGCAAATATGTCTTCTGGTTTGGTTATTGACTAACGAGTCTCTCTGTTACGTTGCTCATGATGTTACCATACGACGCACATTTCATACTAAGTAAATATTATTTAATGTCAATACGAGTCTCTTCTGTATATAAGTAGGATAAATGTATAGTTATCACGTTCTCCCGGATGTTGTGACGCAATATTCATTGCTATGTAAGGTTTATTTGTAAAGTTAGCCTTTGGTTACGTTTCCGTGGTCAATGTTAGTGTCACCTACCGGCCTTTGGTTATTTTTTAGATAGCTTTATCGTCACAATCAGTTTGGCACTGGTTCTCTTCGGCTATACAACGGCACTGTCTAAGATGTTTGTATGAGATAAGATATTTGTTGTATTAATTATACGTGCTCAGTTTCATGATCCATATAGTAAGGTTTGATTTAAACGTATTATATGAAATGAAAATACTGTGTATGGGTCAGTAACATGCATACTTACGTTAGTGTGTATGTATTTTCCAACGCTAATTCATTTTAAGCTTTATCACACAGTCCCTGCCTGATGACCAAATTTTTAAATGTCTAATGCTTAATAAAGAACTGGGCGATCAAGACATTTCCATATTTCAAAGTTGTGCCAAAAACAGTAGGGACTTCGTAGTGGGCTGGGCCAGTTGACATGTGTATCACTTGTAATACACATTTATTTTCCAAGAAAATCAGAACACTTTAATTCGTAACTCGCACACTCACAATGCCGTAATAATTCGCTAAAGCTCAAGGTTATTATGGATACAATATGTATAGAAACACAATTCTCTGACTAAATGTCAACAAAACTAATGTTATTGCAAATCATTACTTTATCTTTTTAGGAAAAATTTAAAAATCGTATTTAAAGGCAAATGTATCATATCTTATATGTTCCAACACCTTTTAGAACAAGGATGGATTTCGACATGATTCTGCATTTCAAACGTGGGCAGGTTGACTACATTGAAACCATTGCGCGGAGTGCGGTTCAAAAAAATTGTTCAAATGGCTCCGAGCACTATGGGACTTAACATCTGTGGTCATCAGTCCCCTAGAACTTAGGACTAGTTAAACCTAACTACCCTAACGACATCACACACATCCATGCCCGAGGCAGGATTCGAACCTGCGACCGTAGCAGTCGCGCGGTACCGGACTGAGCGCCTAGAAGCGGTTCAATTTAGACCATCTTTTAGCAAGACAAGTCAGATTAACATCAGAGGGAATCTGCAAAAGAAAACGTGTTAATCTGATTTGATCCATTATAAATGGTTTTTGAAAGGCTGAGACTGTGAAAAGAATAGGTTTGTTTATAAATAAATCTTCTGCCACCAGTCACGATAATTCTTTATTTTACATTTCGCACGACGCGTTTCGGGGAATGATTCCCATTTTGAAGTGCGTTTTTTTGTGTATTAAACCATTTCTTACTGATTTTGTTAGTGTATGAGAGTCTGCTTCATTTCGTTGACGTTTAAGTTTTCTAATGATATTTTCGATGTGTAAAGTGTACAACAATTTGTGTGTGATGTTTAGCGTGTGTGAGACTCTGCACAAATGCACCATTAGAAAAATTAAACGTCAACGAAATGAAGCAGACTCTCACACACTGACTACATCAATAGAAATAGCATAATACACACAAGAAAAGCACTTCAAAATGAAAATCATTTCCCGGAATGCGTAGTGCGAAATGTAAAATAAAGTAAAATCGTGACTGGTGGCAGAAGATTTATTTATAAACAAAACCTATTTCTTTTAAACCTGTTAACATAACAGTGGAATAATGTTAAACCTCACAGGAAGCACCTTGCGGAGCAAGTAGCTGATGTGAGTTACAAGTTAATGATTTAACAAGTAAACCCACTGAAGCTCTTAATTTACTACATCAAACACACAGTAGCTCTGCCAAAACTACCCTGGGGGCTTTCCTTTGATTATCAAGTAACCCACGCTCTCACAGCCAATGCTGCCTATCAATAACATGTTCGTGTTACAGTTCGTTTAAGGGAGGCATGCATTAGTTGAACTCTCAGCTGTCGTTTATACTCAGGTGATTCATGTGAAAAGGCTTCAGACGTAATTACGGCCGTACGACGGCAATTAATACACATAGAATCCGGAATGGTGGTTAGAGCTATCCGCACGGGAAGTTTAATTTTTTTTTTAAATCGTTTGGGAATTCAGTATTCCGACATCTACAATGTGAAGACTGTGCCGAGAAAATGAGTGCTAACACACAAGCAACACGAGGTGAAATAGCCATAGAAATCAATGTGGTACTTACGATGAACGTATCCGTCGGACAGTGCTGTGAAATTTGGCGTTAATTGGCTATGGCAGCATATAACCGACGTGAATGCCTTTGCTCGTGGAACGACATCACCTACAGTGCCTCTACTAGGCTGGTGACAATATATGGTGGACCCAAGACTACTGGAAAACCGTAGCTCCGTCCCACGAATCCCGATTTCAGTTGGTAAGAGCCGACAGTAGCGCTCGAGTATCACACAATTGTCCGGCCAACAATGAAAATACTGTTTAATTATCGACAGTGAGTGCCGAGGTATTATAGTGTTTGAGCTAAGGGTTAACTACACTGAAGCGCCAAGTAAACTGCTGTAAGCATGCATGTGCAAATACAGAGAAATTTAAACAGGCTGAACACGGTGCTGCGGTCGGCGACGCCTATATAAGATAACAAGTGTCTGGCGCAGTTGTTAGATCGTTTACTGAAGCTACAACGGTAGGTTATCAAGATTTAAGGGAGTGTGAACGTGGTGTTATAGTCGGCGCACGAGCAATGGGACACAGCATCTCTGAGGTACCGATGAAGTGGGGATTCTCCCGTAGGATCATTTCGCGCCTGACCGGTGAATATCAGGCAAAACATCAAATCTCTGACATCACTGCGGCAGGAAAAAGATCATGCAAGAACGGGGCCAACGACGACTGAAGAGTATCGTTCAACGAGACAGAAGCGCAACCCTTCCGCAAATTGCTACAGATTTCAATGCTGGGAAATCAACAAGTGTCATCGTGTGAAACAGCATTGATATGGGTTTTCGTAGCCGAAGGCCCACTCGTGTACCCTTGATGACTGTACGACACAAAGCTTTACCGCTCGCTTGGGTCCGTCAACATCGACATTTAACTGTTCACTACTACGACTGCTTGGTCGGACGAGTCTCGTTTCGAATTGTATCGAGTGGATGGACGTGTATGGGCATGGAGACAACCTTATGAATCCATGGACCCTGCATGTCAGCAGGAGACTGTTGAAACTGCTGGAGCCTCTGTAATGGTGTAGGGCGTGTGCATTTAGAGTGCTATGGGACCTGTGATAGATGTAGATACGATTCTAACAAGTGACATATGGAAGCATCGTGTTGTTTTCGAGCATCAGTTCATGTCATGGTCAATTCCAGCAAGAGAATGCGAGCCATCGCCCCCCCCCCCCCCCACGCACACACACGTCCTGAAATGCTCCAGGAACACTCTTCTGAGTTTAGACACTTCAGCTGGCCACCAATCATCCCAGACATGAACATTACAGCGCGCTGGGCGCATTTCGGATGCCTTGCAATGCGTTGCTCAGAAGACATCCTCACCCCCTCATACTCTTAGTGATACTGCAGTATTCATGGTGTCAGTTCCGTCAGCACTAACTCAGACATTAGTCGAGTCCATGCCACGTAGTGCTCTCGGAGGCCCTACCCGATATTAGGCAGGTGTACCTGTTTGTTCGCCTCGCTTCACAGCGAGAGTGGAACAGATCTCCATGTTGGCTCCTACGGAGAGACAGAAGTATTGTAGAATTTAAAAATGTTAACAAAGATTGAATTTCAGATTTTAACTTTCGTTGAATTAATTTATTCATTTTACTAGCTGCTTAGCGTTGTAGGTTTATACCATAAATTATTTTATGAATTTACGTTTCTACCTATACACATTGTGTCTTCTGCTCATCTCCAGTTGGTGTAATGTAGAGTGGTAAGCCAAAATATTCTGGACACCTCCCACCGTCACATGGGATGCCGCGTGGAGGCTTTGCGCTTGGAGGCTTTGCAGGCACATGACACGCTAGGAAATGTATGTATATGGAGACGACACGAACAGGGGACCACCCTAGAGAAGGTTCGGTCTGCAAATGGAGAAATCCATTGTGATAAGCGACTCTGGGTAAGGGTAAATTATCATTAGGCTGAGCCTGTGGCTAAGTATCCAGAAAACGGCGAAGCTGGTCGAATGATCACTACTACTGTTGTGGGCATCTACGTAAATTAGGTAGAACGAGAATTAAACTACCAGTAGGCGCTAAATAGTTGGACGTTCACGACTCTTCATAGAACTTGGGGCTCGGAAACTTGACTACTTTGTGAAGCAGGATAATGGTGATCCTCGGCATCAATGCTGGTGCACTCACAAATGTTTCGCAGCACATCATTTATCGTACGATGTTGAACATGAAGCTCTGCAACATATCACCCCTGCGTGTTCACATGTTGACCAAACGACATCGTCAGTTATGAATGCAGTGGACAAGGGACCATCGGGATCCGACTGTCGATCAATGGAAACGTGTCACTTATTCTGGTGTCTCACATTTTTGCTACGATAGATCGATGGTCGTCTCCACAACCGTCGTCATAGACGTGAACAGTGGATCGAAACGTGGAACGCGCAACGGACGCATCTGATGAGAGCAGCGTGATCTCCTGCGCTTGCATGAGACCCGTGCTAGGAATAGAACACACTCTCAGAGCTGCGAACCACCGGCATCCCTTCATTTTTGTTGTCTATACCGACGGTGACATTATCTTTGAGCTGTACAATTGTCCGCCTCTCGGAGCGTGAACGGTGCTTCAATGGTTTGAGGAGCATTTTCCAGGGTGAGTCACTAGCTATTGCCACCTAGAATAACTCCGAAAGTATGATAGTAGTTGAAACGTTTATCGGACAAATGTTGCAAGGGACAACGGGGGCCATAATATGACGTTGGTATTTTGTTGCTAGGTGGGGTCGCGTCAGCGATATGAAGGTGAGCTATGTTTTTTTAAATGGGGTGCTATATTTTTGTACTTATTTTCTGATAGCAGCTATCGAGACGAATCGAATTATGTGTAGCAGTAAAGGCATTGAATGTCAACGAAGGTCACAAAGGTGCAATGAACGTCCATTTATAGAAGGTGTTCCAAGTGATGACCATTAGCATCAATGCAGGGCTGGAATCTTCTTATCATAGATTGAGTGGTATTCCTTATCACACCGGCACTTACCAAAGCACATGCCGCGTGGGATTAGCCGAGCGGTCTTGGGCGCTGCAGTCATGGACTGTGCGGCTGGTCCCGGCGGAGGTTCGAGTCCTCCCTCGAGCATGGGTATGTGTGTTTGTCCTTAGGATAATTTAGGTTAAGTAGTGTGTAAGCTTAGGGACTTATGATATTAGCAGTTAGGTCCCATAACATTTCACATACATTTTCGAAGCACATGCTCAGACAATTCTCTCTCGTATACCGTGAAAATAGTTAATATTCGCCGAATAGGGCGTATCCATCTAACGTGACATTGACATGTAAACACCATTCGACGGTTTCACAATATAACACTAATAGGATCGGTAAGACTAATATCGTGGAATCAAACACATATGAATGATCTTTTCCTTCGAAGAACAAGTCGATATACTTCTCATTTACGGAGAATGCCAACGAAATTCAGTGAGAGGTAGATACTTACACGTTGAAAGATATCCTCAACGTATTCACCCTACACGTCGTACATTTAGATATGTGTTTGATAAACTGGGAACAACTGGATCTTCAACGCATGGAAAACATAACCAGCAAAGTAAACTTACTAACGAGGGAACAAAAATTGGTAATCCTACCACTGTGGATGGAAATCCTTGTGTTAGTTAGTGTCAAATCCCAATGGAATTAAGCATGAGCCAGAGTTGTGGTGTTCGTGTTCTGCGTTGCCGTAAATATCATCCTTACCGTATCAGTCTCCACCAAGAATTAACTGGTACGGACTGTATATGTCGCATTCAATTCTACCGATGGACGCAACTTCAGATTCAGAGGGATGACACATACATTAATTTAATTTATTTACTGACGATGCTGCATTCACGAACCATGGAAATGTTAATTTGCATAACACGCACTATTGGGCAACTGAAAATCCATGTTGGCTGCGGCAAGTTGCACACCAAAAACCGTGGTTGGTGAATGTATGGCGTGGGATTTTGTAGAACAGAATTACAGGCCCTAATATCATCGAAGGAAATTTTAATGTAAGGAAGTACACGACATTCCAGCAAGAAACATTAGGTATGTTATTGAAAGAAATACCTTTAGGGACATGGAAGAGAATGTGGTATCAACACGATGTTGGTTCAGCACATCTTTCGCTGATGACTAGAGATGAGTTTCAGAGACAATTCGACGTTCCAACTACACCTGAAGATATGCGAGAGAGAATTGTCAGAGCATGTGCTTTGATAAGTGTAGTGTGATAAGGAATACCTCTCAGTCCATGACAAGAAGATTGCAGCACTCATTGATATCAATGGTCATCACTTCTAACACCTTCTGTAAATGGACGTTCATGCCACCTTGGTGACCTTCGTTGATCTTAAAAGACCTTACTACGCAGATCAACCGCCCGTTATTTACGCGAATTACATGACGTGTGCTTAGACATCTAATGACACATACCTCCACAAAGATACCACCAAACCGTCGGATCCCTGACACTCACAATCGGTGATGTATTTCGTTCAAATACGGACAAATAAGCCATTAAGCAGGTGGTCAAAAAGATTTGGCTCGTCAGCGTATATTTCAGTCATTAGTTAGTACATCATTAGAAATGTCGACTGCAGTTTGTTTGCTGCAGTTACCATTACAACAGAGCAATTGAAGGTATTTCGCCAAATGAATATGCATTAAAGCCCAGAACATGTATTGGTATTAATGGAAATACATAAACAATTGGCTGTTCGCGGCATTTCTTAAATTAATTCCGTCGCTCCATGTCTTATAACACGTAAAAACTCATTTCTTTTTCTATGTCCTCTTCGTAGGAAGATGCCGCCAGCGAGGACAACCACTGCTGAATACCGTTTCTTGCATCTTCACAGCTGTAAAAGTGCTTCCCCTAGGTTCACGCTTCAAAGTCAAGATAAAGTTGCAGGAGGTGCAAGATCGCTCCTGAACTGCTCCCAACTGAAGTACTTTTTGAGTAAGGAGAGTGGGGACGTGCGATTTCATGAAGCAACACAATGCCGTACATGATCATTCCACTTCTTTTGTGTTGAATTGCTCGCCAATGTTTTTTCAATGTTTCACAGGTATTGCCTTGATGGTTTCATCTCTGGGAAGGAACTCAACAAGCAGATTGCCCTGTCTCTCCCAGAAAACTGTGCACTTAATTTTTTGTGCTGAGACTCGTGAGTGCCTCTAGTCCATCGGCTGTTGTTTCGATTCTAGAGTGACATGGGCTCTGCCAGTTTCATCACCGACCACAATTCTGTTTAAGAAATTATCTCCCTCATCACTGTACCGGGTAAGAAATTTCAAAGCACTGTCAAGTCGCCTCGTATTGTGACATCCTTAAGCAGTTTCGGAACCCTACGAGAACACAAATCGCGGTAATATAAGCGGTTTATGACAATCCCCCGTAAAACAGTCTTTTTGAAATTTGTAGAAACTCGTCACAAAGCATACCACATTTTTCACGAATTTTCTCTTTCACTTTCTCAACAAAACCATCAGTGACAATAGAGGGCCGCCCGCTCTGTGCTTCGTAGTGAACGTTGGTTCTTTCGTCTGTGAGTTTTCTTACCTATTTTCTTACTATTCAACCAGTAATTACATTTTAACCATAAATGATGAATATCTGCAGGATTAACATGCTTTGCGCTTTGAAACAGTAATACAGAACGCACTTAACAGTGAGCGGACTCAGAGATTGTCTTAAACATTTTGAACCGTCACTAAAGATGGAAAAACAGCACTATCCGACTTTAATGGCGCCAGTGAAAAGACTATGAATCAGAGATGCGAGTACGAATGCACGAAACTGCGATTCTAGTGCTTCGGTGGCGGTAGGACGAAATGCTACATAACTTACAGACATGCATCGTATCAAACAGCCGGGGAAGTGGTTGTCATTCAGTTGGGTACCACGGCACGTGTGAATCTGGGGAAACCTGCAAGCAGTCATAGTAGCCATTGTGACGTGAAGCAATGTGTGATTCTCCTAAAGACTGTGATTTCGTGGTAGACTAGGAAAACCACATAACTGTCGGAGGAGTGGTTGGCACTGAAGTCAACAATCCACATTTGGATCACTCCAGCTGCATGAAATGAACCTGATCAGTCACCTAACATGGCACTCTCTCGTACGTACACTGCTTCATACTCTGACGAGGTGAGCCCTCACCCTCGACACTCCAACACCCCCCCCTCCCCTACCACGCTCTTCCGTCCCTTTCTGGGATCCATGTGGCGTGCGGGTGCCACATACCATACTTCAACTGAGTAAACTTTATGTCGTGATGAGATGCCGCGATAAATATAGAATGGGATCTGTCCTCTTGGCTGACGACGAGACACCTGTGGTTAAGATTTTAAAATACTGTGGATTATCTGGACTCCAGCCCAAGCCTTTACGCTGGAGATTTCAGTGAGTTACAGAGTGGCTGACTAGTTCATTTTGTACTCGTGATCAGCCAGTCACAGCTATATGCGACACGAATTTAAATATTTCCAATGTTGATCGTATAGACTTATAATTAAATTTTCCTCGAAACGTTTAACTCTAACCTTCATCTACGATAATGATGGAAGCTGAAAAAACTAATAAAAGTTTGTGTCACGACCAGGCATCGAACCCTGATCTTCTTCAGCATCTATCATTATCTTTCAACGGTTGTTTTCTTTGTACTGTAAGTTTTAGCTCTGACAAAGTATGTGATTTTTCCATTTCTGTGTATGTGGCATGTGGTGTATCGATCAGTGTATTTCTAATTGAGTCTAAAACTTTAATGGTTAGAGATATTTATCTACTCTCTTGCCATGCATATTAGTACGAGACTTAAAGACACTGCTGCCTTGCTTCCACGCGAACACATTATCAATATTAGCCACCATAGCTCAGCCCTGAATGAGAGTGCATGTGTAGGCTTTGCAATTACATTTAAGATTTACTATGTACACAACTCTGTCTGGCGTTATCTATAAACAAAACCCAGTAATCGATTCATCCTCAGTAGCCTGTCATGATATAGGTGTACGGTTCATGACTGCATTGTGTCCTCTAGATTGATGTGACAAGCACAGGTTAATAACCGATACTGCGGATGATATACGCTCTACAAATAACCTTGTTTATACTATCTCTTCCTGTAGCAAATTTACGATGTGTTTACATTAATGAACCTGATAACGATGTATGTCGTTCTAGTGATACAACAAACATATTGGATTCCGGATGTGAACATCATTCACCCCCCCCCCCCCCCTAGCACTCCTGTAGACCGTTAGAGATGCTTGACAGATTTCTGTGACAATGTTGAAAGGTAGAGGAGAAATGACAGGGCGCTGCAAACACTATCATAGCACTCCATGATTGTATGAGCTTCCACATCCGGTATATTTGTTACGAACAGAATTGTAATCATGTGGATAATGGTGAAACCCAGAACTTCCACAAACTTAGAAATCCCCGAGATCTGTTTCCAATTTCTTTTCTAACACAAATGCAGCGCATTTCTGGAATACAAGAAGAGTAAGGAACATGTAAAGTGGCATGACTTCTAACCGGAGTTAACAGAGATGTTTTCAAATGCATTTGTGTGGCAGACGTAAGTCGTTTGAATATCCGTATTCAGTTTTATATATTGAACAGGAACCGAGTAACCCGAAGTTTAACAGCTAAGTGTGGAGTTATCTTAAGTTATCTACCAACGAGGTTTCCATGACACATTTAATTTCCTGTCTTGTCGAACACCAGTGTGAGCAACATTAAAACTTTCGTGTTCCGTTCCGTAGGATAATACTCACAGGCGATGTCGTTCGCCACATTTTTTTTTATATAATAAGGAACATGTACTCATTTTCATTGGGAAAATTCAAACTTCTTGTTACTCTCAAAAATCTTATTATTCTCCATACACACTTAAACAGTGGATGTTATTACCTCGTCTTTTCAAGCCGGTGATCATCTGAAGATGAAACGTCCCTGAATTGTGTAGAATGATATTTGATAGTGGATATCTTGTCCACTTGTGAGTATCAGATGTCATTTAGTGCCACTGACGAGGATCTGATCATTTATTCACGTAATATCTCTGTAGGGTTTTAGAAGCGGATAAATAATGTCCCATAGTCACGACACTTGGCAACGGATGTGCGTAATATGTTACCTGCAGTATCGCCTGAAACAACTGAAACACCTGAAACTGCTATGCTCCACAACAGCCGCTAAATTCACTGACATTTGAAACCTTAGAACTTTTTCTATTTACCAACGACCACATACGTATTAATAGCAGCGGCACTGATACATCGACATGTTCCTAGTATGGCAGAAAGAGCTTTACAATCCGGGTGAATTTACTGATAAATAGCTTCCTCCCCTGAATTCATGTGTATTTAATAGCAGGTTTTGCTTAACAGATAACTTAATGAATTAGATCTATGAAACAGGGGTGGATCTAGCACATGTGAAACATGGGTCCTGTAACTCACAAAATGAAAAAAATAGGGAGTTTCATCGAAATACTGAATGAATGAAATGTCTCTATAAAACAGTAATTATTATAATCTGTAGTGGACTTCAAGGAAACACAAGAACACAGAGACATGAAATCGTTCGTTCGCTAAAAAATAGTAGTCTGAAACGTAATAAATATATCAGAACCTTGGCAACGGTAAGATAATGAGTTAGAAGTGAATTTGTTAAATTGCAACTAGCATGAAAATACTATGAGACGAAGCGGCCGTTTGGATGCACTTTAATAACTTTTGTTATGTCTTGACCACAGTCTTTTCAAACGCAGTGTCATGTCAGTATTACAATATCGTTCATTAGGTGCAGTGTATCAAGTCAACGTTCTCAATCACGCGACGAGTTATCAGAGAGGTAAGATAGAATCATGTATGCACTCATTAACTAGATAGAGCACACGTTGAGTTCGAGGTTGCTAATAATTGTACTTGAATCAGAAACGTAAAAAACGTTATCGTCAGTCTGAAAACCCTGCGTACACCTTTCCATTTGATTTACGAATGCTGCAGTTGCTCATTGTATTTAGCATCAATGGCACCTATGATTGTTGGGCGGCTATGGTGACTGAAAATATGTATGCTCTCGTCCTGTTGATGGCAGTGTTCCTCCTTCGAAAACCCCTGTGAAGATGCTGGCCATCTTGACTGCCCAGTGGCCTCAATTCAACTTGCATTCAATAAGACACCTAACTACGTTCAAACGGAGCTCCAAGAGAAGAATGTAATAAGGAAACATAATAATTAGCTACAGCAATCACTGACATCAACATTAATCATATGCGTACTTTCATTTCTAGCTTGGGGCTAATTTAGATTGGTTGGTCATTAGTGGAATTTAATTATGGTACATGGTAGACCCGATGAACACGGTTGCATAACATCATTCCTCCCTAGATTTAAAAATGTGTGAATATGTAATACGAATAGACTTGTCACAACGTAAGTAAATTAAGGAAATTTTCATTTATCTGGCATTGCGTCTATGTGCTCATAGTGGTACAGATTGTTGGGTCATTGAAAGAACCACAGATTCACATTAATTCCTGATGTAAAGGTAAACTTTATTTCATGGAACATCATATTCAAAACGATTACCAGCTCATTGACTTTCATTTCTCCTGTGATATCAATTTTGCAATTACTCTCTACTTAAATGCCTCATTCACTCTCACATATTTTATAAACTAGCACTGTCAAAATATAATCACTTACTCACTGATGGCTTACAAACGGTATGAGACACACTTTTCATTGAATACAGAACAGCTGAATCACATTCACTTTTACTTTATACATAAAAATATTCACTATGATTCACACTTTTCGACAACATATACGTGTGGCAAAACACAAATGGCATATATATCTGTCAGAACGCAAATAAGTCAAATATATATGTACACAGCTTATGAATACATCTTTTCACTGTTTTCGTATAAATAACAAAAACCATGTACATTTGTCTAACTGTGTCAGATAAAAATCTTATAAGAATTATATTAAAGTCTGTATATATACCAAATCAAATAGTATTTATGTACATCACAAAATAAACAATCCAAGTGCATCGGTATGCATATAACAAAAAAATACACTCCTGGAAATTGAAATAAGAACACCGTGAATTCATTGTCCCAGGAAGGGGAAACTTTATTGACACATTCCTGGGGTCAGATACATCACATGATCACACTGGCAGAACCACAGGCACATAGACACAGGCAACAGAGCATGCACAATGTCGGCACTAGTACAGTGTATATCCACCTTTCGCAGCAATGCAGGCTGCTATTCTCCCATGGAGACGATCGTAGAGATGCTGGATGTAGTCCTGTGGAACGGCTTGCCATGCCATTTCCACCTGGCGCCTCAGTTGGACCAGCGTTCGTGCTGGACGTGCAGACCGCGTGAGACGACGCTTCATCCAGTCCCAAACATGCTCAATGGGGGACAGATCCGGAGATCTTGCTGGCCAGGGTAGTTGACTTACACCTTCTAGAGCACGTTGGGTGGCACGGGATACATGCGGACGTGCATTGTCCTGTTGGAACAGCAAGTTCCCTTGCCGGTCTAGGAATGGTAGAACGATGGGTTCGATGACGGTTTGGATGTACCGTGCACTATTCAGTGTCCCCTCGACGATCACCAGTGGTGTACGGCCAGTGTAGGAGATCGCTCCCCACACCATGATGCCGGGTGTTGGCCCTGTGTGCCTCGGTCGTATGCAGTCCTGATTGTGGCGCTCACCTGCACGGCGCCAAACACGCATACGACCATCATTGGCACCAAGGCAGAAGCGACTCTCATCGCTGAAGACGACACGTCTCCATTCGTCCCTCCATTTACGCCTGTCGCGACACCACTGGAGGCGGGCTGCATGATGTTGGGGCATGAGCGGAAGACGGCCTAACGGTGTGCGGGACCGTAGCCCAACTTCATGGAGACGGTTGCGAATGGTCCTCGCCGATACCCCAGGAGCAACAGTGTCCCTAATTTGCTGGGAAGTGGCGGTGCGGTCCCCTACGGCACTGTGTAGGATCCTACGGACTTGGCGTGCATCCGTGCGTCGCTGCGGTCCGGTCCCAGATCGACGGGCACGTGCACCTTCCGCCGACCACTGGCGACAACATCGATGTACTGTGGAGACCTCACGCCCCACGTGTTGAGCAATTTGGCGGTACGTCCACCCGGCCTCCCACATGCCCACTATACGCCCTCGCTCAAAGTCCGTCAACTGCACATACGGTTCACATCCACGCTGTCGCGGCATGCTACCAGTGTTAAAGACTGCGATGGAGCTCCGTATGCCACGGCAAACTGGCTGACACTGACGGCGGCGGTGCACAAATGCTGCGCAGCTAGCGCCATTTGACGGCCAACACCGCGGTTCCTGGTGTGTCCGCTGTGCCGTGCGTGTGATCATTGCTTGTACAGCCCTCTCGCAGTGTCCGGAGCAAGTATGGTGGGTCTGACACACCGGTGTCAATGTGTTCTTTTTTCCATTTCCAGGAGTGTATTTTCAGTCAACATTTGTTCATGTGCATAACAAAAATCAGGTAAATGTTAGTAAATTGTGGCACATGAAAGTAGAATAAGGGTACGCTAAAGCGTCATACAGGGTTTACACCTTCCTCACTGAGTTCATCATAATGTATCATTATTGATTCTTGTAAGGTTGAGAGGTGGCATGAGCCCCCTCTCATATTTCTATCTTACGATTTTCCTCTCTAGTTGCATGCAGTGAAAAGTTGCTATTCCTTCACACGCGGGCTTCCCACGCAGCGTCTCTTGTCACCCGGGTGGTCCGGTGACAGGCGGGCACAGCTGATCTTGAAAGGGTAAGCCGACGGGTGTGAGGGAGTCAAGTGAATGCTTTCCAGACGCCGACATTGTAGAATAGCGGCAGTCACGCTCGGAGGGGCCTGAAGTAGCGGCTGGGATAGAGGTTCCGTTACTTCGCAGAAAGTTAGCGAAAACACTTTCTGGCGGGCTACCAGCGAAGCGTGGGAATGACTTGTGTACCCAGGCAGTTGTGGCGGGCAAATTCCCGCGCTTTCTGCACAATCGTAACTGTGATTGGCTTGCTCAAGGCATAGCTCCGTGACGTAGCAAAATCGGCGCAGAAATTGGCGCCAAGAATCTCCATTGGTGGAATGGTAGTGCCAGGCAATAGAGTGGAATTTTCCGCCGGTTTTCGAGTTGCTGATTGGAACGGTTAACCACGGCCACTGTCGTGGGGGCGGGAATGTTCTGTGTTCGGTTTGTACGGCTGCTCTTGTGGTGGTTGGCTCTCGCCATTCAGTCGGAGTAGGTTACAACACTGAGCTCTCGCTGCTCAGGACATCCTGCTTTCCGTTGGCTGTCTAATATACTTTTATTTGATTGTAACTGTTTAACGAAGTAGCTGAAGTTTCGACTTCAACGTAACTTTCCGAGTACAGTTGGCAATTGAGCGTTCTGCGTACAAGCGGCCTATGTTGTCTGTCTTGGGCAGTTTTGTCTAAAGTTGACTGTATCGGAGTTACTGTGTGACTTCGCTTGTGAAAATCAATCACTGTACCGTCAGTGATTGTGTGGCGAGCCTTCTTCGTCTCCCTCAGAGGCGCATTTGTATTGATAGGAAGTCTTTAGTCTGGAACAACCAGACCAGGAAAATTTGTTTCGGGCTATACTCGCGACATTATCATCACCACGACGGGACGTCGAAGCAACCAGCCATCGCTTCCAGTACGCCAGATCGTGTTCTTGCAGCTAAGAAGACAGCTTGGTAATGTACGTCCGCAGCACCGGCAAAGCAGGCATTTTTGCTAGGCGATAATCCGAGATCAGCAGGGCGCGTCTGTTCGTCTTTTCTAACTTTGTTCTATCTAGGGTGTTCATTGTCTGAGTTCTCACTAATGTAGCAGGAATTAATGTTGGGTTAGCTTTGTGTCTCTCTTAAGATTTGAGTTGCAAGGAATTGGCTCCACATACCACTTCGTCATTAACGTCACAATCTAGTTTAGGGACAACTTCACCTTCACAGCGTTTATTTGAGTATCCAATTTGAGCCAGTTTGATGTATTGTAAATGTTTCATGTTTTTTTGTTTATTATTTTGTGTTTAGTCTTAATAAATCGTATTGTTAGTTTTGGAGAGAAGTGTCATTCTGTTAATCGGTAGAGCAACCCTATCATTTCTCACTACGTTAATGTAACCTTCCTTTAATTAACTTATTTATGAAATTAAATTATTGCAGGTGCCAAACTCTTTTCTACTCCACTTGCAGGGTTGATTACAGTCAGTTCGCGTATCCTTTTTAATCCATGTGCAACAGCAAAAGTCGGAGTTAGAATAGGGGGGGGCTTAGAGCATCATTTACATATGTAGATTCTAGAAGAATTTAGTGTTAAATACACTGATAGCCCCGGCACCTCGCATAAAATGGCGACCCTTAGCCTCGGATCTTTCCTGTGAATCACTGATAAGCTAACAGTGTTCTTAGTAGGAAGATTTAAATGTTTTCCTCTACTTTTTTTTAATGATTAGTACCCAAGTTCTTTTTCTTGTAATTCCGAGATTAGTTTTTATTAGCGGCGCATGATTTCAGTTTTTGTTCTCAGTGTATATATTTTTTGTTTGTTCATTGTTTTTTGTGTTTCTTTGATGTGGTGTCCGTACCACATCACACTTTGTCGGGTCTGTGTGCAGTTTCTGTACCACAACAAATCGTGCTTGTAGTTACAGCGTTGGGACGGCGTTGTTGAAATTTTATGCGTATGTGGAAAAATATTGGGAGTAGATGATTTTTTATTGTGAATTTTAGATAAATTTGTTTTTTCATGAATGATCACGAGAAGTAAGGCACGACTATTAGCGAGCGAAACTAAAACAAAAGAGAATAGCATAATGGATAAGAGGCAGGTTACTGACGAGGACAGTTTCGGAGATTAGATGGGCACATTTTTAGCAGCACCGGACGACAGGGTCATTGATGAGGAAGGTGATTTGGACGCGATCTTAGAGCAACGTCGCGACCATGATAGTGAGGTAGAGGATGAAACAGAGACAGGCACACAGGTCGAGACGGCAGCAGAAGTTTATAACCAAACGAACGAGTGCAGTCAGAGGCCAGCTCGGTCACGTCAGAGCTCTAGCGCCCAGGTGTCCAGAGTTACTTCACCCATGTGTGACGAGGATCTAAATACTAAGCTTCCTACGATCAATGAAAGAAGAAGCTGACGAACAACGTAAGAAGGAGAAGGAAGAACATGAGAAACAACGTAAGAAGGAGAAGGAAGAAGATGAGAAACAACGTAAGAAAGAGAAGGAAGAAGATGAGGAACAACGTAAGAAGGAGAAGGAAGAAGCTGACGAACAGCGTAAGAAGGACACTGAGGCAATTATTTCGCATATAGGGGTGATTCGTGGGGAATTACTAACAATAAAGAAAGAATGTGGAGAAGCAAAACAAATGTCAATGGTAGCACAAAAAGTAGCAGGCCTAGCCAAAACGGCAGCAACAGGGGCAATGAGAATCGCAAAAGTAACTTCTCAACTCGCAGGACGCTTGCGACGTGCGACACAAGCCCACTCAAAATCCCTAGCGTTCTTAAAAACTCAAGGTAATATCGCGGTTACGAAAATCACGAAACGAATGAAAGAAGTAGAGTGTCGGCTAGCAAAACTAGAGAGAAACGGGCACACGAGCACTGCGCGTTCGGATACCAATGATGGGGTACACAGAATTGTGTCTCCAAGGAAAAGCTCGCCGTGCTCTAGCCCAGTGACAGAGTGCGGAACTAACAATGCATACGCAGAAACAGCGAGTAATAGCTCCAATAATTGCAGCCCACTTAGAAGAGTGAATGCTGAATGCCACTTCCACTGTGATACAGAGGTAGCACATCACAGTTATCAGCAAGATAGATCGGGACACTCAGCACACGTGCAAGTATCGGAAACGAGTGACAACACCAGTGCGAGGATCGGACAGGATTTTGATCAGAATCACTTCCTGTCGATACTAAAATTCCAGAAGTTCAAAGATAATGGAGGGTCGATGCATCCGAAGAGCTGGGTGATGCAGTTTACAAATTCATTACCGTCGTCATGGCCAACCCAGGCAAAATTAGAATTCATGTGTGGACACATCGAAGGCCAAGCCGCGGAAAAGATGCGGGCTGTGGCAGCGACGTGTCGGACTTATCAGGAATTTGTTGGTGCTTTCCTGCGGACCTACAGGTCAAAGGAAACGCAAGACAGGATTGAAGAGAAAATAATATTTTGTCCTGAACTGGAAGTGTACGGGCATAGGAGCGCAACCAAATTTTTTGATGACTTACTCAAGAAGAATCAGATTTTAGATAGTCCATATGGCGACGGAGAAATCATAAAATTTTGCTTTTCCAAATTGCCAGTTAGGTATCAACAGACACTTGTCGGGAAGTGTGGATCTGACATAGAAGCATTCAAGAGTCTATTGTGCGAACTCGAAGTAGTCTTTGATAAACAAGACGCAAAGGACAGGAAGAAGGCACAAAATAACAAATTCCACGGGCCAGCAAGGGAAGACGACAACAGATCGCATAATCGCACTGGTCAGTTGGGAAACCAGTGTTACGGAAATCTAGGTTACGCTATTCAAGGTAATGGAAGCCAGAGACACGGAAACCAGAACGCCAGGGAACAGGGTCAATCTAGACAAGGAATCTGGGACAGGAGGAATGACGAATGGCAAAGCCACTGTAATTGGCGAGAGCGAAACCAAGGACAACAGGAGAACCAGGAGATTGAAATTAGACCTGCAAATCCTAATGCACGTCTGAGGAGGGGGAGTCTGACAAGGGATTGGCGCTAGTCCATAGGACTCCACCACATCTTCACACAAAGAAGTTCGTGGAATAATAGTAGTTTAAGTAATGTACATAGTAGAATAGGCAAATATATGAACCGTTCTTCGGGGAACAATAATCGTTGCATTAATAAATTAAGATTGTTAAAGTATTAATACGCTGCGTTGGCTTGTAAAAGAATTTACTGCTGCTAGTCTTTTTTTTTGTTTTTGTATATGTTCGCGACTTCCAATGTCGATGGAGTAGGAGGCACTACCTTTTCATGAGCAATGTTTTTGTCCTTTCCTGTCTAGTGTCTATGTTGAGGGATAATGATGAGTGAGGAGATGTCGCACAAACGGGCGCATACAAGAACGTGCTCCTAGAAGCGTTCTGGGATGTCGTGATACGCTCCATAGCGGCCACAACCGGTTCGTGAGACGTTCATACCAATGCTTGCAGGTGACACATAACTCTGAAGCATACTCAAAAAGCTGTTACTGTTCCTTCAAAAAACTATCGTCCAAGTACGCCAAATTATGAATTCCCCCTCCCGCCCAACAGTAACAACAACTTAATATTGTTGTTGTTCTAACGAAAGATTTTGATTGTCATTATACCAGTATGTGCAGTTATGTTTGTTAACTAGCCCGGTCAAGTTAAAATTGGTCTGGTCACGCCACACAATTATAGGTTACGATCATGTTTCTGTTGGTCAAGCTTCAATTCACAAAACTGAAGAAGTCTATCGGGATCATCCTCAAGTAACCCATGCCGTAAACGTGGAATGTAAACTTTAAACTTATTTTGGTGTAACATTCCTTGTAGTGACGTTCATGATAAATGCAACTCAGTTGCTAATCGTCTGGTTGATTTTCACGGATTTTGGGTCACACCAATACCCGTAATTTATTTTCCTCAGTTGTAGTCGGGTGGCCAGATCATGGTGCCTCCATACGAAATCCATGTTGTTCAAATCTGTCTCGCATGTTGTACACTGTTTTGTCGAGATGGTGGTTTTGATCTAAAGTGCCTTCCCCTTAATGCAGTAGCACCACTTTTATAACGCGAAAATCCTTTCCTATTTCATTGACATTGCGACAATTCGGAAAACTACAGCTGTAAACATATCTCACAGGTCACGCTTTCAACAAATCACGAGTTTGATTTCTGTGTTTGATATGTTTTGTCATTGCACTGTTCATAAACTTCGCCCGTATCTCGTGGTCGTGCGGTAGCTTTCTCGCTTCCCACGCCCGGGTTCCCGGGTTCGATTCCCGGCGGGGTCAGGGATTTTCTCTGCCTCGTGATGGCTGGGTGTTGTGTGATGTCCTTAGGTTAGTTAGGTTTAAGTAGTTCTAAGTTCTAGGGGACTGATGACCATAGATGTTAAGTCCCATAGTGCTCAGAGCCATTTTGAACATCAACTTGACAAGGCGTCTATTACCATTTCCTAAAACAAGTTAATGGGTTAAAACTTCCTACTGTACTACGTCTTGTTGTTACTTTTGTTTTCTTTTAACCAACTGTCCAGTGACTTCCTATCCAACCTGTAGTTCTTTCATCTTTCTGATTGTTTTGTCTCACAATATCATCCTTACCTCGCTTTGGTCCTACCATTACGTCCACGACTTGTAGTTTCATTACTCACATGGTTCGTACAATAATTTTTCTTCTGTTCATCAATATTGTAGTACTTTTGTTGTGCCTAAGAACCAATCTCTCGTAACAATCATGTTTGAAAGAACGGATGCTGTTGATCATCCACAGGTGTATGAAAAATTTTCGATATTAGTTCGCTGTCTGCTAATTCCTTGACGTCAGCTGTATTGGGATAGATCTACTACACAATATGAAATTTTGTCGGTCTAGGTAGCGTACACAGATGACCAAAGTCGTTAAGGATATCGCCCGCGATAAATGGGAAATCTGGGTTCGAGTCCCGGTCTGGCACAAATATATTGACATGTCACTGTTGGGCAGTCGATCTACACGTAATACAGCTGATATCAGGGAATTAGCAGACAGTAAATTAATTTCGAATATACTCTGTACAGCCGTAGATCACAACAGAATTTGTTCTGTCTAAGATGCATGTTAGTACTCGTACTACAAACCTAATCTGGGTCTTGACGATAACAACATTGGTCTGGATTCCTTGTTGTCTCATTATTACCGTTGCGGGAATCCAAGTAATGTAGCGAGAATTAGTTGATGAATTCAGTGTAATACGGAATAAGAATGTAGACAGTGTGACATATGGAAGTTTGGATCAGTCGGAGTGGTATTCACAGGTTGCCGAAGTGCTGAAGCCAAAACTTCCGATAAGCGGGAAATCTAGGTTCAAGTCCCTGTCCAGCACATATTTTCAAACATCACTACTGATAATAAATCTATAGCTAATATAGCTGACGTAAAAGAATTCATAGTCATTGACTGACTTTCGATAAATCTTCTTTTACTTTATTTTGGTGTGTGTTTCCTTCAGTAGCTAAGACGTCCATCCTGTTACCAGTATAGTAAAAGTGGACTGACGTATATTCATATAAAACAGCGTATCTTCTTAATACCCCTGGCATAGTGCTACCTCGTCTCTGGCTCACTCGAAAATAATTAACAGTTTATTCCTACCTCATAATGGATCATTAAATCTTCAGTTCTTCCAACACAACGCCTCCTCCGAACTGGTTTACTCGAAACATCATGGCTAAAATACGCAAGTTATTATTGTTTCAAGTTCATCCAATATTTTATCCGATACTTCTTCTTTAGGCATGTATCATAGTCTCCATGATTCCCTCTGACGACGACTGGCAATACCCCTTAAATAAAAACACTAAATAAGATTTAATGACTTGTTTTCTCGGATCAGACCACTTCCTGTACATAAATCTACACCTTCTTCTAACGGGCATATGACTGACGGTCCTGTCTTTACGTGTTTTTATGAACTGTCTTACTACTTAGAAATCTTCGTGTCAGAAATATGCTGTCTATCCTTCTACTTGTGGCTTTGCTACGACCCCACTTCCACATTACTATCATATAAGATCCATAAAATATTCAGAAGGAATATCTACTGAAGTACTTACTTCGCTCTTCTCCTCGATTTCAACAATACTTTCTCTTTCACGGCGAGCTTAATTCTCCGTATTAATACCTTCTAATTTTCAAAAATCCTTGTTTCATTCACATGCACAATTTCATTAAATTTACCAAATTACACAGACAACGTCACCTACAGCACAACTATTCTAGATGACACACCAATACCTTGCAAGTTCGCAGACATATCCTAATAGATTTGGTATATGCCACTTTTCTACATTGAACTTACATTACTCACATTACCCCACGGATTGTATTCCCTGTCACCGTCTAATATTTTCTCGTATGGTTCTTCTTTCCTTTGGGCTTCCATTAACGGACCAGCTGAATTTCCCTTTGCTGCAGTCTGTTCTTCTCCTTAATCCCTCGTCGTACATTCATTTTTAGTCATCTCTTCTTTTCTTCGTGTGCGTTCAAAACAAACAATGTCAAAAATAGGACCGCCCCCTCCTAATATATTGCATCCCATATGTACCGTCCCTTCGTCATATTTGCTGGTCCACAAGTCTTCCCATTCTTCGTCACCTACGCATTCCTCTTCACTATCTCACTTATCTCTGTGGTTGAATTTGGAACTACATCAGTCGCAGTATCATGTGTTCGCGAAGTTCCACAATTCTCCTTCTCTTCGTGACTGACCTCCTCACCACTCACGTCTCTCATCTATTCCATTTCACTTATTAATGATATTGCTTCCTCTTCACCATTTGAGACTACAAGACCTAATACATCAAATCTTCTTTCTCCCGTCTCTCCGAACTTTAATTCTTCTTCATCGTTTCGAAGCACTTCAGTAAATCCTTCATTGAAGTGCATAACGACTCCGTGATATTTTAAAACGAAAAATCCTACTATTACCTCTGCTGTCTGGTTAAGTATCACACCATAGTTCGCTGAGGACATGTGGATGGCTGTCAAAGACGACTGTTGTTGTTCTTTTAGGTCCGCCCACCTGCCTTTTATCAACTGGCTCTGAGCACTATGGGGCTTAACATCTGTGGTCATCAGTCCCCTAGAACTTAAAACTACTTAAACCTAACTAACCTAAGGACATCACACTCATCCATGCCCGAGGCAGGATTCGAACCTGCGACCGTAGCGGTCACGCGGTTCCAGACTGAAGCGCCTAGAACCGCACGGCCACATCGGCCGGCTGCCTTTTATCACTCCATGTATTTTCATGCCGAACTGTTTGAATTTTTATCATTTCTTCTCTCTTCCGTGCGCGTCTTTATCTATCACCAACATCTGGTACTCTGAGTTCAGCACACATAGTAGTTTATTAACATCCATATTTATATCTAAAACTGGGTACGCAATATACTCCGTCCTGTTGTTAAATCTCTGTGCTCCTTGTGACAACCTCCAGATAAGCCGACACTTTCTAATGCTGAAGCCGAAGCCGTAGCTACTAGTCAAATCCTCTAATTTCACCTAGTTTTATCCAGGGTTTGGACTGTGTATCTCAGTTGTATCAGCTGCCTGTCCTTGCTGGTCGCTTCTCCGTCCATTATGCCTACGTTCATGTGGCCCATATTGCAGTCCACATCGTTGATGTAGATTCTGACAATTCTGCCTCCTTTTAATCCTTCGAGGTTAATGCTCCGTTCACCAATTTTAAGTGTCTTGTTCAAGTCTTTCCTATTGAAAGTGGATCTTTACAAAGTATATCGGTTTCCTCGCTCCTGCACCGCGATCGTACCCAAGCTCCTGAAGTAAGTTGTAGAATGTTCTCACGTCTTGCATATTCCTGCCTGCTATAGTTATCTCTCTTTGTAGGTGATAGAGCTACTTCGTCAAACAAATCCTGCCAACTCAGTCGATTTATAGGGTGCGTCTATATACTGGTTGCGGCTAACTGTGTGCTTAAAAGAATGAATTGCATCTGGTCAACTTGAATGTATGTATGCCTCCATCACTGGAATTTCTTACTGTACTTGATCCTTTTAAGCCTTCAGCAAATGTTTGTTCAAAAATGCGTTCTTAAAATATTCATATGTACTGCACTATCCCACGATCACTCGTATTAGTGTGGCTATTTATTCACGAAAATGCACATAAACAAAATTTAGTTTTCATGTCTGTGATCACATAATCGACACTGCCTCTTGAAACAGCTCTGCCCATATTTTTGATCTAAAGTACTTGGAGGATGCGGAAATAATGAGTATTTTTGTAATGAAATGAAGTGTTTTAGAATTTAATCCTCGTCAGAATCTTGATATTTTGAGAGTACTGATGCAGCGAAATTTACTAGTAAAGATGAATGTGTGGGCCCATCTCTAATACTTGAAAGCTTGCTCTTAGGTCTCAAAATTCTGCTTCTTCTTTCCTTTACGCTGCTCCGCTCACGCTCATATCACTTTCTTTCCAGTTGCTTTTTCCAACTGCTGCTCCAATCATTTTCCGTCTCAATCGCAACCAATGCTTCTCTCTTCCACCAGTTTACGAGGGCCTGTGTTTCCTTCAATTTTAATAAATCCGTGGTAACGCAAATTTATCGGAACGATACTAACAGATGACGAACCATTACACATAGACAACTGTTCTACAACTGTGATCAAAACTTCGACTTGCTCATGTATTACCTTTATTGCACCTTTCTGCGACGTGATACTTTCATTAACAAATTTTACCTGCTCCGTTACTTCATGTTTCTCTGTACTAATTCCTTCAATACTCATCACGTGGTGATCAACATGTTTTCGTTAATCTTCGGTAGTTTCTTCAGTGTTGTGCACCAGTGTCTGTACCTTACCATCAAAACCAAGTGCATGTTAGTTGATTTAACTGATCCTGAAATGTTTCACTTTAAGTTTCTTGTCAAATTTCTTGAATTATTTAATGTTCTCCGTGCCTATTTCTCGAACTGATCATCATGCTTCTCGCCTGCTCGTCATTTTATCTTATTTCATTCATCGTTCCTGTTTGATACTTCTTTGAACTATTCATCATTATTCACTTACTGCTGTACCACATGTGTTTGTAGATTTAACGCTGCCGGAGTATGAGTAGTCGGTTCACGATTTACTACACTGGTGGTTTGGATGGTTCCATCGTCTGTGAAATTTTTTGTCGGATGTCCCTGCTAGTCTGTATGTTAGGCTGTTCCTCTTCTACATTTACTAGATAGTGTGAGCTCTCTGCGTTGTGTTAAAATTAACCTAATGACTAGTGTCCTGTTGAATCTCCATATTCAACACAGTATCTACTGTTTCTAAATTACGAGAAATTTGTCTCCGGATTTCGCTCACCTTGTTAACTCCTCCCCGCCCCTCCTTTTGCGCACGTTAGTTTTGGCGTACTCTTACAGTTACGCCGTCGCCAAGGTAGCCCCTGCTGGCCAGAAACACATCTAACAAGACACAGGATTAAGGTTGCCTAAGCCCAAAGGCGTAAGCAATGGTAAACATCTGCTGTTTTGGAAACAGACATTTCGCAGAGGGAGTTCGAGATGGCCTGCAGGAAGTATTACTACAACAACGTCTGATTGGCTGGCCAATACTATTTAAAAGCTAGAACGAGCACCGGAGGTCAGTCCACGCCGATACCGACCTCAAGGGCGTCTCCTTGAAAGACTACGTCTTCGACATACGGAATAGGACTTGGAATTAAGAGCATGTGTGTTACAACGGACTCTTGTCGGAAACTTAGAAGTTATCTTTTGTTGCCTCCAGTAGGAAATTCTTACTGGATTTGTGATTGTGACTTTTCGTTGTTATTCAGTCATTTCCATGTAGACTCACGTCAATAAAAGTTGTGTTGTTAAAAAGTTCGAATTGTCAGTTACAACTCTTACAAAGTAACCTTGAATATTCCTAAAACTTCAAACAAGCTATGAGATAATTATCAAAATCTACGTACACAAAACAATAAAAAAACGAAAAAATACGAAATATAGACAGATAAACGCCTCCAAAATTTCGCTGACGATCTTCAAATTGGACAACAACTGACTAATGCAAATCTTCTAGCTGAAAGGAAGTAGTTGGGTTCAAATGGTTCTGAGCACTATGGGACTTAACATCTGAGGTCATCAGTCCCCTATAACTTAGAACTACTTAAACCTATCCAACCTAAGGACATCATATACATCCTGCCCGAGGCAGGATTCGAACCTGCGACCGTAGCGGTCGCGCGGTTCCAGACTAAAGCGCCTAGAACCGCTCGGCCACACCAGCCGGCTACATGGGATCTTTACGTGCCAGCGGACAATGATATTTTTAATTATTTCATTAAGTGATTATTAAGGATGCAATGATCATTCATTCTATACTATGCTGACTGCTAAAGGTAAGCCAAACCCTTAAGTGAAACAAAAGATTCTATCTGCTAGATCGTGAGGTCGAAGGTAACGAAATCCTAGTCAAAAGTCGGCAGCTCTCTGTGTGAGGTTCTAGTCATGGCCATGCTCATGTGGATGTCAGAAAAAGCTGTACTTGTGACCTCGCTAAGAATCAGTTCGCTCACCATAGAAACACGTGATTTAATTACAGGCGTTGGCCGACAGATAGCTTAATGAATTTAATTTAAGAGACAGGGCACCTGTTGTCTTGTGATAGCGTTTTTATTAGTAAGAGACACGACGTCCGTCTGGGGTTCGAAATCCGCCACCGCTTTTGATTAATAATCAGCATTGGAGGCCGAAGATTTCCGGCATAACAAATCACCCTTATTCTGCCAATGGCCTTGCCAACGAAGGTGGAGGAGCGGACACAGTTTCAGGCCACTCTCTTGTTCTTGGGGTGGGACCCCGACTCTAAAGGCGGCAGAGCTAGCAACTATCAACGGCATGAGGATGCAGGAGGCAATGGAAATCACTGCATTAAAGACACACAACGTATATTCACAGGATGTGCGGCCTGTAACTGAAAACGTGTCATGATGATCACTCCATTGGCAAAAGATACGGGTATAGCCTCCGATTCGGATCTCCACGAGAGGCTGTCGTGGGGGAGGTGACCGTGAGAAAAAAAGTGAATAACCAGTGAAAGGATACCGTTCTACGAGTCGAGGCGTAGAATGTCAGAGGTTTGAACGTGGTAGAGAAGCTAGAATATCTGAAAAGGGAAATGCAAAGGAAATTTTTTGGATATTTACGGTAAGTTTCTATGGGAACAAACTGCTGAGGTCATCGGTAGCTACGCGTACACACTACTTATTCTAACTTAAATCAACTTACGCTAAAGACAACACACACCCATGCCCGACTGAGGACTCGAACCTCCCATGGGAGGAGCCGCGCGCACCGTGGCAAGGCGGCCTAGACCGCATGGCTACCCCGCTCGGTGGATGAAAAGATTCTTTCTAGACGTAGTAGGGGTCAGTTATGTGAAATGGAAAGACATGGATTCCTGGTCAGATGAGTACAGGACAATATCAACAGCAGCATCAAATGCTATAACTGGAGTGGGATTCGCTATGAATAGGGAGGTTGGGAGAGTGTGTGTTACTGTGAACAGTTCAGTGATAGGATTGTTCTTATCAGAATCGACAGCTAACCAGCATCGAAAACGATAGTTCAGGTACACATGCCCACGTCGCAAGCTGAAGATGAAGAGATAGGGAAAGTATATGAGGATATAGAACGAGTAATTCCGTATGTAAAGCGAGATGAGAATATGATAGTAATGGGGAACTGCAATGCAGTTGTAAGTTTAGATTAGAAGAAATTATTATAGGAGAATATGGACTTGGGACAAGGAATGAGAAAGTTCAGCTAGCAATAGCGAATACTCTGTTCAAGAATCACAAAACCAGGAGGTATAATTGGAAAAGACCGGTTTATACGGAATGATTTCAGTTAGATTACAGCATGGTCAGACAGAGATTCCGAAATCAAATACGGGATTGTAAGGTGTACCCAGGAGCAGATATAGACTCAAATCACAATTCAGTAGTGATAAAGAGTAGGCTGAAGTTTAAAGAGATTAGTCAGGAAGAATCAATATGCACGGAAGTACTAAGGAATGATGAGATACGCTTGAAGTTCTTTAAGGCTGTAGTTACAGCAATCAAGGATATCCCGTTAGGCAGTACAGTAGAAGAACAATGGACATCCCTAAGAAGGGCAAACGAAGAAGTTGGAAAGAAAAACTTTGGTACAAGGAAGGTAACTGCGAACACGACATGGGTAACAGAAGAAACACTTCAGTTGATGGATGAAAGAAGAAACTACAAGAATGTTTCGCCAAATTCAGGATTACAGAAATACAAGTCGTTGAGGAATGAAATAAGTGAGAAGTGAAGGGAAGCTAAGACGAAGTGGTTGCATGAACAATGTGAAGAAATCGAAAACGATATCAGTGTTCGAAGGTGTGACTCTGCTTATAGGAAAGTCAAAATAACCTTCGGTGAAATTAAATACAAGGGTGATATCACTCAGAGTACAACGGGAATTCCAATGTTGAGGAGAGAGCGGATAAGTGGAAAGAGTACATTGAAAGCCCTTCTGATGGGAAAGATTTGCCTGATGTGATAGAAGAAGAAACAGGAGTCGCTTTAGAGAAGATAGGGAATCCAATATTAGATTCAGAATTTAAGAAAGCTTTGGAGCACTTTGGAAGAGCATCTGTTGAGTTCAAGATTTCTAATAGATATAATTGCATTAGGAACGTAAAAACCCTACTATCGGTCAGAAAACTCTGTGTAGATCATATCATTTGTTTTGTGAACGCTACAGTTGCTCAAAATATTTCGCGTTACTGCTGCTTGAGAGTGGCTGTTATAGTGGCTGAAAATTCTGTATCATTAGGTCTGCACTGGAGGTTGCTGTCCCTCATAATCCAGAATCGAGGTCTCTCGGCTGACGGGTCCCCTGGTGAATCTCGGATGGAATTATGTTTCACAGAGTGCTCCAAGCTAGAAGCAGAATTATAGCTTTCCTTGTGTGAGCCTTATTCATGATTTTAAGCGCCAATGAAAGTGATGCTTCTAAGTGTCGACCTAGCAGATCAATTGTAATAATGCAAGAAACTCAGTTTAATTGTAATTAAAAAGTCATGTGGGTTTTTAGTGCTGTAGTTCAGAGAGAAGCAGCTCCTGAATCTCAACATTTTTCTGTTTTGCGTCTTAGCAAACCAGGCCTTCTCCTCGTACACAGAGCGATATCTTGTCTACTGCTCTAGCCTTCATTACCCAACATTATTTGCTTTTACAGTGTTTTAGCGAAGTCTACGTCAAGACCATTACCCTCGTGCCAGCGTGACGACTGCAGGTCCCGTGTTTTTAAACATAAAGGAGTTGAATGGCTTTCCGTCTTGCTCCAATTCAGCGATCATATCATAGCTCAGCTTCGGATCTAGCGTTTCACGGAATACTGGCTTCCTGCAGACGGCTAGGCTTCACAAAATTGCAATCCCTCATTGCATGCTCACGACGCATCCTTTAGGCGCAAGAGAACTGCCCACGTTAGAAACATGATACTATGGCTTTCCCTCATTTAAGACACAAGGAATATGGCGCCTCTCTGGCAAAGTTTATTCCGCAAACAGCATATTGTTCCGAATTTTCCACCTACTCTTGTCCTTCTCACGGCAGTGTTTGTCCTTTGAAGAGGCCTGTGGGCCATTCCAATGGTTGGATGCTAGCAGTCTCCACTGCTAGGCACACCTCTGCTCAAGTTTCACTGAATACGACTCCCAACTACATTTGAACAGCGCTCCTGAAGAAGAAGGTAATGTGGAGTTATAGTAAGTGGATGTGCCAATCACTGATATTAATTTTAATCATCCTTTCATTTCTGGCTTGGGATTAATTTATGTTGGCTAGAATTATTAACTTACTGGAGATCGATTATAGTATGTGTCGTATAATTGTCTTAGGTTGATGAAAAATTCACATATTAACATCTCTGGGTCCATTATTCAGTACAGGCAGCACAGGCATCATCTTACCATGAAAGGACGTGGATCAATAACTGTTATGAGTGGATACGTACGAGCTGCAATTGTGCCTAGGCTTGGATCTTCGTATTTCTCTGTCAAAGTTTTATTCGTCATTGGACTATCATTTGAACCGTTCCTTAAATTATAGCACAGTTCAAACGTTTTGATTTGATAAGAAGTTGAAACGTTCTCTGGTTCGTCAAATATTCATGAACGTCATGGTTTGCCACAAGAATATGTCTGTGTGTATAGTATTTATTAAGCCACGGCGCACTCGTGGGTGTACTAATATAACATCGTTAACTTTAAGGTATAATCCAGATGTCGGTGCAATAATTTCATTCTGATACACAACAACAATTGATGAGGCATGCTTGGTTTTACGGATGAATATCATCAACATTCTACGCATTAGGCTTTTTCCATGTAGGAGATTTCCGTTTTATTTTATTTATTGCTTAAACATCTTTAGTTTATTTATTGTTGTCATTCACTTGTCATCTAGAGTACAAGTTATGGAAGACGGGGCCAGGCTGCACCAATTTCGTTCTTGATTTTTCCTAGTTTGTATTTCAAGAGTTTCCACTGCTATTTTTAGTTCGAAACATTGGTAGATTGTTTCAGCACCTTTACAGCCTTTACAGCTAAGGAGTTAAGGCTTGTCACTATTTGTCTACTCATAAAAATCATATTTAATAAAGTAATATCGCCTGGGCCAACTTACCTCAACTATTGTGCAGCTTGGCCAGAATTTGGGGCAAGTTAATTTACCTACTAAGCGTTTAAATATATCGACTTTAATACTCACAGTTTAATTTAGTATACATTCTTACAGTTATCTCACAGATACTGTAGTCATAAACTGTGGTATAATTGTTATAACGATATGTTGATAGAAAAGTACGTCCTATATTTTTATCAGCTACTTCTGAATAACTGAAGGTATCTTCACGGTTCAAACATTCATAAAATTGTGTTCACGTCATTTGTAGCACATGAAAGATGTGCTCGCCGCTTAGAATTTGTGCGTAGGAAACGTTCATAATCTGCATTGCTATGAGAAAATGATTTAAGACATCTCCGTCTTTCAGAACCTTCTTATAAAATAGTAATTTCTAGCTTCTCTTTATTTGAGAAGCCTTATCATGTGATTTAGGTTGACTACGTACACTATTTTTAAAATTAGCTTTCTACACGGAAAATCGTTACGTCATTTAAGGATTTAGTTTTTCTGTCTGTGAATATTTGTTAATACGTAGCAACGCATCATTCACTGGAGTGTCTGTCAGTGTTCCTGAAACCCTTTGTAGTTTGTATGCAGTCTTTTTTACTTGTTGCAATTCCTCAAGTACCTTGACTTCTTCAGGTACTGGGATGCACAGTTGGTCAGCTGATGTGACGTTTACCTTAACGAACTATAATCGTGTGCTTAAGCAGTTGAAGAGTTAGCTTCAATAGCTTAACTTCAACCAACGACATTAGCAGGTGGTCTATCCGTTATATACGAAGACGAAATTCAATACTGGTAAAATTGTCCCTTTGTAATGGAGAGAGGCTTATCACTTTGAATTTAACCAATATATACGTGGGCATAGCTACGTTTGTCAGAATGCCTGGGAGGTCACACATTGTTATTGATCATTCATTTGTTGTCACTCATGCAATGCACGCTGAGTATATAAACTTCTTTAAGGGGGTGTAAACACATCTGTACAAGGACGGTGCTTTATGGCTACAGTGAGCGGGAAAAATTGAAATCATGACAAAATTTTCCTTACAAAAACTAAAAATTCAGTGGAGATATGGGATTTACGGTTGTCAATTAGTCTCTAGCAAGGATGGCCCTTGGAACATTCCACATGTGATACAAAACTTTGCAACAGGCTAGTTTTTGTGAACACACCTGTGAATACTCACTGCCTTTCCTCCGAAAAGAGCCGTCTCTGATAAAATTAGGCTTGAGTATAACCGTAGGGAATACGAAAAATGTCGTGACAATATTCCCAGTGTCACTAACAGTTAAACACATAGACTGTCGTAGAAGATCGAACCCCATCCGAGCGGGCGTTCTACCACGTCTTTGGACTGTGGTGATTTCAGTTTAATCTACACTCCGTAAATCATCATAGTTAAGTTTCTATCTTGTCCGAGGGGTTCTAAGGTAAGAGCCGGCATCTTTTTAGAAATCCTAAAAGTAGTCATATCCTGCCATTCAAAAGTCTGTCAAAGATAGGGGTGTCTTACGTTGACAGGCAGCTGCTTACGCTTAAGCAAACAGCCTACCTCCTTTTGGTGAAAGGACTAAGCATATCTCATTACTTTTAGTAAGGTACACTTCCAGCATGTTCTCCTGTTCAGCTTCAGATACTTGGAAAAATGAATCTGTTTAGATGTGTATTCAAGTGATTTGCATATTTATTTCAAGAATCGTTAAATAAGTAAGGCTTTTAGAAAATATTTGGTGAACTTAATTTTTTCTGTATTATTTACATTATATTTATTTATTAAAATACCAATAATGCTAAGTACAACACTACAAATCAAAGAAATTGTTTACCTGAAATCTTTTCGCGAATTCAAATCTATCGCAGAATGTTGTTGCTCTTTCAGAAGTTTTGAAATCTTTCAATCTGTTGCTGTACATATCTAAATTTTTTCTAGCATTCTTGAACTCTTTGCTCCTTTTCCTGTCTTCCTTGAAAATTTACTTCTATCGCTACTAACTTCTTTCAAATTCTTTATAGTTTCTAACCATACTAAAAACAAAACCGCCGAACGATCATGAGTAAAGTTTACTACAGCCTATGCTTAGATCTGACACTCGAAAATCTATGTTATAAAATGCCTCATAACTAATGCCATAACAGACTTATTTTAGAATTGTTTCTGTTCAATATCTGGACAGAAGTTATGGGTTTTGGAAGGAAAACAGGAAAAACTCCCACATAGCATATATATTACTGGTTTAAAACCAATGTAGGAGACAACTGCCTTATGCAAAAATTGCATTGATTATGATCTAGACTGTGACTACGTTGAATCTATTAAATTTAATAGGAACACATACTTACAAACAGACAGCAGGGCAGACTGGCCATCTGGGCCAATGTGCCCCTACTCAAATGGTTCATGGTGCCCCACCACTGTACTGGAAGTATTTTTGTTCGTTCACGGAAATGTGTCAAACTAGATTACCGACACACACAGCGTCAAAATGGACTTTAACCGTTCAAATTATTTGTTTAGTGAGAGTGTTGTCTTAGGAGACACAACAAAAATATTTTAGAAAGAAAAATTTGCTTTCACTAACAAGAAAAGGTGAAATGACTGCTCTTCCTCGCCCGACGATCTTACCGAACTGACGTGTTTGTGGGAAGTCGGCGGCAATGCTAGCAGCACCAGCTTCCTTGGTTGGTGGCGTCTACTGACAACAAAACGAAATAATTCCATCAGCCATCGTGCCCTTGTAGCCAATGTGTCCTTGTCCCCCCTTTCATTTCTTCGGGAATTTCGACGGCGATACCGAACTTGATATAAATGCATTACTCTAACGTTACATGGGAGTAAACCATTTCTGGCGATTGGGAGCAGCGAATTAATAACACTTGTATGAAATCTACTACGAAAACTGCCACGAAAGGGATCTCGAAAAGTCCTAAATTAGGAAAAATATAGTATTGGTATTCGAGAATAATATCTTAAAAAACGATCAATAAAAACTGAATTTTCTAAATTGACTATGGTTCTGTAAAAAATATGCGTTGATTCTTTCAAAAATGTTAAATCAGAACTGTCTACTGCAGTGATATTTTTATTGTTGCGAAACGAATAATGGGGCAGTATTTGATCAACTATGGCAACTACGTACTACCTTGAGAAGGCATTTTCGTGAGATATTTAAGTATGTACACTGTATGTACCTCAATTATATTGTTATAGATGCATGATAGAAAGTACAAAGTATGTTTGTAGGGGATGTAGAATATAAAGAAGATGATATTCATACATTTTTTACACAAAAGACAGCTCCTACCACACTGTGTCACGTGCTAATGCTAGTATTGAAGGAAAGTGTAACTGTTCACAACTTTTGTAGTCGGCATCACAGTTTTATGAAACAGTGACTATAGTAACGGCATATTAAATACAGTTTAGTTACATGACTGAAATGAAGTTGGACCATTTTGTTTTTGCCACTCAGTAAGGTAGATTTTGTCGGTCATGGCTTAATACCCGCAGGTTGTGCACCACCGATCTACTGTTAATACAAGTATTAATATTTGTTAAGAATAAATGGCACCGTTAGTGGTTTGCAAGTACAAATATAAAATAAACTGCTATCAACTGTCTGATGTTGAACCCATCGGATCTAAAACGCGAACGGTGCTATTTACTGTTAACAAACAGCCTTATTAAGAACGGCCACATGCTGTTTTTCCTTACATTTTGTGTGAACTAATCTGTAACTATTAGTACATAAAAGATCTTCGTAGCATTCGAAGCATTTACTAAAGAAGTTACAGTGCTACCGAAGTAATCACAAAACGTAACGTTGAGTTCGCTGCTCATACTGACATACCTCGTTTGCTTAGTTTCGCTCGAGCATAAGTCCTTTTTGTACGAATACCTATACCTGCCTCGGGTAAGACAGGTGATTTTTGCTGAAAACATTTATAAGTAGCCCTTCTTTATAGCGTGACATATTTGAATATCGTTTTGTGTAAGTTTCGTTATGGAGGCATACAGGATATGGAAACATCCGTCTGTGAGTGAATATGGCTTATTCCAGCTATTTGTTAAGCCATTGTTGAAAATTGTGATTTATCTGATATTTTCAAATGTATGAAGTGTTGAAATTCGAAGATTTTATTTTTATTTAATTTCAAAACGAAAATCCATCGGTATCAAAAAAGTTTTAACAGTCTAGCAGTTTAGCTATACATAAGTAACGAATAAGTCACTTCGGTAGTCCTGAGATAAACTGACAAAGGAATCTGGAATACGTGGTGACTTTGGAGGGTCACACTCCCTGATTATCATATCTGGCACACCATCAGGAGAATTGAGAGTGCTCACATTTCCAGTTGGGTGCTGATCGATTTGATCAATAATATTTGATATCTCTTCTTGCATAAGATTCTGATTCAGTTCGCTGTCGGATACTTCTGAGCCTGTGTCATGTTCTACCGTTGACAGATCATTGTCGTCAGGAACATATGAATCACATGAATGAACTTCTAAGTAAAAATCTTCAGAAATCAAACTACGTCATCCGCATAGTTCGTCTGTTCCTTTCAGGCATATTTGCCGGTATTCTTCAGTGATTGCACTATAAGAAAGCAACTTGAGTTAAGAATCAATATATACCAGGACTTCCTAGCTGAATATACGAGGTGTGGCTAGAAAAAAACCGGACTAGTACTGGTGAAACAATAAAACGAATGCAACAATGCTGAAAGTCGCGTGGCCTGTCACGTGACTCTCGCTCCGCCTACTGCTCGAATTTCATCTGCCTCCTGCACTCAGTCTGCCCGTGGCGTCTGTTTTAAGTAGTTGACGTTTTGTCAGTGCGTCGGAAAATGTTGAGTGTACAGAAAGAACAGCGTGTTAACATCAAATTTTGTTTCAAACTAGGAAAATCTGCAAGTGAAACGTTTGTAATGTTACAACAAGTGAACGGCGATGATTGTTTATCGCGAACACAAGTGTTTGAGTGGTTTAAACGATTTAAAGATGGCCGCGAAGACACCAGTGATGACACTCGCACTGGCAGACCATTGTCAGCAAAAACTTATGCAAACATTGAAAAAATCGGTAAACTTGTTCGACAAGATCGCCGTTTAACAATCAGAGCAGTGTCTGAGTTAACAGGAGTTGACAAGGAAAGTGTTAGGCAGATTCTTCATGAAAGTTTCAACTTGAACAAAGTGTGTTCAAAAATGGTTCCAAAGTGTCTCACAATTGAACAGAAGGAACGCCGAAGAATGATTTGTTATGACATCCTGGAAAGCATTGAAAGTGATCCCACCTTCTTACAAAATGTTATTACTTGCGATGAATCGTGGTTTTTTACTTACGATCCCAAAACTAAACGCCAATCGATGCATTGGAAAACTCCTGGTTCTCCACGACAAAAAAAAGCACGAATGTCAAAATCGAAATTCAAGGCAATGATGATTGTTTTTTTTTGACATCAAAGGGATTGTGCACATTGATTGGGTACCAGAGGGACAAACAGTGAATCAGCATTACTACATTAGCGTCCTGGCTACCATACGTGAGCGAGTACGGAGAAAACGGAACGATTTGTGGAGAAAAAAGTCATGGATCCTTCACCAAGACATTGCCCCAGCTCACAGTGCGTTGTCAGTGAAGACGTTTTTGGCAAAACACAACATTCCCATCTTAGATCATCCACCCTACTCACCTGATTTGGCCCCCTGTGACTTTTTTCTTTTCCCTAAAGTCAAGTCAGCTTTGAAAGGAACTAGATTTGAGACTGTTGAAGCCGTAAAAGAAAAAGCGACGGAAGTAATGTATGGACTTACCGAAAATGATCTGCTGCATTGCTATGAACAGTGGAAAATTCGTATGGAGCGGTGTAGAGACCGAGGAGAGTACATTGAAGGAGATAACATGAAATTGTAAATAATTGTAAATAAATGTTTTTTCCAGCATCAGTCCGGTTTTTTTCTAGCCGCACCTCGTATTAAATGAAAAGTGTTGTAAAAAGGTAGCTATCCACGCACAAATACCAGAAAAATGAAAATAAATAATGGTAAAATGAATGAGCCCTGTTGTTGTTGTTGTGGTCTTCAGTCCTGAGACTGGTTTGATGCAGCTCTCCATGCTACTCTATCCTGTGCAAGCTTCTTCATCTCCCAGTACCTACTGCAACCTACATCCTTCTGAATCTGCTTAGTGTATTCATCTCTTGGTCTCCCTCTACGATTTTTATCCTTCACGCTGCCCTCCAATGCTAAATTTGTGATCCCTTGATGCCTCAAAACATGTCCTACCAACCGATCCCTTCTTCTAGTCAAGTTGTGCCACAAACTTCTCTTCTCCCCAATCCTATTCAACACCTCCTCATTAGTTACGTGATCTACCCACCTTATCTTCAGCATTCTTCTGTAGCACCACATTTCGAAAGCTTCTATTATCTTCTTGTCCATACTAGTTATCGTCCATGTTTCACTTCCATACATGGCTACACTCCATACAAATACATTCAGAAACGACTTCCTGACACTTAAATCTATACTCGATGTTAACAAATTTCTCTTCTTCAGAAACGATTTCCTTGCCAGTCGACATTTTATATCCTCTCTACTTCGACCATCATCAGTTATTTTACTCCCTAAATAGCAAAACTCCTTTACTACTTTAAGTGTCTCATTTCCTAATCTAATCCCCTCAGCATCACCCAATTTAATTTGACTACATTCCATTATCCTCGTTTTGCTTTTGTTGATGTTCATCTTATATCCTCCTTTCAAGACACTGTCCATTCCGTTCAACTGCTCTTCCAAGTCCTTTGCTGTCTCTGACAGAATTACAATGTCATCGGTGAACCTCAAAGTTTTTACTTCTTCTCCATGAATTTTAATACCTACTTCGAATTTGTGTTTTGTTTCCTTTACTGCTTGCTCAATATACAGATTGAATAACATCGGGGAGAGGCTACAACCCTGTCTCACTCCTTTCCCAACCACTGCTTCCCTTTCATGCCCCTCGACTCTTATAACTGCCATCTGGTTTCTGTACAAATTGTAAATAGCCTTTCGCTCCCTGTATTTTACCCCTGCCACCTTCAGAATTTGAAAGAGAGTATACCAGTTAACGTTATCAAAAGCTTTCTCTAAGTCTACAAATGCTAGAAACGTAGATTTGCCTTTTCTTAATCTTTCTTCTAAGATAAGTCGTAAGGTTATTATTGCCTCACGTGTTCCAACATTTCTACGGAATCCAAACTGATCTTCCCCGAGGTCCGCTTCTACCAGTTTTTCCATTCGTCTGTAAAGAATTCGCGTTAGTATTTTGCAGCTTTGACTTATTAAACTGATAGTTCGGTAATTTTCACATCTGTCAACACCTGCTTTCTTTGGTATTGGAAATATTACATTCTTCTTGAAGCCTGTGGGTATTTCGCCTGTGTCATACATCTTGCTCACCAGATGGTAGAATTTTGTCATGGCTGGCTCTCCCAAGGCCATCAGTAGTTCTAATAGAATGTTGTCTACTCCCGGGGCCTTGTTTCGACTCAGGTCTTTCAGTGCTCTGTCAAACTCTTCACGCAGTATCTTATCTCCCATTTCATCTTCATCTACATCCTCTTCCATTTCCATAATACTGTCCTCAAGTGCATCGCCCCTGTATAAACCCTCTATATACTTCTTCCACCTTTCTGCCTTCCCTTCTTTGCTTAGAACTGGGTTGCCATCTGAGCTCTTGATATTCATACAAGTGGTTCTCTTCTCTCCAAAGGTCTCTTTAATTTTCCTGTAGGCAGTATCTATCTTCCCTTATGCTCTCCCTGAAACTCTCTACAACCTCTGGTTCTTTCAGTTTATCCAGGTCCCATCTCCTTAAATTCCCACCTTTTTGCAGTTTCTTCAGTTTCAATCTGCAGTTCATAACCAATAGATTGTGGTCAGAATCCACATCTGCCCCTGGAAATGTCTTACAATTTAAAACCTGGTTCCTAAATCTCTGTCTTACCATTATATAATCTATCTGATACCTTTCAGTATCTCCAGGATTCTTCCAGGTATGCAACCTTCTTTTATGATTCTTGAACCAAGTGTTAGCTATGATTAAGTTATGCTCTGTGCAAAATTCTACAAGGCGGCTTCCTCTTTCATTTCTTCCTCCCAATCCATATTCACCTACTATGTTTCCTTCTCTCCCTTTTCCTACTGTCGAATTCCAGTCACCCATGACTATTAAATTTTAGTCTCCCTTCATTACCTGAATAATTTCTTTTATCTCGTCATACATTTCATCAATTTCTTCATCATCTGCAGAGCTAGTTGGCATATAAACTTGTACTACTGTCGTAGGCATGGGCTTTGTGTCTAATCCAATAAAAACTGATACTGTGTAGAGCCCACATTAAGTATCTAAAGCACATATTTATGTACAGAAAACATTTCGCACAAATAAAATTCTAGACGGAGGAGAGGACAGAGTTTCTATGCACTCTCTTCCCCTTAGGGTCCGGAACTGTCACAATAAACCGGAATGATCAACGGCATGAGGATACAGATGGCACTCCACTGGCAAAAGTTTTTCGAGCAGTCGCCCATTTGGATTTCCGGGAAGGGACTGCCACGGGGGAGGTGCCCATGGAAAAAAGGATGAACAGCCAACCAAAGAGTAAGGTTCTACGAGTCTGGTCGTGGAACGTCAGAAGTTTGTACGTGGTACTGAAGCTACAAAATCTGAAATGGGAAATAATAAGGGCAAATCTATATACAGTGGGGTCCAGTGAAGTGAAATGGAAAGAAGACACTTATGATGAATGTCGTTTGCAGTCGAACTTTATGTTTGTATCAATATGTATTTCGTGGCTATTGTATTCAGACGTTAAACATAGAAAAACTGCATGTGAATGAATACTACTTACTTTGCTTTTTACTAAAGCACAACTTCCTGATCACTATTCATCGAAGATAAATTTTTAACCTGAAGTCTGTCAGTGAGCTTCTGTTCCCAGATTTCGTTCTTTTCATTGCGGGGAAAAGCTCCTCCGATAAATACCAGTATATAGGTTCTAGCATCGACATAATATTAGCTGAGAACGTGTGAAATTTTGAAAATTTATGTTGAAGGAAAAAAAGATTTGTTATGAAATCCATCACTCAACTTCCTGTCACATTAAAGGTACGTAACTTCTAACTGTAACTAGGCACCCAGCGCTGCCCTCGATATTTGCGTTCCTAACCCGGTCACAATGCTTCTTTCAATCGATTTTAGTAGAGCTACACTCCACTTACTGAACCAGCAAGTACAAGTACGCTACATACTCTTGCATTTAAAACTTAACGCACTGTCATTTCTCTGGCGACAGCGCACAGCTTTCACTTACCCTGCGCTGCGTGATGACGTGTGACAGGCACATTTTACCGCGAGCGCTCCCTTCTCTTACGACCGCCACCGAACAGGCCTGTGCTAACAAGGGAACCTCCCCTTCGCACCCCCGTCAGATTTAGTTATAATTTGGCACAGTGGAAGAAGAAGTTGTGTGGAACTACGAAAAAAATAAGCAAAATATATAAACTGAGGAGTCCATGCAACATAAAGGACATTATCACCACAGGAGTGCCATGATCCCGTGGTTAGCGTGATCAGCTGTGGAACGAGAGGTCCTTGGTTCAAGTCTTCGCTCGAGTGAAAAGTTTACTTTCTTAATTTTTGCCAAGTTTTGATCTGTCCGTCCGTTCATTGACGTCTCTGTTTACTGTAATATGTTTAGTGTCTGTGTTTTGCGACCGCACCGCAAAACCGTGCGATTAGTAGACGAAAGGACGTGCCTCTCCAATGGAAACCGAAAACATATTTGATCGCAAGGTCATAGGTCATAGGTCAAACGATTCCTCCACAGTAAAACATATCTGATATATTCTATACGAAACTGGTGACGGGATGTGCGTCACATGACAGGAGTATGTTGTCGACCCCCCCCCCCCCCCCCCCTAACGTGTACACTTGGCGAATGGGTAAAAAGATTCTTCTACATTTCCCGATTTAGGTTTTTTTGTGGATGTGATAATCACTCCCATAAAAGTGATGAAAACATTAGAGTTTGTCACATGAACTGCAACAAATGAATGCAACAGTTTCATATTCGCACAGTTTTCCCTGGGCTCTGTCAAAACATATGTTTTTCACGTTTTCAAATTTTTCCGTGTGTAGACAGTCAAATCCTGCATATGTCTAAGCAAATCTGAACATGTCCTGGATTCGTGAAGAGCGAAGTTGATTATGTGTGAGTGCCTGAACTTTGATAATTGACACGGACGGACAGATATTAATTGTCTGAAAATAAATAATTAAACTTTTCACTCAGGGAAAGACTTGAACCAAGGACCTCCCGTTTCGCAGCTGCTCACGCTAACCACGAGACCACGGCGTTCATGAACTTACACTATCCTTGATGTTGCCTATCTTGCACATGGACTACTCAGTTCGTATATTTTGCTATTTTTTTCATAGTTCCATACAACTTCTTCCTGTTTTCTCGATTGATCTATGTTCAGTTTTTCAAGGCCTATCCGCTGTGCCAACTTATAACTAAATCTGAGGGGGGTGCGATGGGGAGGTTCCCTTGTAAGAAACAGTGCGTAACCTCTTTGTTACTTGAGGGAGCTGTCGACTGCAAGCACTGTAGGGGAAGCAGAGATTTTAACATATACATTAAACAACTGAGTTTGTAGGCAACATCTCCTACTCTGAGATGAAGAGACTGGTACAGGAGAAGACTTCGTGTCGGGCCGCATCAAGCCAGTCAGAAGGCTGATCATTCAGAAAGTAAGATAGAATAAAATAATTTAAAATAAAATAAAGTAAATGAAATAAACTAAAACCTGTACTTACAAAGAAAGACAACCACACTAATACTGCCTGAAACCTTTCTTATAATTAAGTAATTTGGTACTTGTGATTTTATGAACAAAGCCATTCAATGCAAATTCCTCCAAAAAAACTCACTAAAGCAAAAATTAAGTCGCGCAAAAGAACTTAAAGAATAGTGCGAGATCAAGAACATCAGTATATGTGGCTGTCGGATACTTGTTCTTGCCTGTGACGCGGTATGGCTCTGGAATGGAAGAAGGGTTTGTGGTCCAAATCGGCAAGACGAGGCACATGGCCTTCACTACACTACTAAGACTAAATGCCAGATGAAGTACTAGCAGCGAGTTAGAACAGTAGGCCACAGAGCCTACACACAGGGGGGAGCCAGTGCTCTGTAGGTGATTGATAATATGCATACGCGGTCTTCATTCTTTGCCGGAATTCGTGCGGGAAATACTGCAGATTGCTGAGTATCATCAGACATGGATAAGACACATTTTAGCATAAATTCTGGTTTCTTATGTATTACATAACTAGTATACCTTTAATTAAAGTATGGTATGATGTACTGTAGTAGCTGTTTATTACAGTGTTCCAAGACAAATGGGAATAAATCAGGAAAAAGTGAGTATAATTTGTATTACTTTAGACACTCTGACGCGATTTCAGTGTTTCATGCTTGAATATTCGTTGGAAATTTGTGGTAATTTCCTATGGGACCAAAGTGCTGAGGACATCGGTCCCTAGGCCTGTACACTACTGAATCTAACTGAAACGGACAACACGCACACCCATGCCAGAGGGAGGACTCGAAACTCCGAGGGGCGAACTGCGTGAACCGTGACTAGGCTCCTAAGACCACGCGGCTATCCCGTGCGGCGATATTCATTGTCGAATCTTGCAGTCTATAAGCTTTATATAGTTTTTCCCTTTTCACGTATTTTAGATGCGTTCATTGTGGATCTAGAAACTGTCTTGTACCGAAAAAACCCAGAAGAGGTTCTTCTGTATTGCTGCTTAGAAACCCTAAAGAATGAAAACGTGGCAAACAATTTCGGAGTAGCTGACTTTCGAAAGAGAAACAGCTGTATTGCAGACAATAGCACTGTCATGCCATTAGAAATTAAACATAAAAAGTTTATGACCCAGGATTCGTTAACTGACATTTCCGTTCGTTAAAAGGAGTGCAAGTAAAAGTAAAGAAAGTAATTTGGTGACAGTGACAATCGAACTGTCGACAGCACGATCTGCAATCGTCAGTCCTAATTACTGATCTACACGCGACATTACCACAGGCTAAATATTTTGTAGATGACAATGCCCAGAAACTTTCATATCGGATTTTTTCCTCCCAAGACAAGAAATCTGTAGGCGCGTTGTGTTATGGACAGAAACAGTTTTCTAAATTTTTTTTACTTTATTGTTATTTTAAAACCTGTACAAATCAGGTAGGCTGGAAGCGGCACATTACGCCGCTCTTCAGCCATAGCGTTTTAGAATAGTATAAAAACGGAGAATGATAATGAACAAAGTGACGGGCAAAAGAGATAGGTCACAGAGACACAAAAAAACACGGAGTCGTTCACACGTGACGATAACAACACTGAAAACACGTTGGTACGGCGCACAGAACACTGACGAATCCGACGGCACAAGTGAATGTAGTAGTGGGACGGCGGACACCAAAAACACTAAACGACGTCACACACACGAGACACAGAAGGCGATGATCTCCGGCGCGCGAATGTTCACTATGCGTGTGCGAGTCCGGGGACCTGCCAAGAGAGGAGGAGGGTGAAGGGGAGTGGGAGAGCGAGAGGGGAGAGCAGAGATACCATGGGCAAAGGAGAGAGAGGGGGAGGGAGGAAGGGGGAGGGGAAGCCCGTGGGAGAGGGGAGGAGGGAGGGGGGAAAGGAAAGAGAAGAGAAGGGAAAGGAGGGAGGGAGGGTGCCTAAAGGAAAGGACACAGGAGGTGGGGGGGAAGGATCAAAGTTGATAGGAGGGGTAGATGGAGGGGAGGAGGACATCATCAGGGAGGGGGAGCTGGCGGAAGCCACCTTGGTAAGGAGGGTGGAGAGATGGAGACCAGGTGGGACGTGGGCATACAGGCGCGGCAGCGGGCGGGGGTGGGAGAGGATCGGGGAGACGAGCGGGTGAGGAGGATCGAGTTTACGGGAGGTGTACAGGATCCGTATCCTTTCAAGGAAAAGGAGGAGGTGGGGGAAGGGGAGGCGATCATACAGGATCCGCGTAGGGGAGGGGAGACGGGTGCGATAGGCAAGGCGGAGAGCATGGCGTTCAAGGATTTGGAGGGATTTATAAAAGGAAGGGAGGGGGGGGCGGAGATCCAAGCCGGATGGGCATAACAAAGGATAGGGCGGATGAGGGATTGATAAGTGTGGAGGATGGTGGAGGGGTCCAGACCCCACGTGCGGCCAGAGAGGAGCTTGAGGAGACTGAGTCGGGAGCGTGCCTTGGCTTGGATTGTCCGGAGGTGGGGAGTCCAGGAGAGGCGACGGTCGAGGGTGACGCCAAGGTACTTAAGGGTGGGAGTGAGGGCGATAGGACGGCCATAGATGGTGATGTAGAAATCAAGGAGGCGGAAGGAAGGGGTGGTTTTGCCTACAATGATCGCCTGGGTTTTGGAGGGATTGACCTTGAGCAACCACTGGTTGCACCAAGCGGTGAACCGGTCAAGATGGGATTGGAGAAGGTGTTGGGAGCGCTGCAGGGTGGGGGCAAGAGGAAGGAAGGCGGTGTCATCGGCAAACTGGAGAAGGTGGACGGGGGGTGACGGCGGCGGCATGTCTGCCGTGTACAAAAGGTACAGAAGGGGGGAGAGGACGGAGCCTTGGGGCACACCGGCGGAGGGGAAAAAGGTGTAGGAATCTGCGTTATGGATGGTGACATAGGAAGGACGGCGGGAGAGAAAGGAGCCGATCAGACGGACGTAGTTAATGGGAAGGGCGAAGGTTTGGAGCTTGAAGAGGAGACCGGAATGCCATACGCGGTCATAGGCACGTTCGAGGTCCAGGGAGAGGAAGATTGCAGAGCGACGGGAATTAAGCTGTTCGGAAAGGAGATGAGTGAGGTGAAGGAGAAGGTCGTTGGAAGAGAAGGACGGCCGAAAGCCACACTGGGTATCGGGAAGGAGGCGGTGCTGGCGGAGATGCTGGTGGATGCGGTGGGTGAGGATAGATTCCAGGACCTTGCTGAAGACCGAGGTAAGGCTGATGGGGCGGTAGGAGGAGACGGCGGACGGCGGTTTGCCGGGTTTAAGGAACATGAGGATACGGGAGGTTTTCCACAGGTCGGGGTAGTAACCGGTGGACAGGACTACATTGTAGAGCCTGGCCAGGGTGGAGAGGAAAGAGACAGGAGCTTCACGAAGGTGACGGTAGGTGACACAATCGTGACCAGGAGCAGTGTTGCGTTTTGTGCGGAGTGTATCAATGAGATCCTGTGGAGTGATAGGGGCATTGAGTTCCGTGTGTGCAATGTTGTCCAAGTACTGGAAACCAGGAGCGAGGGGAGGGACAGAGGTGTTAGTTCGATCGCGGATATGCGGGAAGAGGGAGTAATCGAACTGGGGATCATCGGGGATGGAAAATACATCGGAGAGGTAGGAGGCAAAGTGATTGGCCTTACTAAGGGAGTCAGGGAAAGGGTGATCATCATGGAGAAGAGGATAATAGGGGGAGGGCTTAGTTCCGGTAAGGCGACGGAAGGCCGACCAGAACTTGGACGAGTTGATTGGTAGGGTAGCATTTAAACGGGTGCATGTCTGTCGCCAGTCCCGGCGTTTCTTAGCCGCGAACAAATTACCATTGTGTCGCTGGAGTTGTCGGTGGCGTCGTAGTGTGTCCAGGTCACGCGTGCGGAGGAAGGCACGGTAGAGACGACGGGATTCACGGAGGGTTTTCTAAAAACCTTCAAAACAATAATACAACTCCAGATGCGAATATACAGGACGAGAGAGACCCGTGACAAAAACAAAGACAGCGCAGCTGATAAGCCAGTCACGTCCGATTTCACCCACGGCCGCTGTCTCTCTCTATACAGGGTGGTCCATTGATAGTGAGGGGCGAAACATCTCACGAAATATGCGCCAAACGAAAAAACTACAAGGAACGAAACTTGTCCAGCTTGAAGGGGGAAACCAGATAGCGCTATGTTTGGCCCGCTAGATGGCGCTGCCATAGGTCAAACGGATATCAACTGCGCTTTTTTTTAAAAAAGGAACCCCCATTTTTTGTTTTATATTCGTGTAGTACGTAAAGAAATATGGATGTTTTCGTTTGACCACTTTTTTCGCTTTTCGATAGATGGCGCTGTAATAGTCACAAACGTTTAAGTACGTGGTATCACGTAACATTCCGCCAGTGCGGACGGTATTTGCTTATAATGGAGCGTTAGTTGGTTGGTTGGTTTGGGGAAGGAGACCAGACAGCGAGGTCATCGGTCTCATCGGAATAGGGAAGGACGGGGAAGGAAGTCGGCCGTGCCCTTTGAAAGGAACCATCCCGGCATTTGCCTGAAGCGATTTAGGGAAATCACGGAAAACCTAAATCAGGATGGTCGGACGCGGGATTGAACCGTCGTCCTCCCGAATGCGAGTCCAGTGTCTAACCACTGCGCCACCTCGCTCGGTCAATGGAGCGTTTACCAATTGCGGAAAAGGTCGATATCGTGTTAATGTACAGCTATTATGAACAAAATGCCCAACGGGCGTGTGCTATGTATGCTGCTCGGTATCCTGGACGACATCATCCAAGTTTCCGGACCGTTCACCGGATAGTTACGTTATTTAAGGAAACAGGAAGTGTTCAGCCACATGTGCAACGTCAACCACGACCTGCAACAAATGACGATGCCCAAGTAGGTATTTTAGCTGCTGTCGCGGCTAATCCGCACATCAGTAGCAGACAAATTGCGCGAGAATCGGGAATCTCAAAAACGTCGGTGTTGCTACATCAACATCAATTGCACCAGTACCATATTTCCATGCACCAGGAATTTCGTGGCGACGATTTTGAACGTCGTGCACAGTTCTGCCACTGGGCACAAGAGAAATTACGGGACGATGACAGATTTTTGGCACGCGAACTATTTAGTGACGAAGCGTCATTCAACAACAGCAGTAACGTAAGCCGGCATAATATGGACTATTGGGCAACGGAATATCCACGGTGGATGCGACAAGTGGAACATCAGTGACGTTGGTGGGTTAATGTATGCTGCGACATTATGAGAGTAAGGATAATTGGCCCCCATTTTATCGATGGCAATCTAAATGGTGCAATGTGTGCAGATTTCCTACGTAATGTTCTACCGATGTTACTTCACCGATGTACTTCCAACATGACGGATGTCCGGCACATTGCTCGCATGCGGTTGAAGCGGTATTGAATACAATATTTCATGACAGCTGGATTGGTCGTCGAAGCACCATACCATGGCCCGCACGTTCACCGGGTCTGACGTCCCCGGATTTCTTTCTGGGGGGAGAGTTGAAGGATATTTGCTATCGTGATCCACCGACAACGCCCGACAGCATGCGTCAGCACATTGTCAATGCATGTGCGAACATTACGGAAGATGAACTACTCGCTGTTGAGATAAATGTCGTTACACGTATTGCCAAATGCATTGAGGTTGACGGACATCATTTTGAACATTTATTGCATTAATGTGGTATTTACAGGTAATCACGTTGTAACAGCATGCATTCTCAGAAATGATAAGTTCACAAAGGTACATGTATCACATTGGAACAACCGAAATAAAATGTTCAAACGTACCTACGTTCTGCATTTTAATTTTAAAAACGTACCTGTTACCAACTGTTCGTGTAAAATTGTGAGGCATATGTTTGTGACTATTACAGTGCCATCTGTCGCAAAGCGAAAAAAGTGGTCCAACTACAACGTTTATATTTCTTTACGTCCAACACGAATATGTATTAAAAATGCGGGTTCCTATTTTAAAAAAACGCAGTTGATGTCCGTTTGACCAATGGCAGCGCCATCTAGCGGGCCATCCATAGCGCCATCTGTTTTCCCCCTTCAGGGTAGACCAGTTTCCTTCTTTGTAATTTTTACGTTGGCCCGGTCACGATCAATGGACGACCCTTATACAGGCTCTCCACTGTAGGGCGATTTTCAGCTGCTCTAGCCGAATTAACTTAAGCCAGGGCTTCCCAACCTTTTCAGCTTGCGGACCCCTTCTTCAGGCGAAAATCCATTCCGGCATGGCGGCCCCTAGTCAGTCAAGAGCACAGTAACTTTAAATTTCAGAGCGAAACCGATGGGAACTGGAAGCTTCTTAATGCAAGTGCCATATTCCCAATGACCCTCGCCCCCTTCCCTTCCCCTCCGAAGTATCAATAGTCTTTGTTTTAGAGATGAATGAAATCAACTTGAAATTAACGATCAAATTTGAATTCCCTCTTTATCCTGACACTTACTAGTGGATTTTCTCCCTTTGTTCAACACACTATAGCGTTATTAAAATTACTTAGTTATTGAAATTTCACACGTTGGAGCTGTCTTCCTCCAAGAGCAATCAACGTCACGTCCAAACTGTTCGCTGTTGACAAGCTTCCGCTTATGGTCTGTTCACTTCCACTATTTGGCTGCTTTTGTGTAAGAAGCATGCATATTTCGTAACAGTCATGTGTGTGTGTGTGTGTGTGTGTGTGTGTGTGTGTCGTTTTTCGTGAAATTCGAAAAAAATGTTCAAATGTATGGAAAGTCTTTCTTTGGTCGTCGTCCCTCCTCATTCATTTCAACTGGAAACTTCCCTCGTTGTGAAGACGATGGAGAAACTGCACCCTTCTTCAATGATCATGACTTCAGCCACCGATCCATGTTAGAAGTAATAAACTGGTCAAAAATCGGCTTATGAAATAGGTAGTGCACTGACAAAACAAGTTTAACATTTAATGATGTCTGAGGCCGCATACGTGCCAGCAGGCACGGTGAATGGTCGACAAAGCTCGCTCCGCGCATGCGTAAAAGGTTTCAGCGCATCTAGCGCCGTGTGCCGGGGCACAAATGACCCCCGTATTGTTGCTAAACAGTCGATCAGAGAAGCCGCATTCTCCGGCACTAAATTGTGTATACGTTCTCACTTAGGAACCGCAAAGGCTGCTTGGAGATACTGTGGTGTCACCGCCAGACACCACACTTGCTAGGTGGTAGCTTAAATCGGTCGCTGTCCATTAGTACATGTCGGACCCGCGTGTCGCCACTGTCAGGATCGCAGACCGAGCGCCACCACAAGGCAGGTCTCGAGAGACGAACTAGCACTCGCCCCAGTTGTACGACGACGTTGCTAGCGACTACACTGACGAAGCCTTTCTCTCATTTGCCGAGAGACAGTTAGAATAGCCTTCAGCTAAGTTAATGGCTACGACCTAGCAAGGCGCCATTTGTACCATTGCATGTATCTCAAGATAGTCTCACTTGTATCATCAAGAATGCTGTATGCCAAAGGACGATATAAAAGTTAAGTGTTCTAGTAGCTACGTTCTTTTCTTTATCACATTCATTACGAATCCTGTTCCAGACTTCGCGCCAGTCGGCGTGTGTGTACGTGTGCCCTCTCGGCTACCCGTCACTGTGGACTGGCTGCCTTAACAGTCCACTACAGATACGACCTGAAGTAAAAGAACACATGTTTTTCACACGAAAAAAAAGTTATGAATTTGATTTTCACATTTTTATTCAATAATTTTACTCATTATTTTACACGATTTCGTCAAAGGTGGCCGCGGACCCCCTAGAAAGAGCCGGAGGACCCCTAAGGGGTCCGCGGACCACAGGATGGGAAGCCCTGATTAAGCCGTATCCGCCTGTCAGACGGATGTTCCCCTCTAACGGTTAAAGGCGGTGTGCCGGCAGAATTTCAAAACTTTTTTTCAGCAACCGTCGCGTCTCCTGAGCCTAGAAGGGTTTGTGGTATTGTCGTGACTTCGTGCTTCGTTAGAGCGTCTGTGATGAGATCGGGGATAATGGAGGCGGCGGGGAGAGTTTGATATCTTTGACCCGACAGACAGAAACCGCGATGCCTTTGGAAGCGGCGAGCCGAGCCCCCTGGGGGACCGAGTGGCGCTGAGCTGCTCCGCCGCGCTCCGCCTCTGTATTGTGCTGCGCCGATAACGCCCGGCTGAGATGGGGTGGGCCGGGTCGGGTCGGACCGATCAGAAAGAGGAGGTGGCGCGCAGTATCGGTACCTCACCACGGTCCACGTCTGCTTATCGGCAGCCACGGGCCCCGTATTTCCAGGCTGTCACCCCGCGGTTTACGAGCCCGCCAGGTGCCCCGGGCCCAGGCCGGGCAGGGCTCCCAGAGCGCCAAAGGACCGCCCGCGGCGGCCGCCAAGTCCCGCGTCGTTTCTCTTCCACACAACCCACGTACACGCCTGTCTCTCAGTTCGCCATCGATTACTTCTGTCTCCAGAGTTGTCTGTAGGAGCGAGGTGCGATGCTGTGCAACACACACTGCCGTCTAGCCTCTCGTCTATAATGCACGTTATATTACTTGCTTAAAGATCGATTTGTCGTAGTCACTATATAGAACAATTATTAATAAAATAACTGCTGCCTGGCTATTAATAATAAACAGATTAATATATTGAAATTTTTCCTTATAATTCAACTTAACTGTAATACTTATAGATGTACTACATACACTGACGTATGAAAATCTGCGCTGAACCAGGACTCGAACATGGATTTCCCATCTATCGCGAGCAGTCGCCTTACCACTTAGGCTACCTGACCCAGCCGTCTATATGTCACTCATATCAGTTTCTTCTCGTACATTATTAATTCATTTACTCACACTTCACTTGTCTATCTGAAGAAATTAATGATCTATGAGAAGAAATTGTTAGGTGTGTGACATTTGGATGTTGAGTCGGTCCAGAACGCGTTCTACGATAGCCTAAGTGAAAAGTTCACCGTTCGTGAAAAAGAGGAGATCCAGATTCGAGTCTAGGTCGGGCATAAATTCCCGTAAGTCACTGTTGGAAGTGCATCTTTGTCTTTCACAGTAAAGCTTGTAATGGTACTTGAATTCCGGACCATTGGGGCACCTCACCTCAACCTCTTGATACCAGCAATATTCTACTGTGTGTCTGTAAAATAGCTAACATATCTCTGTGACAATATTCAGATTTGATTTCATTAATGTAGAGGTACTTTGATACATCGATATGTTTATATTGCAATGATATTATTCTTATGTGTATTCTTTTTTTGTCACTATGATCTTTGACGTACTTGTAACTCTGATTTTGGGCGCGTAAGCGGTTATTAAAAAGTCAAGTCTTGGTCGTCATGTTGGAAATATGCAAATTGTGGTCAGTTAATAAAACGTGAACTTTAACAGTGATGAAGATCTTTTCAAGTATGTTTTATATTGTGAAGTGATGTTTTGTGAATTACGTGATATTGCAACAAAAGTAATAAAAAAGAATTGTAACTTAAATTCGGAGTGCTGATTACTTTCCTTTACATTACCATTGTCTTAACTTGCAAAAGTTTAATCTTCAAGAATGGTTTATGAAACACATCTATAAAACTTTTAAATATCGCAGAACAACACCTAGGCCTCTTTGCATCCGAGCTTGGAATCATCACTACCTAGATTTTCGACGATTGAGCCATGAGTTCACAACGAGACCAGCGTGGGAAACACGAAAAGATGAGTGCCTAGTTTATCCATTATTTCATGAAATGATGACACCTGCCACATAATGTAACTTTGTTGTTGCCCGAAAATGCAATATTTAGCAGCGTGAGCAACACTAAAATCATAATTCAATTTTACCTTTGTTGTGTTAGGGTTGATAGAAGCTGAATATCAGGAATAAATTTTAATATTCAAACTATAGCTCATCGAATAGAAATACAAATTCTTGTAGCTTGTAATTTATCCTTCGAGCTTCATTACTTAACTAACCTTTCCAATTGTAAATAATGAACGTGAGCGCATCAGACTAGCAAGGCCGTGGTTCAAAGAAAACTTTATAATCATACACAATATGAATTCTTACATTCGTGTTCACAACTTTCGTGTAGAAACTGGAGGAAAAAGTAATTTTCTTCTTCCGACTACCGGAATGTGTATGCTTATATGCTCAATGATTTATTTCAAATGGTTAAAATGGCTCTGAGCACTATGGGCTTAACATCTGAGGTCATCAGTCCCCTAGAACTTAGAACTACTTAAACCTAACTAACCTAAGGACATCACACACATCCAAGTCCGAGGCAGGATTCGACCCTGCGACCGTGGCGGTCGCGCCGTTTGAGACTGAAGCGCCTAGAACCGCTCGGTCACATCGGCCGTCAATGATTTAGTACTCTCCAGCAGTGTGTTCAGGTAACAGCAGATTTATGAATCAATACAAAGGAATTTACACATTTGTCTATAGGAAGTATGTTATTAATCCATATCAATACTATAAACGCGAAAATAGATCTATCTTATAAGTTTTCACTGCTAAATGGTTCAACCAGTTTCGATGATATTTGGTATGGAGATTGCTGAGAAGAAACATAGGCTTCTTTATCAAGTATGTGCTGCTACATATCCATTGACGTGAAGAACACTGAACGATTTAGCAAAAGATGTTGTCTCTCTGAGGAAGCTGTTTACTCTTTGGCCTTTGAAATTCATAATATCTGTGAAGATGTTTTATTGGTAACACAGCATACTTTGGAAAAAAATCGACTAATAACTGGTTGAGGTTGGGAGTGGGACATTTATAGCAAACATAAACCACGTGAAAAATTATTAAATTCGTTCCACAATGCACACGTTGTATAACGTAAATCTACTAAAGGGACACGATGCGTTGGTGTGGTTCTTCCCATTCCCCTGTACACACACTGTTCAGGAGTGATAATGCATGTGAGGCCGGATCATGCAGTGGATCAGTATTAATGGTGGCGAGGTGTGGGGGAAGAACATGGCGAGCTGCACTTACCCGAACAGGCAGACACGTTATGGCACCTGACGTTACTGCACGGACAATAGCTTACTTACTTACTCACCGTCACTCATCAGTACCAAACTTCTGATATGCGAGTGCAGCAATGGGTACCTGCCATATAAAAATAACATTGTAATTAATCTCAAATATACTGTGCAGTCACTATTGTTCAGTAACTTGAACATAATGGTTTGCTTATTAAATAGTGATCGAAAATCTTCCTGAACTTGACTACCAAATAGTAGTAACGGAGCAAGTTTGTCTTTACGTTTCTATAGAAGAACTAACAGCCAATTGTTTTTCTGTGATGGGTAAAAGAATGCATTTCAAAGAAAGGCAAATTTGCTGAAGTTACTTCTAATTACTGACAGTCGAAAATTCTCAAGAGAAATTCTTGAAAACCACACTTCACAAATTCTATTGCTCGACTTATGTCGGATCTAGGTCAGTGTATATCTGAGTGTGACGACTTTAATGGCACACTGTTATCTCCCTCCCTGTCTCTCTCTCTCTGTCTCTCTCTCTCTCTTTCTCTCTCACTCTCTCTCCCCCTCTCTCTCCCTTTCACACACACACACACACACACACACACACACACACACACACATGTACGTCTTACTCTGTCATCTGAAATCATCGTCACCACACACACGTCAAGCCACATAGTTCTTCCGAACACAACAAGCGTACACCGCTACATACAAGGCGCAATTAGTCATCGTCAGCAACGTACTGCAACTCCTATATTCTTTTAATACCAAATAACATCTTTGCTCTGATCAGTGGACTTCTCTTTGAAACGTTAACAAATATATTTACATGTATGTTTACGCTACAGACACTGCCGTTAAATTTTTCTCTACATTACTCTACTGCTTGCGCATCCTTAAAGCCTTATTAAATGAGTCATAAAAATAACAAGAAATGGAGATACAACATTGCGCAGGTAAAATAAAAGCACTTACATAAATACACTGCGAAACGGATTTCAAGAACCACTCTTTCAGAACGCCGTAATTCCGACCCCCTTGTGACACTTAAGATTGAAATTACACTCAAAGATTCGTATAAACTTCCTCTGAATGGTGGGCAAAAGCATGTAACCCTACGACGTCGCCCTCGAGCTCGACGACGCTTCAAATGGCGACTCTTGAACACTTGCGAAAAAAAAAAGGACACGCCTCAGATGTTCATGTGACGGGTTAGGTGGATTAACGACGTCTTATTGGAAGCAAATTTCACCAACATTCTGCCTAATGCCATCGTGGTCGTACCACACGATCAGAAGGTCGTCACACCACGTATTACCCGCTTTTCACCCATTCTTTTGAAGCTTCTGCAGTGGAATCAGAACTGCGATGCTCAGCCTTGAAATCACTGGGTTTTCCTTTAAGTAGGCGAGGGAAACGTCCAGACACGCCACCATTCAGAATCGGTAGGACAAGGCAGCAGGGTTTGGCATAATTGGCGTCAATGAATCCACCCTTATCCCCTGGGAGTTGATACCCACGTATTTCGCAGTGCGAAGGCCGCATAACCGTCGAATGTGGTCGCACATCGAACATGATGGCACCCGCTTGGTGTGCAGCGTGACGGTTCATAACCGTTCGACGTAATCTTAACGTTTTCCAAAGCAGCTAGGGATGATCATTCTTTATTAGAGGTCGTATTTTCTATCCTATTGTGGCGTGATCGTCCGGGGATGTGACATAGACACATGCCTGAATAAAACGGCAAAGACCCCTGCTTTGGCAAAGCCCTTGACGTCACCCGCCCACCTCCATCACCAATTTTAAAAATAAGCCCGTACAGACAGAACCTGTTACGACGTCGTAGGCGCTTGCGGCCCGGCAGACCCTTTGACCCTCTCCAGTTCCGCATTGGCTACTATCCGGCGCGAGAGCAACATTTTAGCGGCGAAACAGCAGCAGCGTTGCCTGCCTTCAGGCGCCAGGCACTCGCCACCGCTTCTGTCTGTACCGGTGCATTTTTAAAATTCTCAATATATGTGAGTAGGAAAGAGGCAGAGAGAGAGCGGTACAGGGCACATAGAGGCAGTAGGCGGTCTATAGGGAAACAAATTCCTTTCAACGTTAGTGTATATGTGAAGATTTATATGTTAGCATTCTCTATTGTTTTTTTGGGATCTGTATCCCTAAAACTAGAGATTATATTGACGATGTGATTCCTTATACCCTGAATTGTTTGCGGAACTGCTTCTCCCATTACATTTGAAGCTTTCTTGCATGGGTACAGCTGATATTTACTCTGTACATACGATCTGTGATAAATAGAATGTGCAGGCGAAAACACATCTCTCTCAACAACACATTGTATCTGAAACTATTTGGTGATAACAACAAGCCGAGTTACCACTGTGTTACTGTTTGGTGAAATATTCATCGGTTTTCCCTTGTGTTTCAGTCGCTTGAATCACAAAGATCCAGTCTTTCACGTACGTTGCGCAAGGTCTAATGAGTAATGCATCTTTCACATCTTCAGAGTAGGCTTTCTTGTTGCTGGTTGTGATTTGTTTGTGCAAAACGACAGAGATGTAGTAGGAATGTTTCTGTGGCGGAGGGAAAGGCAGTGCGCGGAAAACGAGGCGAAAACGCTGTCTCCTTGCGAGTAGCAATCCGTCTATTACTAATAAAGCCCTAACTTTGTAAGACTGTAAATGACACATTGGCTATCTGATATTACAACCCACCACATCCTGTGAAAGGCAGTGCGCGGAAAACGAGGCGAAAACGCTGTCTCCTTGCGAGTAGCAATCCGTCTATTACTAATAAAGCCCTAACTTTGTAAGACTGTAAATGACACATTGGCTATCTGATATTACAACCCACCACATCCTGTGAAGTGTAAATAATGTCGAGGAAAACTATTTTTCACCAATAAGTCCTTCTTTATAAATACCAACACAATAACATGTTTTAGCGTATTAGGTGTGTGGCTGCATCATATGAGATATGTGTACTGTTGCAGGTAGACTTTATCAGCAGACGAGACGTTGGTAATTTTATCACACTTGATGCGGGCACACCCTCACAGGGATGTTATCGAAACATACTCTGACCATGAAAGACTACAAAAGACTACACTCTTATTTATCTAACATTTCTCTGAGAATGATGTGACATTTTCTTTAATCAGGGTTTTTGAATTGGGTTGTTGATAAGAAGAGACTTCGGAGAAAATAGAATAAGATTACTTTTCCTTTTCTTTCTCTTGCGTTGAGGCCTTCTATGGATCACGTCTCAATTTCAATTCTTAGTCCAGGGTGGTTCTTTCTTTATCTTTCAGTATTTCTTTTTTGTTACGCTAGGTTTCTTTTTTTCTGCCTTCGGACCACTTTGTACCAGTTTTCATTTTTCTCCTCGGAATCGTTCCAGTTTTAGTACCTTTCTGTAAAATCTCTCTCTCCATTGTTTCTTATTCTCTTACACTATTCCTTCCTAAGTGTTTGCTAGCCTTTTGGATTTAGAATTTCATCGTTTCTTCATAATTTCCAAAATGCTGCAATTTTTGAGCATTTAAAATTTTTCGCCTTATTTTTATTTCTAATGTTTCTAATTTGTCAAGCTTTTAGTACTTGAGAATCGCTAGCACAGAGATATTCTTGTTACAGTACTGTGTTGATGTGGTAATTTTAAGTTTTTTAGATAAGTAGTTTTAACTGTAGGTAATCTTACCTTTTTGATTTTGTGAATCCCTTCCTCTGGATCAGATATTCTTAAACCATTTTCTTGAACATTATCCTCTAAAGTTTTTAATATCATTAGCGTTTCTGTTTGCACAGTATCTGTTATTGAATATTTGGGAGCAATTTATATATTTGTTATCAGTTCTGTTTCCTCCGCGGAGATTCTTCTTCCAGGAGGTTGGCATGCACTGCTGCATCTGTCAGTCTATCAGCAAGTACGGCAAAATCATCCACATATGCTAAGCAGCTTATTGCATCACCATAGTACGAGTGGCAATATTTTGATACTTTCAGTTCTTCATTCCCAATTCTTACAGTTTTCCTCATGACGGAGCTGAAAGGAAGTGGAGATACTCGACTTCTTTGCCTGACATTTTTGTTTACTTTGAAAGATAGAGATACCTTACCCATAAATTTTCATTTTAAGATTGTGTCTGTCAGAGTTTCTCAGTTCAAGATTGGTAAATCAGTTCTAACTCCAAATTTATGGATTACTTTACCTCGGGTTTCTCCAAAAAGTGAGTCTAAAGCTTGTTTGAAAACCACTAAATGCTACAACTTGAAATCTGGGTGTGTTTGGAGAAGAAAAGGAGCCTCGACTATAATCATAAATAATGATAAATAGGCCCTAATATTTTGAAGATATCTATAACAAAAATAAGTAATGGCCAGAGAATAAAGTGAGCAGTACGATATGACTCGAAAAGGTGTACAAATGAATCAAACAGGACTCACTTTCGTAAATTAACGGCAATAGAAAAATTGACGGCTGCAAGTCAAAATATGTCACACAGTACATGAATGAATTAGCTGTGAATATGTGATAGCCTTCTGATTGTAAAGTCTTCCTGTGCAAGTGGTGTGTCTCCCCAGCTCCATATAGATACATACGGCATGCAGAAAATTTTTCACCAACAGAATGATCTTTCAACAAAATAGTATCGTTCATGTTATTATAAAGTTCAGCAATGCAGTACAATCACAATTCTCATAACAGTACACAGCAAACAGCACACGTAGGCAACCCTATCGATTTCCTGTAACCTAAGTAGCATTCTTAGCGGTACCTAATTCAATTCTCGTGACCTAACTAGATACTTTGGAATTAATATTTATTACTGTTGGCCTCATCCGTGGTTCAGTAGCAGTCAATTTAATCATCGGAGTAACTGACTTCAGCAGCCACCTTACATGATGCAAAACATTAAGATCGTTGCCGGGCAGCATTGTATAGACAGATGGATCATACACTACTGGCCATTAAAATTGCTACACCAGGAAGATGACGTGCTACAGACGCGAAATTTAACCAACAGGAAGAAAATTCTGTGATATACAAATGATTTGCTTTTCAGAGCATTCACACAAGGTTGGGGCCGGTGGCGACACCTACAACGTGCTGACATGAGGAAAGTTTCCTACCGATTTCTCATACACAAAAAGCAGTTGACTGGCGTTGCCTAATGAAACGTTGTTGTGGTGCCTCGTGTAAGGAGGAGAAATGCGTACCATCACGTTTCCGACTTTGATGATGGTCGGGTTGTAGCCTATCGCGACTGCGGTTTATCGTATCGCGACATTGCTACTTGCGTTGGTCGAGATCCAATGATTGTTAGCAGAATATGGAATCGGTGGGTTCAGGGGGGTAATACGGAACGCCTCGTATCACTAGCAGTCGAGATGACAGGCATCTTATCCGCATGGCTGTAACGGAACGTGCAGCCACGTATCGATCCCTGAGTCGACAGATGGGGACGTTTGCCAAATAACAACCATCTGCGCGAACGGTTCGATGACGTTTACAGCAGCATGGACTATCAGCTTGGAAACCATGGTTGCAGTTACCCTTGACGCTGCATCACTGACAGGAGCGCCTGCGATGGTGTACTCAACGACGAACCTGGGTGCACGAATGGTAAAACGTCATTTTTTCGGATGAATCCGGCTTCTGTTTACAGCATCATGAGCGTCGCATCCGTGTTTGGCGACATTGCGGTGAACGCACATTGGAAGCGTGTATTCGTCATCGCCATACTGGCGTATCACCCGGCGTGATGGTTTGGGATGCCTTTGGTTACACCTCTCGGTCACCTCTTGTTCGCATTGACGACACTTTGAACACTGTGCGTTACATTTCAGATGTGTTACGACTCGTGGCTCTACCCTTCATTTGATCGCTGCGAAACCCTACATTTCAGCAGGATAATGCACGAACGCATGTTGCAGGTCCAGTACGGGCCTTTCTGGATACAGAAAACGTTCGACTGCTACCCTGGCCAGCACATTTTCGAGATCTCTCACCAACTGAAAACGTCTGGTCAATGGCGGCCGAACAACTGGCTCGTCGCCGGCCGGGGTGTCCGAACGGTTCTAGGCGCTACAGTGTGGAGCCGCGCGACCGCTACGGTCGCAGGTTCGAATCCTGCCTCTGGGATGGATGTTTGTGATGTCCTTAGGTTAGTTAGATTTCAGTAGTTCTAAGTTCTAGGGGACTGATGACCTCAGAAATTAAGTCCTGTAGTGCTCAGAGCCATTTTAACTGGTTCGTCACAATACGCCACTCACTATTCTTGATGAACTGTGGCTTCGCGTTGAAGCTGCATGGGCATCTGTGCCTCTACACGCCATCCAAGCTCTGTTTGACTCATTGCCCAGGCGTATCTAGGCCGTTATTTCGGCCAGATGTGGCTGTTCTGGGTACTGATTTCGCAGGATCTATGCACCCAAGTTTCGTGAAAATGTAAACACATGTCAGTTCTAGTATAATATATTGGTCCAATGAATACCTGTTTATCACCTGCATTTCTTCCTGGTGTAGCGATTTTAATGTCTGGTAGTGAATATAAGAAATGAAGGGTCTTTTGTTGAAATGAAAGCGTGTGAAATGAGTTTAAGCAACACCACATCGTCAAAAGCATACAGATAATTCATTTTCAGTCTACGATTCGAAGTAATGCGTTCACAAGCAGACTTAAAATCTTTCATGAAATACGCAATTAAAGCAACTCTCTGAGAAAATTTGCGTTTACACTTTAGGGGAGGTAACACCTTGGAAAGATCGTATCACAAATCGAAATATGCTGTATGGAATGCACTAACTAGCTTCCAAAATGTTTTGTAATCGCAACCCATCTACTCCTGCTTCACAGTGATGAATCATGTAATCGGAATTGCCGGCCGCGGTGGTCTAGCGGTTCTAGGCGCTCAGTCCGGAACCGCGCGACTGCTACGGTCGCAGGTTCGAATCCTGCCTCGGGCATGGATGTGCGTGATGTCCTTAGGTTAGTTAGGTTTAAGTAGTTCTAAGTTCAAGGGGACTGATGACCATAGATGTTAAGTCCCATAGTGCTCAGAGCCATTTGAACCATTTGTAATCGGACATACACGCGGATTGTTACCCGTAAACATTACCAAGCTAATCTCATACTCAAATCTAAACTTCGTCATAGGAAATAAATTCGATTCACTTTAGTTGAATCACTGTACGTTGTAATGTCTACCGTACAGCATGGATCTCCATCAAACATAGGTAACTTCCTTCTCAACACTGCGCAGCCGCGAATTTACCTCGTCTAATCAGAAGGAGAACACTGCAAGCGACACAACACGATTTCCCAGAAACTTCGCTCAGTGGAAGAGGGGTCGAAACAAGCAAAAACGTGTCCCCACTTATCCGCAAATACTTTGACCGTCGTTATCCCATACTCGACAGACTATGGACGGTCAAAGTCTTCGACCTAATTTAGGTGCCTTTTAACGCGCAATAGTCTCAGCAGGCAATGTGAAATATTGGCTAATGTCGCGGCATATCACTTTTGGGGCTAGCATTCGAAGCCCGATTGTTGTTTTTATTTACTTCTTTATTTATCTACGTACGTCTATAGAAAGTTACTACTCGTTTGTCTTATCAAGTTAGAGGATACCAGGTCTTTATATTAAATGTAAAATTACAACTGCGTCTCCCAGTAAGTGTAATACATTTATAATGTAGTCTATGTGTGTATGGTTTGTTATGGGTTACAATATTTTTAGATTGTCATATTATTATGTTTCATTCTTTCATCAATTCTAATATAAATTATTTTTTTATTTTTTTCTGTGTTTTGTTTATTCTTCAGGAAGAATTTTTGCATTCCTTAGGATGACATCGATTGTGGAACATGAGAGATATAGAAATTACGGACACCACGAGCCATAGTGAAATTTCTTCGGATGATATCATTCAAGAAAGAAACATCGTTAACATTGTTAATGACTTCACGCATTTTCAATAATTTCGCAGCAAACCACGCATAATGGATCACTTTTCCAAAAATTACCTATTAGAGTTGTTTGTGAATCAAGATACACTACAGGAATATCTCCTTAAATAATTTCAAATATTTCCTCATTTATTTATTGTTTTATTTCATTCAGTGGACTTGCAGTTAGTAGACAAACAGGGACAAAATTATATCAGTGCACAACTGGAAAACATGCTTATAGTATCATTCTACGACCATAGGTAGGCAAATGAAGATGAAATATAAAAATATTAATTGGGTTTCGTACACTGGACGCGAGAGCGTGAAACCGCGAAGCCAGCCACTGTGTCACGGCTTCAGCTGAACTATTTATTCGATAAGAGGCACACAAAATACCTCGAAAATTTTGATTGTCCTTCGTAAACTATAGAGTACGTACGGATAACCCGAGACACGTGTCCGCTTATTTTGACTCTGCTGCTGAGCAAAGTTTCTTGGAAATTAGGTTATGGCACCAGCCACGTTCTGCTCCTCAGAACAGGCACTCGACCGGATCAGCATGGAAGCAGTACTGGAGCTGTGGAGTAGTAATGTCTGCTTTTCATCTAACAAGGATTCATCTTGGCTTGGAACGCGCTCAGCGATTTAATTTGAACGAGAGAAAAGCAAGTCGTCAGAGACTTCATAGTGACACAGTGAGTAAACAAAGAGATTGCTAAATAGTGCCGACAGTCGAACTCGCTAGTGCGAGGTGTCATACTTCTTAATGAGATATGTTTTGCGATTCACAAGAAAGATTAAGTATTAAATTATGCTATAACAAAACGAAAGTGCTAAGAATCAGCCACCATTCAGTGTATATCTTTCCTTTCGTGTATTTTACTTAGGTATTTTTCAGAAATCATGGCGAGCAGATTCGCAATAAAAACGCAGTACTATGAGTCAAGACATATAAAAATGACATTCTCCGTCTTACAGTGAACAAGACAGTGATGTAGAGCAAGTAATTAATCAGTCTCTACGACAACTTTCAAAGTCATTAGCTCTGCAGTAAGACAGTGAAATGTGGACTCGAGTGCAGTACCATCAGTTAAATATAAAAATTACCTTACGGAGGCCAGCTGTTCTGACTGTAAAGTGAGTGGGGGGTACACTGTAACTGCACTCTGCTGTGTACATTAAATGTTTTAGGACAGAGCTGAAGAAAAGTGCTATACTTTCTCTTCAGTTACCAGAAGAAAGGTGGAACCCCAAGCAAATGATTAAGCTTGGCATGCTCCAATACTATACCTTGTAACGGCAAAAACTTTCATTATTATTTAAACGTCACTGCGAATGAACGAACTTTCCTTTACGATCAGGAGATACACTTTTGGAGTATTCATTGATCATAAATCGAATATCGACGCTGGTAGTAGTAGCAGGGTTTACCAGCCAGGTTCTGTACGGCAGTGACTGGTCAGATGCTTAACGGCCGGAAGTGTCTAAATACCACAATTGAACAACAGAACACTGCCATCTGAATACGTTTAGCAGGAGTCTGAAGCGATAATCAATATCTGAAATAGTGATTGGTTAGATGTTTAACAGCCAGAAGTGTCTAAAGACCACAACAGAACATTCTAACAGCGTAATGTCATCTGAATACGTTTAGCGTAAGTTTCAAGCAATAACCGATATCTGAAACAGAACTTGAACGAAGTCTGTCCGGAAGAGGAGCACTAATCACTATGACCGTGCACCTGACTCTCTATCCGCTGGAATGATCTTCTATGGATCTGTTTATCTCATGTGCTGTATTTACTTGCGTGTAACAAGCCACTCTCGTGTGTGTTTCCAGATCAGGTAGAAGCAGAGGTTCTGTACAACGCATTATTAGGAACTAAACTGTTGTACTCTGTGGTACTACCAGACTATTGTAACTAGTCCTTGCTGTCCCCATGTTAAATATAGTGCACCGAGGGTGTTTTGTTGAGCTAGTTGGTCAGCACCTCTCGTCCAAGCAGCAGCAATTCAGAGTTATACATTTCGTTCATGAGTTTCAACAGCTACTAATAAGAAGTGACATATAGTTTTATTTACTGTGTGTATTTCAGTTTAAAATCTTAAATTTCTTGCGTATTTGTGTTTCTAATAGCTGGAGTTTCGTGTTTTAATTACTCAATAACGTATATTTTTGTCGTTTGTTTTGTACCTGGCCTTTGTTTTCGCGTGAGTAGTCAGTTACAAAGGCAAAACGCGTTAGTTCGTCGGCAGCTCCCGTCCAGAAAGCAGAAGTTCAGAGCACAGCATTTCGTTTTTGAATTTGTGAAATTGTGGATGTTAATCACAGTTTATTAAACAGTTCCTTCTACTACAGTGAGGATAGGAACTGTGACTGCAGTGTTCAGATGCGTGCGAGCTGCATTGGTGACCCTTCGCTTCCAACTCCATGTGGTGCTCGCTTCAGTTACGTAGCTTGAGGCTGTTGCCAATGTAGTAGCTGTGGGGGCTGGACATGGGGCTTGGGGATGCAAGGTACGGCCAGCATGCTCCAAGTGTCTCCCGGCCAATTACTGTGCCCACCTCAAGTGATACCCACATTAAGGATGACTCTTCATTCGTGGGCCAGTCAGAGGTTGTTTCAAGATGTGACAAGCAGTGAAAGACTTTCTGGGCACTGATCGAAGGGCCTCCGTGGTTCGTCTGACGAACACGTTTCAGGCGGTATCACTGACTGACAAAGACCTCATTCACTGGCGCTCTTCCAGAGGAAGCCTTTCGGCCTGCAAGATCTATGCCTTAACAAACAGTGGTGGTTTTACTGACGGTTGGAATACTCAATGTCAGGATCATAATGGAGTCTCTCAGGGAAACTGCTGTCAATGAGGGGAAGATATATTGTCAGCAGTCAGTGTGCATATCAGAAGCAGTCGTTCCAGATGTGGAACAAATGCTACTGGATACCATGAGCAGTACAGGGTGCAGCCAAATGTAGCTGGTGGCTTATATCGGTGCTAACTATATGCATTGTAGTGGAACAGAAGGCGTTCTCTCTGTTTCGAGAGGCTAGCTGAAGTCGTAAATAGTACCAGTCTAGCACGTGAGATAAAGGCAAAGCTCACCATCCGCTGCACCGTCCATAGTACCAGCTGTGGACTTCTGGTATAGAACCGAGTGGAGGTTCTAAATCAGACGCTTATAATGTTCTGCGACGATGTAGTTTCCAGATTTCTCGACTTGCACCATAGGGTGATGGTGTTTTGGGTTCCGCTTAATAGGTCATACGTCCACTACACGCAGGAGCTAGCTACAAGGAAAAAGAGGGCTCTATTGAATGGAATTGGCGGTTTTTTAGGTTAGAGCGTCCACAAAAGTGCAGAAAGGATCTCAGTTTCAAAGGGTGGTGGATGAACGTGGGAAGAGTTAGACATAGCAACATCAGTATTATTGTTGTAAACTGTCGTAGATGTGTTTGGACAGAACCAGAACTCCAAGTGCTAACAGAAAGCACAGAGGCTCAAATCGTTGTAGGTACCGAAAGCTGGCTAAAGATGTTAAGTTCAGCCACAATTTTTACAATGGACCTACTGTGTTTTAGAAAGAGAAAGAATAGATTAAATACAGTTGGAGGAGGCGTCTTTGTTGCTATTAGAAGACGTGTATCTTGTAATGAAATTAAAGTAGACAGTTCCTGTGATTTACTGTGCGTAGAGGCTATATTTGCCAAACAGCGTAAATTAATAACTGGTTCCCTTTACTGACCGCCTGACTCAGATGATGCAGTTGCTGGACAGTTCAAAGATAAAGTGAGTCTCATCACAAATAGATAAACCACTGACACTGTTATAAGTGGAACTGACTTCACTATACTTTCGATTGGGTGGCTAAAATACCTATTCAAAGCCTGTGGTAAGTAGAAAACATCGTCAGAAATTGTACTAATAGCTTTCTACGAAAACAATGTTGAGCAATTGCTTCAAGAGCCCAGTCGAAGTGTAAATAGTTACGAAAACATACGTGACATCTCAGCAAAAAGTAATCGTGAAGATCTAGGGAGCATCATATCGGATGAATGAATTACTGACCGAAAGATCGTTGAAGCGAGACTAACCACAGCAACATTCAAATCCACCAAAGTTCGTCCCAAAATATGTCTTTTTCAAAAATCAGATAAAAATTCGCTTTCCGCTTTCCTAAGAGACAACTCTTTCCCACGTAACAACGTTAATGTAGACGAGATGTGGCTTGAATTCAAGGAAGCAATATCTGAGGGAACTCAGAGATTTTTAGAGAATAAATTAAAAAAAAAAAACATGGTTTGAATTCCGCATGACGCACCAATCAGGTCGGAACACTGATGCAAAGGCAACTAAAAAAGCGTGCCAAATTTAAAAGGACAAATTACCCCCAAGACTGACGATGTCCTTTTGAAGAAATGTTTTTAATAGTTTCCACAGTGAATCTCTGTCTCGAAATCTGACAGACCTCACGATACAGTACAGGAGAAAGCAGCAGGAAAGTAGGCCCAATTTAAGGCAAATCCAGTCCTCAACCTTAAACTCCAGGTGCACTCTAGACGTGGCAGGGATGGCACCTACGTACCCAGTGCCTCCAGCATCGGATCACATAACTGACGCCACAGGGCGTGGTATCATCACCAACACTGAGGAGCCAGTGACTTACGTGGCAGCACTCACGATGACGCTGTCCGTCTGGGTACAACAGACCAAGATATATGTACCGGAACGACTCTCTGTGGAGTGACTCCGAACCGATCAGTCATCCTGGCTAGTGGAAGAACATCGTACAACGACATAGATACCGCCAAACAATGCAGGCGCCACCGCTAGTTATCGATTCTCTTACCACACCAGCCGAGGCCCTTGTGCCAGAGACGAGAGACTCAGTGCTATCGTCCGACATGAAATGCCACACAAGGAAACAGCATTCACCAACACGATGAAAGCGACACCGCAGAACCGTCGCAATATGGAATCTGTCACTCGCAGGAGGAAGATGAACTGATACTGCAGGACGCTGACAACGAGGCTGAAACCATTGCCAACTACTTCACCCAAGGAGAATGGACAGTGGGACAGAGGACGTCCACTGCCAGCCGTCTGCAACAAACAGTAATCAGCAGGAAGCTTCCAGTGGATGCTGTGTAGCTGCTCAGTCCCTTCATATCAGTAACTGCAACCTTATGAAATATAAACAGTCTTCAACGTCCACATTCTGGGCTGAGGACGTCGAGATCAGCCTGGACCCCAATAGAGGTACTGCTGAAGTGCCACTAGAACCATCCATTCTGAAGAAGACAGGAAGGGCCACTGTCGGCAGGGTGTGACGTCCTCGCTATGTCTGCTCCTCCACCATCACTGTCGATATTCACTGCACAGACAGGCTTATCATTGGGGCTTGATGAATAACAACATGATTAGCTCTCCCGCCTAGATCCAGTTTTGGGGACAAACAACATGAACCATACGAGTCGATTTCGTATTCGGACAAAAGTGTGAATCAATGCACTATCGGACATTTATGGTTACACAACGTATATAGAACCTGGTCCCACAGACAACAGAATGACGATTTTATTGTATGACAGTACTGAAGCCACAAACATCATGTATCTTTCCTCCACTCGCGGAATAGTCGTCATGATACTCGACACCCGACTCACTAGTGTTTATCAAGTATCAGGCACCACTAAATACACAAAAGTGCCAAACGTACTGGTATAGGCATGCATATTAAACTACAGAGATATCAAGATTTAAGTGAGTTTGAATGTGCTGTTGTAGTAGGTGCACTTGCGATAGGACACAGCATCTCCGAGGTAGAGATGAAGTGCGAATTTTCCCAAACGAGCATTTCACTAGTGTACCGTGAATATCAGGAATCCGGTAAAACATCAAATCTCTGACAACGCTGCAGCGGAAAAAGACCCTTGAAGAAATGGACCAACGACGACTGAAGAGAATTGTTCAGTGTTCCAGAAGTGCAACCTTTCCTCAAATTGCTGCAAATTTCAATGCCGGGCCATCAACAAGTGTCAGCGTGCAAACCACTCAACTAAACATCTTCGTTATGGGTTTTCAGAGCGGAAGGCCCACTCGTGTACCCTTCATGACTGTGCGTCATGAAGCTTCATACCTCGCCTGGGCACATCAACATCGACATTGGACTATTGATGAATGGAAACATGTTGCCTGATCGGACGAGCCTCGATTCAAATTGTATCGAGAGGAAGGATATGTACGGGTATAGAGACAACCTCATGAACCCATGAACCCTGCATGTAGGCAGGGCACTGTTCCAGCTGTTGCAGACTCTGTAATAGTGTGGGACGTGTGCAGTTGGAGTGATATGGGGCCCCTGAGACGTCTGGATTCGACTCTGAGAGGTGGCAGGTACGAAAACATTCTCTCATCACCTGCATCCATGAATATTCATTGTGCATTCCGACGGACTTGGGCAATTCCAAAAGGACAGTGCGACTCTCCAGACGTCCAGAATTGTTACAGAGTGACTCCAGGAACACTTTTCGGAGTTTAAACGCTTCCGCTGACCACCAAAGTCCCCAGACATCAACATTATTGAGTATATCTGAGACGCCTTGCAACGCGACGTCCATAAGAGATTTCGACTGCTCCTACTCTTACAGACATATGGACAGCTCTGCGGGATTCATGGTGTCAGCTCCCACCAGTACTTCTTCAGACGTCAGTCGAGTCCATGCCACATCGCGTTGCGACACTTTGCGTGTTTGAGGGGGCTGTACACGATATTATGCAGGTGTACCAGTTTCTTTGGCTCTTCAATTCGTCATGACTGTGTGAGTTTCTACTCTGCGAATATTGTCCCCCTTTCCCCAGGAAGGTATGAACACAACGTCATTGATGGAGATTTTAAGTGTGTCCTTCATCCCAATTACCAATCCTACACTACACGCATTGTGCAGAGGTAAGGTGATTCACGATCTTCACTTGCACGACTCATGTGAAGAGGCACACAGTAACAACTCTGGACACACATCTTACCAGTAGTTTGGCGAACCGACTGCCGGCTCTCACAAGGTCTTACACTAGCAGTGGTGGCATCTGTATGATCCATTTCAACCCAACAAGTCTGGCGTAGTAACTGCGTTTGGTAGACCATCCAGGCCCTGGGATGGTGTCAGCAAGTCACTACAACGTGGGCCAACTGTGATCGACGTCACTGTCGATACCACTCCACTTTGGGGTGTTAGCTCCTCCACACCAAATCAGCAATCCGCAAGACATCAATGCAGTTTGCTAAGGACATAGGTGCGTGGCACTGGAGGAGCCTAGACTTTTACTATGTAGTGCTCAAGGATCTCTATGTTCAAGCGCCAACAGACAACGAGAGCGACACCGAATTTGGACTAACATACGTTAAAAGGCGCCTTAGTCTGCTGAGAAGGTCGCTACCGATGAGCTGCAGTGGGACCCTCTGTGCACCACATCGTGACGGTCATGCGCTGATATAGCTGATGGTTAATCACGTGCTTTATGACGTGAGACAGTTTCTCCTATATGATCCAAACAAAATTAGTGAATGCATGGAGGTTCATTCTCACCATCACCACCAGGAAAGAATCATAGACGAGGTCACTGTGGAAGCGTTACAGTAGGTGATACATGTCAACAGCGATGGTATCAGTGTAGGAAGTCTCACCTGAATACGTCAGGGATGCCTTGGACAAGGGTGTGGTCTGTAAGTCTCCACTCCCCAATGGATTACCAGTCGAGGTTTATCGGATCTTCGTTGTCCCCTTGTGGGGTATAATGTTCCATAAACACATGTCCACAGATTGATTGACTGCACTGTAAAGCCTACTTTAGTAGAAGGACTTCTTATACCTCTACAGAAGCCAGAGGAGAATAATAGATCAATTGCTATAAGCCACTTACACTGTTGACCATCGATTGTAAGACCTTCGCCTGGTTTTCTTTCTTCTCCGGTCACATTTAGACGACGTTGCCAATGATCCTCGGCCCGTAACTGGCGTCGCAGGAATACATGCCAGCATACAAATGACCATTGGCGACTGTAGGAACTTAATATCGACCGTCTTGGCGTGCCGCCTGAGAGAGGCGATCGTCTCCGTCGTTTGTTATCGGCTTTCGCTGAAGTTCACAGTAACCGGTTATGGACAACATGGGATTTTCCTCGAGGTTCATCGACACCTAGAATCGCCTTTTGGCAGCAGCCAGCTTTAGGCCAACGTAGGACGATGGGCCCAATACCGTAAGAGAGATCGCTATGACAAAGTGGCCTCTTCTCTACCTACTTTTCTTCTATCGCTCTCGAGCCACTTCAGAGGAGTCTCAATTGCAGGCTATCTGTCATCACGCAACAGGACACCTCCTGCCACTTTAAGATGCACGTCGACGTCCTGCTACTGCTGGTTCATTTCACCAATGAAGTTTGCAGCATGCTAAACTGAACCGAGTGATACGAACACGCTGCAGGCTGTCTTTTGAACATTGGGCATAGTCTCTGGCTGCATGCTGTCGCACCCATCTACTCACTGCTAACAATTCAGGACTTTCTCGTCTTCAGTGTGAATCTGTGTGGAACGTCAAACTGAGGCTGACACTCACCAACTATTAAGAGGTTTGATAGCATACTCTCCTGTTCAGCTTTAGACACTTGGAAAAATGAATCTGTCTTAGTTGCACAATTTCTTGAAGAAAGATTCTTTCAGCTGAAGTAGCACAGGTAATATATATGTTATTGTTGTGTATCCTTTGAATAACACTTTTTGTAACATTATGTTTTATAAGACTTTAAATTGTACACATTTAGTAATTATAATCATGCAAATTAAAAAATTTAAGAAATCGTAAAGCCCTCCGCTGGCAACCATGACGTCGCGAGATCGAATCCCTGTCAAATCTTGGGTTTTTCAGTCTGTGTTTTAACTCAGGCATCACCTCTCAACGATGCGAGTAGTTTCCAGAAGCTACATGTGGTTCGGATTCCACCTTAAAATATAGATCCCTTTTACCCGGTTGGATAACGGGAGTAGGTTAGGGACACGCAAATCACCAAAGTGGCGTCCGATTGACAGATTAGCACCAGGCCAGCGAGCAACACGAAATTATTATTATTATTATTATTATTATAAGATGATCAAAACTAATTGAAAAGTGACGTAGACATGATATTTGAATTATCCGAATCAGGAAAATTGTGATGCCATCTACCTGAGTACAAAACGAAGTCCGTTAAATTTCGTTTACGCGAAGAACTTCACAAATTTAAAGAATGTCACTTCTACTATATATCTAGGAATTAATATTACAAACAACGTAAGTTAGAACGATCATGAATATAATATTATGAGGAAGGGAAACCAAAGCCTACGCTATGCTTTTCTCGTCCTCTACTATAGTACTGCTGTACTGTATGGGATCCGTACCATACAAGATACACGTTGCGCATCGGAAAAGTTCACAGCAACTTGTTATAGCTGCGAAATATGGGAGAGAGTGTGACGAATATGGTAAGTGTGTTCGCATGGCAATCCTTAAGAAAAATGGCATTTTTAGTTGAAGCGAGAGCTTTTCATGAAATTTCGATCACCCACTTTCTCCTCTGAATGCGAAATTATTTTGTTGTTTATAACCTACTTATGGAAAAATGATCGTCACTATAAAACAGGAGAAATTAGAGCTTGTAGAGAAAGATTTTGAGTGTTCATTTTTCCCCATGCGCTGTTCGTGAGAGCGATGGTAGAAAAATAGTTCGAAAGTGATTCAAGGAACCCCCTGCGAAGAACTTCAGTGTGAATTGCGAGGTATTCATGTAGATATAGATGTATCCGGAAGTCTAGGATACAGTACTTGCTAAATGTGCCCTTCAGTACGTGAGCTGAAGCGGATGGAACTTCAGTATCAGGTACACAGACCACATTCAGATTTTTCAATTCTAAGGAGCTGACAGAGTGGCAAAAAGCACACAGATACAAGTACAGGTTGTAAGTTTAAGGGGCTAAAGATATAAAGATAAACATAAACATTTTTAAGAAAACAAACTAAACGTCGTAAGAGAGGCATACATAAAGAATATGAAGTTTCCACACAAAGCTTGGACATTTGAGAAGACAATGAAATTATAAAACAGTTTCAATGTCCGATTACTTTTATTGACATTCACAGGTGCCGAAAAAGAATATCAGGGATCTGCAAAAAGAGTTTATGTGTGACATTTGTTTTTGTGTTTTTATCAGAAGTAATATCTACAGGTATATTACAGCGACAAGTACACCTTTATATGAGAAACTAAAAATATTCCAAAACATATTTTCGTCGAATGTCATTACGTTTGAACATCACCTTTTCATAATCTTACAACTACGTTAAAAGATTTCATATTGAGCAAAGACGCACGTATCATCAAATTTCAAATTTACACATGTATAGCTGACGTACTGGAATTTTAAGAGTTAGAAATACTGTTGTTTTCAGTACTGTTGTCACTAACAAGTCTGGATTGTGACTGCGGCATGCCGCGAATATTTCTCTTCATTGGACAGCTAATACCGTTTGAACACGTATAGTGAATGAATAAAATATTTATCATTTACAATTAATTACAATGTAAGTAATTATAATACAAAGTAATGCGTGTAAATAGGCGAAAGGATTCATCGTACGTAACGTTAATGCCGATGAATTACTGGAAACCTTAAAGGAGGATATAAAGTGGCATGATCACTATTCTCAGGAAATCAGATGGTGGAGGAAGACTCATTGGAATAATTTTAACTGGAATTTTTGATCAATTCTTGAGTAAAGCTCACCAATCTTGGATCTTTACACGCTACTATCAATGGGAAATAAAGCGCTATTCAACGAAGAGCAGTGGGTTTTGTTTAGTAAGTGCGAGAGCCTTACGTAGATTCTCAGAATTTCTTGAGGCAGTTGGCAGACGAGAGGAGTTTTCCGTTTCGTAAAGGTTGGCTCTCATAATTTCGACATTTGGTCCATGACAAAAAAATCAGACATTAGAGCCCATACGGTGCTGGAGTAAGACTATTTATACTCGCTCTGGCAAGGTGTGTTATGAGAGGAGGCAGCCTCCAGTTAAATAGTCGGATGTGGAAATGCTGCTTTGTGCTAGGGAATGTAGCAATCTGGTTCACCACTGCCGAACTGCAATAACAGACATTTCTGAGTTAAGTGACTCGTATGTTTCTTCTTTATATTAAATGAAAGGAAGCAATGCCTTTCTTCTCCAATTCAAGACACTCATTAACATTCTTCAGTAATGCTCACCAATCTTGGATCTTTACACGCTAGTATCAATGGGAAATAAAGCGCGATTCAACGAAGAGCAGTGGGTTTTGTTTAGTAAGTGCGAGAGTCTTACGTAGATTCTCAGAAATTCCTGAGGCAGTTGGCAGACGAGAGGAGTTTTCCGTTTCGTAAAGGTTGGCTCTCATAATTTCGACATTTGGTCCATGACAAAAAAATCAGACATTAGAGCCCATACGGTGCTGGAGTAAGACTGTTTATACTCGCTCTGGCAAGGTGTGTTATGAGAGGAGGCAGCCTCCAGTTATATAGTCAGATGTGGAAATGCTGCTTTGTGCTAGGGAATGTAGCAATCTGGTTCACCACTGCAGAACTGCAATAACAGACATTTCTGAGTTTAGTGACTCGTATGTTTCTTCTATATATTATATGAAAGGAAGCAATGCCTTTCTTCTCCAATTCAAGACACTCACTAAAGGCTAAAGTCGTATTGCAGAGCGCGGTAATCACCTTGTAATGCCCAGATAATTCATCATATAAAGATTAACAGTACAGTTTCGAAGTGTATCGTCTCAATCGTGTTTATAATGCTTTATAAAAGAAAGAACTGGTTTGACCTATTTGGGAAAGACCAACGGGAATGGCTACGCTTGTCACAGGCATTTAAATGCAAGTATAGAGGTAAACAAATCCGTAGGACATCGTTCTAGCTGGTGCAAAACCAATTAAAAGGAAATGCAAATCAACCCATTTGTGCACAGACTTCGTTCAAGTACGATTTCAGATATCAATTACTACTTCATACATCTGCTAAACATACTCAGATGAGAATATGCTGTTAGGATTTTCTGTTGTGGTCATCAGATACTTCTAGCCATTACACAACTGAACACTTACTGTTACACAGCAAACGTACACTTATAAACTCAGACATTATGACCACTGCTCATCGCGACATTGGATGCCGCCTCGTGGCATTGTGGGCTTGTGACGCGGTAACAAAAGAATGTAAGCAGAGCAGATACTGACGGGGGACCACCTTAGCTAACATACGTGGTGCAAAACGAGTTTGACAAGGGGCAGATTACAATTTCGCAGAGGTTCTGCACGAGAATCTCGAAGGCGGTGTAACTGGTCTAATGTTCACGTGCTACTGTCGTGAGCATCTACGGAAAGAGGTACAAAGGCAGTGAAGCTACGACTAGGCACTAAATATTTTAACGTCCACGACTCTTCACAGAACGTGGGGTTCGGAGGTTTGTCTGCTGTGTAAAGTAGGATAGAGAGTGATCCGTGGCATCTCTGCCGAAAGAGCATATCGCATATTGTTGAACACGGAGCTCTGCGGCCAACCTCGCCTATGTGTTCACGTATTGACGCAACGACATTGTCTATTACCACTGCAGTGGGCACTGGACCGTAGGAATTCGACCGTCAATCAATGGAAACGACTCGGTTCTTAGGGTACATCACATTTTTGCTTCATTGGGTCGCTGGCCGTCTTCACAAACGCCGTCATCGAAGCGAACGGTGGCTCTATACGTGCCGCGCACTATGGACTCAGGCTGGTGGGAGCAGTGTTATATTATGAGAGGCATGCCCCTGCGCTTGCGAGGGATCTGTGGCATTAATCGAAAATACGCTGACAGATCCGAACCACTTGCATCCCTTCATGCTTGACTTCTTCCCCATGGCGATCCGTGTCTCGGCGCCATAGCCGTGCTGCAGTGGTTTGAGGACCACTGTAGCGATCTCACGGTGATGTCTGGGCAACGAAATTCGCCTGATGTTAGTTCTATGGAACCCACTCCGTCGCTGTCTCCCACTTAGTAGAAGTTCTTTCTCGTCTTCAATATTTTCACTAGTTCATAGCAACTGTTCGTCACATTCACGGCTACGAGAAGGGATGCAGACAGTGTTTGTTAGTCACATAGCTACATATCTCCAAGTAAATTATTCCTTTGACCAGCCGATCACATCTCCGTAACGCACGGCAGGAAGCACCTCTGCATTTTCCATACTAACCTGAATGTTACCAAAGTGCCAGCCTTTCCAACCATCTGTGAGTCTTCTATTATCACCATTTTCAATGTAATCTGGTCCTTTTCCCAGTTTCTCCTCTTTCCGTTTCTATATCTCTCATGTCGTGAGTCATATCGACCACAGTAATAATGTTTACTCCTATGCGCTCTGAGATCATAATAAACAGATTACAATTCGTACCATCACCATGTTCGTCACTACTGTCACACTTCAGTTCTTGTAGAAGCTGTAAATTCATTTGTTGTATAATCATTTTAGGTCATCTCAGAAATAAGCAGCATGAATAGCTGAAATTACATCTGATCTAAGCGTAATGCAACAACTGCGAATGGACGTACCACTACTGTGAGAAGTGTACAAAAATTAATTGTACAACAATATGTCTTCAAATAAATGTGCAGGAATACTAAAACCATACTGACTAAAATTTTGTGTCACTAGAATGTCATGTTTAGCTCTGTACTGCGCCACTTGAGACCCGTAAGCAGGCAAATGGATATATTCAAATGTGCAGTAGGTTCACCATGAAAGTAACTGCACACAAATTCAATATTAAGACCAGCAGACCTAGTTGGCGACAGTGATAAAACAAATTTCTCCAATCAAGTATGAGTATGTACACTATTTCGTGTGTTTTTAAAGATGTGAAACAGATGGTAAGTGACTGCAAACAAAAACAGATCTGTCTCCACCGAGTACAGTCACCTGATGTAAATGTCTGTGACTGCAATAAATTCTCCTCCTGTCATAACGAGACACAGAATGAGGCTCATCTTCTTGATCAGAATCCACGATTGACATCAGGTACATGACCTCTCCTGTAACAACGCCTTCCAGCAAAGCCTTCACCTCACTGTTCCTCAATCTTTGATACTCCATTTCAATTCTTGCTTTATACCCTTACTTCTCCTGCTAATCTCCATATTACCTTCCTTGAGCCTTATTTATGATCTCACATCTTCTGATTCATCAACCCCTATAAGTGCACTACAACTGAATTGCATTGAAAATCTACAACCAATTGTGAAAACAAAAGAACCCAGATTACCAATCTTCTGAGCAGTCTGTATAATATCCTCCCTACTCTCTGGTACTCTCTTTGTCATGCATTAGATGAGTATGTGCCAAGCAAGATCGTAAGAGATGCAAAAGAGCCACCGTGGTACAACAACCGAGTTAGAAAACTGCTGCGGAAGCAAAGGGAACTTCACAGCAAACATAAACATAGCCAAAGCCTTTTAGACAAACAAAAAGTACACGAAGCGAAATGTAGTGTGAGGAGGACTATGCGAGAGGCGTTCAATTAATTCGAAATTAAGTTCTATGTACTGACTTGGCAGAAAATCCTAAGAAATTTTGGTCCTATGTCAAAGCGGTAGGTGGATCAAAAAAAAAAAAAAAAGTCCAGACACTCTGTGACCAAAATGGTACTGAAACAAAGGATGACAGACTAAAGGCCGAAATACTAAATGACTTCTTCCAAAGCTGTTTTACAGAGGAAGACTGCACTGCAGTTCCTTCTCTAGATTGTCGCACGGATGACAAAATAGTAGATATCGAAGTAGATGACAGAGGGATAGAAAAACAATGAAAATTGCTCAAAAGGGGAAAGGCCGCTGGACCTGATGGGATCCCAGTTCGATTTTACACAGAGTACGCGAAGGAACTTGCCCCCTTCTTGTAGCGGTCTCCGGTAGGTCTCTAGAAGAACATAGCGTTCCAAATGATTTGAAAAGGGCACAGGCCATCCCCCTTTTCAAGAAGGGACGCCGAACAGATGTGCAGAACTATAGACCTATATCTCTAACGTCGATCAGTTGTAGAATTTTGGAACAAGTATTATGTTCGAGTATAATGACTTTTCTGGAGACTAGAAATATACTCTGTAGGAATGAGCATGGGTTTCGAAAAAGACGATCGTGTGAAACCCAGCTAGCGCTTTTCTCCCACGAGACTCAGGGGGCCATAGACACGGATGCCCAGGTAAATGCCGTATTTCTTGACTTCCGCAAAGGGTTTGATACATTTCCCCATAGTCGTTTAATGAACAGAGGAAGAGCATATGGACTATCAGACCAATTGTGTGACTGGATAGAAGAGTTTCTAGATAACAGAACGCAGCATATCGTTCTCGATGGAGAGAAGTCTTCCGAAGTAAGAGTGATTTCAGGTGTGCCACAGCGGAATGTCGTAGGACCGTTTCTATTCACAGTATACATAAATGGCCTTGTGGATAACATCGGAAGTTCACAAAGGCTGTTTGCGGGTGATGGTGTAGTATATCGAGAGGTTGTAACAATGGAAAATTGTACTGAAATACAGGAGGATGTGGAACGAATTGACGCATGGTGAAGGGAATGGCAATTGTATCTCTATGTAGACAACTGTAATGTGCTGCGAATGCATAGAAAGCAAGATCCTCTATTACTTAGCTTCAATATAGCAGGTAAGCAACTGGAAGCAGTTAATTCAATAAATTATCTGGGAGAAGGCATTAGGAGTGATTTAAAATAGAATGACCATATAAAATTAATCGTCGGTAAAGCAGATGCCACACTGAGATTCATTGGAAGAATCCTAAGGAAATGCAATCCGAAAACAAAGGCAGTAGTTTAAAGTACACTTGTTCGCCCATTGCTTGAATACTGCTCACTGGTGTGGGATCCGTACCGGATAGGGTTGATAGAAGAGATAGCGAAGATCCACCGGAGAGCAGCGCGCTTTATTGCAGGATCATTTAGTAATCACGAGAGCGTTACGGAGATAGTAGAAAATCTCCAGTGGACGACTCTGCAAGAGAGACGCTCAGCAGCTCGGTACATGCTTTTGTTGAAGTTTCGAGAACATGCCTTCACCAAGGAGTAAAGCAGTTTATTGCTCCCTCCTGCGTATATCTCGCGGGGAGACCATGAGGATAAAATCAGGGAGATTAGAGCCCACACAGAGGCTTACCGACAACCTTTCTTTCCACGAACAATACGAGACTGGAATAGAAGGGGGCACGATAGAGGTACTCAAAGTCCCCTCCGCCACATACTGTCAGGTGGCTTGTGCATTGTGGATGTAGAGGTAGATGTATTTCCTTCTCTTGGCCAACTTTCAACTCCTTCAAAGTCTTCTTTAAGCTGTGTAGTAATGTAGTGTCTTGAAATTTCTTCTCCATTCTGAGTCATAACTTCTTTGACTCTCTGCTTACTGGCATTTCCTTCTCTCAGCTAACTTTCGACTCCTTCATATTCTTCTTTAAGCCGTGTAGAAATGTAGCATAGCTTGTAATTTGTTCTTCATCCTTAGTCATTACTTGTTGACTAGGTACCATCGTAAACCTCCCTCACAAATTTGTTCCATTTTTTTACATTCCTCCTGATTTTTAAAAACTTATTTTTGGTTTGCTAACAACCACCTGAAATTGACTCTTACCTCCTTTATCAGTGGTAAGTTCGGAAGATCATAAAAAATTAAAAAATTCTACAACACCTTCAAAAACTCACCACAAAGCCAGTAATAATCAAAACAATGGAGATTACAGCTCAAGACTTCCTCTCAGCTTCAAAAATTACCATGTAAACCACGTATGCAGTATAAAAATGTTAGTTAAGAATAATATTCATAAATGGGCATATATCAATGAGAAAATGAAATAGCTAAAAATATTCTGCGAAGTATTGATTACAAGCACTATCTGGCTATAACAACAATCTATATACTCTCAACTATCTGTTATTTTAATCAAATTACTTCAGACCCTGGCACATTTGAAGATTATTGCTAAGTTACAGATATAGTCTTTTTCAAAAATAGCAAACAAATGAGCTAATGACATAAATTATAAACTGCCTGTTGTGTTTGCAATTTATCTTTCATCATACTAAAAGATGTCTAATCTCTCAGAGGTTGTCATGAAGGAGTTTAGGAAACCGTGTACGCTGCATTACCAACAATATCATAAACTTTGGATTCATATCTACATTTGTATGAGGACAATTATCAACGAGGAGCTAACGATTCATAATGTTCGCCACCTATGTTAGCATTATGTAGTCAGCTTCCAACAGATAAGATTCGAGAAAATATACAGTTCCTCGAGTACACTCAATTGCAGCATGGCAGTGTATTTATATGGACACTGACAAACATTAGGAAGGCTGTATAGAATCGATAAAGATTTTTTTTTTTGGTCATGAGTCTACTGACTGGTTTGATGCGGTCCGCCACGAATTCCTTTCCTGTGCTAACCTCTTCATCTCAGAGTAGCACTTGCAACCTACGTCCTCAATTATTTGCTTGACGTATTCCAATCTCTGTCTTCATCTACAGTTTTCGCCCTCTACAGCTCCCTCTAGTACCATGGAAGTCATTCCCTCATGTCTTAGCAGATGTCCTTTCATCCTGTCCCTTCTCCTTATCAGTGTTTTCCACATATTCCTTTCCTCTCCGATTCTGCGTAGAACCTCCTCATTCCTTACCTTATCAGTCCACCTAATTTTCAACATTCGTCTACAGCACCACACCAAATGCTTCGATTCTCTTCTGTTCCGGTTTTCCGACAGTCCATGTTTCACTACCATGCAATGCTGTACTCCAGACGTACATCCTCAGAATTTTCTTCCTCAAATTAAGGCCGGTATTTGATATTAGTAGACTTCTCTTGGCCAGAAATGCCTTTTGTGCCATAGCGAGTCTGCTTTTGATGTCCTCCTTGCTCCGTCCGTCATTGGTTATTTTACTGCCTAGGTAGCAGAATTCCTTAACTTCATTGACTTCGTGACCATCAATCCTGATGTTCAGTTACTCGCAGTTCTCATTTCTACTACTTCTCATTACCTTCGTCTTTCTCCGATTTACTCTCAAACCATACTGTGTACTCATTAGACTGTTCATTCCGTTCAGCAGATCATTTAATTCTTCTTCACTTTCACTCAGGATAGCAATGTCATCAGCGAATCGTATCATTGATATCCTTTCACCTTATATTTTAATTCCACTCCTGAACCTTTCTTTTACTTCCATCATTGCTTCCTCGATGTACAGATTGAAGCGTAGGGGCGAAAGGCTACAGCCTTGTCTTACCCCCTTCTTAATACGAGCACTTCGTTCTTGATCGTCCACTCTTATTATTCCCTCTTGGTTGTTGTACATATTGTATATGACCCGTCTCTCCCTATAGCTTACCCCTACATTTTCAGAATCTCGAACAGCTTGCACCATTTTATATTGTCGAACGCATTTTCCAGGTCAACAAATCCTATGAAAGTGTCTTGATTTTTCTTTAGCCTTGCTTCCATTATTAGCCGTAACGTCAGAATTGCCTCTCTCGTCCCTTTACTTTTCCTAAAGCCAAACTGATCGTCACCTAGCGCATTCTCAATTTTCTTTTCCATTCTTCTGTATATAATTCTTGTAAGCAGCTTCGATGCATGAGCTGTTAAGCTGATTGTTCGATAATTCTCGCACTTGTCAGCTCTTGCCGTCTTCGGAATTGTGTGGACGATGCTTTTCTGAAAGTCAGATGGTATGTCGCCAGACTCATATATTCTACACACCAACGTGAATAGTCGTTTTGTTGCCACTTCCCCCAATGATTTTAGAAATTTTGATGGAATGTTATGTATCCCTTCTGCCTTATTTGACCGTAAGTCCTCCAAAGCTCTTTTAAATTCCGATTCTAAAGATACAGATAAGCAAAGTCTTTCATGGTCACGCAAAAGATACAAGAGAAATTGCACAACCTATCCTGCAAAAGATACTCACTGACAACTAAATTATGTTGATATCTTCAGGATACAACTTGCAGCGCTCCTGAATGCAGAAGTGGAAGATTTGCAGACCAAAAAGTTGAAAAGATTGCATGCAGTTTATTGTAGTGGTCATGTTGGCATATAAAATAAACTATCCAGTATTTCAGAGGATGATAGTATATGCACCAATATAAGACAAAAATGTTTTATGGCCATGTGTTGTACAAAGCATACATTGTGATGTATGACATAGGGCACATGTTCATAGAAGATGCTGCTGTGATGCCATCCATGGCAATGGATTACTTTTCCTAATACAGACGACTATCCAATAAATAAAGTTAATTACCATCCATGGCATGAGATACGGCGGTCTAGGAAGGCATCACAAAAATGTTGTAGCAGACATAAGCACATTTGTCCCATTGGCTGGGATACTGCCATTCCATATCAATGTAAACATCAGTTGGCTCAGTGGTCAGCTATGAGTTGTTCTGCTAATGTTGTGTCATTGTACTACAGGCTTGTAAGATCTATTTATGTTGCTATACATTTTTCCTAACTCCAGGTGCATACCACGATGTTTGGCCAACTTACAGGTCACGTTTAAAGTACTTGTTATTGTGTCGTGTATCGTGTGGTACAACATGCTTTCTTTCTTGCAGATACTGTGATACAACCTAGCAATGGAGGCCTTTTATTCCATAGGGGTGACGGGAGACATAATTTACTGCTATAGTTTAGTAGATAGAGTTAACCTGAGAGCCCATAACCTGTACACAAAACGATTTACAGCATGCAGGGTACCATCTGCTAAGGTGTTAAACTGTTTGTTCCAAAGTCTTGGGTAAACAGATCCTGTATCACCTACCAAAGTAGACAGTGGAAGGCCTCATTCAGGTCACGTGCCTGAAATGGAGGAGTGTGTTCTAGGTACAGTGGATGACAATCCTGGAACCAGAGTGCGTCGAGAGGAAGCAGCTGAAGTTGTTAGTCATCCTCTGGTCTGCGTGATACTTCATGAGCAGTTGTTGTGTCAGCACCACGTTCAGCACATCCAGGCCCCTAGGACACAAGACCATCCTGCCAGAGTTCATTTCCATCTAACCTTCTAAGGTCTTGTGGCAGTGTGTTGGAGATGCATGGTTTGTCTCCAAGATTTTATTCACTGATGAGGCAGGGATTACACGATGTGGCAATATAAATTTTCATAACCAGTATATGTGGGCTGATGAAAATCTCCATGCAGTTCAAGAAACAAGGCACTAGTATCGATTCTCAGTCAATGTATGGGAAAGCTTTTTTGGTGATAGGTTACTAGGGCCATCCATGCTACCACAGCATTCTGGAGAGCCCACTACCTACCTACTGCAGGATGTGCCATGTCAGGACAGACTACACCTGTGGTTCATACATGATGGCACACTAGCACATTTCCTCTGAATTGTAAATTGTCACTTGATGATGACATTTGAAATCCTGTGGATTGTCCAGAGTAGTCTCATATCTTGGCTAACTTGTTCCCCAGACCCAAATCCATCGGATTTCCAGTTATGGAGTCACACTAAGCAATTGGTCTATGCAACTCCAATAAACGGTGTACACACATTACACAATCATGTGTTCTGTGAATCTCAGCACATTCAGAATCAACCAGGGCGATTTCAGAGTGTGCATGGGTCCTTAACCTGAAGGGCAGAGGCATGCATTGAGATGAATAGACATCATGTTGAGTACCTCCTCTGAAAAAGTGGTTGTACATCAGAATGTATGCTTTGTAGAACACATTGTTATAAGACTTTTTACTTGTTTTAATGTGTACAATCATCCCCTGAAATGTGAATCTTCAGGTTTGTCAAAACGTCTTTCAATAAGTTGTAGAGATTCTGGAAGGGGAACCTTTGTAAATAAAGCCACCACATCAAAACTAACTAATATATCAGACGGGTTAATTTTCAATGATTTCAGTTTACTAATGAAGTCAGCCGAGTTTCTTATGAAATTTTGACAAAGAGATTTCAGCTTTATTTAAACATGTTCTGACCTCCACATATTTCTTATTTAACAACGAAGTTTTCGAACAGACGGACGGAGTCGCCATGGGTAGTCCCTTATCCCCTCTGGTGGCCAATTTATTTATGGAGGACTTCGAGGAGAAGGCGCTTGAATCTGCTGACTTGAAACCCACGGTATTCTGGAGGTATGTTGATGACACCTTTGTAGTTTGGCCCCATGGTGAAGACAACTTGCAAGACTTCTTAAGACATCTGAACTCCCTCCACGATCAAATAAAGGTCACAATGGAAATTGAAAAGGAGGGATGCCTTCCATTTTTGGATGTTTTGGTTCGGCGCAGAGAGGATGGCACTTTGGGACATGAAGTGTATAGGAAGCCGACACATATAGGAAGCCGACACAAACCGATCTGTATTTACGTGCAAATAGCTGCCACCATCCTGCCCAGACAATGAGTGTTCTCCGAACTTTGACTCACAGAGCGCATATGATTTCTGTCGAAAGCAGTCTGCAAGATGAACTTTCCCACTTACAAAGAGTGTTTGAAGACAATGGGTACTCTCCACAACAAATACAGAGGGCACTGAAAATGAAACCGAAAGAGGCCACAAAGAAAGCAGAAGAAGATGAAGAAACCTTTAAATCGATGGCCTTCCTGCCATATGTGGGTAGCCTCTCATCAAAAATAGGACGCCTTCTCGGCAGACACAAAGTAAAAGTCATTTTTCGTTCTCCACCTAAGACAGCTGCACTTGTGAGCTCCGTCAAAGATGATTTGCTGCTCCGAAAATCTGGAGTTTACAAAATTCCACGTGAATGTGGCCTTTCGTACATCGGACAAACAACTAGTACTGTCCAAGAAAGATGTACAGAACATCAGAGCTACACACGACTTTTACAACCGAACAAGTCGGCAGTGGCAGAGCACTGTATTGATAATGGTCACAGTATGTTGTATAACAACGTCGAAATTTTGGCAACTACATCGTCCGTTTGGGACTCGATAGTAAAGGCGGCAACTGAAATTCTTGACGACGAACTTAATTACTAGAGACAGTGGTTTCAATCTTGATAAATCCTGGAATCCGGCACTTGCTGTAATAAACTCGCAAAGATGTCACACACTGCAGCTCACAATGATATATCGATATGCCAACAAAGATCAACTGCGGAGTCATAGATAGAACTCGCGCATTATGCACGTCTCTGCCGCCGACCAACGTCTCTGGCACATTTGCATCTGTGGCCGCATGCGCAGTCGCGCGGTACAACAGTATAAAGGGACGAAGCGAGCACTGGAGCGGCAGTCTTGCAGCTCACTCTGAAGATGGCTGAACGTTATACAGCCGAAATATTAGAAGAAGAAGGAGATTTCTTGCGGCTGCACACCCGAAACTTAATGGAACATCGTCTGAAATATTCAATGGTTTTTTAACACTCTCTGTAGTGGAGACAAACCACCTCAGAACAACCCTTCAGCTGTAGAATTTGTGTGTTCTTACTTTCTGTATTGTGATAAATTAAAATATGAACAAGGTTCAGGATGTGTGCAATTCCTTTTGAATCTTTTTGTCATGTGTGTAGATGGTAACATTAATATCAGAGGAAGAAATAGTTGTAAAAGGAGATACCTAATATGTAGAGTCTTCAATAGACAGATATATCAGGAATAATGGAGATTGGTATGCTGCTCTGGAAATTGTCATACAACACAGGACTCGATCTATTAAAAGCGAAAATCTATTGTATCAGTATCAGTCAGAATAATTTTTTGCTCCTGATGTAAGAGACATAATTGCTAGAATAAGTGTCACACTAATATTGCACTTTTCTTCTTGCTGAGTACTGTGATCTGTTTCATATCGCTCGATATGAAATATATTGTTAATAAATGATCCAGTCTAGACTACGTTGGTGTTGTTGAGAAGAAGACACAATGAACACTGGAGCGTGTAAATAAGAGATATATTCAAGTAATTACTTAACTCATTTGTGTAGTAACCAATGTGTATGAAATTTAGCTTCTAGGTGGCTTCTTAGGAATTGAGAAGAAAATTAATAATGAATTTAGTGTCCATTTCTTAGAGGCAAAGAACGATTGATTCATCCTTCACGTAAAGCGTATTTTGTAGATGTCCCTGCCAACATGAAGAGATCAACTCATTAGAGTTAAAATCATTTAATTTTGGGAACTTTGTTACTTATTATATCATTTTACATCGTGATCTATGTTATTTACTTCAATTAATGAAGTTGTGTACATGTACAGACAATACTTTGACGTAGACCATGCTCAGCAAAGAAATCATTATAATTAATTTGGGCCAGTAGTGTTCAATTTAGGGCAGTGGCTATAGGAAGTCTGAACCTGTTTGTAGTGCCTCAGCAGTAGTTTTTGTGCAAGCTGAAGGAGTAGTTAGTGAAACTGACTTGATGCATCTGGTTAATTAGCTCATTTATATAACGTCTTTTTATATCTCTGTGTCAATTAAGGATTACCTGCACAAACATGTAATGGACACTGCGAGCCACTTACTTATTCATTTATTATGTTGTCTTAGTTTACCGTTAATAAAATCTATCGTTACTGATATTAGGTTATTTCTAAATCTGTGACAATGGCCATTGATTTTCACTGACTGAATCTGTTGTATATGTCTTTTAGGCTTTTGTTCTGCACGTTTAATAGCGATGTTTAAATGCAAGGATAACATGCAGAATGTTTTAGCTATGTATGTTTCGTTTGTACTCGTCCCCATTCGAAGTCACAGTACTCTTCTGGGCAACCTGCTCTGCCGTTACTGCTTCTCTACTGACAACAGAATACTCCCCGCTTTCTTTTATACTGGCGGATCCGCCGTCCGTGATATCTAGTGGTCAGTTTTTGATTACATAGTGGATACTTTTGTTTATCTAGCGTTGGCTGACTCACGAGTGAGATTTGTGGATATGATTTTATACCACTGTCGCAGAGAAATCGTCAAGCCGTAGATTGTGCCACCTGTGCGAAGCAGGGGAAGTTACTAGTTGAATACCTAAGTCTGATATGTGCGTGTAAAGTGTAGTTGGTAATTCGCCTAAAGGTGGTGAGATGCTGCGTCCAGTACAGTGTACACTGAATACGAGTTCCTTTAGAATTATCGAAATTGATATATCCCACATGGCACTGTTGTTCTGTTGTTCTTTCTAATGCAATGCCTTGCAATGTATCTTGGGCATTACTGTGTTCTCTGTTGCAACAAAGACGCACCGTAACGTCCACCTAAAGCATTCGTTTAGTTTCACAGTTCCAAAGACTCATCTTCTTTCCAATAACTCATAACTTTTGACAGTAACAGATCACTGTGTAATTTTACAGATATGGTGCTTACTTTACTGACTGACGTCTATCACTTGATTCGGCTGTAACTTTCAGTAGCTGCAAGTCGACTGACTACACTGGTTTGGAAAGAAGTCAATTTTCACCGTCCACCTCCTACTTTGGTTCCTTTGTGCTTACGTAACAGAGTCACTTTTATCCTGATTGTGTGCTCCTAAAGTTTCACTTTCTGCACTATAAAGAAACAAAGCTCATAGACTTGTAAATTTTCTTTAACTGTTACAACAATACATACAAAACTCATACATACTTTCCAAACACAAAATTTAGTTTTACAGACATACTGAGCTTTATAAATGTCAAACAAAAGCCTGACAAAAATATTCTATATGTGTGTAAAAAACAAGTAGCTCGTGTGATAATGTTATATGGTAATAGATTAAACATTATCGGCTAGTTCGTTTTCTGAAACTGGTATTCAGTATTGTCAGGTACCACTCGGACATATATTTCAATATTTACTTATTATTCAGCAAATACATGCCACGTACTTTAGTGCCAGTGAAAGAACATTGTGTGACGAATGGGGATGTTACTTAATCACTTTTTGGACAGCATACGATTGTCAGACAAGTAGAATACATACTGCTTCAAGGTGTAAATCATTGTTCCACATTCAGTGTGTTGACGTGATATATTTCGAAATGAAAATCTGTTAGGAAGACAAAGGGGATCCACTGTTTTAGTCGGAGTTTCACAGAATTTGGGATCAAATGAGGTGAAGGCGTAGGTAATATCCCTTCTGAATTTCCAAACTCATTCGGGGAAATGTCAGTCAAGGAAACAGCTCATGTAAACAAGAAGAATGCAAAACTAAATTGATGATATATTGGGTGACGATCAGTTTGGCTTTGGAAAACGTAAAGGCGCCATAGAGTCCGCTGCGACGTTGCGCTTGATAACAGAAGCAAGAATTAAAGGAAATGATGACTCCATCAAAGGATTTGGCAAAATAGATAAAGCCTTCGACAGAGGAAGATGGTGGAAGGTGATTGAAACTGTCAGGAAAAGTTATATACGCTGTAGGTAACGACGGGAAATATGCATTATGTATAAGGACTAAGAAGAGATTAGAAATGGTTTAAGGCAGACAGAGGTGCTATAATCCTCCTTGCTGTACATCGAAGAAGCAGTGATGGAAATGAAAGTAAAACAGAGGAGTGGAAATAAAATACGGCGTCAATGAATATCAGTGATAAGATATGCTGATGGCATTGCAATTCTCAATGACAGGAACGGAGAACCTAAGGAGTACGAGGTTAACATTGTCAAAAAAGAAGGGGCAGAATGACAGAGCATGGGTTAGGACAGCGTGAAACTTGTAAGGGGACTGATGACCCAAACGAAAAATCAACATTAAGGGGGAGACGAATGCATTCCCGACTGACGTGAGGCTACTGACGCAGCAGCCCGCTAAGAACTGCCTTTATTTCGTCGGCGAATAATGCAGAGCGCTGCCAACGTCACTGTGGAAGGCTGCCTTTGACGTCGTATGAAGTATTCAGCGTACGCTCTGCCCAGCGAGCAGGCGACAGCCTGGTTAGCTTCACGTTGTACGTACAGCACATGTCGCGCCGACTAGACTACGTTAACGCCACTGTGTGCCCTGGCTGCCAAGTATGTGCCGCTGCACGACGTAACACATTTTACAGCTGAGGGAACATCAGGGTCACTGCATAACGGATATGGAAGGCACGTTGTTTTCGTATTCCATCCCCTGTTTGTGTGATGTCACACTACACAGATGTGTTTCAAAGTGACCAGGTACTGGCTGCCATGTAATTATAGCCTTCGATGGCTTTCAGCATCACCTCTGACTTCTTTTCATTCTCCAGATTATTTTTTTTTTTTAATTATCGGTCTTGTGACTGGTTTGATGCTGCTCGCGACGAATTCCACTCCTGGGTCAACCTTTTCATCTCAGAGTAGCACTTGCAACCCACGTCCTCCATTATTTGCTGGATGTATTCCAATCTCTGTCTTCCCTATCGTTTTTACCCTCTATGGCTCCCTGTACTGGTGTGGAAGTCTTTCCCTCATGCCTTAACAGATCTATCATCCTGACCCTTCTTCAAAAAATGGTTCAAATGGCTCTGAGCACTATGGGACTCAACATCTTAGGTCATAAGTCCCCTAGAACTTAGAACTACTTAAACCTAACTAACCTAAGGACACCACACACACCCATGCCCGATGCAGGATTGGAACCTGCGACCGTAGCAGTCCCGCGGTTCCGGACTGCAGCGCCAGAACCGCTAGACCACCGCGGCCGGCTGACCCTTCTTATTTCCAGTTTCCCACATATTCCTTTTCTCTCCGATTCTGCACAGAACCTCCTCATTTCTCATCTTATCAGTTCACCTGATTTTCAGCATTCATCTGTTGCATGACCTCTCTAACGCTTCGATTCCGTTCTGTTACGGTTTTCCCACACTCCATGTTTCACTAATATAAAATTCCGTTCTCTAAACGTGCATTCTCACAAATTTCTTCCTCAATTTAAGGTCTATGTTTTATAGTAGTAGACTTTCTTCGCCAGGAATGCCCTTTATGCCAATCTTAGTCCGCTTCTTATGTCTTCCTTGCTCCGTCCGTCATTGGTTTTTTGCTGCGTAAGTAACAGAATTCCTTTTCTCCATCTGCGTCGTGACCATCAGTCCTGATGTTAGGTTTCTCACTGTTTTCATTTGTGCTTCATCTCATTACTTTCGTCTTTCGTTGATTTACTCTCAATCCATATTCTCCACTCATTCGTCCACTCCCATTATTCCCTCTTGGTTCTTGTACATATTGTACGTTATCCATCTCTCCCTGAAGTTTATCAGTATCTTTCTCGGAATTTTGAAAAAAATTGCACCATTTTACAATGTCTAACGTTTTTCCATGTCGCCAAATCCTATGAATGTGTGTTGATTTTTCTTTATTTTTGTTTCTATTATAAACCGTAACGTCAGAATTACTTCTCTCGTGCCTTTACCTTTCATAAAGCAAACTGATTGTCATCTAAGACATTCTCAAGTTTCTTTTACACTCTTCTCTATACCATTATTGCCAACAACTTGGATGCTTGAGTTTCTAGGCTGATTCTGCGTTGTGTCATTTTTCCGAAAGTCATATGGTATGTAGCCATGCTCATACATTCTACACCCCAAGGCCAGTAGCCATTTTGTTAACACTTCTCCCACTGACTTTAGAAATTCTGATGGAATATTATCTATCCCTTGTGCCTTATTTGATCGTAAGTCCACCAAAGCTCTCTTAAACTGTAATTCCAATTCTGGATCCCCTGATTCTTCTAAAACAACCCTGTTACTTCTTCTATCACATAGACAAACATTCCCCATCATAGAAGCTTTCAAAGTACTCTTTTCATCTATCCGCTATTTCCCATGCGTTTAATAGTGGAATTCCCGTTACACTCTTAACTCGTTTTTAATTTCGCCGAAGGTTGTTTTCACTATCCTATATGCCGAGGAAGTCGTACGGACAACATTTCGTTTCCTATTTCTTCCTATTTTTCAAGCAGCCACCTCGCCTTTGGTTCCCTGCGATTTCTATTTATTTCATTTCTTAGTGACTTGTATTTATGTATACTGGGCTTTCACTGAACATTTTTATAGTTCCTTCTGTCATCGATCAACTGAAGTATTTCTTCTGTTACCCATACTTTCTTCATAGATACCTTCTTTGTACCTATCTTTTTATTTCCAGCTTCTTGGATTGCCCTTTTTAGTGATGTCATTCCTTTCCAATTGTTCTGCCAACTGAGCTTTTCTTTCTTCCTTTATGTATAGTCTTAGAGAATTTCAAGCGCATCTCGTCATTCCTTGGTACTTCCGTATCCCACTTTTTTGCGTATTGATTCTTCCTGACCAATGTCTTAAACTTCAGCCTGCTCTTCATCACTGCTGCATTGTCATCTGAGTCTGTATCTGCTCCTGGGTACGCCTTACAATCCCGTAACCGATATCGAAAACTCTGTCCTACTATGATATAGTCCAACTGAAATCTTCCCATATCACTGTGCCTTTTCCAAGTGTACCTCCTCCTCTTGTGATTCTTGGACAGAGTATTCTCTATTAGTAGCTGAAATTTATTACAGAACTCATTTAGTTTGTTTCCTTTCTCGTTCCTTGTCCTTAGCTTGTATTATCCTGTAACCTTTTCTTCTCTTCCTTCCCCCACAACTCCATTCCAGTCCCATACGACTATTAGAGATTTTCATCTTCCTTTACGTACTATATTACCCTTTCAATATCCTCATACACTTTTTCTTGTTGTTCATTTTCAGCTTGCGCCCTCGACATATATACCTGTGCTATCGTAGTCGGTGTAGGTTTGCTGTCGATTCTGACAACAGTAACCCTATCACCGAACTGTTCACAGTAGCACACAGTCTGTCCTAGCTTCCTGTTCATAACGAATCCTACTCCCGTTATACCATTTTCTGCTGCTGTTGATGTAATTCTATACATATCTGATCAGAAATGCTTGTCTTCTCTTCGTTTCACTTCACTAACCCCTACTATATTCAGAGAGAAGCTTTTCAATTCCCTTTTAAGATTTTCTAGCTTCACTACCACGTTCAAGCTTCTGAAAATCCACGCACAGACTAGTAGAACGTAATCGTTTCATTGGTTAATCAATATTTTTCTCACTGTCACCTCCACCTTGACAGTCCCCTCCCGGACATCAGAATAGGATGCTATTCCGGAATATTTTGCCAATGAAAAGATCACCATGACACCTTTTCAGTTAAAAACAACATTTCCTGTCGGTAGACGTTATGTGTCTTTAATTTCCTACTGCATCCTCGTGCCGTTGATCATTGTGATGCTTCAGCCTTTATGGGCAGTTTCTCACACCAAGAACAAGGAGTCCCCTGAACGTCTGTTCGCTCCTCCGTCCTGTTTGACAAGGCAGTTGGCAGAATGAGAGTGACTTCTCATGCGACAAGTCTCTGGCTGCGAATGCTGATTTTTAACCAAAATTAAGTGGAGGGAGGTTTCGAACCCGGGACCGAGGACACCTTGATCACTAATCAAAGAAGGTATCCTCGACCACGGGTCTAGATCCGCTTCTGCATGGAAATTACAAAAACTTACATAATATCTGCTGCTGTATGACAAGAAAAGTTTTGGTACATACAGTGTACAGAGAATGAAACATGCTATTAATTACTTTTTTCCACTAAATAATAACACTTGAAAGCAGGGAAGATCGGGTTCAGCTGCCCATTCCACCATGGACTCTTTAGACACGGAACACAAATTTATATCGGGGAAGGGGAGAAAGGAAGTCGGGTATGCTTTTGACGGACACGCTTTCCTGGCGCCGCTGTCATTTTATCTTCTGTTACTCTACATCTGATAAATCACGACACCGATCTTATTTATTTATTTTAAATGTAGTGGTATACGTTAGTCTGTGGCATTAGAAATGTTGTATGACTCAGAAGCTAATGTCTCGCGCAGAGCGATAGTGGGAATGATGAAGCGATCCTTGGGGACAGTTGGAAGGGCGATGGGGGGGGGGGGGGGGGGGGAGACGCTGCCTGAGGCCCCTTACAAACAATATAATGATGCCGAGCGCAGATTCTAGTATGGCTGACGTAATTTCAGCAGAATTAAGTTCCTCTTTATCATAACACGACCAGCTCATTACAATATACAACATAATTTTACGATAGTCATTTCAAAACCCACGGATATTTGTGACTACGAGTATTATTCTACATGGTATAGAATTAATAATTAACAAGAACTGTGAACTATCATAGTATATGAGGTATCAAATGAAAGATGGTGTTAGTAAACAGCACCAAACTCATATATCAATTGTCTCACCGGTATTAAAATTTACAGCGTATTTTTTGGTAGTATGATTACCATAATGTACCATTATGTACAGTTCACTACAGTTATACGTAAAATGAAGTCAGCGTGAGTTACCAACTTCCTATTATTATTATTCCAGATGATGAATACAGTTTATTTAATCTTAGTTTATCGAATGTGCCAATGGATAGTTAAATAAAAATGGTGCAAGCTATACGGAATCTAAATGTACAAATAAACACACGGCGGAAATATCTTTATAATTTTCCTTAACACATCTTTTCTGCATGATGAAACATATGCGTGTATATTATTTACATTTTTACTAATATCTTGCCTAATATTTTATTGTTTATATACTGAGGCGATGCAAAATGATCGACACGAATGTGGGACTATTTTCAATTTCTTCACCTTTCTGACATGTTCTGCGGTCTGGAGTATCTCCTCACTATGAATCCATTGGAACGAAATTACACGTAATTGAATCCAAGTGCACGTAATTTAAATATGTAAAAATATAATTAATTTTAAATGGTGGTCAGTACTGAACTTGGACCGGCGTGCGCGGGTCTTTTCGGCCATTCGAGTTTTGGAAGCACTTTTTGTGGCAAGACATTGGGGTGAATTTGAGGAAGTTAATAGCTGGGGGATGAGGTGGTCACGAGAGTTAACAACTAAATTTTTTTTGTTTCTGTTTTGTTTGTATGAGGGTCCAGGGTCACAGTATACTTGGATGGTGCTTAAGTTAGTAGCGTTTCCCCGTAAAGTTCATAAACGCAACAGATACACATAACATAGACCTTACTCACCCATAATATATTGTCGTTCATAATTTACACCAGTCTGCTAACGACATTGTAGAAATCACGTGTTTTTGTGGAGATGAGCTCGTCAAACTATTTTCGCAGCGCATTTTCTTTCTGAAAGGAGGTTCCTTCAAGGTTGTTCGATAGATAGAGGAAATGTGTAAACCGAAGGCAGCAGGATCTGGTTATTAAGGATGGTGCAGAATGACTTCCCAACCGATCTTCTGTATAGTGTTTTTCGTCAGTCTAGCAGAATGTGGGCGGGTGTTATCGTGCAATTGCATCACTTCACCCAGTCTTCCTGTTACTTGTTTTAGGACTGCGGCTGCAAGACGTCTCAGTTGTTGACACTAAATGGATAGACATTTATACCTTGGGGAAGCAATTTGTAGTACGCTGCACTATCGCTTTTCCACCAGATGTGTAATACTATCTTTTGTGGATGATCTCAGGTCTTTGTACGAGGAGATACTGCTTTGTTTGCGCTCAGCGATTCCTTTCTTCTGCTTGTATGCACGTCGATACGCCATTTCTGGTCACCACTGACGATACAGGACAGGAATAGTGATGTTGTTCACGAATCATATGATGACGAGGAAGCAGAGATGCACATATGTCCAGCCTCTGATTTTTGGGATTTCAGCTTAGAGAATGCGGTACTCACACAACCGATTTTTGAACCTTCCCACTGCATGCAAATGTCGCACAATGGTGGCATTATCACAGTTCATCATATCCGCCAGTCCTCGAGCACACTGACTTGCATAATTGTGGATTAATGCATTTAAAAGAAAGACATCCTGTACATGGAGAGTCAATAGTGTCAAAATGATCCTCCTTAAATGCGAGAAAACCATTTTCTTGCATTACTCTGTCCAGTGGTATTATCCCCACACACGGCGCAAATGTTTCTGGCTACCCTCGCTTCTGTCACCCCACTATTGAACTCAGACAGAAGAATATGACCGAAGTGTTTCGATTTCTTCACTTGGCACTCCATTTTGTAGATTGCACAGCTCCGCGCACAGTCTCCGAATGACAAAATGACACACTCTGTCTTCCCACTTTAGTCATCAGTCTTCTGACTGGGTTGATACGGCCCTTAATATATTCCTCTCCTGTGCCAACCTCTTCATCTCAGAGTAGCACTTGCTACCTACGTTCTCAATTATTTGCCGGGCGTACTTCAATCTCTGGCTTCCTCTGCATTTTTTACCCTTTACAACTGCCTCTAGTACCATGTTAGTTATTCCCTGCTGCCCCAGATGCCCTCCCACCTTGCCCCTTCTTCCTGTCAGTGCTATCCACATAGTCGTCACCTCGCCGAATCTCTGGAGAACCTTCTCATTCCTTACCTTATTAATGCACCTAATTTTCAACATTCTTCTGTAGCATCACATCTCAAATGCCTCGATTCTCATCTTCGTCTTTTCAACCACGGTCCATGTTTCACTACCATGCAATGCTGGGGTCCATATGCCCTTTTTCAGAAATTTACTCCTCAGATTAAGGCCTACGTTTGGTAATAGTAGACCTCTTTTGACCAGGAATGCCCTTTTTGCCAGTGCTGGTTTACTTTTTATATCCTTCCCGCTCCGTCCGTCATGGGCTAACTTGCTACCTAGGTAGCAGAATTCCTTTACTTCATCTACTTTGTGATTACTACTTCCTGGTCTTATATTTGACGTTTTTTTTTCTTTCTGGTACTTCTCATTACATTCGTCTTTATTCGATTTACTTTCAGATCAGGCTCTGTACTCATTTCTGTCCATTCCATTCATCGGTATGTAAACTAAAATAACAACACTGCTTTACAAATAAAAAATGACAATAGATAAATAAACGCATTGCAAGAAAACTTGCAAAAGAAAAAGTAACGCTACGAACTTATGCACCAACCTAATATTTCTTGAGAGAAAATGTAGTTCGCTGTTGGTAGTAAAAGTTATTGTGTATTTGCTGCGATAATGTTGAGTTTCGACTGTGAAATCGTTTTCAAGCACTGGTTGAAAATAGGTTCACAGCCAATAATGGCCAATAGGGCACCAAATCAACACTAAATTTTACACCCTATAAAGGACAATGCCATCAAAATACTTTAACATTTTCTGGATGGAGATCGTAATTTTAACAGAGTTAAAACTCATACAGTGTGAGAGACTCACAAATTTTCTGGCCGCAGTTTCAGTAAATGATTTTGAAACGGTTATGCGAAATATAGCAGCAGCATAATATTCTATGTTCACTGCGTCATCGATTCTCAAACGCATTTAGTGAACGTTCGTAGGTATGAGTGAAGAAGTCTAATGAACAATATTTCACGCTACGTTCAGTGTTTTTCCGACTTTAGTTCTTTGCTCACAGGCTCTATAGCTAATGTTTAATAAAACAAATTCTCAACGCACATGTTCCTCGTTTATGTTGTACTAATCTATTTTATTAATGAGAATTTTTAATAACGTTTCATTTGAATCTGCATTGATATGAGACCACGATTACCTGATATTTTAGCGATACCAGTTAACATTTATTAGAGTTAAATTATACAATATTACGTGCAAAATTTAAAGACAAAAATAACTTTCGTATAATGTGTTATGTAACATGGATCGATGAAACTTAGACCATGCATTCCCCGAAGAGACAAATAAATTGGTACACTTGACGAATATCGTGTAGGGCCCCCGCTAGAACACAGATGTGCCACAACACGACGTGCCATGGACTCGACTAATGTCTGAAGTAGTGCTGGAAGGAATGGATGCCATGAATTCTACAGGACTGTCCATTAATTCGTAAGAATATGAGGTGGGCGAGATCTTTTTTGAACAGCAAGTTCCAAGGCATCCCTTATATGATCAATAATGTTCATATCTGGGGAGTATGGTGGGCCATCGGAAGTACTTAAACTCAGAAGAGTGTTCCTGGAGGCAATCTGCTGCAATTCTGGTCTTGGGGGGTGTCGCATTGTCCTGCTGGAATTGACCAAGTCCGTCGGAATGCACAACGGAAATGAATGGATGCAGGTTATCAGACAGGATACTTACGTGCGTGCCATGTGTAAGAGTCATATCTATACGTATCAAGGCTCCAATACCACTCCAACTGCACACACCCCACACCATTACAGAGCTTCCACAAGTTTGTAGAGTACCCTGCTGAAGTGCAGGATCCATGGATTCATGAGGGTGTCTCCATATCAGTACACGTCATCCTCTCGATACAATTTGAAACAAGACTTATCCCACCAGGAAACGTGTTTCCAGTCATCAAAAGTCAAATGTCTTTGTTGATGGGCCCAGGAAAGGAGTAAAGCTTTGTGTCACGCAGTCGTCAGGGGTACGGGAGTGGGCCTTAGGCTCCGAGAGACCATGTCGATGATATTTTTCGTTGAATGGTTTGCATGGTGACACTTGTTGATGACCCAACATTGAAATCCGCAGCAATTTGCGGATGGATTGCACTTGTGTCACATTGAACGATTCTCTTGAGTCATCGTTGGTTCCGTTATTGCAGGATCTTTTTCCAGCCCGAGCGATGTCGGAGATTTGATGTTTTTTCCGAGTTCCTGATATTCACGGTACACCCATTAAATTATCGTACTTGAAAATCCCCACTTGATCACTACCTCGAAGATGCTGTGTCCCATCGCTCTTGGGCCGAATATAACACCAAGTTCAAACTCACTTAAATCTTGATATCCTACCATAGCAGCAGCAGTAACCGCTCTAACAACTGCCCCAGACGCTTGTTTTCTTACATTCTTTTATTTCTGACTTTTTTCTTTGAACTGAGCTACTTCCTTACTGTGATACTTCCAGCGCACTTGACTTGCGCGAAGGCGGCCTGTGGTCGTCTTCAGCAGCACAGGTCACGGAATGTGGCTGAGAGGAAGCATCCCCACGTCGAGTGGCGTGCCGTTTTGTGGTCGGTGTGCGCTCCTTATCTTGACACCGACGTCCAGTCTGCATGGTACGTTACAGTCAACGAGAAGCAAGTACGGCTGTCACGGCTTCACAGGAATCACCTCGCAGACACCCCATTACGTATCGCATGCGATGTTATGGACACACTAATGTTCCCCTTCGTAGTGCTCTCCTTCTTTATCCTGAAACTGAGGCACGCCTCACCACCGTGGCTTACACTGTATGCGCTCATCCCCCAAAATGTGCTTTGCCTACAGTGCTCTCTAGGCACCAGCAAAGCACAAAGACGTTGAAAAGGTTTCATCCCACGGCTGGTGATGGCCCAGAATCCCAGCACACTTAGCGTCTCCTCGCACCGAATACCACTCATAACACACCCGAAGATAGAGACAACACGCGCAGTGGCATGGCCGTAATCTCGTCGTCGCTAAACGGCGGAAAGAAATGGACACTCACCCACTCGCCTCTTGGGCAGCGCATAAGATACCTCGAAAACTGGCACAGAAATACTCTCGCAGGCCATAGACACTACTTCTGGTCCTATACAGCTGCAATTGATGTTAGAATTCGGCGTTTCTTGACAAACATTCTTACACTCCTTGGAGCGTGATAACGGTCGACAACAGTGCAGTCAGAAAACATAATGGCCATTTGTCACAAAAGTAAACGCAGGTTGGGGGGCCCTGAACTCAGTTCAGTGAACATGCTAAAGTTATCATGCCACTGAGAGATGAGAGGTAATACGAAGAGCTGTCACTTATGACGAATTTCTATTCAATCCTGACTTTGATTTTCAAGCACTCAGTGACTGCATTGATACGATGATGTTACAACCGATCTTCATTCGAACCCCAAGGAGTCATATCATATGCTAATGAATGACAATTAGAAATACATCGATCTCAGAAATTCAATAAATCAATAATGTATACTGCGCTACACATGTTACCTAGAGTTTTCTAACGCACTAAAGATCTATGTACAAATTCATTCTAACCTAACTGACCTACTATAAACACGTATTCAATATATGGTATCACATGACAGATATGGTGAATGCCAAGAGATTCCCTTGATTTCAAGTTTTCGAGTTCCATTGTGTTCATGTGAGCGGTCCTGCGGATTCGACAGGTCCACAGTAGATAAGGAAGAATTTGTGGTACAGATTCTTCTGATTGTTAGACAGTCGGAAACTTTTGACCAAAACAAACAACGTTGAATTCTCTTAAACGTCCCTTTCTATCCCAGATCTCTTACCGGTTCACTCCCTCCTCACTTAGCATCGTAAGTGCCATGCAAACAATTTACTTATGTCGCACCTGGGTTCTCAACGGGAAGTCTACGACTTCACGGATTAGATCCCTGGGTTTCCTGTTCTTGAGAACAGTCACTGAATTTCTTAGTGACTACATGTGACAACTCGTTAATCATGTCCTGAAAGTCACGTGGGAAACGTTCCAGATGGCCTGTCGGTTCGCGCAGTATATACGGCAAAGGGCTCACAGGATTTTCATTTTCCCTTCTGCCTGGGGCGATTGGAGGTCCCATATGGATGCGTATATTCGTTAAACTCTGTGTTTTCTTAACACAGCCTTCCATCTTCCTGAAGGGAACTGCCGTCAATTGTCGTAAATAATCCTGCCTACATGAGCTACCTGGGTGAGGATCTCTTTGCAGAAGGCTCTGCACACACTGTCAGTGCTGTTACCTTTCTTAGATCGGTTGAGGTGACATACTTGGAAGTCAACTCCACTACTACCACGATGTAACTATATCCTCAACCTGTAAGCACAAGAGGGTCCATTAAATCGGTTGCAGCGAGGCATTGTAGTTTGGTTGGGAGTCTTGGATGGTGAAGCGCCAGATCTGTCACTGTATCACGCTTTCACTTCTGACAGGCTTCACACAACGCCGACACCTTCTGAATTCATATGTTCATATCTATAACGTGGCACAGCATGCATTTCCTTGCTCCAAAATGTGCATAGCTAGTGTGGCTGGGCCAGATGACCTTCTTCACAAGCTCATATGGAAGGCAAAGCCACCAGGGTGCTTCTTCCCTCCACTGCTAAAGAACAAGATTCCGGTCCGCAATAAGTAGAGCTGCTGCAGCTTAATTTCCGTCCTGTCCTGTAACCTTTTCCTCAGAGCAAGCAAAGCTAGATCCTTATCCTGTTTCCTGATGATGTCTTTTAAGCTCGTGGTGACGCAATTCTCAAAGGCCACCTTTTTAATATAAAACAGGCTATAGTGCTCTTCTTCCAGCGGGTTTGTGCTATTTCTTTCTAAACCCACAGGTGAACGTGATAGTGCATCCGCGATGATATTCGCTTCTCCTGGTATGAGCGTAATTGTGAAATCAAATTCCTGTATCAAGAGCGCCTATCTTGTGAGTGTCTTATTGCGGAGCTTTGTCATGAGTAGGAACTCCTAGGCTTTGTTTTTGTTTTTTTTTTTTTTTTTTCCATACAGCAAGGATCGAAATTTTTCGAAGTCAAACACGACCGCCAAAGTTTCCATTTCGGATACCGAGCCGTTTCTCTCGCATTTACTGAATGCATGGATTCAAAAAGCGAAGTTCTTATGCTCCATGTTCCCCGTTGCCGATATCTCTGGAAGATGACTACTCCCAGACCAGAGTATGAGCCGTCCGTTACCACGCAAAATCCTCCGCCATGTTGGGGTAAGACAATATCGGTTCATTAACCAGCGCGGTTTTGAGGGGCTGTAATTCGTCTTTCACCCCATCATACCAGTCCCACAGCGGCTTCTTCCTGGTGAGCTAGCATAATAGCAATGTAGCTAGTTTCTTCACGTGAATGAAACTGTTGTAGAAATTTGCTGCATCAAGAAACACACGGAGGTGTTCCTTAGTTGCTGGCGTTGCAAATTATGCTATCGTTCCATGGTGGTGATATGACGGAGGAATTTAACTCCTGAGGTCCCAATACACGACTTCGTGTTAATGGCAGTTACGCCACATTCATTGAAGATCTGTAGTGTCACCCTTAACATCTCCTTGTGTACTTCCCACGTTTGTTCCGCAATTAAGAGATAATCTATGTAAGTGGTGATTCCTTGTTTCACGAAATTGTGTAAGGTACCTCTAATGAAGGCAGCTGATGACGCATTTAACCCAAATGGCAGCCAATGAGTTGCCAGCATGTACCGAAGGAGAGAAATGAAATGTATTTCCTGCAGTCTGGGTGGGGTGTAATTTGCTAGAAACTGACCGCAAATCGAGGGACGAGAAAGCTCTTACGCCATGGAAATTTTGTAGAAGTTCCTCTATCTTATGGGGACGATCTAATTCTGGTTCTATGATGGTGTCAATTTGGCGTAAATTTAGCACCAAATGGATTGAGCCATTAGAAATATTTACTACCGTGAGGTGGTTGTTGTATGTGGAGGCTTCGGTTTCAGTTATATCATCGTCTAGCGTCTTTGTGATCCCTAAGAAAACCTTGTGTCAGTAGGCCAGGGACATCTGGTAAGGTGGCAAGAAGCATTTTGTGTGCTCGAGCACTCGAAATGCATATTCGAAATTATGGAGAGCTCCATTTCTCGACAGGAAAACATCCGCGTTTTCAAGTAAGATTGCTTCCAGATCCTGCTTGTCATTCATTGGAACGTTTTATAGGTTCCCTAACATATTATCAATAGTACAGCACCTCCCGTCGAATTTGCTCATCTTCTTCACGGTGCGACAACGCTCATTTCCCCATGAATGATCTCCATTGTCCTCCCGTTTTGCGGTGTAATTAAGGTTGAGACATTCGGCAGAAATCTGCACGTGTATTGTGTGGTCTGCAAACGCAATTTTCTTAACGACATATTTTGGCAATATGAGCTCTCCTAAACCCATGTACAATACATGTACAATACGGTATGATGTTGGTTCAACAAAGACATACCGAATATTATTTCAATTGTTAGCAAAGGGACGACCAGAAAATTTTGCTCCAAGGTATTCCCTTCATTCAGGTTTGTATCTGCACCTTCGTTCACGCCAGTAATTTTTGTTTTCTTCAGCGCAAGTGCTGGCCATAGGTGATTTGCAATACATCTCTTGTTCGCAGATTCGCCGTAACACTTCAGGTAGGATGGATGTTGCCTACGGTGACGTGAATAATTGGATGTAGATTCGGTCGTGTAATGGCTTCTTTTCACGCACGCGAAAGCTCTCTTGTGTCTTCATAATCGAGCATGTCGATGTTGCTCGATCTGATGGTTCCTGCTGCCTTGTTTTGAGCTGTATCGGCAGCAGCCGAGCGTCAGTTTGTATTTAGACTTTATGTTTCCCCAGTGACGGGTTGAGTGGCCTAATCTGGATATTATGATCTTGTTGGTTCCCTTGCTACCGTTGAGTGCTGTTCTCCCATTTGTGTCTTTGCTGCTGTGATTCTCCAGTCACTGGTTAGAATTGGTTTGGATTTCGTTTGTATACCGAGTTCCCTTTTGGAAGTTCTAGCTCTATAATTCGAGTTGTTGCTTTCCTGTGGTCGATAATTTCCGCCATTTCGTCTGTTGTCGATCCTTTCTGACGAGTCTTGCCAATTATGGTCTGTGTTTCTGTTCCTGTCTATTGCGTTTAGTATTTCGTTGACATAGTCTACTTCTGATAGCACGCTCTTGAATGAATTAAGGGAATCGTTGCCCCTTCCGATGAGGAGTTGCTGTAGTGCAGACGTCATTTAACGTAAAGCTACCTCGTAATTTCCTTGGTAAGCCCTACTGTACGGCTGGTCCGGAAACAGGTTCTTCTTTACTAGCGACTCAAAGAACTTCACCGGAATAAGGAGTCCTAATGATGCTAGAACTTTTGCTCAGATTAATATCCTGCCTGATTCTTTCCTGCGTGTCTTGCGACCAATATGTGTTAAGAAAAGCGTCCTTGAACTCTTTATGTGAGCGACAGCTGTGAGAATCACTGTACGGTACATCTCACTAAAAGTCCGCAGATTAATTCCAGATTGTATATCAGTGGCCACGCTTCATGTGGCTATCCGTCTTTTTGGATGTAGTGTATTGTTATTGTAGTGGACTGTTAAGGCAGCCAGTCCACAGTGAAGTAGCCGAAAGGGCACGCGTCAACTCACGCCGTCTGGCGTTAAGTCTGGAACAGGATTCGTAATGAATGTGATAAATAAAAGAACGTAGCTACTAGAACACTTAACTTTTATATTGCCCTTTGGTATACAGCATTCTGGATGATACAAGTGAGACTCTATCTTGAGGTACATGCAACGTTACAAATGGTTAATGGCGCCTTGCTAGGTCGTAGCCATTAACTTAGCTGAAGGCTATTCTAACTGTCTCTCGGCAAATGAGAGAAAGGCTTCGTCAGTGTAGTCGCTAGCAACGTCGTCGAACAACTGGGGCGAGTGCTAGTACGTATCTCGAGACCTGCCTTGTGGTGGCGCTCGGTCTGCGATCCTGACAGTGGCGACACGCGGGTCCGACATGTACTAATGGACCGCGGCCGATTTAAGCTACCACCTAGCAAGTGTGGTGTCTGGCGGTGACACCACAGTTATTTTCCTTGTGCACTTGGAAATTGTTAATGGATAAGAAATGTTTGCGGTCGAATTGTTCGACATTTTCTGCGAAAGAATTTACCCTCCATTCTTCTTCTCCATAAATCGGCGTCCAAACGGCCCTTGTGTACTTTTAAGGATTCCTCCTGTGTCATCAGATTCACGGAGCAATGTTTCTGTTCGCCGAAGACGTGCACAGGTGTGTTCAGGTACGGTTTCTGCCGTAGTTTGCGTCACGGACGACGTGCGCTCTGGTGTGTCCATATTACTACTAGTGTGTTCTCCTGCGGCATTCGACTTTGTTTTGGTGATGTAGCCTCACATTGCGATTTAAAATGTCGTAATAGATATCGTTCTCTCATTCCCTGATCATGCGGGAGTGCTGCTGTACCAGACCGTGATTCTAATTGCGTATACCGCTGATGTGCTTGCTGGACGTCTTTTGTTAGCTCGTTTTGCAGTGAGGTGATCTGAGACTGCTCTTCTTTACCCTCTGATATTTCTTCCTGTTTGTTATTGATCTGTCTGATGCGCTTCACATTTTCGCTAATTTTTTCTTGCGTTACCTGGACCATTAATTTTTTCCGTTTTTGGAGCGTGACAATAACCTTTTTCGGATCTGTTTTGGTCTGTTTCACTTGTTCTTTAGCTAACAAAGTCCTTGTGCGTGCATCTGTGTCAACTAATCTTGCCGCCAAGGCGTCACGTTTTGCCTCGTTTGCGACCTCTTGCGTCTCTGTCGATGCTTTCTTGATTCTTTCTACCTCTTACTGAACACACACGACTTCCTTCTTAACCTGCTTAATGCTTTCAACCAGCTGTTCAGGTACCATCCGTATCTCTTTCGTCTCCTTAGTGACTAATTCCCCAATCTCTTTTATCTCCTTTGACAATAATTCTTTCACCTCCTTTGAGGTTACCTTTTCTCTCTCCCGCCTCCTCTTCTCCGCTTCCTGCATCCTGTTCCCCGCTTCCTGTCTCCTCTTCTCCACTCCCTGCATAAATCCTATGAAGGTCTCAAATGGAGATCCTGCGCTAATACCTCCAGGACTATGCGAACGCGAATCCATCGCTCTGCGACATTTTGTTCGGTGGTCGATCTGCAGCTCTCACAAATGGTACATCTTGTTTTCCTTCCAAATTCTACATGGCGTTCACCTTCGGTATCATCTGCGCTTGTTGACTGAATTTCCTCGTCATAATCTGAAAATGCCGCATTCGATAAATCAGCAATGTCAGCTACTATATTCGACTCATAATTCTCCGCAACTTTCTCCTGATCAGTGCTACCAGTCCGACATCGATCCATTTGTGACGAGATTCGAATATTCTCACTATTTTAGAGCAAACATGCTTTGCTTCTAGCATGCGTTCATGTTTCTACTCCAGAGAAATTTCTATGGCTCCTCATCGCAATGCCACACAGTTCCACTTTGAAACTTTCTCTGGCGAGCCACTAACTCTCAATTCCTGACAACTCATATCGAATAAAAGAAAACCTAATAAGAATTACAACAACAAATGAATGAATGTGGAAACAAACAACACACATCAATGTAATTATTCCCGGTAATTCTTACGGTTACGCGAAAGTAGCTCATGTCAGTGCGCCAACTGAATTTCAACGTTTGGAAACAGAAACCTTCTAACGGAAATGGCTTCTGACGGTCACAGAAGGTTGCATCAATTCAAGATCCTAGCAGCGGTCGCCAAATTTCAGTATGTTTTGGAAGGCGACAGGTAACTATGAGCTTTCATACTGACAGCAATCATTTCAACTAGTTATCCTTCCACATGACTACCTGACCCACGCGTCTGTTAAATTAATTTTGCTCATTGACTGAATTTTTTGTTGATAGCCTTCATCAAAGATTATCATATTTGCCACAATCTAAATGAACTCGAGCGCTGCAACAATTCTGATAAAATGGTGTTCTTATCCTTATTTTAGTCAATCATTGATGGGTGATTAACTTATCAATAGGGGACTGATTTTTTATAAAAGTCGTGACACTAATTAATTGATTAAGGACAAAAAGTACATGTTTAGCACGATGACAAAAAAAATCTTGGGCTGGTGGCAGCACAAATATGCCACCAACAGTCAACGCTGCCATGACTGGCATCTGGATGGCGAAGATTAAGGTTTGTCTGACTGAACTGTTAACTCTGGCTCAAAAACGTGGATAACACAGTATGAAATTATCTAACACTGAATAGACTCTGATGGATTTTCCTACACATAATTTACACTACTTTGGTGCAGCTAAGATCAAGCGACGAGACTATGATTCTATTTGCCCTAACAAGCTAGATCAGCTACACAGTACCACTTTCTCGATGTGTGCTGCTGTCTCAAGTGATGGTCATGATTCAAGCGTCTGCAGACCAGTGATATACCACTCCTGCAATTCCCTGTCACGGCTACGAAATTTCCAAAGTCGCGGCTGGCATATCTGTTAGATTGAAATCTTGGCAGATTCCAACGTGTGACACTCCCTTTTGCTGGTCATACCATAGACCACTGTGGCTCATTTATACGGCAGTGCACACTAGTAAGTCAAACATCAGGGCAGCAGACCTGTTACGAATAAGACTGCCCTTGGTTGAGTATGTTATCTGAGATGACAGAGGTCCAAACGGTTGGTACAGCTTTGTTCTCACCACAGTCAAGACGAGTTCTAATGAGGAATAACCCTCGGGACAAGTGTCCCAAGTGCAACCAACTCATAACAAAAGTCAAGACCAGAATACCTTACAGTCCTGAGTCTGAATAAGTTAGATCCACTCCAGACTGGAGTCTGAATCAGAGGACCATGTTCCTCCTCTACTCACGTTTCATCAAACCTCAATAAACTCCACAAAAGCACTCCCTCAACCGCCCTCACAAGAGTTTCGCGCCAACCACATGACTCGACGAGCTCCCTGTTTCCCCTGTAACTCGTCTGCGATACTCATTGGACAGTCCTAATCAACGTTAACAATACTCTTCTCTTTTAAGGAGTAGCAGCTAATCCCTGACTCAAGAATTCTCGCACAGAGAGGAGGAGATGATGTGCTCCAGACATTTTTACGCATGGCAGTTCAGGCAGCACGTTTTGAGTTTCTGTATAGGTTTAAAGTGGGCAACACATTTATCATGGTGATCATTATTTGGACTGTCTGAACTTTACAGTGTGTCTGACCAGGTGCCTCGACGAAACTAACAGTAGCTCTTCTGTGTCCCAACATAGATCATTTCCGACTCGCCGTAAATGTTGCGTACTTATAAAACTGTTCTAAAGGCCTGAGGGTTCCCTAAAAACTCTGCAGGCAGGCGGATGACACCACCTAAAAGCTCCCTCGATAGCATCGGGTTCACAGTGAGCATGGGAGCTCGCGAAATTTTATGGCTGCCATGCCTGTTCACAAAATGCAATAGTCAAAACGTGTGGGCTGGGTCTCTCGTGGCAATGCCCCTGCTTTATCTAGAGATACCTAGTAGGTAGGTCCAGGTAGTCAGTTTTTAATCCTCTTTGGTTGAACGCATTGTCTGCACATTGGTGCGAGAAATACTTGGGATCAGCTTTCTGCCGCAGTAGTGCTTCGAGGTGTTCCCTTCCCTAATAGCTGCACATGGCTTTTAAGCCTCTAACACCCAATGCAAGATTTGCCTTTAAATGAACTGGCTGCTTGTTCTCAAAGCTAGAAAACTCTATTCGAAGGAGAGCTGTCGTAAAATCCCTCATTCATTAACAACATACATGCTTCCAACAATGTCTGTCAACGCTGATAACTGCCTGACGTCTCGCAAAAAGGATCACTTGAATGTAAAATCAACATTAAAGAGCAGCCTTGAATAGCATGAGAGTGACTCGTCATCTCTCAGGCTGATGGGGCAGTAAATGACTAGAGGGATATCTGACTGGCATTCTCTACTCCGGAAATCAATGTCCTTGATGGAAAGAAACCGAAGATGATGTATGTCGATCTCCAGGATCTACGACCGACTCTGTTAGAGGAAGAAGACGAAGTTTTATTTACCCTCTAGTTAACGAAGAAAAAACTGGATAGGAATCTACAACGAATTTTAGACACCAAAATCGAGATACAGATATTAATAAGTTTCTTTACGATGTCTGTGGCAGAGAACGTCATTGGCTGGATCTAACATTGAAAGATATTACGATCTGTGGTGTTCTTAGAAGCAAAACTGCCGACGTCAAAGAAAAGAACCATGTTGTCTTCCAGTGTCAGGGGCAGAAATTCAGTGCTAATTTTATGATGATATCAGCACTCGCAGTAGAAGCCATATTACATCCACACCATGCACAAATATGAGATGGCAGTGCACCTAACACACATGATTTTTGTGACGAGAGTTGCGGAGCTACTAGCGAACTGTCTTCTCAATTATGTAATTAAAACAATCGATCGAGTTACGTGCCTCTGAGGCTTCTACTTACAAGCGGTGGTAAACCTCTAGTCTTTGAGGATGACACCACCGCGAAACACAGTCCCTAGACGAGAGAAAGGATTAGGAAACGTACTTCATTTGCATTTACGCATATTCCCTGACTCACCAGGAGTAATACGGACTTTCTAACTCCGACGTAAAATAAAGGAACTTGAAAGTTCCTTGTCTAAAGCTGCCGAGTTCCACTGGTATGTAAGGAGAAAGTGCAGAAGGAGGTATGCGATATTCTGCGGGAGGGCGTTATTGAAAAAGCTGTGAGCTGTTATAGTAACCCATTCATGTGTATCATCATGAAGGACAGATCTTTTCGGTTAGATCCATGGCAAAGCAACACAGTAACTGAAACAGAGACCAATAGGCCGGAAACATTGGAGGAATTGTTAAAGGTAAATGTCATGTGACTAGGGCCTCCACTCGGGTAGACCGTTCGCCGGGTGCTAGTCTTTCGATTTGACACCACGTCGGTGACTTGCTCGTCAATGGGGATGAAATGATGATCATTAGGACAACACAATACCCAGGCCCTGAGCGGAGACACTCTCCGACTCAGCAGTGAATCGAAACCGGGCCCTCAGGATTGACATCCTGTCGCGCTGACCAGTCAGCTAGCGGTGGCCGGACGGAGTTGTTGCAGAGGTTCCATTGTGCGGTTGTACTAACATCAGCGTGTTTGTGCGCGGGTTCCTGATAGGTTGAACTGCGCACTGCGTGTGGAAAATACATGGAATTCTACGTTTCGGACGATAATACCAATTCAAGAACCTACTATTTTTACTAAATAGTGTCATCGTCTGCCTTCATTAAGAGGCTGGGTTCCATGATCCTCGGAGCATTACAGACAGAGTGCCACTGTACATTGATGACGTTCTTATTGAACAGAAGACGTGGGAAAGAACACAATGCATTTCTGCATCAGCCACTTAGTACTTTAAAAGTTAAGGTCCCGTCAATCTAACGAAGCCAGAGGTCGGGCGTAAGGAGATAGGGTTCCTGCAGCGCTTGATCTCTGTAGATGGTATCCAGCCAGTTCTAAACATATTTCAGGCCATGAAGAATTATATTGTACCGAGAAACAAAAGGCAAATAAGTGCGTTTGCAGATCTAATTAATTTCTATAAATTGTTTATGAAGGAATCAGTCATGACTATGGACTTACGTCGTTGGCTGGAAAGAACTTGGCGTGGAGTTGGACAAAGATTGAGCAGCAAGTATTTGAAGAAGTCAAAGCAGCCTTATTGGTGATTCCTGTTCCTCACTAAATTGACAGAAATTCTGCATTTCCATGGTGGAATCGTGCTGGCCTCGGTCTACATATTTTCCAAGTGGTAATACAAGATGGAATCATAGTTAAACAAACAACAGTGTCTGGCAGTCACGTCCTGAATAAGGCCGACGGAAATTACTCAATAACCAAATCTGAGGCACTGAAAGTGATCTGGGGATTCATTACAATCAGACGCTTCTTAATGGTAGGAATAACCAAGGTCTATAGCGATCACAATGATTTGGGATTTTCAAAGAAGTAAAACTGACATGTGGATGACTCACTCACTGACTTATATACCTTCTTTAATTTCGATTCCGTGTTGCTTATGTGCCCAGGAGGATGATGTCATGGTAGATGCCTTCTCCCTAGTACCCACTGGGTTAACCCGGGTAAACGATAATAAAGTAAGGAAGGTAAACATTGACGTACAAACATGAAGGGCGTAACGTTCGAGAAATATGCATGGACCATGCTTGGTGATATTGGCTGAGAACAGGATAAGGACCTCATCTTGCACAGTGTCAAATTATGGTGGTGATATTTCAAGGCAGCCAATATCAGACTGTACTATCTGATTAGACAGAAGGTACTGTTCAGTCGACTTATCACAGAGAAAATAATTGGTTAGTGTGTCTGCCAAATGAGTTTATGAACAAACTCGTGTGGTACACTCATTTGAGCCACGGGAGTCTGGACCACGAAGATCCTTCAACAAGTTATGAGAATCTGTACATTTTAACATCGTAGAGAGTCGTAGTGCGAAAGTGTCAAATAGTTGTGTTCTCTGTCAAAAGGCTAAACCTGTGACCATTACCGAGTACCCCCGTAGGCCGTAGTGCAAAAAGGTTTGAGTGACATACCGCTTCTTATTTTTTCTACCTTGTCTCGCATTGTTGTGGAGATTACTAATATATTATGGGTACTGTCGAGCTAACTTCCAAGTTTCGGACTTACACCTCACCGGGAAACGTCCATGCGAGAACAATATCGGCGGATTTCGATAGGCATTTTCTCCATATAAGTCAAGTGAAGACAATTATAACTGATGACGGGCCACAATTCTGCTCACGAACCCGGAGAAGCTTCATGATAACTAAGAGGATATGGACGATTTGCATCATCCCGCGCTTGTGACAGAAATTGGGCGATTTTTTACTGTCAAACTGCCTGAGCCTAACGCCTTAAGAAAATTAGGCAGTTGGCATTGGAAACAATCGCGGATAAGAGTGAGACCCGCCAAGAGAAACATGTAGGTTCAGTAAGACAAACTAAGTACGCGGAAGGCCGCGAAGCGCTACTGAAGACAATGGAAAGATCGCGGAAGATCAAGTTTGTGAGGCATCATATTATTTGAGATCTATTGTGGACCACACCGACTTAAGAAGAGTATTCACGACAACATAGAAGAGACTGAGACCCTCAAAAGACGCAAATCGAAGGCACGGCGAGATATTTTAGACATCGAAACTTTTGCTGAATGAGCGATGTTAGAGACGAACCATAAAATGTCCCACCGTGAAGAACCTGGGAGAATTATATGGAGAAATACTTTGTAGTTTAAGTTTGGAAAACTACCCGGTAAGGTTGAAATCGCTGTAAAAGTATGGAAAATAACAAATAATTTTTTTATTTCTTTATTCATGTCAGAGGTACACTAAAATGAACACATATATAACACATACAAAGAAAACTATACAGTATTCACCCATAATTGGGCAACTTTGATAGCATTGGGTGCTGCAGACGTTAAGTCCTCCATGCGGCACCTGGTTGAGCATAAGTTACATTTGAAGAAATGCCGGGTTGTCTGCAATTCACCTCATTCGCACAGTGTTGTGTTGACATTTGGGAGCTGGAAGTTCCATTTGAGGAGATTGTCCCTCGATCTTGCGACTTCGGTCTGTAGTCTGTTCAAGGACTTCCAGATGAACCACTTCTCCATGTGTTCAGGAGGCGGGAATTCTTGCGGTGTTGTCCTGTTTGACAGGTGTTGGCATCTTTTCTTTCCACTTGGTGAGTCGGGTAGCCGCAGCTGATCCTTCTAAGGGCTGTGAAGTTGTTAGGAAACTCTTCCTGGACTTCAGTCTTGGCTTGGTAGGTGGATGTCCAAAGAGTCGATGTGAGGTCACTGTATTTGATTTATGCCTCTCTATTTAGCGGCGACCTCTCTTCTGATGTCACATGGAGCAATCTCAGAGAGACATTGAAACTTGTCCATGGGGGTTGGCCTTAGGCAGCCATCCTACAGCTGTCATTTAAGGCTAAATCAACCTGCTTTGCATGTACTGAAGTGTACCACAGTGGGCTAGCGTACTCTCCTGCAGAACAGCATAAGGCAAGAGCTGTTGTTCTGAATGTTTGTGGATGTTTACCCCATTTCGATCCCGCCAGTTTCCGAAGAACGCAGTTTCTGGAGGATACTTTCTGCTTCAGCTTCAGGCAATGTTCCTTGCAGGTTAGTATACGGTCGAGAGTGACACCCAAGTACCTGGGGTGGGAACAATATTCTAGTGAAACTCATTTCCAGAATATTTCAAGTTTCCTGTCAGCGTGTTTATGTTTCAGATGCAACGAACACAGATGCGTTTTCTTAGGATTGGGTGCGAGCTGATTCTTTCCATAGCAAGTACCAAACTGTTGTAGACCGCGTGTAAAGCATTATCTCTACTTCTTCAAACCGATTGCCCTGGGCAGCAAGAACAAGGTCATCAGCATATAAGAAACTTTTGCATCCTTTAGGCTGTGGTTGTTCGTTACTGTACACATTAAATAAAATAGCTGACAGTACACTTCCTTGAGGGAGACCGTTCTTTTGAGTTCTCCATCGGCTGTGTTTTTCTAGGAAGTACATGAAACAACGTCCATTCCGTAGGAGTGTTGCAATTATCCTCGTTAGCGCGTAGTCGCTAGTCAGGTTGTAGATTTTGTGCAGTAACACTCTGTAGTTTACGGTGTCAAAGGCCGCCGAAAGGTCAACAAAAGCTTCACCTGTTATCTTTCTCTGCTCAAAGCGATCTTCTATGAACTGAGAAAGGTAAAGGATTTGTGAGATGCAATTCCTGCCTGGTCTAAAGCCAGCTTGCTGCGAGATAAGAAGTGGATCAACAACAGCAGTTAAACGGTGAAGAATCATTCTCTCTAGGACCACATAGAGATGGCAAAGGAGAGATATTGACCTGTAGTTCTTCGGATCCGTTGGTGACTGTCCAGGTTTTAGTATCGCAATCACGCGTGCCTTGCGCCATAATTTCGGGATCTTGAAAAAAGCGAGACAGTGGTTATACAGGTTTAAGAGCCAGTCCTTGGTTGCGGTGCCTAAATGTTTAGTTTTCTCTACACAAATGTCTAATCCTGTTGCCTTGCCATTTTTGCATTTGTGAATGGCATCTTCTAATTCACCTAGGTTGAATTCTCCAGTCAGGTTATTATTCTGAGATTGTTCCTTAAATTCTAAGTTGAAGTCCTATTTTTTTATAGGAAATCTTGGTTTAGCATTCTCAAGAATCCGTGTAACTGTTTCATTTGGAGTGATGTTAGCGTGATTGGCATGTGTGGTTGGATCGTTATTTAGTTTTCTCAGGAGTTTCCAGGCCTTCTGGCTACTAATTGAAAGATGTTTCCTCCATAAGTTTAATTCATCTTTCTGTTTTGTTTCCTGCTATGGAAGACATTACTTCTTGACCAGCCAAGATGATTTGCTCACTAAATGGATCTTGTTCAAACAGCGACAGGTATTTACTCATTAGGGCTGCCGACTGCGCTGTTAACCGGTAGAGGTGTTGTGTTCTGTGGCACAGATGGCCGTGATACTTTCTTCACTCCATCCACAAACTTATCGTAGTTTTCAGGTGTTGCCTGGAGATCAGTTATGGAAGTCGTATCTTCTGAGGAATGGAGTGGTTGTCGGTTGGTATACTGCAGTAACTTGGCACATCACAGGGCGGTGTTGAGAATTGGGTACAGGGTGGCAAACTGCCTTAACACACTGTTGGCCTACGTACTCACTTGCGAATATTAGATCTGGGTTATATCCACGTTTCCGAAGTCCACAGTTGAGAGATGCGGGGAGTTTACTACCGTGGATGAGAGTTAGTTGGAAGGTGTCAGACCATTTCTGCAACTCTTCCCCGTTGTCATCGTCTTGTCATAACAAGGATGATACCATCTGACTAAAGATAGGGGAAGTTCACCTATAAGGATGATTTGAATGTTGTATTTTTTTATTAGGAGCCAGTAGCGGGAAGCACGGAGCTGTAATCGCCAGTAGAAGTATAACGCCAAGGTCTCGATGTTTTGCCGGACGCAATGGGGTGCCGAGCCATTGAGGATTTCTTAATGCGTTTAACAAAACCAGTAGCGTGGAGACCTGGGCGATCAAGAGCAACAGGGTAGAGTACAGTCACAACAAGTCATCTCAAGCTACGTGAGTCCACTCAAGTGATGGTACAGGAATTTTCTATGTTTTTTTTTTTTTTTTTTTTACTGTTCACAGGGGGTGCGATTGTCATTTGGAGAATGTCCTTATTAGTAATAATGAATTTCATAGAGAATGAGCTGTACAGTTCACAGAGGAAAAGAATGTCTAAGGAGACTTGAAAATAGAGGTAAGGTAAGGTCACGAACTCAGTTACGGAAATACAATTTACGAACTGTACAGCTGTTGTATTGTGTATCATAATGGAGTGGTTTGGGTTCTTTTGACTAGTACATGTTAAGCTTGTATGTCTTGTGTTTCAGAGCAGTTATCTGAGAATCAGAAAGACCAACGTGTTTTCAGAATTCCAGAAAATAAAAGGATATGAAGATAGTCAGAAAAGAAATAGACTCTGTTGTCAAATAAGGGTGTAAATTCATACACACTGAGTACGCAGCAGTTAGTGTATGGCGCGCCAATAGGTAACGTAATTTGCGTGTTCCAAAGCGAAAAGAGGATTCAACTAAGCATTGATAGAAACCACAAAGGGAAATGGTGTTTGCATGCGCTTCGTATTAACAGCATATCCGGTAACTTATACCTATTTTTCTATTGATAACTGTCGTAGTCTTCTGGTGTTAGCTTATGTAACGAGTTTAAAATTTAATTTACATCTCTATGCTCATCAGCAAAATTTGTATTTGTTTGGTTCATTATTGACTCAAATTTTCATTTTCAAGAGGCCAAGAGCCCTAATGTACTTGTTATGTAATACTTTTCTTTCTTTAATAATTAATAGTTTCATGGTACATGACATTAAGTATGTTGGTGATTGAGTAAACTTTATTTTTGTATTTCTAATGTGTTTGTGTAATGTTGTTTGAGGGTAAAAAAATCGACACGGCCGATGTTACGAGAATGAGAAGATGGGACCGATATCTGGATGACCGGGTGCGAACTCAAAGCGACGTCCTGCCGGATTTTGACACGTTCTGGCGCTGTCACTGACAAAATACTTTATACTTTACTTTCTCAACTTACATGGCAGGGACAAAATGGCTTCCTTAAGTGAATCTCTATCTAATTTGTTGAGAATATCGTCCACAACTGAAATTCCACAAAATTTGCCTTTACTGGAAACAAGAGAAATTAGGACAGAATAATATTTTCCTTACAAGACAGAGAAGGATTTTTAATCTATGCACAAAAACTGTTATATTATATACAAAGATAAAAAAACCTTCACAAGAAGTTCCAAAAACTTTAAAAAAGCTACAAATCCTACAAAAAGGTGTTACCGGAGATTGTAATGCAAACGTAGTGCCTAAAGCGAGGAAAGATTTTTCCGTGGAATATTCTGCCTATAATTACAGAAATTATTGAGGATAACATTAGTAGAATTTGTCGAGAAGAACAAAGTTTGTCCTTAACACTTCCGTCTAGGAGAAAATAGACAGAAAATAGACCGTTGAGTTAAACTGAAATACACTCCTGGAAATTGAAATAAGAACACCGTGAATTCATTGTCCCAGGAAGGGGAAACTTTATTGACACATTCCTGGGGTCAGATACATCACATGATCACACTGACAGAACCACAGGCACATAGACACAGGCAACAGAGCATGCACAATGTCGGCACTAGTACAGTGTATATCCACCTTTCGCAGCAATGCAGGCTGCTATTCTCCCATGGAGACGATCGTAGAGATGCTGGATGTAGTCCTGTGGAACGGCATGCCATGCCATTTCCACCTGGCGCCTCAGTTGGACCAGCGTTCGTGCTGGACGTGCAGACCGCGTGAGACGACGCTTCATCCAATCCCAAACATGACCAATTGGGGACAGATCCGGAGATCTTGCTGGCTAGGGTAGTTGACTTACACCTTCTAGAGCACGTTGGGTGGCACGGGATACATGCGGACGTGCATTGTCCTGTTGGAACAGCAAGTTCCCTTGCCGGTCTAGGAATGGTAGAACGATGGGTTCGATGACGGTTTGGATGTACCGTGCACTATTCAGTGTCCCCTCGACGATCACCAGTGGTGTACGGCCAGTGTAGGAGATCGCTCCCCACACCATGATGCCGGGTGTTGGCCCTGTGTGCCTCGGTCGTATGCAGTCCTGATTGTGGCGCTCAGGCGCCAAACACGCATACGACCATCATGGGCACCAAGGCAGAAGCGACTCTCATCGCTGAAGACGACACGTCTCCATTCGTCCCTCCATTCACGCCTGTCGCGACACCACTGGAGGCGGGCTGCACGATGTTGGGGCGTGAGCGGAAGACGGCCTAACGGTGTGCGGGACCGTAGCCCAGCTTCATGGAGACGGTTGCGAATGGTCCTCGCCGATACCCCAGGAGCAACAGTGTCCCTAATTTGCTGGGAAGTGGCGGTGCGGTCCCCTACGGCACTGCGTAGGATCCTACGGTCTTGGCGTGCATCCGTGCGTCGCTGCGGTCCGGTCCCAGGTCGACGGGCACGTGCATCTTCCGCCGACCACTGGCGACAACATCGATGTACTGTGGAGACCTCACGCCCCACGTGTTGAGCAATTCGGCGGTACGTCCACCCGGCCTCCCGCATGCCCACTATACGCCCTCGCTCGAAGTCCGTCAACTGCACATACGGTTCACGTCCACGCTGTCGCGGCATGCTACCAGTGTTAGAGACTGCGATGGAGCTCCGTATGCCACGGCAAACTGGCTGACACTGACGGCGGCGGTGCACAAATGCTGCGCAGCTAGCGCCATTCGACGGCCAGCGCCGCGGTTCCTGGTGTGTCCGCTGTGCCGTGCGTGTGATCATTGCTTGTACAGCCTTCTCGCAGTGTCCGGAGCAAGTATGGTGGGTCTGACACACCGGTGTCAATGTGTTCTTTTTCCCATTTCCAGGAGTGTATAATTAAATACATTTTATCGGGTAAAGAAGAAAGTATACGAATGATAAGGGTTCAAAGTCAATTTAGTACATCAAGTAATAGGCAAGTAGGAAAAATTAAAGCAGACACAAAACGGAGATACAAACTCACCAAAATAGAAAGACATATACGTGGATAAATTTATACGATGCTAGAGAGGTACGCTACACTAAAATAAGCAACACGTTCCACTTCTACAATCAAATCAATCGATCAGCTGTAGTTCTTTTAAAAACAGCTATCGAAGCTTGAGATATGAAGAAAGCGAAACAAAAGGAAGTCTCCACAATTTGATTTAGACTCCTGTGGCATGTGCTTTCTCAACAGTGACAACGTAAAATATACACACCTGGAAATGGAAAAAAGAACACATTGACACCGGTGTGTCAGACCCACCATACTTGCTCCGGACACTGCGAGAGGGCTGTACAAGCAATGATCACACGCACGGCACAGCGGACACACCAGGAACCGCGGTGTTGGCCGTCGAATGGCGCTAGCTGCGCAGCATTTGTGCACCGCCGCCGTCAGTGTCAGCCAGTTTGCCGTGGCATACGGAGCTCCATCGCAGTCTTTAACACTGGTAGCATGCCGCGACAGCGTGGACGTGAACCGTATGTGCAGTTGACGGACTTTGAGCGAGGGCGTATAGTGGGCGTGCAGGAGGCCGGGTGGACGTACCGCCGAATTGCTCAACACGTGGGGCGTGAGGTCTCCACAGTACATCGATGTTGTCGCCAGTGGTCGGCGGAAGGTGCACGTGTCCGTCGACCTGGGACCGGACCGCAGCGACGCACGGATGCACGCCAAGACCGTAGGATCCTACGCAGTGCCGTAGGGGACCGCACCGCCACTTCCCAGCAAATTAGGGACACTGTTGCTCCTGGGGTATCGGCGAGGACCATTCGCAACCGTCTCCATGAAGCTGGGCTACGGTCCCGCACACCGTTAGGCCGTCTTCCGCTCACGCCCCAACATCGTGCAGCCCGCCTCCAGTGGTGTCGCGACAGGCGTGAATGGAGGGACGAATGGAGACGTGTCGTCTTCAGCGATGAGAGTCGCTTCTGCCTTGGTGCCAATGATGGTCGTATGCGTGTTTGGCGCCGTGCAGGTGAGCGCCACAATCAGGACTGCATACGACCGAGGCACACAGGGCCAACACCCGCATCATGGTGTGGGGAGCGATCTCCTACACTGGCCGTACACCACTGGTGATCGTCGAGGGGACACTGAATAGTGCACGGTACATCCAAACCGTCATCGAACCCATCGTTCTACCATTCCTAGACCGGAAAGGGAACTTGCTGTTCCAACAGGACAATGCACGTCCGCATGTATCCCGTGCCACCCAACGTGCTCTAGAAGGTGTAAGTCAACTACCCTGGCCAGCAAGATCTCCGGATCTGTCCCCCATTGAGCATGTTTGGGACTGGATGAAGCGTCGTCTCACGCGGTCTGCACGTCCAGCACGAACGCTGGTCCAACTGAGGCGCCAGGTGGAAATGGCATGGCAAGCCGTTCCACAGGACTACATCCAGCATCTCTACGATCGTCTCCATGGGAGAATAGCAGCCTGCATTGCTGCGAAAGGTGGATATACACTGTACTAGTGCCGACATTGTGCATGCTCTGTTGCCTGTGTCTATGTGGCTGTGGTTCTGACAGTGTGATCATGTGATGTATCTGACCCCAGGAATGTGTCAATAAAGTTTCCCCTTCCTGGGACAATGAATTCACGGTGTTCTTATTTCAATTTCCAGGAGTGTATTTTGTAGGAATGGGACCACAATGAATGATCGAGCATTCATAAACATGCATATGCAGCTACCAGTGCCCAATATACGAGTACGTTCGAGGAATCGATGTGGACAATTTTGCAGACACTGTTACCACAAGGTGAAGATCGTACTTCTTGAATGCTTAGCAGATGATCAACCGCTGATATTTTCTCTGAAGCGTTAAGTGGGAGTCGCACACCAATTAAAAAGATTAAAATTATATTCGATATAGGACGTCATTATGATCTCAGTAAAACTGAAAAGTTTCTTGGATCCTTATAATAACCTTTGGTCGTTTCTTGGAAACTCAAAGGCCACTTCACTACTCATCCAGCAGTCAGTCGTCCTGTTCAGTAGCTTTTGTTGTGGATAACAGATTACCGCTACTCCAATACAAACTGACCTTCAACAATCAGCTCAGGGTCACCACGAGACCGTCAAGTACCCCGACCCTGTATGTGACAAACCACGCTCCCCATATCTACTACGGAGTCGTCATCATGTGACAAATTTCGCCACCTTTCTGCGATGCCATCATGCCTGCCTTTCCCCATAGCACCTCTACGTCTCTCCTTCAACCAAAGCCTAGTATTCTACCCATTATTAAAACGAAATGGCCAAGCACAGCCTGGTACTAGAGCAGCCGTTAAAATGAAACAGCCAGTTGCGTTGTAGCTGCTATGTTCAAAAGTATATGATGACTTAAAAAAAAACAATCAATGCTGTGACTAAACGTGGAATGCAGTCCTTCTTTCCTTGTCCAGGGTACTGAAAGAGCAACACCTTGTGCTGCACTCAACTAAAATAAGAAAACTTCTAGGAATAAACCAAACAACCTGCTAGACTATGTCCTGTGGTCTCAACAAATCCCACTAGACACACTACAACCCTAGTACTACATACCATTCCCTCCTGGACCCAGCACAAATGATGGAGACGAGAACAATCACATCTGCAAGCTCAATGGTATTCCGAAATTCATTGCCGCCTGCGGACTTCCTACTTCCTTCGCCACTAGCCCTAGCATGTAATCTACGCAAATGCACACGGGAATGTGCTCCAGTGTCAAGAAATAGCAGACTTAGATCAGTCTCAAGGGTAAACCTAATATTTTTGATGTCGTTCAGGTCCCCGCTGTCATCTGGAACTTGCAATCGCTTGCCCATGACCTGTCCAAGTAGGTGAGACAGCTTGGCCACAGATCTTACTGGGGCCCACCTTCGAATAGGTAACTCTTATACCAACATCTTGCCTAGCCCTATTGTGCCTGGAAACTCATTTGCAGTTATATCTGCAAGACCACAAAGGAAAAAAAGTAACAGTGTCTTAATAATCTAAAGCTAAGGCTACAGGAATCATACTAGCACAACATACAACCACACATTGCAAAGTACCCAGTCCAACGGACTATACATCCTAGTTAGAACTATGTGTACCGATTTTGTAACTTCACACAACAATACTCAGTTTTGAGCTCTATTAAGAAGGTAATTTATTTTTCTACGTCACGTATTATTCGTAGATTTTAAAAAGGCCTATGATAGCATACACCGACAGACACTCCTAAATATAATGAAGGAATTTAAGATACCTTCAAAATTAAACACATTAGTTAAAATATGTATAGATGAAACTTCATGTCGCATAAAGACACCGGTAGGAGAAACTGAATATTTTAAGGTGTATACTGGGCTGAGACAAGGGGATGCCATATCACCTGTTTCATTTAACCTTATCCTAGAGAAGATCGATAGAGAATTTTCTAAAAGGAGTCCAAGGGGCTCCAGCTACACGATGTGAACATTAGAAGAGTTGCCTATGCAGATGATGAAGCACTAATAAGTAGTTCCAAAAGAAAACTAATCAGAATCATGCAAAATTACTACAAAATTGCTCAGAAAACAAAATTACATGGAAATGAAGAAAAGACAGAATACCTGTCCATACGTAAGAAAACCGGAAAAGATGCACCTCTGACTGTAGATGGCTTCAATTTCAAGACTGTTGACCACTTCAAGTACCTAGGAAGTCTTTTTAGTAATAACAACAGAACAGATATAAAAATAGATGCCCGTTTATCAAAAGCAAACAAGACACTTTTTAGTTTCATAAAAATGTTAAGGAGAAGATCACTTATCAGTTACTTCAAAATCGAGCATTATACCTGTGATGTTACGTGGATGCGAAACATTAATATTTAGAAAGAAAGATGAAGAAAAACTGTTAATATTCGAAAGAAAACTACCAAGGAAAATTTTTGGACCTGTACTGCGAAAATAACATGTTATGGAGAATAAGAAGAAATGAAGAAATTAGAGGGCTGTACAAACACCGTAACATCGTCGAAGTGCTCAAGAGGAGAAGGTTGAATTGGACTGGCCATATAGCAAGAATAACAGAGAATAGACTACCTAGACTGGCATTCATCAGAACAATAGATAGAACGAGAGGAAGAGGGATACCCAGTATCAGATGGCGTGATAACATTCGGGAGCACACAACTAGAATGAACAGCAACTGCAACTGGACAAACAGCGCATTTGGCAGGCAGAAGTGGAAGAGGCTCATAGAGCAAGCGTGTGGTCGATAAGGCCCTTGCCACATGTAAAGTAAAAGTAAAATGTAACAGATTTTAAATCATTTTCCATTAGGCTGCTTCTTTTTCTTTTATACCTCTGTATTTAGAATCAATAGTATATCAAGATTTAGAGATGCGGTTCAGTTTATTCAGTATATGATTGAGGGTTGGGAATTTTACGGTCTTGTCATTTTAAATTACTTTTCGGGTAATATGGAGAGGCATTTTCTTAGAATTTGCTGTTTTTTATGACTTAATTGGCAATGTTTGTAAGCAATGCAACAATATACTAGTGAATATCAATTAAGCTACACTGATTATCGATCTGGTTTTCTTTCAGAGATCATAAATTTTTTAAATATTTCACACCTTTTCGATTTGTGCTCTTCTCTTACTTGTTTAATAAGGTTATAGTATATGAACTGAAGAACTATGTAACTTATTTGTATACCAAGCTACCATTTCAAAATACTAGTTTTAAAGACACTGATATATGGTCTTTGTGATTCCAAACTGTTAGCAATTGCTCCTGATTCACATAGTTAGCAATTAATACATCAGTTTCCGGAAAATGGGAGGCTGTATAACTTCTCACTTTCTGGGGCAGGAGGTCTTCTCCAGTCTAGAACTGGTAGGCTAGTCTCTCTTTAATTATATTAAACGGACAATGGTGTGAGCGTAAGAGGCCAGTTCAAGGTCGAGACATATCCCAGGAAAGGCGATGTTTCCAACCGCCTACACAGAGCAACTTAAGAGGGTCCTTGAAGGAAGCTGCTTCATACGGAAGTCCCATTAGTGGGAACAAGTAACCGCTACTGAAAATTCCTGATCATGCTCCTGATACTGGCTGTCTGGAATGAATAATGTTTCAATAATTTCGTGGAGTATTTTGGGAGTTTACGAAATTGAGATGGCGGTCTGTAGAGCTCGAGGGTTTCGGGTGGCAAATGGTGGGCCCTCTGGGTCGGATTATGTGTTATACGGTGGTTATCATTTCAGAAGTCTAAAGTAAGTTACCCTTCGTCAACAACGAAGTTACGTTTCCGGTACCACAAGCCTACAAAGCAATCGTAAGTGAGTTCCTGTTCATAAACTGTAATTACGCTCAAGCTACTTCCTTGCTAATAAATGCACCCTCTGTTGCAAAGACTGTGTTGCAATATAGACGCTGTTCAGGTAACTCACGGGAATGCTGCAGTGTGACGTCGTCGACAACTGCCGATATTTCGATAGGAGCCCACTCTGCCATTTTGAAGGCAAAACTGCGGCAAGTAAGCGCTGTGCAAAGGTTTTCAGAGTGACTCACGAAGGATACATACAAACACAACATAAACACTAGCGACATCACAAACCAAAAATGAGCGACAATGGAAGTTATCGATAGTGAAATTAATAATCAATCTGTGAGGTAGAATAAACTGTCCCTCCGTTTCCTGACAAGAGAGAGAGAGAGCAGAATACTGTGCAGAAATTTAAACAAAAACCAGCCAATCCATTTATAAGATTACATGCTAATTTAATTACAACAGCTTCCTCAATAACATTTTCCCTGTATTAGGATGTGCAATCAAGAATCTCTGTGTTGTTATATTCCATAAGATAACCGGTGTCCAGACACTGTTACACAATGATGAATTTCCTCGGCTGTTGTCTGCGTGTGTGCCGCTTATGCTCAGTACACCGATCCTTCATAGTCCTCATTGAATGATCAATATCTTACATTTCACAACTGCGAGGAATACGGTAGACTCTCACTTTACTCAAACCATATCTTCATTTACGGAACCTAAAAACAACCTAATCTTAGATGATGGTCGAAAACAAGGTACACATCATATTTACGTAAAATACGACCAATCCTGTTCGAAACGTACCCTGCTTTAGGCAAAAAGACCACACACTTTGGTGCCACATCGGTATTACCACCACTCACACGGAACGCAGTTGGTCGACACCGCAGCGCATATCTGCTCTGCCTTCCACTGTAACGATTTTGAGGAAAGGTGACTTTGAAATGGGCTAACTCATCTTACAAACTCGCAGCGTCCGAGATGATAATGGGCAGGGTTGAGCCTGATGGTAACAACTGTCAGCCCGTAGATACAAGTCAGTAAGAGTAGGTTTTCTAAAAATCACATGTTCCAACGTGCTATCCGACTACCTCATTATCAACACATCAAGGAGGGGAAACCAGACATTCTCTTCCCTCTCCAACGTGAAACAAATATTCTGGTGGATTGAATGCAGTTGTTCTCAAGAAGCGTAGAACTTCTCACTGCCATGAGGTCAAACAATAAATAATCGTCTTCATATCTGAAAAAAAAACACGCAGCTTTCAGTGACTCCGACTCTAAGGCACTTTCCTCGAAACTGTCCAAAAGCAAATTGTTAATAGTGGTTGACAACAGGTTCAAATGGCTCTGAGCACTATGGGACTTAACTTCTGAACTTAGAACTACTTCAACCTAACTAACCTAAGGACATCACACACATCCATGTCCGAGGCAGGATTCGAACCTGCGATCGTAGCGGTCGCGTGGTTCCAGATTGTAGCGCCTAGAACCGCTCGGCCACTCCGGCCGGCTTCACAACAGGCTTCTCATAAGAAGTCCTTCTGTCTGCTCATAGTACTCATCACTGAATAAAAAGTAAGTAGCAGTAAACAAATGTTGAAGTTGATTCTTTAATTCAGCACCAGACCAAACCTCAATCAACCGTAACGAATCAGACAGAGGATCACAACTGCAGAGAGCGACCACATTAGAACTTACAATAAAATCAAAGTCAGTCGAACACATTCCCTCTAATGAACGTAAGAAGTCCGCCGAGTTCTTAATTTGGTGCTCACGTGGACGTACTGTGGGGTTCGACAGAGTGGCAAGCGGTTTTCTACGCGATATGTTGGAGCATCAAAGTTAGCTGCAACCAGACGAGAAGGAACCACCTTCTTATTGACGTTAGGAAGGCCGCATAACCTAGAGGCCACAGCACAATAAGAATTAAGAGTCTTGATAGTCTCCCGCGGTAAGGAACTTTTCTTCAGGAGGCTGTTAGCCTTTCCCTCAATACTTTTTGTGGAACCAGCACCTGTCCTGCTATACGCTCAATTAGACAGTAAACACTGTACTTTCTGAACGTAATCCTGCTTGTCAAAAAACAACGGTACTATTACGCTTGTCCACAGGCAAAATAGCAATATGCGGGTCAACTCTAGGAGAATGTTGAGTAGTGCTCTCAGCTTCTGTGGCTTGGATGGACGTTCCCCTGTCAACACATGACATGCCTCCCTGCTAGCGTTTTCTGCAACTTCAGGGGGTAATTTATAAAACAGCCTGTCTAACAAAAACACCATTCGTCACATCGTGAAGGAGTACTTCGTACCGGGGTTCTCGGGGCCCAAATCATCTCGGACCATGAGACTTCTTGAGCTGTGTTAGCCCATCTGGTAGTCACCTCACGTCAGAACGGCTGTGGTAAAAGACAGATCAGACGTGCGTTACGATGTCGACCAACAGTGTATCGGGTGAGTGGCGATAATAACGACAAGGAACCAAAGTGTAAGGCCTTTTCGCTTTATGGAGGGAGCATTTGTACCAGGATTGGTCGTATTTTGCTGTAACATGACGTGAAGTGTGTTTCTCGACCACCGCCTAAGACTAGGGTCCTTTTATGTTCCATACAGGATGATCTCTTTGCGTAGATACACTAAGTCGAAAATGAAAATATGATATTTTGTATAATAAAAATTAATTTGGAGAAAGTAGAAACCGTTATACGAAATTGTAAGCATTTGGTAAAAAGAAATTGCTACCATAATCTCTGGTTGAAATGGCATAATTTTAGTTTGGTACATTAGGGACATAATGTGCAATGCTCTGTAAAAGTTTCTTATCCATTGATACATTAGTGAAATGTAACGAAAATTAACATTGTTGGTAAAGGGCGTTCCAACTTTCCTTAATTTCGTTAATAATTCACTTAGTACTAATTTGCAAATTCCCGATCGTACATTATGTGATCACAAGTATCCAGACACCCCAAAAAACATAGTTTTTCATATTAGGTGCATTATGCTTCCACCTACTGCCAAGTACTCCATATCAGCGACCTCAGTAGTCATTTGACATCGTGAGAGAGCAGAACGGGGCGCTCCACGGAACTCACGGTCTTCGAATGTGGGCAGGTGATTGGATGTAATTTGTGTCATACGTCTGTACACGAGATTTCAACACTCCTAAAAATCCCAAGGTCCACTGTTTCCGATGAGATAGTAAAGTGGAAACGTGAAGGGACACGTACAGCACAAAAGCGTACAGGCCAACCTCCTCTGTTGACTGACAGAGACTAACGACGATTGAAGAGAATCTATCCATACCATAACACCGTAATTTCAAATTGCATCAGGATACACTGCAAGTACTATGACAGTTACGCGGAACGTGAGAAAACTTGAATTTCATGGCCAAGCGGCTGCTCATAAGCCACACATCGCGCCGGTAAATGCCAAACGACGGCTCGCTTGGTGAAAGGAGCGTAAACATTGGATGATTCAACGGTGAAAAAACGTTGTGTGGAGTGACGAATCACGGTACACGATGTGGCGATGCGATGGCGAGGTGTCAATATGGCAAATGCCCGGTGAACGTCGTCTGCCAGCGTGTGTAGTGCCAACAGTAAAATTCGGAGGCGGTAGTGTTATGGTGTGGTCGTGTTTTTCATGAAGGGGGGCTTGCACCCCTTGTTGTTTTACGTGGCACTATCACAGCACAGTCCTACATCGATGTTTTAAGCACATTCTTGCTTCCCACTTTTTAAGAGCAATTCGGGGATGGTGATTGCATCTTTCAACACGATCGAGCACCTGTTCATAATTCACGGCCTGTGGCGGAGTGGTTACACGACAATAGAATCCCTGTAATGGACTGGCCTGCACAGAGTCCTGACTTAAATCCTATAGAACATCTTTGGGATGTTTTGGAATTGCGACTTCGTGCCAGGCATCACCGACCGACAGCGATCCCTCTCCTCAGTGCAGCACTCCCTGGAGATGAGCTGTCACTTACCAAGAAACCCTCCATCACCTGATTGGAATATACCTGCGGGAGTGGAAACTGCCATAGGCACTTAGGGTGAGCAACACAATACTTAATTCCAGAATTACCCATGGAGGACGCCACGAACTTGGAAGTCATGTTAAGCCAGGTGTCCGGATATTTTTGATCACATAATGTCGGTCTCCCACATACCATAACCTCATTGCTTAAAATTGTACCTGCTCGTCAAACGGATTTTAAACTTCATGTAACGCATTACCATAAAATCAGTGGCTTACGCGTTTAATTCGTGTTCGTGCTCACATAACATCACAAACATTTCCTAGAAAGCCAGAATACGCTCCAGTTCAACTATTATTCATATTCTGCGATGCCGAGGCGCGTTTATCAATATCCGGACCCATAACACAGTCGAAATTATGCAAACAACCAGGTATTCTTTTAAAAAAATCACGCTTCATTACGTTCTAGTGTGTGTCTATAGCACCTGAACACTTGTTTGAAATGCTATGTCGATATCATGACTTTGTATTACGATACTATTTATTTAAAAATTGTAAGAGGTATGTAGTACTAGAAGTAATAGCATCAGGCTAAAAATTTCTGATAAATAGAATACTCTATATTCGATATGACAACTTTCATCTGCAGAGAAAAATGGTCGCAATGCAGGTGATAAGGAATTGATTCTGTGCACTGAAATCACCTAATTGTATGATTGTGTAAAAATGGAGCTGACCATGTATCACCTATAATCGCAGATAACCTGCAAATGAGAGTTACGAGACACTAATAAGTAGTAGCGTTCAGTGAGATGGGTGTGGCGTGCTAAATCGGGAAGTAATGAGTTACGAACCAAACAGGTAATTATTAAAGTATTTAAAGACAGTGTCATTGCTAAGGACGCTAAATTTCATGTTATTGCTACTAGCAGCTACATTCGGTTTGAAAACATTACCTGTTGTGAAGCTTCTATGTCAGTTTTTTCAAATGGTTCAAATGGCTCGGAGCACTATGGGACTTAACATCTGAGGTCATCAGTTCCCTAGAACTTAGAATTACTTAAACCTAACTAACCTAAGGACATCACACACACCCATGCCCGAGGCAGGATTCGAACCTGCGACCGTAGCGGTCTCGCGGTTCCAAACTGTAGCGCCTAGAGCCGCATGGCCACTCCCGCTTCTATGTCAGTTTCTTTAGTGATGTGTAAAAACCAAATGGGATGGAGCACATTAGCCTCTTCATACATTTCCCGTCGTATGTTCTTCCAAGATTATGTAGTTCTAAGTTATTTACTGGCTGAAGCACTCAATATTTCCTAGGAGTATCGTCCAGTCGTTAATTCAACGAATGGACCGCATCCCGCGAAGGCAAACTTTAACTATTTTTTTAATCGAGAATGAGGGATAACGCTAGCGAGATACCCACACGCTGACTGAAAACGCTGTAGCTGAACAAGTTTCATTTGTACCATAAGAGAGAAATACAAAATGGACGGATCTTGAATTTCTGAATTTGGTTACAACATATTCTATTATTAACGTTTTTCCTTAGCGGGGCATCTTCAGATTGTGATAAAATTTTCGTTTTACAGCATAATAACAACCATAAAACTGCTCTGTGCTAGGTTGAAGCACGCGTTGCTTTAAATGAACCCCCACGAACCTTCTCCTTTTCCAGCATTTTATAAACCATAAAATGGCTCTGGAGGTGCATGTGATTCGACGCGCGCTTCAGAGCCGTTTCATGGCTTTTTAATATGTCGTTATAGGAAAACCTTAAGATATATTAGAAAATTCGCCACGATGGCCAAACGCGTTGTTAACAAACGAAAATACTACGAGTATAACCAGGAATTTTTTACGAAACTGTAGTATCTGTGTTACTGAGAAGTACGATGCAATGTTCCTTCGGACATGCATGTTATTTAGTCTGAATTGTGACGCGTGAACGACGATATCTGGAAGTCTTTGTCTAGCTGTGGGCCGTGCATGGATAGCCAAAGGGAATAAGGCGACTGCTCGTGTAAAGTGGGAAATCCGGGTTTGAGGCCCTCTAAAGCCCAAATTTTCGTTGTCGCCGTTTCATTATAAAGCTGATGGTTCTCCGTCTTTGCAACTGCGAATACATTTCATGCAAGCCTCTTTAATTCAAATATTCTACTTTAGGCTGTTACATCAGACGGAGTAATTGAGTGGAAGAAATTTTACGTGAAGGATAAATTGTGGTAGCACCTGTATAACGTGCCCATTGAACATAATTATAGGTGTTACTTCAACTTCGAGCACGTATGACGTATCACGTATTACATGGTTTATATTTCTCTGCTGTGCACTGCACGGGGTAACTGCAGTCATGGTGCCGTCGCCTTCACATGTTTTCTCACAGACAGCCAATCCTCGCAGCTCCCCTGTCCTCTCAGCCACCCAACATAATTCACACACTCACACACACACACACACACACAGTGTTCCATTATTCCAACTGCACTCGTCCCGATTCATGAAAAATTTAAATAATTAAAACTATCCTAAAAATAGTCAATTTTATTTGAATATTTTGCTAAGAAGAAATATAATTTTAACAATTATCCGTTGATTTATGCCTACATTAAACAGCTGCTCATTACACATAGGTCCTCCTGAAAATCATCCACGGTGCTTTTTAAACGAATGCAGAACCAAATTCTCTAATATAAGAGTCTGCATTTCAACAGCAAGACAATCATACATTCACACTTAAAACATAAAAAATTATTAATTACAATACTGAATAAAGTAAAAAGGAGCGAAATTAATTATAATACTGTATTGTAAGATAAAACAGGTACGACTGATTAAGCTACCGATCACTGAGTGGATGTATGCATGCTTTTGTGCCTTCAAATGAAAAGACTTTGCGTTTAAAATGTTGTCTGTAGTCGTAGGCTTTCTGTAAATGTCAAATGTGTTGTGGTTGTAGTTTCTGCTGATTTTGACGTCAAGGTACTTTACTGAATTGTCTATTCCCATTTCCATGGTAATTATGCTTTTGGGATATACGTCGTGAAGTAAGAAAACTGCATTCAGGTAAGATAAAAATCTCCGAATATATCAATACGTGAATGTACAAAATGACTTTTGACATTTCCAGTAATTTCTATATCGTACAATGTCGAAATCTTAGTATCAGATTCCAAGAACGTGTGGGAAGCACCTACATTAATTAATCCAGCTTCTTCTTTCATCTAAAATACCAGCATCACACTGCCCACAAAATTTAAACTGAGTTGTAAGTACTACAGAGAATATCGAAAGAGCTCACTAAGAACATGCTTGACGAATAGGAAATATATTTAGATATGAAAAATTGACGACACGATATATTAAACTACTTTAAACATAAATATTGTCTGGAAAACTTCGTTAACGTAGTATAGTACGAAAAGGTATAGTACATCTGACAATTGCTGAAGGCGAGGATTCATTGAATATATACTGCAGATCCCGAAACTTTATGGTGAAGGTTTTATGAATAGTGCAAATTTTTAAAAGTCGGTAGATCAGTTAAATGGCTCTGAGCAATATGGGACTGAACTGAGGTCATCAGTCCCGTAGAACTTAGAATGACTTAAGCCTAACTAACTTAAGGACATCACACACATCCATGCCCGAATCAGGATTCGAACCTGTGACAGTAGCAGTCGGAAGATCCCGGACTGATGTGCCTAGAACCGTTTGGCCACCGAGGCCGGCTCTATACACACATCAAAAAAAGTTTTGCATCACAACGTTTCTGAGAGTTCCGGAACCTGCGCTGGAAATTCGAATACAGATCTGCATAAACATCATTTCCGCCCTTTTTACTGCATACGAAAACCACACATTGCATGTTGTTCCACCATACAGCAAGACCTTCAGAGGTGGTGTTCTAGACTGCTCTACACACAGGTACCTATAAAACCCAGTAGCACGTCCTCTTGCATTGATGCATGCCTGTATTCGTTGTGACATACTATTCACAAGTTCATCGAGGCACTATTGGTCCGCATTGTCTCACTCCTTAACGGCGATTCGGCGTATATCCCTCAGAAACGCTGGTGGGTCGCGACGTCCTTTAACAGCCCTTTTCAATGTATCCCAGTCATGTTCGATGGGGTTCATGTCTGGAGAACATGCTGGCCACTCTAGTCGAGCGATTTCGTTATCCCGAAGGAAGTCTTTCACAAGATATGCACGATGGGGGCGCGAATTGTCGCCAATGAAGGCGAATGCTTCGCCAATATGCTTCCGACATGGTTGAACTTTCGGTCAGAGGATGGCATTCACTTATCGTACAGCCGTTACGGCGTCTTCCATGACCACCAGCCGCGTACATCGGCCCCACGTAATGCCACCCCAAAACAGCAGGGAACCTCCACCTTGCTGCACTCACTGGACATTGTGTCTAAGGCCTTCAGCCTGTCCGTGTTGTCTCCAAACACATCTCCAACGATTGTCTGGTTGAAGATATATGCGACACTCCTGGGTTGAGAGAACGTGATGCCAATCCTTAGCGGTCCATTCCGCATGTTGTTGGGCCCATCTGTACTGCGCTGCATGGTGTCGTGGTTGAAAAGATGGACATCATGCAACATATTGAACACAGTTTGCGTGGTAACATGACATCCTGTGGCTGCACGAAAATCATTATTCAACATGGTGGCATTGCTGTCAGGGATCCTCCAGTACATAATCCGTAGGCACCGGTCATCCACTGCAGTAGTAGCTCTTTGGTGGCCTGAGAGAGGCATGTCATCGACAGTTCCTGTCTCTATCTCCTCCATGTATGGAAAACATCGCTTTGGTTCACTGCGAGACCCCTGGACACTTCCTTGTTGTAAGTCCTTGCTGGCACAAAGTAACAATGCGGACGCGATCGGAGCGCGGTATTGACCGCCTATGCATGGTTGAAATACAGACGACAGGAGCCGTGTACCTCCTTCCTGGAACTGATCGGTTGTTGGACCCCTCCGTCTAACACTCGCTGCTCATGCATGATTGTTTACATCTTTGTAGGGGTTTAGTGACATCTCTGAACAGTCAAAGGGACTGTGTCTGTGATACAGTATCCTCAGTCAACGTCTATATTCCGGAGTTCTGGGAACCGGAGTGATGCAGAACTTTCTTTTGATATGGGTATTAATCCCACTTGAGAAGGGTTAGAAACCTACGAATATCGTTCAAGAATGATGTGTGTATGTACGTAGAGTCACCTACGCTCTATTTGCACGTCACTTGAGAATGGCAATGAAGCCTAAACATCTGTCGTAAATAATATTAAACTTTTGGCAGTTAATCGCTACTTTTCATTTTAGAAATGTCATACAGTGACGTGTACTGTGTTGCGGACCCAATACAAGGTAAAATCTTGAGACCATTCGCACCGTACTTCTTCCAACAAATGCCGAACAAGATGACCGTCTCTGCTTAGATGTAGTACACACCTGTTTTTAGATATTCCACCTTGTAAAAGACTGCACAGTTTTGCAACATTTCCAGGTTCGCTTTAGGTGAGGGAGAACAGCACTGAACGTGTCATGGTACCGCAATGTCAGCTCTCCTGTCTTGTATACATTTTCTCCTTTCCTTTATATAGCTGATTCAAATGAATGTCTTACCAACATTAGCTGTGCTTGAAACAGTGAAGGGATGTCATCAAGAAATCGTTTTTAAAAATCTAAGTGCCTTACTGACGGTAGGTAGGAAAAAAATTTTATATTGTTATCTGTTCCTCCACACTATACTTGGATTCTCGAGTAAGACACCCCTAATAGCCAAGCACGTTATCACGCCTATTCTGGGAGTCGCGGAAGCGCGCATGCCTCACATCGAAACAGCCCTGCTGATCAACGATGAGAGCCAGTTCGCCGTCAAACCAGGATACGGTCTTGAAGCGGTTATCCACACCCGTTTTGGGGAGCCACGTCCCACGTCAGTTATACGACTCGCTAACATTAAGAAAGCTTCTCACACTTTCACATGGATAACGATACAAACATAGACTGCTGAGGTTCTTCCACCTCATAGAGGAAAGGGTGGCGACAGGATGGACACCCGGTCACCATCTGCCATTCCATTCACATTGCCTAATCCTATAATTAGCCTGTTGATGGCGCAAAGATACGAGATAAAGCCAGGAAAAATAAGAAGAGAGGATCTACGCACAAATGCTGTCAATAATTTTCAAAGGAAAGCGTTACGCTTGGTCTAGTTACGGCCTCTCTCGGTCTCTCGCTCTAACGAAGTTTGCTGAAACGCCTCATTACTGCTTTACTTCCCCAGACAATTTACTATTATTGTAGCATCTTTCACTTACGTAAGAAGTTACGTCAAGCAGTCAGTCAAATGATCCAGTTTCTAGACATTCCTGCCAAGTGAGGTAATGGAGTGGCAACACCCTGGGCTCATAATTCGGCAGACTGTTGTCAAAATCTTCTTACTGACACAAAGCGTTAGTTTTGCGTAGTCCCCTCTAAAAAGAAAAAAAAAACTTATCGCAAATGCTGTTAGTCTTTCTCTCGACACTTTTTGGTAGATCAGTACCAATCCTGTGATATGCTGAATCAGATAGTAAACACTGCACTCAGGTTTTAAATTCACTTGCACAGCACTTACTGTGCAGTGTCACCTGGCTGCATTCCCATGAGTTATTCAAACGTTGCGTACCCTTGGAGAAACTTGGGTCTCTGATGTAGCCGACAGACAAATCTTAATATCTTTGCCTTTTCTCTTCTGTATGTTATTTTAAGAGATTTTTCATTTATGCTTTATATCTTTGGGAAAGGGAAAGGGAAGGAACTAATATGAAATGCTTTGGGACTTGATTGGTTGAGTATAATTTGTGAAGGACTGGGACCCAAACTGGGGATGTTCTACTTAATAGGCAATTGCGTTAACCACTGTGCCACTTGGACGCGGTGTTTATCACAAATGCGTGGACTCTCTCCGTGTGCCTCCCGACCGATTCACACTCCCACCTAGTGCCATCAATCCGTAGTCTCCATCCATGTCCTTGTTAACTAATTTTAGATTCCCACTGGAGGTCGAATGTAATTGTGCATCTGCACTGGAGGTTGTGGATTCATGGCCTATTGAGGCGAATCAACTATAAGAATGCATGGTGCATGTCCTTTCAGACATGTCCGACAAAACAGACACAACACATTCATATAATTAACGGAAAATTTTATTTTAGCTTAATAATAAAAAGTTGCGATCCCCTTTATAAGTTTTCACTAATCAGAGTTTTATTTAAGGTTTGGTTTCTTACAGCAGATAATCGGCAGCTGTATACAAGTGGCAACACAGGCAATTGCCAAACAACAAAGGTACTGAAATCTTAAAAAGATACAATGAAGAACCCTTCAAGGTAGAGATGGGCAAAGTCATTCATCCTTGGGAACTAGTTGACTGGTGATCGCCCTTTTTTCGGGAACCGTTCATTTTTACTTGTTCACCGTTCATTGTGCTTGGTATATAGTTCTTATGAAAAATTGAAAATTAGTAGCATAGGTGGCTGAAGATGGAAGGCGCCAAGAGGAGCCACTTGCCTCTCCCCTGGAGTAGACAGTTTTTATCGTAATAGAATTATCACGCACTTGTAATATTCGTGATTCTTGAAAACTTCTCGTTTAGCCACTGTAGCTTTATGTGGCTAATTGCAGTGAAATAATAAAAGGTGGCGCACAAAAAACCGGCCCCGAGTACAGACTGCTTGCCAGTTACACACAATTTGTTGACCGCTATGAGCAGAATAGATAAGCATGTAATAATTAGGGAATGAAGAAATAACAAATAAGCTAATGCAAACAACTTCGAAACAATAAATAATGATTGGTAAGCAACAATGAGCAGTCTAGTACTTGGGGCTGATTTCTCGTGCGCCACCCTGTACCACTGAAATAATATTGTGGGAGTTACCATATTCTCTTCACACAATGTGACACCATACACTTCATCACGAAGAGCGGGCTTCATTTGGTTGTTAGTCAGTCTGCCTTCCATAACAATGAACAAGCTCTTTTCCCTTGGATCAAAAAAAGACTGAAAATGGCCACTTGTATGTGCCGTGCTGATGTCCTTTGTGTGTGTAATAACAAATAATCTTGTCTTTTGACAAGTATTTATTCTGCTGTTTATCGAAATAGTGAAGTAAGCTAATACGCCATTTTGGTACCTTTGAAGATAACATGGACGATTTTCTTCGCCAGCCTTCCCCTATCCGACTTCACCCCTCGTCCCTGTGACCTCACCGTCTACGGGTCGTTAACTCACAATCGTCCTTCCTTTAGTTATGACAGCGCCATTCCTAAGCAGTCATTTGCTGCTGCAACGTCCATATTGTTAGACAGTAAAGCATTGGGTGTTATGTTGTGTTATATTGATACTCTCTCCAATACAATGGAACGAACCGTAATAGGGGTAATAGAGCAGATTGATAGTACTTTTTTTTTTTTTAAGATCGTTTGCTGACGTTCCGCCAGTACCTTACTCGTTGGATCAGCGTTCCCTAGAACATTATTGAGCCAGTAGACAGTCCTGTGTGGCGCCATTGGCTCACGAATTGATTATCCCTCTTGTAGCCCCATTGCCAATAACTATGAGGATGATTTGGTATTTGTGGATTGTGTCCCCAGAAGGTCTTTGCTTGCCGATACACATATACGGGTTCGCTGGCCCGAGTGGAGGAGGCACCAAGTTTGGGGATTGGCGGTAGCGTCGCGATAACAGGTGGTCACGAGGTCCGAGCGGCCGAAGCCACGAGCTACGCAAGGAGGGCCTGCGCAGAGCAAAGATACCGGAGTAATTCACCGGGGTCAACGTCAACTTCAAGCAGCAGGCCGACATCACTTCGGTTGGTTGGCAACATTCGTGTCGGACAACCGTTCGTGGCCTGGCTGCCCTCTTCTATCTGGCTGTAATCGGCACCACTTAATAGCCGCCGCGACGCACCGCGCATCCATGGAATAGCTTTCTGATAAAGGGGGGTAAAATTCTAAATCCTCGTGGTGATTTGTGTCATTTTCTACCTGAGTTCTTAATTATTTTCTGGATTTTACCCGACCCTCTAAGAGTTTTACTCGGTCGGTTCTTTGGTCGTAAATATGGACCGTAGTATCGTACTAGACACTAGTTGTCGTTTGAAAATTCTTTCCGATATTATATTGCCTTAGAGCGGCCTTCATAACTGACAATCAGTTTTACTTCTTAAATATTAACAGCCAACTGTCACCAGGGGTTTAGTCAGAATAAGGTTGTCAAAAGGGACGGGTTGGGATCTAGTCGCACCTCGGTTGCTGATTGAAATTATGATGTTGCTTGCTTTGAAGCAAGCCGTATCATTCTGATAATTGTTTCCTAATCTGTTTAACTTTTAGGCCCGGGTGCGCAACCAAACCCCGAATCTTTAGACAAACAGTTTCCAAATTAAAAATTACGTCATCTGTTTGAGTAATTGAAACACTCTTGCCGCGCGGAGTGGCCGCGCGGTTAGAAACGCCATGTCACTGACTGCGCGGTCACTCCCGCCGGAGGTTCGAGTCCTCCCCCGGGCATGGGTGTGTGTGTGTTGTTCTTAGCATAAGTTAGTGTAAGTAGTGTGTAGGTCTAGGGACCGATGGCCTCAGTAGTTTGGTCCAATAGGAATTCACACACATTTGAAACACTCTTGCCATCAATATTGATTATATATTTTTCATGTGTGACAGAAAGTCATTTAATAAGAGAAAGCCGGCCAGAGTAGCCGAGCGGTTCTAGGCGCTACAGTCTGGAACCTTGCGACCGCTACGGTCGCAGGTTCGAATCCTGCCTGGAGCATGGATGTGGGTGATGTCCTTAGGTTAGTTAGGTTTAAGTAGTTGTAAGTTCTACGGGACTGACAACCTCAGCAGTTGAGTCCCACAGTGCTCAGAGCGAATAAGAGAAAATGCGTCCAGCGGGGTAGTAAACACCGCTGTTTCACCCGATAACGTTCGGGCTGCAGGTCCGGTCGCCTTGTAATTACTGTCATGTTGTTCTTGCTTTGATTTCTCTTTCAAAAGTTTATTCATTTCACCAATTTGTTAATTTTGTAAAGAAAAACCAAAATTATTATTATATATTGTAAAATAAACAGGTTGTGTGAAAAGAAAGTCACATTGGTGGGTCTTCCCTTCCACGTTTTCCTTAATTCCGGTAAATACCACGCCTCAATTATAAACGTCGAATAATCTGTAGTTAAACGTGTGTTGCAGACCTGTCATCTGCACACACTAGATTTGTTGTGACCAGGCGAAACTACTTTCGTACGGCAATACCTGTAGAATCATTCATTGCGCTTTGAGAAGGCTCATCAAACTATAACAAATGAAATATAACTTCACTTTGTTATACAAATGAACTTACTTCACTTCGACACACTTCATTGCCGCAGGAGTACTGCAACATTTACAACTGTCACCACTTGAAGCACAGATTGACAAACTGTTCTCTTTCAGTACAAAACGAAACATCTTCGAAAATATGTTTCATGAGAAACATTAAGTGTCTCTGTCCTACACGATCACGTTGGTTGCTGTATCGGAGGTCTCGCACAGGGGAAGCTCTTGCTAGCTCGGCACTATAATGACATCAGTCTGAGGGCGCTACTGTGCTGAGAGGGAGGCGTGGTCTTCAGGAGACCATACGATTAGTCGTTGCGATTTGCAGGGAATCATCGCTAATGTCCGCGTTGGCGAATCTGACCGCGAAAATGGTTTCTGTTTTGAAAGATTGGTATGTAGCTCCGACCGAGTTCTAGGTTAGGTTGGAATGCAACAATGTTGCTGTGAGTTGGCGAAGCCAACGAATGTGAAAGAGGGAAAGCTTCCTGCGTTAAAAAACTGATCAATAGCGTAGCCTGAGATCTATGTTAAATTATAATTCAACAGTTTTCTCGTTAAAGTCAAGAAAACTACATGTGAAGAGACTCACCTGTAGTGTAGCAAGATATCTGGTTTAGATGTAATGAACAAATTTCGTTGAGGTATCGAAGGAATCGAATGCCAGCACGAATGTACGGTGCCTGGTTGATCTGTATCGTATGTCGTGATATCTGATGCTCCTCGCAGTATCCTACTTGTATTTACGACTTTGGCGAACAATTGAACTATGTGGTTCAGTTACGAATTATTAGTAGAAAACTGCAGTTGGTATTATCTACGAACGAGTATTGTCGCTGGGTGATAACGTACTAACATTTAACTTTATCAATTTCTACGTTGGGATGCTTCTTTCATCTAGTTCCGAATATGACTCGATTTACGAGGAACTATTTATTAGAAATATTTAGCCGAATTTTTATATTTAGCGTTACCTTGGAAGAAGGCGCCAAATGTTATTTCAAACCTTTAACCTTTGTTCATTGATTAGTGTCTTCAGCAGCTGTAGTTACTTAATTTCAATTTGGATCGTGTAGTGATTCTATTGCACGCTGTTGTACACTTACTCGTGTCAGATACCTTTCGGATCCTTGTAACTTTCGTTCTACTCTTTTTTTTCCGTCATCAGTCTACTGACTGGTTTGATGCGGCCCGCCACGAATTCCTTTCCTGTGCTAACCTCTTCATCTCAGAGTAGCACTTGCAACCTACGTCCTCAATTATTTGCTTGACGTATTTCAATCTCTGTCTTCTTCTACAGTTTTTGCCCTCTACAGCTCCCTCTAGTACCATGGAGTCATTCCCTCATGTCTTAGCAGATGTCCTATCATCCTGTCCCTTCTCCTTATCAGTGTTTCCACATATTCCTTTCCTCTCCGATTCTGCGTAGAACCTCCTCATTCCTTACCTTATCAGTCCACCTAATTTTCAACATTCGTCTATAGCACCACACCAAATGCATCGATTCTCTTCTGTTCCGGTTTTCCCACAGTCCATGTTTCACTACCATACAATGCTGTACTCCAGACGTACATCCTCAGAAATTTCTTCCTCAAATTAAGGCCGGTATTTGATATTAGTAGACTTCTCTTGGCCAGAAATGCCTTATTTTCCATAGCGAGTCTGCTTTTGATGTCCTCCTTGCTCCGTCCGTCATTGGTTATTTTACTGCCTAGGTAGCAGAATTCCTTAACTTCATTGACTTCGTGACCATCAATCCTGATGTTAAGTTTCTCGCAGTTCTCATTTCTACTACTTCTCATTACCTTCGTCTTTCTCCGATTTACTCTCAAACCATACTGTGTACTCATTAGACTGTTCATTCCGTTCAGCAGATCATTTAATTCTTCTTCACTTTCACTCAGGATAGCAATGTCATCAGCGAATCGTATCATTGATATCCTTTCACCTTGTATTTTAATTCCACTCCTGAACCTTTTTTTTATTCCCATCATTGCTTCCTCGATGTACAGATTGAAGAGTAGGGGCGAAAAGGCTACAGCCTTGTCTTACCCCCTTCTTAATACGAGCACTTCGTTCTTGATCGTCCACTCTTATTGTTCCCTCTTGGTTGTTGTACATATTGTATATGACCTGTCTCTCCCTATAGCTTACACCTACCTTTCCAGAATCTCGAACAGCTTGCACCATTCTATATTGTAGCTTTTTCCAGGTCGACAAATCCTATGAAAGTGTCTTTATTTTTCTCCTGGCTTGCTTCCATTATTAGCCGTAACGTCAGAATTGCCTCTCTCGTCCCTTTACTTTTCCTGAACGTCACCTAGCGCATTCTCAATTTTCTTTTCCATTCTTCTGTATATTATTCTTGTGAGCAGCTTCGATGCATGAGCTGTTAAGCTGATTGTGCGATAATTCTCGCACTTGTCAGCTCTTGCCGTCTTCGGAATTGTGTGGATGACGCTTTTCCGAAAGTCAGATGGTATGTCGCCAGACTCATATATTCTACACACCAACGTGAATAGTCGTTTTGTTGCCACTTCCCCCAATGATTTTAGAAATTCTGATGGAATGTTATCTATCCCTTCTGCCTTATTTGACCGTGAGGCCTCCAAACCTCTTTTAAATTCCGATTCTGATACTGGATCCCCTATCTCTTCTAAATCGACTCCTGTTTCTTCTTCTATCACATCCGCCAAATCTTCATCCTCGTAGAGGCTTTCAATGTATTCTTTCCACCTATCTGCTCTCTCCTCTGCATTTAACAGTGGAATTCCCGTTGCACTCTTAATGGTACCACCGTTGCTTTTAATGTCACCAAAGGTTGTTTCGACTTTCCTGTACGCTGAGTCTGTCCTTCAGACAACCATACCTTTTTCGATGTCTTCACATTTTTCCTGCAGCCATTTCGTCTTAGCTTCCCTGCACTTCCTATGTATTTCATTCCTCAGCGACTTGTATTTCCGTATTCCTGATTTTCCCGGAACATGTTTGTACTTCCTCCTTTAATCAATCAACTGAAGTATTTCTTCTGTTACCCATGGTTTCTTCGCAGCTACCTTCTTTGTACCTATGTTTTCCTTCCCAACTTCTGTGATGGCTCTTTTTAGAGATGTCCATTCCTCTTCAACTGTACTGCCTACTGCGCTATTCGTTATTGCTGTATCTATAGCGTTAGAGAACTTCAAACGTATCTCGTCATTCCTTAGTACTTCTGTATCCCACTTCTTTGCGTATTGATTCTTCCTGACTAATGTCTTGAACTTCAGTCTACTCTTCATCACTACTATATTGTGATCTGGGTCTATATCTGCTCCTGGGTACGCCTTACAATCCAGTAACTGATTTCGGAATCTCTGTCGGACCATGATGAAATCTAATTGAAATCTTCCCGGATCTCCCGGCCTTTTCCTAGTATACCTCCTCCTCTTGTGATTCTTCAACAGGGTATTCGCTATTACTAGCTGAACTTGTTACAGAACTCAATTAGTCTTTCTCCTCTTTCATTCCTTGTCCCAAGCCCATATTCTCCTGTAACCTTTTCTTTTACTCCTTCCCCTACAACTGCATTCCGGTCGCCCATGACTATTAGATTTTCGTCCCCCTTTACATACTGCATTACCCTTTCAATATACTCATACACTTTCTCTATCTGTTCATCTTCAGTTTGCGACGTCGGCATGTATACCTGAACTATCGTTGTCGGTGTTGGTCTGCTGTCGATTCTGATTAGAACAACCCGGTCACTGAACTGTTCACAGTAACACACCCTCTGCCCTACCTTCCTATTCATAACGAATCCTACACCTGTTATACCATTTTCTGCTGCTGTTGATATTACCCGATACTCATCTGACCAGAAATCCTTGTCTTCCTTCCACTTCACTTCACTGACCCCTACTATATCTAGATTGAGCCTTTGCATTTCCCTTTTCAGATTTTCTAGTTTCCCTACCACGTTCAAGCTTATGACATTCCACGCCCCGACTCGTAGAACGTTATCCTTTCGTTGATTATTCAATCTTTTTCTCATGGTAACCTCCCCCTTGGCAGTCCCCTGCCGGATATCCGAATGGGGGACTATTCCGGAATATTTTGCCAATGGGGAGATCATCATGACACTTCTTCAACTACAGGCCACATGTCCTGTGGATACACGTTACGTGTCTTTAATGCAGTGGTTTCCATTGCCTTCTGTATCCTCATGTCGTTGATCATTGCTGATTCTTCCGCCTTTAGGGGCAATTTCCCACCCCTAGGACAAGAGAGTGCCCTGAACCTCTATCCGCTCCTCCGCCCTCTTTGACAGGGCCGTTGGCAGAACGAGGCTGACTTCTTATGCCGGAAGTCTTTGGCCGCCAAGGCTGATAATTTATCAAAATTTAGGTAGTGGCGGGGATCGAACCCTGGGCCGAAGATGTTTTGATTATGAATCGAAGACGCTACCCCTAGACCACGGGTGATCTTCCAACTCATTTTATTCGAGTCTTAAAGTAGGGTACCTCTGATAAGTTTTTGACACATCTGCACACATGAAGGCATTCTAGATCTAAAGTTCATTATTTTAATATAATATAACATTTCAATATAATATTCTCTTCAATGACCGATATGAGAAGTGTCTTTTGCATTTTTCTATCTTATTTTAATTGTTCCGCACCTCCTTCCATTCTTTCCTGAGGACTTCAGAGGCTGCACATCTTCAGCAACATTGCTTCAGCCTTCTCAGCCTAGTTAAAGCCTTACTATTATCGCTGGACAGTTACACCGATAATGCGGTGATTATTTACTATATGTTGTAATCTTATAGAACAAATCGCCCCGATACGCTGTTTGTCAACAATACCGGGGCTAAGGCCGTGGCCTCACCGTTACTTAGCATCAGTTCCACATGAGTTGAATGGCGAGCAACATGAATGTTTACGTTGCCACTCAGAAAAATCTTATGAAGAACGTGAAATTCAGTAACAGACCTGAGCACTGATTAAATCACAAGGTAAGCTATCAACGAAAACCTCAGCTATATGAATCCGTGCTGTCCGAAATACAGGCGTCAACTGAACTGCATCTTAGTTGCACGCAGAACGTAAACTCTCCCAGACACCTTCGTTTAATGCGTATGAAGATCAACACAGGACTTATATTCAGAATAATCTGATTTGGAAAACATATCATCCAGATCATTTATCGTGATTAGTTTTGAGGAATCAGGAAATTAATTTTGAAGTTACAGAAAAAAATAGAACACTGTAAATTATACACTGTCTGTATTCTCTCTTATTGGTATGGTTCAAAAAGTGAAGCGCATCACCATGTCTTGAAACACACGTGGGTAAAGAACAGTGCTCGATACGAGACGTTGACTTTCGCGAGTGACGTGAAAAACATGCGACAATCGTCGTAAATATTATGCCCAATGTTACGTAGTGTTAATGTGCATTTCATCAAAGCAATAGAAATAGTAAAAAATTGAACAACGTCCCAAAGAAACAATTCGGATTTAGAATATTGGAAGGAAACAATACTTTTTAGAACGAGATAGGAATCGAGCACATACTGCAGTAAAGACACACTCTATCGCTATAATGAATGCCAGAACGTGAAACATGAAGTGGAAAGAAATGATTCAATTAAAAATGGAAACTGTTCGAAAATGCACTTCGTTTCTACACCAACTGACAAATACTGTAGATGAAGTGTAGGACGCTATATCGAATCATCACAGAGAACTATGATTATTGTTATCTGTTGAAAACGCCAGAAATTACCAAAGTAAGACATACACATTAATTTTCTCAAAATACAGCCAATGAAACTGAAAAATGGAATGCTACTAATCGGAATAATCAGTAATATCATACAAGGAGAGTAAAGTAGAAATCCAATTACAGGTTCAGCTACTTTTTCTAGGTCTGCTATGCTGATACCGGCTCCCATGATTCTCGGAAATATTTGCTTCTCGAATAACCGTAGGTTATATTATACTAAGAACTAGCGAAATATTTCTAAATCGTGTCATATTCGGAACTAGATCAAACAGGCATCACAACGAACGAACTGTAAAAGTTACATCGTTAGTATGATGTTATCCAGTGACAATACTCGTTCGTAGATAATATCAGATGCAGTTCCCTACTAATAACTCGTAACTGAACCATATAGTCCAAATATTCGGCAAAGTCGTAAATACAAGTAGGATGCAAAGAGCATCAAATATCACGACAGATGATACAGATCAACCAGGCACCGTACATTCGTGTTGACATTCGTTTCCTTTGACACCCCAACGAAAGTTTCACATTACATCTAAATCAGATCTTTACAGGTGAGTCTCCCAACGCACGTAGTTTTCTTGGCTTTAACGCCAAAAATGTAGAATTATAACCTAACCTAGGCCTCAGGTTACTCTAGAGATGAGTCTGACAACACAGAAAGCTTTTCCTCTGTCACATTCTCTGAACAAAACATTTGCATTCCCACCCTCTGTCACATTCCTTAGCTTCGACAACTCACAACCAAATTGTTGAATTCCACTCTAAACTAGACCTCGGTCTACGCTACTAATCAGTCTGTCGCCACAGAAATCTTTTTACAGTCACGAGTTTAGGTATAACCAACTCAAAAATAAACTTGAATTATAGCCTAAAATATACCTCTGGCTAAGCTACAGATCAGTGTGTACAACGCAAACCTTTTCCGCTGTCAGATTCTTTGCTTTCATCAACTCAAAACCAAACTGTTGCTTTCCAACCTAACGCAGACCTCAGGTTACGATACAGATCAGTGTCTCACCGAAGACACCTTTTCCACTGTAAAATTCGTTGGCTTTGCTAGCTCACATCGAAATCGTGACATTCCATCCTAACCTAGATCTCCGGCTAAGCCAGTCCATTATCGTGACATTAAGCTATTGTAGTGACTCGCGAGGCAAACCACTCTCTCGGAAATTCGGATCATCTTCAATAATTTCAAAATATGTGTCTCTCTTTTCATACCAAGTCCGTCTTGAGATGCACTCAGTTGCTACCTACAAATACGCTAACACCAACATTAGACAACTGCCAGCATCAGCACACGAGGCAAGAACTAACTCACAGCAAGTCACTACTACACAAATCTAGTACAGAAATGAAAATTACAGCTGTAGGGTACACACCACCACTCACCAACAGCAGATTTGCATCCACAATAGATTGATGTACAAGATATCAATGATCTGTTATAAGAAACATCCTAACACTCCAGAACCAAACATAGAAAAAAAATTTACGACATAAACGTAATTGCAAAAATTAAAAAAGAGAAATCGTATAATGCACCTCCGTTCAAAATCAGAATCTTAACTCTCTCTTTTTATCACGCACTCCTACACTTTGCAAAAGAACCTTAAACAAGCGTCGATTTTATGGAACATCCTTCTTCCAGAGATACTCATCTAACTCACTCTGTACTACTTAAATTTTCCGTTTTCTTGACCACTAGTACTTTTTATTGCCATCCCCCTCACCCCCAAAAAAACTTTCAATATGTTAGTGCATGCCCCTTTTTCATTATCCCTAAATTCTACGGAATCATTCACAGCCAAATACGTGTACCCAGTTTCGTCTAATTTTTTATACTAGCCAACCCAACTGGGATTATGATTTACAAAGCTACTAAATATGTTTTAGCTATCTGAAACACTGAACACGCTGTCCTGACTCTAATTACCTTAAAAGTCATTTCTGGAGAAGAGTGATTTCCAGAAACAATTGCCTCCGACGCTTGTGGTCCCACATCAAACTCTCTCTACCTTTTTTTTATTTTATTTTTAATTATTTATTTATTTATTTTGCAAATTACGATTCATCAGTTTCTGTAATAATCCTCGGCCCACCAATTTTGCCCCTTTCAGAACAAAATCCGAATAAACTTCCCGTTAAAACAAATACCAGTTTATGACAGTTTTATTGTGTCAAGAGCAGCAAGTCATAGAGGAGATCTTAAACAAGAAAAATAAGAAAATAATATAATACTTTCCATAGAGAGCCTTCATTTCTCAAACCATGTTCCTCTATGAATAGACGACCATTTGCACAGCGCCACATACACAAATCGCTTGTGCGTTTCACACAAAAGATGTACTATGTCATCTCGTTGTCTCAAACACTACACTTACAATGGCAAGGAAATAAATCGTACAGCCTGGAAAAACTGATGACATTCATTGGTTTCCCCAATCCATCAGTCGATTTCACAATAATGAAACGATCACGTGTCATATGTTGTTCCCTATTCCCACTATTTTCCACATGTTAACTATCAGGAGAAGAACTTGGGACCACTCTTGCCTCTATATTTCGCGATGCTACTAATAGTTGGAAAGCAGTTTCAAATCCCGCGCAAAAACTGACAGATTACTTTCTGTATAAACCGACGAGATTACGATCGACAGAATTTAAAGCTAAATTCAGTTCAAAATATGCCCCAAAACGTGACGCCATAGCAGCTACTTCGTCCGAGATCTAACCCGACGGCTAGTATCGAACATTCCTCTAGACCCACACACATTATAAATGCACCTATGACAAGCAGTTACGTACATTTAAACAAAATTCTAGAGCAATGAAGCCGACTTTCATGTATTTTTGGTTGTTTTGTATTTTAAGTGTATTTTTGAGAATGTTAATCTACCTTTTACAGCGAAGGCCACTTATTAACACAATGAAATGCAGTTAGAAATTGTGTTTCTGCTTGTATATAGTTCAGTAAGGGTGGTCAACTATACGGTCTTTATGTGGTACAGTTCGTGTCCTCTTACCCAATGCAGTGCACCTCCATTGCTTGTCCTGTCGTCTCCCTAACACTGAATCGGTAGGAGTCCATGGAATTCGTGGTACCAATACTTTGATTTCTCCAACTGCTAACTCTGGCGAGAAAACGATACAGTTCCCAATACATATTACTTTATAGTCGTCATTGGTCAACGACGTGTTTCATTGCTGTGATTAGTAATTTACAGCATTGAGTGCCATTTTTACCTGAGGTATTATGACATTGTGTACCTCCGAATCAGCCACGTCAATTATTTCCGTCGATGACATGTTAATTAAGGGCCCCAAACACGTGCGACATGGCCCTGTCAGCCTCCGGAGCAATATCACCAGCAACTGGCCTTCTCTTCAATCGCACCACACACCACATATTTACCAGGTGATTTCAACAAATATTTCGAACACTTCGATGCTTTAAGTTCTGTTGTGAAGAATTGTGTGCTCTGTTTGACAATAAAAATTAACTTTTAGCATAACACTTTTAAACCGGTAAAAAGTAAAAAATTATTTCTTCCAGGTCGAAATTATTTCTTCCAGGTCCTTATTAATTCCTAATCCGAAACAGACAGTCCTGTAAATTTGCGCTTGTGAATTTTTCATGTATGTGACATTACTTGTATAATTTATAACGAAAAACGTAGGTTGCATGCGATACAAAATTGTGTCAAAAATAATTCATCTCCTTTCTACTGCTTATTGCATGCGCTGCACGTTTTTTGATATAAACCTTAAAAGTATTGCCATATGGTCTAATTAGTCATAATCACAAATTTTTGAGAATATCAGAATAAAAGGAACCTTTTAAAATAAAATTATCTTCCATTTACATAAAAAATAAGTTGTCGCAAATTATTTGACTATTCTTCATAAGCTCATAATTAGTTTTTGAAGAAAATCTGTCTTAGGGATCAATAAGCGACTAGCATAACTTATTTTATATATTTTAGTATGATTTAAAAACATCGTTATACTAAAAACTTATTTTATTTCCTTAATTATTATCTGCCTTTTGGGCGTGGTGAAAATTCTAGACGGATTTTAAATATATCGATGAGATTGTATTTATTTAACTGATTAGTGCAAACATCCCTTCCTCCCCTTCTGTCTCCACTTTCTCTTTATTCGGCCTAGATGTGCCATTTTTCTCTTACACATCGCCTGTAGAGCATTACAATACTACACGCACAACACACTGCCCTGCAAGGCAACCGAGATGTTAGACGTTACCAAACTTTTTCACCCGCCTTGACATACCATCCGAATAGATCGACAAGAAAGAGGGTTAATATTGCAATGTCATCCACTTCTGAGCCACAACTAAGGCCTAAAATCTGTAGCTCATCGGGGAGTTAGCTGAAACACAACTGCAAAATTTGTACCTGGCCAATAGACAGACAGGAACGTGACCCAATAAAATGTGTTAAAAACAGTTTCTGACCTTTCTTGAACGATTGTTGTTGAGAACACTAAACTACTAAGAAAGCTTTTAGAATAAAATTATCTTCCATTTACATAAAAAATGCAGCGTCCCAAATTATTTGACTATTCTTCACGAGCTCATAATTAGTTTTTGAAGAAAGTATTTCTTTTTCGACTCCCTATTTGCTGCCTTGTGTTTATGATGCTAAATTCTTTTTTTCTTGAAAATGAATGAAGTCCTCACACTAGACACGCATTCGGGAGATCGTCATTTCAATTCCCCATCCGACCACAATGACTTAGAGTTTTCGGAATTTCCGCAGAACGCTGAAGGCGAGTGTTTGCATAATTGCTTAAGTTCTAATGAGACGACATTGTCGATTCCCGTCGCTATCCTACTCCTATCTCATATTCTACTCCGTCTCTGTTGAAGTCCTTGTCGACGATTTTTAAAACATCCCTCCACTCCTCCCCCGCAAATATATAGGCTACAGTTTGATTGTATGACGGTTTTGCTTAAAATAGTGCAATTCATTTCGCAATCTAATTTAACATTTAATCATCAAAGTCCCTTGATGCGTATTCTGTATGATATTGTGACATAATTTGTAGTCCAAGTAGGGGAGCATTTAATCCGCTTAATATTGTTGAATTTTTGAGACAGCTCTTTTCAAAGCGGGTAGGTCATATATATGCTACGGAATGTACTGCACTTCTCACTAACGCCAACAGTGTTGTGTACATGTTTCCAGCAAGTATTTAGCCAATAGACGTTCCCTCATAGCTTTAGTGCCCACATTACTCACTTCTAGTCTCTTTGTTTCTACGTATCTTATTATCTTATTTTAGGTTCCTAATGTAGCCAACGACCTTGTAGCCGTGTTAACGCCGGTTCCCGTCAGAACACCGAAGATAAGCACAGCTGGGCTTGGCTATCACTTGCATTGGTGACTATCCGGGACTTCCGAGCGCAGCAGGCAAAAGGGGTGCACTCAGCCCTTGTGAGGCCAATTGAGGAACACTTGACTGAGAAGTTGCGGCTGCAGTCACGAAAACTCCTAACGACCTGCAGTGTGGTGTGCTGACCCCATGCCCCTCCATATCCTCATCGAGCGATGCCTATTGACTGAGGACAATACTGCGGTCGGTTGTTACAATCGGACCTTTCGAGGCCTGTTCGGACGGAGAGAGAGAGAGAGAGAAAGAGAGAGAGAGATTCCTAATACAGAGTGATCGGTTTCCTTGGAAAATGAGTTCAATAGTCTGTCGGATCACAGGAGATTGCCCGATGTAGAAGTTAGGCACCTTCTTGTACTTGTACTTGGATTATTCCGTCTGTACATTGTGGTACACGGTTGGTTTCCTGTCATTGAGTTCCATACGATTGAAAACGAGGGCGACTGGTGTATATGCTCAACCAATTGCAGCCGTTGACCAGGTGGTTGTTGGGTTATGTTCCTACTTCCAGAGAATTATGGGGCATATTCTGTTGAAGTTGGTTGGTTGGTTGCTTGGTTTTGGGGAAGGAGACCGGACAGCGTGGTCATCGGTCTCATCGGATTAGGGAAGGATGGGGAAGGAAGTCGGCCGTGCCCTTTCAGAGGAACCATCCCGGCATTTGCCTGGAGTGATTTAGGGAAATAACGGAAAACCTAAATCAGGATGGCCGGATGCGGGATTGAACCGTCGTCCTCCCGAATGCGAGTCCAGTGTCTAACCACTGCGCCACCTCGCTCGGTGTTCAGTTGAAGTCCCAACTGTTATAATTGATGTGCGGGAAGGCTATTCTCATACTTGACATGATAGTTTTCCACCATCGTTCATAAAGCAGTTTTTGTGAACCTATCGAGTGAGCTTATTAAAGTCATTTTACTGTGTACTTTTGACTATCAAACTGATGGTGTGGTAACTTCCTGCCTTTGTTTGGCCTCGCTAACTGGCATTATCTGAATTCAGTAATAATAACATGATTTCAGCGCACATGTAGATTTTACCAAATTTTGTCCAGTGTCTTTTGGTGTTTAAATTTTTTTCTAAAGAAATTTATGTGTTACCTTATAGCTTGAGTACACATGAGGTTTATATAACGAGTTCCGTTAAAAGGGTCTTGAGTAAAGGAAATTATTGATTCTGAAATGGTTACTACCTATTTTAACCGTACTAAAACGAGAGCCTGAAAACTCAAGGGGCCAAGGTTGAGTTTTTATTTGGCCCTATAGGGTCACCTTCTTTCCACGACTTGTCATCAACCTGTTTACTTGGATTATTTGTCTTTCCTAATCACAAGTGATATGTTTTATTTGCCTGTTAATCTTTCCTGTAGTTTTATGAACATTAAATTTGGAATGTACTTTTAACCGATACATTTTTATCATATTAAATATCTGTGTTAAACGTTGGATTTAATGTCAAGAGCTCTGAAAATTTTTCATCTTAACCTTTCCTTCAAATATTTTGTTAAATATCATTTTAGAGGTTTTGTAGATCATGCCACCAGTAACCTTGCTTCCAAAAGGAAAAGGCACTAGTAAATTAAATTCTGGTGGTAGCTGCTGAGGTGTTTTAGATATTTTTGGTGTGGCAATAAACTGGTTTATTTTTTAATAAATTTATTAGTAAAACTACTGACCAGTATCCTCCCGCTCAACACCAGCTTCATGCTGCATTTCAGTTCACTTCCACTGATTTCTTCACTTTCCCATTCTACTTATATATATATATATATATATATATATATATATATATATATAATTCTTTCGGTTGCCATGGGTCCCATATTCTTGGGACTCCGAAGGTAAGGCCTCTATTTCCCGAACCAATTATGCTTTTGACGCATTGTTCATTTATTACTCCATAGAGTAAAATTCCCCCCCCATGAACCATGGACCTTGCCGTTGGTGGGGAGGCTTGCGTGCCTCAGCGATACAGATGGCCGTACCGTAGGTGCAACCACAACGGAGGGGTATCTGTTGAGAGGCCAGACAAACATGTGGTTCCTGAAGAGGGGCAGCAGCCTTTTCAGTAGTTGCAGGGGCAACAGTCTGGATGATTGACTGATCTGGCCTTGTAACATTAAGCAAAACGGCCTTGCTGTGCTGGTACTGCGAACGGCTGAAAACAAGGGGAAACTACAGCCGTAATTTTTCCCGAGGACATGCAGCTCTACTGTATGATTAAATGATGATGGCGTCCTCTTGGGTAAAATATTCCGGAGGTAAAATAGTCCCCCATTCGGATCTCCGGGCGGGGACTACTGAAGAGGACGTCGTTATCAGGAGAAAGAAAACTGGCGTTCTACGGATCGGAGCGTGGAATGTCAGATCACTTAATCGGGCAGGTAGGTTAGAAAATTTGAAAAGGGAAATGGATAGGTTAAAGTTAGATATAGTGGGAATTAGTGAAGTTCGGTGGCAGGAGGAACAAGACTTTTGGTCAGGTGATTACAGGGTTATAAATACAAAATCAAATAGGGGTAATGCAGGAGTAGGTTTAATAATGAATAAAAAAATAGGAGTGCGGGTTAGCTACTACAAACAGCATAGTGAACGCATTATTGTGGCCAAGATAGACACAAAGCCCATGCCTACTACAGTAGTACAAGTTTATATGCCAACTAGCTCTGCAGATGATGAAGAAATAGATGAAATGTATGACGAGATAAAAGAAATTATTCAGGTAGTGAAGGGAGACGAAAATTTAATAGTCATGGGTGACTGGAATTCGTCAGTAGGAAAAGGGAGAGAAGGAAACATAGTAGGTGAATATGGATTGGGGGGAAGGAATGAAAGAGGAAGCCGCCTTGTAGAATTTTGCACAGAGCATAACTTAATCATAGCTAACACTTGGTTCAAGAATCATGAAAGGAGGCTGTATACATGAAAGAAGCCTGGAGATACTGACAGGTTTCAGATAGATTATATAATGGTAAGACAGAGATTTAGGAACCAGGTTTTAAATTGTAAGACATTTCCTGGGGCAGATGTGGATTCTGACCACAATCTATTGGTTATGAACTGCAGATTGAAACTGAAGAAACTGCAAAAAGGTGGGAATTTAAGGAGATGGGACCTGGATAAACTGAAAGAACCAGAGGTTGTAGAGAGTTTCAGGGAGAGCATAAGGGAACAATTGACAGGAATGGGGGAAAGAAATACAGTAGAAGAAGAATGGGTAGCTCTGAGGGATGAAGTGGTGAAGGCAGCAGACGATCAAGTAGGTAAAAAGACGAGGGTTAATAGAAATCCTTGGGTAACAGAAGAAATATTGAATTTAATTGATGAAAGGAGAAAATATAAAAATGCAGTAAATGAAGCAGGCAAAAAGGAATATAAACGTCTCAAAAATGAAATCGACAGGAAGTGCAAAATGGCTAAGCAGGGATGGCTAGAGGACAAATGTAAGGATGTAGAGGCTTGTCTCACTAGGGGTAAGATAGATACTGCCTACAGGAAAATTAAAGAGACCTTTGGAGAGAAGAGAACTACATGTATGAATATCAAGAGCTCTGATGGAAACCCAGTTCTAAGCAAAGAAGGGAAGGCAGAAAGGTGGAAGGAGTATATAGAGGGTTTATACAAGGGAGATGTACTTGAGGACAATATTATGGAAATGGAAGAGGATGTAGATGAAGACGAAATGGGAGATAAGATACTGCGTGAAGAGTTTGTCAGAGCACTGAAAGACCTGAGTCGAAACAAGGCCCCGGGAGTAGACAACATTCCACTAGAACTACTGATGGCCTCGGGAGAGCCAGTCATGACAAAACTCTACCATCTGGTGAGCACGATGTATGAGACAGGCGAAATACCCTCAGACTTCAAGAAGAATATAATAATTCCAATCCCAAAGAAAGCAGGTGTTGACAGATGTGAAAATTACCGAACTATCAGTTTAATAAGTCACAGCTGCAAAATACTAACGCGAATTCTTTACAGACGAATGGAAAAACTGGTAGAAGCCGACCTCGGAGAAGATCAGTTTGGATTCCGTAGAAATGTTGGAACACGTGAGGCAATACTGACCTTACGACTTATCTTGGAAGAGAGATTAAGAAAAGGCAAACCTACGTTTCTGGCATTTGTAGACTTAGAGAAAGCTTTTGACAATGTTGACTGGAATACTCTCTTTCAAATTCTGAAGGTGGCAGGGGTAAAATACAGGGAGCGAAAGGCTATTTACAATTTGTACAGAAACCAGATGGCAGTTATAAGAGTCGAGGGGCATGAAAGGGAAGCAGTGGTTGGGAAAGGAGTGAGACAGGGTTGTAGCCTCTCCCCGATGTTATTCAATCTGTATATTGAGCAAGCAGTAAAGGAAACAAAAGAAAAATTCGGAGTAGGTATTAAAATTCATGGAGAAGAAGTAAAAACTTTGAGGTTCGCCGATGACATTGTAATGCTGTCAGAGACAGCAAAGGACTTGGAAGAGCAGTTGAACGGAATGGACAATGTCTTGAAAGGAGGATATAAGATGAACATCAACAAAAGCAAAACGAGGATAATGGAATGTAGTCAAATTAAATCGGGTGATGCTGAGGGAATTAGATTAGGAAATGAGACACTTAAAGTAGTAAAGGAGTTTTGCTATTTAGGGAGTAAAATAACCGATGATGGTCGAAGTAGAGAGGACATAAAATGTAGACTGGCAATGGCAAGGAAAGCGTTTCTCAAGAAGAGAAATTTGTTAACATCGAGTATAGATTTAGGTGTCAGGAAGTCGTTTCTGAAAGTATTTGTATGGAGTGTAGCCATGTATGGAAGTGAGACATGGACAATAACTAGTTTGGACAAGAAGAGAATAGAAGCTTTCGAAATGTGGTGCTACAGAAGAATGCTGAAGATAAGGTGGGTAGATCACGTAACTAATGAGGAGGTATTGAATAAAATTGGGGAGAAGAGGAGTTTCTGGCACAACTTGACTAGAAGAAGGGATCGGTTGGTAGGACATGTTTTGAGGCATCAAGGGATCACAAATTTAGCATTGGAGGGCAGCGTGGAGGGTAAAAATCGTAGAGGGAGACCAAGAGATCAATACACTAAGCAGATTCAGAAGGATGTAGGTTGCAGTAGGTACTGGGAGATGAAGAAGCTTGCACAGGATAGAGTAGCATGGAGAGCTGCATCAAACCAGTATCAGGACTGAAGACCACAACAACAACAACAGATTAAAATTTATTGAAGTCGTTTGTCCTTTTATATCCTACCTTTAAGAGGTTCATTATTCCTGCATACGTTGAATTTTAGTTACAAATTCAAGGCAGAAGGTGCAGGGAAGAATTCTGAAATACTTATCGCTACACCAGTCTGTACGCATATGTAATGTTGTTAAACACACAAAATACATAAATCTATATCTTCCCGCCTACGTGTATTGTATCTCCAGAAACTTAGCTCACACTCTCCACACCGCATCGAGGTTTCCCAGAATTTACATAGAATATTCATCACCTGTCAGTAAGCAGTTTTATTAAAAGCACCAGTTACATGAGATGAGCCAAGTACACATTTAAAATAAAATAGAAGTTGTAGCAGGTAATTAAATACTATTAGACAAGTAGGTATTGTTTTTGTAATCTTTCTGCAGTAACAGTGATGTAGCACATTAGATACAGAATCAGCACTAATGACTTAAGAGGTAAATTTTCAATTTCTGTCTCAAAAACTCTATTTGTCATAGGATAAAACTGTCCCAAGTCAGTTAACTTTTTGCAGTAACAAACCCCGAGAACATCACAGAATTTGTGATACAATAGTTCGTTAAATACAGGGTTACAGATTTTCAATTTATTCTGTTGAATTTTCGCTGTATTGAACGTGAATAACTTGGAAAATGCATCGAGTAAAGAAATACGCGTAAAGAACTATTATCAGTTTAATCTAATTCATTTTGACTGACTTGAACGTGAACGACTGTTGGAAAAGTCATTGAAAGAAGTAAAGGAGACACTTGTGAAGCATAGTACTGCAAGCACTGCACCTACCGTTAATAACTTTCGAGTTAAACCAGCTCAGAAAGCGTCCAAGGACTTAGAGTGCTTAAAAGGAGGGCTTGTTATATTATAATTTGGCTCAATAAAAAAAGCAATGTCATGCAAAATTACTAAAGAGACAAAGATAAAATTTTTTAAAGATGCATTAATTCTTAATTTCCATTGTCTGTTCCGGAATGAAACGTCAGAAGAAACAAACTTGAAATAAGCCGGAGGGATCAGAGGAAATTTAATTTTCTTTGCAGTTTATCAAGGTAATTAAAATGGTTTATTGCTCTGGAGTGGTTTTCTTTGAGGGAACGTTCTTACTTTTGTGAAGGGATATTAATAAAACCGGTGTGCGGTTTAGTTTCTCAGATTGCATAGAAGAAATGTTATGGCTGGTAGTGTAGGGAGGAACGGTGTGCGTCGTCGATCCATCTGAATCTCCGTCATACCGACGAAGACAAAGTAAATACTGGATGGGTACTATGGTATTCATTAACGATGTTGAATTAACGCTACCCATAGCGAGATAATGATTTCTGGAAATTACCTCTCCGAGGAAGGCGGTTACCGGAAGCTAACAATGACGCTTTAATTCAATTATCTCAGATTTAAGAAAAATGTACATGTAGTAACGGAAATGTTCCACCAAGAATTCAGTTCTCATGCACAATCTGTCACAGTAACAACGCATAGTTTTGATGTGACAATTTTAAACTCACCAGTGCAGTGGGCTACGGCTAAAGGCGCTGATGTAATGTGTTCAGTATATGTGTGCTGGACTGTACATTATGAGGGAGGTTTCAATGTTTTGTTAAAGATATAATTATCGTAAATGAAATCTAGTAGGTAAAATCCGATATAAAATATGAGTTTGTATATTCGCTGTTTAAAATCATTAGCGGGGGAAGAACTGCTATTAATTTGCTTAAATGTTTCCATTTAGATGCTGTTTGTTCTGAAATTTTGCAAAAGTGAAAATATGTGCCATAACTACAGGAAAAAGCACATGTGAGCATTTAAGAGCATGTCACATGGCTCAAAAGAAGATACTGCTCACAACATAATTTTAGTGATAGAAGTAGCAAGTCAAAAGACGTGTTCACTGCGTATAAAACTTAGCGATGTAAAGTGTACCTCCAAACACTCTAAGGAAAAAAGTATGTCGCTCAAATCGAATTCCGAAGTGCTGCTTTTGAAACATACGTTATAGATTTCAATGGAATGTGAAATCCTGATTTTGTATCCTCTCTTCCTAGATCCCTATGATATTGCTTCTGACAATATTCATAACTGTAGGACATTATACCTGCTGCAGAACAGATTTCTGACTAATTACTAATATTGAATATCATAGTGAAAGTTGTGCGGGTAGCAGAAGTGGAGGGTGCAAATTTAATGAAACCAATTAATAACTGCTCTAGAGGCCTACTGACCTCTTAGCTTTTACTCTTTTCCTAAATGGTACTGTTTTGTATTCGTCTTGTTTTAAATGAATCTGAAAATTATTACAACGAAATATCAGTTTTTGACATTTTCATCCAGTCATATGTAGATCTGTGCACAAGGTAAATTCTGTATGTATGCTTAACAACCCTTCTTACGATGTGTGTCGATGTGTGCTTCCTGTATCACAGTCGTTTCTCTCCTTTCCTGTCCTATTCACGAACGGCGCATGGTAAGACTTCTTGTCGGTAAAGGTGTGTATGAGCTCTATTGTCTGTGGTGTTCAGGGCAAGTTCATATCGCAAGAGGCATGTGGAAGGAGGTAATTTATTTTCCGCCTCTTCTTCGTATGTACTCTTCAAAGAATCTGTTATTTCGCGTCCCTTTCCACAATTTTATATTTCACGGAATTATTACTGGTGGGTAATGTTTTATGTCAGATACATTTGTAATCTGTCACATGCCAATTTGTTGGAGGAGGGGTCTCTGCAGAAGAATCGATTTTAATTTCCGTTATCTTATGGGAAGCTGCAGGCTCGGTCCTTTTGAGATATCTGGTTCCAGTCGAGTCACCTGGGTGAGATGAGAAGGTTGCCACATGGCCACAATGTATATAAGGTTTTCATCTATTTTCTGTCATTGTAAATATTTCCCCTTTACTGTACTGGGATAAAGATACATGAGCGTGTCGCAGGACTAGCTGACGCTGTCTTTCATGTAATTTGTGTCGTGCTTGGTCACCAGTCAGTTGTGCAACGAAAGAACATTCTTCTACATGTACATCTACATTATTACTCTGCAATTCACATTTAAGTGCTTGGCAGAGGGTCATCGAACCACAATCATACTATCTCTCTACCGTTCCACTCCCGAACAGCACGCGGAAAAAACGAATACCTAAACCTTTCTGTTCGAGCTCTGATTTCTCTTATTTTATTTTGATGATCATTCCTACCTACGTAGGTTGGGATCAACAAAATATTTTCGCATTCGGAAGAGAAAGTTGGTGATTGAAATTTCGTAAATAGACATCGCCGCGACGAAAAACATCTTTGCCTTAATGACTTCCATCCCAACTCGCGTATCATATCTGCCACACTCTCTCCCCTATTACGTGATAATACAAAACGAGCCGCCCTTTTTTGCACCCTTTCGATGTCCTCCGTCAATCCCACCTGGTATGGATCCCACACCGCGTAGCAATATTCTAACAGAGGACGATCGAGTGTAGTGTAAGCTGTCTCTTTAGTGGACTTGTTGCATCTTCTAAGTGTCCTGCCAATGAAACGCAACCTTTGGCTCGCCTTCATCAAAATATTATTTATGTGATCTTTCCAACTGATGTTGTTCGTAATTTTAACACCCAGGTACTTAGTTGAATTGACAGCCTTGAGAATTGTACTATTTATAGAGTAATCGAATTCCAACGGATTTCTTTTGGAACTCATGTGGATCACTTCAGACTTATCGTTATTTAGCGTCAACTGACACCTGCCACACCATACAGCAATCTTTTTCTAAATCGCTTTGCAACTGATACTGATCTTCGGATCACCTTACTAGACGGTAAATTATAGCATCATCTGCGAACAACCTAACAGAGCTGCTCAGATTGTCACCCAGGTCATTTATATATCTTGTCAGACGCATAGTACGAGGGTCATTCAACAGTTAAAGAGACAAATTGCTCTGGAGAAAAAAGCGTTTATTTATACAAAACAAAACTTTTTCTACTTTTCAGCAAGTCCCGTAGAACATTCATGCACTTGTTTCAACGGACTACAAGCTTTTTTATTTCGTTTCCAAAGACTTCTTTGTCTTGATGTTTGAACCAATTTCCCACAAACGTATTACGTCTTTGTTGCCCTACGCATTGCCTCCTTCAGAGCAGCAAACAAATGGAAATCACTAGGTGCTGAATCATGACTGTAGGGAGGATGAGGCAGTACTTGCCAGCCCATTTTGCCGATGGTTCCATGGTTAGTTGAGCAATATGAGGACGTGCGCTGTCTGGCTGCAGAATCACACATCTCCTCTGAGACCCACGACGTCTCTCTCTCGTGGCTGGCTTCATCTCGTTCTAAAGCAAATCCGAGCAGTATTGGCTGTTCATTGTACGCTGCTATTCGAGATAACCACAAAAAAACTGGACCTTCAGCATCCCCAAACACCATCAATATGAGTTTTCCTATTGATGCTTGGGTTTTGAATTTTTTCTTGTGTGCTGAGTTGGTGTGCTTCCACTCGATGCTTTGCTTTTTGATTCTCACTCATAATAGCGAACCCAAGTTTCATCAAAAGTTAAAATTCTGTTGAGGAAGTGCTCGCCTTCTCTCTCATAAAGTTCCTTTAACTCTGTGCAAACTCTCAACCTTGTTTCATTGTGTAGCCGCGTCAACTCGTTTGGGACCCATCTTGCTCATGTTTTGCGGTGCTTCAGCTTGTTACAGATAATGTTATGAACTTTACCAGTACTGACTTAAGCTTTATCAACTATCATTCCACAATCACACGGCGGTCGCAACGAATAATGTCATCAATTCTACTTTCAAGTGAGGGGGTTGAAACTGCAACTGGACGGCCAGAACGGTGTTCGTCAATCACTGAGTGGCTACCATTTTTAACCGACTTGTAAAAATTTGCACGATTCATACAACCTTCACCATAAAGTTTAGGGATCTGCAGTGTATATTCACTGAATCGTCGCCTTCAGCAAATAAAAAACGTATAACACAACGTTGTTCAGCTTATTTGGGCACTTCAAGCGGACTCGCCATCTTGAAATTTACTTTTTGAGGTTATAAACAAAACAATATTGATACATCAGCTGATCAGGGCTCATCCCATTGATGTCACATTAAAGCCATAGAAGTACCAAACTTGCTATACTAACAGTTTTTTCCCCAGACCAATCTGTAATTATTGAATGTCCGTTGTAGCCAGCAGTTGAGTTTTTCAGGAGGATATATAACGTCTGTAAGCTGGAAAAAATTACCCGGAAAACCTTATTGTGGAGATGAAATCCTATTTCTAAAGATATTTTGTTCACTATAGGGATGAAGAAGGTTTTTGGAGGAATATTTTAGGCTACCCCTGCACGCCCAAAATTGAAATGTTTGTTCGTCAGATCTATTGGTTGAAATAAATCTTTGTGCCTTAGATACGTAATAATATTCATGATTAGTGGTAATCTGATCTCCCTGTTTTCATCAGGTCACATCTAACACCACTTCATTAGAAGTCTATGTTTTATGTAATGAGTGAACTTCATAATTCTTACAGTCTTCTTGTGTTGTACATTCGTTCGTGACAATACTCAGAGTTTAATTTTTCAATAATTCGTCCCATTAAAGTAAAATCCTCCTCCATCACTCTTGGTAAACTATTTTCCTTTAACTGCTGCTTTTACTCATTTCAACTTGCTTTCAAGAACGTCTGTACACCAGACACAAAATAGGTTAATTACTTTTCTTTCAGGGCAGATTTCACTTTCCCATTGTTGTGAACAAATAGAAAGTGTCGTCCCATGTACTATTATAGTATACACACAACGACCGAATCGCCTCTTAATGCCCAGTGGTACCGACCAACCAACGTTTCACCCTCTGTCAACAGGAATGTCGAGGGGCTTGTGGATAGGTCCTCAATTGGGCTCACAGGGGCTGAGTGCACCCTGCTTACGTACAGCGCTCGGAAGATATGGCGCGCAGTGAAGTGGTGCCCTCTGCTTCCATAGATGTAGTTTCTATCCCGCGTTGCTTGCAGCGCCATCCCTTGAATCAGGAGGTAAAGTGCGGAAAGTTTTCCTCTGCGATTTTTCCTTATCCAGTGCACTCTTACAGGTGTTGCTAAGTGCATAGCCGTTGTCTTTGTTAAAGTTACTATCGCTAAGTCTAATTTCGATTGCTTCCCGGATCCCAGACTCCCAGTAATCCGATGCGTGGGCTTTTACTCTCGTTTCTTCAAATAAAATCTTATGCTTTTTAAGCAGGCTATGCTCAGCCACCGATGATTTTTTTTAAATACTATATTTCAGGTGGCGCTGGCGCTCGATGCATTGGTCGGCAACGTTTCTTACAAACTGGCCCACGTAATTGGTCTCAACATTTCCTTAATTTTCGTAGGTGGTCGGAAAACTGGTTTTATTCATTGCCTCTTTAGGACTCTGCCTATCTTGCTTGTTGTAGTACCGCAAAATGGAAGCCGCGCTATGTGTTGGTTCTCTTCTTGTTTATGGACGGCATCGTGTCTTACTTTCTTGGACAATACTGATTTAATTTCACCGGCAGAATAACCATACCTCTTCTAAACAGTCGTGAAATGGTTAATCTCGGGACCAAGGTGGTCCTTGTCGGAAATAATTCTCGCTCGGTGTACTGAAGTATTCAGCATAACTCTCTTCTGAGACGGATGGTGGAAGCTGTGGCTATGCAGATGTAAGTCTGTATGAATTGGCTTCCTGTACACAGAATAGCCCAGTCGTCCATCCGGTTTTCGCTCCACCAACACATCTAAAAAAGGTAACTTGCCTTCTTTCTCTACCTCCATTGTAAATTTTATGTTTGGATGTACACCATTCAAATGTTCGACGAACTGCGGCAGCGTGTCACTGCCATGTGGACAGATTAAAAAACTGTGGTCGACGTATCTGTAGAAGCATGATGGGAGGAGGTGAGCATGGCTCAACGTTCTTCGAAATCCTCCATGAAATAAATCGCAATTGCTGGTGATAGTGGCGAACCCATGGGTGTTCCATCCGTCATTTCATAATCCTGAATTGACGCGGCATGTACACCGAGAGATTTTTATTCAAAATTTATTGTAGTTTATGAAAATGGGCTGTCCAGTGTTGCAAACTTCTGTCCCTTTGAGTGGCCGTGCGGTTATAGGCGCTACAGTCTGGAACCGCGTGACCGCTACGGTCGCAGGTTCGAATCCTGCCTCGGGCATGGATGTGTGTAATGTCCTTAGGTTAGTTAGGTTTAAGTAGTTCTAAGTTTTAGGGGACTGATGACCACAGTAGTTAAGTCCCATAGTGCTCAGAGCCATTTGAACCATTTTTTCTTTCCCTTTAGAATTGCCTTATGGGTGCAAGGCTGTAGATTAATGTTAGTGGATCATTATTCCAGACGTAAGAAGAGTATTTCGTGATTTATTCGAACGCTAAATTAACGTGATCTATCCCACTTTCTGCGTACGTAAAGAACTAATGAAAACTAGTTTACCTATGTTTCTTAATAAATGATCAGCTTTCTGAATGATGCCCACCTTGTCATTTAAGATTGTCTGTTATACTTTTCGTCAGGCAGTACTGAAACTATGAACGATAATAGCCAGTGAATATTAATGAACACCTCGTCACTTCATGGTAGTGCCAAATCCTAATGTTTCTTCTGCCTTATTTAGCAGTTTTGTGTCACTTCGGGTTAATTGAGTTACTGAAATTAAGGTATAGGTGAGCTACTTTGATAAATCAAGACCGCAACCCCTGCACGTGAAGTTAACGACTTATATGCCCACGAGGCTCTCCCTCCTTTCTTGGTAGCAAATCTACTCGGGGTCTACATAAACATCATTTCCGCTCTTTTTATTGCTCATGACAACCAAACATTGCATGTCGTACCACTTTACAGTTACACCTTCTGAGGAGGTGGTCCAGACTGCTGGACATACCAGTACTTCTAATATCCAGTAGCACGTCCTCCTGCATTGATGTATGCCTGTATTCATAGTGGCACATTATCCACAAGTTCATCAAGGCTCTGGTGGTCCAAATTGTCCCACTCGTTAACGGCCACTCGGCGTACATCCCTCAGAGTGGTTGGTGGGTCACGTCATCTATAAACAGCCCTTTTCAGTCTGTCCCAGGCGTGTTCGACAGGGTTCATGTCCGGAGAACACGCTGATCACTCTAGTCAAGCGATGTTGTTATTCCGAAGGAAGTCATTGACAAGATGTGCACGACGGGGACGCGAATTGTCGTCCATGAAGACGAATGCCTCGCCAATGTGCTGTCGGTGTGGTAGCACTATAGGTCGGAGGATGGCATTCACGTATCGTAAAGCCGTTACGGCCCCTTCAATGACCACCAGCGGCGTACATCGGCCCCACATAGTGCCACCCCAAGACATCAGGGAATCTCCACCGTGTTGCGCTTGCTGGACAGTGTGTCTAAGGCGTTCAGCCTGACCGCGTTGCCTCCAAACACATCTCCGACGATTTTCTGGTTGAAGGCATATGCGACACTCATCGATCAACGGAACGTGATGTTAATCTTGAGCGGTCCATTCGTCATGTTTTTAGACCCATCTGTACGCCACTGCATGGTGTCGTGGTGGCTAAGATGGACCTTGCTATGGACATCGGGCGTGAAGTTGCGCATCATGCAGCCTGTTGCGTACAGTTTGAGTCGTAACACCACGTCCTGTGGCTGCACGAAAAGCATTATTTAACATGGTGGCGTTGGTGTCAGGGTTCCGCCGAGCCATAATCCAGTCATCCACTGCAGTAGTAGACCTTGGGCGGCCTGAGCGAGACATGTCACCGACAGTTTCTGTCTCTTTCTATCTCCTTCATCGCTTTGGTTCGCTCCAAGACGCCAGGACACTTCTCCTGTTGAGGGCCCTTTCTGGCACAAAGTAACAATCCGGCGCGATCGGACCTCGGTATTGACCGTGTAGGCATGGTGTTGAACTGCAGACAACAGGAGCCGCGTACCTCGTTCCTGGTGGAACGACTGTACCTCATCGGCTGTCGGTCCCCCTCCGTATAAGAGACGCTGCTCATGCATGGTTGTTTTTTGGGCGGATGTAGTGACATCTCTGAACAGTCAAAGGGACTGTGCCTGTGATACAATATCCTCAGTCAACGTCTATCTTCAGGAATTCTGCGTGTATTAATCCCACTTGAGAAGGGTTACAAACTTACGAATATCGCTCAAGAACCGGTCGAAAAATTTTTGTAAGCTGCTTCTTGCACGTTTTCGTGGATGAATTATATTTCCCTCAGATTCTCACAATTAATCTTAACAACATCACCTTTTCCAACAATCTGTATTGTGTGGTCTTTCGACCTTAGGTCACTCCCGATTGTAGTATAGATATTGTACTGTAGTTACTTTGCCTACTGATTTTTTAGGCATTACTGTAAACGATAGTATCGACGTACTCGCCTGTTTACATACAGTTCCGTAAATAGTCACACTAGAGCAAAATGTATAACATTTCAGTTATACGTGGGTCGATTCCAAGTCTGAGAGAAGTATTCGCGTGTATTTCTCTCTATTTAACAAAACTACGTGTTATGGCAATTAATATTATTTGCAGAAGCTCGCAATGCGCTGTTTATATTGCATCGATACTTGTTTGCTCCTTGCTTTCTTCTTGATTGACTCAGAAACAGTAAAAAGTAGGCCCAACAATCTTAACAGTTATAAAATTGTGATACTGTTGTTGACATTCGCAGAAGTTCCACCGCATGGTGTCACTGAAACACGCTCGTCATTTTCAAGTGAAATGCCACCTGCTGGTAGAAGATTCCAGGAGGGCGCCAGTTAATATGGAAAAAGACGAGCGCTTAGGAGCCAAGCGATCACCTTTAGCTCTGACAGCTATGAGAACATTGCGTTCAAATTTTTTCTCTACGTGAGAAGTTCAACCCGGAAGGCGATAAGCAGCAAGCTGACTGCTTCTCTTGCCGTATCATTCTCAGTGCTCGACTTTATTTCAGCATGTCTCTCTAATTAAACATTGTTGCACAGCTATTGCAGGTTACATTCCTTGCGTGATAGTGATTGCTTACAAAATTCTGTTAGGATAAAATATGATACGTTATGCCTAGTTTCAAGCTTCTCTTTCTACTGATGTTCCCTTAAGAAGAGTAACAAATAATTTTGCAACTTAAGGTAGGATCACACACGACAAACATCCTTCAGTAGCTAATGAACTGCCTAGTGGGCGCATAATATGGATTAAAAGTGAGCTAATGAAATAGGGAGGTAATGAATAATACTACATGGATAAATAACGACTTGTTTAACATCGAAATAGACACTGTTGTCGGGGGAATGGAGATGCTCTCCTGTCTCGGATGTAAAGTTACACATCATGTCCGAATCGAGGAAGATATCGAAAATACGAGAGCGTGGTGAAAAGTAATGCCTCCAAACGTTTAAAGCTTTTATATCTTCTTAAATAAGAAAGACGTTATTAATGTAATGTCTATTTATTTTTCTTGTCTGCATATCTGCAGCCCTCTGGTGCTGGAGGACTCCGAATTGCAACCTTTGTGTGTAACGTAACTATATGGGTGTTTGAGAAATGTTGTAATCGAGTTTCTAATTCAAGGAATTCATCCACACATGGAGTATCTTCTTGTTTAGCATGAAAATGCCAGAACACACACGAAATATGAGACATGTGTAACAGCCTGACGTCTTCGATTCGCTGCCTTCAATCGTCCACCGTGCAGTTTCGACTTGGTCTCATCCGATGCCCATCTGTTTCAAAATACTTAGAGAAAAATTGCAGCACTTCACTTCGATAGTGACGAAGCGATGTAAACAGAAGCGAGTGTGTGGCTCCATGAACAAAGTCAAACGTTCTACAGTGACGGTATCAACAACCAGGTCTCTCATTGGAAGAAATGCGTTCATCGCCAGGGTGACTATGTTGGGAAATAAATGTGAAGACATGAAGAATAAAAATGTAAAATCTTAATAATATTTGTTTTATTTCATAAATATTAAGAGTTTTCATATAAAAATTTGAAGATGCTGCTTTTCAGCACGTCCTCGTGGACTGGGAGAGGCGAAAACAGTATTCTTCAGTAACAGAACTTTTACTGGTATAGGATATTGATGTGAGAGCAATGAATATATTCGTAAAGGTGATCAAGTGACCATCAGCAGCATATGTAGCGTGGGAGTAATACGTCCATCATTCGATATACGGTAAAGTATAGACAGGAAACATTTGAAATGTTGTGCTATGAAAGAATATTAAAAATGAAAAAGGCATGTTAAGTGTGAGAAGATGTACCCATTAGGAAAGGGGGAACAAAGAGGTTTAGATCATAACAAACAATGAACTTTGATTTAATCCATACTGGATCAGAGGTCGTGGTTGTCAATTTCAATGTTAAAAAATATATCAGCTCAACCACTTGTTTATAGTGTAAAACATTAAGATTGACGCGTTTTAACGTAACAAACAACATGGAATAGGTGTTACGACATCCATAAGTAATTAACACTCCGCCGAAAGAAACATTACGGAAAAAATTGCAGTAGGATAGGAAAAGAGTTCAGTATAAGACGAAGATTGTATAGATTGCACAGATTATTTTGGATTTATTGTTTGTTTACAGATGAAAAGCTTACGAATCTCCTTGGATGATGCACAATGATTCTTCATGATAGCTCTGCTATCAATAACCTAAGTGATTTACACAGTATTTGCATTTCCTGACATCTTTTTGTGTGAGACTGCGAGTTAGAGCACTTCGTCGCGATGTATTATCTACACCACATTCACTGGTTTTCAGGTTCCGGTTTTTATGTTATCATGTGTAGTTCCGCTGATTATTGCTGATACCGTTAAGGAAACAGTATTTAAATTATTGTTTCAAGTTATATGTGATTATGCTGCGAGTTCTAGTACTGCTAGAGTAGCGGAGGTGTTAGCGTCGTTGACTGGTGTGCTGCGGATCCCCGGCTCAAACCAACTCAGCAGCGATTATACCGTATTTATCATTCCTGGAAGGTTCTTGAAACATTTGCTGTTTGAAATTTTCGATGAATACCTGCTCTCTCCGTCGAGGAGATCAGTTGAGTTAAAGCTGTACGTTGGAGTATTTAAAGAATGTGCTGTCAGGGTTAAGTGACGTGTTTCATTGACGAGCCAGCTTTCTAATTAGGACTGGATACCACGTTACAGTATTACATAAATCTGTGCTCAGATAATTTTTGTTACTGTACAGGACAACAAGGCAAGGCCTTTTTTGCGTTTTTAGATTATATATACACTCCTGGAAATTGAAATAAGAACACCGTGAATTCATTGTCCCAGGAAGGGGAAACTTTATTGACACATTCCTGGGGTCAGATACATCACATGATCACACTGACAGAACCACAGGCACATAGACACAGGCAACAGAGCATGCACGATGTCGGCACTAGTACAGTGTATATCCACCTTTCGCAGCAATGCAGGCTGCTATTCTCCCATGGAGACGATCGTAGAGATGCTGGATGTAGTCCTGTGGAACGGCTTGCCATGCCATTTCCACCTGGCGCCTCAGTTGGACCAGCGTTCGTGCTGGACGTGCAGACCGCGTGAGACGACGCTTCATCCAGTCCCAAACATGCTCAATGGGGGACAGATCCGGCGATCTTGCTGGCCAGGGTAGTTGACTTACACCTTCTCGAGCACGTTGGGTGGCACGGGATACATGCGGACGTGCATTGTCCTGTTGGAACAGCAAGTTCCCTTGCCGGTCTAGGAATGGTAGAACGATGGGTTCGATGACGGTTTGGATGTACCGTGCACTATTCAGTGTCCCCTCGACGATCACCAGTGGTGTACGGCCAGTGTAGGAGATCGCTCCCCACACCATGATGCCGGGTGTTGGCCCTGTGTGCCTCGGTCGTATGCAGTCCTGATTGTGGCGCTCAGGCGCCAAACACGCATACGACCATCATTGGCACCAAGGCAGAAGCGACTCTCATCGCTGAAGACGACACGTCTCCATTCGTCCCTCCATTCACGCCTGTCGCGACACCACTGGAGGCGGGCTGCACGATGTTGGGGCGTGAGCGGAAGACGGCCTAACGGTGTGCGGGACCGTAGCCCAGCTTCATGGAGACGGTTGCGAATGGTCCTCGCCGATACCCCAGGAGCAACAGTGTCCCTAATTTGCTGGGAAGTGGCGGTGCGGTCCCCTACGGCACTGCGTAGGATCCTACGGTCTTGGCGTGCATCCGTGCGTCGCTGCGGTCCGGTCCCAGGTCGACGGGCACGTGCACCTTCCGCCGACCACTGGCGACAACATCGATGTACTGTGGAGACCTCACGCCCCACGTGTTGAGCAATTCGGCGGTACGTCCACCCGGCCTCCCGCATGCCCACTATACGCCCTCGCTCAAAGTCCGTCAACTGCACATACGGTTCACGTCCACGCTGTCGCGGCATGCTACCAGTGTTAAAGACTGCGATGGAGCTCCGTATGCCACGGCAAACTGGCTGACACTGACGGCGGCGGTGCACAAATGCTGCGCAGCTAGCGCCATTCGGCGGCCAACACCGCGGTTCCTGGTGTGTCCGCTGTGCCGTGCGTGTGATCATTGCTTGTACAGCCCTCTCGCAGTGTCCGGAGCAAGTATGGTGGGTCTGACACACCGGTGTCAATGTGTTCTTTTTTCCATTTCCAGGAGTATTTATATATATATATATATATATATATATATATATATATATATATATATGTGTGTGTGTGTGTGTGTGTGTGTGTGTGTGTATGTGTGTGTGAGAGAGAGAGAGAGAGATTCCTGAAGAGGGGCAGCAGCCTTCTCAGTAGTTGCAGAGGCAAGGTCAGGATGTTTGAATGATCTGACCTTGTAACATCGACCAAAACGGCCTTGATGGGCTGGTATTGCGAACGGCTAAGGGAAATTACAGCCATAACTTTCCCTGAGGACGTGCAGCTCTACTGTATGTGGTGTCCTCTTGGTAAAATATTCCGGAGATATAGTAATCCCCCCATTTGGATCTCCGACAGAGGATGTCGTTATCAGGAGAAAAAAAACTGACATTCTACGGATCGTGGCGTTTATATTAGATTCCTTAATCGGGTCCAGTAGGTTAGAAAATTTAAGAAGAGAAATGGATAGATTGAAGTTAGAAGTAGTGGGAATTAGTAAAGTTCAGTGGCAAGAGGAACATGACTTCTGGTCAGGTGAATACAGGAATATACATACAGTATCAAATAGCGGTAATGCAGGAGTTGGTTTAATAATGAATAAGGAAATATGAATGCGGGTAAGCTACTGTAAACAGCGTAGTGAACGGATTATCGTAGCCAAGATAGACATGAAGCCAGTGCCAAAAACAGCAGTACAAGTTTACATGCTAACTAGGTACGCAGATGATGAGGGCATTAAAGAAATGTATGATAACACAAAAGACATTATTCAAATAGTTAAAGGAGACGAAAATTTAATCGAGATGGGGGACTGGAATTCGATAGTAGGAAAAGGAAGAAGAGAGAAAAAAAAAAAAAAGTAAATACGCACGGGGCGGAAAAGAATGAAAGAGGAAGCCACTTGGTAGAATTTTGCACAGGACATAATTTAATCATCGCCAGTACTTGGTTTAAGAATTGTAAAAGAAGGTTGTATACGTGGAAAAGAACATGAGACACTAGAAGGTTTCAGATTGAGTTTATAATGGTTAGACAGGGATTTGCGAACCAGATTTTAAATTTTAAGGCATTTTCAGGGCCAGATGTGGACTCTGACCGCAATTTATTGGTTATAATTTTAGATTAAAATTAGAGAAATTGGGAAAAGGAAGGAAATTAAGGAGATGAGACCTGGATAAGTTGAAAGAACAAGAGGTTTTCTAGAGCTTGAGGGAGAGCATTATATAAAGTTTGACTAGAAAAGGGGAAATGAATACAGTAGAAAACGAATGGGTAGCTTTAAGAGACGAAGTAGTGAAGGCAGCAATCAAGTAGGTACTTATGACAAGGTCTAGTAGGAATCCTTCGATAACGAAAGACATACTGAATTTAATTGATGAAAGGAGAAAGTTTTAAAAATGCAGAAAATTAAGCAGGCGAAACAGAATAGAAACGTTTCAAAAATGAGAGTGAAAGGAAGTGCAAGATAACTGTGCAGGAGTGGATTGAAGACAAATGTACGTATTTAGAAGCATATTTCACAAGGGCAAAGATAAATAACGCATACAGGAAAATGAAAAAGGCATTTGGAAAAAGAGAAGCATGTGTATGAATGATGAGTAAATTCTGTAAACATAAATTGCTTATTTACTTTCTGTAGGTTACAGAACAGTTGTGATGACATTTCTACCGAATCTCCCTGTTAATGTACTTTCTTAACCTACAGGCCAGGCCATCCATAAACGTGACGATGAATCTGTTCTGAAATCTTACTGGGGAGTGCAAGAGTGGAATTTTTGTATAGCACGTAATACTCAACATTCCTTATCCATGGATATAAATGCTTTTTATGTGGTGGGTACATATCTTGAATGGGAGTGCCTTACACAAGCATGATCTTGTCAGACATGTATCTAACCTCCTATTTCTCATGCATAGCACCACGTAGAATGTTGTTAACTTGTATGGTTCGAAACTTCAAAATTTCATGCTCGTCAGCCTTTATCTCGGCCGTTATATGTGACAGTTTTTGGCTACAAGTACCCTTTTAATCTGACAATTTGGAATTGCCAATTCGTTTTATCTTTCAGGTTTATATCTGTCCATCGACATGATGCTATTGAGCGCAGATAGTGTCAGATGATAGCCGGCAATATTGGACCTATGGATTGCGTGGAAGTGCAGTCTAAAGTTTGTAAGCCTTCAACAGGATCACGTTGCGACCTGTGATCTGTGAATGCCACTTCTCATAACTGAGATCGACACGCATTGCAATAGAGTATTACATTTCGGTCACAGACGCTAGGCATGTTAGTGTGAGAACACAAAGCAAAGTGCACGGTTTATCGGTCAACAGATTGCGGGTTTGTGTGCTTTACCGTCCTAGTTACTCACAGCGTAAAGAATGTTTCTTGCAACTGTCTGGAGTTAAAAGCAGTTGGACATACAAAGAGTGTTAATTATTCCTGTATCTGAGTTTTTCATTAATTTTGTACCTTGATGTATACCGGTCTCAAGAGTGTCATGGACGTTTCAAAGCCCACTGCACGTTACCTGTTGTGAAGCTTTTTAAAGGAACTTAAAGAGACACATGTCCGTGTAACGATGAGCATATGAAACTCATGTTCAAAGGAATTCTACCATCCAGTAGAAGAGGATATTAGAGATTCGACCGCGGCTTGACGTCAAATACGTACTGGAATGCAAATCAATGTGTAGAAATGAATGATAGGTATTGAATACTGCTCCTATATGGTAGTGACAGTGGAAACGCTGCTTGACTAACGCCGTAATTTACCATCGAAGCAGCATGGAGGTGTCGATGGCCACCTTTCACAAGTGAAGGTCTCGAAGTTGCGACAGCGACTATTTCTTACAAAATACTGGCGTGCTAGTAAGACGGCTGTTGTATTATATGCCAGATCCCTTAGATGACACAGACCAAATAAGCAACAAGATAACAAGTAAAGTAGTGTACATAATTCCTTAAGCATGAAAAAATTTCAGTTACATCAGAAGAAGTAAGGCACAGACTCTCATTGACACACCGAGCGAGGTGGCGCAGTGGTTAGCACACTGGACTCGCATTCGGGAGGACGACGGTTCAATCCCGTCTCCGGCCATCCTGATTTAGGTTTTCCGTGATTTCCCTAAATCGCTTCAGGCAAATGCCGGGATGGTTCCTTTGAAAGGGCACGGCCGATTTCCTTCCCCATCCTTCCCTCACCCGAGCATGCGCTCCGTCTCTAATGACCTCGTTGTCGACGGGACGTTAAACACTAATCTCCTCCTCCTCCTCCTCATTGACACATCGAGCAACCACTGATGTAATTCGGTGTGCAGTGGGCGGAGCATCGATTATTTAAGCAACAGCTGCATTGCTCCTCTCACAAGGGAACCTCCCCATCGCACCCCCCTCAGATTTAGCTATAAGTTGGAACAGTGGATAGGCCTTGAAAAACTGAACACAGATCAATCGAGAAAACAGGAAGAAGTTGTGTGGAACTATGAAAAAAATTAGCAAAATATACGAACTGAGAAGTCCACGTGCAACATAGGCAACTTCAAGGGTAATGTGCAGTCAGGAGCGCCGTGGACCTGTGGTTAGCATGAGCAGCTGCGGAATGAGAGGTCCATGGTTCAAGTCCTCCCCCGAGTGAAAAATTTACTTTCTTTACTTTCGCAAACTTATGATCTGTCCGTTCGTTCATTGACGTCTCTGTTCACTGTAATAAGTTTAGTGTCTGTGTTTTGCGATCGCACCGCAAAACCGTGCGATTAGTAGACGAAAGGACGTGCCTCTCCAATGGGAACTGAAAACATTTGATCGCAAGGTCATAGGTCAACCTATTCCTCCACAGGAAAACACGTCTGATATATTCTATACGATACTGTCGACGGCATGTGCGTCACATGACAGTAATATGTTGTCGACCCACCTAACTTGTACACTTGGCGAATGGGTAAAAAGATTCTTCTGCCTTGCGCGATTTAGCTTTTCTTGTGGATGTGATAATCACTCCCAAAAAAGTGATCGCATCGAACGGACAGACGGACAGATAATAATTGCCTGAAAACAAAAAAATTTAAATTTTCAGTGATTGGAAGACTTGAACCAAGGACCTCTCACTCCACAGCTGCTCACGCTAACCACAAGACCACGGCACTCCTGACTGCAAGTTACCCTTGAAGTTGCATATGTTGCACGTGGACTACTCAGTTCGTATATTTTGCTTATTTTTTTCATAGTTCCACACAACTTCTTCCTGTTTTCTCGATTGATCTGTGTTCAGTTTTTCAAGGCCTATCCACTCTGCCAACTTATAACTAAATCTGAGGGGGGTGCGATGGGGAGGTTCCTTGTCAGCAATTGACGTTCGTAGAGTTCGTAACGCCTCCTCCGTTCATCGCCACCTCTTACCAACACAAGTATAATTTCTTCTTCTGTTATGTGTTATATAATGTGTATTTTATTACTGCAATTGGTACACATCCCTCTTAATACATTCTATGTTCGCATTTCAGAATGAGGTCGGAAGACTGCCAGGAACTGACCGAAACCGACAGCTACGAAAATTAACGTTTCTTGTGGTCGACACTGTTCATGTTCATTTTAAAGTACTGAAAAAAAACGCAGTTCTCCACGAGAAATATTCTATAAAGTTACTGATTTTGAGTAATACTTGTGATGGTTAATTGTTTTGGTTACTGGTCAGAATCGACATAACTAGTGCATGCAGTTGACCTGCTCTTTTGTCTGTGCCACCATTGGTATTGTACAAGTGTCTGTGTGGGAACTCTTCAATGTACAATACCTCATAAGCGACTCACAGCAGAATACTGCAACAAACGCCATTGACATTCTAATTCACCCTACTATTCAGTTTATTAATGTCTATGATATTAGTTCATTTGAAAAGTGTGTGTTTGCACCTACAGTACACTTTCTAATTATTACTACAATATATTGATTTGCTAACAACACGAGCCCCTGACTACCAATCCATTCAGTGAAAACAGCACACCGATAGCACTTTCCTTGTTGTAGCTGGGATTCACAGTCATAAAATTTTTTTTTAAGGACGTCATCTTTACGCCAGTGACTGTTATAAATTTTTATTGAACTAAAGAAATTTCGGCCTTAGACCATTATCACGTTCTGATATTATGGCTTTAAGCCATATCAACGTAACGTAAGCTGACACATTTGTATGTCGTCGTCAATACTGTTAAATACATTCGTGACGTTGTTAAACAGTGCGAGACACGTATTCAAACATCGTAAAACAACATAATCTATTATATTACGTTGACATGGCTTAAAGCCATAATATCAAATTGATAATGGCCTAAGGCAGAAATTACAATAGTGTAATAAAAACTTATAACAGTCACTGGAGTAAAGATGATGTCCTTCAAAAAATAGCATTTTCCTTTCCCGCAATATTTGCCACGCAAGTTTCAGGTGCTTGACCCTGCATAAACTCCCAATATCTCATCTAAATTTCAAAGAACAAAGTAGATTCGAAACTAAGATTCCCTAAACTGTTAATGCATTCTATAAACCACAAGCCCAGTTGAATGCAGGGCACTCTTCAGTTACTTATATAATGGCCTCCTCGCTTACATGGGTCTGCTGCCTGACCTATTGCAGAGAACATCAGGGACATGAATTGGCGTCCATTCATTGACTTACTGTACTGTTATCAGCAACAAAAGCAAAACATATAGAAGTTGTTGAACCACAGGAAGCTGATGAGGCAAAACTGAAAGGGAAAAATCAAAATTGCAAAAAAATTAAAGAGATAGTCACTTCACTCCCGTAGGTGGAAAAGATGATATGAAACAGAGTTCCATCTATCTATATACTCGCATATCCACAGTCTGCGGACATGCGTTTTCAGTCATAGAGTTAGCAGCCCTAAGTGTTTATGGGTGGCACGGCACTCTCTCATTTTAACAATACTGTCCGTCAGACTAGTATTCATATTTTAGGTCATAATCTCGGTGTATCCCAGTGATTCTGGGAAGAGGCGGTCTGTGGATTGTAGCTGCAGAGGGAATTCGGACTGTGTCCCTCACCTCTTTGCATTTAGGGTCGGAGCAGGACGGCGCCGGTTCGCTAAAAATTCTACATGGGCCAGACGACAGTCCGTTGTGAAGGTGGCCAGTTGTTATAAAGTGGGTGGAGGAGGTCATTTAAGATAGGCTGCTGTAATCTGACTTACCGTGCAAATGGTGTGAAGGTCATACAACTCTGAGCATTGTCATGTTAGAAGCTGGGACAAAACAGGCAAGGCAGCTGCTGCATATGTTTCGTGGAGGCAGGACTGTAACTACTCAAACGCCAGGAAGTCGCCAGGTTCTTTTAGTGAATGAAAAAAACGTATTTAATGGGCATGATGGTCTGGGAAGCTGCACAGCCTTCTTTCAGAAACTGCAGATGGTCGGCCTGGAAAGATTAGATCCCTCCATAAATGAGGAACTTTCCTGTCTAGGTAAACGTTTTTTGCCGCAACGTGGCCATGCTTACAGTGAGAATGATTTCTCCCTAGTCTAAAATCTTCATTTTTCAGACAAGAGAGATTTCTGAGTCACTGATTGGCTCCACTCAGGATAAGCAAAGCAGAGACTTGGTCACATGGTATGGGAACCATGCTGCTGTGTGTGTGAATTGGCTACCAGACCAACAAAACAGTCGAGACGGGAGATTCAATGAGTAGAGACTGGTTCGATTGGTTTGTACAATGTGGAGGCAGTTTTGCTAATTCAGCTGCCGTACAAAGACTTGATGCAAAGTAATTGCAAATCTTTGGCTTCTTCATCTTCTGGTTCTCCCCTGGTGGATAATTTCAGGTCTTTCCCTAGTGCGTAAGACTTATGGTCTGTAACTTGTATTGGACTAAGAGCCAGAGGCAGTTTCCAATGATACCAACAGTGGAACTGCATCATCTCGGTGGTGAACTTATTCTTCCCGAGTTGGCCGTCTGACGCTTGAAAATTCCAGCAAGCACATTCGTGACTGGGAGTCTAACTGATATGGCCAGCTCAGCAAACGGGTGCACCTCACACTGAAATCTGCCGGGAATTCAGTGCCCCGATAGGGAATTTTCCCGTGTTATAATAATCAGAACGCTAGTCCGCGTAGTTTGCAAATTTTCGTGGATGCGTCAGAACATTACAGCTGTCGCAGCACGCGCCGCTCCTCGGCCATAGCGCGCCGTTTTCTGCTGCAGCCTGAATCAAGGTGAAAGGGTGAAGTATTGCTGCAGCGGCGTACGGTTGGTAAATGATATTCACAGCTTCCTGTTCTCCGGTGAAGCATAGTTTACGGGTTACTTGGTCGTAGATATCATTTGAATAGAATTGGACCTCACGGTGGATTCATGTAAACAAAGCCAGATTGTGTTGAAAAAGAGATTAATTCAGGGGAGAATTTGTATAGCTTCCACCCAAATGAATTCCTGGCCAATGAAGCATCATCCCTTTTCTAATTTGCGTTACTCTTGTTTTTTTTTTTTTTTTTTTTTGAAGAAAGATTTGTCAGCTCCTTGTAAAAGTATTAGTCGGCCACTGAGGCCGAGCGGTTCTAGGATCTTCAGTCTGGAACAGCGCTGCTGCTACGGTCGCAGGTTCGAATCCTCGGGCGTGGACGCGTGTGATGTCCTTAGCTTAGTTAGGTTTAAGTAGTTCTAAATATAGGGGACTAATGACGTCAGATGTTAAGTCCCATAGTGCTTAGAGCCATTTGAACATGTTAAAAGGATTAAAAAATATCTCATTATTTTTATAAACTTAAATATGTCGCTGTTCTCGTTCACACTCATTCAACTATCCATTGTTTTTATTTTATTGTGATCATACATGGGTACACAGGCAATTCAAGGTTCAATCTTATTAAATTATTTAATTTAATTATAAATGTGAGTTGTGAAAGTGATTAAAGACATAGGCAACACAAGTGTCGTGAGAAAATTCACTAATTTGATACATACAAATTAAGGATGTAGCTCACAATTTGAAGGTTATTGAGAAGGTGATAGTTTTCTTTATGTAAAATAATAACATTTATCATCATTCGGACATTTGTTTACGATTAAAGCAAGCGATGGCTTGCAATCGGCATCCCTTGGCCAGGATTTCGAATCGTGGCACTTTGGCGAAGTGGGCAGTGCGTCAGCTTGCGGAACAGATGTGCGTTTTCTTTTTTATTTTTTTCAAAGTGAGACTATGGCACCAAGAACATTTAGAGTCGGTTTTAGCACTATGATTTGTATCTCAGTAATCTGTAGTATGTTGTAGTCACTTTATTTCAATGTATGTATTGTCTGCGTCTTTTTTTCTCATTGTGTCTTGTCAGTGGCTTCTGAGTCACTTCTTGTCTGATGTTCCGTCGTTGCTAACAACGTTGTGCAAGCTTATATGGAACAAATTTGTTTACTGGGATGTGTACGACAGTTTAGGGTAAATTTTGTTTCATGGCCTTAATCATTAATCTGTGTAGCATCTGAAAGAAGGTCAGAGTAGAGTTGTGGTGTTTGAAGCATTGGAGTCGGAAACTTGAGGCAGTAGCAATTGATTTGAGTGCTTACGCGAAGCAAATCTCATAAATGTACTGAGAAAGACTGCACACTATTTCCGTCAAAAATGGAACACGAGCCAGGTGTTCATGCCGAACAAGATAGAACGGCGGAAGTAGTTCGTTGAAATCACCTTGCAAACACGCCACAAATGAAAATGCAGAACACTCCGGCGACGAGCGTTCAGTTCACTCAGGAATTGAAAGCGAAAAAGATATCGAGGTGGCAGGTCATGTGGGTTCTGTAAACACGGAAAGAAGTGTAGTAAGGGAAAGCAACAATCCTATTCCGCTGGCAAGGCGTCTTAGAGCAGTTGAATGGCGTGCATCTAGTTCTGGGTGTGTTACTGGAAGTGTGCAATTAGAATCGATCATTCAGTTTATGCAAGCGGCAGAGAACACATGACAGGAAAGAGAAAAGAAGAAAGAACAGGAGGGGGGAATGGGAAGAAAAGAGACAGCAGGAAGAACACCAGAGACAGGAGATGCACATTCCTGAAATTAGGGAAATTCAGAAGCGACAAGACAAGAAGGGGAAAAAAACAGGACGATCAAAGAAATTAAAGAAACTCAAAGAGCGGTTGATGAGTTTGTCGAAAAAGTAAATCAGGTAAGGAATGAAGTTAGGGGAGTAAAAGTAAAGATTGAAGACATTAGGAAAACGTCAGATGAGACGCAAGAGGTAGCGATAGATTCCAGACGTGAGGCAAGGTCAGCCAGGTTAGTAGCATGAGATGCGCGAAAAAATGCGCAAATTACGCGAAACCAGACAGCGCTGGCAAAGGTCGGAGTGAACTTAACCAAAAAGGTAATTTCTGCTCATAAAAAACAGGAACAGAGATTAGCTGGAAAGACACAGGAAGAAATGTTAGAAATAAAATACGAGCAAATGCGTCTCACTACACAGCAGACTGAGCTAGCGGATGAGATGAGACAAATGTGCGAACGGCTCGCTCGTGTAGAAATTCAGCCAGAAGTAACAGCACGTCGCTGGGAGTTCGTTGGTCGCCAGGAAAGTCAAAGAGAAAATTCTGCACCCCAACCTGAAGCCACACCCACGACACCGGCAGATATACGGTAGTAGCGATCGCTTATTGGGTACCGACGCTTGGCAGAACGCGCAGTCGGTGGCCCGTAGTACACCAAGTACCGTGCCGGACCACAACAGCGCGCCTCAGACTTACGGAAACATTACTACGTGATATACTTACATGGATATGGTATCTATTCTTACGGACACGTCCGAAAGAGCAGACACCATATAAGTATATAGTTCAGACAATACCGGCCGTGACCTTCGTCTTCTGTGCAGATGCACCCATACTACCCGAACTCTTACGGGACTTGGTAAGAATGTCTTCCACGAGTAATGAGTGTGTTGGGTAGGGACACTACGAATGTAGTGTGTGGACATATAAGGTGAGAATGTGGGTCTCGTGGGAGGTGTGCGCGAGATAGTCCCTGCAGTCGCACTATCCTCTGTGCCCTCGGTGGCTTACATGGATATAGCGTGTGCCATGTAAGCAGGAGATCCCGGGTTTGAGTCCCAATCAAGGCCCGCATTTTCACCTGTCTCCATTGATATATATCAACGCTAGTCAGCAGCTGAAATTATTAATATATAATTCTAATTACTACGTGACTCCGATGACACGAGACGAGAGAGCAACAGCATTCAGGGATCGGTCGGCCATGAAATCCTGGGCGTATGCACGCCAGAATTTAGAGAAATTCCGGGGTGCAAAATTAAAAATATTTCGAAGTAAAACATTTTCTCTCAATTTAAAATTTTCTGTTGTATACAGAGAACCACAATTCATTACACCCCAAATCATGGATTTCTCGCTATGGTAGGGTACTACCCGAGTAATGGCCACTAGTATACAAATTGGGATTTGTCTGTGGATTTGTGGACATTTCAATATTAGAGCACATGCTTGCCGTTGCAGCAAACTGCCGTAGTTACGTAGAATTCAGAGAGGCATTCGTAAATAGCTATTAGTCACAGGGCACCCAAGAAAGGATTAACCAAGAGATTACGCGAGGGTATACGAAGCTACGGGGTGCCGTACTGCGGTAAAGGTTTTCGAGACGCTTGTCAACAAGAGCTCTTGACTGGACCAATCATACAATTATGAGGACATAACGCGACACTGCTACATGAAACTGCCATTGAGGTACCAGGAACTACCATTTGGCAAATGTAATGTCACATCAGAGTCAATGAAGCACAAAACGAGGGGGACTGTATGAGACATAATGAACGAAATTCGCAATGTGCATCTGGATGAAATAATGACGGCAAAAATACAAATAGAAACAGTGGAATCATAGAAGCAGACGCGGACGTATGGCGGTAGCTTTGACGAATACGGAAATGGCAACAGGAGAGAAATGCAAAATTCTAACCACTTCGTGCAGCCAGTGTGGAACTCGCGGCAAACACGAAATAATGTAGAGACTGGCAGGCGAAGTTCGCAACGTAGTCATCAGGATAACGTAGTGGAAATCAGTCCACCTAACCGCTCAAACGTAAACCGCGGCAGAATTCTGCGTAGGAGTTGACAGTCGGCCACAACGGTCCAAGCCGAAATCAAGGCCACACATTACATTGGTATCGACAAACGTGTACAGTTATGTCATTGAGGTAGTGTTAAGAATCATTTGATTGCAATTCATTTACGTAGTTGCTTAATTTTCTGTTCATTATTTGTTGCAATTAAACATTTTAAATGATTTATTATTATAATTAGCGGATAAGATCTTTTCCTGTGACATCTGATCAGTGAGCTTAGTGTTCGTAATTTTCTGTGCATCATTTTCACTTTGATAATTTACAGCAAATTTGTGACGTAGCGGTATCCCCTCACGTTTCACAGATATAAATTTGTATTATGGATTGGAATGTGCCGATTTCTCGGCGGAAACATCTCGGGTTTATGGCAAAACTGCTTGGTTCAACACCTGAGTATTGCATTATTAGTAACTTGTCGCTCCACAGCAAAGGCATGTGTTGGAAAAATGTGATATTGCATTTTTGTATCATAAATAATTGCACAAGTCTTGGAGACACAATTTTTTTTGATGTTTCATCCTGTAATCAAAGGTTTGACTTCTTCCGTTGAGCCGGCCGAGGTGGCCGAGCGGTTCTAGGCGCTACAGTCTGGAACCGCGCGACCGCTACTGTCGCAGGTTCGATTTCTGCCTCGCGCGTGGATGTGTGTGATGTCTTTAGGTTAGTTAGGTTTAATTACTTCTACGTTCTAGGGGACTGATAGCCTCAGAAGTTAAGTCCCATAGAGCTCAGAGCCATTTGAACCATTTTTTTTTCTTCCGTTGATATTGTGTGCATTTCCGGTGGGACGTATGCACGATCTGTTCCACCATTCGGAGTGCGGAGGGGAACGTCGTGCAACAAAAGTTGATTTGTGATTCGATAGTTAATCTTGGGATGATTTGGATCATGCCACCGATACGCATGGGGGTATCTTAAGAGATGAACATGTATCGCCCACTTCAGAGGCGTGTTGACGTTCGAGTATGATTAGTTATCTCGCTGTGGTTCGACTACGGTTCTCTTGGTGGTTTTCGAGTGTGGTTACACTTATACATAATCGCTTGTGGAGCGATATTTTTCGCTGGTGGTACTTTTCCTGCTGAGATTATCGCTTAAGGATTAGTTCAATGATGTTTGCCTTATGCTATTTCGATTGTGGATCGCCAGTGCCAGAGACGCGTCAACGGCAAAGTGCATTACGTGGCGTGAGCTTGTAGAGTGCGAATCACGGTAGTATATTTTAGATGGATAGGAAGAAAATGGTGGGACCAGATGAAAAGGGAAGATACACATCCTTATGCACTAAGAATTATTTAAGAAAACCTGGTATTTTTAAGTCATTGCAGCAGCTGTCAATTGATGATATCTGTACGTCGATTTTTTGAGAGGTATTGGTCAACTTCGCAGGGAATGGTGAAATCGTGCCGATGTCTGATCTATGAGGATAGCACACAGAAGTGTGCACAGATGACAATGATCAGAATTTGACCCAGATTTTGTGCCAGATAACTGTATCAGCCTCACCGACCAATAGCCTGTCGTCAGGAGAGTATCAATGTCTAAGATTAGGGTAAAGTAGATGGGGATAGAGGTAGCTAAACTTGGTAATGGGTAGAATAATTAGAAGTAAGTGTTGCATCGTATGAGATGGTTGAAGTAGGAATGTGCAGGCTGTGCCGGCTTAGCGCATTCGGGTGTGTGAGTGGTATTGGGAAACTAACATATCACTGCCATACATAAAAAAAAAAAATATGGCTCCACAACTAGAGACTGATTAGGTTAAGTCTTTTAGGTAAGCCATTAATTATTAAGGATTGGAACATTATTTAAATGAAAGAAAGCCATAATGCCCTTTTTTCGTTAATAATGTTGCAAAGTTTAATGACCATCAGTTCATATTTTTGTTATGTTTTTCTGTGCATGTGTTTTTGTAAACATTCATTGCAAGACTGAGGCACTAAAACATGCGCTAAGGATTGTGCAGAGGACTGTGGCATTCGAAACGACGAGCAAGTAGCCGACCATGGCTGGACGTGGAACCGTGCAGGGCAGGCGCCCATATCACAACGCGGCTGGATGGGCTGCCTGGTGTTTCAGCGCGACACTGGGTGAGGCAGCCGCCGTGATGTCACGGCAGGGCGACGTCCTCGGGCGAGAGACCAACTGACGTCACGTCACAGCTTGGCCACATCGCAGCCGTCAGCTACAGGCGCTGCGTGCTGCTGTTAGTGACTGCTTGCACGGAAAATGATGGGGAGTGAACATCATGATGAGTCGGAAGATCGGACAAGATGGCGGAAACCATGAGAAAGTAGTGTTCGATTTTGTGCCAGCAATTATTTGCTGGATGTATTGTAGTCTTGTCTTCCTCTACACTGCTTATCCTCTACAGCTCCCTCTGGTACCATGGAAGCTGCACGTTGGTGTCTTAAAGCACGTCCTATCATCCTGTCCTTTCTATGGTTCAAATGGCTCTGAGCACTATGCGACTTAACTTCTGGGGTCATCAGTCCCCTAGAACTTAGAACTAATTAAACCTAATTAACCTAAGAACATCACACACAACCCTGCCCGAGGCAGGATTCGAACCTGCGACGTGGCGGTCGCTCGGCTCCAGACTGTAGCGCCTAGAACCGCAAGGCCACTCCGGCCGGCTTTTGTGCCAGAGAAGTGAATGAAATAAGCTGGCACCCGAATGGAATATACACTGCTGGCCACCGTAAATGCAACACCCTGAAGGAAGCATCCCAATCAAGTGAAATTTACACCATGAGTTTACAGCGATGAGATATGCAACTGATTAGAATTTCAGCGCAGACGCACATCACGCGCGCCTGTGGCGCCACCTCATAGCGCCATTTAAGGCTTGGCGATTTCGACGATTGTACGTTCGGCACATGTGTTTACCTTGTGGTTGTTTCACAAGACGATCGGTTATGCCTCGTAGACAACAGCGAACATCTTTTGATCAAGTATCCGAGTTCGACAGAGGAAGGGTAGTGGCTTACCGAGATTATGGATTATCATACAGAGAAGTCGCTGGTCGTGTTGGACGAAACCAAACAACTGTATTGCGGATATGTGACCGTTGGATGCAGGAGGGTACGACGGACCGATGTGGTCGATCGCATTCACCTCGGTGCGCCACTGCACGTGCTGATAGGCAAATTGTGCGCATGGCAGTGACGGATCGCTCAGTGACATCCCGAACCATAGCACAGCACATTGCGTCTGTAACGCATCATCCAGTGTCTGCGCGTACCATTCGACGCCGTTTACAGCAGAGTGGTCTGTCCGCAAGACGTCCATTGCTTCGTCTACCATTGACGCAGAACCACAGCCGTCTCCTTCGCCAGTGGTGTGATGACAGACGGATGTGGACGGCAGAATGGAATGACGTCTTTACTGACGAGGCACGCTTCTGTCTGCAGCACCACGATGGTCGGATTCGAGTGTGGAGACACCGTGGAGAGAGGATGTGGGACAGCTGCATTATGCACCGCCACACTGGTCTTGCACCGGGTATTATGGTATGGGGCGGTATTGGATATTACTCTCGCACGCCTCTAGTACGCATTGCCGGTACTTTAAATAGCTGGCGCTACATATCCGAGGTGCTGGAGCCAGTTGTCCTTCCTTACCTTCAGGGCTCGGCCACAGCCATATTTCAACAGGATAATGCGCGACCACACGTGGCACGCATTGTCCAAAGGTTCTTCGTCAATAACCAGATTGAATTGCTTCCCTGGCCGGCTCGCTCTCCGGATCTTTCGCCGATAGAAAACATGTGGTCCATGGTTGCTCAACGAGTAACCCAGATTACATCCCCAGCTGCCACACCAGATGATCTTTGGCAACGTGTGGAAGCTGCTTCGGCTGCTGTACCCCAGGAACACATCCAACGTCTCTTTGACTCAATGCCGAGATGTGTGGCAGCGGTGGTCTCCAACAATGGCGGCTACTCTGGCTACTGATTCTGGCAGGAACCACATGTCACAGACGTCTGTAAACGTAATCATTTGATACTTGGTCAACATGTTATCTACAAAATAAATTTTGTTGTGCTACCTCTTGTCTTTCTTGGTGTTGCATTTACGGTGGCCAGCAGTGTTGGTTGGTTGGTTGGTTGGTTTGGGGAAGGAGACCAGACAGCGTGGTCATCGGTCTCATAGGATTAGGAAAGGACGGGGAAGGAAGTCGGCCGTGCCCTTTCAGAGGAACCATCCCGGCATTTGCCTGGAGTGATTTAGGGAAATCACGGAAAACCTAAATCAGGATGGCCGGACGCGGGATTGAACCGTCGTCCTCCCGAATGCGAGTCCAGTGTCGAACCACTGCGCCACCTCGCTCGGTGCCAGCAGTGTATTATGCAATATGTTGTCATATAAAACAGAACCTTCCGTAAAATTAAATCTGTACTCTAAGGTTGCTTCAGAAGTACAACTTCGGGGTCGGAATATTTCAAGATACCCCAAAAAGTTTTCGAAACAATCATTGGGCTACACAACAGATCGAGGGATCACCGCAGCAAGTTTTCCTGCTGTCCCATTAGTTAGCTTCGCCAACCCACAATCAAATTATTGTACCAAATGAAAGTATAAGATACCGCAAACCCTTTTTCTGGTCAAAAATATCTATGATTTATTTATGCAGACTGAAGCGACGAAGGAAAATTTGTACCGAGGCTGGGTTTCGAACCCATGTCGCGTGCCGGCCTCTGTGACCGAGCGGTTCTAGGCGCTACAGTCTGGAACTGCGCGACTGCTACGGTCGTAGGTTCGAATCCTGCCTCGGGCATGGATGTGTGTAATGTCCTTAGGTTAGTTAGGTTTAAGTAGTTCTAAGTTCTAGGGGACTGATGACCACAGCAGTTAAGTCCCATAGTGCTCAGAGCCATTTGAACCATTTGAACCCATGTCGCATGAACACTTGTCGGATGGCCTAACTACTACGCCGCCCTGCGCAGTGGCTTGACACAACTGGACTGACCACCGTCCTCTCTCCTTAATTCAAATTTCTATTCACGCCTGAGCCCACATGGTATTTCCCCTAAACACGAACAGTTTTGAAGGGTCTCTCCAGCTATATTGAAGTGGCACCACAGCACCAAACAAAACACATTATCCCTCCTGAAATCCATGCATAGGTGCCTCATCAAATGAAATCAGCTGTTTCAAGACACCTTTTTTTAAAATTCAAACATCTATGATTATGAATGCAGACTGAAGCGATTATTGATAATTTGTACCAATGCTGAGATTCGAAACGGGTCCCCTGCTCACGAGGTAGATGCTCCAATCATTACGCCACCCTGGCACAGTGGATTGACTCAGCGGCACGGACTACCCTAGCATGCCTCCCTCTGTACAGAATAGCCCTTGTAGTTGTGTAATGTTGTTGCTTTAATTTGCTATGATTACGGTGCTGATAGACAATAAAAGCGGGTTAAAGCTGTGAGCTGTATGGAGAAGTTAACCTTCCATTACTGAGCAACTGTTTCACCAGGTATCCAGTCTAGCTTACCAAATTCCCAACCACACTAACATTAATTATAATCTTTTAATCGTCATACGACAACCGGTGGTATGTATATAAAAAGAGAATTTAAATAAAAAGAAATAAATCAGTTTATATTCGAAAATTTATTTTAACATTGATCATTGCAATTTCAGCATATTAAACTTGAGTCATAACTAAGCTGGTGCCTTATTAGGTCTGTGAAAATGTGAGTTTGTAATCTTACGGAACGCATCAAATAGGGAGCCAAGATTGGGAGACTACATACAACACTGCATTCATAAAATAACACACGAAGAACGTTGTAACATATCCAAGAGGAAATTAACCACAACCAACGGATTCAATTTTCACCCAAAGAAGTTACGTTCGTAGCACAATCCTGTCTGTCATGTTATTGCCACACACTGGTATACTAAATTCATACTAACTCTCTGTGAAATCTTCCCGAAAAGAATAGCTGAGGGCTACTTTGATGATTTCACCACATGCTTCACGTGGTCAACTTGGTTTACACAAAGAGTGTAACTCCACAATAATTTTGATAATTAAAATAAATTACATCGAAACGTAATTTCCTAAAGAAAAACCTCGAACTGGTTACTATTTTCTTACTATTAACCTGATGGGTCAAACAGTTGTATAAGCACGTGGTACTGGTCTTATAAAGTACACCCCACGTGGGTTGAACATAAAGAAAAGTTGCTATATTGAAAAATATTGTCAAGACGAGACATTATAATCACACGAGCATTCGCATTTAAGGTTGATGATCTTAGAGTTACTGATCAACACGTGGTTCCACTTTACTCACAAAATAGTGACAAAGCAACTACCTGAAGATATTCTGAACTTCACATGCGAATTACGCTACGTTGCAATTTAAGATAACATTAGATATTTTAGAGCTAAACCTGAAATAAATGTGATTGAATTTTCAGTTAGGCTGAACTTAAGAAATCCATTGTCCTACGAACTTAGCCGACACGCACTTAGCCGGAGATCTTACCACTTCAGACGCTCGCCGCGGACAGACTGACCTGGGCTCCTACAAAAGGTGCTTCCGTATACAAAACGGAAGTGACCAGAGAGGCAGCTTCCTATACCAACATGACAAGGGACGGACAGGACCATACTAAGGATAGAAACCTCTTTGCTTTTAGAAAGCGTAGCTACCTGTTCCGACGTTAGTCCTACTGTTCTCTAGCAGCCAGGCTTGTCTGTTACCATCCAGCATGCAACTAGAAATAAATTTGCTCATTCATTCTTTCACACAGAAGGGAAGAGGGATGACAGTATCTTATCATACACAGTATATGAAAAAAAGCAGATATAGGTTCCGTATGAGAGTGTGTGACATGAATTACATATGAACTGTGTTTTAAGGTGTAGTAGTGTGACAGATCGTTCTTGTTTATGTGTAAAAGTAACACGTTCCACTACTCAGTCTCCTCCCAGATAGTCAGAAATGCCACAGTAAATTTAGACGAGAAATTTATGCCGTAAATGACAACAGATTTAAGAAATTGACATGAAAGGAATCCAACAGAGACCTTTCAGTTGTGCAAAACCACTGTGCCAGCGTGGAATAGTGGTTAGCACATCTGCTTAGTGAGCAGGAGCCACGAGTTAGAATCCCAACCTTGGTACGAATTCAAATTCATCGTTTCAGCCTGCTTATAAAGGGGCGTACACCAAACTCAAACATTTCAAACTCACTAGAACTGGTAATACGCTGCATATCAGATCCGTATCAGGTCGGATTGAGGAAGGACATACAAGCAATTCAGAGGCGGGCTGCTAGATTTGTTACTGGTAGGTTTGATCATCACGCGAGTGTTACGGAAATGCTTCATGAACTCGAGTGGGAGTCTCTGGAGGAAAGGAGGCGTTCTTTTCGTGAATCGCTACTGAGGAAATTTAGAGAACCAGAATTTGAGGCTGACTGCAGTACAATTTTACTGCCGCCAACCTACATTTCGCGGAAAGACCAGAAAGATAAAATGAGAGAGATTAGGCCTCGTATAGAGGCATATAGGCAGTCATTTTTCCCTCGTTCTGTTTGGGAGTGGAACAGGGAGAGAAGATGCTAGTTGTGGTACGAGATTCCCTCCGCCACGCACTGTATGGTGGATTGCGGAGTATGTATTTAGATGTAGATGTACCACAGCCAGTTTTTCCCCCATTCACATTCGTTGGTATCACCAGCTCACAACCAAACTATAGCATTGCAATATGAAACAATTTTCCAAGAAATCCTGCCATATTCCACGAAACATACAAAACGAGAAATACATACGGAAACGAGTAATCAACTCAGTAATCAATAAAAACCTGATGAACAATCATCAGTCTCACGCTATCTATGCCGCTAATAAAAGTAATCAATTCCGATCTTCCGCTTAAACAAATCATCATATTCAGCAACTGTCAGTGCTAGCACACGAAGGGCTACGACAAGCGTTAACGAACTGCCAATAGCAGCACGTGTCCACACAGTATGTGCACTTTAACCTGCGCGCCCTCATCTACCCAGCCTCAGGCCGGTGTATCATGCCAGCGGTGTCTGCAGCGGGTGGAGCGGAGGCTAAATACGTTACGACAATATTGCTCAAATGTGGCGCCGCGCCGTTGCAGGTAACGCAGAACAGCGAAGGTAAAGAGCAGCGTGCCCTGTCCCTAGCCACCGGCTGAAGCCCGGGGAACCGGCGTGCCGCGTGCAGCCCACCTCCTGCCGTGGTAATGAGCCAGCGGCGCCTTTGTGCCACGTAACGAGGCCATTAGGGCGCCGGCGGCGACGACCCATCACAGGTGGGCGGCCCGGGGAGGCGCGAGGCGCGCCGTCCCGCTGCGAAAGAATGCCGGAGCAGAGTCCGTTATGTGAGATTGTCACCGTGTTACCAAGACCGAGCGGCTGCTTCACATTTCGGGTACTGTTCCGGAGCCATCTCTGGACATTACTGGCAGGAAGCGACCGTAATGTTTTAGCAGTGATTCTAGTTACTATCATGTTTAAAACGGAAGCACCGCTGATCGAGAAATATGCTGGGAGTCCGATTTATATTGACCATCCCACGTAACTATTTTTCCAGAGGGAAAATAAAATATATACGAAGTGAATATTGTTTAGCTACCAAGGGAAAACCTAATCATAATAAACATCTTCATCATCATCATCTTGAACAGCTTCTAGTCCCAGGCTGGGTCCACTTGGAACATAAGCCTCACCATCAAGTCCTGTTTTCCCAACAGGTTTATGTTTTTTTTACTCTGGTCCAGTCGTCGCCTCTGTTTTCAGCACATTCCTCCACACCTGTCAGCGATCTTTCCCTTGGTTTTCCTCTTCGCATTTACTTTACACTTCCATTTCATGTATTTTCGTGGGAATCCTTTTGTTTACCATTATCTGTACGTGCCCACACCATCCCAGCCTCGATAATTTATCCTGCTCTGCCTCTTTCACTACCTCCATTACCAATTAATTCTTCATCGTAAATCACCTTGTTTCTCGTATCCTACTTCTGAGGAACTTCATTTCAAATTCCTGAAATCTTCTGACATTTTTTTTTCACTACCCACGTTTCAGATTAATAGGGCAGTAATGGGACGAAGTAACTCTATCATTTCTTCCTTTGTCTTCTGTCACACTTCCCAAGTGCTTCACACTGTCCACCCTCTTCAACTGTTCACCTTTAATCCATCACTTAGTCTATGTTCCTTTCTAGTTGTAACCAGGACCTCACATTCGTTTCCATTAAATTTCATTCCATACTGTCTCTCAATTTCTTCCCAAGCATACAGTTGCTCTTGAATCTCCTCCTCCCTGATTTACCAAATCAAGTCATCCGCTGGGACATTAACCAAGATAATTGTCGTTCTTGTAACTTTGTTCGATTCGAAGATATGAACAGCTGTACGACTGTTGTAAGTAGAATCCCATACTTTTTGTTCGCTAATCGAGTTCTTCCCCTCAACACCTATCCAGAAACATTTCACATCGTAGTATTCATAAGAAATTGACTTTATTAAATTCTTAACACATTACTGACTGTGAGATCACACTGTGGATGTATTTGGGTAATGTAACTCGTTCACTTTATCGAGCTGACAGCTCCTCATGTATGGTGAATGTAAGTTAGCGGAATAGTTATTGCTATAATATTTCCATATTTATAGTACAGGTACATGTAGTATGGTACTGTACTACTTTTAAACTATATTTAGCATGTATACCTCCTCTTTGTTGATGTGTACTGTACATTGTGTTTCTGAGCAAATAGTTCTGATCTAGGGTGATCGAGGGAAATGAGTGTCCATGTACACTGCCGGCAAATAAATCTGCGAACCACGAAGAAGCAATCCAGAAAGATCATATTAGAACGAACTGTACTACACTATAATTAACGATCGATGGCGGGTTGCGATTGCAGCATTGCCAGTTCGAAGCGACAATAGCAGTACATGCACAGAGCGGCTTCGGACTTTCAGAAAGCATATCCTGAAAATCATGTCTCCCTCTTGCTTAAGTAGGATTTGTCGCATACCACCATCATCAGCCATGACAACTCGCAGTAAACGGAATAAAACTTCACTAAATAATTATGTACGACCTAGTTTAATGCTGCTGGCAATAGTCGCCACATGACGCCCAGAACACTAGTGAACACTGATTGGCGACGCCAAAGAGGTATAAGATGCCTTTGCCGTGCGTCACAATAAGTCTGACCAAGGGTAAATACAGAATACTCTGACCCCATGTCACGTCAGGCACCGTGGACCACGTCAGACATGAAGCGGTTTTCACATTGGCCTGACGTATTAGCAGCATGAAACAACTACTTCGACTGCATTGCATTTCTCGATAGTTTGTTTGGAACCTGCAACCATGAATGTACTCCATGTTTCTGACATGCTGGAAGAAGAAAAAGGAAAAGAAGAAGAAGAAATTTCTCTCCTGTGTATTGCATTCGTTTGCTCGTCTAGAGAATGGATGCATCCTATCAATGTGGGGCGAGACTAATTAGGGGAGTTCCAAAATTTAATGTCTCAAGTAACAGAAGATGAAGAGCGGTTTAAGTGTTAATACAGAATGACAAAAACTGAATTCTACCATCTCCTGAGCTTGGTTGGTCCGATAATAGAGAAACTCTCCTCTCAACTCAGGGAAAGTATTCCGGCTGAGATGCGACATGTAGTTTGCATGAGGTAAGTGCTAACATATTATTATATTGTATATGTGGGAGATAAAAAAGTTAGAACAGTGACATTCTGGAATTGTTGATTTTCTTTCCACAAAGTGCGTTATGTTATACATCAAAAAAGTAGTTAGAAATTAGTAAAGATTTATTGCTGTTTCTCTTGCCAAGTGTAGGGAACGTTGAGTTCGTTGAGCAGTCCAAGCTGTGTTCAGATATCTGAGATGATGGTGTTGAGGAGAATTGATGGAATGATTATGGATTTGTATTATGAGTATTTTCGTGACCAGGGTTCACCGAAATGATCTCTCACTTTCAGCTTGCAACGATGGCCGCAAAACAATGTTGCTCACTTCCATCTTTACTCTGATTTGCTCATCGGAACACAATTTTTTCACATTTTTCGCCGTGTTAAGGAAAATAAGTTCTCATTCATCGTCCACGTGGTTAATTGATGCAGCGGGTGCACTTTGAAGAAGTACTTGGGAGCACAAGCGTTGGTTGTGTTTCATAATTGTAACCATTTCTTGTACTGATGACAACAAACTTTTTTTTCAACGTAAGGCCTTACGGGCTTCGCTGAAGGTTGAGTGAAAGTTGTTGTAGAATCTGACACATTGGCCGTGAGATTGACGGGATTGCACTTTGCAATAGGTAGGTCGTTTCTTGGTGGGTTGGACTAAGAACTTTCCGACGAGACCACTTGTGAGTCTGTTTCATCAATCGGACATATGCCAATCTCTTCCCGTATCCAATCATAATCTTCATTACTCGGGCTGTCTTCCGCATTTCCTCGAGTTTTTGTTGTTACGAGAATTGGATTCAAAACAGCCAATTCCTCTTCAAACATCCATTTTTTCAACCTCTTTGTTGTCTGACCTGAATTCGTGGCACAAAGATGTTTCGCCAGGATGTATTCCAACTGTCCTTACATCCATTACCTAGAACAGAGAAATTAGTTTAGAATTCAAATTTAGTGTTTAGTTATCTATTACATATTCATTTATCTTCCTTTGGCACCCAAAGACAATGTGAATGGCTCTGAGCACTATGACATCGGAGGTCATCAGTCCCCTAGAACTTAGAACTACTTAAACCTAACGATATTACACGCATCCATTCCCGAGGCAGGATTCGAACCTGCGACCGTAGCACAAAGACAATAAAAGTTCGCCTCGTTGACAAAGAACAACGTGAAGAGTAATTGTTCAATAATTGGGCTTTTTTTCACTGTTCACACTACTTGGCAACTGAAAATTCTTACGGAAGGTTGGGTTTTTCTTTTCGGAATGGATTCTGAACTACTGGAGAAATAGTTAAAGCGTATTGCAAGGTAATTTGGGAAATTCTGCAACAAATTTACATACCAGAACCTAATAAAGACGAATAGAATCAGATCACCAAGGATTATGATGAAAAATGTCCACCTGGTCCTGGTTCGTTTACTATAGCTACAAAGGCATATATTCCATTGTTCTATTGGCTTTGGCAGATGCAGATTACAAATTCACGCTTGTTGACGTTGGAGCTTATGGCAAAAGTAGCCATGGAGGAACTTTTGAGCGATCTGAGATGGGGAAAAGATTGGAAGGCAACAAATACGCAGTTCCACGAAACACAGACCTACTACCAGCAATGAAGAAGTTTCCTTATGTAAGTATTGCAGACGAAGCCTTCCCGCTTAAAACCTATTTATGTGTCCTTACAGCAAAGCAGTCATCAAATGTGACAAAGATAAGGTATACAACTACAGCCATTCAAGGGCTCGACGGACTGCTGAAAATGCGTTCCGAATTCTAGCCGGGCACTGTAGAATATTTCTAAAGCCTATTGAAACTAAGCCAGAAACTGCCGATATAATGGTTTTAGCTTCCACCTGTCTACAGAACATGCTTCGGAATACATCAACTGATATCTGCTCTTTCGAGGAACAAATCCGAATGGAAAGTAAACACGTTCATGGTGTAGCTAACCTCGAACCCATTCGTAGAAATTTCGTGAGATAAGCGTCCTTCACCAGAGATAAGTTCAAAAAGTACATAGTTTCTGATTATGGCTCAGCTAGTTGTCCTGGGCAATTACTCCATTTGGAAGGATAGAGTTTCTGAGTGACACGTCCAGTATTATTTATTTATTAGGGACATTCGTTATAACCAACCGTTTTAAGTTCAATATAACCCAGCTTCAATTTCAATTTAGTTATTTTTAGTTATAAATTCATACTACTTAATTTATACAACAAATGTCTGTTACATTCATATCTGGTTTTATTTGATATTCATTCACACTTTTTTTCCAATATAACGCCTCTTGAACTTTTATGAATTGCAATAAAAGAACAAACTAATAAAATATATGGAAAAATTGTTTTCACTAACCTGGAATGCCTAGTTTTTCTCCTATTTCGTCCCAAGTCTCTTTCCTTGAATTCTGTTAACGATATTCCCGCTTTGTATGGTAATAAAGCACCGGGTTTGACCGAACGTACTCAATCACTTGACTCTTATGACGTCTTCCCACTACTAGCGAAAAATCTAGATCTTATAGTCATAAGGCGTGTTGCGTCAAATTGCATCATCCAACGCATTACTACGTCACGTCAACTCAATACAAATATATGCCCACAAAATTCTGTATTGCGTTTTTATATCAGGCGCATTATGACGTGGGCCCACGCATTCCCACGTCACGTCAGAGTAGTCTGTATTCACCTTAAGAGTGCCAACTGCTCCCTCCAGCATCCAGAGAATTACTACAGTGCGCAATGGAGTTAAGGGATCACTTTTTCGAAACCCCGTTCTCCCACACTTGCCACACTTAAGTTTTAAATTTTCTTAAGAGGCGCGTAAAACATTCCTCCGTAACGGTGCAAAAGCATGGCGCGCTGCGTCATCACCCTCGGCTTCGACAACGCTTCAAATCGCAAGGTGTAGGCACATGCGAAAAAACTGCCACAGTGCAGAAGTTCATGTGACGCGCAAGATGGGTTAATGGTGTTACATTGCCACCGAACTTCACCACAATTTTGCCCAACACCTCTGTGGACGAGTCACACGATGAGAAGATGTCGCAGCCCCTATTACCCACATCTCACCCTTCTTTACACGCCTCTGCGATGTACGTCATAACCGCTACCCCCAGCGTTGAAATCACGCAGTTTTCTTATGTGTGATCGAGGTAAACATTTCAGACACACCGCCGCTCATTATCGGTACGAAGCGGCTCCAGGGAGTGACACAATGAAGTCAATAAACCACCCCTTTGCCTGAGGTGGTGATTTCCTCACATTTCACGGTCGGAAACGAGCAGTGAGCGACAGGAAGACGTTCTCGAGAACGTTTGTCACTCCTGATACACAAGAATGATTCAACCCTTCTCTAAGGACGTTGTGGAGCCTCACTCCCATTAAACATGATCTGACCCTGGGAGCGCAGCACCACCGCTGTTTTTGCTCTAGTGTACAGGTTGAAACCATTAGGAACCGTTCAGCTCCTTTCGACGAAATTTGAGAGTAGTCCGCGGCAGAAAAGAGCTCTTATGCTTTTCCACTGCACCTACCTCGTGCCTAAATGTAACGAGATCATGGGGGATGCGACATTGACATATGTGTGAATAAAACGAGCAAAGGACCGGTCAGAGACTGGTGAAACCCTCGCTGACCCCCTCCCCCCCTTCTTTAATTGAGAATTTTGAAAAAGTACCTAGACATACAAAGTTTAAAAATATACCTATACAGACGGAACGGTGATAATTTCCTAGGCGCTTCAAGAACGGTAACTGTTTTGGCAGTTTCTGATTCCAGGTGGCCTAGTATCAGGCGCAAGAACAACAGTGTAGCGGCGGCTGAGCAGCAGCGTAGCCCGCTTGCAGGCGCTTGGGACTCACGTCACGAGTTCCTTCTGTACCGGAACATTTTTAAGACACTCAACCAAAGTGAGTGTGTGGCACTGACGATATTATCGAACTGGAAAGTCTTAGAAGGAGCCTTTCTGGATTTCTTTACAACTGTTTCTTGTGTCAGTGTCGCTAACCCCCCCCCCCCCGCCAAAATCCCCCCATGATCTCATCACAGGAGAATGCGAATGTCATTTACATTTCGTCGAAAGGTATTGAACAGTCCTTGGGGTTGTACACTGTATGCGATAGCAAAAAGTGTGGTCGCACTCCCAGGGGGTCTGATCTTGTTTCACAGGGATGCAGCTGTGCAATGTCCTTAGGGAAGGGTTGAAATACGGTGGGTGTCAGTAGAGGCAAAGGACGTCAGGAGCGCCATCTTGCTGGTCATCGCACTGCGGACTGTCGTTTTCGACTGCGAAATGTGTGGAAATCAAAGCCCCAAGAAAAGGGGTGGTTTTACTGATGCGTTCATGCTATTCCCTGCAGCTTTTACGTACCGGTTCTGAGCGGAGGTGTGTCTGGAAAGTTTTCCTCCCCCACTCGTAAGAAAATCGCGTTATTTTAACGCTGCGAGTCGCGGTTCTGACCTGCATCGCAGAGGCGTAAAAAGAAGAGGTGAAGAGTTGGTAATAACGGATGTGAAAGACTTTTCGAAAGTAAGACATGTTCACGATACGTTGCATAGAACTGTGGTGATATTTGTTGTGAATATGATATCATTCAGCCACCTCACATGAACTTCTGATCTGTGGTCTTTTCTTTCGCATGTGTCGACATCTTACTGTCTGAAGCGGCGACGAGCCCAGGGTATCGTCTCAGCTCGCCACGCTTTTCCACGATTGTAGAGGAAAGTTTTAGTTTGCTTCGTGTCAAATTTAAAACCTGATCGTCACTTCGTCATTCGAAAAAGCATTCATTTAATTCTGTTGTGCAGTACCCTATATTTCTTGTCCTTTTTCTTCTACTTCTTCTTCTTCTCCTTCTCGAGGATAACCTACGGCTGGCACCGGTCCTCCCAATCGCCATTTCTGCTTTCTTGACTTTCCTCGACATTCATCTTGTTGCTTTCGTTGCCTATCCACATCATTTTGCCAGATGCGTCCGCTGGCATTGTATCCATATTCAGCTGCCTTGACTTCCTTCAACATTAACGTTCCTGGCTTTCGTTGCCTCCTCCACATCATTTTCCTAGTTAAGTCCGCTGGGATGTTATCCATCGTAATACTCTATTTGGTATCTAATCTCATTCAGCGTATTTCATACCAATTTAATAACGGAAGTTCTCGATAACACATCTCAAAGTAAAGACCTGAAGTGAGTTACCTTTCTTTGGAATATTGATTGTCTGGGAGCCTCGGAACGAGCCGAGCATTCGCGATGTATGTCGGGAAAAGCCATTAGTATGACGTTACAAGTTCCGTTGCAGGGCCCCGTGCAGGACAACTCTAATATCGACCGCCGTAGTTCGTACTACAACTACACTACTGGCCATTAAAATTGCTACACTTCGAAGATGACGTGCTACAGACGCGAAATTTAACTAACAGGAAGAAGATGCTGTGATATGCAAATGATTAACTTTTCAGAGCTTTAACACAACGTGCTAACATGAGGAAAGTTTCAAACCGACTTCTCATACACAAACAGCAGTTGACCGGCGTTGCCTGGTGAAACGTTGTTGGGATGCCTCGTGTAAAGAGGAGAAATGCGTACCATCACGTGTCCGACTTTGATAAACGTCGGATTGTAGCCTATCGCGATTGCGGCTTATCGTATCATGACATTGCTGCTCGCGTTGGTCGAGAAACAATGACTGTTAGCAGAATATGGAATCGGTGGGTTAAGGAGGATAATACGGAACGCCGAGCTGGATCCCAGCGGCCTCGTATCACTAGCAGTCGAGATGACAGGCATCTTATCTGCATGGCTCTAACGGATCGTGCAGCCACGTGTCCATCCCTGAGTCAACAGATGGGGACTTTTGCAAGACAACAACCATCTGCACGAACAGTTCGACGACGTTTGTAGTAGCATGAACTATCAGCTCGGAGACCATGGCTGCGGATACCCTTGACGCTGCATCACAGACACGATGGTGTACTCAACGACGAACTTGGTGCATGAATGGCAAAACGTCATTTTTTCGGATGAATCCAGGTTCTGTTTACAGCATCATGATGGTCGCATCCGTGTTAGGCGACATCGTGGTGAATGTACATTCGAAGCATGTATTAGTCATCGCCATACTGGCGTATAACCGGCGGGATTGTATAGGGTGCCATTGGTTACACGCCTCGGTCACCTATTGTTCGTATTGACGGCACTTTGAACAGTGGACGTTACATTTCAGATGTGTTACGACCTGTGGCTCTACCCTTCATTCGATCCCTGCGAAACCCTACATTTCAGCAGGGTAATGCTCGACCGCATGTTGCAGGTCCTATACGGGCCTTTCGGGATACAGAAAACGTTTGACTGCTGCCCTAACCAGCACATTCTCCATATCTCTCACCAACTGAAGACGTCTGGTCAATGTTGGCCCAGCAACTAGCTCGTTGCAATACGCCAGTCACTACTCTTGATGAACTGTGGTATCGTGTTGAAGCTGCATGGGCAGCTGTACCTGTACACGCCATCCAAGCTCTGTTTGACTCAATGCCCAGGCGTGTCAATGCCGTTATTACGGCCAGAGGTGGTAGTTCTGGGTACTGATTTCTCAGGATCCATGCACCCAAATTGCGTGAAAATTTAATCACATGTCAGTTCGAGTATAATATATTTGTCCAATGAATAGCCGTTTATCATCTGCATTTCTTTATGGTGTGGCAATTTTAATGGCCAGAGTATATATATGGTCGCAGACACAACTTATCGCAGCCACAAAATGTAGGAACGAACGTTATTTGCGTTCCTTATCAAGGAAATCACTTCTTATCGTTGGCTATTTTCCTAGTACAATAAGAAGGAACATCTACCAGTACGTGTTGGAATGCGACAGCAAGAGGCTCGCATTTGTCGAGACACCGGTGTATTGCGTATTGCGTATTGGTCCGTGTCTCATAACTGTCATGCAGGTATGAAATCAATGGTTTCAGGATGTCAGTAATCTACTACATTCAGGATTACAGGTGCCACAGACGACTAGCGCCCAAAAAGACACGCATTGTTTGCTCAGCCATGCAGAAGTCCGCATCCACATCACGTACTCTGGGTCAGGAAAGTGGCTAGTTTGGGAAGTGAGATATATCCACACCACCAGTGCGATGACGTCTGTCGACATCTTGAGCATAGATGAGCCTATTTCGACACGTCAACAGAGAGAGTCACGCTAACAGCGGTCCGCCCAGTGACAACGCATTACACGAGTGGCACCACGTCGTGTTTTGAAGCGGGTATCGCTTCTCCGAACAGCACTGCGATGGAGGTACCAGTGTGTGGAGGCTCCAAGGTGCACGAGCATTGCGAGATTGCATTCGTCGTCGTCATACGGACCCTGCATCTGCTGGGATGGTTTGGGGTACCACTGCGACTCATTGTAATCACGTGTCTTTCGCATAGCTAGTAATTTGGCCGACTGCCATTATAATTCTGACGAACGAAGGCAGTAGCTTTAAAAATTTTGTGAACTTGTGTTTCAACGAAATAAAGCAACACCACTTGTTGCACATTCTGTCCTCAACCGCCTAGATATAGACGGAGGTCGACTTTGGCCTTACATGCCAGCTCTGCAGATCTCTTACTCTCTGAAAACTTCTGGCTATAGACTGCGAAGAGACTTGTTCACTACCAATTTCCATAATAGTGAGCCTTGGAAAAGAGTTGCAGTAACATGGAATTGAGAGGTGGCATGAGCCCCCTCTCATATTTCTATCTTACGATTCTCCTCTCTAATTGCATGCGGTGGGAAGTCGCTATTCCTTCACACGCGGACTTCCCACGCAGCGTCTCTCGTCACCCGGGTGGTCCGGTGACAGGCGGGTTAAGCCGACGTGTGTGAGGCAGTCGAGTGAATGCTTTGCAGACGCCGACATTGTCAAGATACACGCCCGCTGGGGTGTGAAGTAGCGGCTGGGCTAGAGGTTCCGTTACTTCGGAGAAACTTAGCGAAAACACTTTCTGGCGGGCTACCAGCGAGGCGTGGGAATGACTTGTGTACCCAGGGAGTTGTGGCGGGAAAATTCCCGCACTTTCTGCAAAATAGTAACGGTGATTGGTTTGCTCAGGGCATAGCGCCGTGACGTAGCAAAATCAGCACAAAAATTGGCGCCAAGAATCTCCATTGGTGGAATGGTAGTGCTCCGGCAATGGAGTGGAATTTCCGCCGGTTTTCGAGTTGCTGATTGGAACGTTTAACCACGGCCACTGTCGTGGGGGCGGGAATGTTCTGTGTTCGGCCTGTACGGGTGCTCTTGTAGGGAGTTGGCAGTCGCCTTTCGGTCGAGGACGTCGAAGCAACCAGCCCTCGCCTGCGGTACGCCAGATCGTGTTCTGGCAGTCAAGAAGACAGTTTTGGTAATGTGTCCGCAGCACCGGCAGATAGGAATTTTCCTAGGTGATAATCAGAGCTCAGCAGAGCGCGCCTGTTCGTCTTTTTCTAACTTTGTTCTGTCTTGAGTAGCAGCAATTACTGTTGGATTAGCTGTGTGACTCTCTTGAGATTTGAGTGACAAGGAATTGGCTCCACATACCACCTCGTCTTAATCCTCACGATCTAGTTTAGGGACAACTTCACCTTTATAGTGTTTGTATGAATCTCCAAATTTGAGCCAATTTGATGTATTATATTTCCTGTGTTTCTTTTACTATTCTGTGTTTAGTCTTAATAAATCATATTGTTATTTTGGACAGAACTTTCATTCTGTTAATCGATAGAGCAACCCTATCATTCCTCACTATGCTAATGAAACCATTGTTTATTTAACTTATTTATCAAATTAAATTATTGCAGGTGCCAAACTCTCTTCTACTCCACTGGCAGGGTTGATTAGAGTCAGTTCGCGTATTTTTTTTATCCTTGTGCAACAGCAAAAGTTGGAGTTAGAATAGGGGGGGGGGGGCTTAGAGCATGATTTACATATGTGGATCCTAGTAGAATTTAGTAATAAATACACTGCTAGCCCCGGCACCTCGCATAATATGGCGACCCTTAGCCTCGGATCTTTCCTGAGAATCACTGATTAACAAACAGTATTCTTAGTACGAACATTCAAATTTTTTTTCTCTAATTTTTTTTATTGATTAATACCCAAGTTTTTTTCTGGTAGTTCCGCGTTTAGTTTTAAGTAGCGGCGCATGATTACAGTTTTTGTTTTCAGTGTATATATTTTTTTTGTTCATTGTTTTTTTGTGTTTCGTTGATGTGGTGTCCGTACCACATCGCACTTTGTCGGATTTGTGTGCGGTTTCTGTACCACATCAAATTGTGTTTGTGATTACAGCGTTGGAACAGCGTTGTTGAAATTTTATGTCTATGTGTAAAAATATATGGAGTAGATTAATTTAATTGTGCATTCTAGATAAATTTGTTTTTCATGAATGATAACGAGAAGTAAGGCACGACTATTAGCGAGCGAATCTAAAACAAAAGAGAATAGCATAATGGATAAGAGGCAGGTTACTGACGAGGATAGGTTCAGAGATGAGATGGGCACATTTTTAGCAGCACAGGACGACAGGGTCATTGATGAGGAAGGTGATTTGGACGCGATCTCAGAGCAGCGTTGCGGCCGTGATTATGATAGTGAGGTAGAGGATGAAACAGAGACAGGCACACAGGTCGAGACGGTAGCAGAAGTTTATAATCAAACGAACGAGAGCAGACAGGGGCCAGCTCGGTCACGTCAGAGCTCTAGCGCCCAGGTGTCCAGAGTTACATCTCCCACGTTTGAAGAGGATCAAAAAGATGACGTAAACCCAATACTTAGCTTCCTACGATCAATGAAAGAAGAAGCTGACGAACAGCGTAAGAGGGAGAAGAAAGAAGAGGAGAAACAACGTAAGAAGGAGAAGGAAGAAGCTGACGAACAGCGTAAGAGGGAGAAGGAAGAAGAGGAGAAACAACGTAAGAAGGAGAAGGAAGAAGCTGACGAACAGCGTAAGAGGGAGAAGGAAGAAGAGGAGAAACAACGTAAGCAGGAGAAGGAAGAAGCTGATGAACAGCGTAAGAAGGACACTGAGGCAATAATTTCGCATATAGGGGAAATTCGTGGGGAATTACTAACAATAAAGAAAGAATGTGGAGAAGTAAAACAAATGTCAATGGCTGCACAAAAAGTAGCAGGCCTGGCCAAAACGGCAGCAATAGGGGCAATGAAAGTCGCGGAAGCAACTTCTAAACTCGCAGGGCGCTTGCGACGTACAACACAATCCCACTCAAAATCCCTAGCATTCTTAAAAACTCAAGGTAATATCGCGGTTGCGAACACCACGAAACGAATGGAAGAAGTAGAGAGTTGGATAGCAAAACTGGAGCAAAACGGGCACACGAGCACTGCGCGTTCGGATACCCATGATGGAGTACACAGAATTGTGTCTCCGAGGAAAAGCCCGCCGTGCTCTAGCCCAATGACCGAGTGCGGAACTAACAATGCACACGCAGAAACAGCGAGTAATAGCTCCAATAATTATAGCCCACTTAGGAGAGTGAATTCTGAGTGCCACTTCCACTGTGATACAGAGGTAGCACATCACAGTTATCAGCAAGATAGAGCAGGACACTCAGCAGACGTGCAAGTATCGGAAACGAGTGACAACACCAGTGCGAGGATCAGAACGGATTTTGATCACAATCACTTCCTGTCGTTGCTAAAATTCCAGAAGTTCAAAGAAAATGGAGGGTCGATGCATCCGAAGAGCTGGGTGATGCAGTTCACAAATTCATTACCGGCATCATGGCCAACCCAGGCTAAATTAGAATTCATGTGTGGACACATCGAAGGCCAAGCCGCGGAAAAGATGCGGGGTGTGGCAGTGACGTGTCGGACTTATCAGGAATTTGTTGGTGCATTCCTGCGGACCTACTGGTCAAAGGAAACGCAAGACAGGATTAAAGAGGAAATAATATTTTGTCCTGAACTGGAAGTGTCCGGGCATAGGAGCGCAACCAAATTTCTTGATGATTTACTCAAGAAGAATCAATTTTGAGATAGTCCATATAGTAACGGAGAAATCATTATATTTTGCTTTTCCAAATTGCCAGTTAGGTACCAACAGACACTTGTCGGCAAGTGTGGATCTGACATAGAAGCATTCAAGAGTCTATTGCGCGAACTCGAAGTAGTCTTTGATAAACAAGACGCGAAGGACAGGAAGAAGGGGCAAAGTAACAAATACCACCGGCCAGGAACAGAAGACGACAACAGATCGCATAATCGCACTGGTCAGTTAGGAAACCAGGGTTACGGAAGTCAAGGTTATGCTATTCAAGGTTATGGAAACCAAAGACACGGAAACCAGAACGTCAGGGAGCAGGGTCAATCTAGACAAGGAATCTGGGATAGGAGGAATAACGAACGCCAAAGCGACCGTAATTGGAGAGAGCGAAACCAAGGACAACAGTGGAACCAGGAGATTGAAACTAGACCCGCAAATCCTAATGCACGTCAGAGGAGGGGGAGCTTAACAAGGGACTGACGCCAGACTAGTGCGAACACAGGCCGCCGGAATTTCGCACGTAATCTCGGACCTGGCCAACTACGGATGATACATTACGAAGATTTATCAGAAATCCTGCTCGAGAAACATAAAGCAACTCCTCGACAAGATCGGCAGCCTCTTATCACAGTAGCAATAGCTGAAAAGAGTATGAATACGATAATAGATAGTGGAAGCTACATAACAGCAATATCCGAGGCAGCATACAAGAGGTGCTCTCAGGAGATGGACTGGCCTGTCCTATCGGTTAAGAAAACCAAAATAAAAGGGGCATTAGCGGGTAAATGTATGGAGGTCACCCAACAAACAAGACTGGAATTCTGCTGCCAAGGACACAAAATAGAGTCTAACTTCTGGATCGTGCCAAATCTGGCGATCGACATGATAATAGGAACGGACTTCCTAAATGAACATGAAGCGATAGTTGATCTAGGACGAGGTGAAGTGGTTTTGAGGAAAGGGAATCCCGTCCACATTAAGTTCGACGACCAGCTGATCCCAGCTCAACTACCGTCTAACTGTGTACGGATAAACTATGCGTGTCTGAAAGACAGAAAGGAAGAACAGGTCGACGTTGCGGGTAAGGGAGAGGACACGGATGAGAATGAAGTCGGAATAATGGGAGAAATAAAGGAGAAAATAGGAGAAAAAGTGGAAGCAATAAAGAATATAAGGAGCGACCACCGCAAAGAACTTCATAAATTACTAGTAGAACATGCAGAGGTCTTCCTTCCCAAGACAGGATCAATAAAGAACTTCCAATATGAATTTCGTGTTCGTCCGCACAACCAGTTTCGTGTGCCACCCTATCCAATCCCCTTGGCATATCGACAGAAAGTAGCAGCTGAAATTACGCTAATGCTGAGTGAAGGAATAATAGAACCTACGGCTTCAGCCTATAATAACCCGTTAAGAGTAGTCGAGAAGGCAGATGGTAGTATTCGTTTAGTCTTGGACTCACGACAAATTAATACCACAATAGAACCCGAAACAGACAGACCGGAACGATTAGAGGAACTCTTACAAAACTTCCATGGAATATCAATCTTCTCATCAGTTGATCTAAAATCGAGTTTCTGGCAGATCGAGCTCCATCCAAATTGCAGACAGTACACAGCCTTTCTAGCATTTGGAAGATGTTACCGGTTTCGTCGTCTACCATTTGGTTTGAACGTTTCATCTGCCGCATTCATTCGGGGGCTGGACGGCATACTAAGCGATAATTTGAAACGTCATGTCACCAGCTATGTGGACGATTTGCTGATCGCGGAGAAATCTTGGGGAGAGCACAATGCGGTCCTCGGTGAACTCCTAGCGACATTCAAGGAATACGGAGTGACTATCAATATCGAAAAATCGAATTTTGGGACGTCCTCTGTGAAATTTCTAGGACATATCATCACGGGTGAGGGCATTGCGCCAAATCCCGAAAAGATCGAAGCGATTGAAAAGTTTCCCATTCCTACGACAAAGAAGCAGTTAAGGGGGTTCTTGGGGATCATAAATTCTTACAACCGCTCTATACATGTCAAAACTCAGAGCAGTCCTCGGTTGCATCAACTTACAGGAAAGAAGATTCCTTGGGAATGGGATGAGGCGGCTGAATCCGAATGGAAAGCATTAAAATTCGCATTATTACAAGAACCCATCCTATCACACCCTAATTTAGCAGAAGAGCTTTGCATAGTAACGGACAGTTCATACTCCGGTCTGGGTGTCATGGTGTTCCAAGACTATGTACATGAAGGAAACAGGGTGTGGAAGACAATTGCGTTTGCTAGCAGAGTACTAGCCAAGAGTGAGAGGAATTACTCAGTAACCGAGTTAGAGGCGCTGGCTATTGTATGGGCGTTTGAAAAATTCAGATACCTTCTGTTTGGTCGCAAGACGAGGGTCTACACAGACCACAAGGCACTCGAGTTCTTGATGACTGCAAAGCTTAATCACAGGCGGCTCATTAGGTGGGCATCATATCTGCAGCAGTACAACTTTTCGATAGAATATATCCCCGGCAGTCAGAACATCATTGCAGACGCCTTATCACGGTCACCGATCGGATTTGAGCACAACATGGAAGAAGATCTGGAGGAAAATCACTACTGCCTTTACTATATGCAGAAAGTAGCCTTTGAAAATTTTATTACCTGTAGTATGCAGGACATCAAGACGGAGCAAGACAAGGACCCTGCCCTAGTGTTATTGAAACAGAAATGGATAGACAGAAGACACGCCAACGTCAGGCAGTTCTACTTCTTGCGGAAAGGCATAATTTTCCACCGAAATTATGCCAATGACACTGAATGGGGGGTATGCATCCCTGAACACCTAATAAAGAAGGTTATATGGCATACTCACCTCAGCTATGGACACTTCGGACCAAGCAAGTGCAATCTCAAGCTAAGGACCATGTGTTACTTTCGAAACATGGAGCGTCGAATTCGGAGGGTACTGTCGGTGTGTAAAGACTGCCAAAAGGCTAAGCACACCACTGTGAGCATGCAGGCACCATTATACCCAATCGTACCGACCAAATTAAGACAATTAGCAGCAACAGATTTGATGGGACCTTTGCCAAGAACAAGAAGAGGATATACTTACGTATTAGTGTTTGTTGAACTAACGTCCAAATACGTCACCTTTACGCCACTGAAGAGGGCGACAGGACTAACTGTATCACGAGCCCTAATCCGGGATTTCCTACCACAGGTTGGTCATGTGAGTAGAATCATTTCCGATAACGGGCCACAGTTTAAGTCAAAAACATGGAAGGAGACGTTGCGTCGATGTAAAATTGATCCCATTTTTATATCTTCACACCATCCGAGCTCGAATGCTGCAGAACGGGTTATTAAAGAACTCGGAAACTTGTGCCGGTTGTACTGTAACAAACAGCACACGACATGGGACGTTTTCCTTAAAGACTTCCAGGAGGTGATCAATGAGGCACCCCATGGGATAACAAGATTGGCACCCATTACAGTACTGAAAAACCGGATTCCTAAGGACTTGATAACCAAGGTCGTAAACTTCCCACCAAGGGCGCGAACGCAGCACCAAGCCATGGTGGATTTGGCTCTCAAGAGGATACGGGCTGCAGCAGAGGTCAGGAAGAGACGTGCCGACAGGGGAGCTCGTCTACGACACTTCCAAATTGGACAAAAGGTGCTCGTTAAGTCTTTCCGACTTTCGAACAAACAAAAAATGAAATGCCAAAAATTCTATTCTGTTTACAACGGCCCATACCGTATAAGGAGAGCAGCTCACCACAATGCTTATGAATTGGAGACGCTGAAAGGAAAGAAGTCCATAGGACTCCACCACATCTCTCACATAAAGGAGTTCGTGGAATAGTAGTAGTGTAAGTGGTGTACATAGTAGAATAGGCAAAGATATGAACCTTTCTTCGGGGAACAATAACCGTTGCATTAATAGATTAAGATTGCTAAAGTATTAACACGCTGCGTTGTCTTGCATAAGAATTTACTGCTGCTATCCTCTTTTTTTGTCTATGTTCGGGATCTCCTCTGTCGTTGCGATAAGAGGGACTACCTTTCCATGAGCAATGTTTTTGTCCTTTCCTAACTGGTGTCCATGTTAAGGGATAAAGATGAGTGACGAGACGTCGCACAAACGGGCGCATACAAGAACGTGCTCTTAGAAGCGCTCAGAGAAGTCGTGTTACGCTCAATAGCGGCCACAACCAGTTCGTGAAACGTTCATACCAATGCTTGCAGGGACGCGTCAGTGCACGGCAAGATTGTGGTATATTGCGTGATTTCGAGGATGAATATGGGCAGTATAGTTTTTTTTGCAGAGCTGCGCCAGCATCGTTGTCTTGCAAGTCGGGGTGATCCTGTGAGCGTTTGACTCCAATGGTGCCCTAGACGAGAGAAATGCGAGCATAAAGCCTACCATGCCAATGTGCTGGTTGGGGATTTAGCGTGCTGCTCGTGACTGTCACAGATGAATAACCAGGGACTTATACTTGGATATTCGTGACATACTGTGTAGCTGGCGTGTGTTGGGCGACTGAATGCTCAACAGGAACCACCCCTGGCTTGGTCATATTACATTGCTTCTGGAAAGGTGTGCTTTGATCCCGAAAACCGCATCAGATAGAGAAGGAAGTTGCAACTATAAATTTATTGTCGTGTATAGCCATGGCTAACCCAGTCTCTGGAGTTTCAGTGAGGCGTAATGAAAACTCGGAGGTCATGTCGTACGGCGCGCACATCACTGTCGGCAATAGCGGCGAGCAGCGAGTCATCTCAACGTAACAGAAATTATGTAAGAGTATTGTATAAGGTAAAATAAATAAATAAATAAATAAATAAATAAATAAATAAATAAATAAATAAATAAAGGGTACGATATACTAGGATAAGTTAAACTGTAGGATTTAACAATAACTAGATTAATATTGTGGGGGTTTTCTACCACAAGTGTTGTGTTTGGGCGCGCCTGTTGGGATGTTATTTTTCAGGTCATGAAACCACAGACCCGAGGTGGAGGGACGACCGGCGAGCGAACGTACAATAGTTGCATGTTCGAACGTACGATAGTTGCATGTTCTTTATAGCTCAGTAAAACTTCAGCCCGCACATTTAGTTCTTCATCCAATATAGCGTCACACACCATGTACAATAGTGAGATCGGTCTCTACACAAATATCAAGATAAATTATTTCCATGATTTTTGTTATGATAGCTACAGATAAATAACTATAAAATTAAAATTAGAGTGTCTGAAATGACAGACCATCAATGTATCGTGATGTAAATTTATTATAACATAGAAGGTCATGGAGAAAACTTAGGCATAAGATTTTTGTAAGAATTGTGCAGATGACGGGGATCGTGGCAATGCAGGGGCCAGCCGGAGGTCATCGGCTACCTGCAAGAAGAAAGCGTCAGCGCGCTACCTGACATGAAGGGCGGGAGAGCATCCGGTCCTACAAGCTGACAGCACCAGGCCGTGTACCTGAGGGATTAGGCGGCAGACAGCCCTCGCTGGGCCACAAGCGAAAGTGGGGCTGGCCGTTGACACTGACACGCGACCCACACGCGACAGCCTGCTAGCTCTCCGGACGCGGCAGCCGTTTGGAGGGATTCCCTGCGGCAGACCACGTTGTCGTGAGTACACGAAGAAGATCACATATCGTGTCAGAACCTGCGCCCCATGTGCCTCAGGACAGAAAGGGACGCTATATACTCACCTGTTTGGGTTTTTACAACTCACTAGCATTGGCCGATCTGCATACACAAAGCAGTATCGTGCCACACTAACAAATGTATGGTCTCATTTCTAACTTCTCCTCTCTATTAGAGAGCAGTTTTAGCAATCGTCGCTCCTAGTTCGATCCTGTATGGATGACCTCACACACTTGTGGAGTCACTCCACGTGCCATCATCCCTCGTCGAACTGCAATATTGGGAAACAAAGTACTGTCCAGCGAGAGAAGAGGCCTAGACTAGTGATGTATCCCAACAAGTAGACCTCAGAGACAATTAATCGACGTGAGGAGAGCCTGTGTCTTCCTACCATACTGCCGTCATCATATGCGTGGGTCTTGGTCCAATCTCAACAGAGTACTGCAGATGCTCCAGCATACCCTATTGCCGTTGCAACAACGTAGCAACAACACCCGACGTTTAGCCCTATGTGATGTCAGTAAGGTGTAATGTGTGAAGTGCTTCGAATATTTCTAACAATGTGATTTAGTGCCTCATTCTCAGCACAGTCGTGAACATTGTGCAATGTGCACGCACAACTTGATGCCCCATGAACCTTTTTTTTTTCTTTTCTTTCTTAAATTTCTTTCTCTAGTGTTGGTTTTGTAATGTATGTTATACCTTGTATGTGTTTGTGTTTTACACTGTAATTCTTATTACAAATTACTGTATAGTTCTCCACACCATGTTTTTTTTTGTATTTTGTATTTATTGTTGTGTGTATGCGAACAGTGTGCCTGAAGTCCCCATAAACTGAAGCAGATACCACCACTGTCATTGTGAATGGACCATCAGTTCAGGGAACATTTTGTAAAGGTTATTCTTGCTGCAGGGAGACAGAATGAATCGGAGGTTGTAATTAGATTCTGAAAGCTCACAAAGAGATTGTTAACTTAAATAGTATCATGTGTGAGTGAGTTCAGGTTAGTTCAATGACACAAATTGTTGTAACATCTTGGGCATTTAATTGCGGAGCACTCCAACTCTGATTGTAAAGAATAAACTGCTCCATATTTGGCTCAGATGCCCAGGCCATATTTAGAGCGTGAATGTCTGTGTGAATCGGTGATTGGAAGGGGCTCCCTGGGTATGGATGTGTGATGTGAGTGCTAGTGTTCCATATTAAGAAGGTGAAGTTGGCTACATCATAAATAATCCTCCCTCTATGAGCTGCATTTTTCAGTTGCAGTGATTTTCTTTATAGAGTGCGGCATGTGGAGTCAGTTTTTAAGATTGTTCTTGGGCGATTGACTCACTACCTTGCTCCTAAGTGAGCCAACCGCTCACCAATTACAATCTAAAATGGCGTAGGGGCAATGAGAGGTGGCATGAGCCCCCTCTCATATTTCTATCTTACGATTCTCCTCTCTAATTGCATGCGGTGGGAAGTCGCTATTCCTTCACACGCGGACTTCCCACGCAGCGTCTCTCGTCACCCGGGTGGTCCGGTGACAGGCGGGTTAAGCCGACGTGTGTGAGGCAGTCGAGTGAATGCTTTGCAGACGCCGACATTGTCAAGAGACACGCCCGCTGGGGTGTGAAGTAGCGGCTGGGCTAGAGGTTCCGTTACTTCGGAGAAACTTAGCGAAAACACTTTCTGGCGGGCTACCAGCGAGGCGTGGGAATGACTTGTGTACCCAGGGAGTTGTGGCGGGAAAATTCCCGCACTTTCTGCAAAATAGTAACGGTGATTGGTTTGCTCAGGGCATAGCGCCGTGACGTAGCAAAATCAGCACAGAAATTGGCGCCAAGAATCTCCATTGGTGGAATGGTAGAGCTCCGGAAATGGAGTGGAATTTCCGCCGGTTTTCGAGTTGCTGATTGGAACGTTTAACCACGGCCACTGTCGTGGGGGCGGGAATGTTCTGTGTTCGGCCTGTACGGGTGCTCTTGTAGGGAGTCGGCAGTCGCCTTTCGGTCGAGGACGTCGAAGCAACCAGCCCTCGCCTGCGGTACGCCAGATCGTGTTCTGGCAGTCAAGAAGACAGTTTTGGTAATGTATGTCCGCAGCACCAGCAGATAGGAATTTTCCTAGGTGATAATCAGAGCTCAGCAGAGCGCGCCTGTTCGTCTTTTTCTAACTTTGTTCTGTCTTGAGTAGCAGCAATTACTGTTGGATTAGCTGTGCGACTCTCTTGAGATTTGAGTGACAAGGAATTGGCTCCACATACCACCTCGTCTTAATCCTCACGATCTAGTTTAGGGACAACTTCACCTTTATAGTGTTTGTATGAATCTCCAAATTTGAGCCAATTTGATGTATTATATTTCCTGTGTTTCTTTTACTATTCTGTGTTTAGTCTTAATAAATCATATTGTTATTTTGGACAGAACTTTCATTCTGTTAATCGATAGAGCAACCCTATCATTCCTCACTATGCTAATGAAACCTTTGTTTAACTTATTTATCAAATTAAATTATTGCAGGTGCCAAACTCTCTTCTACTCCACTGGCAGGGTTGATTAGAGTCAGTTCGCGTATTTTTTTTATCCTTGTGCAACAGCAAAAGTTGGAGTTAGAATAGGGGGGGGCTTAGAGCATGATTTACATATGTGGATCCTAGTAGAATTTAGTAATAAATACACTGCTAGCCCCGGCACCTCGCAGAATAACGCCCCAGTATCTATCACCGAAGATAATTTTGACTAGATATCCAGCCACACTATAAACGTTATGGCTGCGACAGATGGCAGCTCTGTGTACTGTTCTGTATGTTAATAATATGAGAAATGTCGTTATTTCCTATCCATACTGGTGTAGGATTAAGAGTTCCAGAAGTCCAGTGCTTGCTATCTTTACAATACACCATTTAAAAAAGAAAAGAAAATATAAAGAAAGAGACACCAAAAAATAATTATCCCAATTAGACGGAAAGGAGATGTGATGTTCATATACGGAAAAGAAAACGTTTACAAATTCAGAAAAATTGTATGATTTGTCCAAAAGAATCATCTTCAACAATTGAACAAGTCAAGAACGGTTTCGGCACGCTCTGGGCTTCAAGCAAGAAGTTATTCGGCTTTTAACTGATTGACAGGTGTGCTGAATGTCCTCCTGAAGCACATCGTTCCGAATTCTGTCCAATTTGAACGTTAGATGGTCAAAAGCTAGAGCTGGTTGCAGGCCCCTGCTTATAATGTTCCAAACTTTCTCCTTTGGTATGAGATCAGGTTACGTTGATGGCAAAGGTAGGGATTATCAAGGACGAAGAGAAGCAGTAGAATCTCTCACGGTGTCAGGGGGGGGGGAGGCATTATCTTGCTGAAACATAGGCACAGGATAATTTGCATGAAAGGCAACAAAAAGGGGAGTACAATATACTGCCGCGATGTAACGACTTCCCAAACCACCACTCCCGGTTGTCAGGCCATTATAGCAAGCAACAGTGAGTTCGTATCCCGCTAGCCTCTAGGGCGTCACCAGACACGCCTTCCCCGACCCTAATCCAAAAGTACTCCAGCCAATGACATTTCAGGTCGAATACGTGTCTGGAAACGCCTCGGACAGTGGTGGGATACACACCGGACTGTCACCTGCTACACTGCCCGACAGTCGGAAGAAGTGGACTGGGATGGCGTTTCATTTCACAGCAGGCTCCCTTTGATTGTTAACAGCGGCACACTTACACCACAGCGAAACGTCCCCATAGCTCAACACGCTGTTCTGTTACCCTTAGTGGCAAGCCGCCTTGGGCTTACATTTCAGGAAGATAGTGCCCACCTACACACGGCGAGACTTTTTATTTCATGCTTGACAAACCATAGCTTGGCCATCACGCTCGCAGGATATTTCCCTAATTGAGATCTTTCGGAGCATTATTCTCAGATATCTCCAAACAGATCGGGATTTTGACGATTTAAAGCCCCAATTCAACAGAATGTGGCACGGTATGCCTTTAGAAGAACATCTAATAGCTCTCTCAATCAATACCAAGCCAAGTAACGTATTGAATAAAGAACAGAGGTACACCAGCTTGCTCAATTTGTGAAGTGTAAAGTGTATGTGTGCTCAAATAGAGCAATTACATCTTTGAATTAAATAACGAAGTAACATTACATATGTAATAGTACTGAGTGAACAAAAAGTCAGTATAAATTTGAAAACTGAATAAATCACGGAATAATGTAGACAGAGAGGTACAAATTGACACACATGCTTGGAATGACATGGGGTTTTATTAGAACCAAAAAGGTACAAAAGTTCAAAAAATGTCCGACAGATGGCACTTCGTCTGATCAGAATAGCAATAATTAGCATAACCAAGTAAGACAAAGTAAAGAGCATGTTCTTTACAGGAAATGCTCAATATGTCCACCATCTTTCCTTAACAATAGCGGTAGTCGAGGAATAATGTTTTGTACAGCACTATAAAGCATGTCCGGAGTTATGGTGAGGCACTGGCGTCGGATGTTGTCTTACAGCATCGTTAGAGATTTCGGTCGGTCAAGATACACTTGCGAGTTCAGGTAACTCCAAAGCCAATAATCGCACGGACTGAGGTCTGGGGACCTGGGAGGCCAAGCATGACGAAAGTGGCGGCTGAGCACACGATCATCACCAATCGACGCGCGCAAGAGATCTTTCACGTGTCTAGCAGTATGGGGTGGAGCGCCATCCTGCATAAACATCGTACGTTCCAGCGGGTGTTTATAAGCCAGGCTGGGGATGATGCGATTCTGTAACATATCGGCGTACGTCTCAGTCGTCACGGTAGCAGTTACAAAACCAGAATCAAGCATTTCCTCGAAGATAAAAGGCCCGATAACGGTTGTAACATTATGTGATTGTCTTATCATTTTAAATCATTCATTAATCGAGCAGTCGCTCGGCAACAGCTACAGTTAGCAAATAATGTTGCGAAAATGTAAAAAGGTGAACGACCTGTGACGTAACTTGTTTATTGTCGAAGCGCCGTCAGAGATACTGTGAGTTATTGACTTTGAAAACCGCGGCGCGAAAAACGGACAGAAGAAGAACACTTTTTTACACATTTTTTTTTTTGAGGTACGAGATATTCTCGATGAACAGTTACTCATTCTTCTGTTGTCTCCTGTAACTTGTGTCGGACGCGCATGTCTTGCCGCCGTATTATTATTGTCAAAATTAATATTGTTCTAGTGTAAAGTAAATGTGTAATACTAAAAGTGCCTAGCAGTAGATTTATTGTGCGACGTGTATGTGAAAACGTCAAAAGGAATTGTTTTCATTAAGAGAAGTGCCAGTCAAAACGGCATCCATGTTAATTTCTTCATTGCAGTGTAAGTTCGTCTATTAATTGCCATAAATTCAGAGTTAAATGGAACTGGTGTATGGACTATTCATTTAGTATAGAATCTATGTCTCACTTCTTCATGAAATTATTTAATTTTCTATATGTTTCTGCCAAATAGAGAGTTCACAGTCACGAATTCTTTCGTCGAGTTCGGACGGAAGTTGCATGCGGTGAAATATTTTCTCCGCGCCATGTTCTATTGGTAAATGCATGATAAACTACGGTCCCTTAGGAAATTCATGTTGAGCTATCCAAAATAATTATATTTTGAATAGGCATTTACTCTCCGCTGCAATGCAACTTCCGACTGATCAGACGATCCAACAAGAAACAGCCGCAGACGGTCGGCGTTCGCAAATATGTTTCCACCGCTGATTATAGCTATATGTTACAGCACAAAAGTAACATATTGTTATAATTAGAGACTACGAACGGGGACATTTATAACTGTATGTTTATGTATATACATCACGTAAACATATCGTTATACGGTGGACGTAAATCCAACCCATACCGTAACTTTCTCGTCGTGCAATGGAGTTTCCACGACAGTTCTAGGATTTTCGGTAGTCCAAATTCTGCAGCTGTGGGCGTTGACAGACCCTCGGAGCGTGAAATGAGCCTCGTCGGTCCACAACACGTTACTCAACCAATCGTCATCATCCGCCATGTTTTGAAACACCCACACCGCAAATGCCCAAGGGTTCACTAAATCGCCCGGTAACAGTTCATGATGCTGATGGATTTTGTACGGATAGCATCGGAGGGTACGCGTCAGTGCCAACCAAACAGTAGTGTATGGAATGCCGGTGAGACGTGCGACTGCACGAGCGCTGACTTCCCCGTGCCTAGACGAACCCGCAAAAGTCTCCATTTCTTCCTGAACTGTCTCAGCAGCATTACGTCTTGTGCTCCGTCGGCCACTATGGGGTCTATCGTCTACACAACCCCTGGCTTCCAACTTAGAAATCATTCACGCCACAGCTGCATTTGTCAACGGACCTTTACCCGTTCGAATCCCCTTCCTATCGCCATAGAATAGTAATGCAGAAGTTGCACATTCCCATTCTGATAATACAGCTTTACTATAAGCGCCTTTTCAGGTAACGTCAACATGCTGCGACTGCTGGCGCATCTGATTCTCTCTCTCATTACAGCTCCTTTTATACACGATTGTCATGCGCAGTCACTGACGTTTCGCTGTGCAGTGCCATATGTCGGACATTTTGTGAACTTTGTTTTTTTTTTGTTCTTATAAAACCCCATGTCGTTCCAATCATGTGCGTCAATTTTTACCTCTCTATCTACATTATTCCATGGTTTATTAAGTTTACAAATTTATACTGACTTTTTGATCACCCGGTATTTCACGCCACCTGCGTGGATTGTGCGTGGACGAAACGAAATCCTGCTCTGTTCCTTTCTGGGTAAATACGTTATAGCCACACTGAATCCTCCAAAAATCTAATAAAGTACAAAAAATGTGGAAAATATAACTTTCTTCTAGCAAAGAAATTCATAATTAGGTAAACAAAATGATTGGATGAAATAAAGTTATTGTAGTGAAAATAATCGTAATATACGTAGTATATTGGTTTACAACCACGTTTACTATTGTATTCCACGAGCACTACGTCACTGAAAATCACTAGTATAACTTTCACGAAACAGAACGACCATTATAAAATCCAAAGTGATGATGTTTAAACCGTTTGTGCTACTGAGCAGCTTCTTCCAGTACCATCAGAAGTCGTTTATGATTTTGTGGTATCGGAATAGTACATGTATTCTAATCATTCTTCGTGTAACCAATGAGTCCCACCAATATTGGGTTGCTACTATTGTGAAGTAATATTATTGCTGTAGCAGAGAGTGTGATTAGTATCGGTCAGTTGGTAAAGGTCGTAATACTAGGGAAAAAATTTGAACTTGAACGGGTCTTATACAGATACATTTATACAATTTTCTGCTCGTAAGACTAATTTTTGTAGTTTCACTCTTGCCGTAGGTGTCTCAAGTCAGTATTAACTGCCTAAATTGAGTAAGTTAGACATCGTTTCCGTTAGATTAGATTACCTGCGTCAAAATTTTTTAGCAGATTCTGTGACTTGGTTACATCTAGTGTCCTGTTCCTACGGCGTAATCTTTCAGTCATTATAGACAGTTCGTAGGGAAATGTCACGCGTCTACAAAGCCTTTTAAGCAACATAGCACCTGCACTAAAACTGTACCCGCTGCCGCCTCGCGGCTGTGACGTCATGACGCGTGTTGACCTTTGACCTTTCGGCGCAGTCGCGGTGTGAGTTGCAGAGACAGTCAGTGACCCGGGGGGCCTGTCATCTACAGACTCCGTGATAGTAACAGAGCCGGCTGCACTTGTCACGCACTCCTAAGACTTCCTCGCCCTGACAATAAATTCTTTATAGAAAGAATGATTACCTGCTGGCCTTTGTCACTGGGCTTTCGCCCGACACACGTTTCATGAATTTTCTGAAGTTTCACCAGCTCGAGAGGCCAGCGGTATCAAAGTTTCATATTCCGTTCCTGGTGGCGGAGAAATAAGAGTTAGTAATCAGAGAAGGGCCTACAGACGTTTGTGCGACTCGTACATATAATTTCTGGTTGTGGTCTGAACCCCAGTCGACCACCAGCAATGGATCGAGAATCTCAGTATTAGCAAAACATCAGAAAAGTTAACAATCAAATTTTGACCTAATATCGTGAGACCAAAGCTAGGAGGCAGAACGTCAACACGTGGCCACAAAAGGCTAAAAAGTTTCCGCTTTTTAAAATATTAAGTGACGTAAATACATATATGTGTAAGTCGGCAATCGATGCGAACAATGCAGGGTTTTTATTACACACGGCTCAGTGATGCCTTCGAAAAACTGTACTGACAGCCCAAGCTTCCGGATCACATTAGTCGTCCTTCAGTCACGCACTGTCCAGCCACATTAATACGACCACCAGTAAGGAGTCTGAATAACCTCCTCTGGCAGCGTGGACCACTGGGAGACGTGCGGGAAGAGATTTAATTACGTTCTGGAAAGTGTCGACAGAGCTGTGGAGCCATGCCGATTCCAATGCCATGGTCATATGAGCTAGGTTTCTCGGATGAGAAACTATGGCGCGAAGTGCCCGATCGTGGTGGTCCCACATCGACCGGGTTTTGACACGAAAGTATGGTGACGAGGGGAGTACAGTAAATTTACGCTCGATCTCTTCGAACCATGCACATACATTACGAGCTTAAGGAACATTGCATTGTCCGACTGGTAAATGCCATCGTACTGGGGAAAACAGACTGCAGGTAGTGGTGGACATAGTCTCCAATGATAGATGTATAGCTCTGTCACCCACTGTGACTTCCACCCGACTTGCTTTATATGCGCGACACGCTTTATAAGCCCTCCACTGCTAGTGCTGCCCGTTTCGTCTGTGAGTGGTTATTGCAGGCGGATGCTCCATCTGTGGGTTGAACAGGAAAGGAAACGCCTAGTTGTGGTGAAGAGAACCCTCCACCACGCACCGTACGGTGGCTTGCGGAGTATGTATATAGATGCAGACGGGATCTCTAGGGAATGCCAGGAAAACAATCCGTAGATGATAGCGTTCCCTCCTCCAGGATGGACACTTCCGAAGATTGTTGCAGGGCGTTTGCTTTCAGACGATGGCGAATTAAACGTGATTAATCTGAAAAGGCTACATGTCGCCACTTAGTGGACAACCAGTCGCGGTATTGGCATGCAAATTCCAGCCCTTGTCGACGATAAACTGCAGTCAGCTTGTGTACATGAACCAGACACCTGCTGCAGAGGCCCTTACGTAACAACGTTCGGTGAACGGTCGTTGACGACGCACTGTTGGTAGCCGCTTTGTTCGTAAGGGCAGTCAGTTGCTCACCAGATGCAAATCTATTTGCCAGTACACGTCCCCGCAGCCGTCGGTCACTCTCTTCTATATAGAGCGTCGTCCACGACACCTACCTCGTCGTCTGTTTTGCATAGCGCCATTTTAGCATGCGCGGTTTGCTTTAACCAAGATGGCACGCAGAGGATTCATAAACTTTTACGTTTCGTAAATGCACCAATCGTTGGCCCGAGAGCTATGATCTTTTGGACGTCATATAAATCACTCCGTTTCCGCATTACGACAGCGACTGCACTCTTACCGAGACCTCCCGACACGCTTCATATGCCCTCCACTGATGATGCTGCCACGTGCCTTCTGTGAGTGGTTATTGCACGCTGACGTCGCATACTGCTTAAACAGATTTCTAGAATGAAGTACGATTGGAAGGGAGCATATTTACACCGACAGAGAGACCATGCAGATGATCTTCGGCAGTCTCTTTGTTTGGAAGGTAACAAGATGACGGTCAAGGAGGAAGCTGCTAACAGATATTCTATTTCCGAAATATCATGTAATTTACATATACCATAGAAAACTATTTACAGAAATTTTTGGTGACCCAATCATTTCACAAATGTTCCCATGAATTCATGAAAACCAGGAAGGAGTTAAACAAGAACACTCCGTGCATTTACGACACTTAATATGTGTTCATGAGAATAACTACGCATTGAATCAGAATTGCAATTGTGCTAATACAAATATTTACATTTCGTCGTAGCCAAGCCAAACTAGTCAGCCAGTAAATAAACTGCAGATTGATATTAAAATGTCTCCTCTTTAGTGTTTAATAATGTTTGTAAATTGCTTAAGTTTTCAGAAGGTAAAGTATTTTCTGATGCTTGAGAAATACATAACACTCGACATACCGAAAAAAAGTGAAATGACAGCTAGAAGTCTTAAAAGCAAGAGGTTGACGAAAGCATTGCTGACGGGGACAGTCAGAGGGTAACACGTCATACGACTTGATTTCACAAAATAAATTCTGCTTCGTCGTATAACACTACAATATTTCAAAATATATTGCACTGAAAGTATCAAAACTATCACAAACATTGAAAGACCTATAGCAAAAAAATACATGAACTACCGTTATGACAAATTATTTATTAATGTCAGGGTTAAAGACGTATGCATATGAAAATAAATTATTGGAATTTGTTTCTATACTATCTAAGTCATACAGTTAATTAATTCAATGAGATGCACCCACCCCAGCTTAATGAGCTTACACTCTCCTCCTGTTTCGGAACCTTGGCATAAGTAGCCGTAACATAATCGGATGTGAATAACGTCAGTTCAACTTTAGCAAGTAAGGGCATTCTGACTTCCCTCGAAGATAGCCAGACTACGTCAGCAGCAAATATTATTCAATGTATGGTACGTTTCCCATTGAAACATCTCTTATCGATTACGTTTCTATCTCAGGTCGTTAAACTTTCGTCGCCTTTTCTCGTACAATACAGGCGTCTGCTTTGTGAAGAGAACTGCTCCTTAGAAAGAGCAATTATCTTCACAAAGGGAATAATGTGTTTGCTTCCTTCTGTCCTTTCTATCGATTTCCTGCGGAACGAAAGGCGGCTATATAATATCAGGCAAAAGAAATATTCGCTATCCCTTTTACATCTCACTACCTCATTAATAATTTAAAAAGACTTTAACGGATTCGCTATTTCGACAGTATTTGTTCCCATATAAACATAGTACTTTGTTCGAGGTCTCTTCACATATTTTTCGTAAGAATATTACAACAGAATCCCTAGCAGTCTTCTAATTTTAAGACTATTATAAGTAAACCGTTGATCATTATTTGTTCCGGTAATTAGCAACCAAAAACAGTTAAAAGGTCAATTTGCACAAACATCAGTTCAGGCAAAAATTAAAATAACTTTACTCTAGGCTAAAATCTTCGGAAATATGCCTCCTTTACCAGAAAAAAAAACAAGTATAATCCAAACCTGATATGTCAAATAAGAAAGCAATTTCCACATATCTTAGTAGTGAGGAAAGAAATTTTAAAGACTGCATTTGTGATAATTTATTGTAATTATTTTAATATGTTGACTCTAACATACTAGACTAGTCAGTGCTATTATTTTGACAGCATTGTCAGTATAATTTTGTCATCCGTACGAATTTTGAACCTCAATGTTTAAGTTCTAATAACAGATCTTTGTTACTGTAAGTAACATGTGGAAACATAGATTTACTGCAAACAGACATTGAAAGAACTGAAGCGGTGATCTCCTGTGACTGAACCCGTCGTAATCTTGGATGAGCTTACGATCTGTTACATTAGACAGGTTCCTTTTCTTCTGGTTTTCTAAACTACCCGTACATAGAACTCATTTCAACTGCATGGATAATATTTTAATTCCTTATTCTGCCTCACTGAACTTCTATCAGTTTATTGTAGGTACCTATTCCCATCGATTTACTGATTTTTTTAAACTGCAAACAAAGCCACAAAATATTACTTTAGTTTCTCCTTGCTTCCTTACGACTATAATTTTCTTGTCATTTACTTTGTTATGTGATGTAGATCTTCACAGGTATTCTATTAAACTTCGTTCCATATTTTAAAGGTGGTAATGCTCGCCGCACCTGTGGTATTCTCAATAAAGCGAAAGGTGCCTCCGGGGCCATTCTAAATGACGAGTAGCACAAGGTGCTCAGTCTTCATTGGCTGGGCACGGGTTTGATGAACCAAAGTTTTCTGAGCTTCGGGCGGAGAGGGCCAACTGTACTGTGCAACCGTAAACTCTGGGAATACTCCAGCGACCAGGTGGAGCGCTGCGGTGGAGTGCTGTGTGTCGCGGGGAACGGGGATCTTGGCTAAACCACCTGGTTCATGAAGATGGTACATTGCAACAAAAAAGTTAAAACATATAAAGAACATCAGTCTGAAGGTCTGCCGCACACAAATGAGATGGATGCCTTTTGTGCCGGAAAACTCACTGGCTAGCAACCTCTGAAAAAGCTGCTACACTCAGTTGCCAAAGCACGACTCTATCTAGGTGGACCATTTCGTCTATAGCTGCTTGTGCAAACATCACGACGAATCAAACACGAAATAACACTCTCAAGATGGGTTTTAGATATCTCACAGCTAGCTTCTTCTCTAGAGAGAGTAACAAGAGGTTACTGTGCTTCAGAACGTGTTTCTGGCTATTGAAGCACAAAAGGGAAGTTTTGAAAAAGTGTCATTCTTAAAAGGGGATAATGTGTAGCAGGTACAGTGCAATCTATGAAGCACTTTTTTTTAATCATCAGTCTTGTGACTGGTTTGATGCGGCCAGCCACGAATTTCTCTCCTGTACCAACCTCTTCATCTGAGAGTAGCACTCGCAACCTACGTTGTCAATTATCCTTGTTTTCCACATATTCCATTCCTCTCCGGTTCCGCGCAGGTCCTCCTCATTCCATACCGTATCAGTCCACCTAATATTCGACATTTGTCTGTACCACCACGTTTCAAATGCATCAATTGTCTTCTGTTCCGGTTTTCCCATAGTCCCTGTTTCGCTACCATATAATGCTGTGCTTCAAACGTATGTCATATTACGGCTTATGTTCGATGCTAGTAGATTTCTCTTGGCCAGGAAAGCCCTTTCTGCCAGTACTAGTTTGCTTTTGATGTCCTGCTTGCTTCGTTCGACATTGGTTACTTTGCTGCCTTAACTTCATGTACTTCGTGACACTTAATCCTGATGTTAAGCTTCTCTCTGTTCTCATTTCTACTGCTTCTCATTATTTCGTCTTTCTTCGATCGATTTACTCTGAGTACTCATAAGACTGTCCCCTCCATTCAGCTGATCATGTAATTCTTCTTCACTTTCACGCAGGATAGCAATGTCTTCAGCGAATCGTATCGCTCATACCCTTCCAACCCGAATTTTAATTTCACTCCTGAACCTTTCTCTTATTTCCATCATTGCTTCTTCTAAGTACAGATTGAAGTAGGGGCGAAAGACTACATCCCTGTCTTACACCTTTAGCAATACGATCACTTCGTTCTTGATTGTCCACTCCCATTATTCCTCTTGGCTTTTCTACATATTCTGTGTTACCCGTCTCTTCCTATAGCTTACCACTATTTTTCTCAGAACTTCTAACTTCTTGCACCATTTTACATCGTCGAACGCTTTTGCTATGTCGACAGATCGTATGAACGTGTCTTAATCTCTATGCGCTATTGCATCCATTATCAACCGCAAAATAGGAATTACCTCTCTGGTGCCTTTACCTTTCTTAAAGCTAAACTTATCGTCATCTAACATATCCTCAATTTTCCGTTCTTCTGTATATTATCCTTGTCAGGAACTTGGATGCATGCGTTGTTAAGCTGATTGTGCGATAATTCTCGCAATTGTTAGCTCTTGCAGTCTTTGGAATTGTGTGAATGATATTTTTCCGAAAGTCAGGTGTACTGCCAGACTCATACATGCTGCACACCAAAGCGAACAGTCGTTTTCTTGTTACTTCCCCTAACGATTTTACAAATTCTGATGCATTGTTATAGATCCCTTTTGTCTTATTTGATCTTACGCCCTCCAAATATCTCTTAACTTCTGATTCTACTACTGGATCATCATATTTTCTAAATCGACTCCTGTTCCTTCTTCTATCACATCAGAAAGATCTTCCCCCTCATAGAGGTATTCAATGTACTCTTTCCATCTATCAACTCTCTCCTCAGCACTTAAAAAGGGATTTCCTGTTGCTCTCTTAATGTTACCAATCTTGTTTTTTTAATTTCACAGCAGGTTATTTTGACTTTCCCATATGGTGAGTCACTCCTTCCGACAATCATTTCTTTTTCGATTTCTTCAAATATTTCATGGAGCCATTTCGTCATTGCTTCCCTGTACTTCCTACTTGTTTCACTTCTCATTGATTTGTTTTTCTGTGTTCTGGAATTTCTCTGAACATTTTTGTACTTCCTTCTTTCAGTGATCAACTGAAATAGTTTATCTGTTACCGATGGTTTCTTCTCAATTACCTTCTTGGCTCCTCTGTTATTCTCTCCAACTTCTTTGATTGTCCTGTGTAGAGATGTCCATTCCTTTTCAACTGTGATGCCTAAAGAGCTATTCCTTATTACTGTATCTATAGCCTTAGAGAACTTCAAGCTTATCTCGTCATTCCTTAGTACTTACGTATTTCACCTCTTTGCTTGTTGATTCTTCCTGATTAATCTCATAAAACTCAGCCTATTCTTCATCACTACTGTGTTGTGATCTGAGTCTATATCAGCTCCAGTGTACGTCTTACAATCCAGTATCCGATTTCAGAATCTCTGTCTGACCATGATATAATCTAAATGAAATCTTCCCCCATCACTCGGCCTTTTTCACGTGTACCTCGTCTTCCTGTGATTCTAGAACAGAGTATTCGCTATTACTAGCTGAAATTTATTACAGCACTCATTCAGCCTTTCTCCTCTCTCATTCGTCCTATACTACTATATCCCAGTTCCCGATGACTATTAGATTTGCATTTCCCTATACGTATTGTGTTACTCTTGCATGGGGGCTTAATTATAAGGAATGCAAATACTTTTAATTTTAGTCGCTGACTGTCCGGTTACGCAGTCTCGTAACCGGTTGGCCCTGACTGGTATTAGTACGCAATCTGACTGCATAGAATAACAACAAAGAATGAAAGAAAATTTCCGTTAAGACAATTAATTAATTAAGTCCCCAGCAACTACAAACCTACGAAACAGCAAAACACAAATGTAACTGTTCTGTGTGTGGAAGTGTGATTCAACGTACACATCTGGCACGGTTCTTCCTCAAAAAGACAAGATATTTTAAATACCATTTACACTGAATTAATTAAATAAAATTGAAATATTATACTTGCACATAGAAACCGGAATTACACTCTAATACATGAACACAATCCAGATGCTTTGTTGACTGAACCTGTTACCAAGAGGCATTATTGATTAAGACATTTGAAATAAAAATTAAAAAAATTATTACCTTCATATATTGACGAAACATACACTCTGATCATTACAACATCCGCAATCGAACACCATCAGCTGTCTAGCCCATCAGAACAACTGCATACAACATGCTCACATCTAGTCACGGCTACATCAGAACTCCTACCGCCCACTTCTCAATATGCACTCTCCACGACGACTACTCCACAAACACTCCCTCCATCACAACTCAACAAACACTCCCAGTGGAGGCGGCTGAATAATACTCTTTGGCGCAATCTCTGGCGCTGTGACTCAGTGTAGCCACCTTTCATATGCCCCTCCTCCACGGGCTAGAATTTGATGGTATTTTTGCCAGCATTGGTGGTGAAAATACCACCAAATTCGTCCAAAGAAGAAAAAAAAATTACAGACAAAAATGAAAGATAATATTAATAAGTAAATATCACATAACTAAATAAATTTTGGCTTTGCACTGACCCTTCAATAATCTAATATATAAAATACAGTAAGGAATACAAATGCTTGCATACATATGATTTTACATAATAGTTTACACAAGTATCATGTGGTTAAACAATTCAATCAATAGCGTCAGCAATGACGAATAGGTGCAGCTAAGAGTCTCATAACATCTCATAAACAGTAAACACACAAAAAAATCAGTTCTTACAAATATTCACATAAAACCCTTTCAATAGTTCAATAAACAAGTAGGACTCCTCAGAGTAGTTGACAGTTCCAACAGTAGCACCCAGCAATGATCAACAGGTGCAAATAGCAGTCTCATAACATTTCATCAGCAGTATTTAAACAGCTCCAACAGTGGCAACCAGCAATGGCGAGCAGGCGCAGACACCAACAAGTGACATCTTCTCAGTAGAAGCAGTTCCATCAGTGGCACCCAGCAATGTTGAGCAGGTGCAGACACCAACAAGTGACATCATTTCAGTAGAAGCATTTCCATTAGTGGCACCCAGCAATATTGAACAGGTGCAGGTAACAGTCTATAATATTCACTATCTCTAATCAGACAGTTCATCAGAGTTTATCAGCAGAAATTAAACATCTCCTAGTGGCACCCATCATGTTGAACAAGTGCAGGTAACAGTCCATAATATTCACTATCACTAATTAGCCAGTTCATCAGAGTTCATCAGCAGAAATTAAACATCTCCTAGTGGCACCCATCATATTGAACAAGTGCACGTAACAGTCCATAATATTCACTATCACTAATTAAACAGTTCATCACAGTTCATCAGCATAAATTAAACATTTCCAAGTGGCACCCAGCAATGTTGAATAGGTGCAAGCACGAACAACAGTTTGAAGGCACACACAATTGCTTTTACAAAATTATTATCAATGCTCTTACACTAAACATACAAATTATAATAAACACAGAAATGATATCACATAATTGTCATATTAACTATTGCAAATACACAAATATCAGTAAACTTATAATATTTATCGGTGTCAGTGCAAGCCACAACAAACAAGTAAAATAATATTTAGGAGGTAGGTCGGTGCCAATTATTTGGGATTAGGAAAGGAAAACACACAAAACACACTCACTCATCTTTCATCCACATTAAGTACTACTGTGTAATTGAATAGTGTTAACTGTGTAAATGCAATTCTGTCCAAAATTTTATGTTCAACTTGTGTATCAAGTAGTAGTGGCAGTAATGTATAACAGTCAATAATAGTTAGTCAACGTCGTAGTCATCATGTCAAGACCAATGTTTGCCAAGCCTAATCAAAATGTACAGTTACTGAACAACTTTCAGTGTGCCAAGATATGCAATTACTTCCTCTCTCCAAAAAAAAGTATATACTGCTTATTGATTTAACAAAGTGTGTGTGTAGACAATCTTCTTTCCACTTGAGTGTTCTAGTCTGCTATCTTCATCCTCCTTGTTCCATATAGACCAACAAACAAAAAAAAAAAAATTCTCCTCACTTACTTTACCTCTTATCCACCAAAACTCCAATAATCATTATCATCACATAATCTTAATACTTCAATAATACCTCTTACGTCGATACATATAAACCTTATGATCAATATCATTTACCATACCTCTTGTCCACCAAAACTCCAATAATCATCAACTTCACACAATCTCAATACCTCTTCAATACGTCGATACATATAAACCTTATCACCAATATCATTTCACTTCCATGACAACTCTTTCCTCTAGTCAGTCTCCTCGAACAAGTACAGATAAAATCCTAGTGCAAACTTCAATTCATCATCCCATACAATCCGAAGACACAATGTCCACACACAACCTCTGTGTAATCCATTTGACCCAAATCTTCCACTCATTATGAATCATAAAATACATTTTGGTTACCTTGTCCATCATTAAATAAAAGAAATGCATACATGACCTCTAACAGCTTTTAGTTTGAATAACTTTCAGTAAGTAGGTGCGAGTACGTAGTATGAAAGATCACATGAGACTTTGAATGAATAAATCGTAATATTTCACAGTGTGTACACCACTTCAAGAATCATGGCAAAACAGAAGCAAACATGTGGAGTATTTCTTGTGTCAAGTGTCACTTGCTATTTCAATTGCTCACGAAGAATGCAGTGTAATAACTGTCAATGGTCTAAACCTGGTGTTGGTATGTCATGTCGTTAGCTTCCTTCCTATTAGCATAAATTTATACACCTTCCATAGAACCTCCAGCTCATGTGACTTCAATGAAGTTTCTTGTACCAATGTCGTTCGTAGAATTATAGCAGTTCATTTTCTTATCTTAAATATAAGGCACTGAGCGTAAGCAAAACAAGCAACAGCGAGTAAATATACCAGTAGAGAACAGAATGTCAACAAGTGGATGCAGCACAATTCCTACAACGAGGCTCTGCCAAGCATACAATCTATAATTAATACCATAGTGTGACCTAAACTCCATGTTCGTACACCATATATCGGCATTTGTATATAGCAACTTAAAGAGTAGTTAGGACAACAAAACCAAAATGTGTAAATATGCAATCCATACGCAAAGCAGCAAATATATATCTTACATAATAAACAGGTCATTAGCATCATATCAGCATAAGCAAATAAATGTTCATATTCTAGCGTTAAAAGGTTTTTTGGCTTTTCACATTTAACCAAATATAACATTGATGATGGCAATGTTTGCCGACAAGATAAAGAATGCAACCTTTCAACACTAGATTGCGTACTCACGGCAGTTCTCCTTGGCCGTTTTTTTTGGTACGACTTGAAAGAGAGATAAAATTAATGAATGATCGACGATGAGTCGGTTCTCGATTGTGTTCAGGAGACGTACAGATTGATTGCGTGAAAATAGTTTCTCAAATGACCTCTGAACCCGGATTGCTTCCACGCAATCAGACTCTTCAATGAAATTATCTAAGGGACCTATTTGAATAATAAAAAAATGCAAAACAGTGAAATTTTGTAAAAAAAGTTGTCAGATCGGAAACTGAACACATTAATGGTCTCCCAAATACAATCGGGACACCGTGATAAAGAGAGAACCTGTAACAAAGTTCATTTAAACATAAAAATTATTTGTGGTTAATTTAAAGAAAAGAATAAGCATAGATTTTCTGTACAGTGAAGCATCAATATATTCTCAAAGAACAAAGGCGTTAAACTAAAAACATTAACAAATTTACAATGAATACAAAACTTACTTTTTTATGTTTTTCTCATACATGGAGCAGTCCAACAATCGCTGCTTTTGTATGTGTGATATTTTGTAAAAATTAAATGTCCTGGCGTGCGCGTAAGTATTTTTTATCGTCACAAGGTTTATAAAAGCGTTTTTTTTCTTGATGACAACGTGGTTTTTCACACTAAATAAAATATAACTTGTAGCAGTGCTACACAACACGTCTTAACAAGTCGGCAACTAAACATCAAAGGTAATGAAGTACATGTTAACATATCGGTGACCAGAAGTACAACTAACTATAAAGACTCTAGAATTTTCCTAACAAATGATAAATTGTTCTTTCTTCTGTTTCGCAGCTTCTTGCTATCAAGCGCTGCGGCAATGATTTTAAATATCTGCGCCCAGCGAGTCATAGTGTTTAAAAGTACCTTTTAAACGGTGGCCGCGGGTCTTGGTATAGGCGCACGTTATAAACAGATTTCGTTTCTTTACTCTCGTGTTGTCATGCTTAGTATCACTACAAACTACAGCTCGGTGGCTGTCCTTTTCTCATATGCAAAATGTCTGAAATCCAATAATATCACATTGCTTCCCGCGTGAGGAGCGATGACTCCGTCAGGATCATCGCCACCCACGCGTAGTCGTGATATTATTGCTTTCGTGAAACAAGTTAGTATTACTTGCAAAAATTCTTTACAATAGATTTTACACACTACATCAGGCAAAGTGGTTAACATACAGAGCATCAGGTAGGTATATTCGTACGACTGAAATTGATAGTAATTTGTTCATAGGGTAACTACATGACAATTGAACTGTGCTCTTTCTAATGTATTGTACAAGGATAACAAATGTTCATTTCTCGGTAAAAGATAATGAAATTAAAATAAAGATACACATACGTCGATACATTATACATGTCATAATAAACATTAAAAAATAACAAAGAAATAAATTACTTGACTTCGCAGGAAGTCTGGGTGCTGTGTGCACTCGTGAAAAAAAAAATATGTTACAAAAAATTGACATATTACAGGAATATTTTTGTCGTTTCGTCGAAGATTTCTTGCAGTAAATACGTAGCACTTTACTTATTTGTGGCTTTCATGACCTGCAAAAAAAAATGTTTCACTACACTTGGGTAGGTATGAGTTGCACTAGGAGTGGTAGAACTTCGGGTATAAATGATACCACTGCACTTGAGTGGGGAAATTGATTACACTTTCACAGTGGAGGAAAAGTAGGGCATCACTTTCACTGTGGAAGTTGGAGTAGTTGTCGGGGTGTGATGTTGCGTTGGAAATACGTCGTGGGTCAGGAACTGGAAGATTGGTTCTGCAACATGTCCGTGCTTCCATTTATGTTTTCGTACATGAAAAATGGAGAAACAAAATCTGCATTAGAATGTGCTTACTTACAAATAACTTAGTCTAAAAGAAAATTGGATTAGATAAGGATAACAATTGATTATGTACATAAGGTCTCATTCTCTTAGGAATGCTTAGTTCTCATATTTTTCTATTTTTCTGGTTTTATTTGGTTCGACACGTTTTCGTCATTACTCGGCCTGGTCAGTAAATTCGGTAGCAATTGTCAAATTTGAGCTTAAGACTCTTCCGATTAGCGTCTTTATAATTTCACAAGGTACATTACTGACTGCATTATTACTACAAAATACAGTTAACATTTAGTATATATATCATGTCTAAAAATTATTTACAAAGAAATATTTAGTCTCTGTGACTACAAGGCCTGACGAAAAGCGTGTCTCTTGTTCGTAGTTTGTGCTTCCTAGGCACTTTAGGTTTGCACTTTGTACGAAATCTTGTTATTCTTTTCTTTTTAGAATAGTTATTCTTTTCTCAAGTTCAGCTCTTTTATTTTCTCTCTATTACGTCGTTAGTTTGAAGACATAGTCAATGTGGCTTCGTTTACGTGATGAACAGTTCGTGTTCAAGCTACCATTAAGGAAATTGGGAAGCTTGGTGTTCCCTGTCGTGCAATTGCACATAACAAATCTTAATTGAACTCGCAATTTGCGGAAAATAAGCATAGCCCGTCGACAACCAATGTGTCACGACTATCCATTCGTATAGCCTGTATGTATCAATCATGCAACCAGCTCGCAAAATTCACTTCTCTACTGGATAAGGTAGGATGGTAAGGATACTGGTTAGAGGAAAACACAAAAGACTTTTATGGAGTGAAGAGATTTGAAGACAGTGTTAATGACGTATGATATGATGAGCTTAACATAAATTATCATCACCTTAGTTTTTCATGACAAATAGTATAATTAAATCGATACAGTAGTTTCAGTGTCGTCTGATACAGCTCTCTAAACAATTTTCTATGCATATCTAAAATTACTTTAACCATGCATTAGCAGTGAACTGTGTCTGTTAACTATCTTCCGTTCCATATATCGTAAAACTGGTATTCCAAAAAAAAAAATCGTCATACCTCGAGGAACTGAAATAGATATTTCTAGTACTAAATTAGTTTATTTATAAATGATCTTTGTAAGTATTTCAGCTGCACTGTGCCGTAAGATTCTTATGTGCGTATACGGTTTTCTCCGTATTATAATAAAATAATTGAGTTGCGCACTTCTTTCCTGCTACCTGGATCGTTATTGACTTACTTGATTCTTATATGCTAAGCTGCTGCTTTTTTTTCCTGCTGCGTTTCATAGGTGGTCTCATAAAATTTGTTGTCACACACTCCTTATGCATAACATAACATTTACCTCATTAGAGTAAGCGATCTTAATAAATATTTTTTTTAACCTACGAGCAATCATTCTGGTCTGAATGATCATTTTAATTTATTTCATTCAAGAGGAGAGAGCTTTGCTATACTTAAAACTAGTAGCAGGTGGCACTTAGCACGTCCCTACTATAATATTTACTTGTCAGCTCTTTCGGCTGTGGCCGTTCATGGCTCAATTAACTTAAAACTAACTTACATCTAAGGCAAATCTTGCTCTCCTACAATAAATGTGTTTTACTTAAGGTGCTCATATAAATTACTTATCTTGCTGTGGCAGGTCAACAGGGTGTTAGTCCTGTGCATTACTCTTACATACGTTGGTACTTCACACATAGTATGACAACTTCTAGTGTGTGTATATTTTATTTTAGCAGCTTAACTTAACAGTTATTTTCAATGGTTGACTCTGTATTTCTTCAAGTCTGCGTGTTGAAACAATCCTTTTATTCGTCCAGATACAGGGTCAGCTAATAGATAGCAACCAATGTGCGGCTTTCTTAAGATAATATATGGTCCTTCATACAAGTGCTGCCACTTGCGATTCTTATGATGAATCAAAGATGGTTTGAAGTGGGTCTTTAATAGCACTCGTTCATTTATACGATACGATAAGACTTTGCTAATGTGTTTGTCATGTGCCTTATTTCTTAGGTTGGCATGAGTGGTTAAAGATATGAGAGCTTATTGGTTCCGCAGCTTCCCCGTGGAGGCCTAAAGAAGCTGCTAATGGTTTTCCGACTGGGGTGGAGCTGAAATGTCAGTTATTTTTACTTGACAAGTATTTTGCGACCTACAAGGTCGAAAATTTGCGTTAGTATCCCATACGACTTGTGCATCTCTTGATTGCGTGTTATTTGACAACGCGTTTGGTGCTTGGTTCGCCTGTGTGTAGAAAATGGTCGGATTTCCTTGGCTATTACGACCGGCGGTGTCAGGAAAAGCATGCGACGAATTGTCCTGACTATTGTTCCCGAACTGTTGGTTGGGTTGGTGAGAAAATGTCACATTTTTCGGCTGTGCAAAATTCATTTGGTGAGAGGGAGTGAAGTGGCTCGCCTGACTGTGCTGTTGTGGTCTGTTATAATTGTTCCAATTCTTTCCCTTGTGACGCTTTCCATTATTTGTCTTGTTGTTCTGGTACTGGTAATTACCGTTGTGATTTATCGGTGAATTTCCGTATTGTTGCTGTGTGTTTTGATGAATCGGATTGTATCTATTCTGGTGTGGATATTTGTTATATTGTTTTCCATTACGGCAGTTGAAACTGTTATGATTTCCGTAAGGCTGAGCGTTTGGTTGTCCCGTGTTATGTTGGTACGACATTCCATTGACGCAATTTGTTATGTGCTGCTGCGGAGCGGGCGAATCATTATTATAATTATTCCGCGCGCTCGCACGCACATCCTCATAGATCATATCCAAATTGTCAAGAACAGAAAGAAATGCTTCTAGGTCTTCTTCACTCACATTCACTAGTTTTTCTCTTATTGACACAGGAAGTTTTGACTTTAAGATCATGATTACATCTTTGGTTGAAATGGGCGTGTCCCAATACTGAATTTTACGTAGATATTTTTCAAAATAACGTCTCAAACCTCCTCCTTTGGTGTTGAAAGGTTCGGCGTTGTAAACCTCCTTTCGGAGTCTTTGTTGTATACCTGAATTCCAGAATTTATTCAAAAAATGCTTTTCAAAATCTGCATAGGTGTGACATTTGTCTATTATTTCTGTACCCCAAATTGATCCTTCACCGTGTACGTAGCCTAAGATGAACTGTATCCGCTGCCTGTCGTTCCATGATTCTGGAAAAGCGCCTGTGAATGATTTTAGAAATACCATGGGATGTATATTTCGTTTTTCAGGTATAAAAGGCTGAAAAACTCTGTGTTTTAGCACACTCTCGTCTCGCATTAGTTCAACGAGTGTTAGTTGATCGGCATGACTACGTGATGTGGAAGTTTCGTCACTCGTATTATTTACTGTTGGTGAGAATTGTACCTGACACTCGGGATATTGACGATTATCGTGTTCTGGCGGTAGCGAATACTCACTTTGATTGTCACCTTGCAATTCCGTAACTTGTCGTTTCAGTTGATCTATATCATTGCTTAGCTGACGTTTCCATTCCGGAAGATCGTGGCTAAATGCTCGTCTGATTTCACCTAATTCACTGGTTAAAGTGTCACCAGAAGTACCGGGAGCGGTTAAGATTTCTGCTGTAGCAGATTTAACCGTACCCTTTAGTTCAGCGTGTACCTTGCTGACAATGTACTGTTCTTTGGATTGCATCCACTCTTCAAATTCCCTATTAAGTATATTGCTTATACCGGTGTTGACATCTGCGATCTTTTTGTCAATATTGACATCGGATATTTGCTGAGCAAGGTCTTCGACTCGCTCGCCAACGTGGTTGACACTTTCTGTCAATTGGCTTACTCTCTTTGAAACATCACTGTAATGTTTCAAAGAGTCACTCGCAGTTGATTTACACACATCTATTTTGGCCTGCATATCTGTGAACTTGCTACCAATATTGGTCTCGGCGGATTCCACCATCGAAAGAACACTATCAATTTTAGCGTGAACGCTTGCGTTTAGCTCGCTTGCGTAAGCAGTGGTAGTGGCTTTAATTTTTTCCTCCATGGTGTCATTCGAATTTTTGATTTGTGCTTGGATGTCGGTAATAACAGAATTTATATTGTTCATTCGCACTTGAGTGTCCTCTATCCTTGATTCTAAACTGTTGAACCTGCTGTCACTTTGATTTGTTAACTGACTGATTTGCGTTTCAATATTGTCACTTTGGTTTGTTAACTGTGCCATGTTTGCTTCAAACTGGTTTTCATATCAGCAAACAATTTTAGTATATCTGACAGCGAGCATTCACGTGACTGCGACGCGGTCTGTGGCGCCGACAGCTCACGTGTCGCTTCGTCGTCTGTTGTTCCCTCACTACGAGATTCAGGTTTGTTTACACCCGCGCGCGCTCTAAGTTGCCTTGGTTGCTCATCAGCCATCGTAAATTTAAAGTAGTTACACTGCACGAGCTAGAAAAGATATTTTTTTTTATGATTTTCACTTGTCAGGTGCGCCAAGGATTTCGCGTCCTGATTTCACAGATATTGCTTGCGCGTTATAAACAATTGAAAATCTGACACACGAAAATGCCAATATGGCAACGGGAGTGATAAAATAAATGAAAAACACTTATAGAGCACTGAAACTGGCACAGATAGCGGCCATTGTGATTTACTAAAATGCACAACAATGGAAATTCTTGCTAACTTGGCTTCCAATTTTCTCCAGATGGTAGCATGAAAATAAAAGGAACAAATTAGTTTTTTAGTTAGGTCCCTGTTCGGGCGCCACATCTAGCGTTAAAAGGTTTTTTGGCTTTTCACATTTAACCAAATATAACATTGATGATGATAATTTATGGCAATGTTTGCCGACAAGATAAAGAATGCAACCTTTTAACACTAGATTGCGTAATCGCGGCAGTTCTCCTTCGCCGTTTTTTTTTGGTACGACTTGGAAAGAGAGAAAAATTAATGAATGATCGACGATGCGTCGGTTCTCGATTGTGTTCAGGAGACGTACAGATTGATTGCGTGAAAATAGTTTCTCAAATGACCTCTGAATCCGGATTGCTTTCACGCAATCAGACTCTTCAATGAAATTACCTAAGGGACCTATTTGAATAATAAAAAAAATGCAAAAGAGTGAAATTTTGTAAAAAAGTTGTCAGATCGGAAACTGAACACATTGATGGTCTCCCAAATACAATCGAGACACCGCGATAAAGAGAGAACCTGTAACAAAGTTCATTTAAACATAAAAATTATTTGTGGTTAATTTAAAGAAAAGAATAAGCATAGATTTTCTGTACAGTGAAGCATCAATATATTCTCAAAGAACAAAGGCGTTAAACTATAAACATTAGTAAATTTACAATGAATACAAAACTTACTTTTTTATGTTTTTCTCATACATGGAGCAGTCCAACAATCGCTGCTTTTGTATGTGTGGTATTTTGTAAAAATTAAATGTCCTGGCGTGCGCGTAAGTATTTTTTATCGTCACAAGGTTTATAAAAGCGTTTTCTTTCTTGATGATAACGTGGTTTTTCACACTAAATGAAATATAACTTGTAGCAGTGTTACACAACACGTCTTAACAAGTCGGCAACCAAACATCGAAGGTAATGAAGTACATGTTAACATATCGGCGACCAGAAGTACAACTAACTATAAAGACTCTAGAATTTTCCTAACAAATGATAAATTGTTCTTTCTTCTGTTTCGCAGCTTCTTGCTATCAAGCGCTGCGGCAATGATTTTAAATACCTGCGCCCAGCGAGTCATAGTGTTTAAAAGTACCTTTTAAACGGTGGCCGCGGGTCTTGGTATAGGCGCACGTTATAAACAGATTTCGTTTCTTTACTCTCGTGTTGTCATGCTTAGTATCACTACAAACTACAGCTCGGTGGCTGTCCTTTTCTCATATGCAAAATGTCTGAAATCCAATAATATCACAATATGTAATCTTAATAAGTAAACATGAAGGCGCAAGCAGATAAATCACAAAGTATAACTTACATACATAACCATATCAGCACAATTACTCAGGTTACAACTATAATTTAAATAAATAAGCACAGCAGGCACATAGTAAAAAAAAAATGTGACATCAGTGAAAAAGCATAGCAGCCAAGCGATGCATAATATACATAAGTAACAACCCTGTTCATTAATCAGTCATAGTCAAAATCAGTTAATGTACGCAAGCACGTCGCTTCGCAAGTAGATTCATAGAACATGAAATTTAGCACGAAGTGTGAATCACGTAATCGCGAGCAGCAAATTACGTCTAAAGTACGTACCTAAGTGTAAATATGTTACCTGAAAAATAAACTCAATTAACAGTTACCTTTTTAGTTTATTAGTTTATTCTTCGAAATTACATTCTTCCCGAAAATTTCTCGATAGCAAGTCCTCTTAACGTCGGACACACACAGAATTTACCTGAAGTTCTTAAATATTTTATACAACCGTATCCTGAAAAATACTGAACGTTAATAACATAATTTACCAAGTCACTACAGCTTTATACTGAATTTAATCGGAGAAATTAGACTGTGTATTTGTTTACGGCTGTCAGTGCGTTCGCACTGAACGCTCGATCAGCTGTAGGTACCCGTGACGTAGGAAGTAATTGTTTACGGTCAGCGACTGCCTTGTGCGCCGCGCAGACTTGACTGTTGCTTTGAGTATGTGCCGCCGCCGGAACACGGCGCGGTATCCTTGTACTCTCTGCGTGTTTACATGTAACTGTTAGTCTCTCAAAAGTATGTCATTCCACAATTTTTTTTTAAAAGTATTTCATTCCACAAAAATTTTAACGTTAGATATATGATGTATTCCATTAGAGCGCCGAGATTTAAGAGTTTCTACTTCGACATTGTTATCATGAATAATTTTGCGAATCCTATATGGACCGTTAGAAAGCAGAAAAAAATTTGCGACACAAGCCCTTTCCTTTGTGAGACAAACGATGAGACTTAATTAACACCTTTTGACCAACTGACAAGGTTTTTAAACGACCAGGACGTTTAGCTGATTTCTCTCTTCTAGCAACCGCAGACGCAATATTTTGTAGAGCCAGGTAGACAATTTCAGAATGCCGCAGTTTCCTTGAAGGCGGAAAAGGAACGATTTCAGAAATGCTATTTGTCGGTGCTTTGTTTTTTAATATCAATATAGGCGGTAAAGAAGTTGAATCATTAGGAAGTTCAATCAGAATGTTTTGAAAAATATGAAGATACTGAACCCACGTTCTGTGATTCTGATGACAATAAAGTCGACACAATTTATTGATTTCCTTCATCCATCTCTCTGAAGCGTTAGATTGAGGGTAAAAAAGTGAAATGAAAATTGGTTTCATTTTACGACGCCTTAGAGTACGAAGCCAAATATTAGAACGAAACTGTGATCCATTATCTGATATAACCTTATCAACATGACCCACTTCTTTAAGCAAATGTTTGATGAAAGCATTAGATACTGAACGAGCTGTTGCTTTGCGTAAAGTTGTAAAACACACATATTTTGATGTCAATTCCACTGCTACCAAAATGTAAGCAAAACCATTAGTTGAACGAACCACTGGACCGAACAAATCGACTGCAGCCATGTCCTTTAATTTCGCTGGAATGATAGGAAACAACGGTGCTCTGTGAGAAATAGTTGGCGGCTTAGCCTTTTGATATAATTTGCATTTGGCAAGAACAGATCGAATACGTTTTTCCATATTACTGAAGTAGCAACTTTCTCGTAATTTATGAAAGCATTTTGTGGGACGAAAGTGTGTATAACTAAAATGTGTATACCAAATCAATTTATTAACCCACTCATCAGGAATGCAAACTAACCAAACAGAGTTGTTGAGCGAATTTCGTTTAAAAAGAACTTTCCAGACAGTTCGCAAAAACGAGGTGTGCCCAAATTGTCCAATCTAACAAAGCGTCTAAGAAAATTACAGACACCAAGGAAACTACGAACATCACGTTTTGTAGTAGGAACAGCATAATTACGAATAGCGTCTAGCTTCTCTGGATCAGGAAGAATACCTTCTGTAGAAATAATATAACCAAGAAATTTCACCTGAGAACGACCAAATTCAGATTTTTCCAAATTCACTGTATGCCAACTCTTGCAAAAATACGTAATAATGAATACAAAATTTTGTTGTGCTCACTCCAAGAACGTTTAGCAATGAGAATATCGTCAACATATGAAGTAATATTGTCACGAAGATAAACAGATAAAATTTCGTTTAAACTATGAATGAATGCTGCTGAAGATACAGTAAGTCCAAACGGTAATTTCCGAAATCACTTTTGTGTGAAATAGTCATATCCGGTTATTATTTACCGACTCTCTAGATAGATTGATAGTCGAAGAGTTGTTTTGATAGATACAAAGAATAGTAAAAGAGTAGGCAGCAGTGCAGAAAACTAAAAGGGAAATAGCACTACTACAGCTCGGGGCCCTGTGCACGCTACGGCACGTATTCACTTAGTGTAGTGAATCCCCTGAGGACTTTAATAGCCGCACATAAATTCCAGTTTGTGACTTAGTGGCGAACTTGGTGGAAGTGCATACATAAATTGATCTAACCATGAACATGGATGTATGTCATTCTTAGAATTGCGAAAGATCTTAAATTTCCGTACAGTTAAGAAGTGTTTATAGTCAAAGTTTTTTCCTCGTGGCGACAAAGACCTACCGCGTCTGTCCCCATCCGAATGTCGATTATTGTCAAGTTCGCACGCCTGGCGCTCTCTTGTTGCTTCTCGTAAATGAAATAAATTATTATCTTCAAACCCTTCTGGTATCTGTGATTCTAAATTTCTTCTGCTGTCTTTTCCTACGATTTCGCCTTCTATTTGTTTGACTTGCTTTCGTAACGCCTCAAATTCCCTTTTAACGCGTTCATGAAATTTTCCCTGATGTTCAACGTGTTTATTAATGCTCTGGTACTCTTCGGTTTCTGCAAATGGCAATGGAGCTGTATCATCTGAATCTCTGTCCCCATTTAAACTAAAACTGGTCAGTTTATCTGAAATCTCCTCAACTCTTTCCGATATGTCACCTATCTTTTTTTCTGTTTATTTACGTCTTCCGTAAGTGTCGCGACTCGGGTTTCAGCATTGACACATTTAGTAGTTAACTGTTCATACTGTTGTGTTAGGTTATTTATTCTGTCATTTGGCACGGATTCCTCGATTCTTTCTAATATTTCTTCCTTATCGTTTCCACGTTGTAAATTCAACTCTGAAAATTTTTGTACTATCACGCGATCTCTTTCTTCCTGTTCTCTGTCCTGTTCCTCTTGTCTAATTTCTATTGAAATTAAACTATTATTGTGAGCATTCAAAATCGGTTGTACTTCTCTAATTTCTTTCCTTAATTCATCTTTCATGTTTTTAAAACATGTCCCTATTCGTGAGTCTAACCGAGTTTCTATTTTTTTATCTCTGTCTTTATTTGAGATCTGAACTGTGATCCCATTGAGTCTAACCGTGTTTCCATTGTTCCCATCCGTGATCCCAAATTTAATATAGCACCCATCAACTGCTCCATATTAACTGGTTCGAAATTCTTTTCGCCCCTAACATTTCCCGCAAAACCAGCTTCCTTCCTCATAGCTGTAAAGCTATCTGTGTTCGATACAATTCCAGAATCTTCTGTCGTTAATCTCGTATTCTGAAAATTTTTTGATTGTGAAAAGTTTTGAAATGGTTCCGGACTATTTTCCCGACTTATTAAATTGTTTTCAACTTCATTATTCATTATACTGTTCTCCTTTGTTGGCGAGTTCGCCATGTCAACAATTTCGTCATTCTGACTATCCATCATTTTTGCCTTTTTCATCGATCGCGTAATCATTTACAAAACATACAAAACTCGTCACGATACGAAAATTACACACAATGACACTTTATCTCCAACAATATCATTCACACGAAATGCTTCCCGACAAACACGATTAACGAACAATTGAAATCTTCATAATTGCACAAAATTGTCAAACCCGTATACAAGACATCAAAAATTAAATTCTGCAAAAATACCATTGGAAGAAAGACAAGACAACTACAAATGTTGAGTTACCAAATCTACACAAGCAATATAGACTACAATTACTAAACTACAAATTACTACAACAATACTACTGTCTGCTATTTTTACTATCAAAAGAATTCCAAGGGACGATCCGAAGCAGCGGTCGCCACGTGCATGGGGGCTTAATTATAAGGAATTCAAATACTTTTAATTTTAGTCGCTGACTGTCCGGTTACGCAGTCTCGTAACCGGTTTGCCCTGACTAGTATTAGTACGCAATCTGACTGCATAGAATAACAACAAAGAATGAAAGAAAATTTCCGTTAACACAATTAATTAATTAAGTCCCCAGCAACTATAGAACCTACGAAACAACAAAACACAAATGTAACTGTTCTGTGTGTGGAAGTGTGATTCAACGTACACATCTGGCACGGTTCTTCCTCAAAAAGACAAGATATTTTAAATACCATTTACACTGAATTAATTAAATAAAACTGAAATACTATACTTGCACATAGAAACCAGAATTACACTCTAATACATGAACACAAGCCAGATGTTTTGTTGACTGAACCTGTTACCAAGAGGCATTATTGTTTAAGACATTTGAAATAAAAATAAAAAAAATTATTACCTTCATATATTGACGAAACATACACTCTGATCATTACAACATCCGCAATCGAACAGCATCGGCTGTCTAGCCCATCAGAACAACTGCATACAACATGCTCGCATCTAGTCACGGCTACATCAGAACTCCTACCGCCCACCTCTCAATATGCACTCTCCACGACGACTTCTCGACAAACACCCTCCACCACATCTCAACAAACACTGCCAGTGGAGGCGGCTGAATAATACTCTTTGGCGCAATCTCTGGCGCTGTGACTCAGTGTAGCCACCTTTCACTCTTTCAATATTCTCATATACTTTCTCTAACTCTTCATCTTCAGCTTCCGACGTCGGCAAGTATCCTGTATTATAGTATCGGTGTTCGTTTGCTATCGATTCTGACACGAACAACCGTATAATTGAACTGTTCACAGTAGCAAACTCTCTGCCCTGCCTGCCTATTCATAATGAATCGTACTCCTGTTATACTATTTTCTGCAGCTGTTGATGTTACCTTGACCGGAAATCGTTGCCTTCTTTCGATTACACTTCACTAACGCCTACTACATCTAGATTGACGCTTTCCATTCCCCTTTTCAGATTTTCTGGTTTCCCTTCCACGTTCAATCTTCTGACATTCCACGCCCCAGCACATAGAACGTTATCCCTTCTTTGGTTCTTCAATCCTTTTCTCGTGGTCATCTCCCCCAAGGCAGCAGTCTCCTCCCGGAGATCCGAATGGGGGACTAGTGTGGATTCTCTTGCCAATGGTGAGATCACATGACACCTTTTCAGTAACAGGCCACATGTCTTGTTGATACAAGATATGTGTCTTTAATGGATTCCCTTTTGCATCCTCATGCCGGTGATCATTGATGATTCTTCCGCATTTAGGGGCAGTATTCGACCCCAAGAAAAAGAAAGAGCACTGGACGTCTGTCCGCTCCTCCGTCTTCTTTGACGAGTCCGGTGGCAGAATGAGGTTGACATCTTATGACGAAGTTTGTGGCTACCAATGCTGTTAGTTAATGAAAATGTAAGCAGTTATGGGTTTCGAACCCACGGCATCTTCATAACCAATCGAAGACGCTGTCCCTAGAACACGGGTAACGAGTACCATACTTCTAACTTCAGAGAACTTCATTGTCGCTCGCGAACAGGAGCTGCAATGAGACAGACACTACGATCACTGTAGCCACACTCAAGGAGCCAAAGAAGTATGATAACTGATAGTAAAATAATGAAGAAATATGAGAAAATCAAAGATAAAACTACAGCTGCGGCTTTTAAATCTACTAAATATGCGGATACATTGATGTGAAGGGGCTCTCAGGGGTTTCGGCTGATGGGGGGGGGGGGGGGGGTGAGTAGGGGGTTGGGTATGGAGTCTCGCAGACCGAAGGGTTCTCTCAGCTACAAAACCCATTACTAGTCTACTTCAGCTTGAATGCTTTGACTCCTTGTAAACCTACTGCTCTTGGGAAGAACTTGATTACTATTGTCTTTGAATTGTTTGGACAACATATATCATGTGGGTATGTGGGCTCGATATAAGTTTTCTTCAAATATTTGATATTAGTGATACGATGATTCTGATTTAACCAAGTTGTTAAAATGCTGTGGTGAAGGGGTGAAAGGGTGTTTGGATTTGGACATTTTTGAAGTGCTGTGGCCTGTGAACTACGTCCCGAAACTTTCAGATCAAAATTTTTCAGAGGGTGAAGTATTTCAGACTGAGTCTACGTAACTAATGAATGGAAATGAACATTTAAGGTGGTGCAATGCATGAAATGAACAGTCAGGCGAGGCACATGTTAATAAATTCCTATTGTTTCAGAGCGAAAAACTGCGATTTTGAGGTTGATGACATTACATTCGCAAACAATAAGCAATCTTTTGCGACGTATCCTTCTTTGAAGTTAGCGCTCTTTGCAGTTCATGAATGGTGAGAAAATAATGTATCGTTTGCCATCAATAACCTGCGTCATGCATTTAATGTATGATACCACAGAATGTACATCGTGCAACACAGTTATAGAGCCAAAAACTGGTGCAGAGATTGGCCATTTACACTTCATGCAAACTCGTATGCGCAGGAGAGGAAATACAAGATAGGGAAGGGATACTGCAGCGCAGCGAACGAGCAGAGGTGTTAGAGGCTCCACGAGTATACATAAAACGCATGCCAGTATAGTTTACAAGCACAGCCATCTGAAATGTTCAGTTTCGTCATGGACAGTAGCTTCCTTGTCAAGAAGGCGTTCTCAGATCTTCAGAGTAATTGCAGACACAACTGTACATTTCTAATGACATAGTTCATCGTTTAACATAATACTCTGGACCTTACTGTCAGTACTTCCACAAACAAAACGCATTTAGGAAATGCTACACTCTTTTTTTGTTGTTGTTTCTTTCATTTGCTGTAGTCGTGTCTGTTTCACTTCCACTAGTAGTACAGACTGATTAGCTTTCATCTTCACTTTCAGAAACAATGTTATTTCCGTTTACGTTGCTATCACTCCTCGTGTCTGTACCACTTCCTACGTTTATGATAATCTCTAGCTTTTGGTTCAGCAACCCTTCACTTCAAATACACTGTTGTCCAATTTATTATTTTTCGTGCTCACAGCTTTTCTTCCAATCGTCTTTTCTCATATTAGGTTCAGAAACAGTGTTCTTGACTCTTGACCATACAGCGCTATAGGATTCAATCCTGGATGGTATAGAGGAAGTCTTCACATACTATGGCCATGTTCGGTAAAAATATTGTCTGCTTCTATTGCTCCTTTTGATCAATGAGTACAGGTGGGTTTCATCATGTCGTTGAGGAAAGGAATCCCTTTTCTGTTAACCAGGTAGTAGTCGTTTGCTAATTGCGGTAAGGGGCGTTTCTATGACGATGGCAGTATGAGGTAGTAGATTAGATATTAATATCACAAGGAGCCAGTTATCATAATTTTTGAAGTCCATGTCGTTATGATAACACCATGTTTTCTAGCCGGATTTAAACTTTACGTAGGCACTCGGCACGAAACCGTCCTCTCTAGCAGCATGGATCACGGTAATTCCGCTTCCCTTCGAAAGAGTTTTCAGCAAACCCTGTAGTGAATTGTCACACCACCTCTACGATGATGTGTGATCAGTATAAACATATATCTCACCAACATAGATAATTCGGCAACACTTACGACTGTCCTCTCTGGTACTTTGTAAGTAAGGAATTCATTGTGCCATGGATATCACATCGGTGTTAGAGAATTTTCGGTACCCGGTCGCTGTGGTCGAGCGGTCCTAGGTCCTTCAGTCCGGTGCCGCGCGGCTGACACGGTCGCAGGTTCGAATCCTGCCTCGGGTATGGACGTGTGTGATGTCCTTATGTTAGCTAGGTTTAAGTAGTTCTGAGTTCTAGGGGAATGATGACCTGAGATGTTAAGTCCCATAGTGCTTAGAGCCATTTGAACCATTTCTGAACTTTCGGTTGTTCGCCGTCTTCTTCCTCCAAAATCCTAGAGTCAGAAGAATTTTACTAAACGTGTCTATATAGCCCTCAAAATCTATCAACATCCGTGACTTTTAAAAAATTTCCTTTAAAGTTCGTCTTCTTTTATCCGCAGTGTAGAAATTATTCACAACACGGCGAAAGACTCCTCATTAAAGGTGACTAAACTGTCATTCCAAGATCTTCGGGGCCTTTTCTTACGAGATGAAAATGTCTGATTCACCTGTTTCAACAGTTTCCTGTTATCTCTTTACTAGGCGAACTGAAGTAAGTGATGCATCATGGTCGATGGTTTCAATGTGGATTTTAATTCCAATAAAGAACCTTGCACACCCTCTTTCTGCATAAGGTACTAGGCATATGCAACCACTTCGCATGTTTATCTGTGAAGAACTTTTCCCTTTAACTTACATTGTACTTGAGCCGTGGCGCCGTTTAGTTAGTATACTGTTCTGTCTGGGGCCACTAGCTCAAGGCTAGTATCGACTATCACTCTTGCGGAACCGTTGCCATTGTCTATGAGGAAGAGTTAGTATCTGTGGCTTGTGTCCTCATAAATCTTTGCTTGCCGATGTATATACGGGTTCGCTGATGGGAGAAGGGGGACCCAGTTTGGTGATGGGCGGTAGCGTCGCGACAAGATGCGGTCACGAGTTCCGAGCGGCCGAAGCCACGAGCTACGCAAAGGGGCCCTACGCAGAGCCAAGATACCGGAGTACTTCACAGGAGTCAGCGTCGACTACAAGCAGCAGGCCAACATCCCGTCGGTTGCTTGGCAACATTCGTGTAGGACGACCGCTCGTGGCCAGGCGGCTCCCTTCTACCTGGCTGTCATCGACACCACTCAGAAACCGTCGCGACGCACCGTGGTTAGATGGAGCTGCTTGCTGATAAAGGGGAGTAACGTTCTGTAATCCTCGGGGTGATTGGTGTCATTGTCTACCCGACCTCCTAATTATTTTCTGATTTGTATCCGACCCTCTCATAGTTTTACTCGGATGGTTCTTTGGTCGTAAATATAGGCCGTAGTATTGTACTGAGACAACGGTTGTCGCTTAAAAATGTGTTGTGATATTATACTGCCCTTCCTTCTAGTTTATACCCGATCGTTAATGTTTTAATGAATCAGCTACTCGTCGAAAATACAGTCGGAGCATTGTACCAAGGCACCGGTTGCCGTTAAGCAAACAGGGGTCTTGTGGTTAGGTTTAGATGTTAACCGGTTCAATTTGTTGATTGTAATGTATTTGAGATAATCCGAACTATCAGTTGTACTAAGCTGTGCGTTCCTGTCTTTAGAAGACCGGGTCGTTATTGGTGTGTTTTTAACTAGATATTGCCGCTCCGCTAAGTGAGTTCTCTCGTAGTACGTGCTCAACCGTAATTTTTTAAAACGTCCCTTCAGACTGGCCTTCATGACTGAAAAGCAGTTTACCTTTTGACTTATTAATAGCAAACTCTCACCAGGGCTTTAGTCAGAATAAGGTTGTCAAAACAGACGGATTGGGATCCAGTCACGCCTTGTATGCTGACTGAAATGAAAAGTTGCTCGCTTTGAAGCAAGCCTTATTATTATCATAATGGTTTCCTACTTCGTTTAACCTTTAAGCATAGGTGCGTCTCTTAACTCCGAGCCTTTCGACATACAGTGTCCAAAAAGAATTATGTCATCCGTTTGAGTAATTGAAGCACTCTTGTCATCAATATTACTGGTATGTTTTCATGTGTTGCAGATGGGCATTGAATAAGAGAAACTGGGTCCAGCGCGGTAGTAAACACCACTGTTTCACGCGATAACGGGCGGGCTGCAGGTCCCGGTCCTTGCAATTATTGACATGTTGTTCTTCATTTGATTTCTCTTGCAAAAGCTTATTCATGTCATAAATTTGTTCATTTGTAAAGAAAACAAATTCATGATTATACAGTCCTGGAAATGGAAAAAAGAACACATTGACACCGGTGTGTCAGACCCACCATACTTGCTCCGGACACCTCGAGAGGGCTGTACAAGCAATGATCACACGCACGGCACAGCGGACACACCAGGAACCGCGGTGTTGGCCGTCGAATGGCGCTAGCTGCGCAGCATTTGTGCACCGCCGCCGTCAGTGTCAGCCAGTTTGCCGTGGCATACGAAGCTCCATCGCAGTCTTTAACACTGGTAGCATGCCGCGACAGCGTGGACGTGAACCGTATGTGCAGTTGACGGACTTTGAGCGAGGGCGTATAGTGGGCATGCGGGAGGCCGGGTGGACGTACCGCCGAATTGCTCAACACGTGGGGCGTGAGGTCTCCACAGTACATCGATGTTGTCGCCAGTGGTCGGCGGAAGGTGCACGTGCCCGTCGACCTGGGACCGGACCGCAGCGACGCACGGATGCACGCCAAGACCGTAGGATCCTACGCAGTGCCGTAGGGGACCGCACCGCCACTTCCCAGCAAATTAGGGACACTGTTGCTCCTGGGGTATCGGCGAGGACCATTCGCAACCGTCTCCATGAAGCTGGGCTACGGTCCCGCACACCGTTAGGCCGTCTTCCGCTCACGCCCCAACATCGTGCAGCCCGCCTCCAGTGGTGTCGCGACAGGCGTGAATGGAGGGACGAATGGAGACGTGTCGTCTTCAGCGATGAGAGTCGCTTCTGCCTTGGTGCCAATGATGGTCGTATGCGTGTTTGGCGCCGTGCAGGTGAGCGCCACAATCAGGACTGCATACGACCGAGGCACACAGGGCCAACACCCGGCATCATGGTGTGGGGAGCGATCTCCTACACTGGCCGTACACCACTGGTGATCGTCGAGGGGACACTGAATAGTGCACGGTACATCCAAACCGTCATCGAACCCATCGTTCTACCATTCCTAGACCGGCAAGGGAACTTGCTGTTCCAACAGGACAATGCACGTCCGCGTGTATCCCGTGCCACCCAACGTGCTCTCGAAGGTGTAAGTCAACTACCCTGGCCAGCAAGATCTCCGGATCTGTCCCCCATTGAGCATGTTTGGGACTGGATGAAGCGTCGTCTCACGCGGTCTGCACGTCCAGCACGAACGCTGGTCCAACTGAGGCGCCAGGTGGAAATGGCATGGCAAGCCTTTCCACAGGACTACATCCAGCATCTCTACGATCGTCTCCATGGGAGAATAGCAGCCTGCATTGCTGCGAAAGGTGGATATACACTGTACTATTGCCGACATTGTGCATGCTCTGTTGCCTGTGTCTATGTGCCTGTGGTTCTGTCAGTGTGATCATGTGATGTATCTGACCCCAGGAATGTGTCAATAAAGTTTCCCCTTCCTGGGACAATGAATTCACGGTGTACTTATTTCAATTTCCAGGAGTGTATATTGTTAATTAAACACGTTGTTTGAATAGAAAGTTTCATTGATGGGTCCTCCCTTCAGTGTTTTACTTAATCCCAGCAAATACCATGTATCAGTACTGGTGGCATTTTCTACTTCTAATGTGGTCTCCCACAGTATTTACTAGTGAAGGCTCCACCCTACCCGGTGACAGCCCGTCCAAACCTGGCGACCGACTGACAACGAGGACATTGCACGTGGCGTAAGCCGATTTCCCAGGAACTTCGTTGAGTGGAAGAGGGATCAAAATAAGCGAACACGTGTCTCGGCTTATCCGTACAAACTCGAACGTTTCTGAGAAAACAGCAGTCTGATTGTTCGAGGTACTTTACGTGACTTTCAACACGTAATTAGTTCAGCCGACGCCGTGGAAATGTGGCTAGCGTCGTGGCTTTAATTTTTCCCATGTACCTACGCTTGTCCGTACAAGTTTACTACACGAATGTTAAAACAATAAACGAATGAGAAAAAATTGAAACTGTTTTCAGTGAAATTCCTGTTATGTGTCTTGTCAATAATATTTGTGGTATCGCGTACTTGTTTCCGGGAAGATGGTGTCAGTCGGCCAGCAAGCACACACAGTTTTACTCTTGCCGGAGCAAGGAGGTTCTTCTATTAATGCCCATTTGTCGAGCTGGTTTGGCGTCTTCAGGGAGTCCGTAAGGGAAACCAACTATTCTCTAATTAGTTCTCAGCAACTGACACACGTATTATACAGCGTGGTCCATCGATCGTGACCGGGTGAAATATCTCACGAAATAAGCGTCAAACGAAAAAACTACAAAGAACAAAACTTGTCTAGCTTGGAGGGGGAAAGCACATGGAGCTATGGTTGGCCGGCTAGATGGCGCTGCAATAGGTCAAACAGATATAAACTGCGTTTTTTTAAAAATAGGAACCCCCATTTTTATTACATATTCGTGTAGTACGTAAGGAAACACGAATATTTTATTTGGACCATTTTTTTTCGTTTTGTGATACATGGCGGTGTAATAGTCACAAACATATGGCTCACAATTTTAGGCGAACAGTTGGTAACAGGTAGGTTTTTTAAATTAAAATACAGAACGTAGGTACCTTTGAATGTATTATTTCGGTTGTTCCAATGTGATACATGTACCTTTTTGAACTTTTCATTTCCGAGAACGCATGCTGTTACAGCGTGATTACCTGTAAATACCACATTAATGCAATAATTGCTCAAAATGATGTCCGTCAACCTCAATGCGTTTGGCAATACGTGTAACGACATTCCTCTCAACAGCGAGTAGTTCGTCTTCCGTAATGTTCGCACATGCATTGACAATGCGCTGACGTATATTGTCAGGCGTTGTCGGTGGATCACGATAGCAAATATCCTTCAAGTTTCCCCACAGAAAGAAATCCGGAGACGTCAGATCCCGTGAACGTGCGGGCCATGATATAGTGCTTCGACGACCAGTCCACCTGTCATGAAATATGATATTAAATACCGCTTAAAACGCAGGCGAGCTATGTGCCAGACATCCATCATGTTGGAAGTACATCGCCATTCTGTCATGCGCCGGCCGCGGTGGTCTAGCAGTTCTAGGCGCGCAGTCCGGAACCGCGCGACTGCTACGGTCGCAAGTTCGAATCCTGCCTTGGGCATGGATGTGTGAGATGTCCTTAGGTTAGTTAGGTTTAAGTAGTTCTAAGTTCTAGGGGACTGATGACCACAGATGTTAAGTCCCATAGTGCTCAGAACCATTTGAAGCATTCTGTCATTCAGTGAAACATCTTGTAGTAACATTGGTAGAACATTACGTAGGGAATCAGCATACATTGCACTATTTAGATTGCCATCGATAAAATGGGGGCCAAATATCCTTCCTCCCATAACCATAAATTAACGCGCCACGGTCGCTGACGTTCCACTTGTCACAGCCATCGTGGATTTTCCGTTGACCAATAGTGCTTATTATGCCGGTTTACGTTGCCGCTGTTGGTGAATGACGCTTCGTCGCTAAATAGAACGCGTGCAAAAAATCTGTCATCGTCCCGTAATTTCTCATGTGCCCAGTGGCAGAACTGTACACGACGTTCAAAGTCGTTGCCACGCAATTCCTGGTGTATAGAAATATGGTACGGGTGCAATCGATGTTGATGTAGTATTCTCAACACCGACGTTTTTGAGATTCCCGATTCTCGCGCAATTTGTCTGCTACTGATGTGCGGATTAGCAGCGACATCAGCTGAAACACCTACTTAGGCATCATCATTTGTTGCAGGTCGTGGTTGACGTTTCACATGTGGCTGAACACTTCGTGTTTCCTTAAATAACGTAACTATCTGGCGAGCGGTCCGTATACTTGGATGATGTCGTCCAAGATACCGAGCAGCATACATAGCACACGCCCGTGGGGCATTTTGATCACAATAGCCTTACGTCAACACGATATCGACCTTTACCCCAATTGGTAAACGGTCCATTTTAACACTGGTAATGTATCACGAAGCAAATACCGTCCGCACTGTCGGAATGTTACGTGATACCACGTAATTATACGTTTGTGACTATTACAGCGCCATCTATCACAAAGTGAAAAATGTGGTCCAACTAAAACACTCAAATTTCTTTATGTACTACACGAATACGTAATTAAAATGGGGGTTCCTATTTAAATAACGCAGTTGATATTCGTTTGACCAACGGCAGCGCCATCTAGCGGGCCAACCATAGCGCCATCTGGTTTCCCCCTTCAATCTAAATGGTTAAAATGGCTCTGAGCACTATGGGACTTAACTACGGTCATCAGTCCCCCCCGCCCATCAATCTAGACGAGTATCGTTCTTTGTAGTTTCTTCGTTTGATGCTTATTTCGTGAGATATTTTGCCCTGTGACTATCAATGGACCACCCTGTATAATAAATGTATGAAACTTGTTGTGAAACCCATTTGTTACATTATAATAGCACAATGTCCTTGTATCCCATAACTTGACAAGAAGCATTCGTGTAGTAACTTTCTACGGATGTGGGTGCATAAATGAAAAAGAAGGAACCTAAAGTAAAAACAATAATTTTTCGTACACGAGGCGCAAAACTGCGAATCTGCGTTTGTAACACCAATTCGACAGAACAAGGGACTTGACGAAAGACATATAAAGTACCTCGAAAACACTGACTGTCGGTTTCTCAGAAACCGTCGACTATCTACGGGTAAAACGAAAGCCGTGTTCGCTTACTTTGACCCCTCTTCCAGTGAGCGAAGTTTCCGGGAAATCGGGTTATGGTATTTGCCGTGTTCTCCTCGTGAGCAGCGTCTACAGCGCATCTTGTTTACGGCACGCACGCCTGTTTGCTTTAACTATACCTTCTCCGTAAGCAAATCTAAACTTCGCGCATAAACAGGCTGATATCCACATTATTATGCATTCGAACGATTAAAGAACAGTCACATCCATTTATTATCTGGAGGCAGGTGGTGACAAAAATTTAAAGTGGAACGATCATATGAAAAGAGTAATAGGAAAGGCAGGTTTATTGAAAGAAGGTTGACGTAAGGCACTTTACCAAAGACAGAGGCAGCTGAGAAAACCGTCGTTACACCCAAAACTGAGTGAATGTGGCATTTTTACCAGGTAGGAGTGCTAGAGGAATGAGGGAATATCCGAAGAGGAGATACGTGTTTCGGCACATGCTTGTTCAGTAGGCGTGTTATATGTACTGACCGACGCTACAACACAGGCATGATCCATCACGGTGGTTTTTTTTTTCGTTAAAATACCGTTCCCATACCTTGGCAAAAAAAGTCAAGTCAATTAATGTATTGCTTCCTTTTACAAATGTCTCACGGATAGACCGTGAAGGTGAAATACGAAAAATTCGAACCAATACGGACACCTACCAACGACCAATCTTCCCGCGCACCTTTTGCGACTGAAACAGGAAAAGGGGAAGTGACAGTGTCGTAGTAAGCACGCGCTGTCCCACAGCGTAAGGTGCCTTGCAGGCTGTAGATGTATTGTAGAACAGTGCGCAGTTGGTCACGATGTTGCCAGTCCCAGCTGGGGCACGGTGTATTTATTAAGTAACCACTGGTCATAACACACACATTTGCGACATGAAAATCTCGATGAGATATCTAATTCTGCCAGCGGAGAACGAGGTAAATTGGAACACGCACTTCCACACTGTTACCGTTGTTCGTAGGAAAGACGACTTACACGTTCGCAGGGCTGCTTATCAGAATCACTTAAGGAACAGGCCTAATGGACCACTCTCAACGATCGCTCTGGCAGTATATCTAGAGTACTGTAGAGAGAATAATTTCAGCGACGAGATTACAGGGGCGACAGTAGTAGTGGTTTCAAATCAGACGATGACAGTGGCACATGCGCAGATGGGCAACCACACAGTAAGGACTAAAATGTATAGTCACCAGACTTCCACGAAAACCTCTGTTCACTAGACAGTGATATTAGACTGTAAGATAAATGTAGGAATGGTGCAGAACAAACGCTGCGTGTAGTGTAATCTGACCGAGACAGGATGACGCCATCTGAGCGTGACAGGCTCGAAGAATCGCTGAGGTTCCCTTCCGCGGGTGATGAATAGTATTAGATGTGGCGGTGGCTGTCCACTAGCGAGATTCTCAATGATTTTCTGGTGCACTCTCTCCTGGACAGCATCGGTGGTGCTATTCTGTAAATCTTAAATTCTTCCTATCTTCATGTTTCCCGGCCGGTGTGGCCGAGCGGTTCCAGGCGCTACAGTCTGAAGCCGCGCGACCGCTACGGTCGCAGGTTCGAATCCTGCCTCGGGCATGGATGTGTGTTATGTCCTTAGGTTAGTTAGGTTTAAGTAGTTCTAAGTTCCAGGGGACTGATGACCCCAGAAGTTATGTCCTATAGTGCGCAGAGCCATTGGAACAATTTTTTTTTTATCATCATGTTTACCTACCTTTTTAATACACCAGTTCTTAATATGAAGCATTTCCGTCTCGTGATCAGTTTTATGTTTACAGATATTCTAGCTGCAGTATTGTAGAACTACGTTAAAATAATAAGAAATGAAATAATCGTCACCTTTTTGTTTTACAGCAATCCGTTTTCTGACTCGATCGATGCGGACCGCCACGAATTCCTCTCCTGTGCCAGACAAGAGTTTCATCTCAGAGCAGCATTTGCAACCTTCGTCCGCAGTTATTTGCTGGATGTATTGTAGTCTTATCTTCCTCTACACTGCTTAGCCTGGGCAGCTCCCTCTGGTACCATGGAAGCTGCACGTTGATGTCTTAAAATCCGTCCTACCACCCTGTCCCTTCTTGTTGTCAGTGTTTCGCGTACATTCCTTTCCTCGCCAATTCTGCGGAGAATCGCCTCATTGCTTATCTTGACAGACCACCCAGTTTTCAACATTCTGAAGCAACACAACTGCGACATAGAGTCTCGTAGAAGGCATGTGACCAAGTTGGTAATTACTAGTAGTACTGCGTAAATGCTGGACTGGGCACTATCAGAATGGCACGCTTCGATGATGGAAAGACTTTATTGCTCGTAATGTGGCGCATTTCGGACTTACTCATTTTCAGATACGTAGGAGCAACAACCTTCACTTAGATATGAAGGTTACAACAAGTGCACTTAACAATCTTTAGCAGAGTTTTGTTCCGTTTTTCCCACAGTAAATGTCTCACTACCATACAACGCAGTGCTTCAGAAACCAGTACTTAGAAATTTCTTCCTCAAATTAAGACCTGTGCCTGATAATAGTAGACTTCTCTTCACGAGGGATGTGCTTTTTGCCATTTTTGGTTCCCGTTATGTACATTTTGCTAACACTGTGTGTTTTAGTAACTATGAGGAAGTTTATCTGTAAATGGCAGCAGAGCTAAGCACGCAAGGCTTCTCTTTCTGGCCTTGAAGGGCCAAACGAAATCGACGGACCCCTGTGTCATCCCTCGCATATGACGCCACTGGATGCGGCAAGGGTGGCGTGGCGTCGGCACACCAATCTCCTGGTCGCTGCCGGCTCCCTTGGTTTTTGAGCGCTACTTTTCACTAGAGTATTTCCTCAGTCGGCACCACGATGCTGAGTCCCCACCCCATATTCCAGTCCTCCCACGGAGGAAAAGTCCTTTGCAGTACAGGAAATCGAACCCAGTACCTCCGCATAGTAGCCAGACATGCTGATCATTTTTTCTTTTCGTTTTACTTGTTATTGATCTAATCATTTGGTCTGCACAGACATCACATGCCACCCCTTCAAGTTCATCGTCGAATACTTCACTTACTTCTCTTAAAAAAATTATTATTGAAGAGGGCAGCCAGCCCTGTGACCGAACATGCAGAAGTATCGTGCCGGCATCCACCGAGCTACGGGGCAGACGGAAATTGCAGCAGATGAAACAATATTAAAGTCCGAGTAATGGCCCGTTGAAGAATCCTGGACTTTGCAGCCAAATATCTGGTCGGTTGGTTGTGGGCAAAGGGCGTCCGAATTAGGAATAACTATAATCCGTTCATCATAAGAATAAACCTGTTGTAAACATTGCAGTATGTATTCTTCCTCATTGCACTTCCGTTTGACGTGGGACTGCCGCCAAGCAGTCTCGAGTACTGACAATCACCATAATAAGGGTACGTTTTGTGCTGTGCGGTAGACATACTACGGGACAACAGCTTAACCGGCTCATTTATCTTCGACAGCAGTGGCCAGTCAGCCGGTACAGGTAACCTGCAGTGACGTTGCCAGCTGCAGTTCAGACGTAAAAAGAGACGAGCAGAGGAGCAATACAGCATTGAATGTCATTTAATTTTTAAGCAGAATGAAATAATACGCTACAAATTTCCCACAATACGTTGCTTAGACGACTAGACTAAAACCGCAACACGTTATCGTTTTTAGCTAATGTACTATTGTTATTAAAAACATGGATGATGAAAATTTCTGACTTAACCACAGGGTAATTTTTCTGCGTAGGCTGTGGTGTAACGTAAGATAGTATTGAAGGATTTCACCATATAGTTAAATACTCAAGCCACTGAAGGTGTTACTTACAGTCAGTCGTCTGGTAATCTCTTAGCTCCTTCCTGAACCGAATGCGAGAAACACATTTAAGTTCTGGAACGTTGATAACGAGCGTATGAACAACAGAATCTACGAACCCAACCAGGCTCAACATTTTCTCTTGTTTTATAATGAGCCGTTCTATATAGCGTCAGCGTTTCTCAGTGACGTTGAAAAAGCTGCGTCCGTTATTTCCAGTACGTCTGGCAGCTTAACAGTGTTGTTACTTCTCGGGCCAAATTCTGCAGCTTGGTCCCGGATCAGTTCTGTTTGGTTCATATTGTAATGGTACAGTAGCAAATGTAAAGATTCAGCATTTGTATGACGTGCTCGATGCTGTTTTTCATATTTCTGCGGTACTTATCTACCTCTTTGGCATAAAACGATGGGTAGTCTAAATAAAGAGGATTTGGCTTTTCAATCTTGCCTTAAAAATGAAATTATTATGTTTTCGGAAGTTAGACAGATTTTACGTAAATTCTTCCATAAAACATCGATAACTAAGAATTTGTATTTGAAATGGAAACAGAAATTTCGCGTCCAATATATAATTAGAAACAAGAAGACGTGCATTATTTATAAAAAATGACGAGGAGTTTTATAGTTACGAGATGTAGTTATTTCAAATTGAACGATAAAGAAAATGTTACTGTGGAGATGTGAAACGACGGACGACTAGCCACCACCGGTTCGATGTCCATTACGCTATCGACTGCGCTACACGTTCAGAGTAGGTTTCATTAACAACTGCATTGTTATACAACGCTGGGAAAACTTCAAAACCGATTATCTCCGTAAATTTATAGAAAACATTAAGAACGGCCTATTTCTCGCCACTTTCTAACGATGTTGCACGCGCGTGATTTACTACGGAACGGAAATCAGCCTCAGCCATTTTCATGTTGCGCATTAACAGCGCGACAATCAGAGGACAATGCTGGAGAGGCTGTGACTGTACACAGTTTTTTAAATAAAAACTACATACCTAAAGTGTGATTAAGAAAAGCGTTGATGGCTGTTAATACATTAGAATATGTTAATGTATCATTTAACGCAACTTAGTAATAAGATATCTAATACATAAGTAGGATCTACTCACAAGAGGCCGGCCGCGGTCGCCGTGCGGTTCTAGGCGCTTCAGTCCGGAACCGCGAGACTGGTACGGTCGCAGGTTCGAATCCTGCCTTGGGCATGGATGTGTGTTATGTCCTTAGGTTAGTTATGTTTAAGTAGTTCTAAGTTATAGGGGACTGATGACCTCAGATGTTAAGTCCTATAGTGCTCAGAGCCATTTGAGCCATTTCACTTACAAGAGCGTAACAACAACAGTGTACGTGTGCTACGGCTCCTGACCAATCACCGCGTTTGTCTTTGTTTATATCAGGTTGATTATGATGAACGGATTATAGCAGCGGATTTCAAGTTGCGGCCCTTGCCTTACAACCAAGCGAAACTTCCCGAAATTCTACGTCAGAAATGGTGGCTGAGAGCTATCTGTAATTTGATTCTGATACGATGTGTCCCAAATAACGCTTGTGATGGCTAGTGTATGAGAATGCATATGTGTTCATGTGTATACTCAGTAGAGCGGGTGAGCTAGTTTTCAGATACCTGTATACCTGACGTGGCAGACGTATGACGACTCGGGGCGTTGGCAGTGAACGTGCTGAAGATAAAAATTAAATGCGTTAACTGTGAGAGAGAAAGCATCGTATTTCGATTGAAAGTTCGGTTTATAAGCTTACATAACTTTTCCACTTATGATGGTTCGTAGGAACATCTTTTCCCGCAAACCGGTGTGGAGCTGGGAAGGAGCATGGAACACCCACCAGGCCGCTGTGCACGCTAAATATTGCCACGGCCGAGATCATTACCGAGAAACTGCGTTAAGGGGGTGGGGGGTGGGGATAGCGGTAGAGGTGCGTAACGCAGGCGATGGCACGGGTGGCAGTTAAACATTGGTTCGCCAGCGGACGTGCGGCTGGAGGCGGCGGTAGCGGCGGAGGCGGAGGTGGAGGCGGACAGCGCGGCGCAAATTGAATCCGCGGCAGATAGCCTGCCGGCCGGCCGCTATTACACGCGATAACGCCCGCCGGCAGCGGAAAAAGACCGCAAACAGAGTTTTACAAGCGGCGCTCGGTTAATCGCTGATGGTGAGCGCAGCGCCGGCCGCGGCGCCCGCGCCAGTGTAAACCAATCAGCCAGCGGCGCGCCGGACTCGGATCGGTGGGCGGACAATGAGCGCTTCCTGGGGAAAGAATATCTGTTTACACGTGCGGCGGCGCCGCGCTGCCGCTGAGGTGGAAAACCATGCGACGTGCGTTTAAACTGATTTCGTGGTGTTACTACGTCGTAACTGTCCTCTCGGGCATGTGTGATTTACTTGTGTAACCTCTTTGTTTTTGTTGTCAGCTGTGGACAGTCGGTCGTATGATGTGCGAAATACTGAGCACTAAAGCATAGGGTCAATGGGTTCACGAGTCCCAAAAAACTTGGAGACACGATGCATTGGTCTAGTCCACTACCTTTTTTCGAGCTTATATGAGTCAGTACCTTTGAGACGTTTCGTGTCGATCTATTCCATATGTTCAGATGTGTGTGTGTGTTCTTAAGAGACCGAACTGCAGAGGTCACTGGTCCCTAGACTTACGCACTACGTAAACTAACTTAAACTAACCTATGCTGAGAACAACACACACACCCATGCCCGAGGGAGGACGCGAACCTCCGGCGGGAGGGACCGCACACTCAGTGACATGGCACCTCTAACTGCGTGGCCACTACGCGATGCCGATCTACTAAATGTTGTACAGGATGCTCTGAAAAGTTTTCAGTATCGCCTCAAAAACCTAAAGTTACGAAATTAGATTTTGTTTCTTTGCAGGTACGTATGGGCAGTCCTGCTACATTTTTAAATACTCTAAATAGATTACTTAGCAAACCACTAGACCCTTCTTTTTAATTGTGGCATTACTGTCAATTACCATCACATATTGCTACGTCATATTTATTCATTTTTTCCAAAATTTGCGGTTAATTTTATGTTTCTAATGGAATGGATGCGTTGGTATTGTGATACAATAGACGTGGAAGTAAAAAGTGTCAAACTGCTTTCAAGTTTGCGTATATTCTGAAGCAAGCCATCACCGTGTGTGTGAGATCATCAAGGCACTCCCTTCGTCCATAAATATTGTAAAACGAACTAATATGCATGTGGAGTTTTTATTTAATTGGTGTTTATTTTTTTTCTTTCATGTATTCGAAATAAATCTAAATATTGACCAATGTAAACGAGAGAATGTGAAGAGACATGTGAGTAATTGTGTGCATGCGTGTGTGTGTGTGTGTGTGTGTGTGTGTGTGTGTGTGTGTGTGTGTGTGTTACCATGTTGTCTCTTTGGTACCAGGTTAGCGTTTTCCGTCCAAGTCATATGGCCTGAACCTCATAATTTGATAATCATGCAAAACAAAAATAAAAGTACTACCTACAGAAACATCCATCTTAAAAACGATGAGGAGGTGATGTCATGTAGTAGATTATGCCCGAACTGTCATTTAATCTATTTTTATAATGTAATACCCAGATTCCATAAGTAAGTGTAATCAGTTTTCAACGCTGCGTGAAAACTGCAGACAATCTACACTACTGCCAAAGACTGCACTGCTAATTACGCCCTCATCTCCTTTCGTATTAATACCGTGCGAAAGATGCGTTGTTTCTGCAGCATAGGGCGCTCTCTTTAGGAGACATCTGAGAGGGAAGTTAACTTAGAAGTACCAGAGTGTTGTAAAATTGTTTGGCGCTGAGAGCCACCCCTGTGCAGGTAAACAACATAGAAATGGCAGTCTCCTGTGTTCGCACAATAAAAGTGCAGTAGATGGCAGACTGCCTTCCACAAAGACCGCATTGTGTGAGATACTAAAAAGAATCATTTCTGGCTGGATAAGACCTGGGGGCCATGTAAAAACACAGAGCTCCAAACGTGGAACCAGCCATTGGATGCTGGTGTGCTTTACAAGAATTCGGATTTCAATCTGCGTACTGGGTTCTGTTGCTGGGTCACTGTAGTTATTTCAGTAGAAGGTGTGATTTCCTGTGTGCAGGGCGTTTGGCTGGTCGTGACAGGAAATCTTTCATGTAGTGGGAGACATTCTCTGAGCTCCCTCCCATCCCACACAATTACTGGAAACCATGACAATGTCTACAAGAGTTGGTAAATGTTAAACTTGTTTATGTAATTATTGCTGGCTCGAACTTGCAAGATCTGCTGCAATTCCGACACTTGAAAGTCAGCTAAGATTCGTGATGGAAAGTCAGAACGTAATTGCTGCTGTGACAGGGACATCAAATAGTAGAGTTCCTTCACATCGTGGCAGAGTATCGCAGAAAAGGATGTTTCTGTCTTAGAGCCCATCAGGACTCCTTATTTCCAGATGGTACTGCCGCTGCCTCCTACACTTACACTGTATACGGCTGAAGCAAACGCCATAGATGCAGTCGCCAAGGCAAAGGGGACACAAAGGCAGTTAACTTACATCAGATGATGATTTTTGGCTTATGGGGTCATCAGCGCCCGTACGATGTCCCAATTTTTACACAGTCCAATTTTTGTACAATGTCAAATCTAGCCACTGTCACGAATGATGATGATGATGATGATGATGAAGATGAAATCGTGAGGACAACAGCAACAGCCAGTGCCCGGGCATAGAAAATCCACAACCCACCCGGGAATCGAACGCGGTGCTCTGGATCCAGTGGCAGCCATTCTAGGCACTAGACCACGAGCTGCGGACAGTATGCATCGGGATATCATTGTGAAGAAATGACATTCACAGCCACCCATTTGCATTTATCATGTGCTATGGTGAAAGCATTGGTGTGCGTTTTTACCTCTCTAGGGATAGTTCTTCACGTCACTGGTCATTTTCGCAGTCATTGGCTGTATCTGTGATGTAGTTTCCTATTATGCTTTAATTGTCTCCATCCACCTGTGAAGGCTATACGTGCTTGTTTCAGTTGTTGAATCATATTGTTTCATGTTTTATGGCATTGACCAAAATAATTATATAGGCCGTTAGTTTCTCCTTCATTAATATACCAGTGTGGGGTGTGGTACTCGTATTTTTATGCTTAACTGGATCACCAAAGTTATTTTCTTTTAACTAGTCGGCATACATTCCGCAACGTAATTTTTCTTATATTTCCATTACTTTATGTGGAGTTTCCTTTCCTGTAGGTCATTGGGGACAGGATATGTAGCATCTGTGTGTTGTGCTAAGCAGCTCAACTTGAACCTCACATAGGAACAGCAGGTCATGTGGTGGCACCATGTGCATTTGAAGTTACAAGAAGCTGGGACGCATATACATGTAAATGAAGATTAAGAGGTTTACCTGGATGTGAAGTGGTGTCGAGTTTGGTATTTCTTTTCTTTATCGAGATGGTAGATGCCAGAATTTACGAGGAAATTAGCATGTCTGAGATCCTGTGCATGGAGGATTTGCTTGTAAATTTTATTTTTATTATTTGTAGGTGATGCGACAGACGTCTGAAGGAACTCCTTACTTGTAGTAACTAATATCTAAGACAAATCAAAATAGCAAAGCCGGATGTAATGATTTGTTGAAGAGTATTTCAACTTAAATGATAGAGATAAGGGGAGGTCACAAATTCAGGTACAGAAACAAGGCTACGTGTATGTAATAACGTAATAAATTGAAACATGTGAGGCCGACGTTTTGATGTTTTCTATTATACTGTAACTAGTTTCGGTGGCTCCATTCATCATTTTATTGATTAAGTTAACGGCTGAAGCCCCACAGCCCATCAGTCAGAAGGATGGACATACAAAAACTAAATGTATTAAAGTTGTAACAAGTACCATAACAGAGTGTTTTCCTTCCATATGTTATGCTTGTGTGTCGTCTGCGTGTTTCATTATAGTCATCTAAGAGATAGAACGACAAATTGTTTTCAGAATTCCAGAAGTGAAAACATACGACATTTTTGTGAAGGAGAGTGAAGCCCAATGAAAACTAGGAAGTATGTCTGCGCATACTGCCAGCGCAGTCACTAGCTGTGGGCCGCGTCAATTACTACAGTGCGTGCTCAACGGAACAGAGAGGATTTCATTAAGTACCTCAGGAAATAATAACAGTTGTATCAGATGTATATTAAATGTATGTCCACTACCTACTAATAAGTTATTGAGTAGTAATTTGTCATTGTCTTCCAGTGACCTACTAGACCATTCCGCTAACACAAAACTCATTTATTGTAACAGACTCCACTGGAATTTGTTATTTACACTATGTGATCAAAAGTATCCGCACACCCTCAAAAAATACGTTTTTCATATTAGGTGCATTGTGCTGGCAGCTACTACCAGGAACCCAATACCAGCGACCTCAGTACCCGTTAGATGTCGTGAGAGAGCAGAATGTGGCGCTCCGCGATACTCGCGGATTTCGAATATGGTCAGGTGACTGGGAGTCACTTGTGTCATACGTCTGCGCGCGAGATTTCCACACTTCTAAACATCCCTAGGTTCACTGTTTCCGACATGATAGTGAAGTGGAATCGTGAAGGGATACGTACAGAACAAAAGCGTACAGGCCGACCTCGTCTGTTGACGGACAGAGACCGCCGACGGTTAAAGAGGGTCGTAATGTGTAATAGGCAGTCATCTATCCAGATCATCACAAAGGATTTCCAGACTGCATCAGCATCCACTGCAAGTACTATGACAGTTAGGCGAGAGGTGAGAGAACTTGGATTTCATGGTCGAGCGGCTGCTCATAAGCCACACATCACGCCAGTAAATGCCAAACAACGCCTCTCTTGGTAAGGAGCACAAACATTGGACGATTCAACGGTGGAAAAACGTTGTGTTCAATCACGAATCACGGTACACAATGTGGCGATCCGATGGTAGGGTGTGGGTGTGGCAAATGCCCGGTGAACATCACCTGCAAGAGTGTGAAGTGCCAATAGTAAAATTCGGAGGCGGTTATGTTATGGTGTAGTCGTGTTTTTCATGGAGAGGAATTGCAGCCCTTGGTTTTTGGCGTGGCACTATCACAGCACAGGCCTACAGTGATGTTTTAAGTACATTCTTGCTTCCCAGTGTTGAAGAGCAATTCGGAGATGGCGACTGCATCTTTCAACACGATCGAACACCTGTTCATAATACACGGCCTTTGGCGGAGTGGTTACACGATAATAACTTCGCCCGTAAGGAACTGGCCTGCTCAGAATCCTGAACACCTTTGGGATGTTTTGGAATGCCGACCTCGTGCCAGGCCTCACCGATTGACATCGACACCACTCCTCAGTGCAGCACTCCGTGGAGAATGGGCTGCCATTCCCCAAGAAACCTTCCAGCACCTGATTCAAAGTATGCCGGCGAGAGTGGAAGCTGTCATCAAGGCTAAGGGTGGGCCAATCCAATATTGAATTTCAGCATTACCGATGGAGGGCGCAACGAGCTTGTAAGTCATTTACAGCTAGGTGTCCGGATATTTTTGATCACGTAGTGTGTATCAGTCATAGTCTTACTACTACACATGAACTGTATCAAGAACTACATAACTCTTCTTGGAAGGCATTTTGAAGCTTTGTACATCCTTCAAAATAGCCGTTCAGTCTGGCTGAAATACGACAATCATTTGATTCACCTCCGATAATTCTGTACCGAAAGGGCCCTTGGACCGACAACAAATTCTGCCGAAGCGTGTAGAAGACTGACGCTAAGGCACGGCGAATGTAGTAAAACTTTATGACTCCGAGGGTCAGGAGTTCCACACTCAGTAAAACTCTAATAACCACAAGGACTGAATGGGCCATTAGACTTAACGCAATCAACAAGCGGAATTTTATAGAATAACACGTGGGCGGTTCCTTCTGTCGCTTCTTAGTATAACAACATAATAATCAATGAAATGCAATACGCAGCTTACATTCAACAGAAATGATTCATCCATGTTTCCATGTTAATTGTTTTTCTACTATAAAGACCATCATGAGACCTTAAGTGACTTTAGTTGCCAAAGATAGTAAAATTTGATGACGGCCTTCTCAATCGAAAACCGGCTAACCTAAATATATCCATGGAGCATAAGCAATACAGTACTTTACATTTATTGTTTTATAATACATTTTTGCAACTAGTAGTATAGCAATGTAATTGAAAACAGTAAAAAAAAAGTTCCTATACATAATCCAAATTAAAGCCAAAGGCGCCGCGCGGGATTAGCCGACCGGTCTATGGCGCTGCAGTCATGGACCGTGCGGCTGGTCCCGGCGGAGGTTCGAGTCCTCCCTCGGGCATGTGTGTGTGTGTTTGTCCTTAGGATAATTTAGGTTTTGTAGTGTGTAAGCTTAGGGACTGATGAACTTAGCAGTTAAGTCCCATAAGATTTCACACACATTTGAACATTTGAAAGTCAAAGGCAGAGTGTGTTTGATCTCTTCGAGTGCGGGCTTGGGGTGAGGGAGTGGATTGTTGACAGGTTAATGACTGCTGGCTGCTAAGGCAAACATCATAGTTAGTCAAGCTTTCATAGCAGAACAGGCTAGAACAACCATAGCGACCCTCTGCGGTGGCAGACTCCCCCCTTCCCCCTGCCACCTTCCCCTTTCATCGCTCCATACCAGTTGGACATGTGCTGACAACAGTGGGTGCGACCGTGCTGATGCAACAAACGGCCCGCGCCCTGTTACGACCCCAACACCTGGGCACGGATGCCGCTACAGCACAACTAGTATCGCATGGGCACGGCTCAGCAGCTTAAAGCAGGAAGCGACAGTAGACGCAAGAACCCGCCGTGATTCTTGCAGAGGAAAACATCTCTCAGTAGCAATGTCCGCCCTTATAGACAAAGGGGTACAGCGTCAGTATGCGTTCATATCATAGTTGGTTAAGGAGCTACACTGCCCTAGTCTCGAACAGTAGGTCTCCTGGGCAGAAGGCTGACTACAGCTGACGGGAATCCAAAGGTGGACAACTGACTGGAAGGCGCTAGGTCATCTACTTCTAGACCATCAATCCCAATGCTACGTTTGTCGCTGTTCTCGTTTCTGCTACTTCTCATTACTTTCATCTTTCTTTGATTTACTCTCAGTTCATACTCTGTACTAGTTAGACCGTTAATTCCATTCAGCAGATCATGTAATGCTCCTTCACTTTCACTCAGGATACCAGTGTCATCAGCGAATCATATCATTGATATTCATTCAACTTGAATTTTAATTCCACTCCTGAACCTTTCTTCTATTTCCACCGTTTCTTCAACGATGTATTGATTGAACCGAAGGGGCGAAAGACTACTTTCGTGTCTTACACCCTTTTTAATTCGAGCACTTCGTTCTTGATCATCCATTCTTTATTTTTCCCTCTTGGCTGTTGTACATATTGTATATTACCCGTCTCTCCCTCTAGCTTAAGCCAATTTTCCTCACAATTCCGTACATCCTGCACCACTTTACATTTTCGAAAGCTTTTCCAGGTCGAGAAATCTTATGAACGTGTCTTGATTTTTCTTCAGTCTGTTTCCATTATCCACCGCAACTTCAGAACTGCCTCTCTGGTGCCTTTACCTTTCCTAAAACCAAACCGATCTTCATCTAACACCTCTTCAATTTTCTTTTCCATTCTTCTGTACATTGTTCTTGTCAGTAACTTGGATGCATGAGCTATTAAGCTGATTGTGCTATAGTTCTCGCAGTCTTGATGATATTTTCTTCTGAAAGTCGGGTGGTATGTCGCCAGACTCATACATTCTACACACCAATGTGAATAGTCGTTTTGTTGTCACTTCCACCAATGATTTTAGAAATTCTGATGGAATACTATACATCCCTTCTGTGTTATTTGATATTACATCCTCGAAAGCTCTCTTAATGCGTGATTCTAAACTCTATCCCTTTTCTCATCTAAATAGACTTCTCTTTCTTCTTCTATCCCATCAGACAAATCTTTCCCCTCATAGAGACATTTAATTTACTCTTTCCATCCATAGGCTCTCCCCTCTGATTTTCACAGTGGAACGCCCGTTGCACTCTTAATGTTACCACCCTTGCTTTTAATTTCACTGAAGGTGATTTTGATTTTCCTATGCGGTGAGCCAGCACTTCGACAAACATTTCGTTTTCGTTTTCTTCACATTTTTAATGCAACCATTTCGCCTTAACTTCTCTGCACTTTCTAGTTATTTAATTCCTATGTGACTTATATTTCTGTATTCCTGACGATCCCTGAACATCTTTTTACTTCTTTCTTTCATCGATCAGCTGAAGTATTTCTTCTGTTACCTACGGTTTCTTCACAGTTACCTTCTTTGTACCTACGCTTCTCTTTCCGACTACTGTGATTTCCCCTTTTAGAGCTGTCCATTCCTCTTAATTTGTACTGCCTGCTGTGCTATTCGTTATTGCCGTGTCTACAGCCTTAGAAAACTTCAAACGTATCCCGTCAGTCCTTAGTACTTCCGTATCCTACTTCTTTCGATATTGATTCTTCCTGACTGCTCTCGTAAAATCTTGGTCACAACTACACTGTCAATTGAGTCTATATCTCCTCCTGGGTACGCCTTAAAATCCAGTATCTGATTTCGGAATCTCCGTTTGACCATGATGTAATCTACCCGAAATCTTCCCGTATCACCTGGCCGTTTCCAGGTACATCTTCTCCTCTCGTGATTCTTGAACAGAATGTTCGTTATTACTAGTTGAGATTTATTATAGAACTCAATTAGTCTCTCTCCTCTCATTCTTCGTCCGAAGCCCATATTGCCCGTAACCTTCCATACCACTCCTTCCGCCACAGCTGCATTTCAGTCCCCAATGACTATTAGATTTTCATCTCCCTCACAGTATCCTCATATACGTTCTCCATCTCTTCATCTTCTGCTTGCGACGTCGGAATGCATACTTGAACTATCGTCCCCGGTGTTAGTTTGCTGTCGATTCTGATAAGAGCACTCCTACCAGTGAACTGTTCACGGTAATATTGTCTCTGTCCTACCTTCCTATTCATAACGAATCCTACTACCATTACACAATTTTCTGCTGCCATTGATATTACCCTATAGTCAATTCACTTCACTGACCCCTAATATATCTAAATTGAGCCTTTATATTTTTCTTTTCAGATTTTCTAGCTTCGCTACCACTTTCTAGCTTCTGAAATTCTAAGCCCTGACAGATCGATCATCATCCTTCCGTTAGTTATTCAATGTTCTTCTCATGGTCACGTCCCCTTTGGCAGTCCCCTACCCGTGATACAAATGGGGGACTAGTCCGGAATCTTTTGACAGTCGTGAGATTATCACGACACTTTTTCAACTACAGGCCACGTGTCCTACGGGTATACATTCTGTGTCTTTAATGCAGTGGTTTTCAATGGCTTCGGTATCCTCATGCCCTTGATCATTGCTGAGTTTTCCACCTTCAGCGTCGTTTCCCCCCGAAGAACAAGAGAGTGCCCTGAACCTCTGTCTGCTTCTCCAATCTCTTTGACAAGCTCGTTTGCAGAATGAGTGTGACTTCTTATGCTGTAAGTCTTCGGCAGTCAACGCTGATTATTATTCAACATTTAGGTGTTGGCGGTTTACGAACTGGGGACCGAGGACGTTTCTATGATTCCTAGTCAAAGTTACTACGCATTGACCATACTTAAACCGGCGTTGACTTGAGACCAAGTCCGTCGAGGCAGCCTATAGATTCATCTCGACTCGTAGATGTGTGGATCTTTCCTCGAAAGTTGCTGCTGCAAGACAGCATACATTGAAACGTTCACTTAGTAAGTAAAAAATGACAGTGCTGGAAAAATCCTTACGTTATTTGATTTTCAAAGAGCTGACGAAAACTAAACGTACCCAGACAGTTCTCTCTTTACTCATTCTGATCATCACTAAAATGCCACACTATATTTTTAGCGCAACGCAATCTGACTTTCAATAATCCCTACAAAAGAGTGGTCCTGACCAGCAATAACCTATACCTATCATGAATCACTTACCTCACAAAAATCTTCGTTACTCGAACTTCTGCAATACAGCGAGCGCCAATACTGCCAGCAAAATATAAGATTCTAACTACTGAAGGCCCTAACTACTGATAGGCATAGTTAGCAAATGAAACACTTTGATAGAGAGCAAACAATATATTTACCTTAATAGTAATGTAATGTGTGTGAAACCTTATGGGACTTAACTGCTAAGGTCATCAGTCCCTAAGCTTGCACAATACTTAACCTAAAGTATCCTAAGGACAAACACACATACCCATGCCCGAGGGAGGAATCGAACCTCCGCCGGGACCAGCTGCACAGACCTTAATAGTGTTCTAAAGTCATGACATCCAGTCTTACAAATTTCTTTTCCTGACGGGCACAAGTCCAGATCGTCCGCTCATAGTAATCTCTCAAAAAACTGGCATCTCTCTCCCCACATCCTCCACTGCTGGCGGCTCAGCTCCAACTGCACAACGCTACGTATTGTTCACATCCAACTGCCCAGCACTACACTAGCGAATATTCCAACAATGAATCCAACCAGCCACGGACTGCACACAGCGCAGTCAGCGATTTTCATACAGAGCACTACGTGGCGTTACCAACATAAAAACCTAAACAGCCTACCTACATCTGTCTAAAATTGAGGGGTATTTATAGTGGCATGTTATGTCCTCGTTTTGTCAAGGCATCGACTTCTGTCACATAGCACAAAGAGCTCTTACGGCTCAGGCGTAAAGTAATCAAACCACCGCGCCGCTGAGGAATTGTATTGCTGCTCTGTCGTTGTCGTTATCACGCAGGTGAGTCGGTTGGTTGGTGATGTGGTAACCACCCTACAACATGGCAGCAGTTTCTGTCACATTATTGGGTAATACCGGGTGTAACTGTGTTTGGTCGCCTCCGCAATGACCAAGTTTCATGGTTCATGGCGTTAAACATGGCAGCATTGTTATTTTACCTAGCAACGCAAAGAAATGGTGGTAGCGGTATAGCGTAAATGTTTTTCTAGGTCACTGGTCTTGTGGTAGCAACAATACAATCAATTTAAAAAGTTAAGCCTTGAGAACAAATAATATACCGACGGAAAGAAATCACAACTCCAAGGAAGAGTTGTGCGACATAACGGAATTTGGCAGGTGTTTTAGATCTGAAAGGTATTGTACACTCACATTTCGCGCCAATTTTATAACAATGACGGTACTAGCGCCACTATGAGATGTAAATCATTTTTGATTTAGATACACGCTGTGACGTTCATGAGGGTCCAGATGTTAGTTAAGAATGCCTTTAAGGTGACAAAGATGCCATTATCACCAACTCACTGGGTTTGAAAGAGGTCATGTAAAATTGCTACAATAAGCTGGATGAGCAATTTGGGCTATTGCTGAAGGACTGTACATGACTGCTCGCAGCGGTGGTCACGAGAATGTTCTGTTGCAGTAAGCCTGGGCTCTGGACAGCCAAGTGGCGCTATTGAGAGGGAAGACCATCGTGTTCAGAGTATGGCTCTGGTGCATCGTTCTGCGTCTGCAGTAGAAATTTCAACAACAGTTGGCACCGCAGTGACAAGACAAACTGTTGCAAATCGGTTACTTCTAGAACAGCTCTGAGCCAGAAAGCGTGCATTCCCCTGACCCCAAACCACCGGCATTTTCGATTTCAATGGCGTCAAGCGAGAGCTGATTGGAGGTCAAGATGGAGGTCTGTTGTGTTTCGTAATGAAAACTGATTCTGCCTCGGTGCCAGTGCTGGCCGTGTGTTGTTTAGGAGGCCTCATTAGGGACTGCAACCAACCTGGAGCTGTGGTCTGGGGTGCGATTTCGTATAACACCAGAAGCGCTCTCGTAGTTGTCACACACACCCTCACTGCATAATTCGTACATCAATCAGCTGATTAGACCTTTTGTGCTGCGATTCGTGAATAGTATTCCAAAGGAGGTTTTCCAAAAGGATGAAGTGGCTCACGTACCGCCGTTGTAACCCAACATGCTCTACAGACGTGCTGCCTTGGCTTGCTCGATCACCAGATCTGTCTCAAATTGAGCATTTATAGGACATCATCGGACGACTTGTCCAGCGTCATCATCAAACTGAATTAACCGTACTTGTATTGAACGGCCAAGTGTAGGAGTCGTGGAACTCCACCCACAAACTGACACCAGACACCTGTGCACCACAATGTATGACGTGATGCATACTTGCATTCGAAATTCTGGCTGTTACAAAGGATATTAATGTAGCAGTATTCTACATTGGTAATGGCTTATCTCTTGCTTACATTAACCTGTGATCTTGCAGTGTTAATCACTTAAATATGATATCTAGACGAAGTGGCCGTGCGGTTAAAGGCGATGCAGTCTGGAACCGCAAGACCGCTACGGTCGCAGGTTCGAATCCTGCCTCGGGCATGGATGTTTGTGATGTCCTTAGGTTAGTTAGGTTTAACTAGTTCTAAGTTCTAGGGGACTAATGACCTCAGCAGTTGAGTCCCATAGTGCTCAGAGCCATTTGAACCATTTTTGAACCATGATATCTAGACAAACGTATTCCGAAATTTCACTATTCTACAACAATTATTTTTTGGTTTTGCGTTTTTTTCCATCAGTTCTTATGATTACAACTTAATATAAATACGGCCTTTACTCTACGGACGTCCCATGCAAATCACATGTATGCGCTGTCCACTTTAGATCAAAATGACATAAATGAGTAATTGAAGAAATGTACACTTACACGACTATTAAAATGACATCCCAAATGATCTGTCCACAAGCCCAAAATCTTGAAGCAACGGAACGGTTTTGGTTGCCTCAACATGCCGGGAGTAAGTTCTACTCTCGATACACAAATAAAAGTGTGCATTGCTCATGAATACAGCTCGCTGAACGTTCCTTAACAAACCTGAGAATTCCAGGAAAGAGCTTTGCTTTCTTTCTGTGAGAGGCTATATCAGAGAGAGGCTTGCGTAATAAAGTTCTTAAAACATTCTTACTTTCGCACAGGATTAAGATGCTCTGTTATAGTGAGGCGTTACTGTGTATCCAGAAAAATCATTCGTGACGACTAAATTAGTCTCCATCCATAAGTTTATTTAAATGAGAAGTTCTGATTGTGTTCTCCCCACCCAGACAAGAAAATCTTTTACCGCATATCATTCTGCTCACCAAAATTATATTCATAAAAATTCCATCTCTCTCAGAGAAATGATACAAGAATAATAGAGAAAATGACATAATCCATAAGTTTCTGCTAACAATTCGATTCAAACATGTGAGGTGGGGTAAAAAGAGAACAAACTTGCTATCTATGTGACCCCCGACCACACCAAACGTAAAAACGAGACTTTTTTGAAGGAGGCTAGTACGACTTGATACATATACGAATTGGCTAGTTCGAATAGACACTTTCCGTAATGTGGCTGCCTCATGCAGAAATATTCACAGTGTATCTACTGGTCTCTATTCCAAGTAAAATTGGAATCAGTACGAAGTAACAGATAAACAAAACTTGCCCAAAACAGTGAGAGTAAAGTACTCAGTTAGGATCGATAGCAAAAATTAGCTGCAAATTAAGTGCTAGATCTCACGATAGAAAAACCACTTGCGACGCTGTCAATGTTGCAGACGAAGTTCTCGGTGATCGGAACAGAACTGCCTGCTTAACGTTGTCTCCCTTCGCCGTCCGCACTTTTTAGGTGGTGTGTGGCAATACGTTCCCTAAGACCCCACACTTAACATCAAGTTGCTGCTATCCACCCGAGTGTCGACTCAGTGAGCACTGCTGACCACAGACTGGGCGCTACAAACGTGCACATTTCTGAACACGCCATTCGCCAGTTAATGTCCATTTGGACCAACTGCGTCATAATAATCAGACGAGGCTAATAGTCACATTTCAAATTTCCATCATCTAGCAACAACTTTATCCCATACAACCTACTGATATTACGACTGTTGGTTATCAACCATTTCCTTCACCAATGTCCAACGCTGCTTTCTCAGATTCGACTATTTAGCATAATTTTTGTCTAGAACGTTTCTCTTACTTCAACGATCCAGTTGATCATAACTCTCTATTTGTAGTCAAGAACACCCTGTTACAAAAACATGAATGCTGTCACGAAACTTCCCTCTCTTCATAGGTCCAAATTTACAGGCGCTATATCACATTACCCACACAAGTGAAATCTAGTGTCCGCATATTGCTTCGTCTTCGACAGCCAGTCATGAATGCTTCACAGTGGTAAATCTCACAATGGACGCAACAAGGATAATTATGAACTTTTTTTTGGAACGCTTACCGACGTCGCGATGCCAGGCAGTAGCATGTCATAAACACAACGAATTCACAAAAACAAGTCTATCAAGCATATTTGGTTCGAAACATCAACTCACCTGACAAATTGTTTTCCGACATGTGCGTTCTTCGCTCAAGATGCTCACTTCAGGGTCCTCTGCTTCATACATACGTTTTACTCTAAAGGTTTAAGGCTCTCTGAAGATGCCGAATTCGCATCCAATGTAGATGCCTTCGACTCATCGGAAAGTTACGTACTTTCTCAACGCATATGACATAAAGCATCGCATTTTGGCCACAAGAGAATGACGCAGAACGCCAGCACGCAATCCGCTATTTAGGAACAACATAACAGCAGTTATACACCTATGGTATTTCGATGAAACAACAGCTGTCGTTCTAAGAAATTTTATTTCGTTTAAGGAGAAGAAATCAAATCCGCACCACTCTCAACTTATAAAGTAGAATATTGGTTTACAGTGAAAAAGTCAACCGTTTAATTGAATTGGGGTAATTACAATCACGAATGTGTGATCTTTCGGTCGTTAATAACAATAATTTCTTTAAACCCGACGAAAATAAAAAATAACTGTCAGAAAATAAGTAAAAAATAAAGATGAAAAATCAAAAAATTCTTCATTCTTTCAGTCACAAATAACAACCAACATTCCAGTGAAATGCATACTGGTGCGTGGCAATACGTTCCCTAAGACCCCACACTTCACATCATTATTCCACACTACCTTCGACGGGTTATACGTAAATTGACATGGTAATTGACCGTAACACATACACTTAAGACGTTGAATTCCATTTAAAGGACTTTGGTTGTGCCCAGCAGCTTGTTTTTTCCTAGTGTTAAAGTATTTTAGGCTCCTTCTTTACATAGTAGGAAACATCCTGCCTCTAGAATAAAGATGTAAAACGTATGTGTAATTTCTTGTACTGGTCTATTTTGTAGAATGAGAATCTGCATTCCTGTTATTCAATGGCAATCTTCTAAGGAGTAAACGATAAAAGTTTTAGAATCCTGTACAAATAACTTTCTTCCTGCCAACATAACCTGTTTTTGCCAATATATATGATATCAGATAAAAACAATACTAAATGCAAATATATCTGCGTTAAGAAGCGCAAGTACGCTACAGAAATTTCGTTCTGGAATAGTAATATGTGGACGCAAGTATTGACAGATGATACAAAAATAAATTAATGTTTACAAGTGCTGGTGGTTGTAGAGGTAAGTTCCTATGGAACCAAACTGCTGAGGTCATCGATCCCTTCGCTTACAAACAACTTAATCTAACTTAAATTAATTTACGCTAGGGATAACACACACACCGATGCCCAAGGGAAGACTCGGATCTCCGACGGGGTGAGCCGCGCGAACCGTCTCAAGGTGCCTTAGACCGAATGTTTACAAGTGTCCAGACTCGAATAGAAATATAAAACTAATCAGTTGGGGTTTTTGAGTTACGTATTGTTTTAATAATGCAAAGATGTCGAGAGAAACTGGCATAAAGCAGTAATACAAATTGAAATGTTCAGTAGTCAGCGCCTGGATTTAAAGACCGTTATTATGAAAATCTGTATCTATTTTAGAAAGTACAGTTTGAATTATGATCACTGGTAATCGGAGGCAACTTAATTCTTACGTTACTTTTGTATTAATAAGCGGGTAAGCAGCTAAGTCGATGTAATTTATCGAACGTTAGCCGTTTTGGAGCCTGATGAGAAAAAGAAGAATAATAAACGGGAATTATCCGATGCCTGAAGGTATGTAGGAAGGGATAATCTTAGAAAAGAAGACGACGCAGAGAGTACATAGTTTTAAGTCATTAAAAACCCATCAAGCACACTTCCATCATGGCCTGTCCGCCTTCCTCTCTCTGTCGTCGTAACTACCGGCGCACGCTATCAACGCATACGTCTTCTTTTCCTAGCATTAAGACTGGGAGTGTCAGGGCAACTTTGATATCAGATTAACCAACAATATAGACTGTTTTCGTTATAGAGAAAGTTAGCCTTGGAGCTTCATAACTAAAGTAAGGGGAGGTTATCCGTTAGTAGCGGCATATTTTTAGAGTACCATCGATTCACATCTTGTCGTAAACACCAATCTCGCTAGTAAATCCTTTCAGTTGCAAATTTTAATTTGGCTCTTAGGTATCTACCTGCCCAGTTTATTCTATTGCAGCTTTTATTCGCAGCTTCTTTAAACATGTGAGCTTCCCACGCTCTTTGGTTCTTCGATGATTCTTCCCTTACTTTCACAATTCAAACAGACTTTCGTAGATCTAACCGACGATTTATCGAGTCTAAGGATGGAAGTCGAGACTGCGTTAGATTTCCGCAGAGGAGGATTTAATTACTCTACATAGAGACTGTAGACTGGCTGGCTCTGAGCACTATGGGACTTAACATCTATGGTCATCAGTCAGAGACTGTAGACTTCGAGAAATGTCTACATCTACATCTACATGGATACTCAGCAAATCACATTCAAATACCTGGCAAAGGGTTCACCGGACCACCTTCACAATTCTCTATTATTCCAATCTCGTATAGGGCTCGGAAAGAATGAACAAGTATATCCTTCCGTATGGGCTGTGATTTCGATTATTTTATCGTGGTGATCGTTCCTCCCTATGTAGGACGGTGTCAACAAAATATTTTCGCAGTCAGAGCAGAAAGTTAGTGAATGGAATTTCGTGAGAAGCTTCCGTCCCAATGAAAAACGCCTTTCTTTTAATGATTTCCAGCCCAAATCCTGTATGAGATCTGTTACACTCTCTCCCGTATTTCGCGATAATACAAAACGTGCTGCCTTTCTTTGAACTTTTTCGATGTACTCCGTCAGTCCAATAGGGTAAGGATCCCACACCGCGCAGCAGTATTCTAAAAGAGGACGGACAAGTGTAGTGTAGGCAGTCTCCTTAGGTCTGTTACATTTTCTAAGGGTCCTGCCAATAAAACGCAGTCTTTGGTTAGCCCTCCTCACAACATTTTCTGTGTGTTCCTTCCAATTTAAGTTGTTCGTAATTGTAATACCTAGGTATTTAGTTAGACTTTACGGCTTTTGGATTAGACTGATTAATCATGTAAGAGAAGTTTGACGAGTTCCTTTTAGCACTCATATGGATGACCTCACACTTTTCGTTATTTAGGGTCAACTGCCAATTTTCGCACCATTCTGGTATCTTTACTAAATTGTTTTGCAGTTTGTTTAGATCTTCTGATGACTTTATTAGCCGATAAACGACAGCGTCATCTGCAAACAACCGACGACGGCGGCTCAGTTTGTCTCCAAAATCGTTTATATAGACCAGAAACAGCAAAGGGCCTATAAAACTACCTTGGGGAACGCCAGAAAATACATCTATTGTACTCGATGAGTTCCCGTCAATTGCTACGAACTGTGACCTCCCTGACAAGAAATCACAAATCCAGTCATATAACTAAGACAATATTCCATAACTACACAATTTCACTACGAACCGCCTGTGTGGTACAGTGCTAAAAGCCTTCCGGAAATCCAGAAATACGGAATCGATCTGAAATCCCATGTCAATAGCACTCAATACTTCATGTGAATAAAGAGGTAGTTGTGTTTCACAGGAACGATGCTTTCTAAACCAATGTTGACTGTGTGTCAATAGACCGTTTCTTCGAGGTAATTCATAATGTTCGAACACATATGTTCTAAAATCCTGCTACGTATCGACGTTAACGATATGGGCCTCTAATTTAGTGGATTACTCCTACTACCTTTCTTGAATATTGGTGTGACCTGTGCAACTTTCCAGTCTTTGGATACGGATCCGCCGGCCGAAGTGGCCGTGCGGTTAAAGGCGCTGCAGTCTGGAACCGCAAGACCGCTACGGTCGCAGGTTCGAATCCTGCCTCGGGCATGGATGTTTGTGATGTCCTTAGGTTAGTTAGGTTTAAGTAGTTCTAAGTTCTAGGAGACTAATGACCTCAGCAGTTGAGTCCCATAGTGCTCAGAGCCATTTGAACCATTTGATACGGATCTTTCGTAGAGCGAACTGTTGTATATGATTGTTAAGTATGGAGCTAATGCATCAGCATACTCCGAAAGGAACCTAATAGGTATACAGTCTGGACCAGAAGACTTGCTTTTTTTAAGGGATTTAAGTTGCTTCACTACTCCGAGGATAATTACTTCTACGGTACTCATGTTGACAGCTGTTCTCGATTCGAATTCTGGAATATTTACTTCGTCTTCTTTTGTGAAGGCATTTCGGAAAGCAGTGTTTAGTAACTCTGATTTGGCAGCACTGTCTTCGATAGTATCTTCATTGCTGTCGCGCAGAGAAGGCATTGATTGTTTCTTGCCGCTAACATACTTCACATACGACCAGAGTCTCCTTGGATTTTCTGTCAGGTTTCGAGACAAAGTTTCGTTGTCGAAACTACTATTGGCATCTCGCACTGAAGTCCTTGCTAAGTTTCGAGCTTCTGTAAAAGATCGCCAATCTTGGGGATTTTTGCATCTGTTTATGTTGGGCACAGTTGTCTCGTTGTTTCTGCAACAGTGTTCTAACCCGTTTTGTGTGCCAAGGAGGATCAGCTCCGTCGTTTGTTAGTTTGTTTGGTATAAATCTCTCAATTGCTGCCGATACTATTTCTTAGAATTTAAGCCACATACGGTCTACACTTACATTATTAATTTGGAATGAGTGGAGATCGTCTCTTAGGAAGGCGTCAATGAATTTTTTTCTGCATTTTTGAATAACTATATTTTTCGCTTCTTTTTCGAGGATTTAGGGATTACAATATTCAACTTCGCTACGCCAACTCTGTGTTCACTAACCCCCGAATTGGTTTTGATACTCGTTATTAACTCAGCATTATTTGTTGGTAAGAGGTCCAGTGTGTGTTTACAACCGTTTACTATTCGCGTGGGCTCATGAACTAACTGCTCGAAATAATTTTCAGAGAATGTGTTTAGCAAAATTTCGGATGATATTTTATGCGAACCTCCAGAATTAAACATGTATTTTCGCCAATATATCGAGGGTAAATTAAAGTCGCTACCAACTATTATCGTATGAGTCGGGTACGTGTTTGAAATCAAACTCAAGTTTTCTCTGAACCTTTCAGCAACTGTATCATCCGAATTGGAGGTCGGTAAAAGGAATTATTATTTTATTCTGGTTGCCAACAATGACCTCTGCCCATACTACATTTTTTGAATTACTAGTTTAGCGCCCGCTGCTTCGCTCGCGTAGACTGTATGGCCTGCGGAAATATTTTGTGTTTTTTTAATCGAATTATTAAGCTGTTCACAAATTGCAACATGTTTTAAGTTTTTAAGCTAATTAAGGGCACATATACTTTTCCGACTGTACTTTTGCCCAAAAAGCCATTCTGATAGCTGGAGAGTAAAGTTTTTGTTAATCACGGCTTTTGCATTCTTGAGGGTGATATTTCCATAGCAATTTTCGTCTTCTAAAAACATTTCTTCATATTTAACAGAGACGTGAAATACCTATTTTTATTAACATATCTTTCAAATTTATTTAATATAATGAACTATTTCGTTAACGAACAATTTCCATAAGAATTTCGTCCCCTATTGCACTCCCTTAAGGTCTGAATTGCCAGTAATTGTATTGTATTGTATGTTAACCGGGGATCTAGAAACGATGGATAAGCTCCGTCCGCGCCGCAGCCGCAGTGGTCCACAACTCCACGACGACTACCGCAGTCCACTTCACCCCTCCGCCGCCGCACACCGAACCCAGGGTTATTGTGCGGTTCGGCCCTGCTGCCCCCCCCACCCCCCCCACCCCCCCACCCACCTCCGGGGAACGTATCACACCAGACGAGTGTAAACCCTATGTTTGCGTGGTAAGAGTAATGGTGGTGTACGAGTACTTGGAGAACTTGTTTGCGCAGAAATCGCCGACATAATGTAACTGAGGCGGAATAAGGGGAACCAGCCCGCTTTCGACGAGTCAGATGGAAAACAGCATAAAAACCATCCACAGACTGTCCGATTTACCGGACCTCGACACAGATGCGCCGGGTGGATTCGTGCCGGGGTCCAGGCGCTCCTTCCCGCCCGGAAAGCCGGAAAGCAATGCGTTACACCGCACGGCCAACCGGGCGGTCTATTTCCAGTAATACTGAAAGACGTATTTTTTTATTTCTAACGGAGAAGTCGAACAACAGTTGTCACACCCTTCCGCCTTTGAGGATAGCTGTTTGTGGCCAGTGCGGTGTGGCTGGTCACCCTCCAATTTCTGTGCGGCAGACTGTCACTTTACGGCTATGAAAGCATATTTGAAGCTAAATCTATGAAAATTTTAATGTGCCTTCTCAACTAGCAATACAAAAAACACTTTTTTCACTGTTTTTGTAACTTAAGCTCCTATGAGGGTGAAACGGGGGATGAAAGTTTTTGTGGAAATATTTCACCGTGCAATCATTTCTGAAACTACATCTTCGAAAATTTGCTTTTGTCTTCTCTGTTACAAATAAAACATACACATGTAACTGTTTAGAGAAATTAAATCCTAACGATTATGAAATAGGGGGTGAAATGTTTTATGAAAATATTTCATTGCGGAAGCATTTTTAAAGCTAAATCTTTGAAAAGTAGTGTTTGGCTTCTTGATTATAGATAAAAAACGGTGTATGAATATTTTTGACAATTCAGCCCCCAAGGCGGTGAGATAAGGTCAGAATGAATCACTGATTCAACGTCGGCCAGACGAAACCGCTGAGGATAGAAACATGAAGTTTGGCGAGTGTGTTGATATTATATTGTAGACGTCGTTTATGGTCTGATGATCGGAAATTCTACTCGGAAGAGGTTGAAATATGGGATGACAGGCTTTTTGAAAGGATGTCGCTATTAAGAGAATTTTGAAACCAGAACTGCGAAAACTGATGTTTGGTTTCTCAGTCAGAAAACAAAAAATATGTGCTTCAGCATTTTTGGAAATTCAAATGGGGTAAATTAGTGGGTGAAAGTTTTTTTTTTAAATAAATAGTTATTAAAGAATCACTAAATGGTATTTAAAGCTACATATATTTCTACTGGTATTTGACTTCTCGCTTAGAAATAAATAAAAAAAATACTGGTTTCAGAGTTGCTGAAAATTCAACCCCTAAGGGAGCGGAATAGGGAACGAAATTTTCTAAGAAAATGTTGCGTTGAATTAAGTAAAATTTGAAGCTAAATTTATGGAAATTGTATATCAGTTCTCGGTAGGATGCAAAGAAATATTTTGGGGGATGAAAGTTGCTACGGAAATATCTCCACAAGAACTCCGGAAATGTCTCCACAAGACTCCAGCTACCAGAACAGCTTTTTGATTAGAGGTACATTCGAAAAAGACCATGCTTGGATGGATTTAACTAGCGTGGAAGGCTTGGAATATGTTCCAGTTAGTGAAAATCGTAAAAATTTGATTAAATAAAAACAAACAAAAAAATCTCCTTCGACCATACAGTGTATGCGAGCGGAGCAGCGGGCGGTAAGCTAGTGAATGATTGAAACGTTGTTTCCTTGAGCAAGCACTGGTCGCCATCCTGACAGCAACCTGTAACCTCAACTTTATCCTGCCGCTGTAGAAGACACATATCCCCGACCTCTAAACTATCAACGACTTTAAACAATTGCTCACGACAGTACCACGCAAAGCAGGCTTCGATGTTTTTGAGTTGCTCTTTACCAGATAGCCCCTAAGGTCACTCGAATGATTCTCCTTTCGTTTCCGCACCACTTCTGTACTTCCTTTACAGCATCATATGACCAAAGTACCCCTAGGCGGGATTCAGTTTCATGGTGAGCAGTGGTGGTCAGGATGTTCTGGCTATTAAGCGTACACTGCAGAGGAAATGCTTTACACACTAATAAAATGTTCTAGAGTTCGTATTAACTCGTTAGAATTACATCGTCGAGTGCCACTATCCCATTTTCGAGTAGAGTCTGAATCTGAGTCTGTGTCAGTGTGGGTTAAAGGTGTCGAAAACTGCAAGAAAATTAAATTCGTTGGTAATCTCACCCATTATTATAGAAATTGAATAAAATCTTTCCTTTCCCTTTTCCTTACCAAATAAAATATATTAAACAAAGAAGAATAATTAATTAGCCTATTTTATCAGCCAGGTGGTAGATACTCTGTGTGAGTGTTGACCTTGGCCATTACGCAACCGCTTATCTCTCCATGTTTAGAAACATGACAAGCCAAAGGATAAAAGAGAACCACTTGTATGAATATCAAGAACTCAGATGGAAACCCAGTTCTAAGCAAAGAAGGGAAAGCAGAAAGGTGGAAGGAGTATATAGAGGGTCTATACAAGGGCGATGTACTTGAGGACAATATTATGGAAATGGAAGAGGATGTAGAAGAAGATGAAATGGGAGATACGATACTGCGTGAAGAGTTTGACAGAGCACTGAAAGAGCTGAGTCGAAACATGGCCCCGGGAGTAGACAACATTCCATTAGAACTACTGACGGCCTTGGGAGAGCCAGTCCTGACAAAACTCTACCATCTGGTGAGCAAAATGTATGAGACAGGCGAAATACCCTCAGACTTCAAGAAGAATATAATAATTCCAATCCCAAAGAAAGCAGGCATTGAAAAATGTGAAAATTACAGAACTATCAGTTTAATAACTCACGGCTGCAAAATACTAACGCGAATTCCTTACAGACGAATGGAAAAACTAGTAGAAGCCGACCTCGGGGAAGATCAGTTTGGATTCCGTAGAAATGTTGGAACACGTGATGGAATATTGACACTTCGACTTATTTTAGAAGCTAGATTAAGAAAACGCAAACCTACGTTTCTAGCATTTGTAGACTTAGAGAAAGCTTTTGACAATGTTGACTGGAATACTGTCTTTCAAATTCTGAAGGTAGCAGGGGTAAAATACAGGGAGCGAAAGGCTATTTAGAATTTGTATAGAAACCAGATGCCAGTTATAAGAGTTGAGGGGCATGAAAGAGAAGCAGTGGTTGGGAAGGGAGTGAGACAGGGTTGTAGCCTTTCCCCGATGTTATTCAATCTGTATATTGAGCAAGCAGTAAAGGAAACAAAAGAAAAATTCAGAGTAGGCATTAAAATCCATGGAGAAGAAATAAAAACTTTGAGGTTCTCCGATGACATTGTAATTCTGTCACAGACATAAAAGGACCTTGAAGAGCTGCTGAACGGAATGGACAGTTTCTTGGAAGGAAGATATTAGATGAAAATCAACAAAAGCAAATCGAAGGTAATGGAATGTAGTAGAATTAAATCGGGTGATGCTGAGGGAATTAGCTAACAAAATGAGACGCTTTAGTAGTAAATGTGTTTTGCTATTTGGAGAGCAAAATAACTGCTGATAGTCGAAGTAGAAGGGATATGAAATGTAGACAGGCAATGGCAAGAAAAGCTTTTCTGAAGAAGAGAAATTTGTTAACATCGAGTATAGATTTAAATGTCAGGAAGTCGTTCCTGAAAGTATTTTTATGGAGTGTACCTATGTATGGAAGTGAAACGTGGACGATAACTAGTTTAGACATGAAGAGAATAGAAGCTTTCAAAATGTGGTTCTACAAAAGAATGCTGAAGATTGGATGGGTGGATCACATAACTAACGAGGAGGTATTGAATAGAAATGGGGAGAAAAATTTGTTGCACAACTTGACTAGAAGAAGGGGTCGGTTGGTAGGACATATTTGGAGGTATCAAGGGATCACCAATTTATTACTGGAGGGCAGCGTGGAGGGTAAAAATCGTAGAGGGAGACTAAGAGATGAATACACTAAACAGATTCAGAAGGATGTTGGTTGTAGTGGGTACTGGGAGATGAAGAAGCTTTCACAGGACAGTGTACCATGGAGAGGTGCATCAAACCAGTCTCATGACTTGACTGAAAAATGGCTCTGAGCACTATGGGACTTAACATCTGTGGTCATCAGTCCCCTAGAACTTAGAACTACTTAAACCTAACTAACCTAAGGACATCACACACATCCATGCCCGAGGCAGGATTCGAACCTGCGACCGTAGCGGTAGCGCGGCTTTAGACTGAAGCGCCTTAACCGCTCGGCCTCACCGGCCAGCTCTCAAGACTGAAGTCCACGACAACGACAACAAGTAATGAATCTGGTAAGAAGGCTTCAGTTTTCGTGCAGCCTCGCGAGCAACAGCATTGGACCGCCCACACAGAAGATGCCACGATATTAAACGAGAAGAAGGCGTACGTGCCTTACAGTTTAAGTGCAATCATGGAGTCTGAGCCATTGTCCTACGGTGAAGATGCTTCAACCTCCATCGTCCGTGACAACTACAGTTCGCTCAGATTTTCGTGGAACTTTAAACACATTCCGTGACTTGGTCCCAGAGAATATTTTTAAAAAAGGTGCCACGGCAGTATTACAGGTGGAAGTATGAAATTAAGAAGTTTTACAAAAAGCAGAATAAGGAACAGTTTGGTGAGAGATGTACTTCAACGAGGACAAGTATATTTGCCGCTGGGAAAGTGTTAGAAGGTGGAAGGAATCTGAGTGTAGTATTACGCAGTGGTGAAAAAATTAGCACAAGAAAGAAAAAATTTAACAGCAGCGTCAAAGGATCCAAAAGAGAGATAACTTATAAATTAGCTATCGCTTAAAAATTTGCCCATTTGGTCCAAGTGGTGCTTCTCCACTTTTTCATTGACTTTTCTTATATTGAGAAATTAGAAGGAGCGATCTGTTTCTATTGGTAAAAACTTTCACTAGCCAAGATTGCAAAAAATCGTCTTTAGTTTTGGCAACCGGTTTCGACAAAAGCGACAGTCATATTCTAGTCTTCGAAATTTTTTATTTATTTTTGTTCCTAAACGTGTTCACTGTGAGTTAGAACCTCACGTGGTGGATAAAACAGATTTGTATGAAATAAAACATAATTAAAAAACACTTGTGCACATGGCCATGTCCGCATACATAGCGTTTACAAATGATTGTTATGATTGATATCTCTTCATAATCTCATTACACAGTGTTTCTTTTTTTATTTTGAATTAGGATTGGTATATTGTTCAGGAAGATGCGTTCTCGTAAGGTCACAAATGGTGTAATTCGTAAACAGCGTAGCAATTGGATAGGTAGCACCACAAATGATTGCAGTTTCCAGACACGTCTATCGGGCAACTGCTGAAGTGGTGTAATTGGGAATTACACAAGAGTGCCTTAAATTGTTTTGAGTTTCCCCAGTACGCTGTGGATGTTCGATTTATGGCTGTTCCAATAATAGGATTTTGCTTGTTCAATTGTTTGGACTGTGTTCAGTGTGGTTCATTATTAGTTATAGCGATAAAGCTAGCCACAGGGAATAAATTATGTGTGATGATAATGGGTCCAACAATGAATGTTTTGCATCACCTTCCGAGCGTTCTAGTGCTGGTCCGTCATTTTTATCATCTAGTTGTCTTATTACTTGACGTTAACAGTTTCAGGTGGGATGTTTTCTTTTACCAAAATGAAATTTATCATCTTAGACAAATCAGTTGTAAATAAATTCTACATATGACCGTTGATGGAAGACGTGAAAGTGTATCCTGCCGGCAAATGTGTCCGAGCGGTTCTAGGCGCTTCAGTCTGGAACCGCGTGACGGCTACGGTCGCGGGTTCGAGTCCTGCCTCGGGCAAGGACGTGTCTGATGTCCTTAGGTTGGTTAGATTTAAGT